>NW_027514379.1:0-1234275 GCF_048772815.1 Callospermophilus lateralis | reverse complement strand
TCAATCGGGCAGGATGAATGCTGGGAAGATTTCTACTAAAGAGGACACATCCATTGATGCATTCTATTTTCTAATATCTACAACCATGAACACAGTGGGATACACAGACATAGAAACACTCACCTTGTCAAAAGACTTACTAGAAACAGTCCACTCCAAACCAAATAAACCTCCTTTCCTACCTATTCTTAGAACATGAGACAAAACCACAAACTCACACCCACACCCACAAAGGCACCTTCTTTCCCCAAGTAGGTCTGTGACTATCCAGAGTGTCCTCTGACTGGTGGGCCATACTACGTTTCCCTGAAATGGCCTGTCCTGTCTCAAATCTGATCTCATTGGACAACTCTGTGAAGTTGTCAGGAGCAAGCGGTGAGCCACTACCTGCTTTCTCAGGAAAGGCCCCTCTGCAGAGCTCTCCTGAAATTTGGCCATCCTCATAGCAGTAGGTACCAAGAAAGATTGACTCTGTTCTTGGTAAATCCAAACATGTGAGCCCACTGGGAATGGTACTGGGACTGGCTCTGGGTGCATGGCTTCCTGGATCCCAATTTCAGAGAGTTCTATCACCAAGGAAGTGAAGAAGGTCACTTCCTTTATGAACTGAATGAGGTCACTGCTTTGGCAACCAATTTGTCCTAACATTTGCTTCCAAGGTTCTCCTGAGAATGAGGCTGCCCCTACTTCCTGTGACACTTTCACAACTGTGAATTGTATATCAACCATAGGCACCCAGGAACAGCTCTCCACACAGGCCTGGTTTGGTCCATCTTGTCAACATTAAGAAGAGTGAGGCTGATTCTGACACATCCCTTCATCCTGACCAGGTTGTTTGCCATGAAAGATGAGTTCTGCTCTCTCAGGTCCTTCATAGCTGCCTACATCTTCTCCAGGGATCATTTCTGCATGGAACTTTGAGGTTCTCAGTAGCTGGAAGATCCCCTACATTTATATATTGGAAGACCAATTCTGTCCCTCCTTTTCTGTAAAGTTAGATTGAGGGACCATTGTATGGTTAAGGTTAATAACAGGTTCCATTTGGTTTAGAAATCATTCTGCGGGATGAATAATGGTATTGTGATTTTGCAATATTTAGAAGAATATATAGGTGAAATATAAGTATGAACACAGAAATCTAGGTAATTTTTAAAGCCCAGAAGGGCATTGTGCCCATGATTTGGATTCTTAGATTTAAATTTTGTTCTGCACAGGTGTCTCAGATAAATCGATATACAATGTCATAGGACCTTGTCCCTTGGATGATTGAATGTCAAAGACAACATCCAGTCAAAAAGGGATAGTTGGTGGATTAAGATGATAGTCGGTAGGTTTATAATGAAGAGTGTGTATAGGATTTGGACCAAAAGATCTTTAGCAATACGGGTTTGGGTAGAGAGTGAAAGTAAATGTCAGCACATTTGAAGAGTCGGTCACAATGATTAACTGGGGAAAAAATATAGAAAAAAAGATATCAATGAAGTCATTCGGAAATCAGGCAATGTATAAAGTGAGTGATAGGATTAGACATTTTCAACAGGGTTGAGGTTGAATATGTAATTTCAGGAATAAACAAATATATATTCACCAATAGGATTGACATTTGAGAGCATTAGGCAACCTGGACATGGATGTTTTTAGTAATCCATGCTCACTTCCATTTAGGATTTGGTACAATCATAAGTGTGACCTTGCTTTTTGTTTCCACAATATTACTGTGATAAAATTTATATATAGATCAGGTGACATGAGTATTTCTTCCACCATTTTGAGGAGCAATATTTTGAACACGAATAAATTAGTATTGGGGGTACAAATAGGTGTAGTCTGTGTTATATGAATATAGAGAAAATGCATGAATAGACCATACTCTGAATAAATAATATAACTGGTTCCAAATTTAAATAATGGATTGAATTGATATCTGAAAATATATAGGAAATGTTATATTGATATTCATACATTCATTCCAACCTGTTATACATCTAATGGTAATATTAGTGTTATGGTTTATCATGAAGTGTGTGTGACTTTTGCCTCAATAGTGGTTATGGAAATCCAAAATTATGTGTATAGAAAGAAGTCTCAGGAAAAGACTAGTCAAGAAACATGGAGGAATACATGTGTTCTGAAGCAGGATGTGATGGAAAGTGAAAAAAATTCATATAAATTTGCTAACTTGTGGATTAAATATATACCCTATGATGTGCATAAACTGAAGAAATAGTAATTTACCAGTGTTGAAAAAAAATGAACGTCAAAATACATATCATTTCCCATAGGAATCTACTTGCATTGATGTTAAACATGGTCAGTAACTGTAGAAATATTAGGATTTGTATGCACAATTCACTGTAGTTAGTTTTCAGTACTAGGAAACAAATATGTATTTCAGGTGGATCAATATTTCTGAAAATAATCTTGTGAAAAGTTGATAATAAATCCACATACATGAACATGAATGAATTGAGGGAGTGTATAATAAGACACATATATTTTATATTTTGAAAAATCTGGACAGTATATATATATATATATATATATATATATATATATATATATATATATATATATATATTTATACCTACACACACACACACACACACACACAGACATTTAAAAGTAGCATTATATGCCAATCGAAATACATCATGAAATATATATCATCCACAAATCCAAAAAATCTTCATTTTACTGAACATAGATTTATGTATAATGTTGTTCAACTAGGAAGCTCACCCATAGTTTGAATTTTAATTTCCAACAGCGTTTAGGAGGAGTGATCTCTTCTCACAATTTGTATCTGCCATGTCAGCAACCTCATAAGTATTTACTTGTGATACCAGGTAGGATTGTATATGTGCATATAAAAATACATGGGCTGAATAGGGTACAGAGAAATGGAGACAGGAATTCACATATTTGTTAACTTTAAATACACATGAATAGAAGGAGGGACAGAGCCACCAACCGCACCTGCAAGGTAGGCGGACCATCCACCCACTGGTAGAACAGGCCTAGCGGCCCGCCAATCGTAAAAGACACATCGCACTGGTTGGGGAAAGGGCAGAGCCACCGCCCGGCTGCAAGGTACGCGGATCTGTGACCCA
Organism: Callospermophilus lateralis; assembly: GCF_048772815.1. NCBI lineage: Eukaryota > Metazoa > Chordata > Mammalia > Rodentia > Sciuridae > Callospermophilus > Callospermophilus lateralis. Next base: position 1,231,165 of record NW_027514379.1, on the reverse strand, counting down.
CAGGCAGACCAGGCCCAGAAAACCGCGGTGGGGCAGAGGCGCCCCTTGCGACGTCAAGGTTGGTGAACAGCAACCCACCGGCAGAACAGGCCCAGCGGCCTTCAGAGGGGCAGAGACGCCCCCCGCGCCTGCGAAGTAGGTGGACCTGCGAACATGGACAGACCAGGCCCAGGGGCCCGACAGGGTGGCAGACACATCACCAGGTTGGGGGAGGGTCCGAGCTGCCGCCAGTGCAGGTGGACTTCTCACCCACCGGCACAAGAGGCCCTGTGACTTGCCAGCGTGTTAGACACATCACCCCGGTTTGGGAAGGAGTAGAGCCGCCACCCGCGGCTGCAAGGTAGACCGACCTTCAACCCACAGACAGAAGAGGTCCAGCGTCATGCGGAGGGGCAGAGCCAACAACCGCACCTGCAGGGTAGGTGGACCTGTGACCCACTGGCAGAACAGGCCCAGCGCCAGCAGAGTGGTAGAGCTGCTGCCCGCTCCTCCAAGGTAGGAAGACCTGCTACCGACCGGCAGAACAGGCCAAGCAGCCTGCTGGTGAGGTAGGCACATTGCCCGATTTGGAGGAGGGGCAGAGCCACGGCCTGCGCCTGTGAGGGAGACTTTGCAACTATAAAAGAGCAGTATAAATATTTAGGGGTAAAATTCAATAACACAACAATTTGAACAAACAGAAAGATACGCGAACAGTATGAAAAGACAAGGAAAGAAAGGACAACAAGCAATGAAGGTCAACTCAACATTAGAAGAGGTAATACCTGCAGCAGATGGAATGTCAGATAAAGAATTCAAAACATACATGCTTCAGATGATCTGGAGTCTCAAGGAAGTCATTAGACAGCAAAATCAGACAATGAAAGATCACTTTGACAATGAATTACATAAACAAATCCAAGAAGCAAAAGATCAACTATACAGGGAGATAGAGGTTATAAAAAACAAACAAACAGAAATCATAGAAATGCAGGAAGCAATAAACCAACTTAAAAACTCAATTGAGAATACTACCAGCAGAGGAGATCACTTAGAAGATGGAACATCAGACAATGTATTTCAACTTGAAAAGAACCGAGACAGCTAGCAAGACTGTTAAGAAACCATGAGCAGAACATCCAAGAAATATGGGATAACATAAAGACACCAAACTTAAGAATCATTGGGATACAGGAAGGTATAGAGGTCCAAACCAAAGGAATGAGAAATCAATTCAATGAAATAATATGGGAAAACTTCCCAGACTTGAAGAATGAGACAGAATCCCAAATCCTAGAAGCCTACAGGATGCCGAATGTGCAAAATCATAAGAGATCCACATTTAGACATATTATAATGAAGATGCCAAACATACAGAATAAGGAGAGGATTTTAACAGCTACAAGAGAAAGGAAGCAGATTACATTTAGCGGTAAACCAATCATTATAACAGCTGATCTTTCAACACAGACTCTGAAAGCTAGAAGATCCTGGAATAACATTTTTCCAAAGATGAAAGAAAATGGGTTTCAACCAATAATTGTGCATCCAGCGAAATTAAGCTTCAGGATGGAAGATGAAATTAAAACCTTCCATGATAAACAAAATTTAAAAGAATTTGCAGCTAGAAAACCATCTCCTCAAAACATCCTCGGCAAAAGATGATCGGAAGAGGAAATGGAAAATAACAATGAAAACCAACAGTGGGAGGTAGTACAGTAAAGGGGGGAAAATAATCAAAGAAAAACAAACCATGCTTAGTAACATAAATAAACAAATATGGCTGGAAGAACAACCCATACCTCAGTAATAACCATAAAAGTTAATGGCTTAAACTCACAAATTAAGAGACACAGGATAGTAGAATGAATCACAAAACAAGACCCAACAATATGCTGCCTACAGGAGACGCATTTGATAGGAAAAGAGAAACATAGACTGAAGTTGAAAGGTTGGGAGAAATCATATCACTCATATGGACTTCAGAAACAAGCAGGAGTGTCCATACTCATATAAAATAAAATAGATTTCAAGCCAAAGTTTATCAAAAGGGATAAAGAGGGACACTACATACTGCTCAAGGGAACCATACACCAACAAGACATAACAATCATAAATGTATATGCCCCAAACAATGGTGCAGCTATGTTCACTAAACAAACTCTTCTCAAGTTCAAGAGTCTAATAGACCACCATACAATAATCATGGGAGACTTCAACACACCTCTCTCACTACTGGACAGATCTTCCAAACAAAAGTTGAATAAGGAAACAATAGAAATCAATAACACAATTAATAAATTGGACTTAATTGACATATATAGAATATACCACCAAACAACAAGCAGTTACACTTTTTTCTCAGTAACACATGGATACCTCTCAAAAATACATCATATATTATGTCACAGGGCAACTCTTAGAAAATATAAAGGAGTACAGATAATACCAGGCATCTTATCTGATCATAATGGAATGAAACTGAAAATCAATGGTAAAAGAAGGAAGGAAAAATCATCCATCACTTGGAGAATGAACAATAGACTACTGAATGATCAATGGGTTATCGAAGACATCTAGGAGGAAAATAAAAAATATCTTAGAGATAAATGAAAAGACAGACTGAACATATCAGAATCTAGGGGACACATTGAAAGCAGTTCTAAGAGGAAAATTCATTGCCTGGAGTACTTTCCTAAAAAAGGAAAAAGACAACAAATAAAAGATCTCATGGTTCATCTCAAAATTCTAGAAAAACATGAGAAAACAACAGCAAAAGAAGTAGAAGGCAAGAAATTGTTAAAATCAGAGCTGAAATTAATAAAATTGAAACAAAAGAAACAATTGAAAAATTGACAAAACTAAAAGTTGATTCTTTGAAAAAATAAATAAAATCGACAGACCCTTAGCCATGTTAAGGAAGAGAAGAAGAGAGAGAACTCAAATTACTAGCATACGGGATGAAAATGGCAATATCATAACAGACACTTCAGAAATACAGAAGATAATCAGAAATTATTTTGAATCCTTATACTCCAATAAATTAGAAGATAGTGAAGGCATCAATAAATTTCTTAAGTCATATGATCTGCCCAGATTGAGTCAGGGGATATAGATAACCTAAACAGACCAATATCAATTGAGGAAACAGAAGAAATCATCCAAAGACTACCAACTAAGAAAAGCCTAGGATTGGATATATATATACAGCAGAGTTTTACAAAACCTTTAAAGCGGAACTAATACCAATAGTTTTCAAGATATTTCAGGAAATAGAAAAAGAGGGACAACTTCCAATTTTATTCTAGGAGGCCAATATTACCCTGATTCCTAAACCAGACAAAGACACTTCAAAGAAACAAAACTACAGACCAATATCTCTAATGAACCTAGATGCAAAAATTCTCAATAAAATTCTGGCAAATCAGACACAAAAACATATTAAAAAAATGTGCAACATGATCAAGTAGGATTCATCCCTGGGATGCAAAGCTGGTTCAATATATGGAAATCAATAATTGTTATTCACCACTTCAATAGACTTAAAAATAAGAACCATATAATCATCCCGATATATGCAGAAAAAAACATTCGACAAAGTACAGCAACCCATTCTGTTCAAAACTCTAGAAAAACTAGGGATAATAAGAACATACCTCAATATTGTAAAAGCAATCTATGCTAAGCCTCAGGCCAGCATCATTCTAAATTGATAAAAACTGAAGGCATTCTCTCTAAAATCTGGAACAAGATAGGGATGCCCTCTCTCAACACTTCTGTTCAACATAGTTTTCGAAACACTGGCAAGAGCAATTAGAAAAATGAAAGAAATTAAAGGCGTAAAAAAAAGGAAAAGAAGAACTTAGATTATCACTATTTGTAGCTGACATGATAATGTACCTAGCAGACACAAAAGGGTCTACAAAAACCTATTAGAGCTAATAAATGAATTCAGCAAAGTGGCAGGATATAAAATCAACAAGCATAAATCAAAGTAATTCCTGTATTTCAGTGACAAATCCTCTGAAATGGAAATGAGGAAACCACTCCACTCAGAATATCCTCAAAAAAATAAAATACTTGGGAATCAACCAAACAAAAGAGGTGAAAGACTTACACAATGAAAACTACAGAACCCTAAAGAGAGAAATAGAAGAAGATCTTAGAAGATGAAAAAATGTACCCTGTTCATGGATACGCAGAGCTAACATCATCAAAATGGCGATATTCCCAAAAGTTCTCTGTAGGTTTAATGCAATGCCAATCAAAATCACAACGGCATTTCTTGTAGAAATAGATAAAACAATAATGAAATTCATATGGAAAAATAAAAGACTTAGAATAGCAAAAACAATGCTAAGCAGGAAGTGTGAATCAGGCGGTAGAGCGATACCAGACCTCAAACTATACTACAGAGCAATACTAACAAAAAGAGCATAGTACTGGTACCAAAATAGGTGGTTGGACTAATGGTACATAATAGGGGACACAGAAACAAATCCACAAAACCACAACTATCTTATATTTGATAAAGGGGCTAAAAGCATGCAATGGAGGAAGGATAGCATCTTCAAAAACTAGTGCTGGGAAAACTGGAGTTCCATATGTAACAAAATGAAACTGAATCCCTTTCTCTCGCCATACACAAAAGTTAAGTCAAAATTAATCAAACAGCTTGATATCAAATCAGAGACATGGCTTCTGATAGAAGAAAACCTTGGCTACGATGTACATACTGTGGGGTCGGGCTCCAAATTCCTCAATAGGACACCCATAGCACAAGAGTTAATAACTAGAATGAACAAATGGGACTTACTCAAACTAAATAGATTTTTCTCAGTAAAAAAAACAACAAGAGAGGTAATTAGAGAGCCTACATCCTGGGAACAAATCTTACTCCTCACACTTCAGAGAGAGCCCTAATTTCCAAAGTATACAAGGAACTCAAAAAATTTAACAATAAGAAAATGAATAATGCAATCAACAAATGGGCCAAGGACCTGAACAGACACTTCTCAGAGGAGGACATACAATCAATCAACAAGTCCATGAAAAAATGTTCACCATCTCTAGCAGTCAGAGAAATGCAAAACAAATCCACCCTAAGATACCATCTCGCTCCAGTATGAGTGGCAGTCAATATGAAGTCAAACAACAACAAGTGGTGGCGAGGATGTGGGGAAAAGGGTACACCTGTACATTGCTGGTGGGACTGCAAATTGGTGCAGCCAATTTGGAAAGAAGTATGGAGATTTCTTGGAAAGCTGGGAATGGAAACATCATTTGACCCAGCTATTTTTCTTCTCAGTCTATTCGCTAAAGACCTAAAAAGAGCATCGTACAGGGACACTGATAAATCGATGTTCCTAGCAGCACAATTCACAATAGGAAGACTGTGGAACCAAACTCGGTGCCCTTCAAAAGATGAATGGATAAAAAAAAAATTGTGGCATTTATACACAATGGTGTATTATTCTGCATTAAAAAATGACAAAATCATAAAATTTGCAGAGAAATGGATGGCATTAAACAGATTATGCTAAGTGAAGAGAGCAAAAGCCTAAAAAACAAATGCCATATGTTTTCTTTGATATAACGAGAGTAACTAAGAACAGAGTTGGGAGGAAGAGCATGAGAAGAAGATTAACATTAAACAGGGGTGACAGGTGGGAATGAAAGGAAAGAGAAGGGAAATTGCATGGAAATGGAAGGAGATCCTCATGGTTATACAAAATTAAATACAAGAGGAAATGAGAAGAAAGGGGAATAAAACAAGGGGAAGAAATAAATTACAGTAGGTGGTGTAGAGAGAGAAGATTGGAGGGAAGGGGATGGGAGATAGTAGATAGGAAAGACAGCAGAATACAACAGACACTATAGCAATATGTAAAACAGTGGATGTGTAACCAATGGGATGCTGCAATCTGTATACGGGGAAAAATGGAAGTTCATAACCCACTTGAATCAAAGTGTGAAGTATGATATGTCAAGAACTATGTAATGCTTTGAAGATCCAAAAATAATAATTAAAGGAAAAAAAAAAAACTCATGGAGAACTATTTCAATAAAAATTGACTAGATTTATAACACCTACACTTTATCATGCAAAAGGAAGTCCAACTATACACCATGCCTCCTCTGAACTTCTTGTATTTCTATTCTGTTTCGGTTATTTTTCTCCATCATATTAGGAATAGTAGTCTGAGTCTAGTAGGGTATGCGTTAGTGTCAGAGATTCAGTATTTCGAATGGAAAATAGGAAAATGAATCCAATGTGTATGCAAACATGTGCTACATGAAAACCTTCCCACTCTCATCCACAACAATGCCTTCACGTCATCTTCGCCCCAAATAAGAAACAATTAGAGGAGAAGAGTTAGAAATTCTGTGAATATATATCTGGAATAGAAAATGCTCAGGAGTTCACAAACTTGGATGTAATAGAGGAGTCTTCCAACGTAAGGGACAGGGTAAACACTCCAGAAATATGGAGGTCTTCTGGCCTAAAAAAATTCTTGAGAAACTACCTCTGAGGATGGGCACTTGAAATATATGTTGTTGTAAGGAGTTTTAGCTTCCATTGTATAGAGACCATCAAAGCTGGGTCTGCATCTATGTTTCCTGGAGGACATTCTTTCTTATTTTCCAATGAACATGAGGCAGCAGTGCTGAATTCTCACGTTGTAGGCAAATTGTGGCCACTGGGGGCTAAGTGTCTCCCCGTGTGGACAGTGAAGCTTTTTGGTCATCCTCAACTTTTCGTGGTTTTTTCCTGCTGCTGCACTGGGAGTTTGGTATTTACTTTATGAAATACAAGGAGTTCAACTGGGATACAGTGCTGGAGGGAGTTCTGTCACGTGTGGTTTTTCAGGGTCTGCAAGAGAATGCAACAATCAGGCTTCATTCCCACATAGCTTGCCCCCTTGTCCATAGCAACCTGATTCTGCACATTGCCCTGAAAACTATCCATATAACAAGATGCCTTTACATTCAAGGGTCTCCTCACTGCACCGTGTCAGTGTCAATCCATTTGGAAATCAATGGCAAATCCACATGGCCCCACCACAGATGATTTATCACACACCTGCACACCACAGCTTTGGCCCCACTACTCAGGAGGGTCCAACTTACTGGCAACTCTGTTCTGCACAATTTTCCTTAAACCCATTTAATCAAGGCACTGTCTGGTACACCACAAACTCACACCCACACCCACAATGGCACCTCCTTCCCCCAAGTAGGACTGTGACTATCTGGAGTGTCCTCTGACTGGTGGGCCATAATATTTTCCCCCCGAAATGGCCTGTCATGTCTCAGATCTGTTCTCCTTTGCCAACTCTGTAAAACTGTGAGGAGTCAGCGGTTAGCCACTACCTGCAATCTCAGGAAAAGACCCTCTTCAGAGCTCTACTGGCAATTGGCCCTCCTCACATCAGTAGTTACCAAGAAGGTCTGACTCTGTACTTTGTAAATCCAAAAAAGTGGGCCCACTGGGACTGGTACTGCGACTGGCTCTGGGTACCTGGCTTCTTGGATCCCAAGTTCATAGAGTTCCGTCACCAAGGAAGTTAGGTAGGTCACTTCCTTCAGGAACTGAATGAGGTCGCTGCCTTGGCAACCACTTTGTCCTAACAGTTGCTTCCATGGGTCCCATGAGATGGAGGCTGCCCCTACTTCCTGTGAAAATTTGACTACTTAGAATGGAATATCAACAATAGGCACGTGAGAACAGCTGTACACGTAGGGATGGTTTGGTCCATCTTCTCTATATTAAGAAGAGAGAGGCTGATTCAGACACATCCCTTTTTCCTGTCCAGGTCGTTTGCCATGGAAAATGGCTTTTGATCTCTCAGGTCCTTCATAGCTGCCTACATCTTCTCCAGGGATCATTTCTGCATGGAACTTTGAGGTTCTCAGTAGTTTACAGATAACCTACATTCCTTTATTGTAAGGCGAACTCTGTCCCTGCTCTTTTGTAATGTTAGATTGAGGCAACAGTATAGAACTCAATAACACAATTAATAACATAGACTTAATTGACATATACAGAATAAATCACCCAACATCAAGCAGTTACACTTTTTTATCAGCAGCACATGGATCCTTCTCAAAATAGATCATATATTACATCACAGGGCAACTCTTAAACAATATAAAGGAGTAAAGATAATGCCATGCATCTCATCTGATCATAATGGAATGAAACTGAAAATCAATGATAAAAGAAGTAAAGAAAAATCATGCATCACTTGGAGAATAAACAATAGGTTACTGAATGATCAATGGGTTTTAGAAGACATCAAGGAGGAAATTAAAAAATTCTTAGAGATAAATGAAAACACAGACACAACATATCAAAATCTATGGGACACATTGAAAGCAGTTTTAAGACGAAATTTCATTGCTTGGAATTCATTCCTTAAAAAAAGAAAAAAAACCAACAAATTAATGATCTCATACTTCATCTCAAAACCCTAGAAAAAGAAGAAGAAAACAACAGAAAAAGAAGTAGAAGGCAAGAAATAATTAAAACCAGAGCTGAAATTAATGAAATTGAAACAAAAGAAACAATTGAAAAAATTGACAAAACTTAACGTTGGTTCTTTCAAAAAATAAATTAAATCGACAGAACCTTAGACATCTTAATGAAGAGAAGAAGAGAGAGAACTCAAATTACTAGCATACGGGATGAAAAAGACAATATCACAACAGACACTTCAAAAATACGGAAGATAATCAGAAAATATTTTGAATCCTTATACTCCAATAAAATAGATAATAGTGAAGGCATCGATAAATTTCTTAAGTCATCTGATCTGCCCAGATTGAGTCAGGAGGATATAGACAACCTAAACAGACCAATATCAATGGAGGAAATAGAAGAAACCATCCAAAGACTATCAACTAAGTAAAGCCCAGGACCGAATGTGTATACAGCGGAGTATTAAAAAACATTTAAATAGGAATTAATACCAATATTTTCAAGCTATTTTAGGAAATAGAAAAAGAGGGAGAACTTCCAAATTCATTCTACGAGGCCAACATCACCCTGATTCCTAAACCAGAGAAACTCACTATAAAGTAGCAAAACTACAGACCAATATCTCTAATGAACCTAGGTGCAAAAATCCTCAATAAAATTCTGATGAATCGGATACGAAAACATATCAAAAAATTGTGCACCATGAGCATGTAGGATTCATCCAAGGGATGCAAGGTTCGTTCAATATACAGAAATCAATAAATGTTATTTCCCACATCAATAGACTTAGAAATAAGAACTATATGATCATCTCGATAGATGCAGAAAAAGCATTCAACAAAGTACAGCATCCCTTTATGTTCAAAACTCTAGAAAAACTAGGGATAACAGGAACCTACCTCAATACTGTAAAAGCAATCTATGCTAAGCCTCAGGCTAGCATCATTCTGAATGGAGAAAAATTGAAGGCATTCCCTCTAAAATCTTGAACAAGACAGGGATGCCCTCTCTCACCATTTCTGTTCAACATAGTTCTAGAAACACTGGGCAGAGCAATTAGACAGACAAAAGAAATTAAAGGCATAAAAATAGGAAAAGAAAAACTTAAATCATCACTATTTGCAGATGACATGATTCTATACCTAGCAGACCCAAAAGGGTCTACAAAGAAACTATTAGAGATAATAAATGAATTCACCAAAGTGGCTGGATGTAAAATCAACATGCACAAATCAAAGGCATTCCTGTATATCAGCGAAAAATTGTCTGAAATGGAAATGAGGACAACCACTCCATTTACAATATCCTCAGAAAAAATAAAATACTTGGGAATCAACCTAACAAAAGAGGTGAAAAACTTATACAATGAAAACTACAGAACCCTAAAGAGAGAAATAGAAGAAGATTTTAGAAGATGGAAAAATATACCTTGTTCATGGATAGGCAGAACTAACATCATCAAAATGGCGATATTACCAAAAGTTCTCTATAGGTTTAATGCAATGCCAATCAAAATCCCAACGGCATTTCATGTAGAAATAGAGAAAGCAATCATGAAATTCATATCGAAAAATAAAAGACCCAGAATAGCAAAAACAATGCTAAGCAGAAAGTGTGAATCAGGCGGTATAGACACACCACAGATCAAACTATACTACAGAGCAATAGTAACACAAAGAGCATGGTACTGGTACCAAAACAGGCGGGTGGACCAATGGTACAGAATAGAGGACACAGAAACCAATCCAAAAAACTACATACTATCTTATATTTGATAAAGGGGCTAAAAGCATGCAATGGAGGAAGGATAGCATCTTCAACAAATGGTGCTGGGAAAACTGGAAACTCATATGAAAAAAAATGAAACTGAATCCCTTCCTCTCGAGATGCACAAAAGTTAACAAAAAATGGATCAAGGAGCTTGATATCAAATCAGAGACACGGCGTGTGATAGAAGAAAATGTTGGCTACGATCTACATACTGTGGGGTCGGGCTCTAAATTCCTCAATAGGACACCCATAGCACAAGAGTTAATAACAAGAATAAAGAAATGGGACTTAATCAAACTTAATTTTTTTTTCTCAGCAAAAGAAAGAATAAGAGAGGTAAATAGGGAGCCTACATCCTGGGAACAAATCATTACTCTTCACCCTTCAGATAGAGCCCTAATATCCAGAGTATACAAAGAACTCAAAAATTAGACAATAAGATAAAAAATAACCCAATCAACAAATGGCCCAAGGACCTGAACAGACACTTCATAGAGGAGGAATACAATCAATCAACAAGTACATGAAAAAATGCTCACCATCTCTAGCAGTCAGAGAAATGCAAATCAAAACCACCATAAGATACCATCTCACTCCAGTAAGATTGGCAGCCATTATGAAGTCAAACATCAACAAGTTTTGGTGAGGATGTGTGTAAATGGGTACACATGTACATTTCTGGTGGCGCTGCAAATTGGTGCAGCCAATTTTGAAAGCGGTATGGAGATTTCATGGAAAGCTTGAAATGGAACCCACCACTTGACCCAGCTACTACTCTTCTAGGTCTATTTCATAAAGACCTAAAAAGAGCATGGTACATGGACACTGCTACATTGATGTTCATAGCAGCACGATTCACAATAGCAAGAGTGTGGAACCAACCTAGATGCCCTTCAATAGGCGAATGGTTAAAAAATGTGGCATTAATTCACAATGGAGTTTTACTCAGCATTAAAAAATGACAAAATCATAGAATTTGCAGGGAAATGAATGGCATTAGAGCAGATTATGCTAAGTGAAGGAAGCCAATCCCTAAAAAACAAATGCCAAATGTCTTCTTTGATATAAGGAGAGTAACTAAGAACAGAGTAGGGATAAAGAGCATGAGAAGAAGATTAACATTAAACTGGGATGAGAGGTAGGAGGGAAAGGGAGAGAGAAGGGAAATTACATGGAAATGAAAGAAAACCCTCAGGGTTATACAAAATTACGGACAAGAGGAAGTGAGGGGAAAGGGAAAAATACAAGGGGGAAAAATAAATTACAGTATAGGGGGTAGAGAGAGAAGATGGGAGGGGAGGGGAGGGGAGGGGGGATAGTAGAGGATAGGAAAGGCAGCAAAATACAACAGACACTAGTATGGCAATATGTAAATCAATGGATGCGTAACTGATATGATTTTGCAAACTATATACGGGATAAAAATGGGAGTTCATAACTCACTTGAATCAAAGTGTGAAATATGATATATCAAGAACTATATATTGTTTTGAACAACAAACAACAAAAGTTAAAAAACACATGGAGATCTATTTCAACAAAAAATTGACTAGATTTATAACTCCAATTCTACATAATGCAAAAGGCAAGTCCAATTATACACCATGCCTCCTCTGAAATGCTTGTATGTCTATTCATTTTGGGTTATTTTTCTCCATTATATTAGGATTAGGAGTCAGAATATAGAGTCTAGTAGGGTATGGGTTAGTGTGAGTGATTCAGTATTTCGAATGAAAATTAGGAAAATGAATCCAATGTTTATGCAAATATGTGCTAAAAATAATCATCCCACTCTCATCAAGAACAATGCCTTGACATTACCTTCGCCCCAAGTTAGACACAATTAGAGGAGAAGAGTTAGAAAGTCTATGAATACTTATCTGGAATGGAATATGCTCAGGAGTTCACAACTTTGGGGGTGGTAGAAGAGTTTCCAAAAGTAAGGGACAGGGTAAACACTTCACAAACATGGTGCTCTGCTGACCGGAAGACTTATGAGAAACTGCCTCTGAGTTTGGGCACTGGAAATATATGTTGTAGTCAGGAGCTTTAGCTTCCTTTGCAGTGAGACCATCAAAGCTGGGTCTGCATCTATGTAACCTGGAGCACATGTTTTCTTATTCTTTAATGAACATGAGGCAGTAGTGCAGAATTCTCTCTTTGTATGTAAACTGTGGCCAATGGGGGCTAAGTGTCTTCCTGTGTGGACTCTGAAGCCATGTGGTCATCCTCCATTTTTCATGGTCTTTCTAGCTGCTGCAATGGGAGTTTGGTGTTTGCTTCACGAAATACAAGTAGTTCAACTGGGACACAGTGCTGGAGGGAGTTCTGTCATGTGTGGTGGGTCAGGGTCTGCCAGGAGAATGCACCAACCAGTCTTATATCCAACATAGACTTCCCCCTTGTCCCTAGCAACTTGATTCTGAACATTGCCCTGAAACCTCTCCATATAACAAGATGCCTTTACATGCAAGGGTCTGCTGGCTGCACCATGTCAGTCAAAAGCCATTTGGAAGCCAATGGCCAATCCACATGACACCAACACAGATGTTTAATCACACACCTGCCCACCACTGTTCTAGGCCCACTACTCAGCAAATTCCAACTTACTGGCATCTCTGTTCTACACCATTTTCATGAAACCCAGTGATTCAAGGCACTGTCTGGTACACTCATGATCAGCAACAGGACATCCAAAGGTTCTCCAGTGCCACCTGGTCATGGGAATTTCAAAAATTTCATGGTATTTATCTAGCCATTTTTCAAGTATCAAGTTGGATGCACTGGTTTTTCAATTCATTCAGGAACCATTAAATGGTGAGGATGAAAGCTCTGGAGAACTCTAAAAGGCAACGCTTCCCAATGAGTGGCCAAAATGTCACATGAAGCCTGACCCATTGATGTCTACTCAATGTGAGTTCAATATGTGTTTTGACTCTTTACTATGGTTGCCAAGTCTTTCAGAATAAAATCGTCTTATATCCTGGTGGAGATTCCCAGTGCTCTGTGGAAAGACACCCTGAGACTAGATCTCAGTTTCCAAGGGCGACTCTCATGTGTGGCCTCCTAAAATCCCACCAAAATTATGGCAATACTTCCCTGAAGTCAGTTCCAGAACTCAGTCTCTAAGGGGAATCACACCAGAGTTCAGGTCCAGGTGTACCCAGTCATCTCTTCCAACCAGCACACAAATGACCACAATTAAAACCAAAACACTGCCACATGGCCCTCATCATCTTCCATATAGACACTCATCGTAACCTCTGGATGGAATTTTCCATGAGGGGCGAAGCCCAAGACAGTTTCCAAAATAAACTCCCTTGCCCCTCATTTGCCTAAAGTCAGGGTGACCTAGACACCCTTCCTGTGAACCAGGAGTGATCAAATAGGCCTGCCGTTAATACTGTTCTGATTCTCCAATTTAATCCTACTGATTGTAGGTATAAATCCTTTATGTGAGTTGGAGGCAATAGAAAACCCAAGCACACATGGGATCTTTCTTTAGATCTATCACCTTCTGAGAATCAAAGCCCCAACCTCACACAGGGCCAAGAGGCTGATTCAGACACATCTCTTTCCAAAGCAATTAAGCAAAGATCCACAGGTGATGCCCATTCATTTCCATTTGAAAAATGTTTTCTTCAGGCTTCAGAAAGGGGTGGCCTGAGGCAAATACCTTTCTGACATTCAGGGCAACATAACCATAGGTAAGCAAATGGGCCATAGCAAGGTTTTTAAACTGAGACTTTACTGGTTACACTGAAATCTGAGTTTTCTGAGATGTTCCCATTCCCTTCAGCTATCCATTACATGGCCATGTAACAGATTTTGGAGGTGGTACATATCTTGGCCACAAAACCATGAGCCTATTCTGGAGAGAGGCCAGAAATCAAGATTTGTAGAGGACCTTAGGAAGATAGTAGGTGTTGCCCATCCATAAGGCAAGCCACAGTCCATTTATAAAGTGGGCAGGATGAATGCTGGGAAGCTTCCAACTAGACAGGAAACCTCCATTGATGCATTCTCTTTTCTAAAGACTACAACCACGAACACAGTGGATACACAGACATAGAAACACTCGCCTTGCCAAACGACTTCCTAGAAACAGTCAACTCCAAACCATACAAACCACCATTCCTACCTATTTTCAGAACATGAGACAAAACCACAAACTCACATCCACATCCACAAAAGCACCTCCTTCCCCCAAGTAGGTCTGTGACTATCTGGAGTGTCCTCTGACTGGTGGGCCATACTATGTTGCCCCAAAATGGCCTGGCCTGTCTCAGATCTGTTCTTCTTGGCCCACTCTACGAAGTTGTCAGCAGGCAGCATTGAGCCAATACCTGCTATCTAGGGAAAGGCCCCTTTTCTGAGCTCTACTGGCATTTGCCCATCCTCATATCATTAGGTACCAAGAAAGACTGACTCTGTCCTTGGTAAATCCAAACAAGTTCGACCACTGGGACTGGGACTGGGACTGGCTCTGGGTGCCTGGCTTCTTGGATCCCAATTTCAGAGAGTTCCATCACCAACGAAGTTAGGTAGGTCACCTCCTTCAGGAACTGAATGAGATCACTGCCTTGGCAACCACTTTGTCCTAACAGTTGCTTTCATGGGTCTCATGAGATGGAGGCTGCCCCTACTTCCTGTGACACTTTGACAAGTTTGAATGGTATATCAACAATGGCCACCCGGGAACACCTCTCCACGCAGGTCTGGTTTGGTCCATCTTCTCTACATTAAGAAAAGAGAGGCTGATTCATACACATCCCTTCGTTATCACAAGGTGTTTGCCATGGAAGATGGCTTTTGCTCTCTCAGGTCCTTCATAGCTGCCTACATCTTCTCCAGGGATCATTTCTGCATAGAAATTTGAGGTTCTCAGCAGGTGTAAGATCCCCTACATTCCTGTATTGTAAGATGAACTTTGTCCCTGCTCTTTTGTAATGTTAGATTGAGGCAACAGTGTATGGTTAGGGATAATAACAGGATCGATTTGGTTTAGGAATCATTCTGTGGGATGAATAATGGTATTGGGAACCTGCAATATTTATAGGAATACAGAGGTGAAATATAAGTATGTAAACAGAAATCTAGGTGAGATTTGAAGCTCAGAAGTGCATTGGGCAATTGATTGCGATACATAGCTTTAAATTACGTTCTGCACACATGTCTCAGATAAGTCGATATACAATGCCATAGGACTTGTACCTTGGATGATTGAATGTAGAGGAGAACATCCACTCAAACAGGGATAATCAATAGGATCAGGAAGATAGTCGGTAGATTTTGGAACAAGGGTGAATTTAGTATTTGTATCAAAAGTTCTTTAGCAATTTGGTTTTGGTTAGAGAGTGAATATCAATGTCAGCACATGTGATGGGTCAGTCACAATGATGAACTGGGGAAAATATGTAGGAAAGCCGATATCAATAGAGACATTAGGAAAACAGGCAAAGTACAGGGTGAGTGATAGTATTAGACATTTTCAACAGTTTTGAGGTTGAATATATTAGGAAGAAACAAATATGTAGTCACCGATAGGATTGACATTTGAGAGCGTTATGCAAGCTGGACATGGATGTTTTTAGTAATCCATGTTCAGTGTCCATTTAGGCTTTGGTACAATCACACATGTGAATTTTGCATTTTGCGTCCAGAATATTACTGTGATAACATGCATATTTAGATCAGGTGACATGAGTATTTCTTCCTCTATTACTGGGAGCAATATTTTGAAAACGTATAAATTAGTATTGGGGGTACAAAGAGGTGTACCCTGTGTCTATGAATATAGATAATGCATGAATAGACCATACTGTGAATAAATAATATAACTGGTTCCACTTTAAATCATGGATTGAATTGATATCAGAAAATATATAAGAAATCTTATATTGATATACAATCATTCATTCCAAACAGTTATACATCTAATAGTGAAATGATAGTTATGGTTTATCATGAAGGGTGTGTGAGTTTTGCTTAAACAATTATAAAGAAAATCGGAAATAATATGTTTGGAAAGAAGTCTCACGAATAGACCAGTTAAGAAACCTGGAGTAATGCATGTGTTCTGAAGCAGGAAGTGATTGAAAGTGAAACAAATGCCTATAAATTTGCCAACTTGTGCAAGAAATATATACCCTCTGATGTGCATAAACTGAAGAAATAGTAATGTACCAGTGTTGAATAAAAATGAACATCAAAATACAAATCATGTCCCATAAGAGTCTACTTGCATTGCTGTTAAACTGGGGCAGTTATTGTAGAAATATTAGGATAATGCCGCAGTCTTGCTGGGCACAATCAGGAGCCACTTGTCAAAAGAAACTAACTTTATTTTTAAAACCACACACGCCAAACAAAACAGCCTCTCAGGAAAAACCCTCAGAGCCCCAACTGCCACCACTGGCTTCCCAAAAGCCTCTTCCTCCCACACAAGCCTCTCTCCACCTCCCACAATCCTCCTGCTCTTGAGGCCGATTGGCTAGGTCATGTGGGCAAAGCCAAATGAGTCCCCTAATGAGCAACTCCGTGGTCTGAAAGGGCAGGGAAACAGCCCAATGAGCATCACCACAGAGGAGCCAATCAGCTAGATGTTGCTGTGAGCCAATCATCAGCCAGCAGCTGGAAGTTTGCTGGCTTCTGGAATTTTGCTGGGGCCCCTTCGGATGTGGCTCTCAACATCTCCCCCTCTCTGTTTAAACAACACACATGTGGCTTAGGGACAGTGCCTGCCTTAGGTTGTCCAATAGTACATATGGTCCTTACCCATTAAGTTGGTACCATTGCAATTGGATCTTACCCATCACTGACTACCGGTCCAGTTTACAGCAACACCTGTGGAGAGGTCTTTGTACCACCGGGGGGTGGTGAGGTTCTTTGCCTCACCTCTAATGGCCCCCAAACATTAGCTGGACGATAATGACACACAGAAGAGAGGAAGATACACCAAGCCAATTGACGGCTCCTTTTGGAAAAATTGTACCACCGATGACATCATCAGCAAATATACCCGAACACTACCACAAGTTGCTGCACAAACAGGTAGTTTACAATGCATACAGGAGAGTTCTCAATGTGTCTAGGCAAGTTCTGCAAGCATTTCAGTGATGGCTATTGCAGAAGCTGTAGATTGGTTTTATCTTTGATTTCACCAGCACTGGGATGAAGATAGGAATTCTGGCAATAATGGCTAAAGAAAAATTATGTAACATTCCAGAAGGCACTGAAAGAAAACAATTTTCTTAACTATTTACATTGTCTTGAAGATAATTATTAAATATAATGAAAAGGAAAGGTGAAAGAAAGGAAACAGATCTCTTAACCTCCTTTTTTTCAAATTTTAAAACAAACCTCAACAGCTCTTTACCCAATTTAAATTAAACCATTTAAATAATGTGAATAAAAAATATTTGGATTCATTTTTTTTATGAGCGCTCATCATATATCATATATGGACATACGAACATTCAAACATATAACACAAAACACAAGTGTGCACACATAATATAATACCTACAACACATAACCTAATAGTAAAGGCCTTATAACTTTTTACACGTGAAATCTCCATTGCAATGTTCAAAAACTCTTTTGTCAAAAAAAAGAACTGATCAGCAAAACATTAAACTAGGTCTGTATGAGCTCAAAAAACAAAATAGAATGTGGGAAAGGGCAATAATAAAATAGATAATGAAAAAAGCATCCTGGTTCTATCTCAGATGTAAGGATAGTCAAACTGGAATTTTGGATATCAGCTGATAAGGCCTTGAGTCAAATCATCTTCTTTTTGGATGTGCCCTGATATGTCTTATAAAGAATAGATCTTTTCTGTCCCAGATTAGACTTTTTATATTGGAAAGTAAAGAGAAAACAGTAGAGAAAGGAGAAATCTTACCACCAACTTCAAGGGATACTATAGCATTAACTATATACTGACTATCGGAAAATAAATTAAATACAGAATATTTAAATATCTCAAAAGCTTGTAATACTGCATTAAGCTCTACCTTTTGAGCTGATTGTTTGGGTACTAAAAATTTATAAGTTTTATCAGGTATAACTATTGCTGCTGTACCATTATTTGATACATAGGTGAATATATTTGAAGCATTCATGATAAGTGTTTTTCTTCTCAATTTTGGAAAAATTACAGGATGCGATGACCAAAAAGACAATAAAGGGTTAGATGGTAAGTGGTTATCAAATGAAACATTAGATTGGACCATGATTATTGCCCAAGTATTTAACTCATTAGCTAACTCATCAATTTGATTCAGAGTATATGGAGTAAAAATTTTATTGGAAGAAATTCCAAACACTCCCTTTGCTGCTTTAATTCCTTTGAGTATTAATTATCCTAAAGCCTCAGGATACCTAGTAAGAATAGTGTAAGGAGAATAAGATAAATGTATCCATAATAATGGACCTTCTTGCCAAAATACTCCTGTAGGAATATTTTTTGTTGGTAGTACAATAAATAATAAAGGCAAACTTATATCAATTCTATCCAAATGCATATTTTCCATATATGTTTCATTGATTTTTAATGCCTTTCTTGCTTCAGGTGTTAACATGCGGGGTGAATTTTTATCTGATAGACCTTTTAGGATATCAAATAAAGGTCCCAACTCTCCTGTTGGTATACCTAGATAAGGCCTTATCCAATTAATGTCTCCTAATAACTTTTGAAAGTCGTTATGTGATTTGAGTTGATCTACTCGTATTTGAATTTTTGGTGGACTGACCATGGTTGAGGATAACAGAACTCCTAAATAATTAATTGGAAAATTTAATTGAACTTTATCTATTGCTATCTCTACATTATAATTTTTAATAAGTTTGTAAGTGTGGCATAACTTTCTAGCAATGTGTTTTTAGCTTTGTGTGCTAATAATACATCATCCATAT
Organism: Callospermophilus lateralis; assembly: GCF_048772815.1. Classification (NCBI taxonomy): domain Eukaryota; kingdom Metazoa; phylum Chordata; class Mammalia; order Rodentia; family Sciuridae; genus Callospermophilus; species Callospermophilus lateralis. The sequence continues at coordinate 1,212,015 of NW_027514379.1, read as the reverse complement.
AGTGAAATATTTGTGTTCAGAATTTTGATTTCTAAGTGGCTGGATTACTTTGTTAACATAAATATGACATATAGTTGGGCTGTTAGCCATCCCTTGAGGGAGTACTTTCCATTCATATCTCTGATCAGGACCTTCATGATTCAGTGCAGGGATAGTAAAAGCAAAACCTGGACTATCCTTAGGATGAATTATAATTGAAAAAAAAACAATATTTAATATCTATAACTAAAACATACCAGGTTATTGGCAAAGCAGACAATTGAGGAATCCCTGATTGAGCAGGTCCCATAATAACCATCTCATTATTAATGGCTCTAAAATCTTGCAATAGTCTCCATTTACCAGATTTCTTTTTGATGACATAAATGGGAGTATTTTGGGGATATACAGTCGGTTGTATATGTCCTTCTGCTAATTGTTGTTTTACCAGGTCATGGACTGCTTGTATCTTTTCTTTAGTCAAGGGCCACTGAGGAACCCATACTGTCTTTCTGATTTTCAGGTAATTTTTATTGTCTCAATGGCCCTTTCTGAAAATCCAACCCATGTCTCTCTGTTCCTTGATCTATTTGTATTGGTGCTGCTATGACTTATTCTTGTTTTTCTAATCTTTTTTCTTTCCTAAAACCTTGTCTAGTCATAATAGTGGCTGCATTTTGGTTGATGTTATTTGTTAATGTCAAACCTAATTGATCTAGGACGTCTCGTCCCCATAAATTTATGGGAAGATGATCCAATACATATGGCTGTATAGTTCCTTCACATCCTTTAGGATCCTTCCTATCTAATACCATTTTACTTCTATGGGGATTAGTCGCCACTTATAGGCCTCGAAGCGTTTGAGTGGCTTGTTGTAATGGCCAATGTTTTTGCCATTCTTGACGAGAGATGATGCTAATGTCTGCACCTGTATCCAGTAGCCCATTCAATTCATGCCCTTGAATATTTAGTTTTAGCATGGGGCGAGAATCTAAATTTAAAGAAAGCATAGCCAAATCTACACCTGTGGAGCCTAATCCCATGGAACATCTTTCTACAGTACGACTGGAAAATTTATCATACAGGCTGGGTATTATTAGTAACTGTGCTATTCTATCTCCTTGTGAAATTACTGATATGTCCTTTGGAGAACTGGCTATAATTTTTATTTCACCTTCATAATCGGGATCAATCACCCCAGGACTTATCATAAGTTCTTTTAGAGTAGAAGAGCTGCATCCCAATAATAAGCCCATGGTTCCTTTGGGAAGAGGTCCTTTTACCCCTGTGGGAATGATTTGAACTCCCATCTCTGGAGTTAGTACTGATCTGGCAGAGGCACAGATGTCCAACACTGTGCTCCCTCTGGTTTGTCTGATGAGGGATCTGATGGACAATGTGTCCTGGGCACTACCCTGATGGGGTTGCTGGGTTCCTCCAGTGCTCTGTATATTTGTGGTTTGGGGACCCGGAGCATTGGAACCCCCTGTCCATTTATTTGGCAATTGAGCCCAATGCCTTTCTCCATGATATCGTGGATAAACACCTGGTCCTTGTTCATTTTTTGATAATTGAGTACCCTCTATGGTGGTTTGAGAACAGCACTCATTAGCCCAATGTCTCCCTCTATGGCATTGTGGCCAAATACCTGGTATTCTACTCCTTTGATACCTAATATTGTTAAACCCTCCTTCTATGGGCCAATTCCTTTTAAAATGTCCTGTTTCTTCACATTGGTAGCATGTTCTTGGTCTGGCATCTAAAGCCTGTTTTACTGTAGCTGCCACAATTTGCCCTTGTTCATTAATGTATCTGGCAACTAAAGCCTGTTTTACTGCAGCTGCCATGACTTGCTCTTGTTCATTAATGTCTCTACATAATTAAATCAATGTGTTTAAATCTTCATTTTTCCATGGTCTAATGATATCTCTGCAACAACGATTCGCTTGCTCATAAGCCAGTTGTTTTAGTAATGGCATTGCTTGTTCTGTATTCCCAAAAACTCTGGTAGCTCTTTGAATAAGCCTATCTACAAATTCAGCATAAGGTTCATTAGCTCCTTGTATTACCTTAGATAATTGACCTTGTAAAACTCCATGTTCTTGTAAAGTCTTCCATGCCTTAATTGCATCTACACCAAATTGTGCACATACACCATGATCATATGCAATTTGCTGCTGCTGATCTTCATAAGGTCCCTTTCCTAACAACATATCTAGATTTCTCTGAGGATAACCAGCTCCTGCATTTCGCCTAGCTGTCTCCTTTCAACATTCCTCATTGGCAACCTTCCATAACATGCATTGTCCTCCATTTAGCACAACATTACACATATTAGCCTAATCCACTGGCTTCATGTTCAAGTTGTTAATGGATTCGACCATGATTACATTGAAGGGTGCTTGAGGACGATAGGTTGTTACAGCCTCTTTTAGCTGCTTCACTGTTTTGAAATTTAAAGCATGGTAAACACGATGCCCCCCTCCCTCAAATACAGGGCATGTTAATATTTGAGATCTTGTCTCAGGATCCTAACTATCAACTGCAGGAGTTGGGGGCCTCCCAGCATAAGAAAGTGGCCTTGTTAGTTGGACACTTATGTCATCTGGTGATAGAAAGGTGTTAGTAGCAGTCTCCTGTTGTAAATTTCCCCTGATGTTTTTTACTGTTTTACACTTTCTTTCTCTGTCTAACTAGCTTTAGAGGCCTTCTCTTTTACTTGAATTTTTTCCTCTGTCTGACTAGTTCGAGAGACATTCTCTTTTACTTGAATAGTTTCCTCTATCTGACTAGCTCGAGAGACCTTCTCTTTTACTTGAATTTTTTCTTCTGTCTGACTAACTTGAGACACCTTCTGTTTTACTTGAATCAATATGTCTTCTTCTTCCTCTACCATTGACTGAACTGAAGGCTTTGAACTAAGCAAACAAGATATGAATGTCCACAATGGCAATGTGCCAAATGGCAGAATCCCTGGGCTTTTCTTTTCTATTCTTTTTAAATCTGCACCATGATGGTTCCATTGTGATATATTTAACAACTCCTCCTTAAAAAGTCATGGTCTACATTTTTGTATTGTATCAACAATTGCCATGACTGCTCTTGATTTTACTGGGATGCCTCCTTCCTCTAACAATTTACTTAACACTTTTTTGGTTTGTTTTTTACTAATTTTTGATCCCATATTTCTACTATAATACAAACCAACAAGATAACACCAAACAAAAAAAGAGATAGAACGAAATAAAAATGGAACAACAAAAAATTATTATAGCCTTTCTCCCTATCTGTTCCTCAGAAACAAATAGTTTTTCCTCAGATGTGAGCAGTTTTTCTTCCATCTCACTCATCTCCAGGGACAGGCAACTTAAAACAAAAGAGGAATCATAAAATGGCTACCCATCCTCTCGCCCTGCCCTCAAGAGCGAGCAGATTACCTTATCAGTTACCCTCAGTCGCTCCCCATATGAGCCACCAAATGCCGCTGTCTGGCTGGGCACAATCAGAATCCACTTGTCAAAAGAAACTAACTTTATTTTTAGAACCACACACGCCAAGCAAAACAGCCTCTCAGGAAAAATCCTCAGAACCCCAACTCCCAACACCAGCTTCCCAAAAGCCTCTCCCTCCCACACAAGCCTCTATCCACTTCTCACAATCCTCCTGCTCTTGAGGCAGATTGGCTGGGTCACGTGGGCAGAGCCAAAAAAGTCCCCCAATGAGCAGCTCCATGGTCTGAATGGGCAGGGAAACAGCCCAATAAGCATCACCGCAGAGGAGCCAATCAGCTAGATGTTGCTGGGGCTGCTGTGAGCCAATCATAAGCTGGAAGTCTGAAAGGCGGGGAAACATTTCAATGAGCATCTCCAATGAGCATCACCACAGAGGAGACAATGAGCTAGAAGTTGCTAAGGCCGCTGTGAGCCAATCATCAGCCTGCAGCTGAAAGTTTGCTGGCACCTGGAAGTTTGCTGTGGCCCCTTCGGCTGTGACTATCAACAGGATACGTATGCACCATTCACTGAAGTTAGTTTTCAGTAATAGAAAACAAATATGAATTTCAGGTGGATGAATATTTCTGAAAATAATCTTGTGAAAAGTTGATTATAAATCCACATACTTGAACATGAATGAATTTAGGGAGTGTAAATAAGACACATATATTTCATATTTTGAAAAATCTGGAGAGTGTGTATGTGTGTATACACACACACACACACACACAAATTTTAAAATGTAGCAACATATATGCCAATCGAAATTCACCATGAAATATACATCATTCACAGATCTAAAAATATTCAATTTACTTAACAGGGATTTATGTATAATGTTGTTCTCCTAGGAAGCTCACCCATAGGTTCAATTTTCAGTTCCAACAGCATCTAGGAGGAGTGATCTCTTCTCAAAATTTGTATCTGCCAAATCAGCTACCGCACAAAAATATACACGTGATAAAAGGTAGGATTCTTTATGTGCATATAAAATAGATATGCTGAATAGGATACAGAGAAAGGGAGACAGGAATTCACATATTTGTTAACTTTAAAAACACATGGAGGACTATATCAATTAAAAATTGACTAGAATTATAACACCTACTTGCAAAAGGCAAGTCCAAATATATACCATGCCTTCTCTGAACAGCTTCTATTTCTTTTCTGTAAGGATTCTTTTTCTCCATCATATTAGGATTAGTAGTCAGATTCTAGTACAGTATGGGTTAGTGTCAGGGATTCAGTATTTCAAATGGAAAATAGGAAAATGAATCCAATGTATATGCAAACATATGCTAAACAAAAATCTTTCCACTCTCATCCAGAAAAATGCCTTGACATTACCTTCGCCCCAAGTAAGACACAATTAGAGGAGAAGAATTAGAAAATCTGTTAATACATATCTGGAATGGAAAATGCTCAGGAGTTCACAACCTTGAAGGTGGTAGAGGAGTTTCCAAAAGTAAGGGAAAGGGTAAACACTCCAGAAACATGGAGCTCTGCTTGCCTAAAGACTTCTTGAGAAACTGCCTCTGAGGTTGGGCACTTGAAATATACGTTGTTGTCAGAAGCTTTAGCTTTCTTTGTAGTGAGACCATCAAAGCTGGGTCTTCATCTATGTGACCTGGAGGATGTTGTCTCTTATTTTCCTAATGAACATGTGGCAGCAGTTCTGAATTCTCTCTTTGTAGGTAAACTGTGGCAACTTGGGGCTAAGTGTCTCCCTGTTTGGACTGTGAACACAGTTGGTAATCCTCCAGTTTTCGTGGTGTTTCTTGCTGCTGCACTTGGAGTTTGGTATTTGCTTCTTGAAATACAAGGATTTCAATTGGGGCACAGTGCTGGAGGGATTTCTGTCACATGTGGTGTGTCAGGGTCTGCATATAAATGCACCAACCAGGCTTCTATCGCACATGCTTGCCCCCTTGACCATAGCAACTTGATTCTGAACATTGCCCTGAAAAATCTCCATATAACAAGATGCCTTTACATATAAGGGTCTGCTGGCTGCAGCATGTCAGTCACAAGCCATTTGGAAGCCAATGGCAGATCCACATGGCCCCAACACAGATGTTTTATCACACACCTGCACATCACTGCTCTAGGCCCCAACTCAGCAGTCTCCAAATTACTGGCATCTCTGTTCTACACCATTCTCATGAAACCAAGTCAATCAAGGCACTGTCTTGTACACTCATGATCAACAGCATAAGATCCAAAGTTACTCCAGTGCCATCTGGTCATGGGAATTTAAAAAATGTCATGGTACTTATCTAGCCATTTTTAAAGGATGAAGTTGGAGGCACTGTGGGTTTAAATTTATTCAGGAACCATTAAATGTTGAGGAAGTTTATTTCAATGAAAGTTCTGGAGAACTCTCAGAGGAAAGTCTTCCCAAAGAGTGACCAAAAAGTCACATGAAGCCAGGCCCATTGAGGTCTACAATATGAGGTCCATGTGAGTTTTGACTCTCAACTATTGCTGCCAAGTCTTTCAGAATGAAATCATGTGATATCCTGGCTGAGATTCCCAGTGTTCTGTGGAAAGCTACCCTGGTCCAACATCTCAGTTTCCAAGAGCGACTCTCATGCATGGCCTCCTAAAACCCCAACACAATTCATGGCAATACTTCTCTGACGTCAGTTATAGACCTCAGTCTCTAAGGGTATCACACCATAGTTCAAGCCCAGGTGGACCCAGTCATCACTTCCAACCACCACACGAATAATCACAATTAAAACCAAAACACTCCCACAAGGCCCTCATCCTCTTCCATATAGACACTAATCATAACCTCTTGCTGGAGTTTTCCATGAGGGGCGCAGCCCAAGACAGTGTTCAAAAGAGCTCCCTTGCCACTTATTTTCCTAAAGTCAGCGTGGTTTTTTACCATTTTTGTTTTGGATACACACATGGAATCTTTCTTTAGATCCATGAGGTGCTGAGAATCTAAGCCACAGCATCACACAGGGCCAAGAGGCTGAATCAGACACATCCTTATCCTAAGCAATTAAACAAAGAGCGACAGGTGATGCGCATGCATTTCCATTTGAAAACAGTTTTCATCAGTCTTCCCAAATGGGTGGACTGAGGCAAAGACCTCCTGACATACAGGTCAACAGAACAATAGGTAAGCAAAAGGCCAAAAGAAGGGTTTTTCCACTGAGACATTACTGGTCACACTGATATCTGTGTTTTCTGAGATGCTCCCATTTCCTTCAGCTATCCAGTACATGGCCATGTCACAGAGCTTGGAGGGGTACATATCTTGGACACAAATCCATAAGACTATTTTGGAGAGTGGCCAGAATTTAGGAAGAAAACATGAACTTAGGAATTTAGTAGGTGTTGCACATCTATAAGACAAGCCACAGTCCATTAATAAATCTGGCAGGATGAATGCTGGGAAGCTTCCTAATAGACAGGACACATCCTTGATGCATTCTCTTTTCTAATGTCTTCAACCATGAACACAGTGGAATACATAGATAAAGAAACACTCACCTTGTCAAACGACCTACTATAAAGAGTCCACACCAAACCAAAAAAAAAAAACCGCCTTTTCCACCTATTCTCAGAAGATGAGACAGAACCAAAAACTCACACCCACACCCACAAAGGCACCTCCTTTCCCCAAGTAGGTCTGTGACTATACAGTGTGTCCTCTGAATGGTGGGCCATACTATATTACCCCAAAATGGCCTGTCTTGTTTCAGATCTGTTTTCTTTGGCCAACTCTGTGAAGTTGTGAGGATCCATTGGTGAGCCACTTTCTGCTTTCTCAGGAAGGGCCCCTCTTCAGAGCTTTTCTGGCATTTGGCCATCCTCACATCAGTAGGTACCAAGAAAGACTGACTCTGTTCTTGGTAAATCCAAACAAGTGAGACCACTGGGACTGGTACTGGGACTGGCTCTGTGTGCCTGGTTTCCTGGATCCCATGTTCAGAGATTCCATCACCAAGAAAGTGAGGTAGGTCACTTCCTTCAGGAACTGAATGAGGTCACAGCCTTGGCAACCACTTTGTCCTAACAGATGCTTCCAAGGGTCCCATGAGATGGAGGCTGCACCTACTTCCTCTGACATTTTCATAAGTTAGAATGGTATATCAACCATAGGTACTGGGGAACAGCTCTCCACAGAGGCTTGGTTTGGTCCATCTTCTCTACATTAAGAAGAGAGATTCTGATTAAGACACAACCCTTTATCCTGACCATGATTTTTGCCATGGAAGATGACTTTTGCCCTCTCAGGTCGTTCATAGCATCCTACACATTCTCCAGGGATTATTTCTACATGGACCTTTGAGGTTCTCAGCAGGTGGAAGATCCATACATTCCTTTATTGTAATACCAACTCTGTCTCTGCTATTCTGTAAAGTTAGATTGAGGAACAGTGTATGGTTAGGATTAATAACATGTTCAATATGGGTTAGGAATCATTCTGCTTGATGAACAATGTTATTGGAAACCTGCGATATTTACATGAAAATATAGGTGAAATATAAGTATTGAAATATAAATCTAGGTAAGATTTGAATCCTAGAAGGGAATTTGGCCTTTGAGTGGGATACTTAGCTTTGAATTATGTTCTGCACATATGTCTCAGATAAATTGATATGCAATGGAATAGATCCTTGTACCTTCGATGATTGAATGTAGAAGAGAGCATCCAGTTAAAAAAGGGATTTTTGCTAGGATTAGGAATATAGTTGGTAGGATTACGAAGAAGATTGAGTATAGAATTTGGACCAAAAGTTCTTTAGCAATAGGGTTTCTGGTAGAGATTGAATATAAATGTCAGCACATGTGAAGAGTCAGTCACAATGATGAACTGGGGAAAAAAGTAGGAAAGCAGATGTGAATAGAGAGTAGGAAATCAGGCAAATTATAAAATGAGTGAGAGGTTTAGACAGTTTCAACAGGGTGAGATTGAAAATGTAGTCTTAGGAAGAAACACATATGTAATCACCAATAGGATTGACATTTGAGAGCATTAGGCAACCTGGACATGGATGCTTTTAGTAATCCATGTTCACTTTCCATTTAGGCTTTGGGACAGTCATAAGTGTGACCTTTGCATTTTGTGTCCAGAATATTACTGTGATAAAATGTATATGTAGATCAGTTGACATGCATATTTTTTCCACCATTTCTGGGAGCAATATTTTGAAGATATAGAAATTATTGTTGGGAGTACACAGAGGTGTACCATGTGTCTATCAATATATAGACAATGCATGAATAGACCATACTGTGAATAAATGATATAACTGGTTTCACTTTGAATAATGGATTGAATTGATATCTGAAAGTATACAAGAAATCTTATATTGATGTACAATCATTCATTAAAACCAGTTTTACATCTAATGGTAATATAAGTGTTATGTTTTACCATGACGGGTGTGTCAGTTTTGCTTCAAAAGTGATAATGGAAATCGAAAATAATGTGTTTGGAAAGAAGTGTCACAAAAAGAGAAGTCAAGAAACATGGAAACATGGAGGAATACATGTGTTCTGAAGCAAAAGTGATTGAAAGCAAAACAAATGTGTATATATTTGCTAAATTGTGGATGAAATATACATCCTATGATGTGCATTAACTGGAGAAATAGTAATGTACCAGTGTTGAATAAAAATGAACGTCAAAATACACATTATATCACATAGGAATCTTCTTGCATTGATGTTAAATTGGGTCAGTTACTGTATAAATATTAGAATTTTATTTTGGTGTTATAATACAATTTATTTTAGCACTAGCATGCCACAGAATGTAGAAGAAAGAGCAATGGATTTTTAAAAGTACTTTGATTAGCCTGTTAGAAATAATATAGACCAAGTCTTTCTTAATTCTCAAGTCTTCCAGAATTAACATCTTACAGTGAAAATCAAATAAACATATTTAAGTAAACAGGTATCATTCTTATTTATCAATACTGATAATTTAAGGTTTTTATATCACATTTAGCTGTAATATGGCATATTAACTCTTTCGAATTAGAGAATTTTTTTTTGAACAACCTATTATTTAAGGACCATATGCACTGACATTTTAAATGGCTTTCTTGTGATTTCACTTTCTATCAATTGCATATTAATTGCCAAATACTTATTTTAGTAATTTTCATATTCATAATTGATATAAAGTCAATTGATTAATTCTTTTTGTAAGGAGTTACTAATTACAGTAGGGACAGTATTAATAATTCTAAATCTTTATAAAAATGGTTCAAAAATATTTTCATGCAAAATTATGTATAATTGCATGCTCTAAATGTTTGATTGTTGATACATATAATAAAGAGCTTTTGATGAGTCTCTTCCCCAGTAAAACAGAAAATGCAAAGATATAGTTGGGTATGTATGTCCAAACAAACATATGGAAAAATACACATTATCATCTAGAAACTATTAAATAAAAGATGAAAAGAACAATCCAACACATTGTACCAACTTGTCAGATGAGGTAGTATTCTGGAAGAATAGCCTAAGTCTAGACCTGGTCCATGTCAAAATATTCACAAAAAAATAAAATATGAAAAATATAGGAAATGCTATGAGTTTTTCTTGAAGGTAAGTGGATTATCCTTTAATCTCAATTATGTGCATTTTTAAAAGCCAGTTTTATGGTAAAATAAATTTGTGATAGTTACAAGTACACAAAACAAAGTTTCTGCTTAGAAAAATGAATGCATCTCAACTCTTTTTTAGCTGATTTCTTCCCACTCAACTTTAAACCTTTATTTATTTATTTTTTATTGGTTGTTCAAAACATTACAAAGCTCATCCTATATCATCTTTCATACATTTGACTCAATTGGGTTATGAACTCCCAATTTTCCCCAAATACGAGTTGCAGAATCACATCGGTTACACATTCACATTTTTACATAATGTCATATTAGTGACTGTTGTATTCTGCTACATTTTCTATCCCCTACTATCCCCTACTATACCCCCTCCCATCCCCTCCCATCTTCTTTCTCTACCTCATCTTCTGTTGTTCACTTCTCTCCCTTTCCCCACCTTTCCCCAATTTTCCCTACCCCATTGTTTGAAGATGCTATCCTACTTCCATTGCATGCTTTTAGCCCCTTTTTCAAATATAAGAAAGTTGTAATTTTGAGGATTGGTTTCTGTGTCCTCTATTCTGTACCATTGTTCCACCTGCCTATTTTGTTACCAGTACCACGCTGTTTTTGTTAATATTGCTTTTAGTACAGTTTGAACTCTGGTATCACTATACCTCCAGATTCATATTTTCTGTTTAGAGTTGCTTTTGCTATTCTGGGTCTTTTGTTTTTCCATCTTCTAAGATCTTCTTCTCTCTCTCTCTTTAGGGTTCTGTAGTTTTCAGTGTATAAAACTTTCACGTCTTTTGTTAGGTTGATTCCCGAGTATCTTATTTTATTTGAGAATATTGTGAATGGAGTGGTTTTCCTCATTTCCATTTCAGAAGTTGTGTTGCTGACATACAGGAATGCCTTTCATTTATGCGTGTTAATTTTATATTCTGCCACTTTGCTGAATTCATTTATTAACTCTAGACGTTTCATTGTAGACCCTTTGGGGTCTGTTAAATATATTTTCATGACATCTGCAAATAGCGATAATTTAAATACTTCTTTTCCTATTTTTATGCCTTTAATTTTTTTTGTCTGTCTAATTGTTCTGGCTAGTATTTCAAGAACTAAATTGAATAGAAGTGGTGATAGAGGGCATCCCTGTTTTGTTCCATATTTTAGAGGGAATGCCTTCAGTTTTTCCACATTTAGGATGATGCTAGCCTGAGGTTTAGCATATATAGCTTTTACAATGTTGAGGTAAGTTCCTGTTATCCCTAGTTTTTCTAGTGTTTTGAACATAAAGTGATGCTGAACTTTGTCAAATGTTTTTTCTGCATCTATTGAGATGATCATATGGTTCTTGTCTTTATGTCTATTGATGTGGTGAATGGCATTTATTGATTTCCGTATATTGAACAAGCCTTGCATCCCAGGGATGAATCTTACTTGATCATGGTGCACAATTTTTTTGATATGCTTTTGTATTCGATTCGCCAGGATTTTATTGACAAGTTTTGCATCGAAGTTCATTAGAGATATTGGTCTGTAGTTTTCTTTCTTTGAAGTGTCTTTGTCTGGTTTCGGGATCAGGGTGATTTATCCTCATATAATAAATTTGGAAAAGCTCCTTCTTTTTGTTTTTCTTGAAATAGCTTGAAAAATATTGGTATTAATTCTTCTTTAAAGGTTTTGTAGAACTCCGCTGTATACCCATCCGGTCCATGGCTTCTTTTGGTTGGTAGTTTTTGATGGCTTCTTTCATTTCTTCCTTTGTTATTGGTCTGTTTAAATTGCGTGTGTCTTCCTGACTCAATCTGGGCAGATCTTATGACTTAAAAAATTCATCGATACCTTCACTATCTTCTATTTTATTGGAATATAGTGTTTCAAAATACTTTCTAATTATCTTCTGTATTTCTGTAGTGTCTGTTGTGATATTGCCTGTTTCATCCCGTATGTTAGTAATTTGAGTTCTCTCTCTTCTTCTCTTCATTAGCATGGCTGTGGGCCTGTCAATCTTATTTATTTTTTCAAAGAACCAACTTTTAGTTTTATCAAATTTTTTAATTTTTTTTTGTTTCAATTTTGTTGATTTCTGCTCTAAATTTAATTATTTCTTGTCTTCTACTACATTTGCTGTTGTTTTGCTCTTCCTTTTCTAGGTTTTTGAGGTGTAGTGTGAGTTCATTTATTTGTTGATTTTTTTCTTTTTTTGAGGAAAGAACTCCAAGAAATGAACTTCCCTCTTAAACTGCTTTCATTGTGTCCCATCGATTCCGGTATGTTGTGTCTGTATTGTCATTTGTCTCTAAGAATTTTTTTTACCTCCTCCATTATGTCTTCTGTAACCCATTGATCATTCAGTAGCATGTTGTTCATTTTCCATGTGATGTAGGATTTTTCCTTCCTTCTTTCATCATTGATTTCCAGTTTCATTCCATTATTATCAGATATAGTGCATGGTATAATCTCCATGCTTTTATATTTACTAAGAATTGCCCTATGGCATAATATATGGTCTATCTTTGAGTAGGATCCATGTGAAACTGAGAAGAACGTGTATCCACTTGATGATGGCTGATATATTCTATATATGTCGTTTAAGTCTAGGTTACAAATTGTGCTGTTGAGTTTGATAGTTTCTTTATTCAGTTCTTGTCTAGAGAATCTGTCTAATGCCGAGAGTGGTGTCTTGAAGTCACCCATAATTATTGTGTTGTAGTCTATTTGGCTATTGAACTTGAGGAGAGTTTGTTTTATGAACATTGCAGCTCCATTGCTTGGTGCATACAAATTCATAATTGTTATGTCTTGTTGGTGGATGGTTTCTTTTAACAGAATATAGTGTCCTTCTTTATCCCTTTTGATTAACTTAGGTTTGAAGTTGATTTTATTCCACATGAGTATGGCCACTCCTTCTTGCTTCTGAGGGCCATGTGAGTGGTACGATTTTTCCCAACCTTTTACCTTCACCCTGTGTATGTCTTTTCCTATCATATGAGTCTCCTTAAGGCAGCATATTGTTGGATTTATTTTTTTTGATCCAGGTTACTAGCCCATTCTCTTGATTGGTGAATTTAGGCCATTAACATTTAAGGTTACAATTGAAATATGATTTGTTCTTCCAATCATGTTTATTTATTTATTATGTTTTAGTTTGGCTAGTTTTTACTTTTTTGATTATTTTCCTACCCCTTTACTGAGATACCTCCTGCTGTTAGTTTTCGGCACTATTTATCAATTCCTCTTCTTGTAGTATTTTGCTCAAAATGCTTTGCAGTGCTGGTTTTCTGGCTGCGAATTCTTTTAGCTTTTGTTTATTGTGAAAGACTTTAATTTTGTTTTCAAATCTGAACCTTAATTTTGCTGGATACAGTATTCTTGGTTGGAATCCATTATTTTTCAGCATTTGAAATACATTGTTCAAGGATCTTCTCGCTTTCAAAGTCTGTGATGAAAAATCAGTCATTAACCTAATTGGTTTTCCCCTGAATGTAATCTGCCTCCTTTCTCTTATAGTGTTTAATATTCTCTCCTTGTTCTGTATTTTGGCTATCTTCATAATTATATGTCTTGGAGTTTCTCTATTATGATTTTGAATGTTTGGGGTCCTGTAGGCTTCCAGGATTTGACAATCCGATCCATCTTTCATCTCTGGGATGTTTTCTAGAATTATTTTATTTAATATGTTCTCCATTCCTTTGGTTTGAATTTCTATGCCTTCTTCTATCCCAATGACTCTCATTTTTTATGACATCCAATATCTCTTGAATAGATTGCTAGTGGGATTTAAGCCTCTTTTCTGTGTTGATTATATTCTTTTCAAGTTGATAAACTTTGTCTTCATTATCTGATATTCTGACTTCTGCTTGATCTAGTCTATTTGTAATATTCTCGTTTGAGTTTTTAATTTGGTTAATACTTTCCTGCATTTCTAGTATTACTGTTTGATTTCTTTTAAGATCTCTATCTCCTGGTAGAGCTCGTTGTTTGCCATTTGAGTTTGTTTGTTTAATTCATTTTCAAAATATACTTTTATTGCTTGGACTTGCTGCCTCATGTCTTCTCTAATATTCCTTTCCATCTGAGTTAGGTATGCCTTAAGTTCTTTCCCTATCCCTGTTTCTGATGCTTCTAGGTCCTCCTGTAGAATTAAGTTGTCCTGCATTGTTTGTACTCCTTTCTTTCCCTTGTTTTTTCATGATGCTCATGTTACTTTCCAGCTCTATCTGATTGCTGTGTTTCTGTTTTATTCTATAGATTTGTTTCAGTGTTGGGTATCTCTGTTGTCTCTCCTTTGTGTTGGTAGACTATGCCTGCTAAAGTGGATTCCACTTGTAGGGAATTCCGAAGGCCGAGCTCCAGTGACTTCACCCCTCTGCTTTGGCGGGCCCAGGCTCCTTGCCGAAATGTTCGAATACGGGGATGGAACTGGACTGTCTCCAGTTGGTTTCAGCTCTAGGTCACTGGCGGGTGGGCAATCACTAGCCAACCAGTGGCGCAGTCGGTCTCCTGTGCGCCGGTGTTCTCCAGACGCCCAGTCACGCGGACAGCAGGTGGACTGTCACCTGCGCTTCTGTGTTCTCCAGCTTCCCAGTCACAAGAGCCTGGCCTCTAGTCCCCTGGTTTCTCCTGCTAGTCCTGGTTTCTCCTGCTAGACTAGATTTCCCCTGAGTGATGCTTCTCTGCAGTTCAATCTGTATTCTGGGCCTGTCATTTGTTGGGTGTGGAGGGTGTCTATTGGAACTCAGACACTCTATTGTTTTGAGGATCAGTCAGACCGGATCTCCGGTTGCACATTTGGCTCGTTTTTCAGACCCAATTACCAGATCTCAGTGCTAAAAATCTTTCTTATAGGTTTTGGTGCACCCCCATTTTGCTGTAAGTTCTTAACAAGATAGTTTTTTGTGGTTCTATCTCGTTATTCACCTGTGCAGTGGCGCGTTACACTGGGTGTGATGCACTCTATTCGTGGCAATCAGGCAATGATGAAATATTATGCTTTGTATGCAGCATTTTCTGAAGTTAGTTTTCAGTATTAGGAAACAAATATGTATTTCAGGTGAATGAATAATCTTAATTTCTGAGAATAATCTTGTGAAAAGTTGATTATAAATCCACATATGTGAATATGAATGATTTTAGGGAGTGTATAATAAGACACATATATTTCATATTTTGAAAAATCTGGAGAGTGATATATATATATATATATATATATATATATATATATATATATATACAGAAACACACTCACAGACATTAAAAAGTAGCAATATATATGCCAATCGAAATTCAAAATGAAATATATATCCTTCACATATCCAAAAAAATACATTTTACTGAAAATGGATTTATATATAATGTTGTTCAACTAGGAGGCTCACCCATAGGTTGAAATTTCAGTTCCAAAAGGGTTTAGGAGGAGTGATCTCTTCTCACAATTTGTATCTGCCAAGTCAGCCACCTCAGAAGAAAGTCTGTGTGATACCAGGTAGTATTCTATATGAGCATATAAAAATACATGTGCTGAATAGGTGACAGAGAAAGGGGAGAGGAATTCACATATTTGTTAACGTTAAAAACACATGGAGAAATATTTCAATAAACATTGACTATATTTATAACTCCAACCCCATATAATGCAAAAGGGAAGTCCAAGTATACACCATGCCTTCTCTGAACTATTTGTATTTCCATTCTGTTAGGGTTACTATTCTCCATCATATTAGGATTAGTAGTCAGAGTCTAGTAGGTTATGGATTAGTGTCAGAGATTCAGTATTTCGAATAGAAAATAGGAAAATAAACCCATTGTGTTTGCAAATATGTGTGATACAAAAATCTTCCCACTCTCATTCAGAACAATGCCTTGACATTACCTTCTCCCCTAATAAGACACAATTAGAGGAGAAGAGTTAGAAAATCTGTGAACACATATCTGGAATGGAATATTCTCGGTGTTCACAAGCTTGGAGGTGGTAGAGGAGTTTCCAAAAGTAAGGGACAGGGTAAACACTCCACAAACATGGAGCTCTGCAGGCCTAAAGACATCTTGAGAAACTGCCTCTGAGTTTGGGCACTTAAAATGTATGTTGTGGTCCGAAGCTTTAGCTTCCTCTATAGTGAGAGCATCAAAACTGGTCTGCATCTATGTGACCTCGGGGACATGGTATCTTATTTTCCAATGAACATGAGGCAGCAGTGCTGAATTCTCACTTTGTAGGTAAACTGTGGCAACTGGAGTCTAAGGGTCTCTCTGTGTGGACTGTGAAGCTAATTGATCATGCTCTACTTTTCTTAGTAGAGCACTGGGAGTTTGTTATTTGCTTCACAAATACAAGGAGTTCAACTTGGTCAGAGTGCTGGAGGGAGTTCTGTCACATGTGGTGCCTCAGGGTCTGCAGGAGAATGCACCAGTCAGGCTTCTATTTCACATAGTTTGCCCCCTTGACCATAGCATCCTGATTCTGAACATTGCCCTGAAACCTCTCCATATAACAAGATGCCTTTACATATAAGGGTCTGCTTGCTGCACCATGTCAGTTACAAGCCATTTGGAAGCCAATGGCAGATCTACATGGCCCCAACACAGATGTTTTATCACACACCTGCCCACCACTGTTCTAGGCCCACTACTCAGCAGGCTCCAACTTACTGGCATCTCTGTTCTACACCATTTTTAAGAAACGCAGTCAATCAAGGCACTGTCTGGTATACTCATGATCAGCAACT
Organism: Callospermophilus lateralis; assembly: GCF_048772815.1. NCBI lineage: Eukaryota > Metazoa > Chordata > Mammalia > Rodentia > Sciuridae > Callospermophilus > Callospermophilus lateralis. Next base: position 1,195,236 of record NW_027514379.1, on the reverse strand, counting down.
GGACATCAAAAAGTTCTCCAGTGCCACCTGCTCATGAAAATTTCAAAAATTCCATGGTATTTCTCTAGCCATTTTTCAAGGATGAAGTTGGAGGCACTATGATTTTCAATTCACTCAGGAACCATTAAATGTTGAGGAAGCTCATTTCAATGAAAGCTCTGGAGAACACTCACAGGCAAGGCTTCCCAAAGGGTCGCCAAAAGGTCACATGAAGCCAGGCCCATTGAGGTCTGCAATGTGAGATCATGTGTGTTTTGCCTCTCAACTATGGCTGCCAAGTCTTTCAGAATAAAATCATGTGATATTCTGGCTGAGATTCCTCGTGCCTTGTGGAAAGCCTTTCTGGGCACAGATCTCAGTTTCAAAGGGCGACTGTCATTCATGGCCTCCTAAAATCCCAACACAACTCATGGCAATAATTATCTGAGGTCAGTTCCAGAACTCAGTCTCTAAGGGGAATCACACCAGAGTTCAAGACCAGTTGGAGCCAGTCATCTTTTTCAACCGCCACACAAACTTCCAAAATTAAAACCCAAACACTCCCACAAGGCCCTCATCTTCTTCCATATAGATACTCATTATAAACTCTGGCTGGAGGTTTCCATGAGGGATGCAGAACAAGATAGTGTCCAAAGTTAGCTCCCTTGCCCCTCATTTGCCTAAAGTCGGGGTGGCCTGAACACCTTCCTGTGAACCTGGAGTGATCAAATAGTGTGCCGTTAATACTGCTCTGCTTCTCCAATTTGAGGACGACTGACTGTGGGGTTTAGATTCTTTATGTGAACTGGAAGCATGAGAAAATGCAAGCACCTTTGGGCTTGCCTCTCCTTGGCTTTGAAGAATGCATTTGACCCAAAGAATCCCTCTTCTCACTTGATGGAGGTCAGGAACCTTACAGAGGAAGGCAAGAGACTTCATCCTCAATGACTGATCTTTTGATCATTTTGGTTTTGGATGAACACATATGATCCATCAGGTGCTGAGAATCTAACGACAGCCTCACACAGGGCCAAGAGGCTGTTTCAGACAAATCCATTTCCAAAGCAATTAAGCAAAGAGCTACAGGTGATGTCCATTCATTTCCATTTGAAAACTTTTTTCTTCAGGCTTCACAAAGAATTGGCCTGTGGTAAATACCTTCCTGATATTCAGGGCAACAGAACAATAGGTAAGCAAAAAGCCCAAATCAGGGTTTCTCCACTGAGACTTTCCTGGTCACACTAGCTACCCACTACATGGCCATATAACAGAGCTTTCAGGTGGTAAATATCTTGGACACAAAACCATGAAGCTATTCTGCAGAGTGTCCAGAATTCAGAAAGAAAACAGAAACTTATGAAGATATCAGGTGTTGCCCTTTGATAACAAAAGCCACAGTCCATTTATAAATTGGGCAAGATGAATGCTGGGAAGCTTTCTACTAGACAGGACACATCCTTTGATGCATTCTTATTTCTAATGTCTACAACCACGGACACAGTGGGATACACAGACATAGAAGCACTCGCATTGCAAAACGACTAACTAGAAACAGTCCACGCCAATCCAAACAAACAGTCTTTCCTACCTATTCTCAGAACATGAGACAAGACCATGAACATACACCCACACCCACAAAGGCACCACCTTTGCTCCAAGTAGTTCTGTGATTACCCAGAGTGTCCTCTGAATGGTGGGCCATACTATATTCCCCCCAAATGGCCTGTCCTGCCTCAAATCTGGTCTCCTTGGCCAATTCTGTGAAGTTGTCATTAGCCATGGGTGAGCCACTACCTGCTTTCTCAGGAAAGGCCCCTCTTCAGAGCTTTTCTGGCATTTGAACATCCTCACATCTGTAGGCACTAAGAAAGACTGACTCTGTCCTTGGTAAATTGAAGCAAGTGAGACCACTGGGCCTGGGACTGCGACTGGCTCTGGGTGCCATTCTTCCTGGATCCCAAGTTCAGAGAGTTCCATCACAAAGGAAGTGAGGTGAGGTCACTTCCTTCAGAAACTGAATGAGGTCACTGCTTTGGCAAAAACTTTGTCCAAATAGTTACTTCTAAGGGCCCATGAGATGGAGGCTGTTCCTACTTCCTGTAACACTTTCAAAAGTTAGAATGGTATATCAACCATAGGCACCTGGGAACACCTCTTCACACAGGCCTGGTTTGGTCTATCTTCTCTACATTAAGTTGATAGAGGCTGATACAGACACATCCCTTCATCCTCACCAGGTTGTTTGCCATGGAAGATGACTTTTGCTCTCTCGGGAACTTCACAGCTGCCTACATCTTCTCCAGGGATTATTTCTACATGGACCTTTGATGTTCTCAGCAGGTGGAAGATTCCCTACATTCCGGTATTTAAAGAGAAACTCTGTCCCTCCTCTTCTGTAAAGTTAGATTGAGGTAACAGTGTATATTTAGGGTTAATAACATGTTCGATTTGGGTTAGGAATCTCTCTGCCGGATGAATAATGGTATTGGGAACCTGTGATATTTACAAGAATATATAGGTGAAATATAAGTATGAAAACAGAAATGTAGGTAAGATATGAAGCCAGAAGGGCATTGGGCCCTTGAGTGGGATACTTAGGTTTGAATTATGTTCTGCACATGTGTCTCAGATGAATTGATATAAAATGGCATAGGACCTTTTACCTTGAATGATTGATTGTTGAAGAGAACATCAAGTTAAAAAGTGATAGTCAGTAGGATTAGTAAGATAGTCAGTAGGTTTATAAAGAAGAGTGAGTATAGGATTTGGACCAAAAGTTCTTTAGCAATAGAGTTTCGGGTAGAGAGTGAATGTAAATGTCAGCATATGTGAAGTATGAGTCACAATGACGAACTAGGGAAAATATGTAGGAAAGCAGATATCAGTAGAGATATTAGGAAATCAGGCAAAGTGTAAAGTGAGTGATAGAATTAGACATTTCCAACAGGCTTGAGGTTGAATATATAATCTTAGGAAGAAACAAATATGTAGTCATCAATAGGATTGACATTTGAGAGCATTAGGTAACCAGGACATGGTTGTTTTTGGTAATCCATGCTCACTTTCCATTTAGGCTTTGATACAATCATGAGTTTGACCTTTGCTTTTTGTGTCCAGAATATTACTGTGATAAAATGTATATATAGATAAGGTGACATCAGTATTTCTTCCACCATTTCTGGGAGCAATATTTTGAAGAGGTACAAATTAGTAATGGGGGGACAAATAGGTGTACACTGTGTTTATGAATATAGATATAATGCATTAATAGACCATACAGTGAATAAATAACATAACTGGTTCCAACTTTAAATAATGGATTGAATTGAAATGTGAAAATATACAGGAAATTTTATATTGATATGCATACATTCATTCCAACCAGTTTTACATCTAATGGTAATATTAATGTTATAGTTTATCATGAAGAGTGTGTGAGTTTAGCTTCAAAATTGATTATGGAAATCGAAAATAATGTGTTTGGAAAGAAGTCTCATGAAAAGACCAGTCAAGTAACATGGAAGAATTCATGTGTTCTGAAGCAGGAAGTGAAACAAATTCTTATTAATTTGCTAACTTGTGGATGAAATATATGTCCTATGATGTGCAAAAACTGAAGAAATACTAATGTACCAGTGTTGAATTAAAATAAAGGTCAAAATAGACATTAAGTCCCATAGGAATCTACTTGCATTGATGTTAAACTGGGTCTGTTACTGTAGAAATATTAGGATTTGTAAGCACCATTGATTGAAGTTAGTTCTCATACTGGGAAACAAATATGTATTTCAGGTAGATGAATATTTCTGAGAATAATCTTGTGAAAAGTTGATTATAAATCCACATACATGAACATGAATGAATTGATGGGGTGTATATAAGAGACATATATTTCATATTTTATAAAATCTGGAGAGTGTGTGTGTGTGTGTATCTATATATATATATATATATATATACAGAAAAACACAAAAATACATTAAAAAGTATCAATATATATGCCAAACGTAATTTATCAGTAATATATATCATCCACAGATGAAAATATATTTATTTTACTGAACATGGATTTATGTATAAATTGTTCTACTGGGAAGCTCACCCATAGTTTTAATTTTCAGTTCCACCAGCGTTTACGAGATCTCTTCTCACAACTTGTTTCTGCCCAGTCAGCCAACTCAAAAAAATGTACGTGTGAGACCACGTAGGATTCTATATTTGCATATAAAAATACATGTGCTGAGTAGGCTACATAGAAAGGAAGACAGGAATTTACATATGTGTTAACATTAAAAACACATGGAGGACTATTTCAATTAAAAATTGAGTAGATTTAGAATACCTACCCTCTATCATGCAAAAAGGAAGTCCAACAATACACCATGCCTGCTGTAAACTGCTTGTATTTTCATTCTGTTTGGGTATTTTTCTCCATCATATTAGGATTAGTAGTCAGAGTCTAGTAGGGTATGAGTTAGTGTCAAGAATTCAGTATTTCAAATGGAAAATTGTAAAATGAATCAATGTGTATGCAAATGTGTGCTACACAAAAATTTTCCCACTCTCATTCAGAACAATGCCTTGACATTACCTTCACCCCAAGTAAGACACATTTAGAGGAGAAGAGTTAGACAATCTTTGAATACATATCTGAAATGAAAAATGTTCAGGAGTTCACAACCTTGGAGTTGGTAGAGGAGTTTCCAAAAGTAAGGGACAGTGTAAAATCTCCACAAACATGGAGATTTACCAGCCTAAAGACTTCTGGAGAAACTGCCTCTAGGTTGGGCACTTGAAATATATGTTGTTGTCAGGAGCTTTAGCTTCCTTTCCAGTGAGACAATCAAAGCTTGGTCTGCACATCTGTGACCTGGAGGACATGGTTTATAATTCTCCAATGAACATGAAGCAGCAGTGTTGATTTCTCTCTTTGTAGGTAAACTATGGCCACTGGGTCTAAGTGTCTCCCCATGTAGACTGCTAAGCCATTAGGTCATCCTCCACTTTTCAAAACGTTTCTTGATACTGCACTCGGAGTTTGGTATTTGCTTCATGAAATACAAGGAGTTCAACTAGGACAAAGGGCTGGAGGAAGTTCTTTCACGTGTGGTGGGTCAGGGTCTGCAGGAGAATGCACCAACAGGGCTTGTATACCACATAGGTTGCTCCCTTGACCATAGAAACCTGATTTTGAACATTGCCCTGAAACCTCTCTATATAACCAGATGTCTTTACATACAGGATCTGCTGGCTGCACCATGTCAGTCTCAAGCCATTTGGAAGCCAATGGCAGATCCACATGACCCCACCACAGATGTTTTATCACACACTTGCTCACCACCGCTCTGGGCCCATTACTCAACAGGCTTCAAATGACTGGCATCTCTTTTCTACACCATTTTCATGAAAACCAGTCAATCAACACACTGTCTGGTACACTCATGATCAGCAACTGGACATCCAAATGTTCTCCAGTGCCACCTGGTCAAGAAAATTTCAAAAATTTCATGGTATTTATCTAGCCAATTTTCAAGGATGAAGTTGGAGACACTGTGGGTTTCAATTCATTCAGAAATTATTTAATGGTGAGGAAGCTCATTTCAATGAAAGCTCTGGAGAACTCTCACAGGCAAGGCTTCCCAAAGAGTGGCCAAAAGGTCACATGAAGCCAGGCCCATTGAGGTCTACAATTGAGGTCCATGTGTGTTTTGACTATCAAATATGTCTGACAAGTTTTTCAGAATAAAATTGTGTGATATCCTCCTGAGATTCCCAGTGCTCTGTGGAAAGTGACACTGGGCCTAGATCTCAGTTTCCAAGGGTGACTCTCATGCGTGGCCTCCTAAATGCCAACACAATTCATGGCAATATTTCTCTGAGGTAAGTTCCAGAACTCAGTCTCTAAGGGGAATGACACCATAGTTCAAGCCCAGTTGGATCCAGTCATCTCTTCCAACCGCCACACGAATGACCACAATTAAAACCAAAACACTCCCACATGGCCCTCATCTTGTTAAATATAGACACTCATCATAAACTCTGGCTGGAGGTTTCCATGCGGGACGCATCCCAAGACAGTGTCCAAAATATTCTCCCTTGCCCCTCATTTGCCTAAAGTCAGGGTGGCCTGGACACCCTTCCTGTGAACCAGAAGTGATCAAATAGGCCTGCCGTTAATACTGCTCTGCTTCTACAATTTGAGCCCTATTGACTCTCAGGTATAGATTTTTTTATGTGATTTGGAGTCACGAGAAAACACAAGCACCTCTGCAGGACTTTGAAAAACTCATTTGACCAAAAGGATCCCTGTCTCACTTGATAGAGGTCAGGTACCTAACAGAGGAAGGCAAGAGACTCATCCACAATTACTGAATTTTTGCCATTATGGTTTAGATTGCACACATGGTATCTATCTTTAGATCCATCATGTGCTGAAAATTTAAGCCACAACCTCATACAGGGCTAGGAGGCTGATTCAAACACATCCCTTTCCAAAGCAAAGAACCACAAGTTATTCCCATTTATTTCCATTTTAAAACTGTTTTATTCAGGCTTCACAAAGGGGTGGCCTGAGGCAAAGACCTTCCTGACATTCAGGGCAACAGAACAATAGGTAAGCAAATGAACCAAAATATGGTTTCTTCACTGAGCGTTTACTGGTCACAATGATGTCTGAGTTTTCTAAGATGTTCCCATTTCCTATAGCTATCAAGTACATGGCCATGTCACAGAGCTTGGGGGTGGTATGTATCTTGGACACAAAACTATGAGGCTATTCTGGAGAGTGGCCAGAATTCAGGAAGAAAACAGGAACTTAGGAAGTTAGTAGGTGTTGCCCATCCATAAGGAAAGCCACAGTCCATTCATCAACTAGGCCTGATGAATGCTGGAAATTTTCCACTAGACAGGACACATACATTGATACATTCTCTTTTTGAATGTCTACAACCATGGACAGAGTGGGATACACAGACATAGAAGCACTCGCCTAGTCAAAATACTTTCTAGAAACAGTCCACTCCAATCAAAACAACAGCCTTTCCTACCTATTCTCAGAACATGAGACAAAACCACAAACTCACACCCACACCCACAAAGGCACCTCCTTAACTCAAGTAGGTCTGTGACTATCCGGAGTGTCCTCTGAATAGTGGGCCATACTATGTTCCCCTAAAATGGCCTGTACTGTCTCAGATCTGGTCTCCTTGGCCAACTCTGTGAAGTTGTCAACAGCCAGCGGTGAACCACTACCTGCTTTCTCAGTAAAGGCCCCTCTTCAGAGCTCTTCAGGCATTTGGCAATCCTCATATCAGTAGGTACCAAGGAAGACTGACTCTGTCCTTGGTAAATCCAAACAAGTGAGACCACTGGGATTGGGACTTGGACTGGCTCTCGGTGCCTGGCTTCCTGGATCCCAAATTCAGAGATTTCCATCACCAGGAAAGTGAGGTGAGGTCACTTCCTTCAGGAACTGAATGAGGTCACTGCCTTGGCAACCACTTTGTCCTACCAGATTCATCCAAGGTTCCCATGAGATGGAGGCTGCCACTACTTCCTGTGACAATTTCAAAAGTTAGAATGGTATATCAACCATAGGCACCTGGGAACAGCTCTCCACACAGGCATGGTTTGATCAATCTTCTCTACATTAAGAAAGGAGAGGCTGATTCAGACACATCCCTTAATACTGACCAGGTTGTTTTTCATGGAAGATGACTTTTGCTCTATTAGGTCCTTCATAGCTGCCTGCAACTTCTCCAGGGTATCATTTCTGCTTGTACCTTTGATGTTCTCAGCAGGTGGAAGAGCCCCTACATTACTGTATTGTAAGACAAACTCTCTCCCTGCTCTTCTGTACAGTTAGTTTGAGGGTACAGTGTATGGTTAGAGTAATAACAGGTTTGATTTAGGTTAGAAATCATACTGAGGAATGAACAATGGTATTGGGAACTCGCGATATTTACGAGAATATATAGGTGAAATATAAGTATGAAAACAGAAATCTAGATAAGATTTGAATCCAAGAAGGGCATTGGGCTGTTGATTGGGATACTTAGCTTTGAATTATATTCTGCACAGATGTCTCAGATAAATTGATATACAATGGCATAGGACCTTGTACCTTGGATGATTGATTGTCAAAGAGAATTTCCAGTCAAAAAGGGATAGTCGGTAGGATTAGGAAGATAGTTGGTAGGTATAGAAAAAAGAGTGAGTATAGGATTTCAAACAAAAGTACTGTAGCAATAGGGTTTCGGATAGAGAGTGAATGTAAATTTCAGCACATGTAAAGAGTCAGTCACAATGATGAACTCAGGAAAATATGTATGAAAGCAGATATCAATGGAGACATTAGGAAATCAGGAAAAGCATAAAGTGAGGGTTAGTATTAGTCATTTTCAACAGGGTTGAGGTTGAATATATAATCTTAGAAAGCAACAAATATGTAGTCACCAATAGGATTGATTTGCGAGCATTAAGCAACCTGGACATGGATGTTTTTAGAAATCCATGCTCACTTTCCATTTAGGATTTTGTGAAAGGTTAATAAGATAGGTACTTGTCACTTCCTGTTTTTCTGTATGCTTAACAAAACACTGTTGAAACCTTGAGGACTGTTTGCTAATTTTTTTCCCAGAATGTGCTGTCCCCGACTGCCAAACAGAGAATGTACACCCTCACCTGTTTGCACGCAAACCGCCCACTCGCCCTGACCCATCAATAAGCTTCCCTCCCTGCCCTCTTCAAGGAAAGTATATAAGCTCTGCTTAAACTGTTCTCATTGCTCTCTGCTCTATTCAAGTGAGCACTGAGCCCCAGATTGTTAGACTCCCAATAAACCCAGGGTAACTTTTGATGTGGAGGGGACCCCAGTAAACTTTGAAGTGGATACAGGGGCAGTATACTTAGTCCTTAAGGCCCCACTGGGCCCTCTATCAAATAAAAGCTCTCTAGTTCAAAGTGCTAACACCAGTAAGTATGGGAATTAGACAACTAAGAAAACCATGGACATGAGGAAAGGAAAAATTCATCACTCCTTCCTAATAATCCCAGAATGCCTGGCCCCATTGATGGGCAGAGATCTGCTCACCAAGCTCCAGGCCAAAATGACTTTTAACCATGAAGGCCCCAAAATGATATTTCTAAATCCTTTAGTATAAACTCCTATATTCACGGCTTTAAATATGTCAGTAGAAGATGAACAGCAACTCTTCACAACCCCCAAGACTGATCAAACAGGCAAGCTACCCCAGAAATGGATAACAGATTACCCAGATGCCTGGAAAAAAACTGCTGGGTTAGGACTAGCCATGAAACAACCTCCAAAAACAGTGGAGTTCAAAACCTCAGCCTCCCCAATCAATGTCAAAAAATATCCTCTGAGCAAAAAAGCTAAAGATGGGATAAGGCCCCATATTCAGAAATATCTGGCCTTAGGGTCCTAAGGCCTTGTCAATCATCCTAAAACACTCCCCCGCTACCAGTATAAAAAGCCAGGAGCCGGGGACTATCCCCCATTAAAGACATAAGAGAGACCTACAACAGAGTGTAGGACATTCACTCCAGTGTACCTAATCCGTACAATCTGCTTATCACTCTGAACCCTGAGAGGAAATGGTATACTGTTCTGGACTTAAAAGATGCTTTCTTTTGCTTGCCTCTGCATAAATATAGTCAGTTGCTGTTTGCTTGCTAGTGGGTAGACCCAGAAACTGGAACGTGTGGTCAACTAACTTGGACTAGACTCCCCAAAATGGTTGAAAAACTCCCCCACTCTCTTTGATGAAGCCCTCCAAAGAGATCTCAACAGCTTCAGAACTACGCACCCCGAAGTCACCCAGCTTCAATATGTGGATGACCTGCTACTGGCACCCAACACCAAGGATATCTGTGAATCTGGGACCCAAGCAGTATTATGTGAGCTTCCTCAACTCGGGTATAGAGCTTCTTCCTAAAAGGCCCAAATTTGCCAGCATGAAGTAATCTTCCTGGGCTATTCCTTTAGGGGCAGTAAACGATGGCTCACTGAGCCCAGAAATCAAACGGTTGTGCAGAAACCACCCCCATCTAACAGCAGACAACACAGAGAGTTTCTTGGGACTGCTGGGTTTTGCAGGTTAAGGATTCCTGTGTTTGGGTCCTTAACTTCTCATTTACACCCGCTGTTAAAGGGAAATGCCCAATTCTAATGGACCCCTGAGATCCAGCAAGCTTTTGATAACATCTAAGGACACTGACACTGTACTCCTCAACTTCACTGAGCAAAGCCTGAAATTTCAGAAAGCCCTACACTACGTTAAAAATGTACATCAGTTCACTCACCTTGGTTCAAAGAAATTGCAGGCATTCCTGAAGGATCAAGAACAGAGTTTTCCACTAACCGACTCACAGTGAAAGGAAATAACTGAACAGGTAAAAAAAAGCCTGTCGGGTCTGTCAATAGGTTAATGCTTACACTTCCAAGCTTCCTGCAGGAAAGCACCTACGAGGAACCAGACCAGGACAATTCTGGGAAGTGGACTTTACTGAAATTAAGCAAGCATGGTATGGACTTAAATATCTCCTACTCTTTGTAGATATATTTCAGGATGGATTGAAGCCTCCCCCCCCCCAAAAAAAAAAGGCACAAATGGTGGTCAAGAAGATCCTGAAAGATATTTTTCCAAGGTACGGCCTGCCTAAGGTAATAGGGTCTGATAATGGACCAGCGTTCATGGCCCAGGTAACTCAGGGGTTAGCCAGGACCCTGGGGATTAATTGGAAGTTACATTGTGCTTATAGCCCCCAGAGTTCAGGACAGGTAAAAAAATTAAATAGAACCATTAAAGAGACCTAAACGAAATTAAGCTTAAAGAGTAGCATAAAAGATTGGACTATGCTCCTGCCTTATGCACTATTTCATGCAAGAAATACTCCCTCTGTTTCTTTGTGTAACCTCACCCCCTATGAAATTCTCTATGGGGCCCCATCTCCAGTAAGGGACCTAACCCTAACTCAAAGATCTAACGATCCCTTCCACACCACCTTGCTTGACAGACTTAAAGTTCTGGAAGGAACTCAGCAATACCTGTGGAAACAGCTGGCCACTGCCTACCAACCTGCTGAAGAGGGTACTCCACATCTATATCAAGTAAGAGACTTTGTCTACATAAGACAACATCAGGTGTCATCCCTGGAACCCGGCTGGACAGGACCATACCAGGTGCTACTTATAACACCTACAGTGCTAAAGTTAGACGGAATCACTTCCTGGTTCCTAATTCTCATCTCAAGCCTGTGCCCTGTCCAGAATCTGGCTGAAAAATGGAAAAGACTGGTAACATTTTCAAATTGTATATTCGCCATGTGAATAAGACTATAGACTCTCCAATTGGTCACCAGTAGTCCTAACCCTCATCAACCCGTTCAGCAGCGATGGCTGATCACAAATCCTACTAGACAAGAAGTATGGTCTATCGCACATACAGCCCACTTAGGGACCTGGTGGCCATCTCTCCACCAAGAAATTTGTCAGCTGGCTATACGTCTTTCCTATTGGGAAATCCCTGATGAAGAGGATCCCCAAAAATTCCATTAAATACTTTCCATACAATAGATAATGGAAACAAACATTATGGATGTAGGGACACGCGAGCCAGATGCAGGTTGGCTAGCCTAGATTACTATGTTTGCCTGGCGGACTACCAAAGCCAAAAACAGCCACGACTGTGTAGGGGAAAAGCCAACTTCTTCTGTAAATAATGGGGATGTGAGGATACAGGGGCTACCTGGTGGAAGCAAAACTCCTCATCAAATTCAGTACACAGCATTGGCCATATTACCAGTTAGATAACAAAAACCGATGGCCACCAGAGGGGTCTCTAGATCCTCAAATTTTGCGTGACCTTTTCAACTTCGACAAGTGCTCAAAAGTGTGGAAGGAAATTCCCCTACGTGTAGGCCTTTTCCCTCCTATACTCAAATCCTGAACTATGCTTCTCCAATAGATACTCACCCGCAGCCTTCTGCCCCAGACTCTCTGCTGTCACTCCCACATCAGCAACCTGATTTCTCAGCTCCAGTTACTAGATCAAAAACCCAAATTTCCATCGGTTCTCAGACCATTGCCCCTTGCTGAGCTTGCAGGTACTGAGGTACCCTTCCACCCTCTCACTCCTCTCTCCTCCTGTCAGTGCCCACACCGGGTCCCACCAGGTCCTCTTACCAGCTAACCCAACGCTCAAACCAGCTAAGGAGTGCCCTCAGACGCCTATCAAAGATGTAATTAAAATGGCCTTTAAAGTTGCTTTGTCATCACTGAAAACAGGTTACTAAGAATTTAAAGTCCCTCACAGGCTTTTTGGGATACTCACTCCCGTCTTCCCCTCTGCTCTACCTGTTCTACTGCTCAAGTTTTGTTGCCAGGAAAATCCCAAACCCCTTTCCCATAATTCTTTTATATCTCTTTTTCCTCATCCTCAGATCCACGGAGCTGCTCTCATCCCCTGCCTTCCCTGTCTTCCCCTCTGTACCAGGCCCACAGAAAAGTCTTAAATGACCTTCTCCAGAAGTCTTCACCATGGCTGACTTTAAGCCTTTCAGCAACACAGTTCCTATAAAAGAGTTCAATGTAGATAAACTTCCTCTATTCGTGTTGCTCTGTTCTACTTGGCCACTGGCTGGAAAAATCAGCACTCCTAAGCTAGACACCCCCTTAGTAGTTTTTAACAAAATATATGAAGAAGGCCTCTGGCCTAGAGCTGGGGCTTCATAGAGATGGCTACATTTCTAAGATATAGAAGTTACCAACTGGGCTCCATGGTAACAGCTGGCAGGGAGGAAAAGAAAAAAAAGAAGAAAAAAGCTCTCCCCCTCCCAGGTGTCCTTAAGAAGTTAACTTTCCCAGAACAGAGGAAAAAAAAAACAGAAACAAAAACTGCTTTTTGTGAACTTCTGCAGACTGTGAACTTCTGAGCCCCTTCCCTTACATGCTGGGTAAAAAATTCTGAAACAACCTAAACTTTGGGTTCAGGGATTAATTGATTACAACAGAAGCAATGCCCTCTAAATCCGGATGCAACCAAATAAGACTGTTTCCCTGTCTTCTGTGCTATCTTAGGTACCTTGCCTTGTCCATCTCTACAGCAGTACAATTCTATACACTTAAACATTGTTTATGTTTTCATAAAATGGTCAACAGATGTGATTAATTATGTAATGGTGCAGATGTTTTCCAGAGTGCTCTATCATGACGCAGGTACATTTAAATATCAAATAGGGGGGCAAACAACCCGGTTCTGCCAGGAACCTGTATCCCTCACTTTAGTCATCCTATTATGAATAGGAGTTGCTGCAGGGTCGGGCACAGGAACCAGTGCCCTGGTCCATGGGACACAACAAATGACCCAAATAGAAGCAGTAATAGACCAAAACTTAAAGATATTAAAAACCTCCTTCACAGCTTTACACGAATCTTTAACTTCTCTCTCTGAAGTTATTTTACAGAACAGTCGAGGGTTGGACCTCCTCTTCATGAGAGAAGGGGCCTTCGTCCTGCATTGAGGGAAGAATGTTGTTTTTATGCCGACCATACTGGAGTTGTAAAAGAATCTATGATTAAATTAAGAAGATGCCTTGAAGAGCATCAACAAGAGAGAGAGGCCCAAAAAAGGTGGTTTGAGTCTTGGTTCACAAAGCCCCCTCATTAACTACGTTTTCATCAGCCCTGGCCAGTCCATTAATAATCCTCATATTATTGGTAATTGTAGGACCCTGTTTGATCAACCGTGTAGTTTCCTTTCTCCATGCTCAAATTGGACAAGTTAAACTTATGGTAATCAGAAAACAATATACCACACTAGTAAACATAAAATGTGACACCCCCAATAATCATTTTTATGATTAAAAGTAACCAAAAGAAGAAGTGGGGAATGAAAGGTTAATAAAATAGGTACTTGTCACTTCCAGTTTTTCGGTATGCTTAACAAAACACTGTTGATGTCTTGAGAACTGTTTGCTAATCTAGTTCCCTGAAAGTGCTGTACCCAACTGCAAAACTGCAGAATGTACTTCCTCACCCATTTGGACGCAAACCGCCCACTCGCCCTGACCCATCAATAAACTTTCCTATCTGCGCTCTCCAAGGAAAGTATATAAGCTCTGCTTAAGCTGTTCTCAGGGCTCTGTGCTCTATTCAAGGGAGCTCTGACCCCAGCATGCTGGACCCCCATATATCCTTGGCTGTTGCATGAGACAGTCTCTGGTAGTCTCTTCCTCCGACACTCGCCTGACCTTTACATTGGTAAAATAATAAGTGTCATCTTTGCTTTTTGTGTCCAGAATATTACTGTGACAAAATGTATAGGTAGATAAGGTGACGTAAGTATTTCTTCCACCATTTCTGGGAGCAATATTTTGAAGATGTATAAATTAGTATTATTGGTACAAATAGGTATATCCTGTGACTCTGAATATAGAGATAATGCATGAATAGACCATAATGTGAATAAATAATATAATGGGTTCCAAATTTAAATAATGGATTCCATTGATATCTGAAAATATACAGGAAATCTTATATTGATATACATACATTCATTTCAACCACTAATACATCTAATGGTAATATTAGGATTATGGTTTATCATGAAGAGTGTGTGAGTTTTGCTTCAAAAGTGATCATGGAAATTAAAAATAATGTGTTTGGAAAGAAGTCTCATGAAAAGCCCAGTCAAGAAACCTAGAGGAATTTATGTGTTCTGAAGCAGGAAGTGATGAAAGTGAAATAACTGCCTATAAGTTTGCTAACTTGTGGATGGAATATATATCCTATCATGTGCATAAATTGAAGAAATAGTATTGTACCAGTGCTGAATAAAAATGACCTTCAAAATACACATCATGTCCCACTGGAATCTACTTGCATTGATGTTAAACTGGCTCAGTTACTGTAGAAATAATAGTATTTGAATGCAAAATAAACTGAAATTAGTTTTAAGTACTGGAAACAAATATGTATTTCAGGTGGATGAATATTTCTGTGAAAAATCTTCTGAAAAGTTGATTATAAATCCATATACATGAACATGAATGAATTTAGAGAGTGTATATAAGACACATATAATTCTGGAGAGTATATATATATATATATATATATATATATATATATATATACACACACACACACACACACATACACACACACACAAAATACACACACACACACACACAGACATTAAATTAGCAATATATATGCCAATCGAAATTTATCATGATATATATATCATCCACAGATGCAAAAATATTTCTTTAATTGAACATGGATTTATGTATAATGTTGTTCAACTAGGAAGCTCACCTATAGGTTGAATTTTCAGTTCCAACAGCGTTTAAGAGGAGTGATCACTTCTCACAAATTGTATTTGCCAAATCAGCCACCTCACAAAAATGTACATGTGATACCAGGTATGATTCTATATGTGCATTTAAAAGTACATGTGCTAAATAGGATACAGAGAAAGGGAGACAGGAATTCACATATTTGTTAACCTTAAAAACACATGGAGAACTATTTAAATTAAATATTGACTAGATTTATAACACCTACCATTAATCATGCAAAATACAAGTACAACTATACACTATGATTTCTCCTAACTGCTTGTATTCCTATTCTGTTTGTGTTATTTTTCTCCATCATATTAGGAGTAGTAGTCAGAGTCTAGTAGGGTATGGGTTCATGTCAGAGATTCAGTATTTTGAATGGAAAATTGTACAATGAATGCAATGTGTATGTAAATATGTGCTACAAAAAAATGTTCACACTCTCATCCAGAACATTGCCTTGACATTGCCTTTGTTCCGAGTAAGACACAATTAGAGGAGAAAAGTTAGAAAATCTGTGAATATATATCAGGAATGAAAAATGCTCAGGAGTTCACAACCTCCGAGGTGGTAGAGGAGTTTTCAAAAGTAAGGGACAGGGTAAACATTTCTCAAACATGGAGCTCTGCTGGTGTAAAGACTTCTTGAGAAACTTCCTCTGAGGTTGGGCACTTAAAAATATATGTTGTTGTTAGGAGCTTTAGCTTCCTTTGTTGGGAGACCATCAAATCTGGGTGTGCAACAATGTGACCTGGAGGATATTATTTCTAATTTTCCAATGAACATGAGGCAGCCATGCTGAATACTCTCTTTGTAGTTTAACTATGGTCACTGGGTTGTAAGTGTCTCCACGTGTGGACTGTGAAGCCATTTGGTCATTCTCCAATTTTCGTGGTGTTTCTCACAGGTGCACTGGGAGTTTGGTATTTGCTTCATGAAATACAAGGAGCTAAACTGGGACACAGTGCTGGAGAAAGTTCTGTCCCGTGTGGAGGGTCACGGTCTGCATGAGAATGCACCAACCAGGATTCAATTCCACATAAGTTGCCCCCATTTCCATAGCAACCTGATTCTGAACATTGCCCTGAAACCTCTCTATATAAAAAACACCTTTGCATAGAAGGGTCTTCTGGCTGTACCATGTCAGTCACAAGCCTTTGGGAAGCCAATGGCAGATCCACATGTCACCACCACACATGTTTTATCACACACCTTCACACCACTGCTCTAGGCCCACTAATGAGCAGGATCCAACTTACTGGCATCACTGTTCTACACAAATTTCATGAAACCCAGTAAATCAAGGCACTGTCTGGTACACTCATCATCAGCAACAGGACATCCAAAAGTTCTCCAGTGCCACCTGGTCATGGGAATTTCAAAAATTTCATGGTATTTATAAAGCCATTTGTCAAGGATGAAGTTGGAGGCTCTGGGGGTTTCAATTCATTCAGGAACCATTAAATGTTGAGGAAGCTCATTTCAATGAAAGCTCTAGAGAACACTCACAGGCAAGGCTTCCCAAAGAGTAGCCAAAAGGTCACATGAAGCCAGGCCCATTGAGGTCTACAATGTGAGGTCCATGCGTGTTTTGACTCAACTGTGGCTGCAAAGTCTTTCAGAATAAAATCATGTGATATCCTGGCTGAGATTCCCAGTGCTCTGTGGAAAGCCACTCTGGGCCTAGATCTCAGGTTCCAAGGGCAACTCTCATGCATGGCCTAGTAAAATTCAAACACAATTGATGACAATGCTTCTCTGAGGTCAGTTCCAGAACTCAGACTCTAAGGGGAATCACACCAGAGTTAAAGCCCAGGTAAACCCAGGCATCTCTTCCAACTGCCACACAACTTACCACAATTCAAAACAAAATTCTCCCACATGGCCCTTATCTTCTTCCATGTAGACCCTCATCATAACCTCTGGATGGAGTTTTCCATGAGGGGCACAGACCAGGACAATGTCCAAAATAACCTACCTTTCCCCTGATTTGCCTAAAATCAGTGTGGCCTGGAAACCCTGACTTTGAACGAGGAGTGATCAAATAGGTCTGCCATTAATACTGCTTGCCTTCTCCAATTTGAGGCCTACTGACTGTGGGGTTTAGATTCTTTATGTGAATTGGAGTAATGAGAACACCCAAGCACGTATGGGCTAGCCTCTGCAGGGCTTTGAATAACTCACTTGACCCAAAGGATCCCTATTCTCACTTGATAGATGTCAGGAACCTTTGAAAGGAAGGCGAGAGTCTTCATCCACAATGACAGCTCTTTTGGCTATTTTGGTTCTGTATGCATCCATGGGATCTTTCTTTAGATCCATCAGGTGCTGAGAATCTAAGCCACAGCCTCACACAGGGCCAAGAGGCTGATTCAGACACATCCCTTTCCCAAGCAATTAAGCAAAGAGCCCTAGGTGATGCCCATTCATTTCCATTTGAAAACTGTTTTCTTCAGGCTTCACAAATTGGTGGCCTGAGGCAAAGAACTTCGTGACATTCATAGCAACAGAATAATAGGTAAGCAAAAGGCCCAAAGCAGGGTTTCTCCACTGAGATTTAGTGGTCACACATATATCTGATTTTTCTGAAATGCTCACAATTCACTTGAGCTATCCAGTACATGGCCATGTCACAGAGCTTGGAGGTGGTACATACCTTAGAGACAAAACCATGAGACTATTCTGGAGAGGGGCCAGAATTCTGGAAGAAAACTGTAACTTAGGAAGATTGCAGGTGTTACCCATTGATAAGGCAATCTGAACTCCATTCATAAATTGAGCAGGATGAATTCTGGGAAGCTTTCTACTAGACAGGACACATCCATTGATGCATTCTTTTTTTCTAATAAGTACAACCACGGACACAGTGAGGTAAACAGACATAGAAACACTCGCCTTGTCAAATGACTTACAATAAACAGTTCATTCCACAGCACATAAAGCGCCTTGCCTACCTATTCTCAGAAAATGAGACAAAACCACAAACCAACACCCACAAAGGCAGCTCCTTCCCCCAAGAAGGTCTGTTACTATCCGGAGTGTCCTCTGACTGGTGGGCCATATTATTTTCCCCCTAAATGGCCTGAAATGTCTCAGATCTGGTCTCCCTGGCCAACTCTGTGAAGGTGTCAGGACCCAGAGGTGAGCCACTACCTGCTTTCTCAGGAAAGGCCCCTCTTCAGAGCTTTACTGGCATTTTGCAATCCTCACATCAATACGTACCAAGAAAGACTTACTCTGTCCTTGGTAAATCCAAACAAGTGAGACCACTGGGACTGGGACTGGGACTGATTCTGGGTGCCTGGCTTCATGAATCTCAAGTTCTGAGATTTCCTTCACTAAGGAAGTGATGTGAGGTCACTTCCTTCAGGAACTGAATGAGGTCACTGCCTTGGCAACCACTTTGTCCAACCAGTGGCTTCCAAGTCTCACATGAAAAGGAGGCTGTCCCTAATTCCTGTGACACTTTCACAAGTTAGAATCTTATATCAACCATAGGCACCCGGGAACAGCTACCCACACAGGCCTGGTTTGGTCCATCTTCTCTACATTAAGAATAGAGAGGCTGATTCAGACAGAAACCTTCATCCTGACCAGGTTGTTTGCCATTGAACATGACTTTTGCTCTCTCAGGTCCTTCATAGCTGCGTATATATTCTCCAGTGATCATTTCAGCATGGAACTTTGAGGGTCTCAGTAGGTGGAAGACCCCCTACATTTCTTTACTGTAAGACCAACTCTGTCCCTTCACTCTGTAAATTTAGATTGAGGGAACAGTGTATGGTTAGGGTTAACAACATGTTTTATTTGTGTTAGGAATCATTCTGCTGGATGAATAATGGTATTGGGAACCTGAAATATTTATAAGAATATGTATTTGAAATATAAGTATGAAAAGAGAAATCTAGGTAAGATTTGAAGCCAGGAAGGGCATTGGGCCCTTGATTATGATATTTAGCTTTGAATTACATTCTGCAATGTGGTCGCAGGTAAATCTACATACAATGGAATAAAACCTAGTACCTCAGATGCCTGAATGTCGAAGAGAACATCCAGTCAAAAAGGGATAGTCAGTAGGATTGGGAAAATAGTAGGTTTAGGTTGAAGAGTGAGTCTTTGAGTTGGAAATATAGTTCTTTAGCAATAGGGTTTCGTTTAGAGAGTGAATGAAAATATCAGCACATATGAAGAGTCAGTCACAATGATGAACTGGGGAAAATATGTAGGAAAGCAGATATAAAATAGAGACATTAGGAAATCAGGCAAAGTATAAAGTGAGTAACAGGATTAGACATTTTCAACAGGGTTGAGGTTGAATATATGATATTAGAAGAAACAAATATGTAGTCACCAATAGGATTGAAATTTGAGAGCATTAGGCGACCTGGACATGGATGGTTTTAGTAATATATATTCACGTTCAATTTAGGTGTTGGTACAATCATAAGTGTTACCTTTACATTTGTGTCCAGAATATTACTGTGATAAAAATGTATATGTAGATCAGGTGATATGAGTATTTCTTCCACCATTATGGGGAGCAATATTTTTACAACCTATAAATTAGTATTGGGGAAAAAAATATGTGTACCCTGTTTTGATGAATATAGAGATGATGAATGAATAGACCAAACTGTGAATAAATAATATAACTGGACCCAACATTAGAAATTGGAATTGGAATAAATTGATATCTGAAAATATACAGGAAATCTTATATTGATATTGGCATACATACATTCATTACAACCAGTTGTACATCTAATGGTAATATTAGTGTTACGGTTGATCATGAAGAGTGTGTGAGTTTTGCTTCAAAATTGATTATGCAAATCGAAAATAATGTGTTTGCAAAGAAGTCTCATGAAAGACCAGTCAAGAAACATGGAGGAATACATGTGTTCTGAAGCAGGAAGTGATTGAAAGTGAATCAAAAGTTTTAAATTTTGAAATTTTGGATGAAACATTTATCCTATGATGTGCATAAACTGAAGAAATAGTACTGTACCAGTGTTGAATAAAAATGAATGTCAAAATACACATCATGTCCCATAGGAATCTACTTGCATTGATATTAACCTGGGTAAGTTACTGCAGAAATATTAGGATTTGTATGCACCTTTCATTGAAGTTAGTTTTCAGTACTAGTAAACAAATATGTGTTTCAGGGGGATGAATATTTCTGAGAATAATCTTGTAAAAATTTGATTATAAATCCACATACATGAATATGAATGTATTTAGGGAGTGTATAATAAGACACATATATTTTATATTTTAAAAAATCTGGAGATTGTATATATATATATATATATATATATATATATATATATATATATATACACACAAACACAAAACACACACAGACATTAAAGAGTAGCAGTATATATGCCAATCAAAATTCATGCTGAAATATATATCGTCCACTGATCCAAAAATATTAATTTTACTGAACATGAATTTATGAATAATGTTGTTCAACTAGGAAGATCACCCATAGGTTGAATTTTAAGATCCAACAGCATTTACGAGGAGTTATCTCTTCTCATAATTTTTATCTGCCACGTCAGCCTCCAAACAAGTATGTACATGTGATACCAGGTAGGATTCTATATGTGCATATAAAAATACATTTGCTGAATAGGCTACAGAGAAAGGGAGATAGAAATTCACATATTTGTTAACTTTAAAAACACATGGAGAACTATTTCAATTAAAAATTATCTAGATTTATAACACCTACCCTACATAATGCAAAAGGCAAGTCCAACTATACACCATGCCTTCTCTGTACTGCTTGTATTTCTATTCTGTTTGGGTTATTTTTCTCCATCATATTAGGATTAGTAGTCAGAGTCTAGTAGGGTATGGGTTCGTGTCAGGGATTCAGTATTTTTAATGGGAAATTGGAAAATGAATCCAATGTGTATGCAAATATGTGCTACACAAAAATCTTCCCACTCTCATCCACAACAATTCCTTGACATTACCTTCACCCCAGGTAAGACACAATTAGAGGAGAAGAGTTAGAAAATCTGTGAATGCAAATCTGGAATGGAATATGCTCAGGAGTTCACAACCTTGGAGGTGGTAGAGCAGTTTCCAAAAGTAAGGGACATGGTAAACACTCCACAAACATTGAGCTCTGCTGGCCTAAAGACTTCTTGAGAAACTGCCTCTGAAGCTGGGCACTTGAAATATATGTTGTATTAAGGAGTTTTAGCTTCTTTTGTAGTGAGACCATCAAAGCTGGGTCTGCATCTATATGACCTGGAGAACATGGATTCTTATTTTCAAATGAACCTGAGGCAGCAGTGCTGAATTCTCTCTTTGTAGGTAAAGTGTGGCCACTGGAGGCTAAGTTTCACCCCGTGTGGACTGTGAAGCCATTTGGTCCTCCTCAAGTTTTTGTGGTGGTTCTTGCTGCTGCACTGGGGCTTTTGGTTCTTGCTGCTGCACTGGGCTTTTTGAACAACAAGTTCAACTGGGACACAGTGCTAGAGGGAGTTCTGTCACGTGTGGTGTGTTAGGGTCTGCAGGAGAATGAAACAACCAGGCTTCTTTCTCACATAGCTTGCACCCTTGACCATATCAACCTGATTCTGATCATTACCTTGAAAGCTCTCCAAATAAAAAGATGCCTTTACAAATAAGGGTCTGCTGGCTGCACCATGTCAGTCACAAGCCATTTGGAAGCAAATTGGCTAATCACATGGACCCACCACAGATGTTTTATCACACACGTGGCTACCACTGCTCTAGGCCCACTACTCAGCAGGCTCCAACTTACTACCATCTCTGTTCTACATTATTTTTATAAATTCCAGTCAATCAAGGCACTCTCTGGTACACTCATGATCAGCAGCAGGACATCCAAAGATACTCCAGTGCCACCTGGTCATGGGAATTTCAAAAATTTCAAAGTATTTATCTAGCCATTTTTCAAGGATGTAGTTGGGAGGCACTGTGGCTTTCAAGAACCATTAAATGTTGAGGAAGCTCATTTCAATGAAACTCTGGAGAACTTTCATAGGCAACGCTTCCCATAGAGTGGCCAAAAGGTTACATGAAGCCAGGCCTATTGAGGTCTACAATGTGAGTTCCATGTGTGTTTTGACTCTCAAGTATGGCTGCCAAGTCTTTAAGAATAAAATCATGGGATAATTTGGCTGAGATTCCCAGTGCTCTGTGGAAAGCCACCCTGGACCTTGATCTAAGTTTATAAGGGCGACTCTCATGCATGGCTTCCTAAAATCCCAACTCGATTCATGGCAATACTTCTCTGAGGTCACTTCCAGAACTCAGACTCTAAGGGGATTCACACCAGAGTTCAAACCCAGGTGGACCCAGTCATCTCTTCCAACTGCCACACAAATGACCACAATTAAAACCAAAATAGTCCCATATGGCTCTCATCTTCTTCCATATAGACACTCATCATAACCTCTAGCTGGAGGTTTCTATGAGGAGCGCAGGACAAGACAGTGTCCAAAATACGCACTCTTGCTCGTCATTTCCATAAAGTCAGAGTGGCCTGGACACCCCTTCTGTGAACCAGAAGTGATCAAAAAGTCCTACCATTAATACTGCTCAGCTTCTCCAATTTGAGGCCTACTGACTGTGGGGTTTAGATTCTTTATGTGCACTGGGGTCATGAGAAAACCCAAGCACCTATTGGCTAGCCTCCGCAGGGCTTTGAAGAAGTCATTTGACCCAAAGGATTCCTATTCTCACGTGATGGAGGTCAGGAACCTTACAGAGGAAGGCAAGAGATTTTATCCACAATGACTGCTCTTTTGGCCATTTTGGTTTTGGATGCACACATGGCATCTTTCTTTAGATCCATCAGGTGCTGAGAATGCAAGCCACAGCCTCACACACAGCCAACAGACTGGCTCAGACACATCCCTTTCAAAAGCAATTACTCAAAGAGAGACAGGTGATGCTCATTCATTTCCATTAGAAAACTGTTTTATTCAGGTTTCACAAAGTGGTGCCTTAGGCAAAGACCTTCCTGACATTCAGTGCTACAGAACAATAGGTAAGCAAAGGCCCAAAGCAGGGATTCTCCACTGAGACTTTCATGATCACACAGATATCTGAGTTTCCTGAGATTCTCGCCATTCCCTTCAGGTATCCAGTACACGGCCATGTCACAGAGCTTTGAGGTGCTACATATCTTGGTCACAAAACCATGAGTCTATTATGGAGAGTGGCCAGAATTCAAGAAGAAAACAGAAACTTAGGAAGACAGCAGGTCTTGCCCATCAATAAGGCAAGCCTCCGTCCTTTCATAAATTGGGTAGGATGAATGTGGGGAAGCTTTCTCCTAGACAGGACACATCCATTGATGCATTTTCTTTTGTAATGTCTACAACCATGGACACAGTTGGATACACAGACATAGAAACACTTGCTTTGTCAAATGACTTACTAGAAACAGTCCATTCTAAACCAAAGAAACCGCCTTTCCTACCTATTCTCAGAGCATGAGACAAAACCACATACACACACTCATTCCCACAAAGGCACCTTTTTCCCCCAAGAGGGTCTGTGACTATCAAGAGTGTCCTCTGCCTTGTGGGCCATACTATGTTCCCCCGAAATGGCTTCTCTATTCTCAAATCTGGACTCCTTGGCCCACTCTGTGAAGTTGTCAGGAGCCAGCGGTGAGCCAATACCTGCTTTCTCAGGAAAGACCCCAATTCAGATCTTTCCTGGCATTTGGCCATCCTCACAACTGTAGATACCAAGAAAGATTGACTCTCTCCTTGGTAAATCCAAAAAGTGAGACTTCTGTGACTGTTATTGGGCCTGACTCTGGCTGCCTGTTTTCAGGGATCCCAAGTTCAGAGAGTTCCATCACCAAGAAAGTGAGGTAGGTCACTTCCTTCATGAAGTGAATGAGCTCACAGCCTTGGCAACCACTTTGTCCTAACAGTTGCTTCCAAGGGTCCCATGAGATGGAGGCTGCCCCTACTTCCTGTGACACTTTCACAAGTTAGAATGGTATATCAACCATTGGTACCGGGGAAAAGATCTCCACACAGGCCTGGTTTGGTCCATTTGCTCTATATTAAAAAGAGAGAGGCTTATTCAGACACATCCCTTCATAGTGACCAGGTTGTTTGCCATGGAAGCTAACTTTTGCTCTCTCAGGTCCTTCATAGCAGTCTACATCTTCTTCGGGGATCATTTCTGCATGGATCTTTGATATTCTCAGCAGGTGGAAGATCCCCAACATTCCTCTTTTGTAAGACCAACTCTGTCCCTGCACTGCTCTAAAGTTAGATTGAGGGAACAGTGTATGGTTAGGGTTAATAATATGTTCAATTTTGGTTAGCAATCATTCTGCTGGATGAATAATGGTATTGGAAACCTGTGATATTTACAAGAATATATAGGTAAAATATAACAGAAATCTAGGGAAGATTTGAAGCCAAGTAGGGCATTGGGCCCTTGAGTGGGATACTTAGCTTTGAATTATATTCTGCACAGATGTCTCAGATAAGTCAATATACAATGAAATTGGATCTTGTACCTCGGATGATTGAATAACAAACAGAACATCTAGTCATAAAGAAATAGTCCGTAGGATTACCAAGGTAGTCAGCAGGTTTATAAAGAAGAGTGAGTATAGGATTTGGACCAAAAGTTCTTTACAAATAGGGTTTCGGGTAGAGAGTGAATGTAAATGTCAACACATGTGAAGAGTCAGTCACAATGATGAACAGGGGAAAATTTGTAGGAAAGCAGACATAAATAGAGACATTAGGAAATCAGCAAAAGTATAAAGTGTGTAATTGGTTTAGACATTTTCAACAGGGTTGAGTTTGAATATATAATCTTAGGAAGAAACAAATATGTTGTCACAAATAGGATTGAATTCGAGAGCATTAGGTAACCAGGACTTGGATGTTTTTTTGTAATCCATGTTCACTTTCCATTTAGGCTTTTTTAAAATCATAAGTGTGACCATTGCATTTTGTGTCCAGAATATTATTGTGATAAAATGTATGTGTAGATCAGGTGACATGAATATTTCTTCCACCGTTTCTGGAGCAATGTTTTGTAGACGTATAATTTAGTATTTGGGGTACAAATAGGTGTACCCTGTGTCTATGAATATGCAGATTATGCATGAATAGACCATACTGTGTATAAATAATATAACTGGTTCCACTTTAAATAATGGATTGCATTGATATCTGAAAATATAAAAGAAATCTCATATTGATATGCAATCATTCATTCCAACCACTTATACATCTAATGGTAATATTAGGGTTATATTTTATCCTGAAAAGTGTGTGAGTTTTGCTTCAAACGTGATTATGGAAATCAAAAATAATGTGTTTGGAAAGAAGTATCATGAAAAGAATAGTCAAGAAACCTGGAGGAATTCATGTGTTCTGAAGCAGAAAGTGATTGAACGTGAAACACATGCATATAAATTTGCGAACTTTTGAATGAAATATATACAGTATGATGTGCATAAGCTGCAGAAATAGTAATGTAGCAGTGTTGAATAAAAATGAACATCAAAACACACATCATGTCCCCTAGGAATCTACTTGCATTGATATTAATCTGGGTCAGTTACTGTAGAAATATTAGGATTTTTATGCACCATTTAGTGAAGTTAGTTTTCAGTACTAGGAAACAAATATGTATTTCAGGTGGATGAATATTTCTGAGAATAATCTTGTGGAAACTTGATTTTAAATCCATATAAATCGCAAAACATTATAAACAAAAAACACACACAGACATTAAAATGTAGCATAGTATATGCCAATTGAAATTCATCTTGAAATATATATCATCCACTGATCCAAAACTATTTGTTTAATGAACTTGGATTCATGAATAATGTTGTTCAACTAAGAAGCTCCCCCATAGTTTGAATTTTCTGTTCCAACAGTGTTTAGAAGGAGTGATCTCCTAAATGTGTATGCAAATATGTGCTACACAAAAATATTTCCACTCTCATCCAGAACAATGACTTGATATTACCTTCGCCCCAAGAAAGACACAATTGGAATAGAAGAGTTAGAAATTCTGTGAATACATATCTGGAATTAAAATGCTCGGGAGTTCACAACATTGGAGTTTGCAGAGGAGTTTCCAAAAGTAAGGAAGAGGCTTGATAGACCCAACCTGATTTTTTATTAAAATTGGGAACCATCTTGCCACAAAGCCGTGAAAAGATAATTTTGGCTTTACTCTAAATTACTGCAAATTCTGAACCTGCTTGGAACGCCTGCCCGTGCCTTGAACTCATCCACACCTGGCTCTCTGACCAGATAACAGTACTTTCTGAAACTTTAGTGACACCTCATAAATATTGGCCTTCCCTGGCCAGACAACAACCCTCTCTGAGGCTCTAATGGTCCTCATTATTTCTGATATTGGGGCCAGCAAAAAAAAAAAATGTAAACTACCATTAGTGTGATGCTTTCAAAGTTTTGTTATCTGTAACCACCCGTTTGTGTAACTTTCTGGGCTATATAGCTGGGCTGTAGGAAAGGTGGGGTTGCTGTCTTGTTCCCGCCATTTTGGGAAGGAGAGGCAGCCCAGCCTGTTGAAATAATAAGCTTGCCTTAATTTGATTTTAATTGGAGTCAGTGGTCTTTTCTTGCATCCTAGTCCAAAATTTTGGAGTTCCCCAGTGAGATGACCCTGCCCGAGCAGATCACAAAACCAGACTGCTGAAAATTCTGAAGCTGGCCATCCCTCCAGGGCACTGGGCTGGAGAACCACTGTAGGGGGTGCACAACTTGAGATGTTCCAAGGCCTTGGAGTGAGCCGTCAGTCTGGGGAGCACTGCAGTGAACCACCACACTAAAACTATTATCAAGTCCCTGGTGGAGGAGGCCTCCATAGGTAAGTGGCGCCTTTATAACATCTGATATCTGGTTAAGGGAGATCTCTTCTGATGACAGAGAGGTGGCCTGGGGAGGCTCACATACACTCCTGTCCAGGACAGTAATGAGAATCATGCTGTCCTCTGTTCTGTTCTGTAGGGAATTCCTCTGGAAGGGTAGAGAGGTGCCGATGGGCACACACACGCTCCTACCCTGGAGCTTTAGCAAGATGTTGCATTGCTCCTCTGTTTTTCTGTTTCAGCACCAGGATTCTGTTTTTCTGTGTTTTGTTCTGTGGTCTATATGTTTTTTGTTGTTTGTTATTGTGCGTTTTTTTTGTTTGATTTCTGTGGTAAAATTTTAAGGATATTGGACGTGAAAAAGGGTAACAAAGCAAGTAAGCCTGACACCCTTTCGACTGTGTTTTAAGGAACTGTGATGAACTTTACCGACCTTTGTTAAGCAGGAAGAAAGAAGCCCCTAGCTGGCTGCCTGGAGCACACCCACTGCACAGGGCAATGCCTGCTGGGGAACGAAGAACTGAGTATATCCCAGGTTAGCAAGTGAAACTCTTTAAAATCCCTTGTCCCTCCAGATCATGAGAGTCACAACCTTTTGGCAGAGTCCCCTTGTTTTTCCTTTGTTAGCAAAGCAATAAACCTCCATTTTCTTTTTCTCAAAACCCTGTCCTCATTATTAAATTAGCATTAATTTGCTTCAGGGTCAGAAACCGAACTTTAAGTTACAAATTTTGATACCCGGCCCCGTCCCAGAACTTTTTGAGAGCTGACGACTGAAATGTTAGGAGATGGAGCATGCTTGGAGTGGACCCGAAACAGAAGAGCTAATCCTGTAAGTAAAAGGAGGGACTGAGGGACCCCAGCAACTGCCAAAGCCCTGTTGCTTCAGGGAATTCCCTCCTTCCTTCCCTGCACTGTAAGCATTATGACACCTCTGTCTTCTTTTAAAAGAGAAAAATAAAAAGGGGACACTAAATGCAGTAAAGTCACCATGGAGACCCTTGATTTTACATTTCAGGTAGCTTCTCTGTGAAAACATCTGGTCCCCTTGTGGGGACATCTGTGGTGCCACTGGTGCAGGAGATTTTTCTCTTATCTGCTCTGTTTTAAAGGCTTCTGTCTGTCAGCCATATTCTGGAGTTCCTTTCTGTCTGTCTTGTGCCTTTGTTTTTGGCCCTTTAAGACATGTGCAATAATGTGTTTATATTATAAATTGTTTCTTGAGAATGATCTTAGCTGAATGTGTGTCTAAATGATGATGTTTTATTGTAAAAATCTGGTATCTGAATGCGTTTTTTGAAGCATTGCACAATATTGCAGTTAAAAGTCTGGTTTAGGTAATTGTTTAGTTTTTGATTTCAGATAATTCATGCCAGAGAACTTAAATACTTAGGATGGAAAACTAAAGAACTCTACTTCCAAGTTGGCAAGTAACTTCCCAATCATGCAGTCTTTTTTTCTCCAATTTTGAATTGGGTAGCCTGGGAAAATGTCACTGTGTTTACCAGTGCATTAATTTGGACAAGGATAGTAAATCATAGTATGATATCTGTTGACAAAACAAGATGTAAAGATATAAAATTTTGTGAATTGTATCTTAAACTTGTAGCATAATTTTCAACATCCTAACCAGAAAATTATGGTTAAAATGCCTTAGGCCTGAGGTGTCTGCTCAGAATAGCAGTTTTTTCCTGCTCCTTCCAGACCTCAGCCAGGACTTCTGTTGAAATGCAAATGAAAGTCTCCTGTAAGCTCAGTAGGAGACTGATCTGAGGCCTAAGGGAAA
The DNA here is from genome assembly GCF_048772815.1 of Callospermophilus lateralis. Lineage (NCBI taxonomy): Eukaryota > Metazoa > Chordata > Mammalia > Rodentia > Sciuridae > Callospermophilus > Callospermophilus lateralis. The sequence continues at coordinate 1,166,221 of NW_027514379.1, read as the reverse complement.
AAAATGGTAAATTGTATGGTATTTACTAATTACCGGCCAGTCATTTTTTCTAGGACTCATAATTTTTTCTTAGATTCCTTTTTTTTTTGAGTTTATGATTTTGATCCTACAGACCTAGGTTAATGTTTTTCTGATCAGTTTTATCTTTGACCAACTGTGGAGTTTTAAAAACATTGCAATGGTGATTTCACCTGTAAAAAGCTACAAGGCCTTCACTATTATTAGGTGTGCACACTTTTGTTATGTGTTGTATGTATATATATATATATATATATATATATATATATATATATATATATATATATATACACATATGTCCGTATATCATTCAAATGATACACAAATTAACATATATAAGGAGCACTCATATAAAAAAGCGCTCATAAAAACAAAATTTAAAAAGTGGACGACAGATCTTTAATTCACGTGGTTTAAATGTTTCAATTTAGATTGGATAAACAGATAAATATAAATGTCTTCAAATTTATGCCTGTAAGTTTTTCTAGGTGTTCAAAAATCTAATAAAATATTATTGTCTACCAAAGGTCTATATGACTTTGTTCTAGGACTTTTCCTTCAACCAAAAAATGGTTTACACTGTTCAATACATTTGTCTAATATTTTGATTAAAAAGTAAAGTAAATTTGATTTGGATTTACTCATTCATGAGTGTTTTTGTTTGATATCTGATTGATATACTAAGGTCTATCAATTTTTAGTACAAAATCTGTATAAAATGTTTACAATCTTATACAGACTTTCTACTAAAGTCTGTGTAAGATTGTAAAAATTAGTCATGTGTTAAAGAGACAAAAATTTCTTAAAACATAAGATTACTCATAACATTGTGTTTATTAAGTTTTATTTTTTCCAGAGCAAGCAACCATAAAAATTAAACAACTGTTTAAAACAGAACTGTTATTTTAGAGCACTGTACTGCCATTTCTTTAAAAGATAAACTTGGTTAATGTAGAAACATCAATGTAACTGTGATGCTATTAATGTGCTCATATCTTCCAGTTATACAACTCGATAAGGTAGAAACTTTAAAAGAGCATTATATCAAGCTGGTGTTCTGAAGTTGTATGGTAAATAAAATATATATTGGGGATTTATTTACCTGTTATCAATAAGATATGTAAAGTTTTATGTTACACTTTACATTGTGCAACAATTTAAATGTATTTTTAAATTAATGAGAGCCTAATATATTTGAATGTTAAAAACATTCAGCCATTCTTTAATTCATGTTTCAAAAGTGATATTATATGGTGTTAGCTAATGTTCATGTGACCTCAAACAATTTATGTAAACTTTGTAAAAGGATATTAAAAAACGAAGATCAGCTTTAGAACTAAAACACTTAAGATTTATAAAGAGCCCTGTCTTTCCTGAGATAAGGCTCTGTGTCCCATCTTACTACATGTGAGAATGACTAAGAAAGCAGTAGGTCAGATTTTATTTCATTTAAAGTTATGTTCAAAAGTTTTGTTTTTTTCTTTTTTTTTTTTTCTCTCAAGTTTACTAGGATCTCAAACAGGGAATATAAAGTATAACTCACCCAAAAAATTCAGGGTAGCATTACATTAACTAAGTATTTTTACTCTTGTTAAAAAATTTTGTTTTTTAATTTGCTTATAAGTGATCTAAAGATTCCCTGTTGGTGTTTTAACTATGGCTGGAATCTTTCAGAATAAAATCTTGTTATATCCTGGCTTAGATTCCCAGTGCTCTGTGGAAAGTCACCCTGGGCCAAGATCTCAGATTCCAATGGTGAATCTCATGTGTGGCCTCCTGAAATCCCAACACAATTCATGGCAATACTTCTCTGAGGTCAGTTACACAACTCAGTCTCTAAGGGGAATCACAACAGAGTTCAAGCCCAGGTGGACCCAGGCATCTCTTCAAATTGCCACACAAATGATGACAATTAAAACCAAAACACTCTCACATGGCCCTCTTCATCTTTTTATATAGACACTAATCATAACCTCTAGCTGGAGGTTTCCATGAGGGGCACAGCCCAAGACAGTGTCAAAAATAATCTCCCTTGTCCCTCATTTGCCTAAAGTCAGGGTGGCCTGGACAACGTTAGTGTGAACCAGAAGTGATCAAATAGGCCTGCCGTTAATACTACTCCACTTCTCAAATTTGAGGCCTACTGACTGTGGGGTATAGATTTTAGTGTGAATTGGAGTTATTAGAAAACCCAAGCACCTATTGTCTCCCCTCTGCAGCCCTTTGAAGAACTTATTTGACACAAATGATCCCTATTCTCACTTGATGGAGGTCAGGAATCTTACAGAGGAAGGCGAGAGGCTTCATCCACAATGACTGATCTTTTTTCCATTTAGGTTTTGGATGCCCACATGGGATCTTTCTTTAGATTCATCAGGTGCTGAAAATCTAAACCACAGGCTCACACAGGGCCAAGAGGCTGATTCAGACACATTTATTTCCAAAGCAATGAAGCAAAGAGCCACAGGTGATGCCCATTCATTTCCATTTGAAAACTGTTTTCTTCAGGCTTCACAAAGGGGTGGCCTGAGGCAAAGACCTTTCTGACATTCAGAGCAACAGAACAATAGGTAATCAAAAGGCCCCAAGCAGGGTTTCTCCACGGAGACTTTCCTTGTTACTCTAATATGTGAGTTTTCTGAGTTGCTCGCCATTCCCTTCAGCTATCCAGTACATGGCCATGTCACAGAGCTTGGAGGTGGTACATATCTTGTACAAAAATACATGATACTAATCTTGAGAGTGGCCAGAATTCATGAAAAAATGGAAAATTAGGTAGATAGCAGGTGTTGCCCATGGATAAGGCAAGCCTCAGTCCATTCATTAATTGGAAAGGATGCATGCTGGGAAGCTTTCTTCTAGACAGGACACACCCAATGAGCTATTTTTTTCTAATATCCACAAAGAAAAACACAGTGGGATACACAGACATAGAAACAGTCTCCTTGTCAAATGACTTACTGGAAACAGTCCACTCCAATCCAAACAAACCTCCTTTTTTACCTATTCTCAGAACATGGAAAAAAACCACAAACACAAACCAACACCCACAAATGCAACTCCTTCCCCCAAGTAGGTCTGTCACTATCTGGAGTGTCCTCTGACTGGTAGGCCATACGATGTTCCCCACAAATGGCCTTTCTGTCTCAGATCTGGTCTCCTTGGTCAACTCTGTGAAGTTGTCAGGAGGCAGTGGTGAGCCAATTCCTGTCCTCTCAGGAAAGACCCCTCTTCAGAGCTTTCTTAGTATTTGGCAACCCTTACATCAGTAGGTACCAAGAAAGACTGACTCTGTCCTTAGTAAATCCAAACAAGTGAGCCCACTGCGACTGGGACTTGGACTGGCTCTGGTGCCTGGCTTCCTGGATCACAAAATTCAGAGAGTTCCATCACCAAGGAAATGAGGTGATGTCACTACCTTCAGGAAATAAATGAGGTCCCTGTCTTGGCCACTACTTTGTCCTAACAGTTGCATCCTAGTGTCTCCTGACATGGAGGCTGCCCTACTTCCTGTGATACTTTCACATGTTAGAATGGTATAGAAACCATAGTCACCTGGGAACAGCTCTCCACACAGGCCTGCTTTGGTCCATCTTCCCTGCATTAAGAATAGAGAGGCTGACTCAGACACATCCTTTCATCCTGACCATGTTGTTTGCCATGGAATATGACTTTTGTTCTCTCAGGTCGTTCATAGCTGCCTACATCTTCTCCAGGGATTATTTCTGCTGGATTTTGAGGTACTCAGCAGGTGGAAGATCTCCTAACTTCCTGTATTGTAATATCAACTTTATCCCTGCTCTTCTGTAAAGTGAGATTGAGGGAACATTGTATGGTTAGGGTTAATAGCATGTTCCATTTGGCTTAGGAATCATTCTGCTGGATGAATAATGGTATTGGGAACCAGCAATATTTATAAGAATATAGAGGTAAAATATAAGTATGAAAACAGAAATCAAGGTAATATTTGAAGCCCAGAAGGATTTGGGCTCTTGATTGGGATCCTTAGCTTGAGTAATGTTTTGCACCGAGGTCGATGCAAATCGATATACAATGGCATAAGACCCTGTACCTCAGATGATTGAATGTAGAAGAGAACATCCAGTGAAAAAGGGATAGTGTGTAGGATTAGAATGATAGTCAGTAGGTTTAGGAGGAAGAGTGAGTCTAGGATTTGGACCAAAAGTTCTTTAGCAATAGGTTTCGGTTAGAGAGTGAATATAAATGGCACCATATGTGAAAAGTTGGGCACAATGATGAACTGGGAAAAATATGTAGGAAGGCAGACATCAATAGAGACATTAGGAAATCAGGCAAAGTATAACGTGATAAGATTTGACATTTTCAACAGGGTTGAGGTTGAATACATAATCTTAAAAAGAAACAAATATGTAGTCACCAATTGGATTGACATTTGAGAGCATTAGGCAAACTGGACATGGATGTTTTTAGTAATCTATGTTCACATTCCATTGAGGCTTTATTGCAATCATAATGTGACCTTTGCATTTTGTGTCCAGAATATTACTGTGATAATATGTATATGTAGATCAGGTGACATGAGTATTTCTTCCACCTTTTCTGGGAGCAATATTTTGAAAACATATAAATTAGTACTGGGGATACTAAGAGGTTTACCCTGTGTTGATGAATATAGAGATGATGCATTAATAGACCATACTGAGAAAAAATTATGTGACTGGTTCCAAATTTACATAATGGATTGTTTTAATATCTGAAAATATAGACGAAATCATATATTGATATATGTACATTCATTCCAACAAGTTATATATCTAATGGTATTATTAGGGTTACCTTTTATCATGAATAGTGTGTGAGTTTTGCTTCAAAAATGATAATGGAATCGAAAATAATGTGTTTAGAAAGAAGTCTAGTGAAAAGACCAGACAAGAAACATAGAGGAATATATGTGTTCCGAAGGAGGAAGTGATTGAAAGTAAACCAAATATTTATAAATTTGTGAACTTGTGAATGAAAGGATATATTTTATGATGTCCATAAACTGAATAAATAATAACGTACCAAGTTTGAATAAAAATGAACTTTAAAAAACACATCATATCCAATAGGAATGTATTTGCATTGATGTTAAACTTGGTCAGTTAGTCTAGAAATATTAGGATTTGTAAGAACCCTTCCCTGAATTTAGTTTTCAGTACTAGGAAACAAATATGTATTTCAGTGGATGTATATTTCTGAGAATAAACTTGTTAAAAGTTGATTATAAATCCACATGTATGAATATGAATGAATTCAGGTGGTGTATAAGAAGACATATATTTCATATTTTGGAAAATCTGGAGACTATATATATATATATATATATATATATATATATATATATATATAGAGAGAGAGAGAGAGAGAGAGAGAGAGAGAGAGACAAACACACACACATTATAATGTTGCAATATATATGTCAATCGAAATTCATCATGAAAAATAACTCATCCGCATATCCCAAAATATTCATTTTACTGAACATGGATGTATGTATAATGTTGTTCATCTAAGAAGCTCACCCATGGGTTGAATTTTCTGTACCAACAGCATTTAGGAGGAGTGATCTCTTCTCACAAATAGTATCTGCCAAGTCAGCCACCTTACAAGAATGTACGTGTGAAACCAGGTAGGATTCTATTTGTGCATATAAAAATACATGTGCTTAATAGGCTACAGAGAAAGGGAGACAGGAATTCATATATTTCTTAACTTTAAAAACACATGGAATAGTGTGTAGTGTCCCTCTTTATCCCTTTTGATTAACTTTGGCTTAAAAAAAAAGAATTTTATTGAGAATTTTTGTATATATCTTTGTCAGGAATATTGCTCTGAAGATTTCTTTCCTTGATGTGTCTTTGTCTGATTTTGGTATGTGAGTGATAATAGCCTCATGGAATGAGTTTGGAGGAGTTCCATCCTTTTCTATTTTATGGAATAATTTGAGGAGTATTGTGATGAATGCTTCTTTGAAGGTCTTGTAGAACATGGCTGAGAATATGTCTGTTCCTGGGCTTTGCTTGATTGGTAGGCTGTTGACAGCAACTTCTATTTCATTGCTTGAAATTGATTTGTTTAAATTGTTCACGTCCTACTAATTAAGTTTGGGTATATCTCTAAAATTTTATTGATGTCATCATGGTATTTTAATTTATTAGACTATAAATTTTCAAATTAGTTTTCAATTATTCTCTGTATTTTAGTTGTGTAGTCTGTAAAAGTTCCTTTATGATCCTTAATTTTAGTAATTTGAGGTTTTTTTTTCTTCATTAGCTTGGTTAAGGAAGTGTCAATTTTATTTATTTTTCGAAGATTAAATTTTGTGTTGTGTCAAAAAAAAATAACACATGGAAAATTATTTCAATAAATTGAATAGATTTATAACTCCTACCTTATATTATGCAAAAGGCAAGTCCAACTATACACCATGTCTCTTCTGAAATGCTTGTATCTATTCTCTTTGGGTTCTTTTTCTCCATTATATTAGTATTAGTGGTAAGAGTCTCGTAGGGTATATGAATGTTTCTGAGAATAATCTTGTGAAAAGATAATTATAAATCCACATTCATGAATATGAAAAATTTAGGAAGTGCAAAATAAGACACATATATTTCATATTTTGAAAAATTTGGAGAGTATATCTATATTTATATCTATATATCTATATCTATATCTATATCTATCTATCTATCTATCTATATATATATATATATATATATATATATATATATACACACACACACACACACACACACACACACACACAACACTCACAGACATTAAAAAGTACCAATATAAATGCCAATCGAAATTCAGCAGTAAATATATATCATCCACAAATGCAAAAAATATTTATTTTACTGAACATGAGTTTATATATAATGTTTTTCTAATAGGACGCTCTCCTATAGGTTGAATTTTCATTTCCAAAAGCATTTAGGAGGAGTGAACTCTTCTCACAATTTGTATCTGCCAAGACAGCCACCTCACAAAAACGTACGTGTGATACCTGGTAGGATTCTATATATGCATATAAATATACATGTGTGAATAGGCTACAGAAAAGGGAAACAAGAATTCACATATTTGTTAAGTTTAAAAACACATGGACAATATTTCAATTAAAATTCGACTAGATTTATAACTCCAACCTTATATAAGGCAAATGTCAAGTCCAACTATACAACATGTCTCCTCTGAAGTGCTTGTATTTCTATTGTGTTGGGTTAATTTTCCCGATTATATTAGGATGAATAGTCTGAGTCTACTAGGTATGGGTTAGTGTCAGGGATTCAGTACTTCGAATGAAAAATTGGAAAATGAATCCAATGTGTATGTAAATATACGCTGCACAAATATCCTCCCGCTCTCATCCAGAACAATGCCTTGACATTACCTTCACCACAAGTAAGACACAACTAGAGGAGAAGAGTTACAAAATCAGTGAATACATATCTGGAATGGAAAATGCTAAGGAGTTCACATTCTGGAGGTGGTAGAGGAGTTTCAAAAAGTAAGGGACAGGGTAAACACTCCACAAACATGGAGCTCTGCTGGCCTAAAACTTTTTGAGAAACTGCCTCTGAGATTCCGCACTTGAAATATATGTTGTTTTCAGGAGATTTGGCTTCCTTTGTAGTGAGACCATCAAAGCTGGGTCTACATCTATGTGACCTGGAGGACATGGTTTCTTATTTTCCAATGAACAAGATGAAGCAGTGCTGAATCCTCTCTTTGTAGGTAAACTGAGGCCACTGGGGACTAAGTGTCTCCCCGTGTGGACTGTGAAGCCATTTGGTCCTCCTCCACTTTTTGTGGAGTTTTTGCTGCTGCACTGTGAGTTTGGTATTTGTTTCACGAAATACTAGAAGCTGAACTGGGACACAGTGCTGGAGGGAGTTCTGTCACGTTTGGTGGGTCAGGGTCTGCAAGAGAATGCACCAACTAGGCTTCTATCTCTCACAGCTTGCCCCATTGCCCCCTTGTCCATATCAACCTGATTCTTAATTTTCCTCTGAAAACTCTCCATATAACAAGATGCCTTTACATATAAGGGTCTGCTGGCTGCACCATGTCAGTTACAAGCCATTTGGAATAAAATGGTAGATCCACAAGGCCCTTCCACGAATGTTTTATCAAACACCTCCCCACCACTGCTCTAGACCCACTACTCAGCAGGCTCCAAACTACTGGCATCTCTGTTCTACACCATTTTCATGAAACTCAGTAAATCAAGGCACTGTCTGGTATAATCATGATCAGCAAAAGGACATCCAATGTTTCTCCAGTGCCACCTGGTCATAGGTATTTCAAAAATTTCATGGTATTTATCTAGCCATTTTTCAAGCATGAAGTTGGAGGCACTGTGGGTTTCAATTCATTCAGCAAAGATTAAATGGTGAGGAAGCTCATTTCAATAAAATCTCTGGAGAACTCTCACAGGCAAGGCTTCCCAAAGAGTGTACAAAATGTCACATTAGGCGAGGCCCATTGAGATCTATAATGTGAGGTCCATGTGTGTTTTGACTCTCAACTATGGCTGCCATTTCTTTAAGGATAAAATCATGTGATATCCTTGCTGAGATTCCCAGGCCTCTGTGGAAATCCACCCGGGGCCTAGGTCTCAGTTTCCAAGAGCGACTTTCATGCATGGCCTCTTAAAATCCCAACAAAATTCATGGCAATGCTTCTCTGAGTTCAGTTCCAAAACCCAGTCTCTAAGGGGAATCACACCAGAGTTCAAGCCCACGTGGACACAGTCATTTTTTCCAATGCCACACAAATGACCAACATTAAAACCAAAACACTCCCACATGGCCCTCACCTTATTCCATATAGTCAATCATTTAAACTCTGGCTGGAGGTTTCCATGAGGGGTGCAGCCCAAGACAGTGTCCAAAATCAGCTCGTTTGCCCCTCATTTGCCTAAAGTCAGGGTAGCCTGGACACCGTTGCTGTGAACCAGGAGTGAACAAATAAGCCTGCCGTTAATACTTCTATGTTTCTCCACTTTGAGGGCTACTGATTTTAGGTATCGATTCTATTGGTGATTTAGAGTCATGCGAAAACACAAGCACCTCTGCAGGGCTTTGAAGAACTCATTTGACTCACAGAATCCCTATTCTCATTTGTTGGAGTGCAGGAACCTAACAGAGGAAGGCAAGAGTCTTCATCCACAATGAATGATATTTTTTGCGATTTTGGTTTTGGAAGGTCACATGGGATCATTCTTAAGATCCATCAGGTGCTGAGAATCTAAGTCACAGCCACACACAGGACCAAGAGGATGATAAAGACACATCCCTTTCCAAAGCAATTAAGCAAAGAACCACAGGTGAGGCCCATTCATTTCCATTTGAAAACTGTTTTCTTCAGGCTTCACAAAGGGGTGGCCTGAGGCAAAGACCTTCCTGACATTCAGTGCAACACAACAATAAGTAAGCAAAAAGCCCAAAGCAGTGTTTCTGCACTGAGACTTTCCTGGTCACACTGATATCTGAGTTTTCTGAGATGCTCGCCATTCTCTTCAACTATCCTTTACATGGCCATGTCACAGAGCTTGGAGGTGGTACATATTTTGGACACAAATCCCTGAGCCCATTCTGGAGAGTGGCCAGAATTCAGGAAGAAAACAACAACTTAGAAAGATAGCAGGTGTTGCACATCGATAAGACAAGCTGCAGTCCATTCATATATTGGGCAGGATGAATTATAGGGAAGATTTATACTAGACAGGACACATCCATTAATGCATTCTCTTTTCTAATGTCTACAACAACGGACACAGTGGGATACACATAAACAGAAACACTCGCCTTGTCAAATGACTTACTAGAAACTGTCTGCTCCAAACCAAACAAACCGCCTTTTCGATCTATTCTCAGAACATGAGACAATACAACAAACCCACACCCACTCCCACAAAGGCACCTCCTTTCCCCAAGTAGGTCTGTGACTATCCGGAGTGTCCTCTGACTGGTGGGCCATACTATGTTCCCCCGAAATGGACTGTCTTCTCTCAGATCTTGTTTCCTTGACCAACTCTGTGAAGATGTCAGGAAAAAGTGGTTAGCCACTACCTGTTTTCTCAGGAAAGGTCCATCTTCAGAGCTCTCCTGGCATTTGGCCATCCTCACATCATTAGGTACCAAGAAAACTGACTCTGTCCTTGGTAAATCCAAACAAGTGAGCCCACTGGGCCTGGGACTGGGACTGCCTCTGGGTGCCTGCCTTCTTGGATACCAAGTTCAGAGAGTTCCATCACCAAGGAAATGAGGTATGTCACATTCTTTGGAACTGAATGAGGTCACTGCCTTGGCAACCACTTTGTCCTAACAGTTGCTTCCAAGGGTTACATAAGATGGAGGTTTCCCCTACTTCCTGTGACACTTTCATAAGGTAGAATGTATATCAACCATTGGCACCCGGGAACAGCTCTCCACTCAGGCCTGGATTGTTCCACCTTGTCTACAATAAGACGAGAGAGGCAGATTCAGACACATCCCTTCATCCTGACCAGGTTGTTTGCCATGGAAGATGACTTTTGCTCTCTCAGGTGCTTCATACCTGCCTACAACTTCTCCAGGTATCATTTGTGCATGGACATTTGAGGTTCTCATCTGGTGGAAGATCCCCAACTTTCCTGTATTGTAAGAACCCCTCTGTCCCTGCTCTTCTGTAAAATGATTGAGGGAACAGTGTATACTTGGGTTTAAAAACAGGTTTGATTTGGTGACGAATGATTCTGTGCGATGAATAATGGGATTGGGAACCTGCAATATTTACAAGAATATAGAGGTGAAATATACGTATGAAAAAAGAAATCTAGGTATGCTTTGAAGCCCAGAAGGGTTTTGCCCTTGATTGGGATACTTAGCTTTGAATTATGTTCTGCAAAGATGTCTCAGATAATTTGATATACAATGGCATAGGACCTTGTACATTGGATGATTGAATTTAGAAGAAAATATCCAGTCAAAAAGGGATATTCAGTAGGATTAGGAAGATAGTCGGTAGGTTTAGGAAGACGAATGAGTATAGGATTTGGACCAAAAGTTCTTTAGCAATAGACTTTTGGTTATAGAGTGAATGTAAATGTCAGCACATATGAAGAGTCAGACACTATGTTGAACTGGGGAAAATATGTAGAAAAGCAGATATCAATGGAAACATTACGAAATCAGGCAAAGTATAAAGTGAGGGATAGAATTAGACATTTTCAACAGGGTTGAGTTTCAATATATAAATTAGGAAAAAACAAATATGTAGTCACCAATAGGAGTGACAATTGACAGCATTAGGCAACCTGGACATGGATGTTTTTAGAAATCCATGTTCACTTTCCATTTAGGCTTTGGTACAATCATAAGTGTGACCTTTCCATTTTTTGTCCAGAATATTACTGTGATAATGAGGTGACATGAGTATTTCTTTCACCATTTCTGGGAGCAATATATTGAAGATGTAAAATTACAATCGGGGGTACAAATAGGTGTACCCTGTTTCTATGAACATAGAGAAAAACCACGAATAGACCATACTGTGAATAAATAAAATAACTTTTTTGAACTTTAAATAATGAATTGAACTGATATCTGGAAAATAAAAGGAATTTGTATATTGATATACAATCATTCATTCCAACCAGTTATATATCTAATGGAAATATTAGTGTTTTGGTTTATCATGAAGAGTGTGTGAGTTTTGCTTCAAAATGATTATGGAAATTCAAAATAATGTGTTTGGAAAGAAGTCTCATGAAAAGACCAGTCAAGAAACCCTGACAATACATGTGTTCTGAAGCAAGAAGTGATTAATGTTGAAACAAATGCCTATTAATTTGTGAACTTGTGGATGAAATGTATATCCTATGATGTGCAAAAACTGAAGAAACAATAATGTACCAGTGTCGAACACAAATGAATGACAAATTACATATCATGTCCCATAGGAGTCTACTTGCATTGATGTTAGAATGGGTCAGATACTGTAGAATAATTAGGATTTGTATGCACCCTTCACTGAAGTTAGTAGTCAGTACTAGGAAACAAATATGTATTTCAGGTGGATGAATATTTCTGATTATAATCTTGTGAAAAGTTGATTATAAATCAACATACATGAACATGAATGAATTTAGAGAGTGTATACTAGACACATATATTTCATATTTGGAAAACTTTGGAGAGTATATCTATATCTATATCTATACACACACACACACACACACACACACACACACACACACACACACAACACTCACAGACATTAAAAAGTACCAATATAAATGCCAATCGAAATTCATCAGTAAATATATATAATCCACAGATGCAAAAATATTTATGTTACTGAACATGAGTTTATGTATAATGTTGTTCTTCTAGGACGCTCTCTTATAGGTTGAATTTTCATTTCCAACAGCATTTAGGAGGAGTGAACACTTCTCACAATTTGTATCTGCCAAGACATCCACCTTACAAAAATGTACGTGTGATACCTGGTACGATTCTATATATGCATATAAATATACATGTGTGAATAGGCTACAGAAATTGGAAACAAGTATTCACATATTTGTTAAGTTTAAAAACACATGGAGAATATTTCAATTAAAATTTGACTAGATGTATAACTCCTACCTTATATAATGCAAATGTCAAGTCCAACTATAGAACATGTCTCCTCTGAAGTGCGTGTATTTCTATTGTGTTTGGTAATTTTCCCCATTATTTTAGGATAAATAGTCTGAGTCTACTAGGTATGGGTTAGTGTCAGGGATTCAGTACTTCGAATGAAAAATTGGAAAATGAATCCAATGTGTATGTAAATATATGCTGCACAAATATCCTCCCGCTCTCATCCAAAACAATGCATTGACAATACCTTCACCCCAAGTAAGACACAATTAGAGGACAAGAGTTACACAATCAGTGAATACATATCTGGAATGGAAAATGCTCAGGAGTTCACAACCTTGGAGGTGGTTTAGGAGTTTCCAAAAGTAAGGGACATGGTAAACACTCCACAAACATGTAACTCTGCTGGCCTAAAAACATTTTGAGAAACTGCCTCTGAGCTTCCGCACTTGAAATATATGTTGTTTTCATGAGATTTGGCTTCCTTTGTAGTGAGAAAATCAAAGCTAGGTCTGCATCTATGTGACCTGGAGGACATGGTTTCTTATTTTCCTTTGAACAAGATGAAGCAGTGCTGAATCCTCTCTTTAGAGGTAAACTGAGGCCACTGGGGACTAAGTGTCTCGCCGTCTCCCCGTGTGGACTGTGAAGCCATTTGGTCCTCATCCAATTTTTGTGGTGTTTAGGCTGCTGCACTGTGAGTTTGGTATTTGTTTCACAAAATACTAGCAGCTAAACTGGGACACAGTGCTGGAGGGAGTTCTGTCACCTGTGGTGGGTCAGGGTCTGCAAGAGAATGCACCAACTAGGCTTCTATCTCTCACAGCTTGCCCCATTTCCCCCTTGTCCATATCAACCTGATTCTTAATTTTCCTCTTAAAACTCTCCATATAACAAGATGCCTTTACATATAAGGGTCTGCTGGCAGCACCATGTCAGTTACAAGCCATTTGGAATCCAATGGTAGATCCACATGGCCCTACCACGGATGTTTTATCAAACACCTCCCCAGCACTGCTCTAGACCCACTACTCAGCAGGCTCCAACTTACTGGCATCTCTGTTCTACACCATTTTCATGAAACTCAGTAAATCAAGGCACTGTCTGGTATACTCATGATCAGCAATAGGACATCCAATTTTCTCCAGTGCCACCTGGTCATAGGAATTTCAAAAATTTCATGGTATTTATCTAGCCATTTTTCAAGCATGAAGTTGGAGGCACTGTGTGTTTCAATTCATTCAGCAAACATTAAATGGTGAGGAAGCTCATTTCAATGAAATCTCTGGAGAAATCTCACAGGCAAGGCTTCCCAAAGAATGGACAAAAGGTCACATTAGGCCAGGCCCATTGAGGTCTACAATGTGAGGTGCATGTGTGTTTTGACTCTCAACTATGGATGCCATTTCTTTAAGAATAAAATCATGTGATATCATTGCTGAGATTCCCAGGCCTCTGTGGAAATCTACCCGGGGCCTAGGTCTCAGTGTCCAAGAGCGACTTTCATGTGTGGCCTCTTAAAATCCCAACAAAATTCATAGCAATGCTTCTCTGAGTTCAGTTCCAAAACGCAGTGTTTAAGGGGAATCACACCAGAGTTCAAGCTCACGTGGAACCAGTCATTTTTTCCAATGCCACACAAATGACCAACATTAAAACCAAAACACTCCCACATGGCCCTCACCTTATTCCATATAGTCAATCATCTTAAACTCTGGCTGGAGGTTTCCATGAGGGGTGCAGCCCAAGACAGTGTCCAAAATCAGCTCGTTTGCCCCTCATTTGCCTAAAGTCAGGGTAGCCTGGACAGCGTTGCTGTGAACCAGGAGTGAAAAAATAAGCCTGCCGTTAATACTTCTATGTTTCTCCAATTTGAGGGCTACTGAATTTAGGTATCAATTCTTTAGGTGACTTAGAGTCATGCGAAAACACAAGCACCTCTGCAGGGCTTTGAAGAACTCATTTGCCTCACAGAATCCCTATTCATACTTGTTGGAGTGCAGGAACCTAACAGAGGAAGGCAAGAGTCTTCATCCACAATGAATGATATTTTTTGCCATTTTGGTTTTGGAAGGTCACATGGGATCATTCTTAAGATCCATCAGGTGCTGAGAATCTAAGTCACAGCCACACACAGGACCAAGAGGCTGATAAAGACACATCCCTTTCCAAAGCAACTAAGCAAAGAACCACAGGTGAGGCCCATTCATTTCCTTTTGAAAACTGTTTTCTTCAGGCTTCACAAAGGGGTGGCCTGAGGCAAAGACCTTCCTGACATTCAGTGCAACACAACAATAAGTAAGCAAAAAGCCCAAAGCAGGGTTTCTGCACTGAGACTTTCCTGGTCACACTGATATCTGAGTTTTCTGAGATGCTCGCCATTCTCTTCAACTATCCTTTACATGGCCATGTCACAGAGCTTGGAGGTGGTACATATTTTGGACACAAATCATTGAGCCCATTCTGGAGAGTGGCCAGTATTCAGGAAGAAAACAACAACTTAGAATGATAGCAGGTGTTGCACATCGATAAGACAAGCTGCAGTCCATTCATATATTGGGCAGGATGAATTATAGGGAAGATTTATACTAGACAGGACACATCCATTAATGCATTCTCTTTTCTAATGTCTACAACAACGGACACAGTGGGATACACATAAACAGAAACACTCGCCGTGTCAAATGACTTACTAGAAACTATCTGCTCCAAACCAAACAAACCGCCTTTTCGATCTATTCTCAGAATATGAGACAAAACAACAAACCCACACCCACTCCCACAAAGGCACCTGCTTCCCCCAAGTAGGTCTGTGACTATCCGGAGTGTCCTCTGAATGGTGGGCCATACTATGTTCCCCCGAAATGGCCTGTCTTCTCTCAGATCTTGTTTCCTTGACCAACTCTGTGAAGATGTCAAGAAAAAGTGGTTAGCCACTACCTGTTTTCTCAGGAAAGGTCCATCTTCAGAGCTCTCCTGGCATTTGGCCATCCTCACATCATTAGGTACCAAGAAAACTGACTCTGTCCTTGGTAAATCCAAACAAGTGAGCCCACTGGGCCTGGGACTGGGACTGCCTCTGGGTGCCTGGCTTCTTGGATACCAAGTTCAGAGAGTTCCATCACCAAGGAAATGAGGTATGTCACATTCTTTGGAACTGAATGAGGTCACTGCCTTGGCAACCACTTTGTCCTAACAGTTGCTTCCAAGGGTTACATAAGATGGAGGTTTCCCCTACTTCCTGTGACACTTTCATAAGGTAGAATGTATATCAACCATTGGCAACCGGGAACAGCTCTCCACTCAGGCCTGGATTGTTCCACCTTGTCTACAATAAGACGAGAGAGGCAGATTCAGACACATCCCTTCATCCTGACCAGGTTGTTTGCCATGGAAGATGACTTTTGCTCTCTCAGGTGCTTCATACCTGCCTACAACTTCTCCAGGTATCATTTGTGCATGGACATTTGAGGTTCTCATCTGGTGGAAGATCCCCAACTTTCCTGTATTGTAAGAACCCCTCTGTCCCTGCTCTTCTGTAAAATGATTGAGGGAACAGTGTATACTTGGGTTTAAAAACAGGTTTGATTTGGTGACGAATGATTCTGTGCGATGAATAATGGGATTGGGAACCTGCAATATTTACAAGAATATAGAGGTGAAATATACGTATGAAAAAAGAAATCTAGGTATGCTTTGAAGCCCAGAAGGGTTTTGCCCTTGATTGGGATACTTAGCTTTGAATTATGTTCTGCAAAGATGTCTCAGATAATTTGATATACAATGGCATAGGACCTTGTACATTGGATGATTGAATTTAGAAGAAAATATCCAGTCAAAAAGGGATATTCAGTAGGATTAGGAAGATAGTCGGTAGGTTTAGGAAGACGAATGAGTATAGGATTTGGACCAAAAGTTCTTTAGCCATAGACTTTTGGTTATAGCGTGAATGTAAATGTCAGCACATATGAAGAGTCAGACACTATGTTGAACTGGGGAAAATATGTAGAAAAGCAGATATCAATGGAAACATTACGAAATCAGGCAAAGTATAAAGTGAGGGATAGAATTAGACATTTTCAACAGGGTTGAGTTTCAATATATAAATTAGGAAAAAACAAATATGTAGTCACCAATAGGAGTGACAATTGACAGCATTAGGCAACCTGGACATGGATGTTTTTAGAAATCCATGTTCACTTTCCATTTAGGCTTTGGTACAATCATAAGTGTGACCTTTCCATTTTTTGTCCAGAATATTACTGTGATAATGAGGTGACATGAGTATTTCTTTCACCATTTCTGGGAGCAATATATTGAAGATGTAAAATTACAATCGGGGGTACAAATAGGTGTACCCTGTTTCTATGAACATAGAGAAAAACCACGAATAGACCATACTGTGAATAAATAAAATAACTTTTTTGAACTTTAAATAATGAATTGAACTGATATCTGGAAAATAAAAGGAATTTGTATATTGATATACAATCATTCATTCCAACCAGTTATATATCTAATGGAAATATTAGTGTTTTGGTTTATCATGAAGAGTGTGTGAGTTTTGCTTCAAAATGATTATGGAAATTCAAAATAATGTGTTTGGAAAGAAGTCTCATGAAAAGACCAGTCAAGAAACCCTGACAATACATGTGTTCTGAAGCAAGAAGTGATTAATGTTGAAACAAATGCCTATTAATTTGTGAACTTGTGGATGAAATGTATATCCTATGATGTGCAAAAACTGAAGAAACAATAATGTACCAGTGTCGAACACAAATGAATGACAAATTACATATCATGTCCCATAGGAGTCTACTTGCATTGATGTTAGACTGGGTCAGATACTGTAGAATAATTAGGATTTGTATGCACCCTTCACTGAAGTTAGTAGTCAGTACTAGGAAACAAATATGTATTTCAGGTGGATGAATATTTCTGATTATAATCTTGTGAAAAGTTGATTATAAATCAACATACATGAACATGAATGAATTTAGAGAGTGTATACTAGACACATATATTTCATATTTGGAAAACTTTGGAGAGTATATCTATATCTATATCTATACACACACACACACACACACACACACACACACACACACACAACACTCACAGACATTAAAAAGTACCAATATAAATGCCAATCGAAATTCATCAGTAAATATATATAATCCACAGATGCAAAAATATTTATGTTACTGAACATGAGTTTATGTATAATGTTGTTCTTCTAGGACGCTCTCTTATAGGTTGAATTTTCATTTCCAACAGCATTTAGGAGGAGTGAACACTTCTCACAATTTGTATCTGCCAAGACATCCACCTTACAAAAATGTACGTGTGATACCTGGTAGGATTCTATATATGCATATAAATATACATGTGTGAATAGGCTACAGAAATTGGAAACAAGTATTCACATATTTGTTAAGTTTAAAAACACATGGAGAATATTTCAATTAAAATTTGACTAGATGTATAACTCCTACCTTATATAATGCAAATGTCAAGTCCAACTATAGAACATGTCTCCTCTGAAGTGCGTGTATTTCTATTGTGTTTGGTAATTTTCCCCATTATTTTAGGATGAATAGTCTGAGTCTACTAGGTATGGGTTAGTGTCAGGGATTCAGTACTTCGAATGAAAAATTGGAAAATGAATCCAATGTGTATGTAAATATATGCTGCACAAATATCCTCCCGCTCTCATCCAAAGCAATGCATTGACAATACCTTCACCCCAAGTAAGACACAATTAGAGGACAAGAGTTACACAATCAGTGAATACATATCTGGAATGGAAAATGCTCAGGAGTTCACAACCTTGGAGGTGGTTTAGGAGTTTCCAAAAGTAAGGGACATGGTAAACACTCCACAAACATGTAACTCTGCTGGCCTAAAAACTTTTTGAGAAACTGCCTCTGAGCTTCCGCACTTGAAATATATGTTGTTTTCATGAGATTTGGCTTCCTTTGTAGTGAGAAAATCAAAGCTAGGTCTGCATCTATGTGACCTGGAGGACATGGTTTCTTATTTTCCTTTGAACAAGATGAAGCAGTGCTGAATCCTCTCTTTAGAGGTAAACTGAGGCCACTGGGGACTAAGTGTCTCGCCGTCTCCCCGTGTGGACTGTGAAGCCATTTGGTCCTCATCCAATTTTTGTGGTGTTTAGGCTGCTGCACTGTGAGTTTGGTATTTGTTTCACAAAATACTAGCAGCTAAACTGGGACACAGTGCTGGAGGGAGTTCTGTCACCTGTGGTGGGTCAGGGTCTGCAAGAGAATGCACCAACTAGGCTTCTATCTCTCACAGCTTGCCCCATTTCCCCCTTGTCCATATCAACCTGATTCTTAATTTTCCTCTTAAAACTCTCCATATAACAACATGCCTTTACATATAAGGGTCTGCTGGCAGCACCATGTCAGTTACAAGCCATTTGGAATCCAATGGTAGATCCACATGGCCCTACCACGGATGTTTTATCAAACACCTCCCCAGCACTGCTCTAGACCCACTACTCAGCAGGCTCCAACTTACTGGCATCTCTGTTCTACACCATTTTCATGAAACTCAGTAAATCAAGGCACTGTCTGGTATACTCATGATCAGCAATAGGACATCCAATTTTCTCCAGTGCCACCTGGTCATAGGAATTTCAAAAATTTCATGGTATTTATCTAGCCATTTTTCAAGCATGAAGTTGGAGGCACTGTGTGTTTCAATTCATTCAGCAAACATTAAATGGTGAGGAAGCTCATTTCAATGAAATCTCTGGAGAAATCTCACAGGCAAGGCTTCCCAAAGAATGGACAAAAGGTCACATTAGGCCAGGCCCATTGAGGTCTACAATGTGAGGTGCATGTGTGTTTTGACTCTCAACTATGGATGCCATTTCTTTAAGAATAAAATCATGTGATATCATTGCTGAGATTCCCAGGCCTCTGTGGAAATCTACCCGGGGCCTAGGTCTCAGGGTCCAAGAGCGACTTTCATGCGTGGCCTCTTAAAATCCCAACAAAATTCATAGCAATGCTTCTCTGAGTTCAGTTCCAAAACCCAGTGTTTAAGGGGAATCACACCAGAGTTCAAGCTCACGTGGAACCAGTCATTTTTTCCAATGCCACACAAATGACCAACATTAAAACCAAAACACTCCCACATGGCCCTCACCTTATTCCATATAGTCAATCATCTTAAACTCTGGCTGGAGGTTTCCATGAGGGGTGCAGCCCAAGACAGTGTCCAAAATCAGCTCGTTTGCCCCTCATTTGCCTAAAGTCAGGGTAGCCTGGACAGCGTTGCTGTGAACCAGGAGTGAAAAAATAAGCCTGCCGTTAATACTTCTATGTTTCTCCAATTTGAGGGCTACTGAATTTAGGTATCAATTCTTTAGGTGACTTAGAGTCATGCGAAAACACAAGCACCTCTGCAGGGCTTTGAAGAACTCATTTGCCTCACAGAATCCCTATTCATACTTGTTGGAGTGCAGGAACCTAACAGAGGAAGGCAAGAGTCTTCATCCACAATGAATGATATTTTTTTTGCCATTTTGGTTTTGGAAGCTAACATGGGATCATTCTTAAGATCCATCAGGTGCTGAGAATCTAAGTCACAGCCACACACAGGTCCAAGAGGCTGATAAAGACACATCCCTTTTGAAAGCAATTAAACAAAGAGCCACAGGTGAGGCCCATTCATT
Organism: Callospermophilus lateralis; assembly: GCF_048772815.1. Classification (NCBI taxonomy): domain Eukaryota; kingdom Metazoa; phylum Chordata; class Mammalia; order Rodentia; family Sciuridae; genus Callospermophilus; species Callospermophilus lateralis. The sequence continues at coordinate 1,145,839 of NW_027514379.1, read as the reverse complement.
TCCATTTGAAAACTGTTTTCTTCAAGCTTCACAAAGGGGTGGCCTGAGGCAAAGACCTTCCTGACATTCAGTGCAACACTACAATAAGTAAGCAAAAAGCCCAAAGCAGTGTTTCTGCACTGAGACTTTCCTGATCACACTGATATCTGAGTTTTCTGAGATGCTCGCCATTCTCTTCAACTATCCAGTACATGGCCATGTCACAGAGCTTGGAGGTAGTACATATTTTGGACACAAATCCATGAGTCTATTCTGGAGAGTGGCCAGAATTCAGGAAGAAAACAACAACTTAGAAAGATAGCAGGTGTTGCACATCGATAAGACAAGCTGCAGTCCATTCATATATTGGGCAGGATGAATTATGGGAAGATTTATACTAGATGGGACACATCCATTAATGCATTCTCTTTTCTAATGTCTACAACAATGGACACAGTGGGATATACAGAAACAGAAACACTAGCCATGTCAAATGACTTACTAGAAACTGTCCACTCCAAACCAAACAAAACGCCTTTCCTATCTATTCTCAGAACATGAGACAAAACAACAAACCCACACCCACTCCCACAAAGCCACCTCCTGCCCCCTAGTAGGTCTTTGACTATCCGAAGTATCCTCTGACTTGTGGGCCATACTATGTTCCCCCGACATGGCCTGTCTTCTCTCAGATCATGTTTCTTTGAACAGCTCTGTGAAGATGTCAGGAAAAATTGGTTAGCCACTACCTGTTTTCTCAGGAAAGGTCCATCTTCAGAGCTCTCCTGGCATATGGCCATCCTCACATCATTAGGTACCAAGAAAACTGACTCTGTCCTTGGTAAATCCAAACAAGTGAGCCCACTGGGCCTGGGACTGGGACTGCCTCTGGGTGCCTGGCTTCTTGAATACCAAGTTCAGAGAGTTCCATCACCAAGGAAATGAGGTATGTCACATTCTTTGGAACTGAATGAGGTCACTGCCTTGGCAACCACTTTGTCCTAACAGTTGCTTCCAAGGGTTACATAAGATGGAGGTTTCCCCTACTTCCTGTGACACTTTCATAAGGTAGAATGTATATCAACCATTGGCACCCAGGAACAGCTCTCCACTCAGGCCTGGATTGTTCCACCTTGTCTACAATAAGAAGAGAGAGGCAGATTCAGACACATCCCTTCATCCTGACCAGGTTGTTTGCCATGGAAGATGACTTTTGCTCTCTCAGGTGCTTCATACCTGCCTACAACTTCTCCAGGTATCATTTGTGCATGGACATTTGAGGTTCTCATCTGGTGGAAGATCCCCAACTTTCATGTATTGTAAGAACCCCTCTGTCCCTGCTCTTCTGTAAAATGATTGAGGGAACAGTGTATACTTGGGGTTAAAAACAGGTTTGATTTGGTGACGAATGATTCTGTGCGATGAATAATGGCATTGGGAACCTGCAATATTTACAAGAATATAGAGGTGAACTATAAGTATGAAAACAGAAATCTAGGTATGATTTGAAGCCCAGAAGGGTTTTGCCCTTGATTGGGATACTTAGCTTTGAATTATGTTCTGCAAAGATGTCTCAGATAATTCGAATTACAATGGCATAGGACGTTGTACATTGGATGATAGAATTTAGAAGAGAACATCAGGTCAAAAAGGGATATTCAGTAGGATTAGGAAGATAGTCGGTAGGTTTAGGAAGAAGAGTGAGTATAGGATTTGGACCAAAAGTTCTTTAGCAATAGACTTTTGGTTATAGAGTGAATGTAAATGTCAGCACATATGAAGAGTCATTCACTATGTTGACTGGGGAAAATATGTAGAAAAGCAGATATCAATAGAAACATTGCGAAATCAGGCAAAGTATAAAGTGAGGGATAGAATTAGACATTTTCAACAGTGTTGAGTTTGAATATATAAATAAGGAAATAACAAATATGTAGTCACCAATAGGATTGACAATTGACAGCATTAGGCAACCTGGACATGGATGTTTTTAGAAATCCATGTTCACTTTCCATTTAGGCTTTGGTACAATCATAAGTGTGACCTTTCCATTTTTTGTCCAGAATATTACTGTGATAATGAGGTGACATGAGTATTTCTTTCACCATTTCTGGGAGCAATATATTGAAGATGTAATATTAGAATCGGGGTACAAAGAGGTGTACCCTGTTTCTATGAACATAGAAAAAAAGCATGAATAGACCATACTGTGAATAAATAATATAATTTCTTCAACTTTTAATAATGAATTGAACTGATATCTGAAAAATTAAAGGAAATCGTATATTGATATACAATCATTCATTCCAACCAGTTATATATCTATTGGAAATATTAGTGTTTTGTTTTATCATGAAGAGTGTGTGAGTTTTGCTTCAAAATGATTATGAAAATTCAAAATTATGTGTTTGGAAAGAAGTCTGCTGAAAAGACCAGTCAAGAAACCCTGACAATACATGTGTTCTGAAGCAAGAAGTGATTAAAGTTGAAACAAATGCCTATTAATTTGTGAACTTGTGGATGCAATGTATATCCTATGATGTGAAAAACTGAAGAAACAATAATGTACCAGTGTCGAATACAAATGAATGACAAATTACATATTATGTCCCATAGGAGTCTTCTTGCATTGATGTTAGACTGGGTCAGTTACTGTAGAGTAATTAGGATTTGTATGCACCATTCACTCTAGTTAGGTTTCAGTGCTATAAAACAAATATGTATTTCAGGTGGATGAATATTTCTGATTATAATCTTGTGAAAAGTTGATTATAAATCCACATACATGTACATGAATGAATTTAGAGAGTATATATTAGACACATTTTTTCATATTTTGAAAAATTTGGAGAGTATATATATACCTATGTCTATACACACACACAGACACACACACACACACAGACACACACACACACAGAGACACACACACACAACATTCACAGACATTAAAAAGTACCAATATAAATGCCAATCGAAATTCATCAGTAAATATATATCATCCACAGATGCAAAAATATTTATTTTACTGAACATGAGCTTATGCATAATTTTGTTCTACTAGGACGTTCTCCTATAGGTTGAATTTTCATTTCCAACAGCATTTAGGAGGAGTGAACTCTTCTCACAATTTGTATCTGCCAAGACAGCCACCTCACAAAAATGTATGTGTGATACCTGGTAGGATTCTATATATGCATATAAATATACATGTGTGAATAGGCTACAGAAAAAGGAAACAAGAATTCAAATATTTGTTAAGTTTAAAAAGAGATGGAGAATATTTCAATTAAAATTTGACGAGATTTATAACTCCTACCTTATATAATGCAAATGTCAAGTCCAACTATACAACATGTCTCCTCTGAAGTTCTTGTATTTCTATTGTGTTGGGTTAATTATCCCCATTATATTAGGATGAATAGTCTGAGTCTACTAGGTAAGTTTTAGTGTCCAGGATTCAGTAATTCAAATGGAAAATTGGAAAATGAATCCAATGTGTATGTAAATATATGCTGCACAAATATCCTCGCGCTCTCATCCAGAACAATGACTTGACATTACCTTCACCCCAAGTAAGACACAATTAGAGGAGAAGAGTTACAAAATCAGTGAATACATATCTGGAATGGAAAATGCTCAGGAGTTCACAACCTTTTAGGTGGTAGAGAAGTTTCCAAAAGTAAGGGACAGGGTAAACACTCCACAAACATGGAGCTCTGCTGGCCTAAAAACTTTTTGAGAAACTGCCTCTGAGCTTCCGCACTTGAAATATATGTTGTTTTCATGAGATTTGGCTTCCTTTGTAGTGAGAAAATAAAAGCTAGGTCTGCATCTATGTGACCTGGAGGACATGGTTTCTTATTTTCCAATGAACAAGATGAAGCAGTGCTGAATCCTCTCGTTTTAGGTAAATTGAGGCCACTGGGGACTAAGTGTCTCCCCGTCTCCCCGTGTGGACTGTGAAGCCATTTGGTCCTCCTCCACTTTTTGTGGTGTTTAGGCTGCTGCACTGTGAGTTTGGTATTTGTTTCACGAAATACTAGCAGCTAAACTGGGACACAGTGCTGGAGGGAGTTCTGTCACCTGTGGTTGGTCAGGGTCTGCAAGAGAATGCACCAACTAGGCTTCTATCTCTCACAGCTTGCCCCATTGCCCCCTTGTCCATATCAACCTGATTCTTAATTTTCCTCTTAAAACTCTCCATATAACAAGATGCCTTTACATATAAGGGTCTGCTGGCAGCACCATTTCAGTTACAAGCCATTTGGAATAAAATGGTAGATCCACATGGCCCTACCACGGATGTTTTATCAAACACCTCCCCAGCACTGCTCTAGACCCACTACTCAGCAGGCTCCAACTTACTGGCATCTCTGCTCTACACCATTTTCATGAAACTCAGTAAATCAAGGCACTGTCTGGTATACTCATGATCAGCAATAGGACATCCAATGTTTCTCCAGTGCCACCTGGTCATGGAAATTTCAAAAATTTCATGGTATTTATCTAGCCATTTTTCAAGCATGAAGTTGGAGGCACTGTGGGTTTCAATTCATTCAGCAAACATTCAATGGTGAGGAAGCTCATTTCAATGAAATCTCTGGAGAAATCTCACAGGCAAGGCTTCCCAAAGAATGGACAAAAGGTCACATTAGGCCAGGCCCATTGAGGTCTACAATGTGAGGTGCATGTGTGTTTTGACTCTCAACTATGGATGCCATTTCTTTAAGAATAAAATCATGTGATATCCTTGCTGAGATTCCCAGGCCTCTGTGGAAATCTACCCTGGGCCTAGGTCTCAGTTTCCAAGAGCGACTTTCATGCGTGGCCTCTTAAAATCCCAACAAAATTCATAGCAATGCTTCTCTGAGTTCAGTTCCAAAACCCAGTGTTTAAGGGGAATCACACCAGAGTTCAAGCCCACGTGGAACCAGTCATTTTTTCCAATGCCACACAAATGACCAACATTAAAACCAAAACACTCCCACATGGCCCTCACCTTATTCCATATAGTCAATCATCTTAAACTCTGTCTGGAGGTTTCCATCAGGGGTGCAGCCCAAGACAGTGTCCAAAATCAGCTCGTTTGCCCCTCATTTGCCTAAAGTCAGGGTAGCCTGGACACCGTTGCTGTGAACCAGGAGTGAAAAAATAAGCCTGCCGTTAATACTTCTATGTTTCTCCAATTTGAGGGCTACTGATTTTAGGTATCGATTCTTTAGGTGATTTAGAGTCATGCGAAAACACAAGCACCTCTGCAGGGCTTTGAAGAACTCATTTGACTCACAGAATCCCTATTCATATTTGTTGGAGTGCAGGAACCTAACAGAGGAAGGCAAGAGTCTTCATCCACAATGAATGATATTTTTTGCCATTTTGGTTTTGGAAGCTAAAATGGGATCATTCTTAAGATCCATCAGGTGCTGAGAATCTAAGTCACAGCCACACACAGGACCAAGAGGCTGATAAAGACACATCCCTTTCCAAAGCAACTAAGCAAAGAACCACAGGTGAAGCCCATTCATTTCCATTTGAATACTGTTTTCTTCAGGCTTCACAAAGGGGTGGCCTGAGGCAAAGCCCTTCCTGACATTCAGTGCAACACAACAATAAGTAAGCAAAAAGCCCAAAGCAGTGTTTCTGCACTGAGACTTTCCTGGTCACACTGATATCTGAGTTTTCTGAGATGCTCGCCATTCTCTTCAACTATCCTTTACATGGCCATGTCACAGAGCTTGGAGGTGGTAAATATTTTGGACACAAATCCCTGAGCCCATTCTGGAGAGTGGCCAGAATTCAGGAAGAAAACAACAACTTAGAAAGATAGCAGGTGTTGCACATCGATAAGACAACCTGCAGTCCATTCATATATTGGGCAGGATGAATTATAGGGAAGATTTATACTAGACAGGACACATCCATTAATGCATTCTCTTTTCTAATGTCTACAACAACGGACACAGTGGGATACACATAAACAGAAACACTCGCCTTGTCAAATGACTTACTAGAAACTGTCTGCTCCAAACCAAACAAACCGCCTTTTCGATCTATTCTCAGAACATGAGACAAAACAGCAAACCTACACCCACTCCCACAAAGGCACCTCCTTCCCCCAAGTAGGTCTGTGACTATCCGGAGTGTCCTCTGACTGGTGGGCCATACTATGTTCCCCCGAAATGGCCTGTCTTCTCTCAGATCTTGTTTCCTTGACCAACTCTGTGAAGATGTCAGGAAAAAGTGGTTAGCCACTACCTGTTTTCTCAGGAAAGGTCCATCTTCAGAGCTCTCCTGGCATTTGGCCATCCTCACATCATTAGGTACCAAGAAAACTGACTCTGTCCTTGGTAAATCCAAACAAGTGAGCCCACTGGGCCTGGGACTGGGACTGCCTCTGGGTGCCTGCCTTCTTGGATACCAAGTTCAGAGAGTTCCATCACCAAGGAAATGAGGTATGTCACATTCTTTGGAACTGAATGAGGTCACTGCCTTGGCAACCACTTTGTCCTAACAGTTGCTTCCAAGGGTTACATAAGATGGAGATTTCCCCTACTTCCTGTGACACTTTCATAAGGTAGAATGTATATCAACCATTGGCACCCGGGAACAGCTCTCCACTCAGGCCTGGATTGTTCCACCTTGTCTACAATAAGAAGAGAGAGGCAGATTCAGACACATCCCTTCATCCTGACCAGGTTGTTTGCCATGGAAGATGACTTTTGCTCTCTCAGGTGCTTCATACCTGCCTACAACTTCTCCAGGTATCATTTGTGCATGGACATTTGAGGTTCTCATCTGGTGGAAGATCCCCAACTTTCCTGTATTGTAAGAACCCCTCTGTCCCTGCTCTTCTGTAAAATGATTGAGGGAACAGTGTATACTTGGGGTTAAAAACAGGTTTGATTTGGTGATGAATGATTCTGTGCGATGAATAATGGGATTGGGAACCTGCAATATTTACAAGAATATAGAGGTGAAATATAAGTATGAAAAAAGAAATCTAGGTATGCTTTGAAGCCCAGAAGGGTTTTGCCCTTGATTGGGATACTTAGCTTTGAATTATGTTCTGCAAAGATGTCTCAGATAATTTGATATACAATGGCATAGGACCTTGTACATTGGATGATTGAATTTAGAAGAGAACATCCATTCAAAAAGGTATATTCAGTAGGATTAGGAAGATAGTCGGTAGGTGTAGGAAGACGAGTGAGTATAGGATTTGGACCAAATGTTCTTTAGAAATAGACTTTTGGTTATAGAGTGAATGTAAATGTCAGCACATATGAAGAGTCAGACACTATGTTGAACTGGGGAAAATATGTAGAAAAGCAGATATCAATGGAAAATTACGAAATCAGGCAAAGTATAAAGTGAGGGATAGAATTAGACATTTTCAACAGGGTTGAGTTTCAATATATAAATTAGGAAAAAACAAATATGTAGTCACCAATAGGAGTGACAATTGACAGCATTAGGCAACCTGGACATGGATGTTTTTAGAAATCCATGTTCACTTTCCATTTAGGCTTTGGTACAATCATAAGTGTGACCTTTCCATTTTTTGTCCAGAATATTACTGTGATAATGAGGTGACATGAGTATTTCTTTCACCATTTCTGGGAGCAATATATTGAAGATGTAAAAATAGAATCGGGGGTACAAATAGGTGTACCCTGTTTCTATGAACATAGAGAAAAACCACGAATAGACCATACTGTGAATAAATAATATAACTTTTTTGAACTTTAAATAATGAATTGAACTGATATCTGAAAAATAAAAGGAAATTGTATATTGATATACAATCATTCATTCCAACCAGTTATATATCTAATGGAAATATTAGTGTTTTGGTTTATCATGAAGAGTGTGTGAGATTTGCTTCAAAATGATTATGGAAATTCAAAATAATGTGTTTGGAAAGAAGCCTCATGAAAAGACCAGTCAAGAAACCCTGACAATACATGTGTTCTGAAGCAAGAAGTGATTAATGTTGAAACAAATGCCTATTAATTTGTGAACTTGTGGATGAAATGTATATCCTATGATGTGCAAAAACTGAAGAAACAATAATGTACCAGTGTCGAATACAAATGATTGACAAATTACATATCATGTCCCATAGGAGTCTACTTGCATTGATGTTAGACTGGGTCAGATACTGTAGAATAATTAGGATTTGTATGCACCCTTCACTGAAGTTAGTAGTCAGTACTAGGAAACAAATATGTATTTCAGGTGGATGAATATTTCTGATTATAATCTTGTGAAAAGTTGATTATAAATCCACGTACATGAACATGAATGAATTTAGAGAGTGTATACTAGACACATATATTTCATATTTGGAAAACTTTGGAGAGTATATCTATATCTATATCTTTACACACACACACACACACACACACACACACAACACTCACAGACATTAAAAAGTACCAATATAAATGCCAATCAAAATTCATCAGTAAATATATATCATCCACAGATGAAAAAATATTTATGTTACTGAACATGAGTTTATGTATAATGTTGTTCTTCTAGGACGCTCTCTTATAGGTTGAATTTTCATTTCCAACAGCATTTAGGAGGAGTAAACACTTCTCACAATTTGTATCTGCCAAGACATCCACCTTACAAAAATGTACGTGTGATACCTGGTAGGATTCTATATATGTATATAAATATACATGTGTGAATAGGCTACAGAAATTGGAAACATGTATTCACATATTTGTTAAGTTTAAAAACACATGGAGAATACTTCAATTAAAATTTGACTAGATGTATAACTCCTACCTTATATAATGCAAATGTCAAGTCCAACTATAGAACATGTCTCCTCTGAAGTGCTTGTATTTCTATTGTGTTGGGTTAATTTTCCCCATTATATTAGGATGAATAGTCTGAGTCTACTAGGTATGGGTTAGTGTCAGGGATTCAGTACTTTGAATGAAAAATTGGAAAATGAATCCAATGTGTATGTAAATATATGCTGCACAAATATCCTCCCGCTCTCATCCAAAACAATGCCTTGACATTACCTTCACCCCAAGTAAGACACAATTAGAGGAGAAGAGTTACACAATCAGTGAATACATATCTGGAATGGAAAATGCTCAGGAGTTCACAACCTTGGAGGTGGTTTAGGAGTTTCCAAAAGTAAAGGACATGGTAAACACTCCACAAACATGTAACTCTGCTGGCCTAAAAACTGTTTGAGAAACTGCCTCTGAGCTTCCGCACTTGAAATATATGTTGTTTACATGAGATTTGGCTTCCTTTGTAGTGAGACCATCAAACCTGGGTCTGTATCTATGTGACCTGGAGGACATGGTTTCTTATTTTCCAATGAACAAGATGAAGCAGTGCTGAATCCTCTCTTTATAGGTAAACTGAGGCCACTGGGGACTAAGTGTCTCCCCGTCTCCCCGTGTGGACTGTGAAGCCATTTGGTCCTCCTCCACTTTTTGTGGTGTTTAGGCTGCTGCACTGTGAGTTTGGTATTTGTTTCACAAAATACTAGCAGCTAAACTGGGACACAGTGCTGGAGGGAGTTCTGTCACCTGTGGTGGGTCAGGGTCTGCAAGAGAATGCACCAACTAGGCTTCTATCTCTCACAGCTTGCCCCATTGCCCCCTTGTCCATATCAACCTGATTCTTAATTTTCCTCTTAAAACTCTCCATATAACAAGATGCCTTTACATATAAGGCTCTGCTGGCAGCACCATGTCAGTTACAAGCCATTTGGAATCCAATGGTAGATGCACATGGTTCTACCACGGATGTTTTATCAAACGCCTCCCCACCACTGCTCTAGACCCACTACTCAGCAGGCTCCAAATTACTGGCATCTCTGTTCTACACCATTTTCATGAAACTCAGTAAATCAAGGCACTGTCTGGTATACTCATGATCAGCAATAGGACATTAAATGTTTCTCCAGTGCCACCTGGTCATGGAAATTTCAAAAATTTCATGGTATTTATCTAGCCATTTTTCAAGCATGAAGTTGGAGGCACTGTGGGTTTCAATTCATTCAGCAAACATTCAATGGTGAGGAAGCTCATTTCAATGAAATCTCTGGAGAAATCTCACAGGCAAGGCTTCCCAAAGAATGGACAAAAGGTCACATTAGGCCAGGCCCATTGAGGTCTACAATGTGAGGTGCATGTGTTTTGACTCTCAACTATGGATGCCATTTCTTTAAGAATAAAATCATGTGATATCCTTGCTGAGATTCCCAGGCCTCTGTGGAAATCTACCCGGGGCCTAGGTCTCAGTTTCCAAGAGCGACTTTCATGCGTGGCCTCTTAAAATCCAAACAAAATTCATAGCAATGCTTCTCTGAGTTCAGTTCCAAAACCCAGTGTTTAAGGGGAATCACACCAAGTTCAAGCCCACGTGGAACCAGTCATTTTTTCCAATGCCACACAAATGACCAACATTAAAACTAAAACACTCCCACATTGCCCTCACCTTATTCCATATAGTCAATCATCTTAAATCTGGCTGGAGGTTTCCATGAGGGGTGCAGCCCAAGACAGTGTCCAAAATCAGCTCCTTTGCCCCTCATTTGCCTAAAGTCAGGGTAGCCTTCACACCGTTTCTGTGAACCAGGAGTGAACAAATAAGCCTGCCTTTAATACTTCTGTGTTTCTCCAATTTGAGGCATACTGATTTTAGGTATCGATTCTTTAGGTGATTTAGAGTCATGCGAAAACACAAGCACATCTGCAGGGCTTTGAAGAACTCATTTGACCCAAAGAATTCCTATTCTCATTTGATGGAGTGCAGGAACCTAACAGAGGAAGGCAAGAGACTTCATCCACAATGAATGATATTTTATGCTATTTTGGTTTTGGAAGCTCACATGGGATCATTCTTAAGATCCACCATGTGCTGAGAACCTAAGTCACAGCCACACACAGGTCCAAGAGGCTGATAAAGACACATCCCTTTCCAAAGCAATTAAGCAAAGAGCCACAGGTGAGGCCCATTCATTTCCATTTGAAAACTGTTTTCTTCAAGCTTCACAAAGGGGTGGCCTGAGGCAAAGACCTTCCTGACTTTCAGTGTAACACAACAATAAGTAAGCAAAAGGCCCAAAGCAGGGTTTATGCACTGAGACTTTCCTGGTCACACTGATATCTGAGTTTTCTGAGATGCTCGCCATTCTCTTCAGCTATCCTGTACATGGCCATGTCACAGAGCTTGGAGGTGGTACATATTTTGGACACAAATCCATGAGCCTATTCTGGAGAGTGGCCAGAATTCAGGAAGAAAACAACAACTTAGATAGATAGCAGGTGTTGCACATCGATAAGACAAGCTGCAGTCCATTCATATATTGGGCAGGATGAATTATGGGAAGTTTTATACTAGGCAGGACACATCCATTAATGCATTCTCTTTTCTAATGTCTACAACAACGGACACAGTGGGATACACAGAAACAGAAACACTCGCCATGTCAAATGACTTACTAGAAACTGTCCACTTCAAACCAAAAAAACCGCCTTTCCTATCTATTCTCAGAACATGAGACAAAACAACAAACCCACACCCACTCCCACAAAGGCACCTCCTTCCCCCAAGTAGGTCTGTGACTATCCGGAGTGTCCTCTGACTGGTGGGCCATACTATGTTCCCCCGAAATGGCCTGTCTTCTCTCAGATCTTGTTTCCTTGACCGACTCTATGAAGATGTCAGGAAAAAGTGGTTAGCCACTACCTGTTTTCTCAGGAAAGGTCCATCTTCAGAGCTCTCCTGGCATTTGGCCATCCTCACATCATTAGGTACCAAGAAAACTGAATCTGTCCTTGGTAAATCCAAACAAGTGAGCCCACTGGGACTGGGACTGGGACTGCCTCTGGGTGCCTGCCTTCTTGAATACCAAGTTCAGAGATTTCCATCACCAAGGAAATGAGGGATGTCACATTCTTTGAAACTGAATGAGGTCACTGCCTTGGCAACCACTTTGTCCTAACAGTTGCTTCCAAGGGTAACATAAGATGGAGGTTGCCCCTACTTCCTTTGACACTTTTATTAGGTAGAATGTATATCAACCATTGGCACCTGGGAACAGCTCTCCACTCAGGCCTAGTTTGGTCCACCTTCTCTACAATAAGAATAGAGAGGCAGATTCAGACACATCCCTTCATCCTGACCAGGTTGTTTGCCATGGAAGATGGCTTTTTCTCTCTTAGGTGCTTCATACCTGCCTACAACTTCTCCAGGTATCATTTGTGCATGGATATTTGAGGTTCTCATCAGGAGGAAGGTCTCCAACTTTCCTGTATTGTAAGAACCACTCTGTCCCTGCTCTTCTGTAAAATGATTGAGGGAACAGTGTATACTTGGGGTTAAAAACAGGTTTGATTTGGGTTACGAATGATTCTGTGTGATTAATAATGGTATTGGGAACCTGCAATATTTACAAGAATATAGAGGTGAAATATAATTATGAAAAGAGAAACCTAGTTATGATTTGAAGCCCAGAAGGGTTTTGCCCTTGATTGGGATACTTAGCTTTGAATTATGTTCTGCAAAGATGTCTCAGATAATTCGATATACAATGGCATAGGACCTTGTACATTGGATGATTGAATTTAGAAGAGAACATCCAGTCGAAAAGGGATATTCAGTAGGATTAGGAAGATAGTCAGTAGGTTTAGGAAGAAGAGTGAGTATAGGATTTGGACCAAGTGTTCTTTAGCAATAGACTTTCGGTTATAGAGTGAATGTAAATATCAGCACATATGAAGAGTCAGTCACTATGATGAACTGGGGAAAATGTGTAGAAAAGCAGATATCAATGGAAACATTACGAAATCAGGCAAAGTATAAAGTGAGGGATAGAATTAGACATTTTCAACAGGGTTGAGTTTGAATATATAAATTAGGAAATAACAAATATGTAGTCACCAATAGGATTGACAATTGACAGCATTAGACAACCTGGACATGGATGTTTTTAGTAATCCATGTTCACTTTCCATTTAGGCTTTGGTACAATCATAAGTGTGACCTCTCCATTTTTTGTCCAGAATATTACTGTGATAATGAGGTGACATGAGTATTTCCATCACCATTTCTGGGAGCAATATATTGAAGATTTAAAATTAGAATTGGGGGTACAAAAAGGTGTACCCTGTGTCTATTAAGATAGAGATAAAGCATGAATAGACCATACTGTGAATAAATAATATAACTTTTTTGAGCTTTATATAATGAATTGAATTGATATCTGAAAAATTACAGGAAATCGTATATTGATATACAATCATTCATTCCAACCAGTTATATATCTAATGGAAATATTATTGTTTGGTTTATCCTGAAGAGTGTGTGAGTTTTGCTTCAAAAGTGATTATGGAAATCAAAAATAATGTGTTTGGAAAGAAGTCTCATGAAAAGACCAGTCAAGAAACCCTGCCAATACATGTGTTCTGAAGCAAGAAGTGATTAAAGTTGAAACAAATGCCTATAAATTTGTGAACTTGTGGATGAAGTGTATAACTTAAAATGTGCAAAAACTGAAGAAATAATAATGTACCAGTGTTGAGTACATATAAACGTCAAATTACATATCATGTCCCATAGGAATCTACTTGCATTGATGTTAGACTGGGTCAGTTACTGTAGAATAATTAGGATTTGTATGCACCATTCACTGAAGTTAGTTTTCAGTACTAGGAAAGAAATATGTATTTCAGGTGGATGAAAATTTCTGATTATAATCTTGTGAAAAGTTGATTATAAATCCACATACATGAACATGAATGAATTTAGAGAGTTTACATTAGACACATATATTTCATATTTTGAAAAATCTGCAGAGTGTACAGATATATTACACACACACAAACACACACACACACAAACACACAAAACACTGACAGACATTTAAAAGAAGCAATATAAATGGCAATAGAAATTCATCAGTAAACATATATCACCCACAGATGCAAAAATATTTATTTTACTGAACATGAATTTATGTATAATGTTCTTCTACTAGGAAGCTCCCCTATAGGTTGAATTTTCAGTTCCAACAGCGTTTAGGAGGTTTGAACTCTTCTCACAATTTGTATATGCCAAGTCAGCCACCTCAAAATGTACGTGTGATACCTGGTAGGATTCTATATTTGCATATAAATATACAAGTGTGAATAGGCTAAAGAGAAAGGGAAACAAGAATTCTCGTATTTTTTAAGTTTAAAAACTTATGGAGAACTTCTTCGATTAAAAATTGACTAAATTTATAACTTTTACCTTATATAATGCAAAAGGCAAGTCCAACTATACAACATGCCTCCAATGAACTGCTTGTATTTCTATAGGTTTGGGTTATTTTTCTCTATCATATTAGGATGAGTTGTTTGAGTCTAGTAGGTATGGGTTAGTGTCAGGGATTCAATATTTCAAAATGAAAATTGGAAAATGAATCCAATTTGTATGCATATATATGCTGCACAAATATCCTCCCACTCTCATCCAGAACAATGCCTTGACATTACCTTCACCCCAAGTAAGACACAATTAGAGGAGAAGAGTTAGAAAATCAGTGAACACATATCTGGAATGGAAAATGCTCAGGAGTTCACAACCTTGGAGGTGGTAGAGGAGTTTCCAAAAGCAAGGGACAGGGTAAACACTCCACAAACATGGAGCTCTGCTGGCCTAAAAACTTTTTGAGAAACTGCCTTGAGATAGGGCACTTAAATATATGTTGTTGTCAGGAGATTTGGCTTCCTTTGTAGTGAGACCATCAAAGCTGGGTCTGCATCTATGAGACCTGGAGGACATTGTTTCTGATGTTTCAATGAACATGAGGCAGCAGTGCTGATATTTTTCTTTTTAGGTAAACTGTGGCCTCTGGGGTCTAAGTGTCTCCCCGTTGAACTGTGAAGCCATTTGGCCCTCCTACACTTTTTGTGGGGTTTTTGCTGCTGCACTGGTAGTTTGGTATTTGCTTCATAAAATAGAAGGAGTTCAACTGGGACACAGTGCTGGAGGGATTTCTGTCACGTGTGGTGGGTCAGGGTCTGCAGGAAAATGCACCAACCAATCTTCTATCCCTCAAAGCTTGCCCCATTGCATCCTTGTCCATAGCAACCTAATTCTGAACATTGCCCTGAATCCTCTCCATATAACAAGATGCCTTTACTTATAAGGGTCTGCTGGCTGCACCATGTAAGCCACAAGCCATTTTTAAGCCAATGGAAGATCCAATTGCTCCAACACAGAAGTTTTATCACACTCCTGCCCACCACAACTTTAGGCCCACTTCTTAGGAGCCTGAAACTTACTGGGACCTCTGTTGTACACCATTTTCATAAAACCCAGTCAAGCAAGGCACTGTCAGGTACATCCATGATAAGCAGCAGGACATCCAAAGGTTCTCTAGTGCAACCTAGTCATGGGAATTTCAAAAATTTCATGGTATTTATCTAGACATTTTACAAGGATGAAGTTGGAAGCACTGTGGGTTACAATTTTTTCAGGAACCATTAAATGGTGAGGAAGATTATTTCAATGAAAGCTCTGAAGAACCCTCACAGGCAAGGCTTCTCAAAGAGTGGACAAAAGGTCACATTAAGCCAGGCCCATTGAGGTCTACAATGTGAGTTCCATGTGTGTTTTGACTCTCAAATATGGCTGCCAAGTCTTTCGAATGAAATCATGTGATACCTTGGCTGAGATTCCCAGTGCTCTGTGCAAAGCCACTCTGGGGCTAGATCTCAGTTTCCAAGGGTGACTCTCATACGTGGCCTCTTTAATCCCAACACAATACATGGCAATATTTTTCTGAGGTCAGTTTCTGAACTCAGTCTCTAAGGGGAATCACACCAAAATTCAAGGCCAGTTAGACCCAGTTATGTCTTCCAACTGCCACACAAATATCCACAATTAAATCCAAAACACTCCCACATGTCACTCATCTTTTCTATGTACCCACTCATCATAACCTCTGGCTGGAGGTTTCCATGAGGGGTGCTGCCCAAGACAGTGTCCAAAATAACCACCCTTGTCCCTCATTTGCCTAAAATCAGGGTGGCCTGGACATCCTTCCAGTGAACCAGGAGTGATCAAATTGGCCGGCCATTAAGATGGCACTGCTTCTCCAATTTGAGGGCTACTGACTGTGGGGTTTAGAGTCTTTATGTGATTTGGAGTCATGAGAAAAATCAAGCACTTATGGGCTATCCTCTGCAGGGTTTTGAGGAACACATTTAAACCAAATGATCACTATTCTCACTTGATGAAGGTCAGGAACCTTACAGAGGAATGCGAGAGACTTCATCCAAAATGAATGCTCTTTTGTTCATTTTGGTTTTGGATGCACACATGGGATCTTTCTTTAGATCCATCAGGTGCTAAGAATCTAAGCCACAGCCTCACACAGGGCCAAAAAGCTGATTCAGACACATCCCTTTCCAAAGCAATTAAGCAAAGAGCCACAGGTGATGCCCATTCATTTCTATTTGAAAACTATTTCTTTTGACTCTACAAAGGTGTGGCCTGAGGCAAAGACGTTCTGACATTCAGGGCAACAGAACAATTGGTAAGCAAAAGGCCCAAAGCAGGGTTTCTCCATTAGAATTTTCTGGTCACACTCATATCTGAGTTTTCTTAGATGCTCCCATTCCTTTCAGCAATCCAGTACATGGCCAAGTCTCAGAGCTTGGAGGTGGTACATATTTTGGACACAAAACAATGAGACTATTCTGGAAATTGGCCAGAATTCAGGAAGAAAACAGGACCTTAGCAAGATTGTAGGAGTTGCCCACCCATAAGTCAAGCCACAGTCCATTCATAAATTGGGCAAGATGAATCTTGGGAAGCTTTCTACTAGTCAGGACACATACAATGATTCATTCTCTTTTCTAATGTCTAAAACCACGGACACAGTGGGATACACAGACAAAGAGACACTGGCCTTGTCAAACGACTTACCAGAAACAGTTCACTCCAAAACAAACAAACCGCCTTTCCTACCTATTCTCAGAACATGAGACAAAACCTCAAACCCACACCCACACACACAAAGGCAGCTCCTTCCCCCAAGTAGGTCTGTGACTATCAGGAGTGTCCTCTGACAGGTGGGCCATACTATGTTCTGATGAAATCGCCTGTCCTGTGTCAGATATGGTCTCATTGGCCCAATCTGTGAAGTTGTCACTAGCCAGCTGTGAGCCACTACCTGCTTTCTCAGGAAAGGCCTCTCTTCAGAGCTTTCCTGACATTTGTCCATCCTCACATCAGTAGGTACCAAGAAAGACTGACTCTGTCCTTGTCAAATCCAAACAAGTGAGACCACTGGGACTGGGAATGGGACTGTCTCTGCGTGCCTGGCTTCCCGGATCCCAAGTTCAGAGAGTTTCATCACCAAGGAAGTGAGGTGAGATTACTTCCTTCAGGAATTTAATGAGGTCACTGCCTTGGCAACCACTTTGTCCTAACAGTAGCTTCCAATAGTCCTATGAGATGGAGGCAGCCCTTACTTCCTGTGACACTTTCATATGTTAGAATGGTATATCAACCATAGGCACCCAGGAACAGCTCTCCACACATGCCTGGTATGGTCCATCTTCTCTACATTAAGAAGAGAGGCTTATTCAGACAAAACCCTTCATTCTGGAAAGGTTGTTTGCGATGGAAGATGACTTTTGCTCTCTCAGGTCCTTCATAGCTGCCTAATCTTCTCCAGGGATCAAATCTGCATGGACCTTTGAGGTTCTCAGCAGGAGGCAGATCCCCTACATTCCTGTATTGTAAGATGAACTCTCTCGCTGCTCTTCTGTAAAGTTAGATTGAGGGAAGAGTGAATGGTTAGGGTTATTAACATGTTCGATTTGGATTACGAATCATCCTGCAGGATGATTAATAGTATTGGGAACCTGCGATATTTATAAGATTATAGAGGTGAAATATAAGTATGAAAACAGAAATGTTGGTAAGATTTGAAGCCCAGAAGGGCATTAGGCCCTTGATTGGGATACTTAGCTTTTAATTACGTTCTACACAGATGTCTCAGATAAATTGATAATCAATGGCATAGGACCTTATACCTTGGATGTTTGATTTTAGAAGAGAACATCCACTCAAATTGAGATAGTCGGTGGGATTAGGAAGATAGTCGGTAGGTTTATAAAAAAGAGTGAGAATAAAATTTGGACAAAAATTTCTGTAGCAATAGGGTTTCGGTTATAGAGTGAATGTAAATGTCAGCACATGTGAAGAGTCAGTCACAATGATTAACTGGGGAAAATATGTAGGAAGGAAAATATCAATAGAGACATTACGAAATGAGGCAATT
Source organism: Callospermophilus lateralis (assembly GCF_048772815.1). Classification (NCBI taxonomy): domain Eukaryota; kingdom Metazoa; phylum Chordata; class Mammalia; order Rodentia; family Sciuridae; genus Callospermophilus; species Callospermophilus lateralis. The sequence goes on along the minus strand of NW_027514379.1, from coordinate 1,127,532 downwards.
ATATAGTGAGTGATAGGATTAGACATTTTCAACAGGGTTGAGATTGAGTACATAATCTTAGGAAGAAACAAATATGTAGTCACCAATAGGAATGACATTTGAAAGCATTAGGCAACCTGGATATGGATGTTTTTAGTAAGCCATGTTCACTTTCCATTTAGGATTTGGTACAATCATAAGTGTGACCTTTGCATTTTGTGCCCAGAAAATTATTGCGATCAAATATATATGTAGATCATATGATATGTGTATTTCTTCCACCATTTCTGGGAGCAATATTTGAGGACACCTAAATTAGTATTGTGGGTACCAAGTGGTGTACCCTGTGTCTACGAATATAGAGATAATGCATGAATAGACCTTAGTGTGAATAAATAATATAACTTTTTTCATTTTAAATAATGGATTGAATTGATATCTTAAAATATATAGGAAATCATATATTGACATACAATCATTCACTCCAACCAGTTACAAATATAATGGTAATCTTAGGGTTATTGTTTATGATGAAGTGTGTGTGAGTTTTGTTTCAAAAGTGTTTATGGAAATCGAAAATAATGTGTTTGGAAGGAAGTCTCATGAAAAGACCAGTCAAGAAATATGGAGGAATCCATGTGTTCAAAGCAGGAATTGATTGAAAGTGAAACAAATGCCTATAACTTTGCTAAATTGTGGATGAAATATATATCCTGTGATGTGCATAAACTGATGAAATAGTAATGTACCAGTGTTGAATAAAAATGAAGGTCAAAGTACACATCATGTCCCATAGGAATCTACTTGCATTGATGTTAAACTGGTTCAGTTACTGTAGAAATATTAGGATTTCATGCATTATTCACCGTAGTTAGTTTTATTTTTTTTTCATTTTTATTTATAATTGTTCAAAACATTACATAGTTGTTGTTATATCATATTTCACACTTTGATTCAAGTGCATTATGAACTCCCATTTTTACCCCATGTACAGATTACAGAATCACATCATTTACACATCTAATGATTCACATATTGCCATACTAGTGTCTATTGAATTCTGCTGCCTTTCCTATCCTCTACTATCCCCCCTCCCCTCCCTGCCCCTCCCCTCTTCTCTCTCTACCCCCTCTACTGTAATAAATTTGTCCCCCTTGTATTATTTTTCCCTTTCCCCTCACTTTCTCTTGTATGTAATCTTATATAACCCTGAGGGTCTCCTTCCAATTCCATGCAATTTTCCTTCTCTCTCCCTTTCCTTTCCACCTCTCATCCCGGTTTAATGTTAATCATCTTGTCATGCTCTTTGTCTCTCCTCTGTTCTTAGTTACTCTCCGTATATCAAAGATGACATTTGGCATTTGTTTTTTAAGGATTGGGTAGCTTCACTTAGCATAATCTGCTCTAATGCCATCCATTTCCCTCCAAATTCTATGATTTTTTTCATTTTTCAATGCAGAGTAATACTCCATTGTGTATAAATGCCACAGTATTTTCTCCATTCTTTCATTGAAGGGCATCTAAGTTGGTTTCACAGTCTTCCTGTTGTGAATTGTTCTGCTATGAACATCGATGTAGCAGTGTCCCTGTAGCATGCTCTTTTTAGGTCTTTAGTGAATAGACTGAGTAGGGGAATAGCTGGGTCAAATGGTGGTTCCATTCCCAGCTTTCCAAGAAATCTCCATACCGCTTTCCAAATTGGCTGCACCAATTTGCAGTCCCACCAGCAATGTACAAGTGTACCTCTTTCCCCACATCCTTGCCAGAACTTGTTGTTGTTTGACTTCATAATGTCTGCCAATCTTACTGGAGTGAGATGGTATCTTAGGGTGGTTTTAATTTGCATTTCTCTGACTGCTGGAGATGGTGAGCATTTTTTCATGTACTTGTTGATTGATTGTAAGTCATCATCTGATAAGTGTCTGTTGAGGTCCTCAGCCCATTTGTTGATTGGGTTATTTTTTATCTTATTGTCTAATTTTTTGAGTTTTTTGTATACTCTGGATATTAGGGCTCTATCTGAAGTGTGAGGAGTAAAGATTTCTTCCCAGGATGTAGGCTCCCTATTTACCTCTCTTATTGCTTCTTTTGCTGCGAAAAAACTTTTTAGTTTATGTCCCATTTGTTGATTCTAGTTATTAACTCTTGTGCTATGGGTGTCCTATTGAGGAATTTGGAGCCCGACCCCACAGTATGCACATCGTAAGCAAATTTTTCTTCTATCAGACACTGTGTCTCTGATTTGATATCAAGCTCATTGATCCATTTTGAGTTAACTTTTGTGCATGGCAAGAGAAAGGGATTCAGTTTCAATTTGTTACATATGGATTTCCAGTTTTCCAAACACCATTTGTTGAAGATGCTATCCTTCCTCCATTGCATGCTTTTAGCCCCTTTATCAAATATAAGATAGTTGTAGTTTTGTGGATTGGTTTCTGTGTCCTCTATTCTGTACCATTGGTCCACCGGCCTATATTGGTACCAGTACCATGCTATTGTTGTTACTATTGCTCTGTAGTATAGTTTGAAGTCTGGTATCACTCTACCGCCTGATTCACACTTCCTGCCTAGCATTGTTTTTGCTATTCTGGGACTTTTATTTTTCCATATGTATTTCATGATTGCTTTCTTTATTTCTACAAGAAATGCCTTTGGGATTTTGATTGGCATTGCATTAAACCTATAGAGAAATTTTGGTAATATCGCCATTTTGATGATGTTAGTTCTGCCTATCCATGAACAGGATATATTTTTACATCTTCTAAGATTTTCTTATATTTCTCTCTTTAGGGTTCTGTAGTTTTCATTGTATAAGACTTTCACCTCTTTTGTTAGGTTGATTCCCATCCTTTATTTTTTTTAGGATATTGTTAATGGAGTGGTTTTTCTCATTTCCATTTCAGAGGATTTGTCGCTGATATAGAGGAATGCCTTTGATTTATGTGTGTTGATTTTATATCCTGCCACTTTGCTGAATTCATTTATTAGCTCTATTAGTTTCTTTGTAGACCCTTTTGGGTCTGCTAGGTATAGAATCATGTCTTCTGCAATAGTAATAATTTAAGTTCTTCTTTTCCTATTTTTATGCCTTTAATTTCTTCCGTCTGTCTAATTGCTCTGGCCAGTGTTTCGAGAACTGTATTGTACAGAAGTGGTGAGAGAGGGCATCCCATTCTTGTTCCAGATTTTAGAGGGAATGCCTTCAATTTTTCTAGATTCAGAATGATGCTAGCTTGAGGCTTAGCATAGATTGCTTTTACAATATTGAGGTATGTTCCTGTTATTCCTAGTTTTTCTAGAGTTTTGAAGATAAAGGGATGCTGTACTTTGTCGAATGCTTTTTGTGCATCTATCGAGATGATCATATGGTTCTTATTTTTAAGTCTATTGATGTGGTGAATAACATTTATTGATTTTCGTATATTGAACAAGCCTTGCATTCCACGGATGAATCCTACTTGATCATGGTGCACAATTTTTTTTAATATGTTTTTGTATCTAATTCGCCAGAATTTAATTAGGGATTTTTGCATTTAGGTTCTTTAGGGATATTGGTCTGTAGTTTTCTTTGTTTGAAGTGTTTATGTCTGGTGTAGAAATTAGGGTGATATTGGCCTGGTAGAATGAATTTGGAAGATCTCCCTCTTTTTCAATTTCCTGAAATAGCTTGATAAGTATTGGTATTAGTTCATATTTAAGGGTTTGTAAAACTCTGCTGTATACCCATACTGTCCTGGTCTTTTCTTAGTTGGTAATCTTTGTATGGTTTCTTCTATTTCCTCAATTGATATTGGTCTGTTTAGGTTGTCTATATCCTCCTGACTCAATCTGGACAGATCATATGACTTAAGAAATTTTTCGATGCCTTCACTATCTTCTATTATATTGGAGTATAACGAATCAAATTAATTTCTTATTATCTTCTGTATTTCAGAAATATCTGCTGTGATTGCCAGGGGGTGACAAATAACTTGTGTAGATTGATACAGCAGGAGTGGAAGCCGTTTATTGTAGAATCCGAGCGATATTTATACATTTTATAAAGCTTATCTAATTAGCATAAAATAGATACAGCAGTCAACCAATAAGGAATCTCCACACTTAATGGCTTGCTTTTGTTACTTCAAAAACCACTCCCTATGGCATTTGGCCAGGCGCCATCCAGACTTGTTTATAGACCCTAACATTTCTCTGGCAAAATACCAGGTGCCATGCTGACTTGTTTATAGACCTTAACATGTGATATTGACTTTTTCATCCCATATGCTAGTAATTTGAGTTTTCTCTCTTCTTCTTTCATTAGCATGGCTAAGGGTCTGTCGATTTTATTTATTTTTTCAAAGAACCAACTTTTAGTTTCCTCAATTTTTTCAATTGTTTCTTTTGTTTCGATTTCATTAATTTCAGATTTGATTTTAATTAAATCTTACTTTCTTCTTATTTTGCTGTTGTTTTCCTCTTCTTTTTCTAGGATTCTGAGATGAAGTATGAGATCATTTATTTGCTGTTGTTTTTTTCTTTTTTTAAGGAATGAAATCCAAGCAATGAATTTTCCTCTTAGAACGGATTTCAATGTGTCCCATAGATTCTGATATGTTGTGCCTGTGTTTTCATTTATCTCTAAGAATTTTTTAATTTCCTCCTTTATGTCTTCTATAACCCATTGTTCATTCAGTAACCTGTTGTTCATTCTCCAAGTGATGCATGATTTTTCCTTCCTTCTTTTATCATTGATTTTTAGTTTATATTCCATTATGATCAGATAAGATGCATGGTATTATCTCTACTGCTTTATATTGTCTAAGAATTGCCCTGTGACATAATATATGATCTATTTTTGAGAGGGATCCATGTGCTGCTGAGGAAAAATGTAACTGCTTTATGTTGTGGAGTATATTCTATATATGTCAATTAAGTCTAGGTTATTAATTGTGTTATTGAGTTCTATAGTTTTCTATTTCAACTTTTGTTTGGAAGACCTGTCCAGTGGTGAGAGAGGTGTGTTGAAGTCTCCCATGATTATTGTATGGTGGTCTATTAGACTCTTGATCTTGAGAAAAGTTTGTTTGATGGACATAGCTGCACCATTGTTTTGGGGCATATATATATTTATAATGGTTATGTCTTGTTGCTGTATGGTTCTCTTGAGCAGTATATAGTGTCCCTCTTTATCCCTTTTGATTAACTTTGGCTTGAAATCTATTTTATTTGATATGAGTATGGACACTCCTACTTGTTTCCGAAATCCATATAAGTGATATGATTTTTCCCAACCTTTCCCCTTCAGTCTATGTATGTCTTTTCCTATCAAATGCGTCTCCTGTAGGCAGCATATTATTGGGTCTTGTTTTGTGATCCATTCTACTAGCCTCTGTCTCTTAATTGGTGAGTTTAAGGCATTAACATTTACAGTTATTATTGAGATAATGGTTGTTCTTCTAGCCCTATTTGTTTATTTATGTTATTAAACATGGATTGTTTTCTTCTTTGATTATTTCCCACTTTTACTGTACTACATCCCACTGTTGGTTTTTATTGTTATTTCCCTTTCTTCTTCCTGTAATATTTTCCGAGGATGTTTTGAAGAGATGGTTTTCTAGCTACAAATTATTTTAACTTTTTTTTATCATGGAAGGTTATAATTTTATCTTCCATCCTGAAGCTTAATTTCACTGGATACACAATTCTTGGTTGGAATCCATTTTCTTTCAGTGTTTGAAAAATGTTATTCAAGGATTTTCTAGCTTTCAGAGTCTGTGTTGAAAGATCAGCTGTTATCCTGATTGTTTTACCCCTAAATGTAATCTGCTTTTTTTCTCTTGTAGCATTTAAAATTCTCTCCTTATTGTGTACGTTGGGCATCTTCATTATAATGTGTCTAGGTGTGGATCTCTTATGATTTTGCACATTTGGCGTCCTGTAGGCTTCTAGGACTTGGGAGTCAGTCTGATTCTTCAAGTCTGGGAAGTTTTCTCGTATTATTTCATTGAATACATTCCTCATTGCTTTGGTTTTAACCTCTATACCTTCCTGTATTCAAATGACTCTTATGTTTGGTCTCTTTATGTTATCCCGTATTTCTTGGATATTCTGTTCATGGTTTCTTAACAGTCTTGCTGATCTGTCTATGTTCTTTTCAAGTTGGAATACTTTGTCTTCATTGTCTGATGTTCTATCTTCTAAGTGTTCTACTCTGCTGGTAGTCTTCTCAATTGAGTTTTTTAGTTGGTTTATTGCTTTCTGCATTTCTAGGATTTCTGTTTGTTATTTTTTACAACCTCTAACTCTCTGTATAGCTGATCTTTTGCTTCTTGGATTTGTTTATGTAATTCATTGCGAAGTGATCTTTCATTGTCTGATTTTGCTGTCTAATGTCTTCCTTGAGACTCCAGATCATCTGAAGCATGTATATCCTGAGTTCTTTATCTGACATTCCATCTGCTGCAGCTATTACCCGTGGAACCCTGGGGTGTTCTGCCGATCGGTCGCAGGTCTGCCTACCTTGTAGGTGCTGGCGGCGGCTCTGCTCTGCCCCTATTCCAATTGGGGTGACGTGACTACCATGCAGGTGTGTTGCTGGGCCTGTTCCGCCAGTTTGTCGCAGGTCTGCCTGCCTTGCGGGCACGGGCAATGGATCTGCTCTGCTCCTATTCCAAATGGGGTGAAGTGTCTGCCGTGCCGGCAGGGCGATGGGCCTCTTCTGCCAGTCAGGTGCAGGTGTGCCTACCTTGCGGGCGCGGGTGATGGCTCTGCTCTGCCCCTACTCCAATTGGGGGGTCGTGACTACCATGCCGGCAGGTTGCTGGGCCTGTTCTGGGTGCGGGCGAAGGCTCTGCTCTTCCCCTACTAATATTGGGGTGACCTGACTACCATGCCGGTGGGCCACTGGGATTGTACTAGGTGCGGGAGAAGGCTCTGCTCTGCAACTACTCCAATTCGGTTGATGTGACTACCACGCCTGCGGGTTGCTGGGCCTGTTCTGGGCAAGGGCAGCGGCTCTGCTCTGCCTCTATTCCAATTGGGGTGACGTGACTACCATGCAGGTGTGTCGCTGGGCCTGTTCCGGGCGTGGGCGGCGGCTTTGCTCTGCCCCTCTGGCTGGATGACAAAGTGAGAGAGACCCAGGTGTTTGTGACTCACTTTCTTTACCAGGAGACCAACTGTTTCTGTCACCGCTGGTATCAATGAGGTTATCTCCTCTGCTGCTTTCTGATGACATCAGATCTCTGCCATGTTGGTATCCCATGCAAAAGGCAGCATTTTGTTCCCTTTGCTGGGTGACTAAAGCAATCGGTGAGTCCTGACCGGCATTCACAAGCCCCGTCTCAATCCTGTTACCACTGCCTATGAAGGCTCGGTTGATATTTACTGATATTCAGCAAGACCCGGACCGAGAAGCAGTTTCCGCCGGTTCTTTAGCCCTGGGCCAGATCAGTTCCTGGAGGCGGAATTCGGCCGCTCTGGGCTCGCTGTATGTTCTAATAGAAGCAGGCTCCAAGACGCAGTTTCTGCGGGTTCTTTAGCACTGAGCCTGAGTAATTTGTCTGCAACACAAAGGTGAATGGCATCCTGAAATTACCTGTTCTATAGCTCAATAAGCTGCGATCAGTCGAAAACAGGAATGATGAAGTCACCTCTCCATGATGGTGGCCGCTGGGTTCCTCTGTGGTCTGACGGGTGTGGAGAAACGAGTTGGACTGCATGCTTTCCCGTCTCAAACCCAGAATTCAGCACTGAGCACAGTGATTGCATACCTGGCAGGAGCCCACAGTACCTGCACCGCTGTATATTTGCCTTGCTATCTCGTCGTTTCCCAGCACGCGCCACAGACTCTAGCCACGGAGCGATTTCCTGAATAAGTCGCATGACCTTCTGTGAGGACAAATCACTCGCGTTTGAGCCCCCGTAGCTGATCCTCCTGAGATGGAAATATGTACACTTGGTTTTGGAGAACCACAATTTTGCTGGAAATTCCTAACAAGATAGGTTTTAGCCATTCTAACTCGTCATTCTCCCTCACAGTGACTCAGTACATGGGGGTGATGCACTCCCTTCGCAGCCATCATATGATCCCCTGAAGTTAGTTTTCAGTACTAGGAAACAAATAAGTATTTCAAGTGGATGAATATTTCTGAGAATAATCTTTTGAAAAGTTGATTATAAATCCACATACATGAATATGAATGAATTTAGGGAGTGTATAATAAGAAAAATATACTTCATATTTTGAAAAATCTGCAGAGTGAAAAAAAAAAAAAAAATATATATATATATATATATATATATATATATATATATATATATACATACACACAGAGACATTAAAAAGTAGTATTATGTATGCCAATCGAAATTCACCATGAAATATATATCATCCACAGATCCAAAAATATTCATTTTAATGAACATGGATTTATGTCGTTCAACTAAGAAGCTCACCCCTATGTTGAATTTTCAGTTCCAACAGCATTAAGTAGGAGTGATCTCTTCTCACAATTTGTATCTGCCAAGCCAGCCACCTCACAAAATGTACGAGTGATACCAGGTAGAATTCGATATGTGCATATAAAAATACATGTGATGAATAGGCTACAGAGAAAGGGAGACAGTTATTCACATATTTGTTAACTTTTAAAACACATGGAGAACTATTTCAATTAAAATTTGCTAGATTTATAACACCTACCATTTATCATATGAAAGGCAAGTCCAACTATACACCATGCCTCCTGTGAACCTCTTGTATTTCTATTCTGTTTGGGTTATTTTTCTCCATAATATTAGCATTAAAAGTCAAAGTCTATTAGGGTATGTGTTAGTGTCAGGGATTCAGTATTTCGAATGGAAAATTTGAAAATGTATCCAATGTGTATGCAAATATGTGCTACACAAAAAACTTCCCACTCTCATTCAGAACAATGCCTTGACATTACCTTCGCCCCACATAAGACACAATTAGAGGAGAGGAGTTAGAAAATCTGTGAATACATATGTGGAATGGAAAATGCTCAGGAGTTCACAAATTTGGAGGTGGTAGAAGAGGTTCCAAAAGTAAGGGACAGGGTAAACACTCCACAAACATGAAGTTCTGCCAGCCTGACATCTGGAGAAACTGCCTCTAAGGTTTGGCAATGAAATATATGCTGTTGTCAGGAGCATTAGCTTCATTTGGAGTGACACCATCAAAGCTGGGTCTTCATCTATGTGACATGGATGACATTGTTTCTTATTTTCCAATGAACATGAGGCAGCAGTGCTGAATTTTCTATTTGTATGTAACTTGTGGCCACTGGGGTCTAAGTGTCTCCCCGTGTGCACTGTAAATCCATTTGGTCATCCTCCACTATTCATGGTGTTTCTTGCTGCTGCACTGGGAGTTTGGAATTTGCTTCATGAATTACAAAGAGTTCAACAGGGACACAGTGCTGAAGTGAGTTCTGTCAATTGTGGTGGGTCGGGTTCTACAGGAGAATGCACCAACCAGGCTTCTATCCCACATTGCTTGCCCCATTGACCATAGCAACCTGATTTTGAACATTGCCCTGAAACCTCTCCATATAACAATATGCTTTTACATATAAGAGTCTACTGGCTGCAAAATGTCAGTCACAATCAATTTGCAAGCCAATGGCAGATCCACATGGCCAACCACAGATGTTTTATCACCCACCTGCCAACCACTGCTCTAGGACAACTACTCAGCAGGATCCAACTTACTGGCATCTCTGTTCTACACCATTTTCATAAAACCAAGTCAATCAGGGCACTGTCTTACATACTCATGATCAGCAACAGGACATCCAAATGTTCTTCTGCCACCCGGTCATGGGAATTTCAAAAATTTTTATGGTATTTATCTAGCCAATTTTCAAGAAAGAAGTTGGAGGCACTGTGGGTTTCAATTTATTCAGGAACCATTAAATGGTGACTAAGCTCATTTCAATGAAAACTCTGGAGAATTCTCACAGGCAAGGCTTCCCAAAGAGTGGCCAAAATGTCAGATTAAGCCAGGCCAATTTAGGTCTACAATGTGAGGTCCATGTGTGTTTTGACTCTCAAAAATGGCTGCCAAGTCTTTAAGAATAAAATCATGTGATATCCTGGATGAGATTTCCTGTGATCTTTGGAAAGTCAACTTGGGCCTAGATGTCACTTTCCAAGGGCAACTCTCATGCATGGCCATCTAAAATCCCAACATAATTCATGGCAATACTTCTCTGAGATCAGTACCAGAACTCAGTCTCTAAGGGGAATCACACCAGAGTGCAAGCCCAGGTGGACTCAGTCATCTCTTCCAACCACCATTCAAATGTCCACAATTAAAACCAAAACACTCCCACATGGCCCAAATCTTCTTCCATATAGACACTCATCATAACCTGTGGCTGGAGGTTTCCATGAGGGGAGCAGCCCACGTCAGTGTCCAAAATAAGCTTCCTGCCCCTCATTTGCCTAAAGTCAGGGTGGCGTGGACACCCTTCCTGTAAACCAGGAGTGATCAAATAGGCCTTCCTTTAATACTGTTTGGCTTCTCCAACTTGAGGACTACTGACTTTGAGGTTTAGATTCTTTAAGTGAATTGGAGTTATGAGAAAAAACAAGCATCTATGGGCTAGCCTCTGCTGGGTTTTGAAGAACTTATTTGACCCAAAGGATCCCTGTTCTCACTTGATGGATTTCAGGAACCTACCAGAGGAAGGCAAGAGAGTTAATCAACAATATCTGATCTTTTTGCCATTTTGGTTTTGAATGCATGCATGGGATCTATCTTTAGATCCATCAGGTGCTGAGAATCTAAGCCACAGCCTCACACAGGGCCAAGAGACTGATTCAGACATATCCCTTTTCAAAGCAATTAAGCATGGATCCACAGGTGATGCCCATTTATTTGCATTTGAAAACTGTTTTCTTCAGGCCTCACAAAGTGGTGGCTTGAGGCAAAGATCTTCCTGACATTCAGGGCAACAGAACAATAGGTAAGCAAAAGGACCAAAGCAGGGTTTCTCCACTGAGACTTTCCTGGTCAACTGATATCTGAGATTTCTGAGATGCTAGCCATTCCCTTCAACTATCTAGTACATGGCCATGTCACAGATATTGGAGGTGGTACATATCTTGGACACAAAACCATGATACTATTCTGGAGTGTTGCCAGAATTGAAGGAGAAAACAGGAAATTATGAAGCTAGTAGGTGTTGCCCATCTATAAGGCAAGGCTGAGTCCACTCATATATTGGGAACAATGAATGCTGGCAAGCTTTCTAGTAGACAGGAAATATCCATTGATCCATTCTCTCTTCTAATGTCTACAATCATGAACACAGTGGGTTACACAGACACTCGCATTGTCAAAGGACTTACTAAAAATAGTCCACTCTAAACCCAACAAACCGCCTTTCCTACCTATTCTGAGAACATGAGCCAAAACCACAAAATCACACCCACACCCAAAAAGGCACCTCCTTCCCCCAAGTAGGTCTGTGACTCTCCGGAGTGTCCTCTGACTGGTGGGCCATACTATGTTTCCCCAAAATGACCTCTCCTGTCTCAGTTCTGGTCTGCATGGCCAACTCTGTGAAGTTGTCAAGAGCCAGTGGTGAGACAGTACCTGCTTTCTCAGGAAAAGCCCCTCTTCAAAGGTTTCCTGGCATTTCGTCATCCTCACATCTGTAGGTTCCAAGAAAGACTGACTCTGTCCTTGGTAAATCCAAACATGTGAGACCACTGGGACTGGGACAGGGACTGTCTCTGAGTGCCTGGCTTCCTGGATCCCAAGTTCAGAGAGTTTTATCACCAAGGAAGTGAGGTGAGGTCACTTTCTTCAGGATCTGAATTATGTCACTGCCTTGACAACCACTTTGCCCTAACAGTTGCTTCCAAAAGTCCCATGAGGTAGAGGCTGCCCCAGTTTTCCTGTAACACTTTCACAAGTTAGAATGTCATATCAATCATAAGCACCCCGGAACAGCTCTCCACACAGAACTGGTTTGGTCCATCTTGTATTCATTAAGAAGAGAGAGAATGATTCAGACACAATCCTTCAACCCGACCAGGATGATTGCCATGGAAGATGACTTTTGCTTTCTGAGGTCTTTCATAGCTGCCTTCATCTTCACCAGGGATCATTTCTAAATGAACATTTGAGGTTCTCAGCAGGTGAAGATACCCTACATTCCTGTATTTTAATACCAACTCTGTCCCTGCTCTTCGGTAAAGTTAGTGTATGGTTAGGGTTAATTATATGTTCGATTTGGGTTAGGTATCATTCTGCAGGATGAATAAAGGGATTGGGTACCTGCGATATTTATAAGAATATATAAGTGAAATATATGTATGAAAACGGAAATCTAAGAAAGATTTGAAGCCCAGAAGGGCATTGGGCCCTTGATTGGGATACATAGTGTTGAATTACGTTCTGTACAATTGTCTCAGTTAAATCAATATACAATGGCATAGGACCGTGTACCTTGGATGATTGAATGTAGAAGAGAACATCCAGTCAAAAAGTGATAGTCGGTAGGATTAGAAAGATAGTCAGTAGGTTTAGGAAGAAGAGTGAGAATATGATTTGGAATAAAAAGCTTATTTAGCAATAGGGTTTCGTTTAGAGAGTGAATGTAAATGTCAGTACATGTGAAGAGTCATTCACAATAATGAACTGGGGAAATTATGTAGAAAAGCAAGTATCAATAGCGACATAACGAAATCAGGCAAAGTATAAATGAGTGATAGGATTAGACATTTTCAACAGGGTTGAGTTTGAATATATAATCATAGGTAAAAACAAATATGTTGTCACCAATGGGATTTACATTTGAGAGCATTAGGCAACCTGGACACGGATGTTATTAGTTATCCATGTTCACTTTCCTTTTAGGCTTTGGTACAATCATAAGTGTGACCTTTACATTTTTTTTTGTTCAGAATATTACTGTGGTAAAATGTATATGTAGATCAGGTAACATGAGTATTTCTTTCACTATGTCTGGGAGCAATATTTTGAAGACATATACATTAGTATTAGGGGTACAAAGAGGTGTACCCTGTGTCTATGAATATAGAGATAATGCATGAATAGATGATAATATGAATAAATAATGTAACTGGTTCCACTTTAAATAATGGATTGAATTGAAATCTGAAAATATATAAGAAATCTTATATTGATATATAATCATTCATTCCAACCAGTTATATATCTAATGGTAATATTAGGATTATGGTTTATCATGAAGGGTGTTTGAGTTTTGCTTTATAAGTGATGATGTTAAACGAAAATAATGTGTTTGGAAAGAAGTCTCATGAAAAGACCAGTCAAGAAACATAGAAGAATCATGTGTTCTGAATCAGGAAGTGATTGATCGTGAAACAAATGCCTATAAATTTTCTAACTTGTGAACGAAATATATATCCTATGATGTGCATTAACTGAAGGAGTAGTAATGTACCAGTGTTGAATAAAAATGAAAGTCAAAATACACATCATGTCCCCTAAGAATATACTTGCATTGATGTTAAACTAGCTCAGTAACTGTAGAAATATTAGGTTTTGTTTGCACCTTTCACTGAATTTAGTTTTCAGTACTAGAAAACAAATATGTATTTCAGGTGGATGATTATTTCTGAGAATAATCTTGTGGAAAGTTGATTATAAATACACATATATGAATATGAATGAATTTAGGGAGTGTATAATAAGACACATATATTTCATATTTTAAAAAATCTGGAGAGTGTATATATATATATATATATATATATATATATATATATATATATATACACTCTCATACATACACACTCACATGCACAGATATAAAAATTAGCAATACAGGAGATCCATCATGAAGGCAGGCATGGAAAAATCAAGTCTCTGACCTCTTCAGCTGAGCGGGGATAGGGAGTCGTAAACTGTCTAAATGCTGTTTGCTCAGAATCAGTAGGCAATGTTGACCTGATGTGGATCTGGGGCGAACATTCTGGGCCCCTCAGAACACACACCGAGCCTGGATGGGCTGCATTCAACCTCCGGTTTGCCTGGTTCTCATGACTCAGCACTGAGATCCCACTGAAATAACTGTTCGGCCCTTCTGAACTTTCAGAGGTAAAAGCCAACCAAGCCTTCAAAAGCAGTGGCCACAGGATTGAAACGGCGCTTGGGAGAGACAGTCAGGACCCACCCGTTGCGTTGGTTACCTTGCAAAGGGAACAAACGGTCACCATTTTCAAGGGATACCACCATAGCATAGAAATGACGTCACGGGCAGAGGAGATAACTTCATTAAAACCAGCGTGACAGGTGTGTAATCCCCTAGCCATCTCTCTCAACACAGCGGGGAAACCTTAAGGGCCCCTCCCAGCTCAGCCTTAAGGGCCTCTCCCAGCTCTCCCGTGAGCACGATAGCCAGACCTAGGGAATCAGGATTGGCTCGGGACTAGCGCGTGGAATTCCCGCTTCCTGATCCCACAAGAGCTGACAATTGAGGTCTCTTACACCACGTACCGGGGGCATGGCTCCCAGAGGGCAAGAAAATTCGCTGGGGGTCCTCAGCCCCAAGCTCTACAAAACTAGGGTCTGAGGGAGGCAAACAGGGAGAGTGTGCCCAGGCATTCATGAAAACAGGGCTGCCAGGAGTAGAGTTCTGGCTTGTAACCACTATTGTGGTGAGCGTCACAGGTGAGCAAGGCATGGCTTGAGGAAGCACAAGAGAAGGCCCTAGGCACTCAGGATTGGAGATCCGCCAAGTCTGGGAGGAAGAGCTGCTGCACAGTGATTGGTTCCCACTTATTCAGAGGAGAAGCTTGGCCCAGTGCATACAGCTCCACCTACTGAAAGAGAAGTTAATTGAACTCTATGACTGCATTTATTATTATTACTTTTTTAATTTATATTTTTTCTATTTCTTTCATTTTCATTTTTGTTGTTGTTGTTCTTTAACTTTTTTTAATGTTTTTATTTTTTTTATTTTATCATTATTATTATTAATATTATTTTAAATTTTAATTTTCATCTTTTAATTATAATTATTATTTAAATTTTTTTTCTTTATTTATTTTCTATTTTTCTTTTGTCTTTTCATTTCTTTTCAATTTTCTTATTCCCCCTTCCTTGAATTCTACCTGCCTACTCTCATTCTCTTTAGTGACTTCTTCCCTTCCCTTCTAATATCTTTCCTTCGAAGCATCAAATAAATTTATAAGAGTAAGCAGTAACTCAGCAGTCAAACAAAACAAGAAGTAACATGAGCAGCATAAAAAAACAAGGAAGAAAAGGAGTACAAACAACAATGGACAGCCTAAATATTCAGAAGGAATCATCAGAAAAATGGTCATATAAAGAACTCAAGGAATACCTTAGACAGATGGAATGGAACCTTAAAGAGGATACGAGACATCAAAACCAAACAGTGAAAGAACACATTGAAAATGAATTACATAAACAGATATAAAAAGAAATTAAGCATCTTTATTAGGAGATAGAGATTATAAAAAAATCAAACAATAATTCTAGAAATGAAGGAAATGATAAACCAAATTAAAAACTCAATTGAGAGTATCACTAACAGAGTGGAGCGAGTAGAAGACAGAATGTCAGATAATGAAGACAAAATATATCATCTTGAAAAAAGTCTAGCCAACAAAGAAATGCTGGTAAAAAGTCATGAGAAAAACATCCAAGAGATATGGGATATCATAAAAAAAAAAAAACTTATGAGTCATCTGGATAGAGTAAGGTACAGAGATTCAAACCAAGGGAATGAGTAAACTGCTGAATGAAATAATTACAGAAAACTTTCCAGAAATAAAAATGGAAACGGATAAAAAAAATTGTAGATGCTTACAAGACACCGAGCACAAAAAAATCACAGTAGACCAATGCCAAGAAACATTGTTATGAAGATATCCAATGTACAAAACAAAGAGAAAATATTAAAAGCTACAAGAGAAAGGAGGCAGATTACAATCAGGGGTAAACCAAAAATGTTAACAACAGATTTTTCATCACAGACGCTGAAAGTGAGAAGATCCTGGAACAACGTATTTCAAACACTTAAAAACAATGGATGACAACCAAGAAATCTGTATTCAGAAAAATTAAGTTTCAGGTAAGACAACTAAATAAAAATATTTTGTGATAAACAAAAGCTAAAAGAATTTGCAGCCAGAAAACCAGCATTGCAAAGCATCTTTAGGAAAACACTACACGAGGAAAAAATGAATATCAACAACGAAAACCATCAGTGGGAATTGCCTCAGTAATGACAGAGGGAGGGGGAAAAGCTAATCATGGATAAACAAACTAAATTTTAAAAAAAAGATAAATAATCAAAGACGGGTGGCAATACAAACCATATATCAATAGTAACTCTAATCGTTAATGGCTTAAACTCTCCAATAAAGTGACATAGGCTTGTAACGTGGATTAAAAAAAAACAAATCCAACAATATGTTGCTTCCAGGAGACACATCTGAATGGAAAAGACATACACAGGCTGAAGGTGAAAGGTTGGGAAAATTTATACCATGCACACGGTCCTTGTAAGCAAGCAGGGGTGGCCATCCTCATACGGAATAAAATCGACTTCAAGACTAATTTAATCAAAAGGGATAAGGAAGGACATTGTATACTGTTAAAAGAAACCATTCACCAACAAGACATAACAATTATCAATATTTACGCAGAAAATAATGGTGCTGCGACATTTATAAAACAAATTCTCCTCAATTTCAAGAATCAAATAGACCACAACACAATAATTATGGGAGACTTCAACTCACCTCTCTCACCATTGGACAGATCCTCCAAACAAAAGTTGAATAAAAAAAATATAGAATTCAATATCACAATCAATACCCTAGACTTAACTGACATATATAGAATATATCAACCATCATCAAGTGGATATACTTTTTTCTCACCAGCACATGGATCCTTCTCAAAAATAGACCATATATTATGCCGTAGGGCAACACTCAGTAAATATAAAGGGGTGGAGATAATACCATGAATTTTTTTCTGATCACAATGGAATGAAACTGGAAACCAATGGTAAAAGAAGGAAGGAAAAATCCTACATCACATGGAAAATGAACAATATATTACTGAATGATCAATGGGTTACAGAAGACATAAAAGAGGAAATCAAAAAATTCTTAGAGATAAATGAAAATACAGACACAACATATCAGATTCAATGGGACACAATGAAACAAGATTCAAGAGGCAAATTCATCGCCTGGAGGTCATTCCTCAAAAAAAGAAAAAAAAAACAAAAACAACAAATAAATGAGCTCTCACTTCATCTCAAAGCCCTAGAAAAGGAAGAGCAAAACAACAGCAAATGTAGCAGAAGGCAAGAAATAATTAAAATCAGAGCGTAAATCACGAAATTGAAACAAAAGAAACTATTAAAAAATTAACAAAACTAAAAGTTGGTTCTTCGAAAAAATAAATAAGATGGACAGACCCTTAGCCATGCTAACGAGGAGAAGAAGAGAGAGAACTCAAATTACTAACATACGGGATGAAAAAGGCAATATCACAACAGAAGCTACATAAATACGAAAGACAATTAGAAATTATTTTGAAAACCTATATTCCAATAAAATAGAAAATAGTGAAGACATCGATACATTTGTTAAGTCATATGATTTGCCTAGACGGAGTGAGGAGGATACACACAATTTAAACAGACCAATATCAATCGATGAAATAGAAGAAGCAATCAAACGATTACCAACCAAGAAAAGCCCAGGACCGGATGGGTATACAGCGGAGTTTTACAAAACCTTTAAAGAAGATTTAATACCAATACTTTTCAAGTTATTCAGGACATAGAAAAACAGGGAGCTCTGCCAAGTTCATTCTATGAGGCCAACATCACCCTGATTCTGAAACCAGACAAAGACACCTCAATGAAAGAAAACTACAGACCAATATCTCTGATGAACCTAGATGCAAAAATTTTCATTAAAATTCTGGTGGTTTGGATACAAAGGCACATCAAAAAAATTGTGCACCATGATCAACTAGGATTCATCCCTGGGATGCAAGGAGGGTTCAATATATGGAAATCAATAAATGTTATTCACAACATCACTAGACTTAAAAATAAGAACCATAAGATCATCTTGATAGATGCAGAAAAACCATTAGACAAAGTAGAGCATTCCTTTATGTTCAAAACATTAGAAAAACTAGGGATAACAGGAACATACCTCGACATTGTAAAAGCTATCTATGTTAAGCCTCAGGCTAGCATCATTCTGAATGGAGAAAAAATGAAGGCATTCCCTCTAAAATCTGGAACAAGACAGGAATGTCCTCTATCACCTCTTCTATTCAATATAGTTCTCGAAAAACTGGCCAGAGCAATTAGACAGATGAAAGACATTAAAGGCATAAAAATAGGAAAAAAAATTAAATTATCACTATTTGAAGATGACATGATTCTATACATAGAAGACCCAAAAGGGTCTACAGAAAAAACTACTAGAACTAATAAATGAATTCAGCAATGTGGCAGGAAATGAAATCAACATGCATAAATCAAAGGCATTTCTGTATATCAGCGACAAAACTTCTGAAAAGAAAATGAGGAAAAACATTGCATTCACAATATCCTCATAAAAAATTAAATACTTGGGAATCAACCTAACAAAAGAGGTGAAAGATTTATACAATGCAAACTACAGAACCCTAAAAAGAGAAGTAGAATAAGATCTTAGAAGATGGAAAAATATACCCTGTTCATGGATAGGCAGAATGAACATCATCAAAATGGCGATATTACTAAAAAGTTCTCCATAGGTTTAATGAAATGCCAATCTAAATCCCAAAGGAATTTTTTGTAGAAATAAATAAACCAATCATGAAATTCATATGGAAAAATAAACGACCCAGAATAGCAAAAGCAATTCTAACCAGGAAGTGTGAATCAGGCGGTATAGCGATACCAGATTTCAAACTATATTACAGAGCAATAATAACAAAAACAGCATGGTACTGGTACCAAAACAGGCGGGTGGACCAATGGTACAGAATGGAGGACACAGAGACTAATCCAAAAAGCTACAACTATCTTATATTTGATAAAGGAGCTATAAGCATGCAATTGAGGAAGGATACCATCTTCAACCAATCGTGTTGGGAAAACTGGAAATCCACATGCAACAAAATGAAACTGAATCCCTTTCTCTCGCCATGCACAAAAGTTAACTCAAAGTGGATCAAGGAGCTAGATTCAAATCAGAGACTCTGCATTTGATAGAAGAAAAAGTTGGTTCCGATCTACATATTGTATGGTCAGGCTCCAAATTCCTTAATAGGACACCCATAGCACAAGAGTTAATAACAAGAATCAACAAATGGGAGTTACTTAAACTGAAAATTTTTTTTCTCAGAAAGAGAAACAATAAGAGAGGTAAATATGGAGCCTAGATCATGGGAACAAATTTTTACTCCTCACCCTTCAGATTCAGCCCTAATATCCAGAGTATTCAAAGTATACAAAGAACTCAAATAATTAGACAATAAGATAACAAATAAACCAATGGGCCAAGGACCTGAACAGACACTTCTCAGAGGAGGACATAGAATCAATCAATAAGTACATGAAAAAATGCTCTCCATTTCTTGCAGTCAGAGAAATGCAAATCAAAACCACCCTAAAATACTATCTCAATCCAGTGAGATTGGTAGCCATTATGAAGTCAAACAACAACAAGTGCTGGCGATGATGTGGGGAAAAGGGTACTCTTGTACATTGCTGATGGGACTGAAACTGGTGCAGCCAATTTGGAAAGCAGTATGGAGATTCCTGGGAAAGCCGGGAATGGAAGCACCATTTGAACCAGCTATTGCCCTTCTCGGACTATTCC
This sequence comes from Callospermophilus lateralis, assembly GCF_048772815.1. Classification (NCBI taxonomy): domain Eukaryota; kingdom Metazoa; phylum Chordata; class Mammalia; order Rodentia; family Sciuridae; genus Callospermophilus; species Callospermophilus lateralis. The sequence continues at coordinate 1,107,672 of NW_027514379.1, read as the reverse complement.
CTGAAGACTTTAAAAGAGCGTACTACAGGGATACTGCCACATCGATGTTCATAGCAGCACAATTCACAATTGCTACACTGTGGAACCAACCCAGATTCCCTTCAATAGATGAATGGATAAAAAAAAATGTTTTTTTTTTATATACTATGGAGGATTACACAGCACTAAAAAATGACAAAATCATGGAATTTGCAGGGAAATGCATGGCACTAGAGCAGATAATGCTTAGTGAAGCTAGCCAATCCCAAAAAAACAAATACCAAATGACTTATTTGATATAATGAGAGCAACTAAGAACAGAGCAGAGAGGAAGAGCATGAAGAAAAGATTAACATTAAGCAGAGACATGAGGTGGCAGGGAAAGGGAGAGAAAAGAGAAATTGCATGGTAATGGAGGGAGACCCTTATTGTTACAAAAAAATTACATATAAGAGGTTGTGAGTGTAATGGGAAAATAAACAATAAGAGAAATGAATGACAGTAGGTAGGGTAGAGAGAGAAGATGGGAAGAGAGGGGAGGGGGGATAGTAGAGCATAGGAAAGGTAGCAGAATACAACAGTAACTAATAAGACATTATGTAAAAATATGGATGTGTAACTGATGTGATTCTGCATTCTGTATTTGGAGTAAAATTGGAGTTCAAAACCCACTTGAATTTAATGTATGAAATATGATATGTCAAGAGCTTTGTAATGTTTTGAGCAACCAATAAAAGAAAAAAAAGTAGCAATATATATGCCAATCGAAATTCATCATGAAATATATATAATCCAAAGATCGAAAAATATTCATTTTACTGAACATGGATTTATGTATAATGTTATTCAACTAGGAAGCTCACCCGTAGGTTGAATTTTCAGTTCCAACAGTGTTTAGGAGGAGTGATCTCTTCTCACAATTTGCATCTGCCAATTCAGCCACCTCACATGTGTGTACAAGTGATATCAGGTAGGATTCTATATGTGCATATAAAAATACATGTGCTGAATAGGCTACAGAGAAAGGGAGACAGGGATTCACATATTTGTTAATTTTAAAAACACATGTAGAACTATTTCAACAAAAAAATTGACTAGATTTAAAACTCCTACATTATATAATGCAAAAGGCAATTCCAACTATACACCATGCCTCCTCTGAACTGCTTGTATTTCTATTCTTTTTGGGTTATTTTTCACCATCATTTTAGGATTATTAGTCAGAGACTAGTAGGGTACGGGTTAGTGTCAGGGGTTAAGTATTTCAAATGGAAAATTGGAAAATGAATCCAATGTGTATGTAAATATGTGCTACACAAAAATCTTCCCACTCACATCCAGAGCAATGCCTTGACAATACCTTTGCCCCAAGTAAGACACAATTAGTGTAGAAAAGTGTAAAAATCTAGGAATTCATATATGGAATGGAATATGCTCGGGAGTTCACAACCTTGGAGGTGGTAGAGGAGTTTCCAAAAGTAAAGGAAAGGGTAAACACTCCACAAACAAGGAGCTCTGCTGGCCTAAGAATTCTTGGGAAATGGCCTCTGAGGTTGGGATCCTGAAATATATGTTGCTGTCATGAGCTTTAGCTTCCTTTGTAGTGAGACCATCAAAGCTGGGTCTGCATCTATGTTACCGGGAAGAGATGGTTTCTTATATTCCAATGAACATGAGGCAGCAGTGCTCAATTCTCTCTTTGTAGGTAAACTGTGGCCACTGGAGGCTAAGTGTCTCCCAGTGGGGACTGTGAAGACATTTGGTCATCCTCCACTTTTCATGGTGTTTTTTGCTGCTGCACTGGGAATTTGGTATTTGCTTCACAAAATATAAGAAGTTCATCTGGGATACAGTGCTGGAGGGAGTTATGTCACTTGTGGTGGGTCAGGGTCTGCAGGAGAATGCACCAACCAGGCTTCTATCGCACAGAGCTTGCCCCAATAACCAATGCAACCTTATTCTGAACATTGCCCTTAAAACTCTCGATATAACAGGATGCCTTTACATATAAGGGTCTCATGTCTGCACTATATCAGTCACAAGCCATTTGGAAGCCAATGGCAGATCCACATAGCCCCTCCATGATGTTTTATCACACTCCTTCCCACCACTGTTCTAGGCGCACTACTCAGAAGGCTCCAAATTACTGGCATCTCGTGTTCTACATCATTTTCATGAAACCCAGTCAAAAAAGGCACTGTCTGGTATACACATGATAAGCAACAGGACAACAAATTTTCTGCAGTTCCACCTGGTCATGGGAATTTCAAAAATTTCATGGTATTTATTTAGCAATTTTTCAAAAATGAAGTTAGAGGCACTGTGCGTCTCAATTCATTCAGGAACCATTAAGTGTTGAGAAAGTTCATTTCAATGAAAGCTCTAGAGAACTCTCACAGTCAAGGCTTCTCAAAGAATTACCAAATGGTCACATAAAGCCAGGCCAATTGACGTCTACAATGTAAGGTCCATGTGTGTTTTGACTCTCATCTATGGCTGCCAAGTCTTTCATAATAAAATCATGTGATATCCTGGCTGAGATTCCCAGGCCTCTGTGGAAAGCCACCCTGGGCATAGATCTCAGTTTCCAAGAGTGAGTCTTATGTGTGTCCTCCTAAAATCCCAACACAATTCATGGCAATACTTCTCTGAGGTCAATTCCAGAATGCAGTCTCTAAGGGGAATCACACCAGAGTTAAAGCCCAGGTAGATCCAGTCATCCCTTCCAACCGCCACAAAAATTACCACAATTAAAATCAAAACACTCCCACAGGCCCATCATCTTCTTCCATGTAGACACTCCTCATAACCTCCAGCTGGAGGTTTCTATGAGCCCAAGGTAGTGTCCAAAATAAGCTCACTTGCCCCTTATTTGCCTAAAATCATGGTGGCCTGGACACTCTTCCTGTGAATCAGGAGTGATCAAATATTCCTGCTGTTAAAGTGTTCCACTTCTCCAATTTCAGCCTACTGGCTGTAGGGTATAATTCTTTATGTGATTTGAAGTCATGAGAAAACCCAAGCACATATGGGGTAGCCTCTGCATGGATTTCAAGAACTCATTTGACCCAAATGATCCCTATTCTCACTTGATGGAGTTCAGGAACCTAAAACAAGAAGGCAAAAATATTCATCCACAATGACTGCTCTTTTGGACATTTTAGTTTTGAAAGCACATGGGATCTTTATTTAAATCCATCAGGTGCTGAGAATCTAAGCCACAACCTCATACAAGGACAAGAGGCTGATTCAGACACATCCCATTCCAAAGCAATTAAGCAAAGAGCCACAGGTGGTGTCCATTCATTTCCATATGAAAACAGTGTTCTTCAGGCTACACAAAGGGGTGGCCTGAGGCAAAGACCTTTCTGACATTCAGGGTAATAGAAATGGAATTAAGCAAATGGCCCAAAGAAGGGTTTCTCCACTGAGACTTTACTGGTCACACTGATATCTGAGTTTTCTGAGATGCTCTCATTCCCTTCAGCTATCCAGAACATGGCCATGTCACAGAGCCTTGTGGTGTTACATATCTGGGAAACAAAACCATGAGTCTATTCTGGAGAGTGGCCAGAATTCACGAAGAAAAGTGGAACTTTAGAAGATAATAGATGTTGCCCATCCATAAGGCAAGCTGCAGTCCATTCATCAATTGCGCAGTATGAATCGCGGAAGCTTTCAACTAGAGACAACACATCCATTGATGCATTCTGTTTTCTAATGTCTACAACCATGGATACAGTGGGATACACAGACATAGAAACACTCACAATGTCAAACGACTTACTAGAAACAGTCCACTCCAAACCAAACAAACCACCTTTCCTACCTATTCTCAGAACATGAGAAAAAACCACAAACTCACACCTACAACGGCAAAGGCACTTTCTTCCCCTAAATAGGTCTGTGACTATCCGAAGTGTCTTCTGACTGGTGGGCCATATTATGTTCCCCCAAAATGGCCTGTCCTTTTTCACATCTGGTCTCCTTGTCCAACTCTGTGAAGTTGTAAGGAGCCAGCGGTGAGCCACTACCTGCTTTCTCAGGAAAGGCCCCTCTTCAGAGCTCTGCTGGCATTTGGCCATCCTCATATCAGCAGGTACCAAGAAAGACTGACTATGTCTTTGGGAAAAGCAAACAAGTTAGCCCACTGGGTCTGGAGTGGGACTGGCTCTTGGTGCCTGGCTTCCTGGATCCCAAGTTCAGAGAATTCCATCACCAAGGAAGTGAAGTGAGGTCACTTCTTTCAGGAACTGAATATGGTCACTGCCTTGGTAACCACTTTGTCCTAACAGTTGCTTCCAAGGTTCCCATGAGATAGAGGCTGCCCCAACATCCTGTGACACATTCAGAAGTTAGAATGATATATCAACCATAGGCACCCTGGAACAGCTCTCCACAGAGGCCTGGTTTGGTCCATCTTCTCTACATTAAGAAGAGAGAGGCTGACTCAGACACATCAATTCATCCTGACCAGGTTGTTTGCCATGGAAGATGACTATTGCTCTCTCAGGTCCTACATAGCTGCCTACATATTCTCCAAGGATCATTTCTTCATGGATCTTTGAGGTTCTCAGCAGGTGGAAGATCTTCTACATTCCTATATTGTAAGACCCACTCTGTCACTGCTCTTAAGTTAGTTATATTGAGGGAACAGTGTATGGTTAGGGTTAATAACATGTTCGATTTGGGTTACGAATCATTCGGCAGGATGAATAATGGTATTGGCAACCTGTGATATTTACAAGAGTATACATGTGAAATATAAGTATGAAAGCAGAAATCTAGGTAAGATTTGAAGCCCAGAAGGGCATTGGGGACTTGAGTGGGATACCTAACTTTGAGTAATGTGCTGCACAGATGTCTCAGATAAATCAATATACATCGGACCTTGTACCTTGGATGATTGAATGCTGAAGAGAACATCCAGTCAAAAACCGATATTCGGTAGGATTAGGAAGGAAGTTGGTAGGTTTAGAAAGAAGAGTGAGTATAGGATTTGGACCAAAAGTTCTTCAGCAATAGGGTTTCGGGTAGAGAGTGTATGTAAATGTCAGCACATGTGAAGAGTCAGTCACAATGATGAACTGGGGAAAACATGTAGGAAAGCAGATATCAATAGAGACATTAGGAAATCAAGCAAAGTATAAAGTGTGTGATAGGGTTAGACATTTTCAACAGGTTTGAAGTTGAATATATAATCTTAGGAAGAAACAAATATGTAGTCACCAATAGGATTGATATTTGAGAGCATTAGGCAACCTGCACATGGATGTTTTTAGTAATGCATGCTATCTTTCCATTTAGGCTTTGGTACAATTGTAAGTGTGATCTTTGCTTTTTGTGTCCGGAATATTTCTGTGATAAAATGTGTATGTAGATCAGGTGACATGAGTACTTCTTCCACCATTTCTGAGAGCAATATTTTGAAGATTTATAAATTAGTATGGGGGTAGAAATAGGTGTACCCTGCTTCTATTAATATAGACATAATGCATGAATAGACCATACTGTGAATAAATAATATAACTGGATCCACTTTAAATAATGGATTGAATGGATATCTGAAAGTATATAAGAAATGTTATATTGATATACAATCATTAATTCCAACCAGTTATATATCTAATGATTATCTTATGGTTATGGTTAATCATGAAGGGTGTGTGAGTTTTTCTTCAAAATTGATTATGGAAATCGAAAACAATATATTTGGAAAAAAAAGTCTCATGAATAGACCAGTCAAGAAACATAGAGAAATACATGTGTTCTGGAGCAGGAAGTGACTAAAAGTGAAACAAATGCCTATAAATTTGCTAACTAGTGAATGAAATATATATCCTATGATGTGCATAAACTGAAGAAATAGTAATGTACCAGTGTGGAATAAAAATTAACGTCAAAATACACATCATGTCCCATAGGAACCAACATGCATTGATGTTAAACTGGGTCAGTTAATGCAGACATATTAGAATTTGTATGCACCTTTCACTGAAGTTAGTTCTCAGTACTAGGAAACAACTATGTATTTCATGTGTATGAGTATTTCTAAGAATAATCTTGTGAAAAGTTGATTATTAATCCACATCCATGAACATGAATGAATTTAGGGAGTGTATATAAGACACATATTTTTCATATTTTTAAAAATCTGGACAGTATATATATATATATATATATATATATATATATATATATATATATATACACACACACATATATGGACACACACACACACACAAACACAGAAATTAAAAAGTAGCAATATATATGCCAATCGAAATTCATCATGAAATATATATCATAAAGATGCAAAAACATTCATTTTACTGAACATGGGTTTATGTATAATGTTGTTCCACTGGGAAGCTCACCCATAGGTTGAATTTTCAGTTCTAACAGCGTTTAGGACGAGTGATCACTTCTCACAATTTGTATCTGCCAAGTCATGTAACTCAAAAGAATGTACGTTTGATACCATGTAGGATTCTATTTGTGCATATAAAAATACATGTGCTGAATAGGCTCCAGAAAATGAGAGACAGTAATTCACATATTTGTTAACTTTAAAAACACATGGAGAACTATTTCAATTAAAAATTGACTAGATTCATAATACCTACCCTTTATCATGCAAAAGGCAAGTCCAACCCTGAACTGCATGTATTTACGTAGTGTTTGGGTTATTTTTCTCCATAATATTAGGATTAGTAGTCGGAGTCTATTAGAATATGGGTTAGTGTTAGGGATTCAGAATTGCGAATGGAAAAATAGGAAAATTAATCCAATGTGTATGCAAATATGTACTAAAACAAATCTTCCGACTCTCATCCAGAACAATGCCTTGAAATTATCTTCGCCCCAAGTAAGACACAATTAGAGAAGAAAAGTTGCAAAATCTGTGATTACATTTCTGTAATGGAAAATGCTCAGGAGTGCACAAACTTGGAGGTGGTATAGGAGTTTTCAAAAGTAAGGACAGGGTACACACTCCACAAGCATGGAGCTCTGCATGCCTAAATCTTTTTGAGAAACTGACACAGAGGTTGGGCACTGATATATAGGTTTTTGTCAGGAGTTAAGCTTCCTTTGTAGTGATACGCTCAAAGCTGGGTCTGCATCTATGTGACCTGGAGGACAAAGTTTCTTATTTTCCAATGAACACGAGGCAGCAGTGCTGAATTCTCTCTTTGTAGATAAACTGTGGCCCCTGGGGGTTTATTTTCTCCCCGTGTGGACTTTGAAACCATTTGGTCATCCTCCAATTTTCGTGGTGTTTCTTGCTGCTGCACTTGGAGTTTGGTACATGCTTCATGAAATACAAGGAGTTCAACTGGGAAACAGTGCTGGAGAGAGTTCTGTCACGTGTGGTGGGTTATGGTCTGCAAGAAAATGCACAAACCAGGTTTCTATCTCTCAAAGATTGCCCCCTTGTTCATAGCAACCTGATTCTGAACATTGCCCTGAAACCTCGCCATATAACAAGATGCCATTACATATAAGGGTCTGAAGTCTGCACTATGTCAGTCACAAGCCATTTGGAAGTAAATGGCAGATCCACATGGACCCACCATGATACTTTATCACACACCTGCCCACCACTGCTCTACGCCCACTACTCAGCAGGCTACAAATTACTGTCATGTCTGTTCTAAACAATTTTCAGAAAACCCTGTCAATCAAGGCACTCTCTGGTACACTCATGATAAGCAATAGGAGATCCAATGTTTCTTGGGTGCCACCGGGTCATGAAAATTTCAAAAATTTCATGGTATTTATCTAGCCATTTTTCAAGGATGACATTGGATGCACTGTGAATTTCAGTTATTCAGAAACCATTGAATGTTGAGAAAGCTCAATTCAAAGAAAATTCTGGAGAACTCTCACAGGCAAGGCTTTCCAAAAAGTGGACAAAAGGTCACTTGAAGCCAGGACCATTGAGGTCTACAATGTGAGGTCCTATGTGTTTTGACTCTCTACTATGGCTTCAAAGTCTTTCAGAATAAAATCATGTGATATCCAGGCTGAGATTCCCAGTTCTTTGTGGAAAGCCACCCTGGTCCTAGATCTCAGGTTCCAAGGGCGACTCTCATGCGTGGCCTCCTAAAATCCCAACACAATTCATGGCAATACTTCTCTGAGGTCAGTTTCAGAACTCAGTCTCTAAGGGGAAACACACCAGAGTTCAATCCCTGGTGACCCAGTCATCTCTTCCAACCGCCACACAAATGACCAGAATTAAAACCAAAACACTCACACATGCCCCTCATCTTCTTTCATATAGACACTAATCATAACCTTGGCTGGAAGTTTCCATGAGGCTCACAGCACAAGACAATGTCAAAATAAGCTCCCTTGCCCTTCATTTGTCTAAAGTCAGTGTTTCTGGACACCGTTCCTGTGAACCAGGGCTGATCAAAGATGCCTGCCATTAATACTGTTCCGCTTCTCCAATTTGAGGCATACTGACTGTCAGGTATAGTTTCTTTATGTGATTTGGAGTCATGAGAAAACCCAAGCACCTATGGGCTAGCCTCTGCAGGGCTTGAAGAACTCAGTTGACCCAAAGGATCCCTCTTCTGACTTGATGGAGATCAGGAACCTTACAGAGGAAAGCAAGAGACTTCATCAACAATGATTGCTCTTTTGGCCATTTTGGAATTGGATGCACACATGGGATCTTTCTTTAGATCCATCAGGTGCTGAGAATCTGAGCCATGGACTCACACTGCACTAAGAGGCGGATTCAGACATATCCCTTTGCAAAGCAATTAAGCAAAGATCCTCAGGTGGTGCCCATTTGTTTCCATTTGAAAACTGATTTTTTCAGGCTTTCGAAAGGTGTGGCCTTAGGCAAAGACCTTCCTTACATTCAGGGCAACAGAACAATAGGAAAGCAAATTCCCAAAGCAGAGTTTCTCCACTGAGACTTTCCTGGTCACACTGATATCTGAGTTTTCTGAGATACTCACCATTCCCTTCAGCTATCCAGTACATGGCCATGTCCCAGATTGTGGAGGAGATACATATCTTGAACACAAAACCATGAGCCTATGGGAGAGTGGCCAGAATTCAGGAAGAAATCAGGAATGTAGAAAGGTAGTAGGTGTTGCCCATCTATAAGGTAAGCTGCAGCCCATTGATAAATTGGACAAGATGAATGCTGCAAAGATTTCTACTAGACAGGACACATCCTTTGATGCATTCTCTTTTCTATTGTCTACAACCACGGACACAGTGGGATACACACAAACACTCACCTTCTCAAAGGACTTACTAGAAACAGGCCACTCCAAATTAAACAAACCGACTTTCCTACATATTCTTAAAACATGAGACAAAATCACTAACACACAAACACACCCACAAAGGCACCTTCTTTCCCCAAGTAGGTCTGTGACTATCCAGAGCATCCTCTGACTGGTGGGCCATACTATGTTCCCCTGAAATGGGCTGTTGTATGTCAGATCTGGTCTCCTTGGCCAACACTGTGATGTTGTCAGGAGCCAGCGGTGAGCCACTGCCTGCTTTATCAAAAAAAAAAAGCCCCTCTTCAGAGCTTTCCTGGCATTTGTCCCTCTTCAATTCAGTATTTGCCAAGAAAGACTGACTCTGTCCTAGGTTAATCCAAACATGTGAGACCACTGGGACTGGGACTGGGCCTGCCTCAGGGTGCCTGTCTCCCTGGATCCAAAGTTCAGAGTGGTACATCAACAAGAAAGTGACGTAGGTCACTTCCTCTAGAACTGAATGAGGTCACTGCCTTGGCAACCACTTTGTCCTAACAGTTGCATCCAAGGGTCCATGAAATGGAGCGTGCCCCTGCTTCCTATGACACTTTTACAAGTTAAAATGGAATATCAACCATAGGCACCCGGGAACAGCTCTCCACACAGGCCTGGTTTGGTCCATCTTCTCTAGATTAAGAAGAGAGAGACTGCTTCAGACACATCCCTTCATCCTTACCTGGTTGTTTGTCATGGAAGATGACTTTTGCTCTCTCAGGTCCTTCATAGCTGCCTATATCTTCTCCAGGGATCATTTCTGCATGGACCTTTGAGGTACTCTGCAGGTTGAAGATCTCCTACATTCCTGTATTGTAAGACCAACTCTGTGCCTGCTCTTCTATAAAGGTAGATTGAGGGAATCGTGTATGGTTAGGGTTAATAACATTTTTGATTTGGGTTAGGATCATTCTGCTGGATGAATAATGGTATTGGGAACCTGCGATATTTATAAGATTATAGAGGTGAAATATATGTATGAAAACAGAAATCTCAGTAAGATTTAAAGCCCAGAAGGTCATTGGGTCCTTGATTGGAATAGTTAGCTTTGAATTATGTTCTGCCCAGATGTCTCAGATAAATCTATACACAATGGCATAGGATCTTGTACCTTAGATGATTGAATGTTGAGGAGAACATCCATTCAAAAAGGGAGAGTTGGTAAGATTACGAAGATAGTTGGTAAGATTAGAAAAACGTGTGAGTATAGGATTTGGACAAAAAGTTCTTTAGCAATAGGGTTTCAGGTACACAAAAAAATGTAAATGTCAGCACATGTGAAGAGTCAGTCACAATGATGAACTGGGGAAAATATGTAGGAAAGCAGATATCAATAGAGACATAAGGAAATCAGGCAAAGTATAAAATGAGTGATAGCAATAGATATTTTCAACAGGCTTGAGATTGAATATATAATCTTAGGAAGAAACAAATATGTAGTCACCAATAGGATTGACATTTGAGAGCATTAGACAACCTGGACATGGGTGATTTTCATAATCCATACTCACATTCCATTTAGGCTTTTGTACAATCGTAAGTGTGACTTTGCATTTTGTGGCCAGAATATTACTGTGATAAAATGTATATGTAGATCAGGTGACATGAGTATTTCTACCACCATTTCTTGGAGCAATATTTTGAAGAGGTATAAATTAGTATTGGGGGTACATATAGGTGTACCATGTGTGTATGAATATAGAGATAATGCATGAATAGACCATAGTGCGAATAAATAATATAACTGGTTCGAACTTTAGAAATTGGAATAAATTGATATCTGAATATACACAGGGAATCATATGTTGATATACATACATTCATTCCAACCATTTATACATCCAATGGAAATATTACGGGTGTGGTTCATCATAAAGAGTGTGTGAATTTTGCTTCAAAATTGATTATGGAAATCGAAAATAATGTGTTTGGAAAGAAGTCTCATGAAATGACCAGTCAAAAACAAAGAGGAATACATATGTTCTGAAGCAGGAAGTGATAGAATGTGTTACAAATTTCTTTAAATTTATGAAGTTGTGGATGAAATGTATATTCTATGATGTACAAAAACTGAAGAAATAGTAATGTACCAGTGTTGTATAAAAATGAACGTCAAAATACACATCATGTCCCATAGGAATCTACTTGCATTGATGTTAAAGTGGGTCAGTTACTGTAAAAATATAAGGATTTGTTTGCACCATTTACTTAAGTGAGTTTTCAATACTATAAAACAAATATGTATTTCAGGTGGATGAATATTTCTGAAAATAATCTTATGAAAATTTGAATATAAAACCACATACATGAACAAGAATGAATTTAGGGAGTGTATAATAAGACACATATATTTCATATTTTGAAAAATCTAGAGAGTATATATATATATATATATATATATATATATTATATATATATATATATATACAAAACACACACAGAGACATTAAAAAGTAGCAATATATATGCCAATTAAAATTCATCGTGAAATATATATCATCCACAGATCCAAAAATATTAATTTTACTGAACATGGATTTATGTATAATGTTTTTCAACTAAGAAGTTCACTCATAATTTGAATTATCAGTTCCAAAAGCATTTAGGAGGAGTGATTTCTTCTCACACTTTGTCTCTGCCAAGTTAGCCACCTCTCAAGAATATAGGTGTGATACCAGGTAGGATTCTACATGTTCATATAAAAATACATGTGCTGAATTGGCTACAGAAAAAGGGAGACAGGAATTCACATATGTGTTAACTTTAAAAACACATGCAGAACTCTTTCAACAAAAAATTGACAAGATTTATAACTCCTACCCTATATCATGCAAAAGGGAAGACCAACTATACACCATGGCTCCTCTGAAGTGCTAGTATTTTTATTCTGTTTGGGTTATTTTTCTCCATTATATTAGAATTAGTTGTCAGAATCTAGTAGGGTATAGGTTAGTGTCAAGGATTCAGTATTTCAAATGGAAAATTGAAAAATGAATCCAATGTGTATGTAAATATGTGCTACACAAAAATCTTCCCACTCTCATCCAGAACAATGCCTTCACAATACCTTCGCCCCAAGTAAGACACAATTAGAGGAGAAGATTTAGAAAATCTGTGAACAAATATCTGGAATGGAATATGCTCAGGAGCCCACACCTTGGAAGTGGCAGAGGAGTTTCCAAAGGTAAGGAACAGGGTAAACCCTCCACAAACATGGAGGTCTGCTGGCATAGACACTTCTTGAGAAACTGCCTGTGAGGTTGGGCACTTGAAAAATATGTTGTTGTCAGGAGCTTTAGCTTCCTTTCTAGTGAGACCATAAAAGCTTGGTCTGCATCTATGAGACCTGGAGGACATGCTTTCTTATTTCCCAATGAACATGAGGCAGCAGTGCTAAATTCTCTTTTTAGGTAAACTGTGGCCACTGGGGGCTAAATGTCTTTCCATGTGCACTTTGAAGCCATATGGTCATCCTCCATTTTCGTTTTGTTTCTTCCTGCTGCACTGGGAGTTTGGTATTTGCTTCACGAAATACAAGGAGTTCAATTGGGTCTCAGTGCAAGAGGGAGTTCTGTCATGTGTGGTGGGTCAGGTTCTGCAGGAGGATACAAGAACCAGGATTCTATCCCACATAGCTTGCCCCCTTGACCATAGCAACCTGATTCTGAACAATGTCCTGAAAACTCTCCATATAACAAGTTGCCTTTACATGGAAGGTTCTGTTGGCTGCACCATGTCAGTCACAAGCCATTTTGAAGCCAATGGAAGATCCACATGGCCCCACCACAGATGTTTTATCACATACCTGCCCACCACTGCTCTAGTACAACTACTCAACAGAGTCCAACTTACTGGCATCTCTGTTCTACACCATTTACATGAAACCCAGTCAATCAAGGCACTGTCTGGTATATTCATGATCAGTAACAGGACATCCAAAGGTTCTCCAGTGCCACCTGGTGATGGGAATTTCAAAAATTTTATGCTATTTTTCTAGCCATTTTTCAAGGATGAAGTTGGAGGCACTGTGAGTTTCAATTCTTTCAGGAACCATTAAATGGTTAGGAAGCTCATTTCAATGAAAGTTCTGGAGAACACTCACAGGTAAGGCTTCCCAAAGAGTGGCCAAAAGATCACATGATATTATGCCCATTGAGGTCTACAATGTGAGGTCCATATGAGTTTTGACTCTCAACTATGAGTGCCAAATCTTTCAGAATAAAATCATGTGGTATCCTGGCTGAGAGGCCTAGTGCTCTGTGGAAAGCCATCCTGGGCCTAGAACTTAGTTTCCAAGGGCGACACTCATGCCTGGCTTCATAAAATCTCATCACTATTCATGGCAATACTTCTCTGAGGTCAGTTTGAGAACTCAATTTCTAAGGGAATCACACCAGAGTTCAAGAACATGTGTACCAAGTCATCTCTTCCAACCGCCACCCAAATGACCACAATTTAAAACAAAACACTCCAATGTGGCGCTCATCTTTTTCCATATAGACACTCATAATGACCTCTGGCAAAAGTTTTCCATGAGGGGCACAGCCCAAGACCGTGTCCAAAATAAGCTCTCTTGCACCTAATTTGCCTAAAGTCAGGGTGGCCTGGACACCCTTCTTGTGAACCAGGAGAGATCAAATAGGCCTCCCATTAATACTGCTTTGCTTTTTCAATTTGAGGCCAACTGACTGTGGAGTTTGGATTCCTTATGTGAATTGGAGTCTTGAGAAAACCCAAGAAACTATGGGCTAGCCTCTGCAGGGCTTTGAAGAACTCATTTGACCCAAAGGATCCCTATTCTGGCTTGATGGAGGTCAGGAAAGTTACAGAAGAGGCGAGAGACTTCATCCACAAGGACTGCTCTTTTGGCCATTTTGGTTTTGGATGTACACATGGGATCTTTCTTTAGATCCATCAGGAGCTGAGAATCTAAGCCACACCCTCACACAAGGCAAATAGGCTGATTCAGACACATCCTTTCCAAAGCAATTAAGCAAAGAGCCACAGGTAATGCCCATTCATTTCCATTTGAAAACTGCTTTCTTCAGGCTTCACAAAGTGGTGGACTGAGGAAAAGACCTTCCTGACATTCAGGGCAACAGAAGAATTGGTAAACAAAAGGCCCCAAGCAGGGTTTCTTCACTGTGACTTTCTTGGTCAAACTGATATCTGAGTTTTCTTAGATGCTCGCCATTCCCTTCAGCTATTCAGTACATGGTCATGTCACAGAGCTTCAAGGTTGTACATATCTTAAACACAAAACCATGAGCCTATTCTGGAGAGTGGCGAGAATTCAGGAAGAAAACAGGAACTTAGGTAGATAGCAGGTGTTTCACATCAATAAGGCAAGCTGCAGTCCATTCATAAATAGGGCAGGATGAATGCTGGGAAGCTTTCTACTAGATAGGACATATTCATTGATGCATTCTCTTTTCTAATGTCTACAACCACGGACATAGTGGGATACATAGACATAGAAACACTCACCTTGTCAAATGACTTACTAGAAACAGTTCACTCCAAACAAAACAAACCGCCTTTCATACCTATTCTCAGAACATGAGACAAAACCACAAACCCACACCCACACCACAAAGGCACCTCCTTCCCCCATGTAGGTCTGTGACTATCCGGAGTGTCCTCTGACTGGTTGGCCATACTATCTTCTCTGGAAATGGCCTGTTCTGTCTCAAATCTGGTCTCCTTGGCCAACTCTGTGAAGTTGTCAGGAGCCAGCGGTGAGCCACTGCCTGCTTTCTCAGGAAAGGCCCCTATTCATAGCTTTACTTGCATTTGGCCATCCTCACATCAGTAGGTTCCAAGAAAGACTGAGTCTGTCCTTGGTAAATCAAAATAAGTTTGACCACTGGGACTGGGACTGGGTCTGGCTCTTGGTGCCTGGATTCCTGGATTCCAAGTTCAGAGAGTTCCATCACCAAGGAAGTTAGGTGAGGTCACTTCCTTTAGCAACTGAATGAGGTCACTGCCTTGGCAACAACTTTGTCCTAACAGTTGCTTCCAAGGTTCCCATGAGAAGGAGGCTGCCCCTACTTCCTGTGACACTTTCACCAGTTAGAGTGGTATGTCAACCATAGGCATGCAGGAGCAGCTCAACACATGCCTGCTTTGGTCCATCTTCTATACATTAAGAAGAGAGTGGCTGATTCAGACACATCCCTTCATCCTGAGCAGGTTGTTTGCCATGGAAGACTTCTGCTCTCTCAGGTCCTTCATAGTTGCCTACATCTTCTCCAGGGATCATTTCTGCATGGACCCTTGAGTTTCTCAGCAGGTGGAAGATCCTCTATATTCCTGTATTTTAAGACCAACTCTGTCCCCACTTTTCTGTAAAATTAGATTGAGAGAACAGTGTATGGTAAGGTTTAATAACATGTTCGATTTGGTTTAGAAAGGAAACTACACGGTTGAGCAAACAGGGTCCTACCGTTAGCAATAATATGAGGATTATTAATGGACCGGCCCTGGCAGATAAAAGCATAGTTAACCAGGTTGACTATGTGAACAAAGACTCAAACCTTCCTTCTGGGGCCTCTGTCTCTCTTTGACGCTCTTCAAGTCGTTTTCTTAATTTACTCATTGATTCTTTCACAACTCCAGTATTGTCGGCATAAAAACAACATTCTTCTCTCAATGCAAGCAAAAAGGCACCTTTCTCTCATGAAGAGGAGGTCCAACACTCGCCTGCTCTATAAAACAACTTCAGAGAGAGAGAGGTTAAAATTCCTGTAAAGCTGTGATGTCGGTTTTTAATGTCTTTAAGCTTTGGTCTATTTCTGCTTCTAATTGTGTCTTTGTTGTGTCTCATGGACTAGGCAGTTCTTCCTGTGCCCACGCCTTCAGCAATTATTATTCCTAATAGGATGGCTAAAGTGAGGGATACAGGTTCCCGGTGGAACCGGGTTGTATGCCCCCCTATTTGAACTTTAAATGAACCTGCGTCATGATAGTGCACTCTGAAAAACATCTACATCATTACATAATTAATCACATCTTTTGACCATTTTATGAAAACATAAATAATGTTAAAGTGTATAGAATTATACTGTTTTATGGATGGACAAGAAAATGCACCTAAGATAGCACCAAAGTGAGGAAAACATTCTTATTTGGTTGCATCCGGATTTAGAGGGCATTGCTTCTTTTGTAATCAATTAATCCCCTGAAACCCAAGTTTTGGTAGTTTTAGAGTTTGTACCCAACATGTAAGGGAAGGGGCTCAGAAGTTCACAGTCTGCAGAAATTCACAAAAATTAGTTTTTCTTTCTGTTTTTTTTTCCTCTGTTCTGGGCAAGTTAACTTTTCAAGGACACCTTGGAAGGGAAGAGCTTTTTTGTCTCTTTTTTTTCTCCCTGCCAGCTGTCACCATGGAGCCCAGTTGCTAACATTTTTATCTTAGAAATGTAGCCATCTCGGTGAAGCCCCAGCTCAAGGCCAGAGGCCTTGTTCACATATTTTGTGAAAAACTGGTAAGGAGGTGTCTAGCTTAGGGGTGGTGATTTTTCCAGCCAGTGGTCAAGTAGAACAGGGCAACACGAAAAGTGAAAGTTTATGTACATTGAACTCTTTCAGAGGGACTCTTTTGCTGAAAGACCTAAAGTAAGCCTTGGTGAAGACTTCTGGAGAAGGTCATTTAAGACATTTCTATGGACCTAGTACAGAGGGGGAAGACGGGGTAGTCGAGGCTGAGAGCAGCTCCGTGGATCTAAGAATGAGGAAAGAGAGATGTAAAAGAAAAATGGGAAAGGGGTTTGGGATTTTCCTAAAACAAAACTTGAGCAGTAGAACAGGTAGAGCAGAGGGGAAGATGGGAGTAAATATTCCAAAAAGCCTTTGAGGGACTTTAAATTCTTAGAAACCTGTTTTCAGTGATGACAAAGCAACTTTAAAGGCCATTTTCATTACATCTTGTATAGGGGTCTGAGGCCTCTTATCAGCTGGTTTGAGCTTTGGGTTAGCTTGCTAGAGGACTTGCTGGGACCTAGTGCAGGCACTGACAGGAAAAGAGAGGAGTGAGTGGGTGAAGGGGTACCTTGGTACCTGCTACCTCAGCAAGGGGGCAATGTTCTGAGAACCAGCGGAGGTTTGGGTTTTTGATTTAGTAATTGGAGAGGAGAAATCAGGTTGCTAAGATGGGAGTGATAGCAGAGAGTCTAGAGCAGAAGGCTGAGGGTGAGGAACTATTGGAGAAGCATAGTACAGGATTTGAGCAAAGGAGGGAAAAGGATTCCACATAGGGAAATTTCCCCCTTTTAAAGAACTTGCCAAAGTTAAAAATGTCACGCAGAATTTGAGGATCTAGAGAACCCTCTGGGGGCCATAGTATTTGGTTGTCTAATTGGTAATATGGCCAATGCTGTGTACTGAATTTGATGAGGAGTTTGGGTTCCACCAGGCAGCCCCTGTATGCTCACATTCACTTGACTTACACAAGAAGTCGGCTTCTCCCCGACACAGCCGTGGCTGTTTGTGCCTTTGATAGTCCGCTAGGCAAACATAGTAATCTAGGCTAGCCAACCTGAATCTGTCTCGCGTGTCCCTGCATCCATTATGTTTGTTTCCATTATCTGTGGTACAGAAGAGATTTAATGGAATTTTAGTGGGATCATCTTCATCAGGGATATCTCAATAGGAAAGACCTATACGGAGCTGACAAATGTCTGGGTGGATAGATGGCCACCAGGTCTCTAAGGGGGCTGTATGCGAGATAGACCATACTTCTTGTCTAATAGGATTTGTGATCAGCCATTGCTGCTGAACGGAATGATGAGGGTTAGAACTACTGGTGGCCAAGGGGAGAGTCTATAGTCTTAACCACATAGCGAATACGCAATTTGAAATGGTTAGCAGGCTTTTCCAGTTTCCAACAAGAGTCTGGACACAGCGAAGGCTTGAGATGAGAGGCATGGATCCAAAAAGTTATTCTGTCTACTTTTACCGCTTTAGGTTTTAAAAGTAGCACCTGGTATGTTCCTTTCCAGTGGGGTTCCAGGGATGACACCTGATGTTGTCTTATGTAGACGAAGTCTCTTACTTGATATTGACTTAGAGTCCCCTCCTCCCAAGGTTGGTAGGCAGTGGCCAGCTGTTTCCACAGGTATCACTGAGTTCTTTCAATGACTTTAAGTCTGTCAAGCAAGGGGGTGTGGAAGTGATCGTTAGGCCTTAGAGTTGGGGTTAGGTTCCTTACTGGATGATGGGCATCATAGAGAATTTCATAGGGGGTGAGGTTACACAAAGAAAGAGAGGGAGTATTTCTCGCATGAAACAGTGCATAAGGCAGGAGCATAATCCAATCTTTTATGCCAGGCTCTAAGCTTAATTTCGTTAAGGTCTCTTTAATGGTTCTATTTATTTTTTCTACCTGTCCTGAGCTCTGGGGTATATAAGCATAATGTAACTTCAAATTAATCCACAGGGTCCCAGTGAACACCTGACTTACCTGAGCCATGAACACCAGTCCATTATCAGACCCTATTGCCTTAGGCAGACCGTATCTTGGAGAAATATCTTTCAGGATCTTCTTGAAAACCATTTGTGCAGTTTGGTTGTTTTTTTTGTGTGTGTGTGTGTTTGTGTGTAAGGCTTCAGTCCATCCTGAAAATGTATCTACAAAGACTAGGAGATATTTAAGTCCATACGTTGCTGGCTTAATTTCACTATTGTCCACTTCCCAAAATTGTCGTTTTCTGGTTCCTCGTAGGTGCTTTCCTCTAGGAAACTGGAAGGGTAAGCATTAACCAATTGACGGACTTGACAGGCTTTTGTTACCCGTTCAGTTATTTCCTTTCGCTGTGAGTCGGTTAGTGGAAAACTCTGTTCTTAATCCTACAGGAATGCCTGCAGTTTCATTGAACCAAGGTGAGTGAGTTGGTGTACATTTTTAACGTAGTGTAGGGCTTTCTGTAATTGCAGCCTGAGCTCAGTGAAGTTGAGGCGTTCAGTGTCAGTGTCCATAGATGTTATCAAAAACTTCCTGGTGATCAGGGGTCCATTGGAATTGGGCATCTCCCATTAACACCGGGTATAAAGGAGCAGCTAAAGACGCAAACCCAGGTATCCATAACCTGCAAAAGCCAGCAGTCCCAAGAAACTCTCTGAGTTGTCTCCTGTTAGATGGGGGTGGTATCTACACAATGGTTTGTTTTCTGGGCTCAGTGAGCCATCGTTTACTGCCCCTAAGGTAACAGCCCAGGAAGATTACTTCATGCTAGCAAATTTGGGCTTTTTTGGCCAAAACTCTATACCCAAGTTGAGCAAGCTCATATAATAGTGCTTGGGTCCCAGACTCACAGTTTTCCTTGGTGTTGGCTGCCAGTAGCAGGTCATTCACGTATTGAAGCTGGGTGATTTGGGGTGCATAGTTCTGAAATTGCTGAGATCTCTGTTTAGGGCTTCATCAAAGAGAGTGGGGGAGTTTTTGAACCCCAGTGGGAGTCTAGTCAAAGTTAGTTGACCAGACGTTCAGGTTTCTGGGTCTACCCACCCAAAAGCAAACAGCAACTGACTATCTTTATGCAGAGGCAAGCAAAAGAAAGCATCTTTTAAGTCCAGAACAGTATACCATTTCCGCTCAGGGTTCAGAGTGCTAAGCAGATTGTACGGATTAGGTACCGTGTGGTGAATGTCCTGCACTCTGTTGTTGATCTCTCTTAGGTCTTTAACAGGACAATAGTCCCCGGTTCCTGGCTTTTTTTTTCTAGTAGCAGGGGAGTGTTCCAGGCCAATTGACAGGGCCTTAGGAGCCCTAAGTCCAGATATTTCTGAATATGGGGCCTTATCTCATCTTTAGCTTTTTTTGCTTAGAGGATATTATTTGACATTGATTGGGGAGGCTGAGGTTTTTAACTCCACTGTTATTGGAGGTTGTTTCACGGCCAGGCCTAAGCCAGCAATTTTTGCCCAGGCATCTGCATAATCTGTTATCCATTTCTGGTGTAGCTTGCCTGTTTGATCAGTCTTGTGGGGTGTGAAGAGTGGATGTTCATCTTCTACTAATATAGTTAAAGCCGTGACTATAGGAGTTTTTACTGAAGAATTTAGAAATTTCATTTGGGGGCCTTCAGGGTTAAAAGTTATTTAGGCTAAGAGCTTGGTGAGCAGATCTCTGCCCATCAATGGGTCCAGGCATTCCTGGATTACTAGGAAGGAGTGATAGATTTTTCCTTTCCCAAGGTCCATGGTCCTCTTAGTAGTCTAAGACCGATATTTACTGCCATTAGTTCTTTGAACTACAGACCTTTTATTTGATAGAGGGCCCAATGGGGCCTTAAGGGCTGAGTATACTGCTCCTGTTTTCATTTCAAAGTTTACTGGGGTCCGCTACACTTCAAAAGTTACCCTGAGCTAGGGGAAGTGATCTGAGCCCCAACTTTTTTAGTCATGCTCCAGAGTCAGAATGGCTGGCTGGCGTGGCTGTCTCTTTATAGGGCACACTTTGGCCCAGTATCCTTTTTTTTTACAGTAGGCACATTGATCTGAGGCCAGGGGTGGCCTCTGGCATGGCCCCAGGTATCCCTTCCTGTCACCTTACGTCTTAATTTCTGGCCTCTTTCTTGTTGTGACCAGGATCTTGGTCAATCCCTTAGTCTGTCTTTTGCTTCTCTAATCCTTCCTTTGCTCCCTTTCTTTCTCCCTGTTTCTCTCTTATAGTATATTTTTCTCGGCTTCTCTGACTAAATCTCTCTTTTAAATTTTTTTAATATCCATGGCAGCTTGCCCAATTAAGGCCATCGTTACAGATGAATTTTGATTCGCTGCCTGAGGATCGAAAGGAGTATATCTCTTATATGCCTCCATAATTCTTTCTAGAAACAAAGAGGGAGATTCATCAGGCCTTTGAATAATTTCTCTTACCATGGCCAAATTAGTTGGTCACCTACCAGCCCCTTGGAGACCTGCTATTAGAGCCAGGCAATAATTGGACAGATGCTCTTTATCTTCAAAGGTGTTGGGGTTCCAGTTGGTTTGGTTTAAGGGTAAGCTGGCTTTGATTATGTTGGGAAGTTGTGTTGGTCGCCAATCAGGTCCGAGGATTTTTTTTTTAGTTTCTTGGAGGTTTTTCTCTTATTCCTCTGTCATAAAGAAAGTCCCTAGGAGTTGTTGGCAGTTATCCCAAGTAGGCAGGTGTAAAAACGTTGGCGAGTTCTCTGAGTTCTTTTAGCCGGGCCAGCTTCCTCCAGGGAAGGAGGGGCTCTGTGTGCCACGGGACAGACATCTGGATGGTGCTGAGCCATCCTAGCTTCTTTGAATGGTGGAGAGGCTGAGTAGGCAGCAGGGGAATCACTTAGAGGGTGTTGGGAGTTGGGGGATGAAGGCAGAGGATAAGGAGGGGGAGGAGAGTCCAGTAGAGTCTTGAGACTCATGGAGAACAGAGGGTGCAAGAGGAGGAGCAGAGAGTTAAAGAGATAGAATCGTGGGGGAAGGAGTAGGAGCGGGTGCAGGGACAGGGAAAGGCTTCATCCTTGGAGGAGGAGATTTGTAGAGGTCCTGACAAGTTAAGATATATGGCTGTTGATCTGGATGTCTACGTGGCCCCTGCTAAAAGACAATATCTCGAACTTTTCAAATTAGTGCGAAGTAGAAAGATCCTTCTAGGGGCCATCCGACTACAAAGGTGGGTCATTCTGAGACACAGAATCTGCCAGATCCGGCATTTTACTGAAAAAGAAAGATTCTGAGCCCTTAAGCAGACTTTGGTCTAGTGATCAACGGTCAGGAACAGAGGCATTGAAGTGCTCTGTCCCATAATGAAATATACACAGACAATAAAAGCAATGACACATGACACAGACAAGACAAGACAATAAAGACAGGCAAT
The DNA here is from genome assembly GCF_048772815.1 of Callospermophilus lateralis. Taxonomy (NCBI): domain Eukaryota; kingdom Metazoa; phylum Chordata; class Mammalia; order Rodentia; family Sciuridae; genus Callospermophilus; species Callospermophilus lateralis. Next base: position 1,085,568 of record NW_027514379.1, on the reverse strand, counting down.
GGACGTCCAATACTGAGACCAGGACTTAGTAGCCGGCAAAACATGATGGGCTGGCAATACCGAATCCGAAACAAAATATCACTGAATCAAGGAGACTATTGTTCCTCGATTTCATGAGTTCATCCCCCAGGGACATGGCCTGTGGCTCTGTGACATGTGTGTCAGTCACCGTGGGAGAGAGCTCACGCTCTTTACCAATAGCCATTTTGTGAAACCCTAACCTGAATCCTGAAACCAGAAAGAGGGGCCTTATTTACCCCCAGAGGAGCCCGTTGGGGGTCTTTCATCTGCGGCTGCCGGATCTCACTGGGGCCACGAGATGTAAAGATTTGGCGAGGGTCGGTTGAAGAGACCACCAAGAGACTGTCTCATGAAACAGCAAAGGCTTTATTGGGAGTCCGGCATGCAAGGGCTCAGAGCTCTCTTGAATAGAGCAGAGAGCCCTGAGAACAGCTTAAGAAGTGCTTATATATTTTTTTTGGAGAGGGCAGGGAGGGAAGTTTATTGATGGGTAAGGGCGAGTGGGCGGTTTGCGTGCAACTGGTTGACCGAGTACATTCTACAGTTTGGCAGTTGGGGACAGCACATTCTGGGAACAAGAATAGCAAACAGTTCTCAAGATTTCAACAGTGTTTTGTTAAGCATACAGAAAATCAAGAAGTGACAAGTACCTATTTTATTAACCTTTCAATATAAGTATGAAAACAGAAATATAGGTAAGATTTGAAGCCCAGAAGTTCATTGGGCTCTTGATTGGTATACTTAGCGTTGAATTACATTCTGTAGTGATGTCCCAGAAATATGGATATACAATGGCATAGGACCTTATACATTCTCGGAGGTCAATTCCAAAACACAGACTCTAAGGGGAATCACACCAAAGTTCAAGCCAAGGTGGACCCAATTATCTCTTCCAACCGCCACGCAAATGACCACAATTAAAACCAAGACACTCCCACATGCCACTCATCTTCTTCCATATAGACACTCACCATAACTTCTGGCAAGAGGATTCCATGAGAGGCGCAGCACAAGACAGTGTTCCAAATAAGCTCCCTTTCCCCTCATTTGCCAATAGTCAGGGTGGCCTGGACACCCTCCCTGTGAACCAGGAGTTATCAAACAGGTCTGCCATTAATACAGCTCTGTTCTCCAATTTGAGGCCTACTGACTGTGGGGTTTAGATTCTTTATTTGAATTGGATTCATAAGAAAACCCAAGAACCTATGGGCTAGCATCTGCAGTGCTTTGAAGAACTCATTTGACCCAAAGGATCCCTATTCTCACTTGATGTAGGTAAGGAACCTTACAGAGGAATGTGAGGGACTTCATCCACAGTGACTGATTTTTGGCCATTTTGATTTTGGATCCACACATGGGATCGTTCTTTAGATCCATCCGGTGCTGAGAATCTAAGCCACAGGCTCACACAGGACCAAGAGGCTGATTCAGACACATCCCTTTACAAAGCAATTAAGCAAAGAGCCACAGGTGATGCCCATTCATTTCCGTTTGAAAACTGTTTTCTTCAGGATTCACAAAGGCGTGGCCTCAGGCAAAGAACTTACTGACATTCAGGGCAACAGAAAAATAGGCAATCAAAAGGCCCATTGCAGGGTTTCTCCACTGAGACTTTCCTGGTCACATTGATATCTGAGTTTTCTGAGATGCTTGTCATTCCCTTCAGCTATCCAGTACATGTCCATGTCACAGTGCTTGGAGGTGGTACATATCGTGAACTCAAAAGCATGAGCCTATTTTGGAGAGTGGCTAGATTTCAGGAAGAAAACAGGAACTTAGGAAGATAGCAGGTGTTGCCCATCGATATGGCAAGCCCTAGTGGATTCATAAATTGGGCAGGATGAATGCTGGGAAACTTTCTACTAGACAGGAAACATCCATTGATGCATTCTCTTTTTCTAATGTCTACAACCATGGACACAGTGAGATACACAGACATAGAAACACTCGCCTTGTTAAACAACTTACTAGAAACAGTTCACTCCAAACCAAACAAACCGACTTTCCTACCTATTCTCAGAACATGGGACAAAACCACAAACACACATCCACACCCACAAAGGCACCTCCTTCCCCCAAATAGGTCTCTCACTATCCGGAGTGTCCTCTGACTGCTGGGCCATACTATGTTCCCCCGATATGGCCTATCCTGTCTCAGATCTGGACTCCATGTCCAACTCTGTGAAGTGGTCAGGAGCCAGCTCTGAGCCAGTACCTGCTTTTTTAGGAAAGGCCCCTCTTCAGAGTACTCCTGGCATTTGGCCATCCTCACATCAGTAGGTACCAAGAAAGACTGACTCTGTCCTTGCTAAATTGAATCAAGTGAGACCACTAAGACTGGGACTGGGACTGACTCTGTGTGCCTGGCTTCCTGCATCCCAAGTTCAGAGAGTTCCATTACCAAGGAAGTGAGGTGAGGTTGCATCCTTCAGGAACTGAATGAGGTCACTGCCTTGGCAACCACTTTGTCCAAACAGTTGCTTTCAAGCGTACCATGAGAAGGAGGCTTACCCTACTTTCTGTGGCACTTTCACAAATTAGAATGGTATATCAACCATAGGCACCAAGAAACAGCTCTACACACAGGCCTGATTTGGTCCATCTTCTCTATATTAGGAAGAGAGCCTTTAGTCCGGGGAGCACTGCAGTGAACCTCTGCACTAAAACTATTAGCAAGCACCTGGTGGAGGAGTCCTCCATAGGTAAGTGGCGCCTTTATAACATCTGATATCCGCTTAAGGGAGATCTTTTCTGATGACAGAGATGTGGCCTGGGGAGGCTCACATATACTCCTTTCCAGGAGAGTAACGAGAATCTTTCTGTCCTCTGTTCTGTTCTGTAGGGAATTCCTCTGGAACTGTAGAGAGGGGCCGACAGGCACGCATGCGCTCCTACCCTGGAGCTATAGCAAGATGTTGCACTGTTCCACTGTTTTTCTGTTTAGGCGCTGGTTTTCTGTTTTTTGTGTTTTGTTTTGTCTTCTATTTTTTTGATTGTTTGTTTGTTTTTGTTTGTTTTGTTGTGTGATTTCAGTGGTAAAAACTTAAGTATTTTGGACGTAAAAATGGGTAATAAAGAGAGTAAGCCTGACACCCCTTTGGACTGTGTTTTAGGGAACTGCGATGAACTTTACCCCCCTTTGTTAAGCAGGATGACAGAAGCTCCTAGCTGGCTGCCTGGAGCACACCCATTGCAGAGGCCAATGCTTGCTGGGGACCTAAGAACTGAGCATCTCCCAGGTTAACAAGTGAAACTCCTTTAAAACCCCTTGTCGCTCCAGATCAAGAGAGTCACAACATTTGGCAGAGTCACCTGTGTTTCTCCTTTGTTTGCAAAGCAATAAACCTCCCTTTTTCTTTTTCTCAAAACTCAGTCCTCATTATTAAATTGGTATTAATTGGCTTCAAGTTCAGGAATCGAACTTTAATTTACAAATTTGGTACCCCCCCTCCTCCCCGGAACTTTGTGAGAGCTGTCTACTGGAATATTAGGAGATGAAGCATGCTTGGTGTGGAACTGAACAAGAGGAGCTAATCCTGTAAGTAAAAGGAAGGACTGAGGGACTCCCAGCAGCTGCCAAAGCCCTGTTGATTCAGGGAATTAGCTCCTTCCTTTCCGCACTGTAAGAATTATGCCACCTCTGTCTTGTTAAAAAAGAGAAAAAGAAAAAGGGGACACTAAATGCAGTGAAGTCACCATTGAGACACTTTATTTTACATTTCAGGTTGCCCCTCTGTTAAAACATGTGGTCCCCCCCCCCTGTGGATATCTATGGTGCACACTTGTGTAGGAGATTTTTCTCTTATCTGCTCTGGTTTAATGGGTTCTCTCTGACAGCCATAGTCTGGACCTCCTTTCTGTCTGTCTTGTGTCTTTGTATCTGGCCCTTTAAGACATGTGCAATAATGTGTTGATATTATAAATTGTTTCTTGGGAATGATCTTAGCTGAATGTGTGTCTAAATGATGATGTTTTATTTTAACAATCTGGTATCTGAATGGGTTTTTGAAGCATTGCACAATCTTGCAGTTAAAAGTCGGGTTTAGGTAATTGTTTAGTTTATGATTTCAGATAATTCATGCCAGAGAACTTAAATACTTTGGATGGAAAACTGAAGAACTCTACTTCCAAGTTGGCAAGAAACTTCCCAATCATACAGTCTTTTTTTCACCAATTTTGAATTGGATAGCCTGGGAAAATATCACTGTGTGTACCAGTGCATTAATTTGGACAAGGATAGTAAATCATAGAATGGTATCTGTTGACAAAACAAGATGTAAAGATACAAAATTTTGTGAATTGTATCTTAAATTTATATCATAATTTTCAACATCCGAACCTCAAAATTATGGTTAAAATGCCTTAGGCCTGAGGTGTCTGCTCAGAATAGCAGTTTTTCCTGCTCCTTCCAGACCTCAGCCATGACTTATGTTGAAATGTAAATGAAAGAAGCCTGCAATCTTAGTAGGAGACTGATTTGAGGCCTAAGGGGGGAAAAAAAAGGTAAATTGTATGGTATTTACTAATTACTAGCCAGTCACTTTTTCTAGGACTCTTTTTTTTCCTTAGATACTTTTTTTTTTGAGCTCATGATTTTGAGCATACAGACCTAGGTTAATGTTTTTCAGATCAGTTCTATCTTTGACCAACTGTAGACATTTTGAAACATTGCAATGGAGATTTCACCTGAGAAAAGCTACAAGGTCTTTACTATTATTATGTGTGCACACTTTTGTTATGTGTTGTATGTCTATATATACATATGTCCGTATATCATATATATGATACACAAACTAACATATACAAGGAGCGCTCATAAAAAAGCGCTCATTAAAACAAATTTAAATAGGAGATCCAAAGATCTTTAATTCACGTAATTTAAATGTTTCAATTTAAATTGGATAAACAGATAAAAATCAATGTCTTTAAATTTAAGCTTACAAATTTTTCTAGGTGTTCAAAAATCTAATAAAATATTAATATCTACAAAATGTCTAATATGCTTTGGTACTAGGACCTTTCCTTCAACATAAAAATGGTTTACACTGTCAATACATTTCTCTAATATTTTGATAAATAAATAAAGTAAATTTGATTGGGATTACTCATTCATGAGTACTTTTGTTAGATATCGGATTGATTTACTAAGGTTTGAATAAGTTTTTATTAAAGTCTGTATAAGAATATAAAAATCAGTCATGTGTTAATGAGACAGAAATTTCTTAAAACATAAGTTTACCCATAACGTTGTGTTTATTAAGTTTTATTTTCTCTAGAGCAAGCAACCATAAAAATTAAACAACTGATTAAATAAGAACTGTTATTTTAGAGCACTGTACTGCCATTGCTTTAAAAGCTAAACTTGGTTAATGTAGAAACATCAATGTAATTGTGATGCTATCAATGTTTTCATATCTTATATGTATTCAAGTCTGTAAGGTAGAAACTTTAAAAGGGCATTATATCAAGCTGGTGCTATGAAGTTTTATGGTAAAAAAATATATTGGGGATTTATTTACCTGTTATCAATAAGATATGTAAACTTTTATGTTACTTTTTACATTGGGGAAAAATTTAAATGTATTTTTTAGTTAATGAGAGCCTAATCGATGTAAAGGTTAAAAACTTTCAGCCTTTCTTTAATTCATGTTTTAAATGTGATATCATATGGTGTTAGCTAATGTTCATGTGACCTCAAACAAATTATGTAAACTTTGTCAAATGATATTTATAAATAAAGATTATCTTTAGAACTAAAATACTTAAGATTTATAAAGAGCCCTGCCTTACCTGAGATAAGGCTCTGTGTCCCATCTTACTACATGTGAGAATGACTACAAAACCAGTAGGTCAGATAATATTTCTTTAAAGTTATGTTAAAAAGTTGGTTTTTTTAAGGTCAATATTCCTAGGATCTCAAACAGGGGATATAATGTATAACTCAGCCAAAAAATTCAGGGTAGCTATTACACAAGCTAAGTATTTTTACTTTTGTTAATTTTATTTTGAAATTATTTTATAAGTGATCTAAAGATTCTCTGTTACTGTTTTACAAACGTGTTGCTTTAAGAACACAACATGGGTTTATTCAAGATAATAAGTCATTACTTACAATACAGACAGAAAAATACAGATCCCAATTAATAAAAAGATAATGATATAGTTATAGAGATTAAAGCCCAGTACTCTTAATATAAGGCTGTTAAAATTTATTTGCTGGATGTTTAAGATTAGGATTTAAAATTAAAGTTAAATGAAAAGCGCCAAGAAAACCAATATTTGGCTTTTGCCTTCTGAGTCAGTCTGAATCCAGGGAACAGGGAACTTCTCTAAAGAGCTTTGAAACTCTGAGCCACATAACCTCCTCCTGATCAGGGAGATTAATGAGACCACTGGAGAACAGAAAGCCAATCAGGGTATTTGTTATGAAGAGGAGAGTCATCAAAGAAAGGAGACATCCCTGATGCTTCCGAAGGAAGCCAAATGGTCAAGCAAGATCTGGACCCACCTAGCGCAAATGGCACTAGCAGAACTGAGAATCTGCTCTCAAGTTTCCCCAGAATTGACTCCCATAAAAGCTCAGCTGACTGTTAACAATAGATGGAAACAAAAGTCAGTTTGACTGCTTCATCTTAAACACTTAGCAAAGACAGTTAAGAACAAAATACATCCATTCCTGGGCATTTTAAATTATAATAATACTAATATAATTTTAAGGTATGTACTTTATGTTTGCCTCCCAAAATAAGTAAGACTGGTGGCTACAAAGACGAATTCTCAGAAAGGAATGCCTGATACTTATAAAAAGAGACTATCAAGAAGACCTGCCACAGGGATAAGTTTTCAGTTTAAGGCCTACAGATATTCCTAACCTACACAGGTAGGCTTGGTGTTTGCTAGTACAATTATCCATCCCTGAGTAACAGAATTAAAGGTTTCTCTAAGAGACACAGAGGTCATACTAGTAAAAAGATTTTACAAGATCAGATGACATTAAATTATTAAACTGTATCTTATGGGGAGGGACAAGTGTAACAGTACAAGTTAAGTTGACAGTCCGGATAACTGGGGATATTAAAGACTGGTAATGGAACTTCTATACAGTGACATGTTCCAGCTGCTGCAACATTTTTTCAGTACTCATGGTTTTTGTTTCTCTCATAGAAGAACCCATCCCCAGATGACTTTACAACCTGTTCTTCCCCAATCAGACTTCAAACCGAACTGACTTCTAAAAGGCAACTCATGTCCCTCATGCCATGCCCACTCATGTCACCCTGTCTCAGGTCAGAAGAAGAAAAAATGAGTGACACCACTCTTCTTAAAACAATGGAGAGAAAGATAAATAGACTATCAATATAAGTAATTAATTAAGTCAGGTAAAATCAGGGAGATCGGTTTTGGGTGAGTTCTAAAAATTTGGAGACTCTTACCTGAGGGATTAAAATTTCCTCAGTGCTCTTCCCGTAATCTATCAAAGATTTGAAAGGGACACAAAGAAAAGGGGGGAATGATAGACCCAACCTGATCTTTAATTAAAATTGGGAGCCATCTTGCCAAAAAGCCATGAAAAGATAATTTTGGCTTTAGCATAAATCACTTCAAATTCTAAACCTGCTTGGAATGCCTGCCCACGCCTGGAACTCACCCATGCCCGGCTCTCTGACCAGATAGCAGCCCTCTCTGAAACTTTAGTGACACATCATAAATATTTGCCTTCTCTGGCGAGACAACAACCCTCTCTGAGGCTCTAATGGTCTTCATGAACTCTGATGTAGGGACAGCAAAAAAAATGTAGACTGCCATTAGTGTGATGTTTGTCAGAGTTCTGTTATCTGTAAACCCCCTTTTGTGTAATTTTCTGGGCTATTAAGCTGCCTGTAGGAAAGCTGGGGTTGCTGTCTTATTCCCGCCATTTTGTGAGGGAGAGGCAGCACAGCTGGTGGAAATAATAAGCTTAATTTAATTTGATTTTAATTAGAGTCAGTGGTCTTTTCTTGTGTCCTGGTATAACAGGTAATCACTCCAAAAACATGGAGCTCTGCTGGCCTAAACACTTCTTGAGAAACTTCCTCTGAGTTTGGGCACTTGAAATATATGTTGTTGTAAGGAGCTTTAGCTTCCTTTCTAGTGATACCATCAAAGCTGAGTCTGCATCTATGTGACCTGGAGGACATGGTTTCTTGTATTCTAATGAACATGAGGCAGCAGTGCTGAATTTTCTGTTTGTAGGTAAACTGTGGCCACTGGATGCTAAGTGTCTCCCCGTGTGGACTGTGAAGCCATTTGGTCATCCTCCACTTTTTGTGGTGTTTCTTGCTGCTGTACTGGGAGTTTGGTATATGCTTTATGAAATACAACGAGTTCAACTGGAACCCAGTGTTGGAGGGAGTTCTGTCACTTGTGGTGGGTCAGGGTCTGAAGGAGAATGCACCAACCAGGCTTTTATCTCACAGAGCTTGCCCCCTTGTCCTTAGAAATCTGACTCTGAACTTAGCCCAGAAACCTCTCCATATAACATGATGCCTTTACATAGAAGGGTCTGCTGGCTGCACCATGTCAGTCACAAACCATTTGGAAAGCAATGGCAAATCCTCATGGCCACACCACATATGTATTATCACACACCTACCCACCACTGCAATAGGCCCACTACTCAGCAGGCTCCAACTTACTGGCATCTTTGTTCTACACCATTTTCATGAAACCCGGTCAATCATGGCATTCTCTGGTACACTCATGATCAGCAACAAGACATCTAAAGGTTCTCCAGTGCCACCTGGTTAAGGGAATTTCAAAGATTTCATTGTATTTATCTAGCCATTTTTCTTGGATGAAGTTGGAGGCACTGTGGGTTTCAGTTTATTCAGGAACTATTAAATGTGAGGAAGCTATTTTCATTAAATTCTCTGGAGAAATCTCACAGGCAAGTCTTCCCATAGAGTGGTCAATAGGTCACATGAAGCCAGGCCCATTGAGGTCTTTAATGTGACGTCCATGGGTGTTCTGACTGTCAACTATGGCTGCCAAATCTTTCAGAATAAAATCATGTGATATCCTAGCTGATATTCCAAGGCTCTGTGGAAAGCCACCCTGGTATTTGATCTCAGTTTCCAAGGGCGAATCCCATGCGTGGCCTCCTAAAATCTGAATGCAGTTTATGGCAATATTTCTCTGAGATCAGTTCCAGAACTCAGACTCTAAGGGGAATCACACCAGAGTTCAAGCCCAGATAGACCAGTCATCACTTCCAACCGCCAAACAAATGACCACAATTAAAACCAAAACACACCCACAAGGCCCTCATCTTCTTCCATATAGACACTCATCATAACCTGTGGCTGGAGGTTTCCATGAGGGACTCAGCCCAAGACAGTGTACAAAATAACCTCCCTTGCCCGTCATTTGCCTAAAGTCAGGGTTGCCTGGACACCCTTCCTGAGAACCAGGAGTGATCAAATAAGCCTGCCGTAAATACTGCTCTGATTCTCCAATTTGAGGCCTCCTGACTCTCGGGTATAGATTCTTTATGTGAATTGGAATCATGAGAAAACCCAAGCACCTATGGGCTATCCTCTGCAGGGATTGAAGAACTCATTTGACAAAAAGGATCCCTATTTTCACTTGATGGAGATCAGGAATCTTACAGAGGAAAGCGAGAGACTTCGTCCACAATGACTGCTTTTTTGGCCATTTTGGTTTTGGAAGCACACATGTAATTGTTCGTTAGATCCATCAGGTGCTGAGAATCTATTCAACAACCTCACACTTGGCCAAGAGTCTGATGCAGACACATCCCTTTCCAAAGCAATTAAGCAAAGACCTACAGCTGATGCCCATTAATTTCCATTGAAAACCATTTTCTTCAGGCTTCACAAAGGGGTGGCCTGAGGCAAAGACCTTTCTGACATTCAGGGCAACAGAACAATAGGTAAGCAAATGGCCCAAGGCAGGGTTTCTGGAATGATATCTGAGTTTTCCGAGATGATCCCATTCCATTCAGCTATCCAGTACATAGCCATGTCACAGAGCTTGGAGGTGGTACATGTCTTGGAAACAAAACCATGAGCCTATTCTGGAGAGTGGCCAGAATTCAAGAAGAAAACAGGAATTTAGGAAGACAGTGGTTTTTGCCCATCCATTTGGCAAGCCAAAATCCATTCATAAATTGGGCAGGATGAATGTTGTGAAGCTTTCTACTATTCAGGACACATCCATTGATGCATTCTCTTTTCTAATGTCTACAACCACGGACACAGTGGGATAAACAGAAATAGAAACACTCACATTGTCAAAAGACTTACTAGAAACAGTCCACTCCAATCCTAACAAACCGACTTTCCTACCTATTCTCAGATCATTAGACAAAACCACAAACACACACACACACCCACAAAGTCACCTCTTTCCCCCAAGTAGGTCTATGACTATCCGGAGTGTCCTCTGACTGATGGGCCATAGTATGTTACTCCAAAATGGACTGTCCAATGTCAGATCTGGACTCCTTGGCCAACACTGTGATGTTGTCAGATGCCAGTGGTGAGACACTACCTGCTTACTCAGGAAAGGCCCCTCTTCAGACCTTCCTGGCATTTGGCCATCCTCATATCAGTAGTTACCAAGAAAGACTGATGCTGTCCTTGGTAAATCCAAACATGTGAGGCCACTGGGACTGGGACTGGGACTGCCTCTGGGTGCCTGGCTTCCTGGATCCCTAGTTCAGAGAGTTCCATCACCAAGAAAGTGATGTAGGTCACTTCCTTCAGGAACTGAATGAGGTCACTGCCTTGGCAACCACTTTGTCCTAACAGTTGCTTCCAAGTGTCCCAATTGATGGAGTCTGCCCCTACTTCCTGTGACACTTTCACAAGTTTGAATGGTATATCAAACATAGGCACCCGGGAACAGCTCTCCACACAGGCCTGGTATTGTCCATCTTCTCTACATTAAGAAAAGAGAGACTGCTTCAGACACACCCCTTCATCCTGACCAGGTTGTTTGTCGTGGAAGATGACTTTTGCTCTCTCAGGTCCATCATAGCTTCCTATATCTTCCGCAGGGTTCATTTCTGCATGGACCTTTTTGTTTCTCAGCAGGTGGAAGATTTCTTACATTCCTGTATTGTAAGACCAACTCTGTCCCTGCTTTTCTGTAAAGTTAGATTGAGGGAACAGAGTATGGTTAGGGTTAATAACATGTTTGATTTGGCTTAGGAATCATTCTGCTGGATGAATAATGTTATTGGGAACCTGCGATATTTATAAGAATATATAGAGGGGAAATATATGTATGAAAACAGAAATCTAGGTAAGATTTGAAGCCCAGAAGGGAATTGGATCCTTGATTGGGATACTTAGGTTTGAATTATGTTCTGCACATGTGTCTCAGATAAATCTATACACAATGGCATAGGACCTTGCACCTTGGATGATTGAATGTCAAAGAAAACATACAGTCAAAAAAGGATAGTTGGTAGGATTAGGAAGATAGTTGTAGGATTAGGAAAAAGAGTGAGTATAGGATTTGGACAAAAATTCTTTAGCAATAGGGTTTCGGGTAGAGAAAAAATGTAAATGTCAGCAGATGTGAAGACTCAGTCACAATGATGAACTGGGGAAAATATGTATGAAAGCAGATATCAATAGAGACATTAGAAAATCAGGCAAAGGATGAAGTGATCAATAGGATTAGACATTTTCAACAGGCTTGAGTTTGAATAAATAATATTAGGAAGAAACAAATATGTAGTCACCAATAGGATTGACATTTGAGTGCATTAGGCAACCTGGACATGGGTGATGTTCATAATCAATACTCACATTCCATTTAGGCTTTGGTACAGTCGTAAGTGTGACTTTGCATTTTGTGGCCAGAATATTACTGTGATAAAATGTATATGTAGATCAGGTGACATGAGTATTTGTTGCACCATTTCTGAGAGCAATATTTTGAAGAGATATAAATTAGTATTGGGGGCACAAATAGGTGTACCATGTGTGTATGAATATAGAGAGAATGCATGAATAGACCATACTGTGAATAAATAATATAATTGTTTCCAAATTTTGAAATTGGAATAAATTGATATCCCAAAATACACAGGAAATCTTACATTGATATACATACATTCATTCCAACCAGTTATACATCTAATGGTAATATTAGGGTTGTAGTTTATCATAAAATGTGTGTGAGTTTTGCTTCAAAATTGATTATGGAAATCGAAAATAATGTGTTTGGAAAGAAGTCTCATGAAATAACCAGTCAAAAACAAGGAGGAATACATGTGTTCTGAAGCAGGAAGTGATTGAATGTGTTACAAATGTCTTTAAATTTGTGAACTTGTGGATGAAATGTATATTCTACGATGTATAAAAACTGAAGAAATAGTAATGTACCAGTGTTGAATTAAAATGAACATCAAAATACACATCATGTCCCATAGAAATCTACTTTCATTGATGTTAAATTGGGTCAGTTACTGTAGAAATATAAGGCTTTGTTTGCACCATTCACTGAAGTGAGTTTTCAGTTCTAGGAAACAAATATGTATTTCAGGTGGATGAATATTTCTAAAAACAATCTTATGAAAAGTTGATTATAAAACCACATACATGAACATGAGTGAATTATTTAGGGAGTGTATAATAAGACACATATATTTCATATTTTGAAAATTATATATATATATATATATATATATATATATATCACAGATACATTAGAAATTAGCAATATATATGCCAATCAAAATTCATCATGAAATATATATCATTCACAGATCCAAAAATATTAATTTTACTAAACATGGATTTATGTATAATGTTTTTCAACTAAGAAGCTCACTCATAGTTTGAATTTTCAGTTCCAAAAATATTTAGGAGGAGTGATCTCTTCTCATACTTTGTATCTCCCGAGTTAGACACCTCACAAAAATGTACGTGTGATACCAGGTAGGATTTTATATGTGCATATAAAAATACATGTGCTAAATTGGCTACAGAAAAAGGGAGACAGAAATTCACATATGTGTTAACTTTAAAAACACATGGAGGACTATTTCAACAAAAAATTAACAAGATTTATAACTCCTACCCTATATCATGCAAAAGGCAAGACCAACTATTCGCCATGCCTCCTCTCAACTGCTTGTATTTCTATTCTGTTTGGGTTATATTTCTCCATCATATTAGGATTAGTAGTCAGAGTCTAGTAGGGTATGTGTTAGTGTCAGGGATTCAGTATTTTGAATGGAAAATTGAAAAATGAATCCAATGTGTATGTAAATATGTGCTACACAAAAATCTTCCCACTCTCATTCAGAACAATGCCTTGACAACACCTACGGCCCAAGTATGACACAATCAGAGGAGAAGAGTTAGAAAATCCGTGAATACATATATAGAATGGAATATGATCAGGAGTTCACAACCTTGGAAGTGGTAGAGGAGTTTCCAAAAGTAAGGGACAGGGTAAACCCTCCACAAACATGAAGGTCTGCTGGCCTAGAGACTTCTTGAAAAACTGCCTGTGAGGTTGGGCACTTGAAATATATGTTGTTGTCAGGAGCTTTAGCTTCCTTTATAGTGAGACCATAAAAGCTGGGTCTGCATCAATGTGACCTGGAGGACATGGTTTCTTATTTTCCAATGAACATGAGACAGCAGTGCTGAATTTTCCATTGTAGGTAAACTGTGGCCCCTGGGGCCTAAATGTCTCCCTGTGTGGACATTGAATCCATATGGTCATCCTCTATTTTCGTGGTGTTTCTTGCTGCTGTACTGGGAGTTGGGTATTTGCTTCATGAAATACAAGGAGTTCAACGGGGACACAGTGCGGGAGGGATTTCTGTCACGTGTGGTGGGTCAGGGTCTGCAGAAGAATACAAGAACCAGGCTTCTATCCCACATAGCTTGCCCCCTTGACCATAGCAACCTGATTCTGAACAATGTCCTGAAACCTTTCTATGTAACAAGGTGCCTTTACATATAAGGGTCTGCTGGCTTCACCATGTCAGTCACAAGCCATTTGGAATCCAATGACAGATCTACATGGCCCCACCACAGATGTTTTATCACACACCTGCCCACCATTGCTCTAGGCCCACTACTCAGCAGGACCCAACTTTCTGGCATCTCTGTTAAACACCATTTTCATTAAAACGAGTCAATCAAGGCACTGTCTGGTATACTCATTGTTGGGAAAAGTATAAACGGCAGCCATACCCCAGAAAAAAACCCCAACATGGTGCCTAAGGACTTCTTCTTCCTACCTTCTTTTTCTGCAGTGGTGCGAAATGTTTCCACCCGTGTGAACTCTCTTGCTGGCGCCAATTTGAAATCTCGCTGGTGGGAAACCTTAGCCCCAATAAGAACTAATTCCTGGGCTCCAGAGCTGATATCTGAAAGAACATACCAATAAACGTTTTGCCTGCCATTTATCTAAGCCCTTCAATCTTCCCCTTAGTTCTAGATAAGCACACAGCTTTTTGCAATAAAATTGGAATTCTCCCAGCAAAGTGCCTTTGCGTGGGAAGTTCTTTCATTCTGTTGCCCCGTGTGAGAATATGGGTGAGCTGTTTCTAACAAGAGCCCCGTCCCCTGCCCCGCCAAGACACTCCGCCCTGGTCCACTCTTTTCAGATGCCGGCTTCCTGCACTCACAACAGATCTGATATATGTAAGCCTCCCCTGACCCTGGCTCTCCAACTCCCTTCAGGCTACCGCTGGTTTTGTGACCGTGATCATCTGGCACACTCTAGACGCCCTGTAGGAGGCAGGAAATTCCTGCCACTAAGACCTTTACTGGTCGCAGTGGACCCTCTGGTGATCCATTTTCCTTTGGGGCATGAGGCTTCTGAGTTTACATGAGAGGCTCTTTGGTTTTTCTCCTCTGCTGCCGCTGCCGCTGCTGGCTAGAGTTGCTGTTTGCTGCAGGGCTGCTGTGTCTGGCTGAAGCTGCCTCTCTGCTCAGGGAAAACTGAACTCCCGTCCTGGAACTGCATTCTGCCGGAACCAGAGTTCTGTTTTCATTACTGACTTTTTCTGCTGCGTTCGAAAACTTTCCTGAGGTCAGGTTGCCCGTGGCTCCAAACCCATTGGGTCTCACAGATCGCACTTCACTGGTGACGACCCGGTAGTGCCCTCTGTATTTCCTCATGACGGCTGGGCATTTTGGGGACGCCCACCTGACCACCGTTCGCCCTGAGCTTCCTGGAAGCCGTTCCAGCCCGGGTTTTCTCTTTGTCTCTCTCGCTTACTCTTATTCTCTCTCTCTCTCTCTCTCTCTCTCTCTCTCTCTCTCTCTCTCTCTCTCTCTTCCTTCTCTCCCTGTGACAATGGGCACCTCTTCATCTGTACCTGAAGCCTCACCTCTCAAATGTTTAATAAAAAATCTGGCCACACTCTCCCTCACACCAGACATCAAGCCCAAACTTCTAATCAAATTCTGTACCCAAGATTGGCCTACATATCCACTGGATAATGGAAATCATTGGCCTCCAGAAGGCTCCTTACATCCAAACCTTCTCTGGGATCTTTTTAACTACTGCCAGCATCTGAAAAAGTGGAGTGAGATTCCCTGCATTTAAGGTTTTAGCCTTCTCACACAGCACCCTGTCGCTGCTCCTCCTGCCCTCCCTCTCAGGTCCTCCTTGTTTGCAAACCCTTCTCTTCCCCTACTTCTACTCCTGACTTCACAGATTCTTCCTCATTCAGCCCAGCAGATTAACCCCCACCTTATCCCCCAGTCCTATCTGCCCCTTCTCTCCCGCAATACCCTCCTCTTCCTCTGCCTGATTCCAAGGATCCTCAGCCTTCCATTTCATCCTCCTCCCCTCCGCCCTCTTCTGCCTGCTCCACCTCCTCCTCTTCCAAAGAGACACTCCCTTCCCCTCCCTCTCCTTCCTGTCCGCCTCCTGCCTCTTTCAGTCCTCCTGTTACCAGGTCTAAGGGACTCCTTCCCACCCCCAAGACCATCGCACCCCTTCGTGAGGTAGCTGGTCCCGAGGGTGTCATCAGAGTCCACGTGCCCTTCTCCATGTCAGACAATACTCAGCTAGAGAGGAAGTTAGGCTCATTCACCACTGACCCCACCACTTACATTCACGAGTTTCAATGGGTCCTGCAAGCATATAGCCTCACTCAACATGACATCTACATGCTCTTGGCCAATACACTTCCCCCTGAGGAAAGGCAATGGGTCTGGGAGCTAGCCCAAGCCCATGCTGATGAAAATCATAGGACCAATCCTAACCACCCCACAGGCCCTCATGCTGTCCCAGAGCAGGATTCTCTGTGGGATTACAACACCCCTGAAGGCTTACAGTCTCGTGACCTTTTTACATCCTGCCTCTTGGCGGGCCTGAAAAAGGCCATCTGTAAGGCTGTTAACTTTAAAAAGGTGCAGGAGGTCATTCAAAGGAAGGAGGAAACACCTTCAGAATTCCTGGATAGACTAACCAAGGCCCTTCAACAGTACACAAACCTCAACCCAGAAACCCCTGATGGCCGTCATGTCTTAATGACATATGTTCTGGCCCAAAGCTACCCTGACATTAAAGCCAAGCTTAAAAAGCTTGAACAGGGCCCTGCTACTCCTTAGACCAAAATCTTCATTTTTCAAGGTTTTTTATGATAGAGAGGGTGAAAGTGAATGCCGTAGGCAGAGGGCTGAAAATGCCAAATTCCAAATGTTGGCCCAGGTCATTCAGAGAAGGCCATCACCACGCCATCCCAATATGACACCCCCGGGAGCTTGCTTCAAAAGTGGTAAGGAGAGACATTGGGCCAGGGATTGTCCTTCACTGAGGACACCGTACAACCCCTGCCCAAAATGCCATCAAAGGGGACACTGGGGGGCAGACTGCCCAACAACCCAAATTGGAGATTGGTCAGCCGCCCGGCAACCACAGCCTCTCTTGGGCTTGGCAGAGGAGGATTGACGGAGTCCTGGGCTTTCCCTCCAGACTATTACCATCAATAATCAAGAGCCTAGGGTTACCTTCCTGGTGGATGGATGCTTCATTACCTTCCTCTTGGATACTGGTGCCGCTTTATCAGTCTTAAGGGAGTATTGGGGTTCTACCACACCCTCAAAAACTCCTATTGTCAGGGTAGGAGTTAAACAGATTTTCCCTCAAACCCCCCTATCATGTTATATGCAGGGATCCCTTTTGTCCTTCACTCACTTCTTTTTCGTTATGAGCCATTGCCCCATTCCCCTTCTGGGAAGGGACATACTCTCACTATGAAAAGTCACCATTCACATATCACCCCACACCTCTCCTACCTCTCATTTCCTCATGATGTTCCTAGGGGCAGATACACCTCCTTCATGCACTCCTCCATGACTCTCTAAACTAGTTAAGCCTGAGGTTTGGGACACAACTACACCCTTTATGGCTAAATGCAGTCCTATTCATATTGTCTTACGGGACCCTTCAAGATATATTAGTCAACCACAATATCCACTCACAACTACAGCCCTCCTCGAATTAGAACCCATCATCCAGGATTTATTACGAAAGGGGTATCTTAGGCCTACACACTCTCCTTTCAACACCCCCATTCTGGCACTTAAGAAACCTAACGTGTCCTACAGGCTGGTTCAAGACCTTCTCCTTGTCAACTCCTCTGTGGTCCCCATCCACCCGCTAGTGCCCAACCCTTACACCCTCCTCTCTCAGATTCCTGCCACTACTACCTACTTCTCGATCCTAGATTTAAAAGATGCATTCTTTTCTATTCCCTTGTTCTCAGAATCTCAGAATATCTTTGCTTTTACGTGGACTGACTCTCACATCCACCATTCTCATCAGCTTTCCTGGACTGTCCTCCCACGGGGATTCAGCCCCCATCTCTTTTGCCAAGTTCTTGCCCAGGACCTCACATCCTTTCACCCGACCTGTCCTGACTCTATTCTCCTTCAATATGTCAATGACCTTCTTCTATGTAGTCCCTCTGGGAACACTCTCAATCCCACACCGCTCAGCTTCTTAATTTCCTAGCAGACAAGGGATATAGGGAGTCTCCCCACAAGGCACAGGTTTCCCAGTCTTCTGTCACCTCTCTTGGTTTTTGCCGTACACCCGGGAAAAAGGAAATAACACTGGATAGGAGGCAACTCCTCTCTGATCTTCCAGTGCCCCATATGAAAGCCAAAATACTATCATTCCTAGAAGTAGCAGGTTATTTTAGGGCCTGGATCCCAAATTATTCTCTTCTATCCAAACCCCTGTATGACCTAGCAAATGGACCCCCTAGTGAATCTCTTGTCTTCTCCCCCATCTACCACTTCCGCAGGCTTCAGCAACTCCTCTTAAAGGCACCTGCCCTTCACCTTCCTGATCTTTCAAGACCATTTCATCTATATGTCCATGAAAAAGGGGGGCAAGCACTTAGGGTCTTAGGTCAAAACTATGGGCCTACATTTGCACCTGTGGCATATTTTCCAAGAAACTAGACTCTACCATTTGTGGGTGGGCCCCTTGCTTAAGAGCTCTGGTTGCTGGACAAATTTTACACAAAGAAGCCTCTAAGCTGACTTTTGGGGCACCTTGAACTATCCACTCCCCACATCACTTGAAAGATCTTTCAGCTTATAAGGGCCTTCAAACCCTTCCCCCATCCAGAGTTCTGTCGCTCCTCACTTTCTTTCAGGAAAACCCTAATATTACTTTCCTCCCATGCTCTGCACTGAACCCTGCCTCACTGCTCCCAATGACTTCCACGTCTAACACACCAACTCATAATTGCTTGGAAACCTTAGATGATTTCCTCTGCTGTCATTGTTCCATTTCTGAGGAACCACTCACCAAGCCTGACCTTATCTGGTTTACTGACAGCAGTTCCTATAGGCAGAACGGCAC
Source organism: Callospermophilus lateralis (assembly GCF_048772815.1). Lineage (NCBI taxonomy): Eukaryota > Metazoa > Chordata > Mammalia > Rodentia > Sciuridae > Callospermophilus > Callospermophilus lateralis. The sequence goes on along the minus strand of NW_027514379.1, from coordinate 1,066,680 downwards.
TCATTACTCTGGATACGCTGTAGTTTCAGCCACTGAGATTATAGAGGCCAAAGCTATGCCTTCAGGAACTACCAACCAGCAGATTGAATTTATAGCAGCCACTCGTGCCTGCCTACTAGCACAAGGCAAATCCGTCACCCTCTATACTGATTCAAAATATGTCTTCCAGATCTTATTATCTCATGCTTCAATATGAAAGGAGCGAGGCCTACTTACCACCAAAGGTAATGCGATCACTAATTTGGCTCTTTTAACCAATCTGATAGAGGCCTCCCACATACCCACCCAGTTGGGAGTTGTCCATTGTAGGTCACATCATAAGGACGGCTCTCTTATCACTGAGGGCAATGCCAAAGCTGACCAGGCGGCACGAATGGATGCTACCACTTCCAATTATGGCCCCCATGGGGGACATATTATGGCCAATTTAGACAGCTCATCTGAAGCCCCTACTTCTTCCAGTAAGAACAAAAATCTTTTCAACTTCCTTCATACTCTACACCATTCCAATTCTCAGTCTTTGACCCTTTTTTTACAGAGCTTCTTCTCCCTCAACCCTTCTGACATAGCCATGCTAGAGAATATAGCCTCTAATTGTCAGATCTGTCAGCGGACCAACCCTCATACTCCTTTAAGGCCCAAACCTTTCCCTTTCCACCAAGCCCGGAGACACATTCCCGCTGCTGACTGGCAAGTAGACTTCACCAACATGCCCACAGTATGGCACACTAAATACCTCCTTGTCTTTGTGGACACTTTCTCTGTTTGGGTTGAGGCATTTCCCACTTCCAATAAAAAGGCTTCCACTGTAGCTTCAATCTAACTGACAGACATCATCCCCAGGTTTTGTATGCCGACTTCCCTACAATATGACAATGGCCCTGAGATTATTTCTAGGATCACAAAAAAGGTCTCTCAAGCCCTCTCTTTCAAGTGGCATTTCCACTGTCCATATTACCCCCAGGCTTCAGGGAAAGTGGAAAGGGTAAATCGTACTCTGAAGGAAGTCCTTACCAAATTGACAATGGAATTAAACTTAGACTGGGTCAAAATCCTTCCCTTGGCATTGCTTCGAATCAGAGCTCTCCCTAAGAAACCATCTTTACTGTCTCCCTTTGAGATAATGTATGGAAGTCCTCTTATACCCCCTGGGTTGGTCATTTCACAAGGACCTCTCACCCGAGATTTGTCTTTGCCTCTCTTGTTTCATCTCCGCTCAGAACACTGGAAATATCAGAACTGGCTTCTTCCAGACCCAGTCTCCTCTCCAAACACTCCTCCCTTAACACCTGGGAGTCTAGTCTATTATAATACCCCAGAGGAGAAAGGGACTCTTGCACCAAAATGGGAAGGCCCCTATCCTGTCATTCTCTGTAACCCCACCGCCGCCAAACTCTCCTTATCAGACAACCATCTCACTCCCTGGATTCCCATTTCTAGGTTGAAGCCATATCACCAGGAGGCCCCACCTGCTGACGACAGGACCACCCCAGAGGAACTCCAAGAATCACCTCCTGAACCTCCCCTTTACTCCTGCTTTCCACACCCATCTCACCCATTTAAGTTGCGGCTCACACGGTGTTCCCTGCAGCCCAATTCCTCTTAAAGAAGGCACAGTGAGCTCTCCCAACACCCTAGTCTTCTCTAACTGCTTGTTTTTTTGTGCTCTGCTTCTTTTCTGTGCTCTGTTAGGACTTGTCTTTACCCTCCTAACCTACCATGTATTTATTCACTCTTCGGGAACGATACTCAGAACATGGCATGCAGAAGGTCCGCGCAGTGGATGCAACTACTTGCTTCATCCACAACTGCACCTCTATTCCCCTAAAATTGTCACCTTCAAGGACCTTCGTCCCTGGTAGCTGGAACTGGCCTTTCATTTGCTTCCTTTTTAATCAAACCAAAGACTATTGTCATTGGTGGCCTGAGATATATAATGGGTGTCCCTATTGGTCATGCAGTTTCCATAATGAACGTGGTAGCTGTTCTTACCACTCACTTGGCTACCCTGAAGGGTGGACTTCTAGTTACCTAAAGTGGCATAAAGGCTCTTCATCCGATAACAATGGATCATATACTTCAGATACACCTGACCCCAAGGCCAAACGTTGGGGCTATGTTGAGTTTGCTGTCTATGCTCGGACAACCTCAGCCAGACCCACAGGGTGGATGACTGTTGGCCGCACCCTGATTACGCCACCTAAGGCAACCATCCAGGTAGTCGAACACATTAAGGAGTCAGAATCAAAACTTCGAGATCTTATCCATAGCTCATCCAAAGAGGATTCAGAGCCTTCAACCCCCTAAGGTCCCCCTTCCACATGGCTCAATTTGCTACACCAAACTCTTCGATTATTAAACTCCTCCATTCTTTTGGTGCCTACTTCTCAGTGCTTTCTCTGTGCTTCACTTAGTCGTCCACTTCTAGCAGCGGTCCCATTAGCGGCAGGAAATATTTCAGCAAAAACCTACAATTTCTCTAAGTAAGGACAACCCCTACATGTGACACATATCCCACTGTGGGAAAGTTATTCCAACAATACTTTATTTCCTTTCATCTGTATCCACCTGCCAATAATGAATCCTTTACCCATTTGTTCCTTGAGCTATAGCACCCCATAGAGCCCTGCGTTTATGCAACCTGGACATTTCATCTGGTGTAATTGGTCTTTAAGTACCTCAACGATCAATGTCTCTGGCACCTGTATCTTGGTTACTGTAGTTCCTCTGCTTTCTTTGTATACTCCCACTGAATTCCGACAGTTGGCCCTACCTTCCCGCACCCGTAGGGCAGTCTTTCTGCCGGTTCTGGTAGGCCTCACTTTAACAACCTCAGTGGCGAGTCTCGGTCTCTCTGGTGGAGCTATAGGTCATGCTCTATGGGCATCCAATGACGTGCAACAAAAACTGCAGGAAGCACTCGATACCACTGCTGAGTCTCTTGGCTCCTTGCAGTGGCAGGTTACTTCATTGGCACAAGTGGCTTTACAGAACCGAAGGGCAATTGATCTTCTCACTGCAGAAAAAGGGGGTACATGCCTATTTCTCAGAGAGAATGTTGCTATTATGTTAATGAATCTGGGCTAATAAAAAAAAAAAGTTGTTAAATTGCAGGAATTATCGACCCAATTGCTCAAACCTACCTCCTCCAAACCCATAACGAGGTTCTTCCAATCCTATCTTGCCATGTACTTACTACCTCTCTCTGTGCCCCTTATTGGGATGCTCCTTTTTTGTGCTCTCTTGCCCTGCATAATGAAGTTCCTTCAAACCCAACTGCAAAAAATTCGTAATCAAACTTTCAACCAGCTTTTGCTTAGGCACTACCAGCCTCTGATGACCGACGAACCCCCAACATCTCCAAGAGAACAGTTCACTCCGTGATGAAGCTCACTACCAGGCACGATGGAATGCAATGGACATCAGACAGTGGGAGACAACAAGCTCGGAAAACCTCTTAATCTGCCATCCTGGATTCTTGAATCTTTATGACTTTCTAAGCTTCCTCATGGCCCTTGGTCTCTTCTATGTCACTCCCCCAACATGGAACTTCTGCCAAAAATTGACCATTGCTTTAATTTTTATCTTCATTCTGTTTTTATTCACTCTGATCTTCTTCAGGTCCTGTGGCACCTTGTCCAGGCAACGCTTCCAGTATTTTCTAGAGTCTCTGTTACAGGACCAGTGGCTGATACCAACAATCTCCTCCATCCAGGACTGGTTCCATACCATCGACAACTTGTGGCTTCAGGGAACTTTCATTGACTTCACCCCTACGGAAGTAGCTGTCTATAGCCACTGGGTTTTATTTCTTGCTGCCATGATATTCCCAGACCTGCCCCCCGAGCATTCCTCCCCTTCCCTTTCTAGGCCTCACAGCACCCCCATACAGCAGGAAGCAGCCGGATCTAAAAACGACGCCCCACTTCCTAAGAAAACAAAAAGGAAGGAATGTTGGGAAAAGTATAAATGGCAGCCATACCCCAGAGAAAAACCCCAACATGGTGCCTAAAGACTTCTTCTTCCTACCTTCTTCATTTCTGCAGTGGTGCGAAAAGTTCCCGCCCTTGTGAACTCTCCTGCCAGCGCCAATTTCAAATCTCACTGGTGGAGAACCTTAGCCCCAATGAGAACTAATTCCTGGGTTCTGGAGATGATATCTGAAAGAACTTGCTTTCAATAAACGGGTTGCTGCCATTTATCTAAGCCCTACCATCTCCCCCTTAGTTCTATATAATCACACAGCTTTTTTGCAATAAAATTGGAATTCTCCCTTTGAAGTGTCTTTGCGTGGGGAATTATTTCACTCATGATCAGCAACATGACATCCAAAGGTTCTCCAGTGCCACCTGGTCATGGAAATTTCAGAAATTTTTTGGTATTTATTTAGCCATTTTTGAAGGATGATGTTGGAGGCACTGTGGGTTTCAATTCATGCAGGAACCATTATATGGTAAGGAAGCTCATTTCAATGAAATCTCTGGAGAACACTCACAGGCAAGCCTTCCCAAAGAGTGGCCAAAAGGTCACATGAAGCCAGGATCATTGAGGTCTACAATGTGAGTTCCATGTGTGTTTAGACTCTCAACTATGGCTGCCAAGTCTTTCAGAATAAAATCATGTGATATCCTGGCTGAGATTCCCAGTGCAATCTGGAAAGCCACCCTGGCCCTCGATCTCAGTTTCCAAGGGCGATTCTCATGCGTGGCCTCCTAAAATCCCAACACATTTCATGGCAATACTTCTCTGAGGTCAGTTTCAGAACTCAGTCTCTAAGAGGAATCACACCAGAGTTCAAGCCCAGGTGGATCCAGTCATCTCTTTCAACCGCTACACAAATGACCACAATTAAAACCAAAACACTCCCACATGGCCATCATCTTCTTCCATATAGACACTAATCATAAACTCTGGCTGGAGTTTTCCATGAGGGGTGCAGCCCAAGACAGTCTCAAAAATAAGCTCTCTTGCCCCTCATTTGCCTAAATTCACGGTGGCCTGGACACCCATCCTGTGAACCAGGAGTTATCAAATAGGCCAGGTGTTAATACTGCTCTGCATCTCCAATTTGAGGCCTACTGACTGTCAGGTATAGATTCTTTATATGATTTGGAGTCATGAGAAAACCCAAAAACCTATGGGCTCGCCTCTGCAGGGCTTTGAATAAATAATTTGACCCAAAGGATCCCTATTAACACTTGATGGGGGTCAGGAAACTTACAAATGAATGTGAGAAACTTCATTCACAATAACTGCTCTTTTGGCCATTGTGGTTTTGGGTGCACTCATGGCATATCTCTTTACATAAATCAGGTGCTGAGAATCTAAGCCACAACCTCACACAGGGCCACGAGGTTTATTCAGACACATTCCTTTCCAAAGCAATTAAGCAAAGAGCAACAGGTGATGCCCATTCATTTGCATTTGAAAACTGTTTTCTTCAGGCTTAACAATGGGGTGGCCTTAGGCAAAGACCTTCCTGACATTCAGGGCAACAGAACAATTGATAATCAAAAGGCCCAAAGCAGGGTTTCTCCACTGAGATTTTCTTGGTCACACTGATATCTGAGTTTTCCGAGATGCTCGCAATTCACTTCAGCTATCCAGTACATGGCCATGTCACAGATCTTGGAGGTGGTACATATCTTGGACACAAAACCATGAGCCTATTCTGGAGAGTGGCTAGAATTCCGGAAGGAAACAGAAACTTAGGAAGATAGCAGGTGTTGCCCATGGATAAGGCAAGCCTCAGTTCATTCATAAGTTGGGCAAGATGAATGCTGGGAATCTTTCTACTATACAGGACACATCAATTTTTGCATTCTCTTTTCTAATATCTACAACCACGGACACAGTGGATACACAGACATAGAAACACTCGCCTTGTCAAACTACTTACTAGAAGAAGTCCACTCCAAATCAAACAAACCACCTTTCCTACCTATTCTCAGATCATGAGACAAAACCTGAATCACACCCACAAAGGCACATCCTTCCCCCATGTAACTCTGTGACTATCCGGAGTGTCCTTTGAGTGGTGGGCCAAACTATGTTCCCCCAAAATGGCCTGTCCTATCTCAGATCTGGTCACCTTGGCCAACTCTGTGAAGTTGTCAGGAGCCAGCAGTGAACCACCACCTGCTTTCTCAGGAAAGGACCCTATTCAGAGCTCTCCTGGTATTTGGCCATCCTCACATCTGTAGGTACCAAGAAAGACTGACACTCTCCTTGGTAAATCCAAAAAAATGAGCCAATGGGTATTGGACTGGACTGGCTCCAGGTGCCTGGCTTCCTGGATCCGAAGTTCAGAGAGTTCCATCACCAAGAAAGTGAGGTAGATCACTTCTTCAGGAACCGAATGAGGTCACTGCCTTGACAACCACTTTGTACGAACAGTTGCTTTCAAGAGTCCCATGAGATGGAGGCTGCCCCTACTTCCTGTGACATTTTCATAAGTTAGAATGGTATATAAACCATGGGCACTCGGGAACCGCTCTCCACCTAGGACTGGTTTGGTCCATCTTTTCTACATTAAGAAGAGAGAGGCTGATTCATACACATCCCTTCATGCTGACGAGGTTGTTTGCCATAGAAGATGACTTTTCTCTCTCAGTCTTTCATAGCTGCCTACATCTTCTCAAAAGATCATTTCTCCATGGACCTTTGATGTTCTCAACAGGTGGAAGATGCCCTACATTCCTGTGTTGTAAAACTAACCCTGTCCCTGCTCTTCTGTAAAGTTTGATTGAGAGAACAGTGTATGGTTTGGGTTAATAACATGTTCAATTTGGGTTAGGAATATTTCTGCATGACAAATAATGGTATTGGGAAACTATGATATTTACAAGAATATATAGGTGAAATATAAGTATTAAAATAGAAATCTAGGGAAGATATGTAGCCCAGAAGGGCATTGGGCCCTTAATTGGTACACATAGCTTTGAATGATGTTCTGCAAAAATGTCTCAGATAAATCTATATACAATGGCATAGGAGCTTGTACCTTGGATGATTGAATGTCGAAGAGAACATCCACTCAAAAAGAGATAGTCGGTAGGATTAGGAAGATAGTCGGTAGGTTTAGAAAGAAGAGTGAGTATAGGATTTAGACCAAAAGATCTTAAGCAATAGGGTTTCGGGTAGACAGTGAATGTAAAAGTCAGCATATGTGAAGAGTCAGTCACAATGATGAACAGGGGAAAATATGTAGGAATACAGACAGAAACAGAGACATTACTAAATCAGGCAAAGTATAAAGTGAGTGATAGGATTAGACATTTTCAACAGGCTTGAGGTTGAATATATAATCTTAGGAAGAAACAAATATGTAGTCACCAATACGATTGACATTTCAGAGCATTAGGAAACCTGGACATGGAAGGTTTTAGTAATCCATGCTCACTTTTCATTTAGGCTTTGGTACAATCTTAAGAGTGACCTTTGCTTTTTTGGTCCAGAATATTACTGTGATAAAATGTATATGTAGATCAGATGACATGAGTATTTCTTCGACCATTTCTGGCAGCAATATTTAAAATATGTATAAATTAGTATTGGGGGTACAACGAGGTGTACCCTGTGTCTATAAATATAGAGATAATGCATGAATAGATCATACAGTTAATAAATAATATAACGGGTTCCACTTTAAATAATGGATTGAATTGATATCTGAAAATATATAAGAAATCATATATTGATATAGAATCATTCATAACAACTAGTTATACGTCTAATTGTAATCTTAGTGTTATGGTTTATCATGAAGAGTGTGTGAGTTTTGCTTCAAAAGTGATTATGGAAATTGAAAATAATGTGTTTGGAAAGAAGTCTCATGAAAAGACCAGTCAGACACATGGAGGAATACATGTTTCTGAAGCAGAAAGTGATTGAAAGTGAAATAAATGCCTATAAATTCGTGAACGTGTGGATGAAATATATATGCTATTATGTGCATAAACTCAAGAAATAGAAATGTACCAGTGTTGAATAAAAATGAACTTCAAAATAAATGTCATGTCCCATAGGAATCTACTTGCATTGATATTAAACTGGGTTAGTTACTGTAGAAATATTAGGATTTATATGCACTATTCACTGAAGTTAGTTTTCAATACTAGGAAACAAATATGTATTTCAGGTGAATGAATATTTCTGAGAATAATCTTGTGAAAATTTGATTATAAATCCACATATATGAACAAGAATAAATTTAGGGAATGTATAATAAGACACATATGTTAAATATTATGAAATATCTGGAGAGTATATATGCCAATCTAATTACACAGTGAAATATATATCATCCACAGATCCAAAAATATTCATTTTAGTCGATATGGATTTATGTATAACTTTTTTAACTAGGAAGCTCCCCCATAGGTTGAATTTTCAGTTCCTACATCGTTTAGGAGGAGTGATCTCTTCTCACAGTTTGTATCTGCCAAGTCATGTAACTCATGAAAATTTGCGTGTGATACCAGGTAGGATTCTATATGTGCATATAAAAATACATGTGCTGAATAGACTACAGAGAAAGGGAGACAGGAATTCACATATTTGTTAACATTAAAAGAACATGGAGAACTATTTCAATTAAAAATGGACTAGATTTATAACTCCTACCCTATATAATGCAAAACGCAAGTCCAAAAATACAACATGCCTCCTCTGAACTGCTTGTATTTCTATTCTGTTTCGGTTATTTTTCTCCATCATATTATGATTAGTACTCAGAATCTATTAGGGTATGTGTTAGTGTCAGGGATTCAGTATTTCAAATGTAAAATAGAAAAATGAATCCAATGTGTATACAAATATGTGCTAAACAAAATCTTCCCACTCTCATCCAGAACAATTCCTTGACATTACCTTCGCCCAAAGTAAGACACAATTAGAGGAGAAGAGTTAGAAAATCTGTGAATATATATATGGAATGGAATATGCTCAGGGGTTTACAACCTTGGCAGTGGTAGAGGAGTTTCCAAAAGTATGGGACAGGGTAAAAACTCCATAAACATGGAGCTCTGCTGGCCTAAATACTTCTTGAGAAACTGCCTCTGAGGTTGGGCACTTGAAATATATGTTGTTGTCAGGAGCTTTAGCTGCTTTCTAGTGAGACCATCAAATCTGTGTCTGCATCTATGTGACCTGGAGGAAATGGTTTCTTATTTTCCAAAGAAACATGAGGCAGCAGTGCTGAATTCTCTCTTTGTAAGTAAACGGTGACCATTGGGGGATAAGTGTCTTTTCATGTGGACTGTGAAGCCATTTGGTCATCTTCTATTTTCGTGGTGTTTCTTGCTGCTGCACTGGGACTTTGGCAATTGCTTCATGAAATTAAAGGAGTTCAACTGGGACACAGTTCTGGAGGCAAATCTGTCATGTGTGGTGAGTCAGCGTCTACAGGAGAATGCACCAACCAGGCTTCTAACGCACATAGCTTGGCCCCATGTCCATAGCAACCTGATTCTGAACATTGCCCGGAAACATCTCCATATAACAAGATGCCTTTTCATGTAAGGGTCTGCTGGCTGCACCATGTCAGTCACAAGCCATTTGGAAGCCAATGGCAGATCCACATGGCCCAAAAACAAATTTTTTATCACACACCTTCCCACCACTGCTCTAGGCACATTACTCAGCAGGTTCCAACTTACTGGCATCTCTGTTCTACACCATTTTCATGAAGCCCAGTCAATCAAGGCACTGTCTGGTACACTCATGATCAGCAACATCCAAAGGTTCTCCAGTGCCACCTGGTCATGGAAATTTCAAAAATTTCATGGTATTTATCAAGGCATTTTTCAAAGATGACGTTGGAGGCACTGTGGGTTTCAATTCATTCAGGAACCATTAAATGGTGAGGAAGCTCATTTCAATGAATGCTCTGGAGAACTCTCACAGGCAAGGCTTCCCAAAGAGTGGCCAAAAGGTCACATGAAGCCAGGCCCATTGAGGTCTACAATGTGACGTCCATGGGTGTTGTGACTCTCAACTATGGATGCCAAGTCTTTCAGAATAAAATCATGTGATATCCTGGCTGAGATTTCCCGGGCTCTTTGGAAAGCCACCCTGGGCCTAGATCTCTGTTTCCAAGGGTGATTATCATAGGTGGCCTCCTAAAATCCCAACAAAATTCATGGCAATACTTCTCTGAAGTCAGTTCCAGAACTCAGTCTATAAGGGGAATCACACCAGAGTTCAAGCCCAGGTTTTCTCAGTCATGTCTTCCAACCGGACACAAATGACCAAAATTAAAACCAAAACACTCCCATATGGCCCTCATCTTCTTCCATATAGACACTAATCATAACCTCTGGCTGTAGGTTTCCATGAGTGATGGAGTCCAGAAGAGTGGCCAAAATAACTCCCTTGCCCTCATTGGTGTAACATCAGGGTGGTCTGGACACCCTTCATGTGAACCAGGATTGATCAAATATGCTAGACGTTAATACTTCTATGCTTCTCCAATTTGTGGAAAACTGAGTATCAGGTATATAGTTTTATGTGATTTGCCGTCATGAGAAAACACAAGCACCTCTGCAGGTCTTTGAAGAACTCATTTGACCCAAAGGATCCCTATTCTCACTTGATCGAGTTCAAGAACTTTAAATATAAAGGCGAGAGACTTCATCCACAATGACTGCTCTTTTGACCAATTTGGTTTTGGATGCACACATGGGATCTCTCTTTACATCCATCAGGTGCTGAGAATCTGAGCCACAACCTCACATAGGGCCAAGAGGCTGATTCAGACACATCCCTTTCCAAAGCAATTAAGCAAAGAGCCACAGGAGATGCCCATTCATTTCCATTTGAAAACTTTTTCTTCAGTCTTCACAAAGGGGTGGCATGAGGCAAAGACCTTCCTGACATTCAGGGCAACAGAACAATAGGTTAGCAATAGGCCAAAAGCAGGGTTTCTCCACTGAGACTTTCCTGGTCACACTGATATCTGAGTTTTCTGAGATGCTCGCCATTCCCTTCAGCTATCCTGTACATGGCCATGTCACAGAGCTTGGAGGTGGTACATATCTTGGACACAAAACCATGAGCCAATTCTGGAGAGTGGCCTGAATTCAGGAAGAAATCAGGAACTTAGGAAGATAGCAGGTGTTACCCATCCATACGGCAAGCCGCATTCCATTCATAAATTGGGCAGGAAGAATGCTGGTAAGCTTTCTACCAGACTGGACACATCAATTGCTGCATTCTTTTTTTCTAATGTCTACAACCATGGACACAGTGGGATACACAGACATAGAAACCTTCGCCTTGTCAAAACCCTTACTAGAAACCGTCCACTCCAAACCAAACAAACCGCCTTTCCTACCTATTCTCAGAACATTAGACAAAATCACAAACACACACCCACACCCACAAAGGCACCTCTTTTCTCAAAGTAGGTCTCTGACTATCGTGTGCTTCCTCTGACTGCTGGGCCATACTATGTTCCCATCAAATGGCCTGTCTTGTCTCAGATCTGGTTTCCTTGGCCAACTCTGTGAAGTTGTCAGGAGACAGCGGTGAGCCACTTACTGCTTTCTCAGGAAAGGCCACTCTTAAGATCTTTCCTGTCATTTGGCTATCCTCACATCAGTAGGTAGCAAGAAAGACTGAGTCTGTCCTTGGTAAATCAAAAGAAGTGAGACCACTGGGACTGGGACTGGGACTAGATTTGTGTGCCTGGCTTCCTAGATCCCAAGTTCAGAGAGTTCCATCACCAAGGATGTGAGGTGAGGTCACTTCCTTCAGGAACTGAATGAGGTCACTGCCTTGGCAACCACATTGTCTTAACATTTACTTCCAAAGGTCCCATGAAATGGAGGCTTCCCCTACTTTATGTGACACTTTCACAAGTTAGGATGGTATATCAACCATTGGTAACTGGGAACAACTCTCCACACAGGCCTGGTTTGGTCCTTCTTCTCTACATAAAGAAGAGAGAGGCTGATTCAGACACATCACTTCATGCTGACCATGTTGTTTGCAAAGGAAGATGACTTTTGCTCTCTCAGTTCCTTCATAGCTACCTACATCTTCTCTAGAGATCATTTGTGCATGGACCTTTTAGTTTCTCAGCAGTTGGAAGATTTCCTTCATTCCTGTATTTTAAGACCAACTCTGTCCTTGCTCTTCTCTTATGTTAGATTGAGGGAACAGTGTATGGTTAGGGTTAATAACAGGTTCGATTTTGAATAGAAATCATTCTGCTGGATGAATAATGGTATTGGAAACCTGCAATATTTACAAGAATATATAGGTGAAATATATGAGTATGAAAACAGAAATCTAGGTAAGATTTGAAGTCCAGAAAAGCATTGAGCCCTTGATTTCGGTATTAAGCTTTGATTTGTTTTCTGCACAGATGGGATACTTTGCTTTGAATTATGTTCTGCAAAGATGTCTCAGATAAATTGATATATAATTGCATAGGACCTTGTAACTTGGATGATTGATTGTAAAAGAGAACTTCCAGTCAAAAAGGAGTAATCGGTAGTATTAGGAAGATAGTCGGTAGGTTTATATAGGAGAGTGAGTATAGGATTTGGACCAAAAGTTCTTTAGCTATAGGGTTTCGGGTATACAGTGAATGTAAATGTCAGAACATGTGAAGAATCAGTCACAATGCAGAACTGGGGAAAATATGTAGGAATGCAGATATCAATAGAGACTTTAGGAAATCTGGCAAAGTATAGTCGGTTGTGAAATGTTAATAAAATAGGTACTTGTCACTTCCTGTTTTTCTGTATGCTTAATAAAACACTGTTGAAATCTTGAGAACTGTTTTCTAATCTTTTTCCCAGAATGTGCTGTCCCCAACTGCCAAACTGCAGAATGTACTCCCTCACCCAGTTGCACGCAAACTGCTCACTCGCCCAGACTCATCAATAAACTTCCCTCCCTGCCCACTTCAAGGAAAGTATATGAGCTCTGCTCTATTCAAATTAGCTCTGAGCCCCAGCATGCTGGACCCCCAATAAACCCTTTGCTTTTGCATGAGAGAGTCTCTTGGTGGTCTCTTCCCCCAACGCTCTCCCGACCTTTATATATGGAGGTTCCTTCGAGATCCGGCAGGGGCGGAAGAGAGACCTCAATGGGCTACTCTCAGGGAAAGTAAGGCGCCTCTTTCTGGTTTCAGGTTTCAGGTTAGGGCTTGGCAAAATGGCTGTTGATGAAGTTGCATGAGCTCTCTTTGACGGTGGCTGGCAGATGTGTCACAGAGCCACAGGCTCTGGGGGACGCCACAGAGGACTCGGGAATCAAGGAACAATAGTCTCCTCGACTCAGTGATGTTTTGTTTCAGATTCGGTATTGCCAGCCCATCGGGTTTTGCCGGCTGCTCAGTCTTGGTCTCAGTGTTGGACGTTCATTGCCTGTCTTTATTATCTTGTCTTGTCTGTGTCGTGAGAGTTGCTTTTACTGTTTGTGTATCTTTCATTATGGGACAGGTCACTTCAATGCCTCTGTCTCTGACCTTGATCACTGGACCAAAGTCCGCTTAAGGGCTCAGAATCTTTCTTTTTCAGTAAAACGCTGGACCTGGCAGACTCTCTGTGCCTCAGAATGGCCCACCTTTGCATTCGGATGGCCCCTAGAAGGATCTTTCTACTTCGCACTAATTTAATAAGTCAGAGATATTGTCTTACAACCAGGGCCACATAGCCATCCCGATCAACAGCCATATATCTTAACTTTGCAGGACCTCTGCAAATCTCCTCCTCCATGGGTGAAGCCTTTCCTTGCCATGTCCCTGCTCCTACTCTTTTCCCCACGATCTCTCAAACCCTCTGCTCATCCTCCTCCTCCACCCTCTGTTCTCCCTGAGTCACAAGATTTGACTCTACTGGACTCTCATCCCCCTCCTTATCTTCTACCCTCATCCCACAACCCCCAACACCCTCTAAGTGATTCCCCTGCTGCTGACTCAGCCTCTCCGCCATTGGAGAAAGATAAGCCAGCCCAGTGCACTCCAGATAACTCCCCTGCAGCACACACAGCCCCTCCTCCCCTGGAGGAAGCTGGCCTGGCTAAAGGAACTCGACAGCGTCAAATGATTTAAAACCCTGAAACTCCCGTGTTGCTCCCCCTCCATTCCTATGGGCCAATGATTGACAACGGCCATGGAGGAAAAATGCAAGCCTACCAGTATTGGCCTTCTCCTCTTCAGACCTATATAAATGGAAAAATAACAATCCTCCTTTTACCGAGGACCCAACCTGGCTCTCAGGTCTGGTTGAGTCATTGATTTTTTCACACCAGCCTAATTGGGATGACTGCCAACAACTCATAGGGACTCTCTTCATGACAGAGGAACAAAAGAGAATCCTCCTGGATGCTAGAAAACAATATCCTCGGACTAGATGGGTGACCAACACAACTTCCCAACATAATCAAAGCCGGCTTTCTTTTGAAACGACCCAAGTGGGACCCCAACACATTTGAAGGTAGGGAGCATCTGTCCACTTATCACTGGGCTCTAATAGTGGGTATCTTAGTGGCCGCTAGGCGACCAACTAATTTGGCCAAGGTAAGAGAGATTATTCAAGGGCCTGGTGAATCTACCTCTATGTTCCTAGAGAGAACTATGGAGGCATATAGGAGATATACTACTTTCGATCCTCAGGCAGAGGATCAAAAGGCATCTGTCACAATGGCCTTTATTGGGCAAGCTGCCCTAGATATTAAAAGAAAGTTACAATGCTTAGATGGATTACAAGATATGATTTTGAGAGATTTAGTTAGAGAAGCCAACAAGGTATACTATAAGAGTGAAACTGAGGAAGAGAAGGGAGAAAAGGGAGGATGAGAGAAGCAAAAGACAGAGTAAGGCATTGACTAAGGTCCTGGTCACAACAACAAACAGGCCAGAAATTAAGAAACAGAGAGACAGAAAGGGATACCTGGGCCCACACTAGAGGCCACCCCTGGCCTCAGATCAATGTGCCTAACTCTAAAGAAAAAGGACACTGGGCCAAAGAGTGCCCTAGAAAGAGACAGCCACGCCAGCCAGACATTCTGACTCTGGAGGATGACTAAGAAAGTCGGGGCTCAGATCCTCTCCCTGACCTCAGGGTAACTTTTGAAGTGGAGGGGACCCCAGTAAACTTTGAAGTAGATACAGGGGCAATATACTCAGCCCTTAAGGCCCCATTGGGCCCTCTATCAAATAAAAGGTCTCTAATTCCAGGGTCTAAATGCAGTAAATATCAGACTTTGACAACTAAGGGGACCATGGAGCAGGGGAAAGGATAAATCCATCACTCCTTCCTAGTAATCCCAGAATGCCCGGCCCCATTGATGGGCAGAGATCTGCTCACCAAGCTCTGGGCCAAAATAACTTTTAACCCTGAAGGCCCCCAAGTGGAATTTCTAAATCCTTCAGTAAATACTCATATAATCATGGCTCTAACTATGTTAGTAGCAAATGTTCATCAACTCACTCATCTTTGCTCAAAGAAACTGCATTCATTCCTGAAAGATCAAGAACAGAGTTTTCCACTAACCGACTCACAGTGAAAGAAAATAAGTGAATGGGTAACAAAAGCCTGTCAGGTCCATCAATTGGTTAATACTTACCCTTCCAAGCTCCCTGCAGGAAAGCACCTACGAGGAACCATACCAGGAAAATTCTGGGAAGTGGACTTTACTGAAATTAAGCCAGCAAGGTATGGACTTAAATATCTTCTAGTCTTTGAAGATACATTTTCAGGACGGATTGAAGCCTTCCCCACAAAAAAAAAGAAAGAAAAAAGAAAAAAAAAAAAAGAAACAGAGCAAATGGTTGTCAAGAAGATCCTGGAAGACATTTATTCTCCCCTTGACGACCAGTAGTCTTAACCCTCATCAGCCCCTTAAGCAGCGATGGCTGATCACAAATCCTACTGGAAAAGAAGTATGGTCTATCTCACATACAGCCCCCTTATGGACCTGGTGGCCATCTCTCCACCCAGACATTTGTCAGCTGGCTATAGGTCTTTCCTATTGAGATATCCCTGATGAAGAGGATCCCACTAAAATTCCATTAAATCCCTTCGGTACCATAGAAAATGGAAACAAACATTATGGATGTAGGGACACGTGAGCCAGATGCAGGTTGGCTAGCCTAGATTACTATGTTTGCCCGGCGGAGTATCAAAGCCACAAACAGTCACGGCTGTGCGGGGGGGAGAGCAGACTTCTTTTGTAAGTCATGGGGCTGTGAGCATACAGGGACTGCCAGATGGAACCCAAACTCCTCATCAAATTCTGTAAAGAGCATTGGCCATATTACCAATTAGATAACCAAAACCGATGGCCCCAAGAGGGGTCTCTATATCCTCAAATTCTGCGTGACCTTTTAAACTTCTGAAAGTGCTCAAAAGGGTAAAAGGAGATTCCCCTATGTGGAGGCCTTCTCCCTCCTTTGCTCACATCCTGAACTATGCTTCTCCAATAGATGCTTACCCTCAGCCTTCTGCTCCAGACTCTCTGCTGTCACTCCCACCTCAGCAACTTGATTTCTGCCCTCCAATATCTAGATCAAAAACCCAAATCTCCGCCAGTTCTCAGACCATTGCCCCCTTGCTGAGGTAGCAGGTACTGAGGTACCACTCCACTCACTCACTACTCTCTTCTCCTGTCAGTGCCCGCACTGGGTCCCTCCAGGTCCTCTTACCAGCTAATGCAAAGCTCAAACCCACTGAGGAGAACCCTCAGACCCTTATCCAAAATGTAATGAAAATGGCCTTTAATGTTGCTTTGTCATCACTGAAAACAGGTTACTAAAAATTTAAAGTCCCTCACAGGCTTTTTGGGATACTCACTCCCATTTCCCCCTCTGTTCTATCTGTTTTCTGCTCAAATTTTTCTTGCTATTAAGATCCCAAAGCCCTCTCCCAATATTCTTTTACATCTCTCCTTCCTCATTCTCAGATCCACGGAAGTTGCTCTCATCCCTGCCTTCCAAGTCGTCCCCCTCTGTACCAGGTCCACAGAAAAGTCTTAATTAACCTTCTCCAGAAGTCTTCACCATGGCTGATTTACGACTTTCAGCAAAAGAGTCCCTATAAAAGAGATCACTGTAGATAAACATCCTATTTTCGTGTTGCCCTGGTCTCCTTGGAAACTGGCTAAAAAAAACCAGCACTCCTAATCTAGACACACCCTTAATAGTTTTTCACAAAATATGTGAAAAAAAGGCCTCTGGCCTTGAGCTGGGGCTTCACAGAGATGGCTACATTTCTAAGATAAAGAAGTTACAAACTGGGCTGCATGGAAACAGCTGGCAGGTTGAAAAAAAAGAAAGGGAAGAAAAAGCTCTCCCCCACATAGGTGTCCTTGAAAAGTTAACTTGCGCCAAACTGAGGAAAAAACAGAAACGAAAACTGCTTTTTGTGAACTTCTGCAGACTGTGAACTTCTGAGCCCCTTTCCTTACGTGTTGTGTACAAAATTCTGAAACTACCTAAACTTGGGTTTCAGGGGATTAATTGATTACAACAGAAGCAATGCCCCCTGAATCTGGTTGCAACCAAAAAAGACTGTTTTCCTGTCTTTGGTGCTATCTTAGGTGCCTTGCCTTGTCCGTCCCTACAACAGTATAATTCTATATACTTAAACACTGTTTATGTTTTCATGAAATGGTCAACAGATGTGATTAATTGTGTAATGGTGCAGATGTTTCCCAGAGTGCTCTATCATGATGCAGGTTCATTTGAAGATCAAAGAGGGGGGCATATAACACGGTTCCGCTGAAAACATATGTCCCTCACCTTAGCCATTCTATTACGAATAGTAGTTACTGCAGGGTAGGGCACGGGAACCATTGCTCTGGCCCATGGGACACAACAAATGACCCAAAGCAGCAATAGATCAAAAATTAAAGATATTAGAAACCTCCATCACAGCTTTGAACGAATCTTTGACCTCTCTCTCTGAAGTTGTTTTACAGAACAGTCGAGGATTGGACCTCCTTTTCATGAGAGAAGGGGGCCTTTGTGCTTCATTGAGGGAAGAATGTTGTTTTTATGTCTACAATACTGGAGTTGTAAAAAAAATCTATGAGTAAATTAAAAAGATGCCTTGAAGAGCGACAACGAGAGAGAGAGAGGCCCAAGAATGGTAGTTTGAGTCTTTTTTTACACAGTCCCCCTGGTTAACTACGTTTTTATCAACCCTAGCCAGTCCAATAATAATCGTCATATTATTGCTAACTATAAAACCCTGTTTTCTCAACCGTGTAATTTCTTTTCTCCAAGCTCAAATTGGACAAATTAAACTTATGGTAATACCCCACTAGCAGACATAGAATGTGACACCCCACAATGATCACTTTTATGATTAAAAGTAGCCAGAAGAAGAAGTGGGGAATGAAAGGTTAATAAAATATGTACTTGTCACTTCCTGTTTTTCTGTATGCGTAACAAAACACTGTTGAAATCTTGAGAACTGTTTGCTAATCTTTTTCCCAGAATATGCTGTCCCCAATTACCAAACTGCAGAATGTACTCCCTCACCCAGTTGAATACAAACCATCCACTCTCCCTGACCCATCAATGAACTTCCATCCCTGCCCTCTGCAAGGAAAGTATATAAGCTCTGCTTAAGCTGTTGTCAGGTCTCTCTGCTCTATTCAAGTGAGCTCTGAGCCCCAGCATGCTGGACCCCCAATAAAACCTTTGCTGTTGCATGAGATAGTCTCTTGGTGGTCTCTTTCTCCGGCACTCGCCCAAACTTTACTTGGATGATTGAATGTAGAAGAGAACATCTATTCAAAAAGTTATAGTCAGTAGGATTAGGAAGATAGTTGGTAGGTTTAGGAAGAAAAGTGAGTATAGGTTTTGGAACAAAAGTTCTTTGCCAATAGGGTTTTGGTTAGAGAGTCAATGTAAATATCAACACAAGTGAAGAGTCAGTCACAATGATGAACAGGGGAAAATATGTAGAAAAGCAAATATCAATAGAGACATTAGGAAATCAGGAAAAGAATAAAGTGAGTTATGGGATTAGATATTTTCTAAAGGGTTGAGGTTGAATGTATGAGCTTAGGAAGAAACAAAGATGAAGTCAACAATAGGATTGACATTTGAGAGCATTAGCATAGCCCAAGACAGTGTCCAAAATAAGCTCCGTTGCCCTCATTTGCCTAAATTCCCGGTGGCCTGTACATCCTTCCTGTGTACCAGGAGTGATCAAATAGGCCTGACCTTAATATTGCTCTGCTTCACCAATTTGAGGCCTACCGAGTGTCGGGTACACATTCTTTATGTAAATTGGAGAGATGAGAAAACCCAAGAACCTATTGGAAAGCTTCTGAATTAATTTGAAGAAATCATTTGACCCAAATGATCCCTATTCTCACTTGATGGAATTCAGAAACCTTACAGAGGAAGGCAAAAGACTTCATCCACAATGACTGCTCTATTTTGCCATTTTGGATTTGGATGCACACATGGGATCTTTCTTTAGATCCATCAGGTGCTGAGTATCTAAGTCAAAGAATCACACTGGGCCAAGAGGCTGATTCAGACACACCTCTTTCCAAATCAATTAAGAAAAGAGCCAAAGGTGAATCCTATTAATTTCCATTTGAAAAATCTTTTCTTCAGGATTCAAAAAGCTGTGGCCTGAGACAAAAACCTTCCTGACTCTCAGGGCAACAGAACAATAGGTAAGCAAATGGCCCAAAGCAGGGATTCTCCACTGAGACTTTACTGGTCACACTGATATCTGAGTTTTCTGAGATGCTCGCCATTCCCTTCAGCTATCCAGTACATGGCCATGTCACCGAGCTTGGAGGTAGTACATATCTTGGACACAAAACCATGAGCCTATTCTGGAAAGTGGCCATAATTCAGGAAGAAAACAGCAACTTAGGAAGGTAGCAGGTATTGCCCATCAATAAGGCAAGCCATAGTCAATTCATAAATTGGGTTGGATGAATGCTGGGAAGCTTTCTACGAGACAGGACACATCAATTAATGCATTCTCTTTTCTAATGTGTACAAGTACAAACACAGTGGGATACACAGACATAGAAACACTTGCGCTGTCAAACGACTTACTAGAAACTGTTCACTCCAAATCAAACAAACCGCCTTTCCTACCTATTCTCAGAACATGAGACAAAACCACAAACACACACCCACACCCACAATGGCACCTCCTTCCCTCAAATAGGTCTGTGACTGTCCGGTGTGTGCTCTGACTGATGGGTCATACTATGATCCCCCAAAATGGCCTGTCCTGTCTCAGATCTGGTCTTCTTGGCCAACTCTGTGAAGTTGTCTGGAGCCAGGATTGAGCCACTACCTGCTTTCTCAGGAAGAGCCCCTCTTCCGAGCTTTCCTGGCATTTGGCCATCCTCACATCAGTAGGTACCAAGAAAGACTGACTCTGTCCTTGGTTAATCCAAAAAAGTGAGACCACTGGGACTGGACTGGGACTGGCTCTGGGTGCCTGGCTTTCTGTATCCCAAGTTCAGAGAGTTCCATCACCAAGGAAGTGAGATGAGATCACTTTCTTCAGGAACTGAATGAGATCACTGCCTTAGCAACCAATTTATCATAACAATTGCTTCCAACGGTACCATGAGATGGAGGCTGCCCCTACTTCCTGTCACACTTTCACATGGTAGAATGGTATATCACCTGTAGGCAAATGGTAACAGCTCTCCACACAGGCATGGTTTTGTCCATCTTCTCTACATTAAGGAGAGATTGGCTGATTCTGATGCAACCCTTCATCCTGACCAGGTTGTTTGCCATGGAAGATGATTTTTGCTCTCTCAGGTCTTTCATAGCTGCCTACATCTTCTCCAGGGATCATTTCTGCATGGAGCTTTGAGGTTCTCAGCAGATGGAAGATCCACTACATTTCTGTATTGTAAGACCAACACTGTCCCTGCTCTTCTGTAAAATGAGATTGAGGGAACAGTGTATGGTTAGGGTGAATAACATTTTCCATTTGGCTTAGGAATCATTCTGCTGGATGATTAATGGTATTGGGAACATGCGATATTTATAAGAATATAGAGGTGAAATACATGTATGAAAAAATAAATCTAAGTAAGATTTGAAGCTCAGAAAATCATTGGGCCCTTGATTGGGATACTTACCATTGAATTACGTTCTCACAGATGTCTCAGATAAATCCATATACAATGGCATAAGACCTTGTACGTTGGATGATTGAATGTAGAAGAGAATATCCAGTCAAAAAGGGATAGTCAGTAGGATTAGGAAGATAGTCAGTAGGTTTAGGAAGAAGAGTGAGTATAGGATTTGGAAAAAAAGTTCTTCAGCAATAAGTTATCAATTAGAGTGTGAAAGCAAATGTCAGCACAAGTGAAGGTTCAGTCACAGTGGTGAACTGTGGAAAATATGTAAGAAAGCAGATGGCAATAGAGACATTATGAAATCAGGCAATGTATAAAGTGAGGTATAGGATTAAACATTTTCAATCGGGTTGAGTTTGAATATATAATCTTAAGAGGAAACAAATATGTAGTCACCAATAGGATTGACATTTGAGAGCATTAGGCAACTTGGACATGGATGATTTTAGTAATCCATATTTACTTTCCATTTAGGCTTTGGTACAATCATAAGTGTGATCTTTGCATTTTGTGTCCAGAATATTTCTGTGATAAAATGTATATGTAGATCAGGTGACATGCGTATTTCTTCCACCATTTCTGGGAGCAATATTTTGAAGACATATAAATTAGTATTGGGGGTACAAAGAGGTGTACACTGTGTCTATGAATATAAAGAAAAAGCATGCATAGACCATACTGTGAATAAATAATATAACTGGTTTTACTCTAAATAATGGATTGAATTGATATCTGAAAATATATAAGATATCTGATATTGGTATACAATCATTCATTACAACCAGTTATACATCCATTGGAAATATCAGAGTTATAATTTATCATGAAGGGGATGTGAGTTTTGCTTCAAAAGTGATTATGGAAATCGAAAATAATGTGTTTTGAAAGAGGTCTCAGGAAGAGACCAGTCAAGAAAGATGGAAGAATACATGTGTCCTGAAGCAGGAAGTGATTGAAAGTGAAACAAATTCGTATAAATTTGCGAACTTGTGGATAAAATATATATCCTATGATGTGCATAAACTTAAGAAATAGTAATGTACCAGTTTTGAATAAAAATGAACGTAAAAATACAAATCATGTACTATAGGAATCTACTTGCCTTGATGTTAAACTGGGACAGTAACTCTAGAAATATTAGGATATGTATGTACCATTCACTGAAGTTAGTTTTCAGTACTAGAAAACAAATATGTATTTCAGGTGGATGAATATTTCTGAGAATAATATTGTGAAAAGTTGATTATAAATCCACATACGTGAACATGAATGAATTTAGGGAGTGTATATAAGACACATATATTTCATATTTTAAAAATCTGGAGATTGTATATATATATATATATATATATATATATATATATATATATATATATATAACAAAACATACACACAGACATTCAAAAGTAGCAATAGATATGCCAATCGTAATTGATCGAGATATATATATCATCCACAGATCCAAAAATATTCAATTTACTGAACATGGATTTATGTATAATGTTGTTCAACTAGGAAGCTCACCCATTGGTTGAATTTTTAGTTCCAGCAGTGTTTAGGATAGTTATCTCTTCTCACAATTTGTGTCTGCCAAGTCAGCCACCTCACAAGAATGTACATGTGATACAAGTTAGGATTCTATATGTGCATATCAAAACACATCTGCTGAATAGGCTACAGAGAAAGGGAGATAGGAATTCACATATTTGTTAACTTTAAAACACATGGAGAGATATCCAAAATGGCGGCGGGTAAGGAGAGATCAAGTCTCTGACCTCTTCAGCTGCGCTGGAATAGGGAGTCATAAACTGTCTAAATACTGTTTGCTCAGGATCACTAGGCAATGATGCACTGACATGAATCTGGGGTGAACAGTCTGGGCCACGCAGAACACACACCGAGCCCGGATCGGTTGCATTCAACCTCTGGTTTGCCTGCGTTTCGTGACTCAGCACTAACGATCCAGCTGAAATAACTGGTCTGCCCTTCTGAACTTACAGAGGTAGAAGCCAACCTAGCCTTCATAGGCAGTGGCCAAAGGATTGAAACGGGGCATGGGAGAGACAGTCAGGACCCACCAGTTGCATCGGTCACCCGGCAAAGGGAACGAATGATCACCATTTGCATGGGATACCACCATGGCATAGAACTGACGTCAAGGATGGAGGAGATAACTTCATTGAAACCAGCGCAACAGGTTTGTAATTCCCTAGCCATCTCTCTCCACACAGCAGGGAATCCTTAAGGGCCCCTCCCAGCTCTCCCGTAAGGGTCCCTCTCAGCTCTACCATGAGCGCGATAGCCAGACCGAGAAAATCAGGAGTGGCGTGGGACTTGTGGCACAGAACTCCAGGCTACTGCTCCCACCAGTGCTGACAACTGAGGTCTCTTGCACCAGCTACTGGGGCGTGGCTCCCGGAGGGCAAACAAATTCGCTTGGGGATCTCAGCCCCAAGCTCTACAAACTTAGGGTCTGAGGGAAGCAAACCGGGAGAGTGTGCCCAGGTATTCATAAAAACAGGTCTCCCAGGAGCAGCAGACCTGGCGTGTTGCCAGTATTGTGGTGAGCGTCGCAGGTGAGCAGGGCATGGCTTGAGGAAACACAAGAGAAGGCCCTAGGGTGTCAGAATTGGACACCTGCCCAGTCTGGAAGGAAGAGCAGCTGCATAGTGATTGGTTCCCACCTACTGAGAGGAGAACCTCGGCTTAGTGGGCACAGCACCACCTATTGGAAGAGAAGTTAATCAAACTCTATGACTGCATTTATTATTATCATTATTTATTTATTTTTTAAATTTGGGTTTTTTTTTCTTTTTCTTTCATTTTCATTCTTGTTGTTGTTGTTTTTCTTTAACTTTTTTAATGTTTTTAAGTTTTTAAATTTCTTTATTTTATTATTAATTATTATTATTATTATTAAATTGTAATTTTCATTTTTTTATTATCATTATTATTTTTTTAATTTTTCTTTCATTCTTTATTTTCTGTTTTTTTCTTTTGTCTTTTCATTTCTTTTCAATTTTCTTTTTCCCCCTTCCTTGAATTCTACCTGCCTACTCTCATTCTCTTATTGACTTCTTCCCTTCCCTTCAAATATCTTTCCTCCCAAGCATGAAATAAATTTATAAGACTAATCAGTAACTCAGCACTCAAACAGAACAAGAAGTAACATGAGCAGCATAAGAAAGCAAGAAAGAAAAAGAGTACAAACAATGAAGGACAGCCTAAATACTCAGGAGGACCTAGAGTCATCAGAAAAATGATCATATAAAGAACTCAAGGAATACCTTAGACAGATGGAATGGAACCTTAAAGAAGATATGAGACAGCAAATCCAAACAGTAAAAGAACACATTGAAAATGAATTACATGAACAGATTAAAAAAAAGAAGTTAAGCATCTTTATACGGAGATAGAGATAATAAAAAAAATCATACAATAATTCTAGAAATGAAGGAAACGATAAACCAAATTAAAAACTCAATTGAGAGAATTACTAAAAGAGTGGAGCAAGAAGAAGACAGAATGTCACATAATGAAGACAAAATATATCATCTTGAAAAGAGTCTAGCCAACTCAGAAAGGCTGGTAAAAAATCACGAGAAAATCATCCAAGAGATATGGGATAACATATAAAAACCAAATTTATGAGTCATCTGGATAGAGGAAGGTCCAGAGATTCAAACCACGGGAATGAGTAACCTACTGAATGAAATAATTACAGAAAACTTTCCAGAAATAAAAAAAGAAACGGATATACAAATTGTAGATTCATAGAGGACACTGAGCACAAAAAATCACAGTAGACCAACACCAAGACATTTGTTATAAACATATCTAATATACAGAACAAAGAGAAAATATTAAAAGCTACAAGAAAAAGGAGGCAGACTACATTCAGGGGTAAATCAATAAGGTTAACAAAGGATGTTTCATCACAGTTGATGAAAGCAAGAAGATCTTGGAACAACGTATTTTAAACACTGAAAGACAATGGATGCCAACCAAGAATTCTGGATCCAGCAAAATTAACCTTCAGGTACGAAAATGAAATAAAAATCTTTCATGATTAACAAAAGCTAAAAGAATTTGCAGCCAGAAAACCAGCATTGCAAAGCATCTTGAGAAAAACACTACATGAGGAAGAAATGAAAAACAACAACCAAAACCATCAGTGGGAAGTGACTGGGTAATGACAGAGTGCAGGGGGAAAGCTAATCATGGAGAAACAAAGTAAATTAAAAACAAAGATAAATAATTAAACATGGCTGGAAGTACAAACCATACATCAATAGTAGCTCTAAACGTTTATGGCTTAAAATCTCCAATAAAGCAACATAGGCTGGTAACTTGGATTAATAAAACAAATCCAACAATATGTTGCCTCCAGGAGACACATCTGAATGGAAAAGACATACACAGGCTGAAGGTGAAAAGTTGGCAAAATTTATACCATGCACACGGTCCACGTAAGCAAGCAGGGGTGGCCATCCTCATATAGAATAAAATCGAAGTCAAGACTAAGTTAATCAAAAGGGATAAGAAGGACATTATATACTGTTAAAAGAAACCATTCACCAACAAGACATAACAATTATCAATATTTATGCACCAAATAATGGTGTTGCAATGTTCATAAAACAAATTCTTCTCAAGTTCAAGAATCAAATAGACCACAACCTAATAATTATGGGTGACTTCAACACACCTCTCTCACCATTAGACAGATCCTCCAAACAAAAGTTGAATAAAGAAAATATAGAACTCAATATCACAATCAATATCCTAGACTTAACTGACATATATAGAATATATCAACCATCATCAAGTGGATATACTTTTTTTTCAGCAGCACATGGATCCCTCTCAAAAATAGAGCATATATTATGCAATAGGGCAACACTCAGTAAATATAAAGAGGTGGAGATAATACCATGCATTTTATCTGATCATAATGGAATGAAACTGTAAATCAATGATAAAAGAAGGAAGGAAAAATCCTACATCACTAGGAAAATAAACAATATGTTACTGAATAATCCATGGGTTACAGAAGACATAAAGGAGGGATTCAAAAAATTCTTAGAGATAAATGAAAATACAGACACAACATATCGGAATCTATGGGACACAATGAAAGCAATTTTAAGAGGAAAATTCATCACCTGGAGGTCATTCATCAAAAAAAGCAAAAACCAACAAATAAATGAGCTCACACTTCATCTAAAAGCCCTAGAAAAGGAAGAGCAAAACAACAGCAAATGTAGCAGAAGGCAAGAAATAATTAAAATCAGAGTGGAAACCAATGAAATTGAAACAAAAGAAACTACTGAAAAAACTAACAAAAATAAAAGTTGGTTCTTCGAAAAAATAAATAAGATCAACAGACTCTTAGCCATGCTAATGAAGAGAAGAAGAGAGAGAACTCAAATTACAAACATACAGGATGAAAAAGGCAATATCACAACAGATGCTACAGAAATACAGAAGACAATTAGAAATTATTTTGAAAACCTATATTCCAATAAAATAGAAAATATGAAGACATCGGTAAATTTCTTAAGTTACATGATTTGCCCAGACTGAGTCAGGAGGATACACACAATTTAAACATACCAATATCAATGGATGATTTAGAGGAAGCAATCAAAAGACTACCAACCAAGAAAAGCCCAGGACCAGATGGGTATACAGCAGAATTTTACAAAACCTTTAAAGAAGAATTAATACCAATACTTTTCAAGTTATTTCGAGAAACAGATAAAGAGGGAGCTCTGCCAAATTCATTCTATGAGGCCAACATCACCCTTATTCTGAAACAAGACAAAGACACCTCAAAGAAAGAAAAGTACAGACCAATATCTCTGATGAAGCTAGATGCAAGAATCCTCAGTAAAATTCTGGAGAATCGTATTGAAAGGCACATAAAAAATAATTGTGCACCACGATCAAGTAGGATTCATCCCTGGGATGCAAGGATGTTTTAATATATGGAAATCAATAAATATTATTCACCACATCAATTGACTTAAAGATAAGAACCATATGATCATCTTGATAGATACAGAAAGAGCAGTTGACAAAGTACAGCATCCCTTTATGTTCAAAACTATGAAAAACTAGGGATAACAGGAACTTACCTCGACATTGTAAAAGCTATCTATGCTAAGCCTCAGGCTAGGATCATTCTGAATGGAGAAAAATTGAAGGCATTCACTCTAAAATCTGGAACAAGACAAGGATGCCCTCTATCCACACTTCAATTCAATATAGTTCTCAAAACACTGGCCAGAGAAATTAGACGAAAGAAATCAAAGCCATAAAAATAGGAAAAGAAGAACGTAAATTATCACTATGTGCTGGTGACATGATTCTATAGAATCATAGAAGACCCAAAAGGGTCTACAAAAAAAACTACTAGAACTAATAAATGAATTCAGCAAAGTAGCAGGATCTAAAATCAACACGCATAAATCGAAGGCCTTTCTGTATATCAGCAACAAATCTTCTGAAACGGAAATGAGGAAAAGCAGTTCATTCAAAACATCCTCAAAACAATTAAATACATGGGAATCAACCTAACAAAAGAGGTGAAAGATTTATACAATAAATAAATAGAACCCTAAAAAAAGAAGTAGAAGAAGATATTAGAAGATGGAAAAATATACCCTGTTCATGGATACGCAGAACTAACATCATCAAAATGGCGATATTACCAAAAGTTATCTATAGGTTTAATGCAATGCCAATCAAAATCCCAATGGCATTTCTTGTAGAAATAGAGAAAGCAATCATGAAATTCATATGGAAAAATATAAGACCCAGAAATACAAAAGCAATTCTAAGCAGGAAGTGTGAATCAGGCGGTATAGTGATACCAGATTTCAAACTATATTACAGAGCAATAGTAACAAAAACAGCATGGTACTGGTACCAAAACAGGCGGCTAGACCAGTGGTACGGTATACAGGACACAAGAGACGAATCCACAAAGCTACAACTATGTTATATTTGATAAAGGAGCTAAAAGCATGCAATGGAGGAAGGATAGCATCTTCAACAAATGGTGTTGGGTAAACTGAAAGTCCATATGCAACAAAATGGAACTTAATCCCCTCCTCTCGCCATGCACAAGAGAGTTAACTCAAAGTGGATCATGGAGCTAGATATCAAATCAGAGACTCTGCATGTGTTAGAAGAAAAAGTTGGCTCTGGTCTACATATTGTGGGGTCGGGCTCCAAATTCCTTAATAGGACACCCATAGCACAAGAGTTAATAACAAGAATCAACAATTGGGACTTACTTAAATTAAAAAGTTTTTTCTCAGCAAAAGAAACAATAAGAGAGGTAAATAGGAAGCCTACATCATGGGAACAAATTTTTACTCATCACACTTCAGATAGAGCCCTAATATCCAGAGTATACAAAAAACTCAAACAATTAGACAATAAGATAACAAATAACCCAATCAACAAATGGGCCAAGGACCTGAAAAGACACTTCTCAAAGGAGGACATACAATCAATCAATAAGTACATGAAAAAATGCTCACCATCTCTAGCAGTCAGAGAAATGCAAATCAAAACCACCCTAAGATACAATCTCACTCCAGTAAGATTGACAGCCTTTAGGAAGTCAAACAACAACAAGTGCTGCTGAGGATGTGGGGAAAAGGGTACTCTTGTAAATTGCTGGTGGGACTGCAAACTGGTGCGGCCAATTTGGAAAGCAGTATGGAGAATCCTGGGAAAGCTGGGAATGGAACCACCATTTGACCAAGCTATTGCCCTTCTCGGACTATTCCCTGAATCTTAAAAGAGCGTATTACAGTGATACTGCCACATCGATGTTCATAGCAGCACAATTCACAATTGCTAGACTGTGGAACCAACCCAGATGCCCTACAATAGATGAATGGATTAAAAAAATGTGGCATTTATACACCATGGAGTAATATGCAGCACTAAAAAAATGACAAAAAATGGAATTTGCAGGGAAATGGATGGCACTAGAGCAGATAATGCTTAGTGAAGCTAGCCAATCGTAGAAAACAAATACCAAATGTCTTATTTGATATAATGAGAGCAACTAAGAACAGAGCAGGGAGGAAGAGCAGGAAGAAAAGATTAACATTAAACAGAGACGTGAGTTGGGGGGGGAGGTAGAGAAAAGGTAAATTTCATGGTAATGGAGGGAGACCCTCATTGTTACACAAAATTACATATAAGAGGTTGTGAGGGGAATTGGAAAATAAACAAAGAGAGAAATGAATTACAGTAGATTCGGTAGAGAGAGAAGATGGGAGTGGAGGGGACCAGGGATAGTAGAGGATAGGAAAGGTACCAGAATACAAGTTACTAATAGGGCATTATGTAAAATGTGGATGTGTAACCGATGTGATTCTGCAATCCATATTTGGGGTAAAAATGGGAGTTCATAACCCACTTGAATCTAATGTATAAAATACGATATGTCAAGAGCTTTGTTATGTTTTGAACAACCAACTAATAAAATAAAATAAAATAAAATAATCGAAAGAAAAACACATGGGGAACTATTTCAACACAAAATTGACTAGATGTATAACTCCTACCTTATATAATGCAAAATGCAAGTCCAACTATACACCATGCCTCCTCTGAAATGCTTGTAATTCTATTCTGTTTGGGTTGTTTTTCTCCATCTTATTAGGATTAGTAGTCAGAGTCTAGTAGATTAGGTGTCAGTGTCCGGTATTCAGTATTTCGAATGGAAAATTGGAAAATGGACCAAATGTGTATG
The DNA here is from genome assembly GCF_048772815.1 of Callospermophilus lateralis. Lineage (NCBI taxonomy): Eukaryota > Metazoa > Chordata > Mammalia > Rodentia > Sciuridae > Callospermophilus > Callospermophilus lateralis. The sequence goes on along the minus strand of NW_027514379.1, from coordinate 1,036,799 downwards.
CAAATATATGCTACACAAAAATTTTCCCACTCTCATCCAGAACAATGCCTTGACATTACCCTCGTCCCAAGTAATACATCATTAAAAGTCAAGAGTTAGAAAATCTGGGAATAAATATCTGGAATGGAATATGCTCAAAAGTTTACAACCTGGGAGGTGGTAGAGTAGTTTCCAAAAGTAAGGGACAGGGTAAACACTCCACAAACATGGAGCTGTGCTGGCATAAAGACTTCTTGAGAAACTGCCTCTGAGTTTGAGCACTTGAAATATATGTTGTTGTCAGGAGCTTTACCTTCCTTGTAGTGAGACCATTACAGCTGGGTCTGCATCTATGTTACCTGGAGGACATGGTTTAATATTTTCCAATGAACATGCTGTAGCAGTGCTGAATTCAATCCTAGTCGGTAAAATGGGGCCACTGGGGGCTAAGTGTCTCCCCTTGTGGACTGTGAAGTCATTGGGTCATTCTCCACATTTTGTGGTGTTTATTGCTGCTGCACTGGGTGTTTAGTATTTGCTTCACGAAATACAAGGAGTTCAACTGAAAAACAGTGCTGAAGGGAGTTCTGTCATATGTGGTGGGTCAGGGTCTGTAGGAGAATGCACCAATCAAGGTTCTATCCCTCATAGCTTGCCCCTTGACCATAGCAACCTGATTCTGAACATTCCCCTGAAACCTCTCCATATAACAAGGTCCCTTTACTTGTAAGGGTCTGTTGGCTGCACCATGTCAGCCACAAGCCATTTGGAAGCCAATGGAGATCCACATGGCCCCACCACAGATATTCCATCACACACCTGCCCACCACGGCTATAAGCCCACTAGTCAGCAGACTCCAACTTACTGGCATCTCTGTTCTACACCATTTTCTTGAAACCCAGTCAATCAAGGCACTGTCTGGTATACTCATAATCATCAACAGGATATCCAAAGGTCCTCCAGTGCCACCTGTTCATGAAAATTTAAAAAAAAATTTCATGGTATTTATCGAGCCATTTTTCAAGCATGAAGTTGGAGGCAATGTGGGTTTCAATTCATTCAGGAACAATTAAATGTTGAGGATGCTCATTTCCATAAAAGCTTTGGAGAACTCTCAGAGGCAAGTCTTCCCAAAGAGTAGCCAAAAGGTCACATGAAGCAAGGTGCATTGAGGTCTACAACGTGAGGTCCATGTGTGTTTTGACTCTCAACTATGGCTGCCAAGTCGTTCAGAATAAAATCATGTGATATCTTGGCTGAGATTCCCAGTGCTCTGCGGAAAGCAACCCTGGGCCTAGATCTCAGTTTCCAAGGGCAAATCTCATGCGTGGCCTCCTAAAATTCCAACACAATTCATGGAAATACTTCGATGACGTCAGTTCCAGAATGCAGTCTCTTAGGGTAATCACACCAGAGTTCAAGCCAAGGTGGACCCAGTCGTCTCTTCCAACCGCCAAACAAATGACCACGATTCACACCAAAACAATCCCACATGACCTCATCTTCTTCCATTTAGACACTCATCATAACTTCTGGCTGGAGGTTTCCATGAGGTGTTCACCCCAAGACAGTGTCCAAAAAATCTCCCTTGCATCTCATTTGCCTAAAGTCAGGGTGGCCTGTACACCCTTCCTGTGAACCAGGAATGATCAAAAAGGCCTGCCATTAATACTGCTCTGCTTCTCAAATTTGAGGCCTACTGACTGTGGGTTTTAGATTCTTTATGTGAATTGGAGTCATGAGAAAATCTAAGCACCTATGGGCTAGCCTCTGCAGGGTTTGAGGAACTTATTTGACCCAAAGAATCCCTATTCTCACTTGATGGAGGTCAAGAAAGTTACAGAGCAAGGTGAGAGACTTCATCCACAAGGACTGCTCTTTGGCCATTTTGGTTTTGGATGTACACATGGAATCTTTCTTTAGATCCATCAGGTGCTGAGACTCTAAGCCACCACCTCACACAGGCTCAAGAGTCTGAATAAGACACATTCTTTTCAAAGAAATTAAGCAAAGAGCCACAGGTAATGCCCATTTATTTCCATTGCAAAACTCTTCTTTTCAGGCTTCAAAAAGGTGTGGCCTGAGGCAAAGGCCTTCCTGAAATTCAGGGCAACAGAACAATAGGTAAGCATAAGGCCCAAAGCAGGGTTTCTCCACTGAGACTTTCCTGGTCCCAGTGATTTCTGAGTTTTCTGAGATGCTCGCCATTCCCTTCAGCTATCCAGTACATGGCCATGTCAAAGAACTTGGAGGTGGTACATAACTTGGACAAAAAACCATGAGCCTATTCTGGAGAGTCTCCAGAATTCAGGAAGAAAACAGGAACTTAGGAAGATATCAGGTGTAGCCCATCGATCAGGCAAGCCGCAGTCCATTCATAAATTGGGCAAAATGAATGCTGTGAAGCTTTCTACTAGACAGGACACATCCATTTATGCATTCTCTTTTCTAATGTCTACAACTATGGACACAATGGGATACACAGACACAGAAATACTCGCCTTGTCAAGGGACTTTCTAGAAAATGTTCACTAAATCCAAACAAACCACTTTTCCTACCTATTTTCAGAACAAGGGAAAATCACAAACCTACAACCACACCCACAGAGGCACCTCCTTACCCCAAGTAATTCTGAGACTATCTGGAGTGTCCTCTGACTGGTGGGCCATATTATGTTCCCTCAAAATGGCATGTCCTGTCTCAGATCTCCTCTTCTTATCCAACTCTGTGAAGTTGTCAAGAGCAAGCTGTGAGCAACTACCTTTTTTCCCAGGAAAGGCCCGTCTTCAGAACTCTCTTGGCATTTGGCCTTCCTCACATCAGTAGGTACCAAGAAAGACTGATTCTGTCCTTGGTACATCCAAACAAGTGAGAACACTGGGACTGGGACTGGGACTGGCTCTGTGTGCCTGGCTTCCTGGATCCCAAGTTCAGAGAGTTCCATCAACAAGGAAGTGAGGTGAGGTCACTTCCTTCAGGAACTGAATGAGGTCACTGCCTTGGCAACCACTTTGTCCTAACAGTTGCTTCCAAGGGTCCCTTCAGATGCAGGCTGCTCCTACTACCTGTGACAGTTTCACAAGTTAGAATAGTATATCAACCATAGGCACCAGGAAACAACTCTCCACACAGGCCTGGTTTGGTCCATCTTCTCTACATTAAGAAGAGAGAGGCTGATTCAGACACAACCCTTCATCCTGACCAGGTTGTTTGCCATGGAAGATGACTTCTGCTCTCTCAGGTCCTTCATAGGTGCCTACATCTTCTCCAGGGATCATTTCTGCATAGACCTTTGAATTTCTCAGGAGGTGAAAGATCCCCTATATTCCTGTATTGTAAGACCAACTCTGTGCCTGCTCTTCTGTAAAGTTAGATTGAGGGTAGATGGTATGGTTAGGATTAATAACATGTTTGATTTGTGTTAGGAATCATTCTGCTGGATGAATAATGGTGTTGGGAACCTGAGATATTTTTAAGAATATAGAGGTGAAATATTGTAATGGTCAGGCGAGTATAGGAGGAAGAGATGACCAAGAGACTGTCTCATGCAACTACAAAGGGTTCATTGTGGGTCCAGCATGCTGGGGCTCAGAGCTCAGTTGAATAGAGCAGAGAGCCCTGAGAACAGCTTAAGCAGAGCTTATGTACTTTTCTTGGAGAAGGCAGGGATGGAAGTTTATTGATGGGTCAGGGCGAGTAGGCCGTTTGCTTTCAACTGCGTGACTGAGCACATTCTGCAGTTTGGCAGTTGGGGACAGCACATTCTGAGAACAAGATTAGCAAACAGTTCTCAAGATTTCAACAGTGTTTTGTTAAGTGTACAGAAAAACAGGAAGTGACAAGTACCTATTTCATTAACCTTTCATTCCCCACTTCTTCTTCAGGTTACTTTTAATCATAAAAGTCATCACTGATGGGTGTTACATTTTATGTCTTCTAGTGTGGTATATTGTTGTCTGATTACCATAAGTTTAACTTGTCCAATTTGAGCTTGGAGAAAGGAAACTCCATGGTTTAGCCAACAGGGTCCTACAGTTCGCAATAATATGAGGATTATTAATGGACCAGCCAGGGCTGATGAAAGCATAGTTAACCAGACGGACTGTGTGAACCAAGACTCAAACCACCCTTTTTGGGCCTCTCTTTCTCGTTGACGCTCTTCAATGCGTTTTCTTTATTTACTCATAGATTCTTTTCAACTCCAGTGTGGCCGGCACAAAAACAACATTCTTCCCTCAATGCACTACAAATTCCCCCTTCTCTCATGAAGAGGAGGTTTTATCGCTCGCCTGTTCTGTAAAACAGATTCATAGACAGAGGTTAAACATTCCTGTAAAGCTGTGATGGAGGTTTTATTATCTTTAAGTTTTGGTCTATTGCTGCTTCTAATTAGGGCATTGGTTGTGTCCTTTGGACTAGGGCATTGATTCCTGTGCCCACTCATGCAGCAACTCCTATTCCTAATAGGATGGCTAAAGTGAGAGATACAGGTTCCCAGCGGAACTGAGTTGCATGCCCTCCTATTTGATCTTTAAATGGACCTGCGTCATCATAGAGCACTTTGGGAAACATCTGCACCATTACATAATTAATCACATCTGTTGACTATTTCATGAAAACATAAACAATGTTTAAGTATATAGAATCTTTCTGTTATAGGGACGGACGAGGCAAAGCACCTAAGATAGCACTGAAGACAGGGAAAAAGTCCTATTTGGTTGCAAACGGATTTAGAGGGCATTGCTTCTGTTGTAATCAATTAATCCCCTGAACCCCAAGTTTAGGTAGTTTCATAATTTGTACCCAACATGTAAGGGAAGGGGCTCAGAAGTTCAAAGTCTGCAGAAGTTCACAAAAAGCTGTTTTTCTATCTTTTATTTTATTCTCTGTTCTGGGCAAGTTAACTTTTCAAGGACACCTGAAAGGGGGAGAGATTTTTTCTCTTTTTTTTTCGCCCTGCCAGCTGTTACCATGGAGCCTAGTTGGTAACTTCTTTATCTTAGAAATGTAGCCATCTCTGTGAAGCCCCCACTCAAGGCCAGAGGCCTTGTTCACATATTTTGTGAAAAACTAGTATGGGTGTGTCTAGCTCAGGAGTGCTGATTTTTTTTCGCCAGTTGCCAAGTAGACCAGGGCAACACGAAAAGAAGAATTTTATCTACAGTGAACTCTTTTAAAGGAACTCTTTTGCTGAAAGTCCTAAAGTCAGCCATGGTGAAGACTTCTGGAGAAGGTCATTTAAGACTTTTCTGTGGGCCTGGTAGAGAGGGGGAAGACGTGGAAGGCAAGGCTGAGAGCAGTTTCATGGATCTGAGAATGAGGAAGTAGAAATGTAAAAGAATATTGGAAAAGGGGTTTGGGATTTTCCTAGCAACAAAAACTTGAGCAGTAGAACAGGTAGAGCAGAGGGGACGACAGGAGTGAGTATCCCAAAAAGCATGTGAGGTATTTTAAATTCTTAGTCACCTGTTTACAGTGATGACAAAGCAACTTTAAAGGCCATTTTAATTACATCCTGGATAGGGGTCTGAGGGATCTCCTCAGCTGGTTTGAGCTTTGGGTTAGCTGGTAAGAGGACCTTATTGGACGCAGTGCGGGCACTGACAGGAGAAGAGAGGAGTGAGTGTGTGGAGGGGTACCTCAGTACCGGATACCTCAGCAAGGGGGCAATTGTCTGAGAACCGGCAGAGGTTTTGATTTTTGATCTAGTAATTGGAGGGGAGAAATCAGGTTGCTGAGGTGGGAGTGCCAGCAGAGAGTCTGGAGCAGAAGGCTGAGTTTGAGGAACTATTGGAGAAGTATAGTTCAGGATGTGAGCAAAGGAGGGAAAAAACCTCCACATAGGGGAATCTCCTTTAACCCTTTTGAGCACTTGCAGAAGTTAAAAAGGTCATGCAGAATGTGAGGATCTGGAGACCCCTCTGGGGGTCACAGGTTTTGGTTGTCTAATTGGTAATATGGCCAATTCTGTGTATTGAATTTGATGAGCAGTTTGGGTTCCACCAGGCAGTCCCTGTATGCTAACATCCCCATGACTTACAGAAGAAGTCGGCTTTCCCCCCACACAGCCGTGGCTGTTTGTGGCTTTGATAGTCTTCCAGGCAAACATAGTAATCTAGGCTAGCCAACCTGCATCTGGCTCACGTGTCCCTACATCCATAATATTTGTTTTCATTATCTATGATACGAAAGGGATTTAATGAAATTTTAGTGGGATCTGCTTTATCAGGGATATCCCAATAGGAAAAACCTATAGGAAGCTGACAAATGTTGAGATGACCAACAGGTCCCTATGTGGGCTGTAAGCGAGATAGACCATTCTTCTGGTCTATGAGGATTTGTGATCAGCCATTGCTGCTGAATTCGCTGATGAGGGTTAGGACTAGTGGTGGCCAAGGGGAGAGTCTATAGCCTTATACACATGCCAAATACACAATTTGAAAGGGTTACCAGTCATTTCCAGTTTCCAGCCAGAGTCTGGACAGGGCGCAGGCTTGAGATGGAAGGCATGGATACAGGAAAGGATTCCGTCTACATTTACTGCTGTAGGTGTTATAAGTAGCACGTGGTATTTCCTTTCCAGCGGGTTTCCAGGGATGACACCTGATGTCATCTTATGTAGATGAAGTCTCTTACTTGATATCGATGTGGAGTCTCCTTATCCCCAGGTTGGTAGGCCGTGGCCAGCTGTTTTAACAGGTATTGCTGAGTTCTTTCAAGAGCTTTAAGTGTGTCAAGCAAGGGGGTGTGGAAGGGATCCTTAGGTCTTAGAGTTGGGGTTAGGTCCCTTACTGGAGGAGGGGCAACATAGAGAATTTCACAGGGGGAGAGGTTACACAAAGAAACAGAGGGAGTATTTTTTAGATGATACAGTGCATAAGGCAGGAGTATAGTCCAATCTTTTAGCTGGTTTCTAAGCTTAATTTCATTAAGGTCTCTTTAATGGTTCTATTTATTTTTTCTACCTGTCCTGAGCTCTGGGATCTATAAGCATAATGTAACTACCAATTAATCACCAGGGTACAGGTTAACCCATGACTTACCTGGGCCATGAACACCAGTGCATTGTCAGACCCTATTACCTTAGGCAGGCCGTATCTTGGAAAAATATCCTTCAGTATCATCTTGACCACGATTTGAGCCATTGTTTTTTTTTTTTTTTTTTTTGGGGGGGGGAAGGTTTCAATCCATCCTGAAAATGTATCTACAAAGACTAGGAGATATTTAAGTCCATACTTTGCTGGCTTAATTTCAGTAAAGTTCACTTCTGAAAATTTTTCTGGTCTGGTTCTTCGAAGGTGTTTTCCTTAAAAGGGTAAGCATTAACCAATTGATGGACCTGAGACGCTTTTGATACCCATTCAGTTATTTCCTTTCGCTGTGAGTCGGTTAGTAGAAAACTCTGTTCTTGATCTTTCAGGAATGCCTGCAATTTCTTTGAACCAAGGTGAGTGAGTTGATGTACATTTTCTACTGACATTGTTAAAGCCATGACTATAGGAGTTTTTACTGAAGGATTTAGAAATTCCACTTGGGGGTCTTCAGGGTTAAAAGTCATTATGGCCCAGAGTTTGGTGAGCAGATCTCCACCCATCAATGGGGCCGGGAACTCTGGGATTACTAGGAAGGAGTGATGGATTTTTCCTTTCCACAGGTCCATGTACCTGTTAGTTGTCCAAGCCCGATATTTACTGCCATTAGCCCCTTGAACTAGAGACCTTTTATTTGATAGAGGGCCCAATGGGGCCTTAAAGGCTGAGTATAATGCCCCTATATCTACTTCAAAGTTTACTGGGGTCCCTTCAACTTCAAAAGTTATTTACTATAACTGTGAGTTGGTTAGTGGAGTTGGTTAGACTTCATCCACAATGAGTGCTCTTTTGGAGATGTTGGTTTTGGATGCACACAAGGGATCTTTCTTTAGATCCATCACATGCTGAGAATCTAAGCCACAGCCTTACACAGGGCCAAAATGCTGATTCAGACACATCCCTTTCCAAAGCAATTAAGGAAAGAATCACAGGTGATGTCCACTCATTTCCATTTGAAAACTGTTTTCTTCAGGCTTCACAAAGGGCTGGCCTGAGGCAAAGACCTTCCTGACATTCAGGCCAACATAACAATAGGCAAGCAAAAGGCCCATTGCAGGGTTTCTCCACTGAGACTTTCCTGGTAACACTGATATCTGAGTTTTCTGAGATGCTCCCATTCCATTCAGCTGTCCAGTACATGGCCTTGTCAAAGATCTTGGAGGTTGTACATATCTGGGGCAAGATGAATCCTGGGAAGCTTTCTCCTAGACAGGAAACATCCATTGATGCATTCTCTTTTCTAATTTCTACAACCACAGACACAGTGGGATACACAGAAATAGAAACAATCGCCTTGTCAAATGACTTTCCAGAAACAGTTCACACCAAACCAAACAAACTGCCTTTCCTACCTATTCTCAGAACATGAGACAAAACCACAAACACACACCCACACCCAGAAAGGCACCTCCTTCCCCCAAGGAGGTCTGTGACTATACAGAGTGTTCTCTGACTGGTGGGCCATTCTATGTTTCACGGAATTGGACTATCTTGTCTCAGATCTAGTATCCTTGGCCAACTGTGTGAAGCTGACAGGAGCCAGCAGTGAGCCATTACCGGCTTTCTCAGGAAAGGCCCCTCTTCTGAGCTCTTCTGGCATTTGGTCATCTTCACATTAGTAGGCACCAAGAAAGACCGATTTTCACCTTGGTAAATCCAAACAAGTGAGACCACTGGGAGTGGGACTGGGACTGGCTCTGGGTGCCTGCCTTTCTGGATTCCAAGTTCAGAGACTTCCAAAAACAAGGAAGTGAGGTGAGGTCACTTCCTCCTGAAATGAATGAGGTCACTGACTTGGCAACCACTTTGTGCTAACAGTTTCTTCTTATGGTCCCTTGAGATGGAGGCTGCCCCTACTTCATGTGACACTTTCACAAGTTAGAATGGTATATAAACCATAGGCACCTGGGAAGAGCTCTCCACAAAGGCCTGGTTTGGTCCATCTTCTCTACATTAAAAAGAGAGAGGCTGATTCAGACACAAACCTGTATCCTGACCAGGTTGTTTGCTATGGAAGATGACTTTCACTTTCAAAAGTCCTTCATAGCTGCATACATCTTCTCCAGGGATTATTTCTGCATGTATCTTTGAGGTTCTCAGCAGGTGGAAGATCCCCTACATTCCTGTATTGTAAGACCAACACTTTCCCTGCTCTTCTGCAATGTTAGATTGAGGGAACAGTGTATGGTTAGGGTTAAAAACATGTTCGATTTGTGTTAGGAATAATTCTGCGGGATGATTAATGGTATTGGAAACCTGCGATATTTACAAGAATATATAGGTGAAATATAAGTATGAAAACAGGAATCCTGGTAAGATTTGAAGCTCAGAAGGGCATTGGGCCCTTGATTGGGAGACTTAGTTTTGCATTATGTTCTGCACACATGCCTCAGCTGAATCGATATAAAATGGTATAGGACCTTTTTTCTTGGATGATTGAATGTCGAAGAGAACATCCAGTCAAAAAGGGACAGTAGGTAGGATTAAGAAGATAGTCAGTAGGTTTAGAAAAAAGCGTGAGTATAGGATTCGGACCAAAATATTTTTAGCAATAGGGTTTTGGTTAGAAAGTGAATGTCAATGTAAGCACATGTAAAGAATGAGTTACAATAATGAGCTGGGAAAAATATTTAGGAAAACAGATATCAATAGAGACATTACGAAATGAGACAAAGTATAAAGTGAGTAATAGGATTAGACATTTTCAACAGGCTTGAGTTTGAATATATAATCTTAGGAAAAAACAAATATGTAATCACCAATAGGATTTTCATTTGAGCACATTAGGCAACCTGGACATGGATGTTTTTAGTAATCCATGTTCAATTTCCGTTTAGGTTTGGTACAATCATAAGTGTGACGTTTGTGTTTTTTGTGTCCTGAATATTACTGTGATAAAATGTATATGTAGATCAGGTGACATGGGTATTTCTTCCACCATTTCTGGGAACAATATGTTTTAGATGTATTAATTAGTACTGGAGTTCAATGAGGTGTATCCTGTGTCTATGAATATAGAGATAATGCATGAATAGACGATATTGTGAATAAATAATATAACTGATTCCACTTTAAATAATAGATTGAATTAATATCTGAAAATATATAGGAAATCTTATATTGATAAACAATCATTCATACCAACCGGTTATACATCTAATTTTAATATTAGGTTTATGGTTTATCATGAAGAGTGTGTGGGCTTTGTTTCAAAATTGATTATGGAAATCAAATATAATGTGTTTGGAAAGAAGTCTCATGAAAAGACCAGTTAAGAAACCTGGAGGAATACATGTGTTTTGAAGCAGTAAGTGATTGAAAGTGAAACAAATGCCTATAAATTTGTGAACTTGTAGATGAAATATATATCCTATGATGTGCATAAACTGAAGAAATAATAATGTACCAGTGTTGTAAAAAAATGAACGTCAAAATACACATTATGTCCCATACAAATCTACAGGCAATGATGTTTAAGTGGGTCAGTTACTGTAGAAATATTAGAATTTGTATGCAACATTAACAGAAGTTAGTTTTCAGTACTAGAAAACAAAGATGTATTTCAGGTGGATGAATATTTCTGTGAATAATCTTGTAAAAAGTTGATTATAAATCCACATACATGAAGATGAATGAATTCAGGGAGTTAATGTAAGACACATATATTTCATATTTTGAAAAATCTGGAGAGTGTGTATATATATATATATATATATATATATATATATATATATATATATATATATACAGACATTAAAATGTAGCAATATTTATGCCTATCGAAATTCATTAAATATATATCATCAACAGATGCAAAAGTATTTATTTTAGTAAACATGGATTTATGTATAATGTTTTTCAACTAGGAAGCTCACCCATAGTTTGAATTTTCAGTTCCAAAATCGTTTTAGAGGAGTGATCTCTTCTCAAAATTTGTATCTTCCTAGTAACTGTAACCTCAAAAGTATGTATGTGTGATACCAGGTAGGATTCTATATGTGCATATAAAATTACATGTGCTGAATAGGCTACAGAGAAAGGGAGACAGGAATTCACATATTTGTTTACTTTAAAACACATTGAGAACTATTTACACAAAAAATTTACTGGATTTATAACACCAACCCTTTATCATCCAAAAGACCAGTCCAACTGTACACCATTCCTCCTCTGAACTGCTTGTATTTCTATTATGTTTGGGTTATTTTTCTCCATCATAATGGTTTAGTAGTCAGAGTCTAGTCAGCTATTGGTTAGTGTCAGGGATTCAGTATTTCGAATGGAAAATTAGATAATGAATCCAATGTGTATGCAAATATGTGCTACACAAAATTTTTCCACTCTCATCCAGAATAATGCCTTCATATTACTTCGGCCCCAAGTAAGACACAATTAGAGGAGAACAGTTAGAAAATCTGTGAATACCTATCAGGAATGCAAAATCCTCAGGAGTTCACAACCTTGGAGGTGGTATGGGAGTTTCCAAAAGTAAGGGACACTGTTGATAGATCCAACCTGATCTTTCATTAAAATTGGGGGCCATCTTGCCACAAAGCCATGAAAAGATAATTTTGGCTTTACTATAAATTAGCGCAAATTCTGAACCTGCTTGGAATGCCTACCAGTGCCTTGAACTCACCCATGTCTGGATCTCTGACCAGATAGCAGTGCTCTCTAAAACTTTAATGATACCTCATAAATATTTTTCTTTCCCTGGCCAGACAACGTGTCTCTGAGGCTCTAATGGTCCTCATAAATTCTGATGTTAGGGCCAGCAAAAAAAAAAAAAAAATGTAATATACCATTAGTGTGATGCTTGTCAAAGTTCTCTTATCTGTAACCCCCCTTTTGTGTATCTTTCTGGGCTACATATCTGGGCTGTAGGAAAGTTGGGTTGCTGTCTTGTTCCCGCCATTTTGGGAGGGAGAGGCAGCCTGGCCGGTTGAAATAATAAGCTTGCCTTAATTTGATTTTAATTGGAGTCAGTGGTCTTTTCTTGCATTCTGGTCTTACATTTTGGAGTTCCAAAGCGAGATAACCCTGCCCGACCAGATCACAAGACCAGACTGTGGAAATTCTGAAGCTGGCCTGCCCTCTAGGGCTCCACACTGGAGAGCCACTCTAGGGGGTGTGCAACTTAAGACGTTCCAAGGCCTTGGATTGAGCCTTCAGTCCGTGGAGCACTGCAGAGAACCAAAGCACTAAAACTATTAGCAAGCTCCTGGTAGAGGAGGCCTCCATAGGTAAGTGACGCCTTTATAACATCTGCTATCCAGTTAAGGGAGAGTACTTCTGATGACAGGGAGGTGGCCTGGGTAGGCTAACATATACCCCTCTCCGGGACAGTAATGAGAATGGTTCTGTCCTCTGTTCTGTTCTGTAGGGAATTGCTCTTTAAATTTAAGCTCACAAGGTTTTCTAGGTGTTCAAAAATCTAATAAAATATTAATGTCTACAAAAGGTCTAATATGCCTTTGTTCAAGGACTTTTCCTTCAACAACAAAAAAATGGTTTACAATTTTCAATACAATTGTCTAATATTTCAATAAATAAGTAAAGTAAATTTCATATGGGATTACTCATTCATGAGTAGTTTTGTTTGATATCTGATTGATTTACTAAGGTCTGTATAAGTTTGTACTAAAGTGTGTATAAGATTGTAAAATTCAGTCATGTGTTAAAGAGACAAAAATTTCTGAAAACATGTTTACCCATAAAACTGTGTTATTAAGTTTTATTTTTTTCTAGAGCAAACAACCATAAAAATTAAACAACTGAATAAATAAGAACTGTTATTTTAGAGAACTGTACTGCCATTTCTTTAAAAGCTAAACTTGGTTAATGTAGAAACATCAATGTAATTGTGTTGCTGTCAATGTGCTCATATCTTCCAGGTATACAAGTCTGTAAGGTAGAAACTTGAAAAGAGCATTATATCAATCTGTTGTTCTAAATTTATATGGTAAAAAAAAATATATTGGGGATTTATTTACCTGTTATCAATAAGATATGTAAAGTTTTATGTTACTTTTTACATTGGGGAACCATTTAAATGTATTTTTAAGTTATTGAGAGCCTAATCTATGTAAAGGTTAAAAACTTTCAGCCTTTCTTTAATTCATGTTTTAAATCTGATATTATACGGTGTTAGCAAATGTTCATGTGACCTGACACAATTTATGTAAACTTTGTAAAATGATATTTAAAAAACAAAGATCACCTTTAGATCTAAAACACTAAAGATTCATATAGAGCCCTGCCTTAACTGAAATAAGGCTGTGTGTCCCATCTTACAACATGTGAGAATGACTACGAAAGCAGTAGGTCAGATTTTATTTCATTTAAAGTTAAGTTCAAAAGTTTCTTTGGTTTTTGATTTGTGTCAAGATTACTAGGATTTAAACAGGGGATACAGTGTATAACTCAGCCAAAAAATTTAGGGTAGCTGTTACACGAACTAAGTATTTTTACTCTTGTTAAAAATTTTTATTTTGTAATTTCCTTATAAGTGATCTAAAGATTCCCTGTTATGTTTTACAGAAGTGTTGCTTTAAGAACACAACATGGGTTAATTTAAGATAATAAGTCATCACCTATAAGACAGAATAATACAGATCCCAATTAATTAAAAGATAAATAATTATAAAGTTATAGACATTAAATCCCAGTACTTATAATATAAGGCTTTTAAAATTTATTTGCTGGATGTTTCAGATTAGGATTTAATTAAAGTTAAATGAAAAGGGCCAAGAAAACCAATATTTGGCTCTTGCCCTCTGAGTCAGTCTGAATCCAGGGAACAGGGGACTTCTCTAAAGAGCTTTGCAACTCTGGCCAAATAACCTCCAGATCAGGAAAAATAATGAGACCACTGGAGAACATAAAGCCAATGAGTGCATTTGCCATGAAGAGGAGAGTTATCAGAGAAGGGAGACATTCTTACGCTTCTGAGGGAAACCACATGGTCAAGCAAGACCTGGACCCACCTAGCGAAAATGGCACTATCAGAACTGAGAAGCTGCTCTCAAGTTTCCCCAGAATTGACTCCCATAAAAGCTCAGCTGACTGTGAAAAATAGATAGAAACAGAAGTCAGTTTGACTGTTTCATCTTAAACAGTTAGCAAAGACAGTTAAAACGAAAATACAGCCATTCCTGGGCATTTTAATTAATAATAATAATAATCATCATCATCATCATCATCATCATAATAATAATAATAAAATTTTAAGGTATACAATTTATGTTAGCCTCCCAAAATAAGTAAGACTGGAAACTAAAAGAAGGATTCTCAGACAGGAATGCCTGATAACTATAAAAAGAGACTATCAAGAGGAGCTGCCAGAGGCAGAATTTTTAGGTTAAGACCTACTTATATTCCTAACCTAAACAGGTAGTCTTCGTGTCTGCTAGTACGATTATCCAGCCCTGAGTAACAGAAGTGAAGATTTCTCTATTAGACACAAAGGTCATACTAGTAAAAGGATTTTGCAAGATCAGATGACATGAGATTATTACACTGTATCTAATGGGGAAGGACAACTGTAACACTAAAATTAAAAGGTTACGTTGACAGTCCAGATAACTGGGGAAACTAAAGTCTGGTGAGGGAACCTCAATACAGCGACAAGTTCCAACTGCTGCAACATTTATTCAGTACTCATGGTTTTTGTTTCTCTCAACTTTCAGGGCAGCTGAACAATAGGTAATCTAAAGGCCCAAAGCAGGGTTTCTCCACTGAGACTTTCATGGTCACACTGATATCTGAGTTTTCTGACATGGTCGCCATTCCTTTCAGCTATTCAGTACATGGCCATGTCACAGAGATTGGAGGTGGTACATACCTTGGACACAAAACCATGAGCCTATTCTACAGAGTGGCCAGAATTCAGAAAGAAAACAGGAACTTAGGAAGATAGCAGGTGTTGCCCATCGATAAGGCAAGCTGCAGTACATTCATAAATTGGGCAGGATGAATGCTGGGAAGCTTTCTACTAGACAGGACACATCCAATGATGCATCCTCTTTTCTAATATCTACAACCACGGACACAGTGGGTTACACAGACATAGAAACACTCGCCTTGTCAAATGACTTAGTAAAAGCTGTTCACTCCAAACCAAGTAAACCGCCTTTCCTACCTATTCTCAGAATATGAGACAAAACCACAAACCCACACCCACACCCACAAAGACACCTCCTTCCCCCAAGTAGGTCTGTGACTATCCGGAGTTTACTCTGAGTGGTGGACCATGCTATGTTCACCAGAAATGGCCTGTCCTATCTCAGATCTGGTCTCTTTGGCCACCTCTCTGAAATTGTCAGAAGCGAGCGCTGAGCCACTACCTGCTTTCTCAGAAAAGGACCCTCTTCAGAGCTTTCCTCGCATTTGGCCATCCTCACATCAGTAGGTACCAAAAAAGACTGACCCTGTCCTCGGTAAATCCAAACAAGTGAGACCAATGGGACTTGGATTGGGACTGCTTTTGGGTGCCTGGCTTCCCGAATCCCAAGTTCAGAGAATTCCATCTCCAAGGAAGTGAGGTGAGGTCACTTCCTTCCTGAACTGAATGAGGTCACTGCCTTGGCAACCAGTTTGTCCTAACAGTTGCTTCCAAGGGTCCCATGAGATGGAGGCTTCCCCTACTCTCTGTGACACTTTCACAAGTTAGAATGATAAATCAAACATAGGCACCCAGGAACAGCTCTCCATAATTGCCTGCTTTGGTCCATCTTCTCTACATTAAGATCAGAGAGGATGATTCAGACACAACCCTTCATCCTGACCAAGTTGCTTTCCATGGTAGATGACTTTTGCTCTCTCAGGTCCTTCATAGTTGCCTATATCTTCTCCAGGGATCATTTCTGCAAGGACCTTTGTGGTTATTAGCAGGTTAAAGATCCCCTACATTCCTGTATTTTAAGACCAACTCTGTCCCTGCTCTTCTGTAATGTAAGATTGAGGGAACAGTGTATGCTTAGGGTTAATAACAGATTCAATTTCAGTTAGGAATCATTCTACAGGATGAAAAAAGGTATTGGGATCCTGCAATATTTACAACAATATATAGGTGAAATATAATTATGAAAACAGAAATCTAAGTAAGATTTGAAGCCCAGAAGGTCATTGGGCCCTTGATTGGTATACTTAGCTTTGAATTACTTTCTGCACAGATGTCTCAGATAAATCGATATACAATGGCATAGTATCTTGTACCTGGGATGATGGAATGTAGAAGAGAACATCCAGTCAAAAAGTGATAGAAGTTATAATTAGGAAGATATTCGGTAGGTTTAGGAAGGAGGGAATAATAGATTTGGAACAAATGTTCTTTAGCAATAGGGTTTCGGTTAGAGGGTGAATGTAAGTGTCACCACATGTGAAGATTCAGTCACAATGATGAACTGGGGAAAATATCTAGGAAAGAAGATATCAATTGAGACATTACAAAATCAGGCAAAGTATAAAGTGAGTGACAGGATTAGACTTTTTCAAAAGGGTTGAGTTTGATTATATAATCTTTGGAAGAAACAAATATGTAGTCACCAATAGGATTTTCATTTGAGCACATTAGGCAACCTGGACATGGATATTTTTAGTAATCCATGTTCAATTTCCGTTTAGGTTTGGTACAATCATAAGTGTGACGTTTGTGTTTTTTGTGTCCTGAATATTACTGTGATAAAATGTATATGTAGATCAGGTGACATGGGTATTTCTTCCGCCATTTCTGGGAGCAATATGTTGAAGATGTATTAATTAGTACTGGAGTTCAATGAGGTGTATCCTGTGTCTATGAATATAGAGATAATGCATGAATAGACGATATTGTGAATAAATAATATAACTGATTCCACTTTAAATAATAGATTGAATTAATATCTGAAAATATATACAAAATCTTATATTGATATACATTCATTCATTTCAACCAGTTGTACATCTAATGTTAACATTAGGGTTATGGATTATCATGAAGGGTGTGTGAGTTTTGCTTCAAAAGTGATTATGGAAATCGAAAATAAAGTGTTTGGAAAGAAGTCTCACTGAAAGACCCGTCAAGAAACCTGGAGGAATACATGTGTTCTAAAACAGGAAGTGATTGAAAGTGAAACAAATGCCTATAATTTGCGAACTTGTGGATGAAATATATATCCTATGATGTGCATAAACTGAAGAAATTGTAAAGTACCAGTGTTAAATAAAAATGAATGTCAAAAGTCACATCATATCCCATAGGATTCTACTTGCATTGATGTTAAACAGGATGAGTTACTGTAGAAATATTAGGATTTGTATGCACCATTCACTGAAGTTAGTTGTCAGTACTAGGAAACAATATGTATTTCGGGTTGATGAATATTTTTGAGAATAATCTTGTGAAATATTGATTATAAATCCACATACATGAGCATCAATGAATTGATAGAGTGTACAGTAAGACACATATATTTTATATTTTGAAAAATCTGGAGTGTGTGTGTGTGTGTATATATGTATATATATATACATATAACACAGAGACATTAAAAAGTAGCAATACATATGACAATCAAAATTTGTTGTGAAATATATATCATCCACATATATTTGGATATACATATAACACACAGACATTAAAAAGTAGCAATATATATGACAATCGAAATTTGTTGTGAAATATATATCATCCACAGGTCCAAATATATTTATTTTACTCAACATGATTTATGTATAATGTTGTTCAACTAGGAAATTCACGAATAGTTTGAATTTTCAGATCCAACAGCATTTAGTAGGAGTGATCTCTGCTAACAATTTGTATCTGCCAAATCAGCCATCTCAAAAGAATGTACATGTGATACCAGGTAGGAATCTATATGTGCATATGAAATTACATGTGCTGAATAGGCTACAGAGAAAGGGAGACAGGATTTTTTTTATTTGTTAAATTAAAAACACATGGAGAACTATTTCAACAAAAAATTGACAAGTTTTACAACAGCTACACTTTATCATGCAAAAGGCAATTCCAACTGTACACCATGCCTCTTCTGAACTGCTTGCATTTCCAATCTGTTTGGGTTATTTTTCTCCATCATATTAGGATTAGTAGTCAGAGTCTAGTAGGGTTTGGGGTAGTGTCAGGGATAAAGTACTTCCAAAGGAAAATTAGAAAAAGAATTCAATGAGTAGGCAAATATGTGCTACAAAAAATCCTCCCACACTCATCCAGAACAAAGCCTTGACATAACCATTACCCCAAGTATGACACAATTAGAAGAGAAGAGTTTGAAAATCCGTGATTATATATCTGGAATGGAACATGCTCAGGAGTTTACAAACTTGGAGGTGGTAGAGGAGATTCCAAAAGTAAGGGACAGGGTAAACACGCCACAAACATGGAGCTCTGGTGGAATAAAGACTTATTGAGAAACAGCCTCTGAGTTTGGACACATGAAATATATGTTCTTGTCAGGAGCTTTAGCTTCCTTTGTAGTGAGACCATCAAAGCTGGGTCTGCATCTATGTGACCTGGAGGAAGTGGTTTCTTATTTTCCAATGACCATGAGGCAGCAGTGCTGAATTCTATCTTTTTAGGTCAACTGTGGCCATTGGGGACTAAGTGTCTCCCCCCCTGTGGACCGTGAAGTCATTTGGTCATCCTCCATTTTTCCTGGTGTTTCTTGCAGCTGCACTGGGAGTTTGGTATTTGCTTCACGAAATACAAGGAATTCAACTGGGACACAGGGCTGGAGGGAGTTCTGTCACGTGTGGTGAAACAGGGTCAGCAAGAGAATGCACCAACTAGGCTTCTATCCTATATAGCTTGCCCCCTTGACTATAGCAACCTGATTCTGAACATTGCCCTGAAACCTCTCCATATAACAAAATGCCTTTACTTATAAGGGTCTGTTGGCTGCACCATGTCAGTCACAAGCCATTTTGAAGACAATGGCAGATCCACATGGCCCCACCGCAGATGTTTTATCACACTCTTGCCCACCACTCCTCTAGGCCCACTACTCAGAAGGCACCAAGTTACTGGCATCTCTGTTCTACACCATTTTCATGGAACCCAGTCAATCAAGGCACTGTGTGGTACACTCATGATCAGAAACAGGACATCCAAAGATTCTCCAGTGCCACCTGTTCATGGGAATTTCAAAAATTTCATGGTATTTATCAGGAAACATTAAATGGTGAGGAAGCTCATTTCATAGAAAGCTGTGGAGAATTATCACAGGCAAGACTTCCCAAAGAGTGGCCAAAATGTCACATGAAGCCATGCCCATTGAGGTTTACAATGTGAGGTCCATGTGTGTTTTGCCTCTCAACTCTGGCTGTCAAGTTTTTCAGAATAAAATCATGTGATATCCTAGCTGAAATTCCTAGTGCTCTGTGGAAAGCAAACCTGGCCCTAGATCAGTTTCCAAGGGCAACTCTTATCCGTGGCCTCCTAAAATCCCAAAACAGTTCATGGCAATATTTCTCTGATGTCATTTCCTGAACTCAGTATCTAAGGGGAATCACACCAGAGTTCAAGCCAAAGTGGACCCAGTCATCTCTTCCAACTGTCACACAAATAACCAAAATTAAAACCAAAACACTCCCACATGGCCCTCATCTTCTTCCATATAGGCACTCATCATAAACTCCGGTTGGTGGTTTCCATGAGGGACACAGCTCAAGACAGTGTCAAAAATATGCTCCCTTGCCACTCATTTGCCTAAAGTCAGAGTGGCCTGGACACACTTCCGGTGAACCAGGAGTGATCAAATAGGCCTGCCATTAATACTGCTCTGCTTGTCCAATTTGATGCCTACTGAATGTCAGGTATAAATTCTTTATGCGATTTGGAGTAATGAGAAAACCCAAGAACTTCTGCATGGCTTTGAAGAACTCATTTGACCCAAAGGATCCCTATTCTCACTTGATAGAGGTCAGGAACCTAACAGAGGAAGGCAAGAGACTTCATCCACAATCACTGATCTTTTTGCCATTGTGGTTTTGGATGCACATATGGGATCTTTCTTTAGATAAATTAGGTGCTGAGAATCTAAGCCACAGCCTCACACAGGGTGAAGAGGCTGATTGAGACACATCCTTTTCCAAAGCATTTAATCAAAGAAACACAGGTGATGCCTATTCATTTCCATTTGAAAACTGTTTTCTTCAGGATTCAAAAAAGGGTGGCCTGAGGCAAAGACCTTCCTGACATTCAGGGCAACAGAACATTAGGTAAGCAAAAGGCCTAAAGCAGAGTGGCCAGAATTCAGGAAGAAAACAGGAACTTAGGAAGGTAGCAGGTGATGCACATCAATAAGGCTAGCCACACTCTATTCATAAATTGTGCAGGATGAACGCTGGAAAGCTGTCTACTAGACAGGAAACAATCATTGATGCATTCTCTTTTTTAATGTCTGCATCCACAGACACAGTGTGATACACAGATATAGAAACACTCCCCTTGTCAAATGACATTCTAGAAGCAGTCTAGTCCAAACCAAACAAACCGCCTTTCCTACCTATTCTCAGACCATGAGACATAACCACAAACACACACCCACACCCACAAAGGCACCTCCTTCCAGCAAGTAAGTCTGTGACTAACTGGAGTGTCCTCTGACTGACAGACTTTCCCTGAAATGTCCTGTCCTGTCTCAGATCTGGTTTTTTGGGCAAGTCTCCGAAGTTGTCAGTAGCCAGTGCTGAGCCACTACCATCTTTTTCAGGACAGGCCCCTCTTCAGAGCTTTCATGGCATTTGCCGATCCTCACATTAGAAGGTACCAAGAATGACTGGCCCTATCCTTGTTAATTCCAATCAAGTGAGCACACTGAAACTGGGACTGGGACTGGCTCTGGATGCCTGGCTTCCTGGATCCCATGTTCAGAGAGTTAAATCAACAAGAAAATGAGGTGAGGTCACTTCTTTCAGGAACTGAATGAGATCACTGCTTTGGTAACCATATGTCCTAACAGTTGCTTCCAAGAGTCCCATGCGATGGAGGCTGCCCCTATTTCCTGTGACACTTTTACAAGTTAGAATGGTATATCAACCATGGGCACCCTGTAAGAGCTCTCAACACAGGCCTGGATTGGTCCACCTTCTCTACATTGAGAAGAGAGTGCCTCATTCAGACAATCCACATCAAGTTGTTTGCCATGGATGATGACTTTTGCCCTCTCAGATCCTTCATAGCTGAATACATCTTCTCCAGGGATCATTTCTGCATGGACCTATGAGGTTCTCAGCAGGTGGAAGATCCCCTACATTCCTGTATTTTAAGACCAACTCTGTCCCTGCTCTTTTGTAAAGTTAGATTGAGGAAACAGTGTATGGTTAGTATTAATAACATGTTCAATTTGGATTAGGAATCATTCTGCTGGATTAATAATGGTATAGGGAACCTGCGATATTTATAAGAATATAGAGGAGAAATATACGTATGAAAACAGAAATCTAGGTACGATTTGAAGCCCAGAAGGGCATTGGGCGCTTGATGGGGATACTTAGCTTTGAATTACTTTCTGCACAGTTGTCTCAGATAAATCGACATACAATGGTATAGGACCATTTACCTTGGATGATTGAATGTCGTGAAAGAGGAAGAGTCGGCAGGATTAGGAAGGTAATCAGTATATTTTGAAAGAAGAGTGAGTATAGGATTTGGACCAAAAGTTCTTTAGAAATAGGGTTTCTTGTAGAGAATGACTGTAAATGTCAGCACATGTGAAGAGTCAGTCACAATGATGAACTGGTGAAAATATGTAGGAAAGCAGATATCAATAGAGACATTAGGAAATCAGGCAAAGTATAAAGTGAGTGATTGGATTAGACAATTTCAACATGCTTGAGAGAATATATAATCTTAGGAAGAAACAAATATGTAATTACCAATAGGATTGACATTAGAGAGCATTAGGCAAACTGAACGTGGATGTTTTTAGTAATCCCTGCTCACTTTCCATTTAGATTTTGGTAGAAGCATAAGTGTGACCTTTGGTTTTTGTGTCCAGAATATTACTGTGATAAAATATATTTGTAGATAAGGTGACATGAGTATTTCTTCCACCAGTTCTCAGAGCAATATTTTGAAGACTTATAAATTAGTATTCGGGATACAAATAAGTTTACCCTGTATCTATGAATACAGAGATAATGCATTAATAAATCATAATGTGAATAAATAATATAACTAGTTCCAATTTTAAATAATGGATTTAATTGATATCTGAAAATATACAGGAAATCTTATATTGATATACATACATTCATTCCAACGAGTTAAACATCTAATGGTAATATTACGGTTATGGTTTATCAGGAAGAGTGTGTGAGTTTTGCTATTGTGGGTGAAGGAAAACGCGAGCCAGATGCAGATTGGCTAGCCTAGATTACTATGTTTACCCGGCAGTTATCAAAGCCACAAAAGCCAAGGCTGTGTGAGGAAAAAGCCGACTTCTTCTGTGTGTCATAGGGATGTGAGCATATAGGGGCTGCCTAGAGGAACCCAAACTTTTCATCAAATTCAGTACACAGCATTGGCCATATTACCAATTAACAACCAAAACCGATGGCCCCCAGGGGGGTCTCTATAACCTCAAATTCTGTGTGACCTTTTTAACTGCGGCAAGTGCTCAATAGCGTGGAAGGAAATTCCCCTATGTGGAGGCCTTTTTCCTCCTTCACTCAAATCCTGAACTATACATCTCCAATAGATCCTCACCCTCTGCCATCTACTCCAGATGCTCTGCTGTCAATCCCACCTCAGCAACCTGATTTCTCCTCTCCAATTACTAGATCAAATACCCAAACCACCGCTGGTTCTCAGACATTGCCCCCTTGCTGAGGTAGCAGGTACTGAGATACCCCTCTTCCCACTCACTCCTCTCTTCTCCTGTCAGTGTCCGCACCGGGTCCCAACAGGTCCTTTTACCAGCTAACCCAAAGCTCAAACAGGCAGAGGAGAGCCCTCAGACCCCTATCCAAGATGTAATGAAAATGGCCTTTAAAGTTGCTTTGTCAACACTGAAAACAGGTTACTAAGAATTTGAAGTCCCTCACAGGCTTTTTGAGATACTCACTCCCATCTTCCCCTCTGGTCTATCTGTTCTACTGCTCAACTTTTTGATGCTAGGAAAATCCCAAAGCCCTTTCCCATTATTCTTTTACATCTCTTCTTCCTCATTCTCAGATCCACGGAGCTGCTCTCACCACCCGCCTTTCACGTCTTCCCCCTCTGTACCAGGACCACAGAAAATTCTTAACTGACCTTCTCCAGAAGTCTTCACCATGGCTGAATTTAGGACTTTTAGCAAAAGAGTCCCAATGAAGGAGTTCAATGTAGATAAACTTCCTCTTTTCTTGTTGCCCTGTTCTACGTACCATGGGCTGGAAAAATCAGCTCTGCTATGCTAGACACCCCTTTACTAGTTTTTCACAAAATATGTGAACAAGGCCTCTGGCCTTGAGCTGGGGCTTCACAGAGATGGCTACATTTCTAAGATAAAGAAGTTACCAACTGGGCTCCATGGTAATAGCTGGCAGGGAGAAAAAAAAAGAGAAGACAAAATCTCTCCCCCTCCCAAGTGTCCTTAAAAACTAAACTTGCATAGAACAGAGGAAATAAAACAGAAACAAAAACAGCTTTTTGTGAACTTCTGCAGACTGTGAACTTCTGAGCCACTTTACCTACATGTTGGGTACAAAATTCTGAAACTACCTAAACTTGGGGTTCAGCGGATTAATTGATTACAACAGAAGCAATGCCCTCTAAATCCGTTTGCAACCAAATAGGATTGTTTCCCTAGCTTCGGTGCTATCTTAGGTGCCTTGCCTTGTCTGTCCCTACAAAAGTGTAATTCTATATACTTAAACATTGTTAATGGGTTCAGAAAATGGTCAACAAATCTGATTAATTATGTAATGGTGCAGATGATTCCCAGAGTGCTCTATCATTAAACAGGTTCATTTAAAAATCAAATAGGGGGGCAAAAAACTCAGTTCCGCTGGGAAGCTGTATTCCTCACTTTAGCCATCCTATTCGGAATAGGAGTTGCTGCAGGGGTGGGCACAGGAACCACTGCCCTAGTCCATGGGACACAACAAATAACCCAATGACAAGTACCAATAGACCAAAACTTAAAGATATTAAAAACCTCCATCACAGCTTTACAGGAATCTTTAACCTCGCTCTCTGAAGTAGTTTTACAGAACAGGCGACATTTGGACCTTCTCTTCATGAGAGAAGGGGCCTTTGTGCTGCATTGAGGGAAGAATATTGTTTTTATGCTGACGATACTGGAGTTGTAAAAGAATCTATGAGTAAATTAAAAAAAACCGCCTTGAAGAGTGTCAACGAGAGACAGAGGCCCAAAAAGGGTGGTTTGAGTCTTGGTACACACAGTCCCCGTGGGTAACTACACTTTTATCAGCCTTGGCCGGTCCTTTAATAATCTTGATATTATTGCTAACTGTAGGGCCCTGTATGCTCAACAGTGTAGTTTCTTTTCTCCAAGCTCAAATTGGACAAGTTAAACTTATGGTAATCAGACAACAATGTTTCCGACTAGCAGACATGAATTGTGACACCCCCCAATGATCACTTTTATGATTAAAAGTAACCAGAACAAGAAGTGGGGAATGAAAGGATAATAAAATAGGTACTTGTCAATTTCTGTTTTTCTGTATGCTTAACAAAACACTGTTGAAATCTTGAGAACTGTTTGCTTATCTTGTTCCCCAAATGTACTGTCCCCAATTGCCAAACTGCAGAATGTACTCCCTCACACATTTGCAAACAAACCGCCCACTTGCCATGACCCATCAATAAATTTCACTCCCTGCCCTCTCTAAGGAAAGTATATAAGCTCTGCTTAAGCTGTTCTCAGGGCTCTCTGCTAAATTCAAGTGAGCTCTGAGCCACAGCATGCTTGACCCCCAATAAACACTTTGCTGTTGCATGTGACAGTCTCTGGTGGTCTCTTACTCCAACGCTCGACCAACCTTTACATTGGTACAATCATAAGTGTGACCTTTGCTTTTTGTGTCCAGAATATTACTGTGATAAAATGTATACATAGGTCAGGTGACATGAGTATTTCTTCCACCATTTCAAGGAGGAATATTTTGAAGACATGTAAATTAGTATTGGGGGTATAAAGAGGTGTACCCTGTGTCTATGAATATAGAGATAATGCATGAATAGACAGTATTGTGTATAAATAATATAACTGGTTCCACATTAAACAATGGATTGAATTGATATCTGAAAATATATAAGAAATCATATATTGATATACAATCATTCATTCTAACCAGTTATACATCTAATCGTAATATTAGGGTTATGGTTCATCATGTAGGGTGTGTGAGATTTGCTTCAAAAGTACTTATGGATATCAAAAATAATGTGTTTGGAAAGAAGTCTCATGAAAAGACCAGTCAAGAAACATGAAGAAATATATGTGTTCTGAAGTAGAAAGTGATTGAAAGTGAAACAAATGCCTATAAATTTGCAAACTTGTGGATGAAATCTATATCCAATGATGTGCATAAACTAAAGAAATTGTAATGCACCAGTGTTGAAAAAAATTAACATCAAAATACACATCATGTTCCATAGGAGTCTACTTGCATTGATGTTAAACTTGGTCAGTTACTGAAGAAATATTAGGATTTGTATACACCATTCACTGAAGTTAGTTTTCAGTAGTAGGAAACAAATATGTATTTCAGGTGGATGAATATTTCTGAGAATAATCTTGTGAAAAGATAATTATAAATCCACATACATGAATATGAATGAATTTAGGAAATGTATAATAAGACAGATATATTTCATATTTTGAAAAATCTGGATAGTATATATATATATATATATATATATATATATATATATATATATATATAATATATATACAGATATTAAAAATTAGCACTATATGCCAATTGAAATTCACCATGAAATATATATCATTCACAGATCAAAAATATTCATTTTACTGAACATGGATTTATATATAATGTTGTTCAGCTAGGAAACTCACCCATAGGTTGAATTTTCAGTTCCATCAGCATTTAGGAGGAGTGATCTCTTCTCACAATTTGTATCTGCCAAGTCAGCAACCACAAAAGAGTGTACTTGTGGTACCAGGTAGGATTGTATATGTGCTTATAAAAATACATATGCTGAATAGGCTACAGCGAAAGGGAGACAGGAATTCACATATTGGTTAACTTTAAAAACAACTGGAGAACTATTTCAACAAAAAATTGACTAGATTTATAACTCCTACCCTATACAGTGCATAAGGCAAGTCCAAATATACACCAGGCCTCTTTTGAAATGCTTGTATTTCAATTTTTTGGGGATTATTTTTCTCCATCATATTAGGATTAGTACACAGAGTCTAGTAGGGTATGGGGTAGTGTCAGGGATTCAGTATTTCAATTGGAAAATTGGAAAATGAATCCAATGTGTATGCAAACATGTGCTACACAAAAATCCTTCCACTCTCATCCAGAACAATTCCTTGACATTTCCTTCACTCCAAGTAAGACACAATTTGAGGAGAAGAGTTATAAAATCTGTGAATATATATCTGGAATGAAAATTGCTCAGGAGTTTAGAACTTTGAAGGTGGTAGACCAGTTTCCAAAAGTAAGGGACAGTGTAAACTCCACAATCATGGAGCTCTGCTGGCCTAAAGACTTCTTCAGAAACTGCCTCTGAGGTTGGGCACTTGAAATATATGTTGTTGTCAGGAGTTTTAGCTTCCTTTGTAGTGAGACCATCAAAGCTGGGTCTGCATCTATGTGACCTGGAGGACATGGTCTCTTATATTCCAATGAACATTAGGCAGCAGTGCTGAATTCTCTCTTTGTAGATAATTGTGGCCACTGGGGGCTAAGTGTCTCCCCATGTGGAGTGTGAAGCTATTTGGTCACCTTCCACTTTTTGTGGTGTTTCTTGCCGCTGCACTGGGAGTTTGGTATTTGCTTCACGAAATTCAAAAAGTTCAACTAGGACAAACTGCTGGAGGGAGTTCTGTCACGTGTCGTGGGTCAGGGTCTACAGGAGAATACACCAATCTGGTTTCTATCCCACATAGCTTGCCCCCTTGATCATAGCAACCTGATTCTGAACATTGCCCTGAAACTTCTCCATATAACAAGATGCCTCTACATACAAGGTTCTGCTGGCTGCTCCATGTCAGTCACAACCCATTTGAAAGCCAATGGCAGATCCACATGACCGCACCACAGATTTTTTAACACACACGTGCACAACACTTCTCTAAGACCACTAGTCAGCAGGCTCCAACTTACTGACATCTCTGTTCTACATCATTATCATGAAACCCTGTCAATCAAGGCAGTGTCTGGTACACTCAAATCAGCAACAGGACATTCATGGTTGTCCAGTGCCACCTGGTCATGGGAATTTCAAAAATGTCATGGTATTTATGTAGCCATTTTTCAAGGATGAATTTGGAGGCACTCTGGGTTTCAATTCATTCAGGTACCGTTAAATGGTGAGGAAGCTCATTTCAATGAATGCTCTAGAGAACTCTCACAGGCAAGGTTTCCCAAAGAGTGGCCAAAAAGTTACATGAAGCCAGGCCCATAGAAGTCTACAATGTGAGGTCCATGTTTGTTTTGACTCTCAACTATGGCTGCCAAGTCTTTCAGAATAAAATCACATGATATCATTGCTGAGATTTCCTGTGCTGTGTGGAAAGCCACGCTTGGTCTAGATCTCAGTTTCCAAGGGTGACTCCCATGTGTGGCCTCCAAAAATCTCAACACATTTCATGGCAATAATTCTCTGAGTTCAGTTCCACAACACAGTCTCTAAGGGGAATCACACCAGAGTTTAAACCCCGGTGAACCCAGTCATCTCCCAACCGCCACACAAATGACCAGAATTAAAACCAAAACACTCCCACATAGCCCTCATATTCTTCCATATATACACTCATCATAAACTGTGGCTGGATATTTCCATGAGGGGCACATCCAAAGACAGTGTTCAAAAAAAGCTCCCTTGCCCCTCATTTGCCTAAAGTCATTGTGGCCTGGACACCCTTCCTGTGAACCAGGAGTGATCAAGTAGGCCAGCTCTTAATACTGCTCTGCTTCTCCAATTTGAGGCCTACTGCCTGTCAGGTATAGACTCTTCATGTGATTTGGAGTCATGAGGAAACCCAAGCACCTCTGCATGGCTTTCAAGAACTCATTTGACCCAAAGGATCCCTATTCTCACTTGATAAAGGTCATGAAACTAAGAGAGAAAGGCAAGAAACTTCATCCACAAAAACTGAACTTTTTGCCATTTTTTTGGATGCACACATGGGATCTTTCTTTAGATCCATCTGGTGCTGAGAATTTAAGCCACAGCCTCATACAGGGCCAAGATGCTGATTCAGACGCATCCCTTTCCAAAGCAATTAAGCAAAGAGCCACAGGTGATGCCCATTCTTTTCCATATGAAAATTAATTTCTTCACGCTTCACAAAGTGTGGCCTGAGGCAAAAACCATCCTGACATTAAGGGCAACAGTACAATAGGCAAGCAAAAGGCCCAAAGCAGGGTTTCTCCTCTGAGACTTTCCTGGTCACACTGATATCTGAGTTTTCTGAGATGCCCCCATTCCCTTCAGCTATTCAGTACATGGCCATTTCACAGAGTGTGGAAGTGGTTTATATCTTGGACACAAACCCATGAGCCTATTCTGGAGAGTTTCCAGAATTCAGGAAGACAACTGGAACTTGGGAAGATAATAGGTTTTGCCCATCTATAAGGCAAGCTGCAGTCCATTCATAAATTGGGCCGGATGAATAATGGGAGCTTTCTATTAGACAGGACACATCCATTGATGCATTGTCTTTTCTAATGTCTACAACCACGGACACAGTAGGATACACAGATATAGAAACACTTGCCTTGTCAAATGACATACAAGAAACAGTCCACTCCAAACCAAACAAACCGACTTTCCTATCTATTCTCAGAACATGAGACAAAACCGCATACTCACACCCATACTCAAACGGCACCTCCTTCTCCCAAGTAGGTGTGTGAATATATGGAGTGTCCTCTGACTGGTGGGCCATACTCTGTTCCACCAAAATGCCCTGTAGGGTCTCAGATCTTGTCTCCTTTTCCAACTCTGTGAAGTTGCCAGGAGCCATTGGTGAGCAACTATCTGCTTTCCCTGGAAAGGCCCCTCTTCAGAGCTCTCCTGGCATTTGGCCATCCTCACATCAGTAGGTACCAAGAAAGACTGACCCTATCTTTGGTAAATCCAAACAAGTGAGCCCAATGTGACTGAGACTGGGACTGGCTCTGGATGTCTTGCTTCCTGGATCCCAAGTTCAGAGATTTCAAACACCAAGGAAGTTAGGTAGGTCAATTCCTTCAGAAACTGAAAGAGGTCACTGCCTTGACAACCACTTTGTGCTAACAGTTGTTTCATAGGGTCCCATGAAATGGAGGCTGCCCCTACTTCCTGTGACACTTTCAAAAGTAAGAATGGTATTTCAACCATAGGCACCTGGGAACAGCTCTCCACACAGGCCTGGTTTGGTCCATCTTCTCTATATTAAGAAGAAAGCGGCTGTTTCAGACACATCCCTTCGTCCTGACCAGGGTTTTTGCCATGGAAGATAATTTTTGCTCTCTTAGGTCCTCCATAGCTGCCTACATCTTATCCAGGGATCATTTCTGCATGGACCTTTGAGGTTCTCAGCAGGTGGAAGATCCCCTAAATTCTTGTATTGTAAGACCAACTCTGTACCTGCTCTTCTGTAAAGTGAGATTGAGCGAACAGTGTATGGTTAGGGTTAATAACAGGTTCGATTTGGGTTAGGAATCCTTCTGCGAGATGAATAATGGTATTGGAACCAACAGAAATCTAGGTAAGATTTGAAGCCCAGTAAGGCATTAGGCGCTCGAGTGGGATACTTAGTTTTGAATTATATTCTGCACAGACGTCTCAGATGAATCGATATACAATGGCATAGGACCTTGTATCTTCGATGATTGAATGTTGAAGAGAACATCCAGTCAAAAAGGGATTAAGATGATAGTTGGTAGGTTTAGAAACAAGAGTGAGTATAGGAGTGGGACCAAAATTTCTTTAGCAATAGGCTTTTGCGTAGAGATTGAATATAAATGTCAGCACATGTGAAGAGTCAATCACAATAATGAACTGGGATAACATCCTCACTCCATGGGTGCATCCTCCGCCAAGTGGAGGGGCCCATGGGGGACGAACCGTTATGGCAAGGGCAGAAGATAGTTGGTCAGAGCTGTTACTCATACTTTTATATAAGAAAGAGAGATCTGTGGGGATGTAAACTTAAGAAATAAGCCTGTGAGAAGGGTAGAACATCCTTTTAAATGTTGGCAGCATGGTCTTCCATCTCCAGACGATGATGGACCTGTATGGGTTTAGAGGCCAAAATATTAATCTGTTCTTTAATAAATTGTACCAGCCTGTTTATAATGCAGGGTCCTATGGACCCAATTATAAGTAAACCCAACAAAGGGCCTAATAGGGGAAGAAGGTAGGGTAGAAATCCATAAAGCCCAGTCCAGAGGGGATTTTCAAATAGTTCGCGTCATCTCTTTCTAGATCTTATTGAAGGTGCTTAATTTTAGTGCATACTATGCCTGATTTATTGGCATTAAAGCAGCATCGTTCCCCTAAGCCCAAGCAAATACCTCCCTGGTTATCTGTCAGCAAATCTAAGCCTCGTCTTTTTGAAGGAACACTTCTGCCTGGGAGTCTATTTGGTCCTGCAGATCTTTAATGGTTCCTGATAGAGTTTGTACATCATTTATAAGTTGTTGAGACAGGCGATGGTAAGAGTGTATAGCTGTGCCTAAGCCAGTGTACCTGTGCCCACAGCAGCTGTTATTCCAAAGCTGGCAATGAGTGGTAAGGCCTGTATTGCCCGCCTGTGTCTTTTGACTAAGGTGTCTAGGCTAGGAATGGGTAGAGGTTCATCTCCTGGGACTATAGTTATATCAGGGAGTAATAAGGCAAGAACAGAGCCACCGGTCCAATTCGCTGGAAGCCTGGGGAAGGCCAAGTTTCCTCCACCCATTAAAACTCTGCCATTGGGAGGACAAAGAGTTGGGGTGGGTGAGGAATAATTTTGTATGTTGAGCAATTTTCAAAGAAAGTAACTCCAACATCAATATCATAGGTGTTATTCTGCATCGCGCCTAAAAGACATAATGTAATAGTGCCTATAAGTTGTACTTAAAAAGGAAATCCGGGTTGGCATGTATTATCATTGTCTATGATAGAATTAATAGGAACTGCCATAGTCATAATTGCCCCTGTTGTCATGCAGAGCCAGCAATCACCAGCAAGGGTGTGGTTGGAATTATTAAGCAAGTAGAAGGTAGTTTCCAAAATATCTAATGTATTGGTATCTAAACCTGGGAGCTGAGATTTAGGCAACATTAAGGGATGATATGTGAGCTCAGGGATTTGGGGTTTCAAAAGTTTGATTATGTGAGGATGTTTGACAGCATCAGTGGTTCTTCCACCATCAGTGACCCCTGTAGGGGCCTTAATGGGCCAGCAGGAGGGTTTACCGACAGGGCCTTGGCAACCAGCTGACTGTAGCTTGGTGTATTTGCCTTCTACTCCCTGGTCAAATAGAACGGAGGTATAATGAATAGTGGTCCCCCCTGCTGCATGAGTTTTAGTTTGGGAGGCTTCAAAAAATTGTTCTCCCTGCTTGTTAACACAAATTGAGGGCGACACATAACAAGAGTCATGCCTCGCCTGGGTATGCGAACAGGTTGCAGAAGAATTTTGGAGAGCTTTACTTGTACTAGGGGGAATAAACTTTGGCTTGTTAACACATACCCATTTAGGCTGATGAACTCCTCCAAGTTTATGGTCAACCTCGGCATGGAGGTAAGCCACCTTAGTCACGCAGTCAGCAGTCTCGGTCCAACCAGTGGGAGCCTGAGTCCAAGATCATCACTTGCATTCACAGGGGGGCCCAAAAACTTACACCATGATGTTGGAACGTGGAGGGCCAAGGCCTCCATGTACAAACCTGTTAAGCAGAAGTGCCTAAATCAGGATCCTCACACAGATTGTTGGCTGCATCTGAAAAAGAACAAAATTTGTCCTCAGGGGGAGGCCCTCCATCCCTGTGTTGAGGTAAGTCATTAACCTGTTTAACCAGGCATTCTGGTAACCATCTTGGGGCTGATTGCTCTTGGTCCAAAAGACAAGCTGAGCCTCGTCCCCAGATGAGAACAGGATCTGGACCTTTCCATTTATTTGTAAGGGAATTGCACCACATAAGAGGTGGGCGAACAGAATTGGACAAGGGATGCCAGTTTCTGTCTGCGGCCGAATGGCCTTCACTGTCTAGGGTAAGAAAAATAAGGGCAAGTAAGGCATGGTTAAGGCGATGCCTGGGAGTGGTAAATACAAGGGCGGAAGCCTTATGGAGGGTTATCCAAGTCTATAAGGTAAGGTGGGCACGTTCCACAACGCCTTGGCCCTGAGGGTTGTATGGAATTCCAGTAGTATGACGAATTTGCAAGGTAGCCCAAAACTATTTAAACTTGGCACAGGTATATGCAGGATAATTATCTGTTTTAATATGTATTGGTTTACCCATTATGGAAAAGGCTGAAATAAGAGGAGAAAGAACATATTTGGTAGCCTCTCCTGAATGTGCTGATGCAAAAATAAAGTCGCTGAAGGTATATATAGAAACGTGTATATATTTGGTAATTTCAAATTCAGGAAAATGAGTAACATCCATTTTCCAAAACTGATTGGGCAGTAATTCTCGGGGGTTAACTCTCATGTGTTGAATGGGGAGGGAGACAGTGCAACCTGGGCATGCTTTTACTATTTCTCGTGCCTGTTGCATGGTAATTTTACAAAGTAATTGAAGGCTCTTGGAATTTAGATGGTGAAGATTGTGTAACTCTGTGGCCTTTTGAATGGAGCCCACAAAAATTGGAAAGATGGAAAGAGTTGCTGCATCAGCTTGGGCATTACCTTGTGTTAGAGGCCTGGGATGATCAGAGTGTGCCCTGATGTGTTCTAAGAAAAATGGGTGTTGTCTGGCCTGAATTAGCTGCTGAAGCTGATGAAAAAGAAAGGCCACATTGGAAGAAGCCTTAATGGTGGGGGAAATGTCCAGCAGGGGCACAGAATGAGCAATGTAGGCACTGTCTGTATAAATATTAACAGGATTATCAAAAAATATTATAAAAACTCGTGTTATGGCAAACAATTCCACAACCTGTGATGACTGATAGATAGTATCAAAGATGGTAGGCTGGTTATTGACAACAAAGAGCGCTCAGCCATTACTGGAACCGTCTGTAAAGACATTAAGGGCTTGAGGAATGGGAGCCTTTTGAGTAATTTTGGGAAAAATAAATGGATGTAACTGGACAAAATGTAAAAGGGGGTCATTGGGGAGGTGGTTATCAATTGTTCCCCAAAAGCCTGATAGGGCAATACCCCATTCATCCCGTGTCTGTATTAAAAATTTGGTTTGGTCCTTCATATATGGAATTAAATTATTATGAGGTTCTTTGCCAAAATGTTGTCGAGAATCAAATGACGTTTAATAATAATAGAAGCTACCTGAGCAAGATTAACAGTAATAACCTTGGAGGATGTGGTGGGTAAATGGACCCAAAGCAAGGGGCAGCCTTTATTTTTAAAATGTGGATCTCGCTGCCAAATTATTCCTGTGGGTGTATGAGGAGTTTGTTAAATAACCAGAACCAGAGGAAGGTTATAAGAAATTTGTGTAACAAACTGTTGGGCAATGGCTTCTGTGACTTGGTTTAATGCCTGTAATGCCTCGTGTGTAAGCTTTTGAGAGGAGGAGGGGTGGGAATCACCTCTCAAAATATAATTAAGGGACAAAAGTGCACAAGTGGGTAATTTTAAATATGTTCTTAGCCATTTAATATCCCCCAGTAATTTTTGAAAATCATTAAGAGTGTGAAGATGGTCCACACGTAGTTGTATTTTAGGAATTTGAATCTGATTATCTTGAAGTTTAAGGCCCAAATAAGTATAACAGTCCTGTGTTTGAACCTTATCAGAAGCTATCTGCAGTCCCAAGGTAGTGAGGGTTTTGTAAAGGTCCAGGTAACAATTATTAACGTCATGGATATTAGGTGCAGCAATTGACAAATCATCCAATTAATGTAAAATATGAATTTGTGAACATTGCTCTCTCACAGGGTCTACTGCTTGAGCAACGTATTTTGGGCTAAGACTAGGGTTGTTGGCCATACCTTGGGGAAGAACCTTCCATTGAAATCTGTGCATAAGGCCCTGAAAATTAATATGAGGGAGACTAAAGGCAAAATAGGGTCTATCCTCAGGATGTAAAGCAATGGTAAAAAAGCAATCTTTTAAGTCAACAACCATTTTACAATAGTTTTTGGGAATAGCCACTGGTGTGGGAATGCCTGGCTGTAGTGCTCCCATCAGGCATATAACTTTATTAATGACACACAAATCTTGTAAAAGGCGCCACTTGCCTGATTTTTTCTTGATAACAAAAATAGAATTATTCTATGGTGAGCTTGATGGCTCTACATAGCCAGCTGCCAGCTGTTCCTGCACTAACATGGAGGCAGCCTCCAATTTTTCTTGGGTAAGGGGCCAGTGATCCACCGACACAGGAGTCTGAGTCTCCCAAATAATTTTATCTGCATGGGGTACAGGAGGGTCAGGGACCAACACTAAAAATCCAAATACCCAAGTCTATATGTATTTGTTTTTTGTAAGGGTTGTGTAGGCTCAACCAGTCCTTGTCTCAGTCTCCCCATGCCTGTACCAGGGACAAAATTCATATGAAGCATTTGATGAGTCACCATGGAATTGGGACTGGAAAGAATAACTTACATTTGACTCAAAATATCTCGGACGTATAGGTTAAGATGAAGGTCAGGAACAAAGAAAGGAGTGACAGTTCCCATATTACCCTCTTTATCAGTCCAGCTAAGAGCCCTAGAGCTGACCAGAGGATTTTTTGACTGTCCTATCCCTTTAAGGTCTGTCAAGGATGGGGTGAGGGGCCAACCTGTTGGCCAGTATTTTTGAGAAATAACTGTGACATCAGCTCCAGTATCAAGAATTCCTTGGAATTCCTTTCCTTCAGTAAGTAAGATAAGGGTGGGTCTATTGTGAGAAATGGGCTGAACCCAATATACATCAGAGGAGCCCAAGGAGGTAGTCCCCCTCGGTAGGTTTGAGTGGTGGAAGTGCCTCCTGAATCCAAGAGAAGGAGTATTAATTGTGCAAGTCTTGTTCCTGCTGGGATGGCCGCAACTCCATTAATAGCTGTGGCCAGTATTTTTATTTCTCCAGTGAAATCATTATCTTTAATGCCAGGGAAGACCTGAACACCTTGTAAGGTAGTAGAGGCTCTTTCAAGAATAAGGGCACACATATGAGATGGAGTGGGACCCATAATTCCAGTGGGTATTATCTGGGGCCCTTGCATTGAGTCTAATATTGTATCGGTGGCGGCAAAAAGGTCCAATCCTGTGCTGCCTGGGGTGGCTAATTGGAATGAGGCAATTGTGGAGAAGGATTTTGAGATAGGCTGCTGAGGGCATTTGTCTTAGATCTACACTCACTGGCCCAGTGATGACCTTTACCTCATCTAGGGCAAAGGGTAGCTGGGGGCAGTTTAGCTTCAGTTTGAAAAGACACTATTCTTAGGCTTTGTTTGCCTGTCGGACACTCACGTGCAAAATGGCCAGGTTGTTTACAAGTAAAGCAACTACGTGAGCCAGGATTGTGAAAGGCCTTGGTAAAGGCGGCACCGAGGGTGAGACCCATGGCAAGGGCTACACCCAACCCTGTACAGAGTCCAATAAAGTCAGAAAGTTTCACTTTTTTCTTATGTGGTCGAAGAACATCCTGACATGCCAGGTTGGCATTTTCAAAGGCAAGATGTTTTACAAAGGTGCTTTCGCTTTCACTTGATCCAAGCAAGAATGCCGCAGCTAGGTTAAGCCGGGGAACAAAGTCGCTATAAGGCTTGTCGGGCCCTTGTCGAATTTTTGCCAGGGAAGTCGTAGCAGAGGCCTTTTGAGGGAGGCGTCTCCAAGCATGTAAGCCAGCCATCTGAATCTGTGTCAAAAGTCCAGCAGGGAAACGTGCCAGTTAAGTTTTAGTGTCAAAAGGCGCATTGCCCACTAGCTAAACATAAGTCCAGGAATTAGAGGAGGGCTTAGTTAAATTTTTCTGAGCAGTTTCCTGACAGTGCTCTTTGAAATCTGCATTCTATAACAGGAAGTCTGCGGCATTGAGAGTAGCTTGGTCTAAAAATTTCCAATCATTGGGAGTAAGACATTGTGTCATGTAGCTTTCTAATAAAGCCTACGTGTAGGGTGCAATGGGTCCATAGTGAGCACAAGACTTTTTAAGTTTTTTCAAGAAAACGCAGGCTTAATGTTTTGTAGACACTCTGGGTTCCTTCCTGCCTAGGGATGAAGTCCTCATCCTCTGAGTCCTGATCTCTTTGATCCATTTCCCCCGCTTCCTCCTCTTGATCCTCGTCTAAGTCTTTGACATCAACCTGGGCAGGCTTAACTATCTAACTGAGGGTGACTGAAAAGTGAGAACAGTCCAATGGAGCGGCTTAGCCTTTGTATTAGACCACTTTGGGCCAGCTTGTGTTGACTCCAGCAATAAGGCTAATGAATAAAGCTCAGAGTCAAGGGATCTTAATTCTTTTTAAACTTGGATCTCTTCCAGTCTATGTTGGAGAGACTCTCCCAAGGGAGCCAGGTTAGGCAAGGGAATTGGGGAAAAAATATCTTGTGGGGGGATTTGGCCCCTGAAGGGCCAGAGCACAAAAAGCAGGAGAGATATAGGAGGGAGGTGGATGTGTAAGTCCTATAGGCTGTGGCTGGGTCCTAAGCAGTGGCAGGTCTTCTGTATCATAGGGAGTTGCTTCCTTCTCCAAGTTAGCCTTCTCCCCAGGGGTCAATGTGTCTCCAGGATTTAAAACTGGATAAAGGTGGTTGGTAACCATTGGAGCCCTATTCATTAGGGTGGTATTTTGAGGGGGACCAGGAAGGTTTCCAGGGTCCTGGGGAGACTGAGAATGGTCTATGTCTATACTAACTGATGGGCATGCGAGGGGGGACGAGAGGTCTTTTGCATAGTCTCTTTCCTAATCCTGAAAAGTTTTAAGGTACCATTGTCAAAGGGTGAACTTTTAAGAAATTCATTAATTAATTTCCAGTATGAAAAGGTGGGAACAGGCAATTTTTCTGTCCAAAGGATTCATAATAATCTTTTAAACAGTCTCCTACTCTAAGCCATCTTTTACCATTAATGGTCCCTTCAAGGTGAAATCATAGATACAATTCCCCTATGTATGAAAAGAAAAAATTTAAGTCCTTTTTCTTAACACGTGCCCCCCATGTCTTGAAGGAATCCTTGAGGCCCGACAAATACAAATCATGTGACAAAACTGCTTGACCCATGGTGGGTCACTCCCCGTGCGTCATCCCCACTCTCCTCCTGGATCTGTCTCTCGATGGTGTCTGCTGAGGCAATTGTGAGCTCCGCTTGACCAAGTTTTCCAGGAGGACGGGGTTCCCTATGACTCAAAGGCTCGAGCCCCAGTCAGTGGGCGCCAGATGTCCCGGCTGGCAGGACACATCAACGTGGGCAGCGAACCAAGATAGGGAGGAATGAAGGGACAAGAGACACGAGAGATGACAGGAAGACAGGAGTTCTGATCAACCTTCAAAATACATTGTTCACACAGGGGATTTTATATGCTGGAGATGGGAAAGCTCTCTTATCGGCAGTTCCTGGATGTCTACACAAGGTGAGATAACCTCAGGATATTTCAGGAAGACAGATGGCTACAGGATGTCTCAGGGACACAGATGGCTAAATGATGTCTCCAAGAGATGATGTCTCCCTGGGTGTTGTTTCTTGTAAGTGTCAGGCTATTCTTTGAAGGAGAATTCCTTCTACCCCTGACAGTCAGGGATTCAGTATTTCCAATGGAAAACTGAAAAAAGAATGCAATGTGTATGCAAATATGTGCTACCCCAAAATCTTCCCACTTTCATTCAGAACAATGCCTTGACATTACCTTCACCCCAAGTAAGACACAATTAGAGAAGATTTGAAAATCTGTGAATACACATCTGGAATGGAAAATGCTCAGGAGTTCACAAACTTGAAGGTGGTAGAGGAGTTTCCAAAAGCAAAGAACAGGGTAATAACTCCACAAACATGGAGCTCTGCCGGCATAAAGATTTCTTGAGAAACTGCTTCTGAGGTTGGGCACTTGAAATATATGTTGTTTTCAGGAGCTTTAGCTTCCTTTCTATTGAGACCATCAAATCTGGGTCTGCATCTATGTGACCTGGAGGACATGGTTTCATATTTTCCAATGGATATGAGGCAGCAGTGCTGAATTCTCTCTTTGTAGGTAAACTGTTGCCAATGGGGGCTAAGTGTCTCCCAGTGTGGACTGTGAAGACATTTAATCATCCTCCACTTTTGTGGTGTTTCTTGTAGCTGCACTGGGAGTTTGGTATTTGCTTCTCGAAATGCAAGGAGTTCAACTGGGACACAGTGCTCGAGGGAGTTCTGTCATGTGTGGTGGGTAAGGGTCTGCAAGAGAATGCACCAACCAGGCTTCTATCCCACATAGCTTGCCCCCTTGACCATAGCAATCTGATTCTAAACATTGCACTGAAACCTCTCCATATAACAAGATGCCTTTACATACAAGGATCTAGAGGCTACACTATGTCAGTCACAAACCATTTGGAAGCCAATGCAAATCCAAATGACCCCACCACAGATGTTTTAACACACACCTGCACTCCACTGCTCTAGGCCGACTACTCATCAGGTTCCAAATTACTGGCATCTCTCTTCTACACCGTTTTCATGAACACCAGTCAATCAAGGCACTGTCTGATACACTCATGATCATCAATAGGACATACAAAGTTTCTCCAGTGCGACCTGGTCATGGGAATTCAAAAATTTAATGGTATTTATCTAGCCATTTTTCAACGATGACATTGGAGGCACAGTGGGATTCAATTCACTCAGGAACCATTAAATGGAGAAAAAGCTCATTTCAATGAAAGCTCTAGAAAACGTTAACAGGCAAGGCTTCCCAAAGACAGGCCAAAAGGTCACATGAAGCCAGGTCCATTGAGGTCTACAATGTGAGGTCCATGTGTGTTTTGACTTGCAACAATGGCTGCTACGTCTTTAAGAATAAAATCATGTAATATCATTCCTGAGATTCCCAGTGCTCTGTGGAAAGCCACCCTGGGCCTAGATCTCAGTTTCCAAGGGCGAATCTCATGCGTGGCCTCCTAAAATCCCAACACAATACACAGCAATACTTCTTGGAGGTCAGTTCCAGAACTCAGTCTCTAGGGGAATCACACCAGTGTTCAAGCCCAGGTGGATCCAGTCAACTCTTCCAACCACGACTTAAATAAAAACAATTAAAACCAAAACACTCCCACATGGCCCTCATCTTCTCCCATATAGACACTCATCATAACCTCTGGCTGGAGTTTTCCATGAGGGTCGCAGGCCAAGACAATGTCCAAAATAATCTCCCTTGCACCTCATTTGCCTAAATTCAGGGTGGCCTGGACACCCTTCCTGTGAACCAGAAGTGATCAAATAGGCCTGCCCTTAATACTGTTCCATTTCTCCAATTTGAGGCCTTCTGACTGTGGGGTTTAGATTCTTTATGTGAATTGGAGTCATGAGAAAACCAAGGTCCTCTGCAGAGATTTGAAGAACTCACTTGACCAAAAGGATCCCTATTCTCAATTGATGGATTTTAGGAACCTAAAAGGGGTAGGCAATAGAATTCATTAACAATGACTAAACTTTTTGCATTTTGGTTTTGGATGCTCACATGGGATCTTTCTTTAGATCCATCAGGTGCTGAAAATCTAAGCCACAGCCTCACACAGGGCCAAGAGCCTGATCCAGACACATCCCTTTCCAAAGCAATTAAGCAAAGAGCCACAGGTGATGCCCATTCATTTCCATTTCAAAACTGTTTTCTTCAGGCTTCACAAAGGGGTGGCCTGAGGCAAAGACTTTCCTGACATTCAGGGCAAAAGAACAATAGGTAAGCAAAAGGCCCAAAGCAGGTTTATACACTGAGATTTTCCTGGTCACACGGATATCTGAGTTTTTTGATATGCTGGCCATTCCCTTCAGCTATCCAGTACATGGTCATGTAACAGACCTTGGAGTTGGTACATACCTTGGACAGAAAACCATGAGTGTATTCTGGAGAGTGGCCAGAATTCAGGAAGAAAACAGGGACTTATGAAGGTAGTAGGTGTTGCCCATCCATAAGGCAAGGTACACTCCATTCATAAATTGGGCAGGATGAATGCTGGGAAGCTTTCTACTAGACAGGACACATCCATTGTTGCATTCTCTTTTCTAATGTCTACAACCAGGGACACAGTGGGATACACAGACATAGAAACACTCACCTTGTAAAAGAATCTACTAGAAACAGTTCACTCCAAACCAAACAAACCACCTCTCTGATCTGGTTTCTTTGGCTAACTCTGTGAAGTTGTCAGGAACAAAGTGTTGAGCCACTACCTGCTT
Source organism: Callospermophilus lateralis (assembly GCF_048772815.1). Classification (NCBI taxonomy): domain Eukaryota; kingdom Metazoa; phylum Chordata; class Mammalia; order Rodentia; family Sciuridae; genus Callospermophilus; species Callospermophilus lateralis. The sequence continues at coordinate 996,063 of NW_027514379.1, read as the reverse complement.
TCTCAGGAAATGTCCCTCTTCAGAACTCTCCTGGCATTTTGCTATCCTCACAGCAGTAGTTACCGAGAAAGACTGACTCTGTCCTTGGAAAATCCAAACAAGTGAGCCCACTGGGACTGGGATTTGGACTGCCTCTTGGTGCCTGGCTTCTTGGATACCAAGTTCAGAGAGTTCAATCACCAAGGAAATGAGGCATGTCACTTTCTTTGGAACTGAATGAGGCCACTGCCTTGGAAACCACATTGTCCTAAGAGTTGCTTCCAAGGGTCCCATGAGATGGAGGCTTCCCCTACTTTCTGTGACACTTTCACAAGTTAGAATGATATATCATCCATAGGCACCCAGGAACAGCTCTCCACACAGGCTGGTTTGATCCATCTTCTCTACAATAAGAAGAGAAAAGCTGATTCAGACACATTGCTTCATCCTGACCAGGTTGCTTGCCATGAAATATGACTTTTGCTCTCTCAGGTCCTTCGTACCTGCCTACAACTTCTCTGGGTATCATTTCTGTATGGGCCTTTGAGGTTCTCAGCAGGTGGAAGGTCCCTTACTTTCCTGTATTCTAAGAACAACTCTGTCCCTGCTTTTCAGTAAAATGAGATTGAGGGAAGAGTGTATATTTAGGGTTAATAACAGGTTCAATTTGGGTTAGGAAATATTCTCTGTGATGAATTATGTTATTGGGAACCTGCGATATTTACAAAAATATAGAGGTGAAATATAAGAATGAAAACAGAAATCTAGGTATGATTTGAAGGCCAGAAGGGCATTGGGCCCTTGATTGGGATACTTAGCTTTGAATTATGTTCTGCACAGATGTCTCAGAAAATTTGATATACAATGGCATAGGACCTGTACCTTGGAAGATTGAATGTAGAAGAGAACATCCACTCAAAAAAGGATAGTCATTAGGATTTGAAAGATAGTCGGTACATTTAGGAAGAAGAGTGAGTATATGATTTGGACCAAAAGTTCTTTAGCAATAGGGTTTCTTATTTTCCAATAAACATGAGGAAGCAGTGCAGAATCCTCTCTTTGTAGGTCAACTGTGACCACTTGAGACTAAGTGTCTCCCCGTGTGGACTGTGAAGCCATTTGTTCCTCCTCAACGTTTTGTGGTATTTTTGCTGCAGCACTGGGAGTTTGGTATTTGCGTCACAAAATACAAGGAGCTCAACTGGGACACAGTGCTGGAGGGAGTTCTGTCACGAGTGGTGGGTCAGAGTCTGCGAGAGAATGCACCAACCAGGCTCTATCCCTCATATCTTGTCCCATTGCCGCCTTGTCCATATCAACCTCATTCTGAACATTGCCGTGAAACCTCTCCATATAACAAGATGTCTTTACATATAAGGGTCTGCTGACTGCACCATGTCAGTCAAAAGCCATTTGGAATTCAATGGTAGATCCTCATGGCCCTACCACTGATGTTATTTCACACACCTGCCCACCACTCCTCTAGGCCCACTACTCAGCAGGCTCCAACATACTGAAATCTCTGTTCTACACCATTTTCATGAAACCCAGTAATTCAAGGCACTGTCTGGTACCCTCATGATCAGCAACAGGACATACAAAGCTTCTTCAATGAATTTCCAAAATTTATTGGTATTTTTCTAGCCATTTTTCAAGGATGAAGTTGGAGGCACTGTTGGTTTCAATTCATTCAGAAAACATTAAATGTTGAGGAAGCTCATTTCAGTGAATGCTCTGGAGAACTCTCACAGGCAAGTCTTCCCAAAGAGTGGCCAAATGGACACATGAAGCCAGGCCCATTGAGGTCTACAATGTGAGGTACGTGTGTGTTTTGACTCTCAACTATGGTAACGAAGTCTTTCAGAATAAAATCATGTGATATCCTGGCTGAGATTCCCAGTGATCTGAGGAAAGCCACCCTGGGCTTTCAGTTTCCAAGGGCGACTCTCATGCGTGGCCTCCTAAAATCCCAAAAAAATTCATGGCAATACTTCTCTGAGGTCAGTTCCAAAACCCAGTCTCTAAGGGGAATCACACCAGAGTTCAAGCCCTGGTGGACCAAGTCATTTCTTCCAACCGCCTCACAAATGACCAAAATTAAAACCAAAACTCTCCCACATCTCCCTCATCTTCTTCCATATAGTCACTCATCGTAACCTTTGCCAGGAGTTTTCCATGAGGGGCACAGCCAAAGACAGTGTCCAAAATAAACTCCCTTGCCCCTCATTTGCCAATATTCAAGGTGGCCTGGACACCCTTCCTGTGAACCACGAGTGATCAAATAAGCCTGCCGTTAATACTGCTCTATTTCTCCAATTTGAGGCCTACTGACTTTTAGGTATAGATTATTTATGTGATTTGGAGTCATGAGAAAACACAAGAACCTCTGCGGGACTTTGAAGAACTCATTTGACCCAAAGAATCCCTAATACGTTAATCCCTAATACTCGTTAATACGGCACTGCTTCTCCAATTTGAGGCCTATTGACTGTGGGGTTTAGATTCTTTATGTGAATTGGAGTCATGAGAAAAACCAAGCACCTATGGGCTAGCCTCTGCAGGGTTCTGAGGAACTCATTTGACCCAAATGATCACTAGTCTCACTTGATGAAGGTCAGGAACCTTACAGAGGTAGGCAAGAGACTTCATTCACAATGACTGCTCTTTTGGCAATTTTTGTTTTAGATGCACACATTGGATCTTTTTTTTAGATCCTTCAGGTGCTGAGAATCTAAGACATAACCTCACACAGGGCCAAAAATCTGATTCAGACACATCCCTTTCCAAAGAAATTAAGTAAAGAGCCACAGGTGATGCCCTTTCATTTCCATTTGAAAACTGTTTTCTTCATGCTTCACAAAGGTTTGGCCTGAAGAAAAGACCTTCCTCACATTCAGGGCAACAGAACAATTGGTAAGCACAGAGCTTGGAGGTGGTACAAATCATGGAAACAAAATCGTGAGCCTATTCTGAGAGTGATCAGTTTTCAGGAAGAAAACAGGAACTTAGGAAGAGAGTAGATGTTGCCCATCCATAAGTCAAGCCGCAGTCCATTCATACACTGGACAAGATAAATCCTGGAATGCTTTCTACTAGACAGGACACATCCATTGATGCATTCTCTTTTCTAATATCTACAACCACGGACACAGTGGATGCACAGAAAAAGAAACACTCGCCTTGCGAAACGTCTTACCAGAAACAGTTCACTCCAAACCAAACAAACCACCTTTCCTAACTATTCTTAGAACATGAGACAAAACCTCAAACCCACACCCAAACCCACAAAGGCACCTCCTTCCCCCAAGTAGGTCTGTAACTATCGGGAGTGTCCTCTGAATGGTGGGCCATACTATGTTCCGCTGAAATGGCCTGTCCTGTGTCAGATCTGGTCTCCTTGGCCAACTCTGTGAAGTTTTCATGAACCAGCGGTGATCCACTACCTGGTTTCTCAGGAAAGGCCCATCTTCAGAGCTTTCCTGACATTTGGCCATCCTCACATCAGTAGGTACCAAGAAAGACTGACTCTGTCCTTGGTAAATCCAAACAAGTGAGAACACTGAGACTGGGACTGGGACTGGCTCTTGGTGCCTGGCTTCCCGGATCTGAGACTTCCATCACCAAAGAAGTAAGGTGAGGTTACTTCCTTCAATATCTTAATGAGGTCACTTCTTTGGCAACCACTTTGTCCTAACAGTTCCTTCCAATGGTCCTATGATGGAGGTTGCCCCTACTTCCTGTGATATTTTCACAAGTTAGAATGGTATATCAACCATAGGCATCCGGGAACAGCTTACCACACAGGACTGGTTTGGTCCATCTTCTCTACATTAAGAAGAGAGAGGCTTATTCAGAAGCTACCCTTCATCCTTACCAGGTTGTTTCCCATGGAAGGTGACTTTTGCTCTCTCAGGTACTTCATAGCTGCCTGCATCTTTCCCTGGGATCAAATCTGCATGGACCTTTGAGGTTCTCAGCAGGTGGAAGATCCCCTACATTCCTGTATTTTAAGATGAACTCTGACCCTGCCCTTTTGTAAAGTTAGATTGACGGATCAGTGTATGGTTAGGGTTAATACCTTGTTCGATTTGGGTTATAAATCATTCTGCAGGATGATTACTGCTATTGGTAACCTGCAATATTTATAAGATTATAGAGGTGAAATATAAGTACAAAAACAGAAATCTATGTAAGATTTGTAGCCCAGAAGGGCATTAGGCCCTTGATTTGGATACTTAGCTTTGAATTACATTCTGCAGAGATGTCTCAGATAATGCGATATACAATTGCAAAGGACCTTGTACTTTGGATGATTGATTGTAGAAGAGAACATTTACTCAAATTGGGAGAGTCAGTAGGATTAGGAAGATAGTCTGTAGGTTTAGGAAGAAGAGTGAGTATAAAATTTGGAACAAATGTTCTTTAGCAACAGGGTTTCGGTTATAGAGTGAATGTAAATGTCAGCACATGTGAAGACTCAGTCACAATGATGAACTGGAGAAAATATAGGAAAAAAGATATCAATAGAGACATTACAAAATCAGGCAATTATAATGTGAGTGATAGGATTAGACATTTTCAACATGGTTAAGATTGAATGCATAATCTTAAGAAGAAAAAAAATATGTAGTTACCAATAGGAATAACATTTGAAAGCATTAGGCAACCTGGACATGGATGTTTTTAGTAATCCATGTTCACTTTCCATTTAGGCTTTGGTACAATCATAAGTGTGACCTTTGCATTTTCTGCCCAGAAAATTATTGTGATAAAATGTATCTGTGGATCATGTGATATGAGTATTTCTTTCACCATTTCTGGGAGCAATATTTGAAGACATATAAATTAGTATTGGGGGTACAAAGTAGTGTACCCTGTGTCAATGAATATAGAGATAATGGATGAATAGAATATACTGTGAATAAATAATCTAACTGGTTCCACTTTAAATAATAGATTGAATTGATATCTGAAAATATATAAGATATCATATATTGACATACAATCATTCATTCCAACCAGTTATATATCTAATCGTAATCTTAGGGTAATTGTTTATCATGAAGTGTGTGTGAGTTTTGCTTCAAAAGTGATTATGGAAATCGAAAATAATGTGTTTGGAAAGAAGTCTCATGAAAAGACCAGTCAAGAAATATGGAGGAATACATGAGTTGTGAAGCAGGAAGTGATTGAAAGTGAAACAAATGCCTATAAATTTGCTAAATTGTGGATGAAATATATATCCAATGATGTGCATAAACTGATGAAATAGTAGTGTACCAGTGTTGAATACAAATGAACGGCAAAATACATATCATGTCCCATAGGAATCGACTTGCATTGATGTTAAACTGAGTCAGTTACTGTAGAAATATTAGGATTCCCGTGCATCATTCACTGAATTTAGTTTTCTTTTTTTAAAACTTTTTATTAATGGTTGTTCAAAACATTACATAGTATTGTGGTGAGCGTCACAGGTTGGGGGGCCTGGCTTGAGGAAACAAAAGAGAAGGCCCTAGACACTCAGGATTGGAGATCCGCCCATTCTGGGATAAAGAGTTGCTGCACAGTGATTGCTTCCCACCTATTGAGAGGAGAAGCTTGGCCCAATGCACACAGCTCCACCTACTGGAAGAGAAGTTAATTGAACTCTATTACTGCATGTATTATTATTATTTTTTTCTTTTTATTTTCTTCTTTTTCTTTCATTTTCATTTTTTGTTGTTGTTCTTTAACCTTTTTTAATGTTTTTATTTTTTAAAATTTTTAAAATTTATTATTTTATGATTCTTTTAAATTTTAATTTTCATTCTTATAATTATCATTATTATTTCTAAAAAATTTTATTTCTTTCTTTATTTTCTATTTTTTTTCTTTTGTCTTTTCATTTCTTTTCAATTTTCTTATTCTCCCTTCCTTGAATTCTACCTGCCTACTCTCATTCTCTTTAGTGACTTCTTCCCATCCCTACTACTATCTTTCCTCCCAAGCTTCAAATAAATTTATAAGAGTAAGCAGTAACTCAGCAGTCAAACAGAACAAGAAGTAATATTAGCAGCATAAAAAAGCAAGGATGAAAATGTGTACAAACAATGAAGGACAACATAAATAATCAGGAGGACCTAGAATCATCAGGAAAATGGTCATATAAACAACTCAAGGAATACCTTAGACAGATGGAATGGAACCTTAAAGAGGATACGAGACAGCAATTCCAAACAGTGAAAGAACACATTGAAAATGAATTACATAAACAGATAAAAGAAGAAGTTAAGCGTCTTTATCAGGAGATAGAGATTATAAAAGAAATCAAACAATAATTCTAGAAATGAAGGAAACGATAAACCAAATTAAAAACTCAATTGAGAGTATCACTAACAGAGTGGAGCAAGTAGAAGCCAGAACGTCAAATAATGAAGAAAAAATATATCATCTTGAAAGGAGTCTAGCCAACTCCGAAAAACTGGTAAAAAATCATGAGAAAAACATCCAAGAGATATGGGATAACATAAAAAAACAAACTTATGAGTCATCTGGAGAGAGGAAGGTACAGAGATTCAAACCAAGGGAATGAGTAACCTGCTGAATGAAATAATTTTAGAAAACTTTCCAGAAATAAAAAAGGAAACGGATATACAAATTGTAGATGCATACAGGACACCGAGCACACAAAATCACAGTAGACCAATGCCAAAAATATCCAATAAACAGACCAAAGAGAAATTATTAAAAGGTACATCAGAAAGGAGGCAGATGACATTCAGGGGTAAACCAATAAGGTTAACAACAGATTTTTCATCACAGACGCTGAAAGCGAGAAGATCCTGGAACAATGTATTTCAAATACTGAAAGACAATGGATGCCAACCAATAATTCTGTATCCAGCAAAATTAAGCTTCAGGTACGACAACAAAATAAAAATATTTCATAATTAACAAAAGCTAAAAGAATTTGCAGCCAGAAAACCAGCATTGCAAAGTGTCTTGAGCAAAACACTACACGAGGAAGAAATGAAAAACAACAACCAAAACTATCACTGGGAAGTGCCTCAGTAATAACAGAGGGCGGGGGAAAAGCTAATCTAGGAGAAACAAACTAAATTAAAAAAAATAAATAATCAAAATGGCTGGCAGTACAAACCATATATAAATAGTAACTCTAAACCTTAATGGTTGAACTCTCCAATAAAGCGACATAGGCTGGTAACTTGGATTATAAAAACAAATCCAACAATATGTTGCCTCCAGGAGACACATCTGAATGGAAAAGGCATACACAGGCTGAAGGTGAAAGGTTGGGAAAAAATATACCATGCACACGGTCCTCGTAAGCGACCAGGGGTGGCCATCCTCACATAGAATAAAATCGACTTCAAGACTAAGTTATTCAAAAGGGATAAGTATGGATATTATATAACTTTAAAAGGAATCATTCACCAACAAGACATAAAAATTATCAATATTTATGAACCAAATAATGGTGCTGCGACCTTCATAAAACAAATTCTCCTCAAGTTCTGGAATCAAATAGACAACAACACAATAATTATCGGTGACTTCAACACAGCTCTCTCACCATTGGACAGATATTTCAAACAAAAGTTGAATTAAAAAATATAGAATTCAATATCACAATCAATAACCTGGACTTAACTGAAATATATAGAATATACCAACCATCATCAAATGGATATACTTTTTTTCAGCAGCACATGGATCCTTCTCAAAAATAGACCATATATTATGCCATAGGGCAACCCTCAGTAAATATAAAGGGGTGGAGATAATACCATGCATTTTTTCTGACTATAATGGAATGAAACTGTAAATCAATGATAAAAGAAGGAAGAAAAAGTCCTACATCACATGGAAAATGAACGATATGTTACGGAATGATCAATGGGTTACAGAAGACATAAAGGTGGAAATCAAAAAATTCTTAGAGATAAACGAAAACACAGACACAACATATCGGAATCTACGGGACACAATGAAAGCAGTTTTAAGAGGGAAATTCATCGCCTGGTGGTCATTCCTCAAAAAAAAAAAAAAAAAAAAAAGGAAAAACCAACAAATAAATGAGTCACAACACACGTTACAGAACTCTCTCCAGCACTCTGTCCCAGTTGAACTCCTTGTATTTTGTGAAGCAAAAACCATATTCCCAGTGCAGCAGCAAGAAGCACCACAAAATGTGAAGGATGACCAAATGTCTTCACAGTCCCCACCAGGAGACACTTGGCTTCCTGTGGCCACAGTTTACCTACAAAGAGAGAATTCAGCACTGCTGCCTCAGGTTCATTGGAATATAAGAAACCATGTCTTCCAGGTCACATAGATGCAGACCCAGATTTGATGGTCTCACTACAAAGGAAGCTAAAGCTCATGACAACAACATATATTTCAAGTGCCCAACCTCAGAGGCAGTTTCCCAAGAAGTCATAGGCCAGCAGAGCTCCATGTTGGTGGAGTGTTTACCCTGTCCCTTACTTTTGGAAGCTCCTCTACCACCTCCAAGGTTGTGAACTCCCGAGCATATTCCATTCAGATACATAATCACAGATTTTCACACTTTTCTCCTCTTATTTTGTCTTACTTGGGGCGAAGGTAATATCATGGCACTTCTCTGGATGTGAGTGGGAAGATTTTTGTGTAGCTCATGTTTACATACACTTTGGAGTCATTTTCCAATTTTCCATTTGAAATACTGAATCCCTGACATTAACCCCTACCCTACTGGACTCTGACTAATAATCTTAATATGATGGTGAGAAATAACCCAAAAAGAATAGAAATACAAGCAGTTCAGAGGAGGCATGGTGTGTAGTTGGAATTGCCTTTTGCATTATATAGTGTAGGAGTTATAAATCTAGTCAATTTTTTGTTGAAATAACTCTACATGTGTTTTTAAAGTTAACAAATATGTGAATTCCTGTCTCCCTTTCTCTGTAGCCTATACGGTGCATGTATTTTTATATGCACATAGAAAATCCTATCTGGTATCACACGTATATACTTGTGAGGTGGCTGAATTGGCAGATACAAATTGTGAGAAGAGATCACTCCTCCTAAACACTGTTGGAACTGAAAATTCAACCTATGGGTGAGCTTCCAAGTTGAATAACATTATACATAAATCCATGTTCAGTAAATGAATATTTTTGCATCTGTGGATTATATATATTTCATGATGAATTTCGATTGGCATATATATTGCTACTTTTTTTCTTTTATTGGTTGTTCAAAACATTACAAATCTCTTCACATATCATATTTCATACATTAGATTCAAGTGGGTTATGAACTCCCATTTTTACCCCAAATACAGATTGCAGAATCACATCGGTTACACATCCACATTTTTACATAATGCCCTATTAGTTACTTTTGTATCCTGCTACCTTTCCAATACTCTACTATCCCCCCTCCTCTCCCCTCCCATCTTCTCTCACTACCCCATCTACTCTAATTCATTTCTCTCCTTGTTTATTTTCCCATTCCCCTGACAACCTCTTACATGTAATTTTGTGTAACAATGAGGGTCTCCTTCCATTACCATGCAATTTCCCTTTTCTCTCCCTTTCCCTCCCACCTCATATCTTTGTTTAATGCTAATCTTTTCTTCCTGCTCTTCCTCCCTGCTCTGTTCTTAGTTGCAATCCTTATATCAAAGAAGACATTTGGTATTTGTTTTTTTAGGATTGACTAGCGTCACTAAGCATAATCTGCTCTAGTACCATCCATTTTCCTGCAAATTCCATGATTTTGTCATTTTTTAGTGCTGCGTAATACTCCAGGGTGTATAGAAGCCACATTTTTTTTTATCCATTCATCTACTGAAGGACAACTGTGTTGGTTCCACAGTGTAGCAATTGTGAATTGTGCTGCAATGAACATCGATGTGGCAGTATCCCTGTAGTACACTCTTTTAAGGTCTTAAGGGAATAGTCCAAAAAGGGCAATAGCTGGGTCAAATTGTTGTTCCATTCCCAGCCTTCCCCAGAATCTCCATACTGCTTTCCAAATTGGCCGCACCAGTTTGCGGGAACTTCTCTCCACACAGGCCTGGTTTGGTCCTTCTTCTCTACATTAAGAAGAGAAAGGCTTATTCAGACACAACCCTTCATCCTTAAAAGGTTGTTTCCCATGGAAGATGACTTTTGCTCTCTCAGGTCCTTCATTGCTGCCTACATCTTCTTCAGGGATCAAATCTACATGGAACCTCAAAGGTTCTCAGCAGGTGGAAGATACCCTAAATTCCTGTATTGTAAGATGAACTCTGTACCTGCTCTTCTGTAAAGTTAAATTGAGGGAACAGTGTATGGTTAGGGTTAATAACATGTTCGATTTGGGTTAGTAATCATTCTGCTGGATGAATAATGGTATTGGAAAACTGCCATATTTACAAGAATATACAGCTGAAATATAAGTATGAAAACAGAAATCTAGGTAAGATTTTAAGTCCACAAGGGGATTAGGCCCTTGTTTGGGATATTTAGCTTTTAATTACGTTCTGCAAAATTGTCTCAGATAAATCGATAATCCATGGCATAGGACCTTGGACCTTGGATGATTGATTGTAGAAGAGAACATCCACTCAAAATAGGATAGTCGGTAGGTTTAGGAAGAAGAGTGAGTATAAAATTTGGACCAAATGTTCTTTAGCAATAGGGTTTTGGTTATAGAGTGAATGTAAATGTCAGCACATGTGAAGAGTCAGTCACAATGATGAACTGGAAAAAATATAAGAAAGAAGATATCAATAGAGACAATACAAAATCAGGCAATTATAATGTGAGTGATAGGATTAGACATTTTCAACAGGATTGAGATTGAATACATAATCTTAGGAAGAAAAAAATAGGTAGTCACCAATAGGAATGATATTTGAAAGCATTAGGCAACCTGGACATGGATGTTTTTAGTAATCCATGTTCACTTTCCATTTAGGATTTGGTACAATCATAAGTGTGACCTTTGCATTTGTGCCCAGAAAATTATTGTGATAAAATATATATGTAGATCATGTGACATGATTATTTCTTCCACTATTACTGGGAGCAATATTTGAAGACATATAAATTAGTATTGGGGGTACAAAGTGGTGTACCCTGAGTCTATTAATATAGAGATAATGCATGAATAGAACTTACTGTGAATAAATAATATAACTGGTTCCTCTTTAAATAATATATTGAATTGATATCTGAAAGTATATTAGAAATCATTAATTGACATAAAATCAGTCATTCCAACCAGTTATGTATCTAATGGTAATCTTAGGGTTATTGTTTATCATGAAGTGTGTGTGAGTTTTGCTTCAAAAGTGATAATGGAAATGGAAAATATTGTGTTTGGTAAGAAGTCTCATGAAAAGACCAGTCAAAAAATATGGAGGAATACATGTGTTCTGAAGCAGGAAGTGATTGAAAGTGAAACAAATGCCTATAAATTTGCTAAATTGTGGATGAAATATACATCCTATAATGTGCATAAACTGATGAAATAGTAGTGTACCAGTGTTGAATAAAAATGAATGTCAAAATGTACGTCATGTCCCATAGGAATCTACTTGCATTGATGTTAAACTGGGTCAGTTACTGTAGAAATATTAGGATTCACGTGCATCATTCACCTAAGTGAGTTTTCTTTTTTTTAAAATTTTTATTTATGATTCTTCAAAACATTACATAGTTCTTGATGTATCATATTTCACACTTTGATTCAAGTGGGTTATGAACTCCTATTTTTACCCTGTATACAGATTGCAGAATCAAATCAGTTACACATCCATTGATTCACATATTGCCTTACTACTGTATGTTGTATTCTTCTGCCTTTCCTATCCTCTACTATCCCCCCTCCCATGCCCTCTCCTCCCTTCTTCTCTCTCTAATCCCACTACTCTAATAAATTTTCCCCCTTGTATTATTTTTCCCTTTCCCCTCACTTCCTCTTGTATGTAATTTTTTATAACCCTGAGGGTCTCCTTCCATTTCCATGCAATTTCCCTTCTCTCTCACTTTCCCTCCCACCTCACATCCCTGTTAAATGTTAATTTTCTTCTCATGCTTTTCGTCCCTTCTCTGTTCTTAGTTACTCTCCTTATATTAAAGAAGACATTTGGCATTTGTTTGCTAGGGTTTGGCTAGCTTCACTTAGCATAATCTCCTCTAATGCCATCCATTTCCCTGCAAATTCAATGATTTTGTCATTTTTTAATGCAGAGTAATACTCCGTTGTGAATAAATGCCACTTTTTTTTATCCATTCATCTATTGAAGGGCATCTAGGTTGGTTCCACCGTCTTGCTATTGTGAATTTTGGTGCTATGAACATCGATGTAGCAGTTTCCCTGTAGCATGCTCTTTTTAGGTCTTTAGGGAATAGAATGAGAAAGGGAAGAGCTGGGTCAAATGGTGGTTCCATTCCCAGCTTTCCAAGAAATCTCCATACTGCTTTCCAAATTGGCTACACCAATTTGCAGTCCCACCAGTAATGTACAAGTGTACCTCTTTCCCCACATCCTCCCCAGCACTTGTGTTTGTTTGGCTTCATAAATGCTGCCAATCTTACTGGAGTGAGATGGTATCTTAGGGTGGTTTTGATTTGCATTTCTCTGATTGCTGGAGATGGTGAGTATTTTTTCATGTACTTGTTGATTGATTGTATGTCCTCCTCTGAGAAGTGTCTGTTCAGATCCTTAGCCCATTTGTTGATTGGGTTATTTGTTATCTTATTGTCTAATTTTTTGAGTTCTTTGTATATTCTTGATATTAGGGCTCTATCTGAAGTGTGAGGAATAAAGATTTGTTTCCAGGATGTAGGCTCCCTATTTACCTCTCTTATTGTTTCTCTTGCTGCGAAAAACCTTTTTAGTTTGAGTAAGTCCCATTTGTTGATTCTAGTTATTAACTCTTGTGCTATGGGTGTCCTTTTGAGGAATTTGGAGCCCAACACCACAGTATGTAGATCGTAGCCAATTTTTCTTCTATCAGACGCCATGTCTCTGATTTGATATAAAGCTCCTTGATCCATTTTGATATAACTTTTGTCCATGGCGAGAGAAAGGGATTCAGTTTCATTTTGTTACATATGGATTTCCAGTTTTCCCAGCACCATTTGTTGAAGATGCTATCCTTCCTCCATTGCATGCTTTTAGCTCCTTTATCAAATATAAGACAGTTGTAGCTTTTTGGATTAGTCTCTGTGTCCTCCATTCTGTACCATTGGTCCACCTGCCTGTTTTGGTACCAGTACCATGCTGTTTTTTTTTTTTTACTATTGCTCTGTAATATAGTTTGAAATCTGGTATCGCTATACCGCCTGATTCACACTTCCTGCTTAGAAATGCTTTTGCTATTCTGGGTCTTTTATTTTTCCATATGAATTTCATGATTGCTTTCTCTATTTCTACAAGAAATGCCCTTGGGATTTTGATTGGCATTGCGTTAAACCTATAGAGAACTTTTGGTAATATCACCATTTTGATGATGTTAGTTCTGCCTATGCATAAACAGGGTATATTTTCCATCTTCTAAGATCTTATTCTACTTCTCTTTTTAGGGTTCTGTAGTTTGCATTGTATAAATCTTTCACCTCTTTTGTTAGGTTGTTTACCAAGATTTTTTTTTTTTTTGAGGATATGTGAATGGAGTGTTTTTCCTCATTTCTGTTTCAGAAGTTTTGTCGCTGATATACAGAAATGCTTTTGATTTATGCATGTTGATTTTATATGCTGCCACATTGCTGAATTCATTCATTAGTTCTAGTAGTTTTTTTTGTAGACCCTTTTGGGTTTTCTATATAAAGAATAATGTCATCTGCAAATAGTGATATTTTAAGTTCTTCTTTTTCTATTTTTATGCCTTTAATTTCTTTCGTCTGTCTAATTACTCTGGCCAGTTTCGAAAACTATATTGAATAGAAGTCGTGATAGAGGACATCCCTGTCGTGTTCCAGATTTTAGAGGGAATGCCTTCAATTTTTCTCCATTCAGAATGATACTAGCCTGAGGGTTAGCATAGATAGCTTTTACAGTGTCGAGGTAAGTTCCTGTTATCCCTGGTTTTTCTAATGTTTTGAACATAAAGGGATGCTCTACTTTGTCGAATGATTTTTCTGCATCTATCTAGATGATCATATGCTTCTTATCTTTAAGTATATTTATGTTGTGAATAACATTTATTGATTTCTGTATATTGAACCGTCCTTGCATCTCAGGGATGAATCCTACCTGATCATGATGCACAATTTTTTTGATGTGCCTTTGTATCCAATTCGCCAGAATTTAATTGAGGTTTTTTGCATCTAGGTTCATCAGAGATATTAGTCTGTAGTTTTCTTTCTTTGAGGTTTCTTTGTCTGGTTTCGGAATCAGAGTGTTCTTGGCCTCATAGAATGAATTTGGCAGAGCTCCCTCTTTTTCTATTTCCTGAAATATCTTGAAAATTATTGGTATTAATTCTTTTTTAAAGGTCTTGTAAAACTCCACTGTATACCCATCTGAACCTGGACTTTTCTTGGTTGGTAGTCTTTTGATCGCTTCTTCTATTTTATCCATTGATATTGGTCTGTTTCAATTGTGTGTATCCTCCTGACTCAGTTTGTGCAAATCATATGACTTAAGAAATTTATCAATGTCTTCACTATTTTCTATTTTATTGGAATATAGGTTTTCAAAATAATTTATAATTGTCTTCTTTATTTCTGTAGCATCTGTTGTTATATTGCCTTTTTGATCCCATATGTCAGTAATTTCAGTTCTCTCTTTCTTCGCTTAAATCCAAAACACTCCCACATGACACTCATCTTCTTCCATATAGACACTCATCATACCCTGTGGCTGGAGGTTTCTATGAGAGGCAAGGCCAAGAAACTGTCCAAAATAAGCTCACTTGCCCCTCATTTGCCTAAAATCATGGTGGCCTGGGTACTCTTCCTTTGAACCAGGAGTGATCAAATATTCCTGCTGGTAAAGTGTTCCGCTTTTCCAATTTGAGGCCTACTAGCTGTCAGGTATAGATTCTTTATGTGATTTGGAGTCATTAGAAAACCCAAGCACCTATGGGATAGCCTCTGCAGGGATTTGAAGAACGCATTTGACCCAAAGGATCCCTATTCTCACTTGATGTAGGTCAGGAACCCAACCTAAGAAGGCAAAAAAATTTATCCACAATGACTGCTCTTTTGGCCATTTTGGTTTGGAAGCACATGGGATTTTTATTTAGATCTATCAGGTGCTGAGAATTTAAGCCACAACCTCACACAAGGACAAGAGGCTGATT
Organism: Callospermophilus lateralis; assembly: GCF_048772815.1. Taxonomy (NCBI): domain Eukaryota; kingdom Metazoa; phylum Chordata; class Mammalia; order Rodentia; family Sciuridae; genus Callospermophilus; species Callospermophilus lateralis. The sequence continues at coordinate 980,798 of NW_027514379.1, read as the reverse complement.
CAAGCACATCCCATTCCAAAGCAATTAAGCAAAGAGCCACAGGTGATGCCCATTCATTTCCATATGAAAACAGTTTTCTTAAGGCTTCACAAATGGGTGGCCTGAGGTAAAGACCTTCTTGACATTCAGGGTAATAGAAACATAAGTAAGCAAAAGGCCCAAAGCAGGGTTTCTCCACTAAGACTTTCCTGGTCACACTGATATCTGAGTTTTCTGAGATTCTCCCATTCCCTTCAGCTATCAGTACATGGCCATGTGACAGAGCCTTGTGGTGGTACATATGTTGGACACAAAACCATGAGCCTATTCAGGAGAGTGGCCAGAATTCACGAAGAAACAGGAACTTAGAAAGATAGTAGGTATTGCCCATCCATAGGCAAGCCACTCTCCATTCTTAAATTGGGCAGGATGAACGCTGGGACACTTTATATTAGACAGGACACAACCATTGATGCATTCGCTTTTCAAAGGTCTACAACCACGGATACAGTGGGATACACAAACAAAGAAACACTCGCCATGTCAAATGACTTATTAAAAACAGTCCACTCCAAACCAAACAAACTGCCTTTCCTACCTATTCTCATAACATGAGACAAAACCAAACTCACATGCACACCCACAAAGGCACCTCCTTTACCCAAGTAGGTCTGTGACTATCCAGAGTGTCCTCAGACTGATTGGCCATACTATGTTCCCACGAAATGGCCTGTCCTGTCTCAGATCTGGTCTTCATTACCAACTCTGTAAAGTTGTCAGGAGCCATCAGGGAGTCACTACCTGCTTTCTCAGGAAGGCCCCTCTTCAGAGCTTTCCTGGCATTTAACCATCCACAGATCAGTATTTACCAAGAAAGACTGACTCTGTCTTTGGTAAATCCAAACAAGTGAACCCAATGGGACTGGGACTGGGACTGGCTCTGTGTGCTTGGCTTCCTGGATCCCGAATTCAGCAAATTGCATCAACAAAGTAGTGAGGTGGGTCAATTCCTTCAGGAACTGAATGAGGTCACTGCCTTGGTAACCACTTTGTTCTAACAGATGCTCAGAAGGTTCCCATGAGATGGAGGTTACCCCTACATCCTGTGACACATTCAGAAGTTAGAATTGTATATCGACCATAGGCACCCGGGAACTGCTCTCCACACAGGCTGTGGTGAGCCGTTTCTGCAGATTATGGTCGCCATTGCAAGATGGCGCTGGCTCCACTGTGGTCTGTAATAAACAACTCCTTGTTTGGGAGAGTTGGTGCATGGTTTCTCAGCACCCTGTGAGAAAGTTCCACGTGGCAGCTTCGCATTGGGGCTTGGGATGCTTTATTAAGGCTGGGAGGGGCATCCGACGGGGAATTAGAAGAAATATCAAGGGCCTGAATAAACTGCTGAAAGAAGATTCCTGAGTTGCGTCTTCCTTGTGGGCAAGGGGTCTCGACAAGTGGTGCTGAAAACCCGGGAACCAGAACTTTCAGCAGTCAGGGGTGGTGCACCAATTAGTCCCAGGTAAGTAGGACCCACGGTCAAAGCGGAGATCAGTCCTAGATTAGTAGGACCCGCTATCAAAGCGGAGATCAGTCCTAGGTAAGTGGGACCCGCGGTCAAAGTGGAGATTAGTCCCAGATTAATTGGGACCTGCGGTCAAAGCGGAGATTAGTCCCAGATTATTTGGGACCCGCGGTCAAAGCGGAGATTAGTCCTAGGTAATTAGGACCCGCTATCAAAGCGGCAGCTCCTCTGTAAAGCCAGAGAGAGCATTAAATCTTATTGCAGCTGCACTGTGTACTTTTGCTCTTACTTTCACTTTTGTTTGTTGTGTGTCTTTTGTTGTGCCATGGGTGCCATATCTTCAAGTCCGCTTCTCCTGGCCCTAGATAACCTGTTACGTTCCAAGGGCCTAAAAGTGAAACGTAGTACTTTACAGAGATTTTTACAGAAGACAGATATTGTTGCCCCGTGGTTCGCATTTTCTGGCAGCCTCACTATACCTAGCTGGGATAAGTTAGGCACAGATCTTGACTTTGCTTCTGAGCAGGGCATATTAGAGGGTGGGGTGATAGCCCTTTGGAAGATGATCCGTAGTTGCCTCGCAGATGGCAGATGTCAGGAAGCACTTACTAAAGGACAAGAAGTTTTAGAGCAATTACATGAAGAAAGATCAGAAATGGCAGGCAGTGAGGTATTTCAGCAGGGTGGGAGTGTGCGAAGCGAGAAACAGGGGAGGAAACAATTATCTCCGGCAGGCAGTGACGTATTTCAGGAGGATGGCAGTGTGCGGAGCAAGAAACAGGGGAGGAGGCGATTGTCTCTGGCACGGAGTGAAATATTTCAGGAGGAAGGGAATGTGCAGAGCGAGAAACAGGGGAGGAGGCGATTGTCTCTGGCACGGAGTGAAATATTTCAGGAGGAAGGGAATGTGCAGAGAGAGAAACGGGGGAGGAAACGCTTGTATCCATATCTCAGTACACTGCGCACACTCCCATGCAAAAGTGGTCAGAAGAGGAGGAGGATGAGAAGGAGGAGCTCAGGAGACTGTCTCGGCAGCTAGGGAGTTTAACTATGGGAGAAGGGAACAAAAATAAACAGGAGCGCAAGAAAAATGATCCTCCGGACCCGCCGCCGTACGGTGAGGGTGTTTCGAGGAGAGCTTTCCATGCCCAAGCATGGAGGGCTGTTAACGCTGAGATGGGTCTTGCTTATCCAGTTTTCCAGGATGAAAATAGGGGAAGATTCCATGAGCCTTTAGATTTCAAAATTGTGAAGACCCTGGCAGAGTCTGTGCGCACTTATGGGGTGGATGCCGCCTTCACATTAACTCAGGTGGAGAGTCTGTCTAGATACTGTATGACTCCCTCTGATTGGACTAGCCTTGTTCGGGCTTGTGTTTCTCCAGGCAAATATTTGGACTGGAGAGCCTTTGTGCTAGAGGGCGCTGTAGAGCAGGCTGCCCAAAACTATGCGGCCGGACACCCCCATTGGGACAAGGAAATGCTTTTGGGACAAGGCAGATTTGCTAATCAACAAACAGGATACCCCACTGAGGTATATGAACAGATCAATAACATTTGTATCCGTGCATGGAAATCACTCCCAAATAGAGGAGAAGTGTCTGGCAATTTAACAAAAATCATGCAAGGCCCCACAGAACCTTTCTCGGACTTTGTTGCTACGATGGTGGATGCCGCAGGAAAAATCTTTGGTGACCCTGATAGAGCAATGCCCTTGATTAAACAACTTGTTTTTGAGCAATGCACCAAAGAATGTAAAGCAGCAATCGCTCCTTATAAAAACAAGGGCATAGAAGCTTGGATGAAAGTGTGTAGAGAGCTTGGAGGACCTTTAACTAATGCAGGTCTTGCAGCTGCTGTCCTTCGGATCGCAAAAGGGGGCGGTCCTGGTGCCGGAACATGCTTCCATCGTGGTCAATCCGGCCATTTCAAACGTGACTGTCCCAAAAAATGCAATTTTACTGGACCTCCTCGCGGTGGCCCTTCTAATAGCCCTCGTCAACCGGGGCTGTGTCCAAAATGCAAAAAGGGGAAGCATTGGGCAAGAGAGTGTAGATCAGTGAAGGACATCCATGGACAGCCTATTTCACCTGGGCCAAAAAACGGCCGAAGGGGCCCCCGACCCCAGGGCCCACGAATATATGGGGCAATGGAGAATGTCACACCCGAATCCGAGACATGGCCTTCTCTGCGCCATCCCACGAGATGCGGAGAGCCACTACAGGTGCCGCGGGATTGGACCTCTGTTCCACCTCCAGACTCGTATTAACACCTAAGATGGGAATCCAATTGGTGGAAACTGAGTTCAAAGGGCCTTTACCCCCTGGCACTGTATGTTTGTTAATTGGACGTTCATCCTCTATCCTACAAGGTATTCATGTTTTCCCCGGAGTTATAAACCCTGATACTGTAGGGGCAGTAAAAGTTATGGTGGAAGCTCCAAGGGGCATTGTGTCTATCTCCCCAGGGGATCGGATTGCTCAATTGCTAATTTTGCCTTGTTTGCATAATCACTTCCCTGCTGACTCAAGGTCACGGACAGGAAATCAGATTGGTATCACCGGAGGAAATTGTGCCTATTTGTCACTGGATATGAGCAATCGCCCCACTTTGGAATTAAGCATAGAAGGTAAATCTATTGTGGGATTGCTGGACACAGGAGCAGATCGTAGTATCATAGCCCTTAAGGACTGGTCTAGGGGATGGCCAGTGCAGGCTTCTGATCAATCCTTAAGAGGACTTGGATATGCCCAAGCCCCTCAAATAAGCTGTAGACACCTATCTTGGAAGGACTCGGAAGGACATGATGGTACCTTTCAGCCTTATGTACTTGATTTACCCATTTCTTTATGGGGCCGTGATCTGATGAAAGACATGGGGTTCACTCTTAGTAATGACTATTCCCCAGTGTCTCAACATATCATGCAAAATATGGGGTATAGGCCAGGTCTAGGACTAGGAAGGCACCTACAGGGATGTAAGCATCCTGTGCAAGGTCATCAAAAGCTTAACAGGTTTGGTCTGGGTTTTTCCTAGGGGCCACTGGGGCTCAAATACCTATAACATGGCTCACCGAGGAGCCTGTTTGGGTGCTTCAGTGGCCTCTTCCCTCGGTTAAACTGGCAGCAGCCCATGATCTAGTCAAAGAACAACTTGATTTGGGTCACATCCAACCTTCTACTTCTCCATGGAATACTCCCATATTTGTCATTAAGAAAAAATCAGGGAAGTGGCGCCTACTGCATGATCTACGAGCAGTTAATGCTCAGATGCAGCTTATGGGGCCCATTCAAAGAGGGCTGCCTCTGCTCTCCTCTGTTCCTCAAGGCTGGCATATAATTGTTATTGACATTAAAGACTGTTTCTTTTCCATTCCTTTGCATCCTAAAGATTCACAACGTTTTGCTTTCACCCTTCCCTCGTGTAATCACGAAGAACCAGATCAAAGGTTTGAGTGGGTGGTGTTGCCACAGGGGATGGCTAACAGTCCCACGATGTGCCAGATGTATGTGGGGAAGGCACTCGCACCTCTCAGATGTAAGTATTCCTCCACCAAGATCATTCACTATATGGATGATGTGTTATTGGCCGCAAAATTAGAACAGACAGTTTATGAGGCTTATAAAGAACTCGTGATGCTGTTGGCTCAACATGGACTGCACATCGCACCTGAAAAGGTTCAAACGGGGGATTCTATCAGGTTTTGGGGAGCGACAATTGGGTATGACAAATTAAAACCACAAAAAATTACCATCAGGACTCAAGATCTCCAAACTCTAAATGATTTTCAAAAATTGCTGGGAGATATTAATTGGATAAGAGGATATTTACATATTCCTAATATTGTGCTCCAGCCTTTGTATGCTACTCTTAAGGGTGATCCAGATCTTGCTTCCCCTCGTAGCCTCACTACTGAGGCTAGAGTGGCCCTTATAAAAGTAGAACAAGCTATACAGCATGCCACTCTATGCAGGCTCCAGAGTGATAAACCTTTCCAGTTATGTGTGCTTGCCACTATGCGGCAGCCTACTGGAGTACTGTGGCAAGATGGGCCTTTACTATGGATCCACCCACATGTATCCCCAGGAAAATCCTTAGAATATTATCCTGATGCAGTTGCAGCATTGGCACTTAAAGGGATTCAACAAAGCATTCAATTTTTCGGCCAATCACCTTCTTCTCTTATCATGCCCTACACTAAAGCTCAACTTAATGTTTTATGTGCTACTCTAGACAACTGGGCTATTCTGTGTTGCTCGTTTCAAGGGGGTATTGATAATCACTACCCTTCTCATCCATTACTCCATTTTGTTAAAGAACATCCCATCATTTTCCCTAAGGTAACTTCATCCAGTCCAATTCCGGGGGCTGTTAACATTTTTACTGATGATTCCAAGTCTGGAATGGGAGCTTATGTAATTAATGACTCTCCCCCTATCCAGCATCAATTTGCTCCTGGAAATCCACAATGGGTAGAACTACAAATTGTTATTGAAGTTTTTAAACAGTGTTCTTTTCCTTTTAATCTTATTTCGGACTCTAGCTATGTGGTACAAGCACTAAAAGTCCTGGGGACCGTGGGAACTATTAGTGATGCCCACAATGTGTCTGTTTACTTTACTCAGCTTCAACAGCTTATCTCTAACTGCACTGCTTCTTTTTATCCAATGCACATCAGGGCTCACACCTCTCTTCCTGGTCCGTTATCCCAAGGTAATGCCTGTGCGGACTTAGCCACTAGAGGCAAATTGATATGCTTGGCTTCCTCCTTAGAGAGGGCTAAGTTGTTTCACCAAAACTTCCATGTTAATGCATTAATGCTGCGCAGGCGTTTTTCCATTTCAAGAGTGGATGCTCGGCAGATAGTATTGCAATGTCCCCATTGTGTCACATTTCTTCATCCCCCTAATTATGGAGTAAACCCACGGGGATTAAAGCCATTGATTGTTTGGCAAATGGATGTGACACATATACCTGACTTTGGTAACCTTAAGTATGTGCATGTTTCCGTTGATACGTGCTCTGGAATTATCCATGCTTCTGCTTTATCGGGAGAAAAGGCACGTAATGTCATTACTCACTGTTTAGAGGCATGGGCAGCATGGGGTGCACCTGCATCCCTTAAGACTGATAATGGAACTGCTTATACTGGCAGACAATTTACAGTTTTTTGTTCTACTATGGGAGTGCAACTTACTCATGGTTTGCCTTATAATCCTCAAAGACAAGGCATTGTTGAGCATGCTCATCGCACCATAAAGGAAACTTTACAAAAACAAAAAGGGGGAATAGGAGCTGAACACACTCCTAAAGAACGCCTGTCCTTAGCTCTCTTTACCATTAATTTTTTGAATTTGGATATTCATGGTCGCTCTGCGGCCGATAGACATGTGTCCCCTCAGCCCTCTGTGATTGGCTATGTTAAGTGGAAGGATGTTCTTACGGGCCAATGGAACGGCCCTGACCCCGTGCTGACATGGGCACGAGGATCTGTATGTGTTTTTCCCCAGGATCGTACGGAACCATTGTGGGTCCCTGAACGCTTGACAAGAAGAGTCTCGACATCAACTGACCAGCAACAAGAGATACCACAACAATCCTGTGATGAGGATCTTCATTCTACTAAGTGCTCTGGCTCTGGTGCTGGTGCCGATGGCACAGGCGACACCAATGCGGTGGTGGGCAGTGGCACGAGCATGTCCAATGCCGATGCCGGGTCATGGTAATTCTAGTGTCCTCCCCACTCTTTTTTCTACCTCATGTGAGATGTCTGCTCCCTGTGCCTCTCCTAGAGGGGACATGGAGAGAATTTTTAATCAATCTCAAGTTAATCTCACAGGAGTTTTTTGTTTCAGCCTTAGAAACGCTAATTGCATTAGCCTTAAGACCAAAAATTTGACTAACTGGGAGGACCCATTGCGGTCCAATCAGGTCTCAGGAAGCATTATCAGTGCTGTATTGAGCAAGGTAGCTTCGGGGAATCAATCAGGCTCAGAGACCCCTGCAAACAACAGCTCTGCTCTTAACATAACTACCTTGGCTATTATCTCCGAGGTACTAATCCCAGTGCCTCCTTTTTCTAGTAGTATTTATAATGCCACTCATTTCAAGGCCTCTCCTTACTGTTCCCCTAATCTTGGTTTCCCCCCAATATTTACACCTTGTCAGGATCATTCTTGGGAGAAACATCAAGTTGCTAAAGGTTTCTCCCTTTCCCCCTCTCTTGATAGGTATGTTTATAACTTTAACAATAGTGCCAGCTCCTCTACAGGAGTAGGTTGGTCCTGGTTTTAATGGCTGATTTCCAATGAAAAGGGGGCTTCAGCCGATATTTCTGCACTGGCTCAGTTGGTAGGAGCCAAAAGTTGGCTGGCTAATATTTCTGGTACTGTTAGGGAAAGTGAACAAGGTAATAGACTTACATCTGTTTCATTCAACTCTCTGTTGTATAATGCCACATTGCCTCCTGCAATGGTCTGTGTCCAATCCCCCTTCTTATTCCTTTTGGCTAAGGCCACCTCATCGGGGATGCTGGATTGTTCTCATACTACCTGTCTCTTATCTGAGTGTTGGAATGGTTCCTGCACTGTAGCAGTGTTTATGAAGATTCCAACTTTTGTCCCAATCCCGGTCACTGCGGATCCTGATAAATTCCCTATTGTTGAGCTACTTAGAGTCCGCAGAGATTTTGGAATCACAGCGGCTATAGTGACAGCCGTGGCGGTATCTGCTGCTGCAGCGGTTACGGCCGGAGTGGCTATGGCCAATCAAGTACAAACTGCTGCCACTATTAATCAAGTTGTCCAACAATCTTACACCATACTTGAATCCCAAAATACAATTAATCAACATATTTTGTCAGGGATTTTAGCTGCCAACCAAAGAATAGATTTACTCTAAGCTCAGGTAGAAGAATTGGCTGACTTAGTGCTTTTGGGTTGTGTTGACCAACGTGCACATTTATGCATAACCTCTGTCAGATTTAATGATTCCAGGAATGCTTCCCGCACCATTGGCGAATATTTGGCTGGAAATTGGTCCATGGAAGCGGAAGACATGATCCAGTCTCAACTAACCCAGATAGCTGTCTTGAATAGCACCCGTGTTGATCCCGTGTCTTTGGGTCAATTCACCGATTGGATATCTTCTGCCTTTTCCTTTTTTAAAGAGTGGGTGGGGGTAGGCATTTTTGGTGCAATGTGTTGCTTCGGTATGTTTCTCTGTTTGTGATTTCTCTGTCGCCTCAAGGCCCGCAATGCTCACGATAAGGCTATGATCATCCAAGCTCTTGCAGCTTTAGAAAATGGCAATTCACCTCAAGTTTGGCTTGCGCATCTTAAACAGTAAATCTTTGACATGGCCATTGCACCCCAAGTTATTATAACATTGCACTGGGATCGGTATGTCTTTCCTCGTTATTCTCTTAGTGTTGGAAAGCCCTTGCACTCTGCCGGTCTTGCTGCCATTGCACGCAGGTGGGTTTCCACACTAATGCTTCTCAATCGCCTTAAAGTCCGTGCCTTTCTTTCGGGGTGCTGTCAACTCGTTTGTCGTTGTGTACAGCCACAGTTCAGCCTTAGCTGTCCCCCTTCGTCCACCTTCGTCACGATACAGGATGCGAGGCAAGGCACTGCACTTGAGTGATCCTTGAAGTGGACCTCAAGGAGAGCATGTCCTATTGCATGCGGGTTTGATGTCCACGCCCCGCCCCACGAAAAAAGGCGTCGGCTGATATGGCTTCAGATCTGGGGAAGGGCCCTCCTTAGGACTGAGCCATACTATGCAGCCACTTCTGCACAGTGAGATAGGACCTCTACTCTCGCCTGTATTGTTTTCAGAAAACAGAAGGGGGGAACTGTGGTGAGCCGTTTCTGCAGATTATGGTCGCCATTGCAAGATGGCGCTGGCTCCACTGTGGTCTGTAATAAACAACTCCTTGTTTGGGACAGTTGGTGCATGGTTTCTCAGCACCCTGTGAGAAAGTTCCACGTGGCAGCTTCGCATTGGGGCTTGGGATGCTTTATTAAGGCTGGGAGGGGCATCCGACGGGGAATTAGAAGAAATATCAAGGGCCTGAATAAACTGCTGAAAGAAGATTCCTGAGTTGCGTCTTCCTTGCGGGCAAGGGGTCGCGACAACAGGCCTTGTTTGGTCCATCTTCTCTACAATAAGAAGAGAGAGACTGATTCAGACACATCAATTCATCCTGACCTGGTTGTTTACTGTGGAAGATGACTATTGCTCTCTCAGGTCCTACATAGCTGCCTACATCTTCTCTAAGGATCATTTCTTCATGGATCGTTGAGTTTCTCAGCCGGTGAAAGATCAGCTACATTACTATATTGTAAGACGAACTCTGTCCCTACTCTTCTGTAAGTTATACTAAGGGAAGAGTGTATGGTTAGGTTCAATAATAGCATCGATTTTGGTTAGGAATCATTCTGCGGGATGAATAATGGTATTGGCAACCTGCGATATTTACAAGAGTATATAGGTGAAATATAAGTATGAAAGCAGAAATTTGGTAAGATTTGAAGCCCAGAAGGGCATTGGGCCCTTGAGTGGGATACTTAGCTTTGAATTATGTCCTGCACAGTTGTCTCAGATAAATCAATATACAATGGCATAGGACCTTGTAACTTGGATGATTGAATGTTGAACAGAACATCCAGTCAAAAAGCAATAGCCGATAGGATTTGGAAGGTATTCGGTAGGCTAAGAAGAAGAGTGAGTATAGGATTTGGACCAAAAGTTCTTAACAATAGGGTTTCGGGTAGAGAGTGAAGGTGAATGTCAGCACATGTGAAGAGTCAGTGGCAATGATGAACTGGGGAAAACATGTATGAAAGCACATATCAATAAAGACATTAGGAAATCAAGTAAAGTATAAAGTGAGTGATAGGGTTACACATTTTCAACAGGCTGGAGCTTGAATTTATAATCTTAAGAGGAAACAAATATGTAGTCACAAATAGAATTGACATTTGAGAACATTAGGCAACATGGACATGGATGATTTTAGTAATCCATGTTCACTTCCCATTTAGGCTTTGATACAATTGTACATGTGACCTTTGCTTTTTGTGTCCAGAATATTTCTGTGATAAAATGTATATGCAGATCTGGTGACATGAGTATTTCTTCCACCATTTCAGGGAGCAATATTTTGAAGACGTATAAATTAGTATGGGGGTACAAATAGGCGTAAACTTGTCTATGAATATAGAGATAATGCAAGAATACACCATTCTGTGAATAAACAATATAACTGGATCCACTTTAAATAATGGATTGAATAGATATCTGAAAATATATCAGAAATGTTATATTGATATACAATCATTCATTCCAACCAGTTATATATCTATTGGTCATCTTAGGGTTATGGTTTATCATGAAGGGTGTGTGAGATTTGTTTCAAAATGATTATGGAAATCGATTATAATGTATTTGGAAAGAAGTCTCATTAAAAGACCAGTCAAGAAACATAGAGAAATACATGTGTTCTGGAGAAGAAAGTGATTAAAAGTGAAACAAATGCCTATAATTTTGCTAACTAGTGGATGAAATATGTATCCTATGATGTGCAAAAACTGAAAAATAGTAAGGTACCACTGTTGAATAAAAATGAACACCAAAAGATGCATCATGTCCCATAGGAATCTACTTGCATTGATGTTAAACTGGGTCAGTAACTGTAGAAATATTAGGATTTGTATGTACCTTTCACTGAAGTTAGTTTTCAGTACAAGGAAACAAATATATATTTCAGGTGAATGAATATTTCTGAGAATAATGTTGTGAAAAGTTGATTATTAATCCACATACATGAACATGAATGAATTTAGGGAGTGTATATAAGACACATACATTTCATATTATGAAAATTCTGGAGAGTGTGTGTGTATATATATATATATATATATATATATATATATATATATACACACACACACACAAACACACACACACACACACACACACACACACACACACACAAACAACCACAGACAATAAACATACCAATTCATATGCCAAACAAAATTCACCATGAAATATATATCATCCACAGATCCAAAAACATTCATTTCACTGAACATGGATTTATGTATAATGTTGTTCTACTAGGAAGCTCACCTATAGCTTGAAATTTCAGTTCCAACAGCTTTTAGGAGGAGTAATCTCTTCTCACAATTTGTAACTGCCAAGTCAGGCACCTCACAAAAATTTACTTGTGATATCACGTAGGATTCTATATGTGCATATAAAAATACATGTGCTGAATAGGCTACAGAGAAAGGGAGACAGGAATACACATATTTTTTAACTTTAAAAACACATGGAGAACTATTTCAATTAAAAATTGACTAGATTAATAACACCTACCATTTATCTTGCAAAAGGCAAGTCCAATATACACCATGTCTCCTCTGAACTGCTTGTATTTTAATTTTGTTTCGGTTATTTTTCTCCATCATATTAGTATTAGTTGTTAGAGTCTCATAGAGTATGGGTTATTGTGAGGGATATAGTATTTTGAATGGAAAATTGAAAAATGAATCCAATGAGTATGCATATATATGCTATACAATAATCTTCCCACTCTCATCCAGAACAATGCCTTGACATTACCTTCGCCCCAAGTAAGACACAATTAGAGGAGTAGAGTTAAAATATCTGTGAATACATATCTGGGATAGAAAATGCTCAGGAGTTCACAAACATGGATGTGGTAGAGGAGTTTCCAAAAGTAAAGGACAGGGTTGATCTCCCAACCTGATCTTTCAATAAAATTGGGAGTCATCTTGCCACACAGCCATGAGAAGATAATTTTTTCTTTACTATAAATTAGTGCAAATTCCAAACCTACTTGGAATTCCTGCCCATGCCTTGAACTCACCCATATCTGGCTTTCTTACCAGATTGCAGCCCTCTCTGAAACTTTAGTGACACCTCATAAATATTGGCCTTCCCTGGCCAAAGACCCTCTCTAGGCTCTAATGGTCCTCATAATTTTTGATGCTGGGGCCAGCAAATAAAAAATGTAACCTATAATTAGTGTGATGCTTGTCAAAGTTCTGTTTTCTGTAACTCCCCTTTTGTGTAACTTTCTGGGGTATAAAGCTGGGCTGTAGGAAATGTGGGGATGCTGTCTTGTTTCCGCTGTTTGAGAGGGAGAGGCAGCCCACCCGGATGAAATAATAAGCTTGCTTTAATTTGATTTTAATTGGAGTCAGTGGTCTTTTCTTGCATCCTGGTCTAATATTTTAGAGTTCCCCAGTGAGATGACCCGACCAGATCACAAGACCAGACTCCTGGAAATTCTGAAGCTGGCCTTTCCTCCAAGGCTCCGGGCTGGAGAGCCAAGTTCAAAGGCCTTGGAGTGAGCCTTCAGTCCGGGGAGCACTGCAGTGAACCATCGCACTATAACTATTAGCAAGCACCTGGTGGAGGAGGCCTCCATAGGTAAGTGGTATCTTTATAACATCTGATATCCGGTAAAGGGACATCTCTTCTGATGACAGAGAGGTGGCATGGGGAGGCTCACATATACTCCTGTCCGGGACAGTAACAAGAATCATTCTGTCCTCTGTTCTGTTCTGTAGGGAATTCCTCTGAAAGGGTAGAGAGGTGCCAACGGGCACGCAGGAGCTCCTTCCCCGGAGCTTTAGCAAGACGTTGTATTGCTCCTCTGTTTTTCTGTTTCTTCACCGGTTTTCTGTTTCTTTGTGTTTTTTTCTGTGTTCTGTATGTTTTTGGTTTGTTAGTTTTTGTGCGTTTTGTTGTGTGATTTCTTTGGTAAAAACATAATGATATTGGACGTGAAAATGGGTAATAAAGCAAGTAAGCCTGACACCCCTTTGGACTGTGTTTTAAGGAACTGTGATGAACTTTCCCCCCCTTTGTCAAGCAGGATGAGAGAAGCCCCTAGCTGGTTGCCTGGAGCTCACCCACTGCAGAGGGCAATGCCTGCTGGTGACCTAAGAACTGAGTATCTCTTAGGTGAAAAAGTGAAACTCCTTTAAAACCGCTTGTCCCTCCAGATCAAGAGAGTCACAACCTTTCGGCAGAATCCCCTGTGTTTCTCCTTTGTTAGCAAAGCAGTAAACCTCCCTTTTTCTTTTTCTCAAACGCTGTCCTCATTATTAAATTGGTATTAATTGGCTTCAACATCAGGAACCAAAATTTAAGTTACAAATTTTGATACCCTCCCCCGGACCCTGGGACTTTTTGAGAGCTGACTACTGAAATATTAGGAGACGGAGCGTGCTCGGGGTGGAACTGAACCAGAGGAGCTAATCCTGTAAGTAAAAGGAGGGACTGAAGGACTCCCAGCAGCTGCCAAAGCCCTGTTGCTTCAGAGAATTCCCTCCTTCCGTCCCTGCACTGTAAGAATTATGCCACCTCTGTCTTATTAAAAAAGAGAATAAGAAAAAGGGGACACTAAATGCAGTAAAGTCACCATGGAGACCCTTGATTTCACATTTCAGGTTGCTCCTCTTTGAAAACATCTGTTCCCCTTGTGGGGACATCTATCGTGCTACAGGTGTAGGAGATTTTTCTCTTATCTGTTATGTTTTAAAGGCTTCTGTCTGTCAGCCATAGTCTGGAGCTCCTTTCTGTCTGTCTTGTGTCTTTGTTTCTGGCCCTTAAAGACATGTGCAATAATGTGTTCATATTATAAATTGTTTCTTGGGATTGATCTTAGCTCAATGTGTGTCTAAATGATGACGTTTTATTGTAACAATCTGGTATCTGAATGGGTTTTTGAAGCATTGTACAATCTTGCAGTTAAAAGTCGGGTTCATATAATTGTTTAGTTTATGATTTTAGATAATTCATGCAAGAGAACTTAAATACTTAGCATGGAAAACTAAAGAACTCTATTTCCAAGTTGGCAAGTAACTTCCCAAACATTCATTCTTATTTTTCACCAGTTTTGAATTGGGTAGACTGGGAAAATATCACAGTGTGTACCAGTGCATTAATTTGGAAAACGATAGTAAATCATAGTATGGTATCTGTTGACAGAACAAGATGCAAAGATATAAAATTTTGTGAATTGTAACTTAAAATTGTACCATAATTTTCAACATCCAAACCTGAAAATTATGGTTAAAATGCCTTAGGCCTGAGGTGTCTGCTCAGAATAGCAGTTTTTCCCTGCTCCTTCCAGACCTCAGCCAGGCCTTATGTTGAAATGCAAATGAAAGAAGCCTACTAGCTCAGTAGGAGACTGATCTGAGGCCTAAGGGGGGGGGGAGAAAAAATTACATTGTATGGTATTTACTAATAACTGCCCAGTCACTTTTTCTAGGACTCTTATTTTTTTCCTTAGATTCTGTATTGTTTTTAACTCATGATTTTGATCCTACAGACCTAGGTTAATGTTTTTCTGATCAGTTCTATCTTTGACCAACAGTGGAGTTTTTGAAACATTGCAATGGAGATTTCACCTGCTAAAAGCTACAAGGCCTTTACTATAATTATGTGTGCACACTCTTGTTATGTGTTGTATGTGTATATATACATATGTCCGTATATCATGTATATTATATACAAATTAACATACATAAGGAGCGCTCATAAAAAAAGGAGCACTCACAAAAACAAATTTTAAAAAGCGGATCCAAAGATCTTTAATTTACGTGATTTAAATGATTCACTTTAACTTGGATAAACAGATAAAAATAAATGTCTTTAAATTTAAGCTTACATGTTTTTCTAGGTGTTCAAAAATCTAATAAAATATTAATGTCGACAAAAGGTCTAATATGCCTTGGTTCTAGGACTTTTCCTTCAACAAAAAAATGGTCTACACTGTTCAATACTTTTGTCTAATATTTTGATAAATAAATAAATTAAATTTGATATTTGATTACTCATTCATGAGTATTCTTGTTAGATATGTTATTGATTTACTAAGGTCTGTATAAGTTTGTTCTAAAGTCTGTATAAGATTGTAAAAATCAGTCATGTGTAAAAGACACAAAAATTTCTTAAAACATACGTTTACCAATAACATTGTGTTTATTAAGTTTTATTTTTCTAGAGCAAGCAACCATAAATATTAAACAACTTATTAAATACGATCTGTTATTTTAGAGCACTGTACTGCCATTTCTTTAAAAGCTAAACTTGGTTAATGTAGAAACATCAATGCAATTGTGATGCTATTAATGTGCTCATATCTTCCAGGAATACAAGTCTCTAAGGTAGAAACTTTAAAAGAGCATTATGTGAAGCTGGTGTTCTGAAGTTGTATGGTAAAAAAAAAAAATATATTGGGCATTTATTTACCTTTTATCAATAAGATATGTAAACTTTTATGTTACTTTTTACATTGGGGAACAATTTGAATGTATTTTTATGTTAATGAGAGACTTAGCTATGAAAAGGATAAAACTTTCAGCGTTTATTTTATTCATATTTTAAATGTTATATTATATGGTGTTAACTAATGTTCATGTGACCTCAAACAATTAATGTTAACTTTTTAAACTGATATTTAAAAACAAAGATCATCTTTAGAACTAAAACACTTAAGATTTATAAAGAGCCCTGCCTTACTTGAGATAAGGCTCTGTGTCCCAACTTACTACATGTGAGAATGACTACGAAAGCAGTGGGTCAGATGTTATTTCATTTAAAGTTACATTCAAAAGTTCTTTTTTTTTCATATCAAGATTATTAGGATCTCAAACAAGAAATATAATAAATAACTCAGCCTAAAAATTCAGGGTAGTTATTACACGAACTAAGTATATTTACTCTTGTTAATTTTATTTTGTAATTTCCTTATAAGTGATCTAAAGATTCCCTGTTAGTGTTTTACAGAAGTGTTGCTTTAAGAACACAACATGGGTTAATTAAAGATAACAAGTCATCACCAAAAGACAGACAGAAAAATACAGATCCCAATTAATAAAAAGATAAATAATTTTAAATTACAGACATTAAAGCCCAGTACTCTTAATATAAGGCTGCTAAAATTTATTTGCTAGATGTTTAAAATTAGGATTTAAAATTAAAGTTAAATGAAAAGGGCCAAGAAAACCAATATTTGATTCTTGCCCTCTGAGTCAGTCTGTATCCAGGGAACAGGGGACTTCCCTAAAGAGCTTTGCAACTCTGAGCCACTGGAGAACAGAAAGCCAATCAATTCATTTTCTATGAAGAAGACAGTCATCAGAGAAGGGAGACATCCCTGATGCTTCCGAGGGAAGCCACAGGGTCAAGCAAGACCTGGACACACCTTGCGAAAATGGCACTAGCAGAACTGAGAAGCTGCTCTCAAGTTTCCCCAGGAATGACTCCCGTAAAAGCTCAGCTGACTGTTCATAATAGATAGAAACAAAAGTCAGTTTGACTGCTTCATCTTAAACATTTAGGAAAGACAGTTAAACGCAAAATACTGTCATTCCTGGGCATTTTAAATAATAACAGTAATAATAATATTTTAAGGTATACACTTTATGTTAGGCTCCCAAAATAAATAAGACTGGAGGCTACAAAGAAGGGTTCTCAGAGAGGAATGCCTGATAACTATAAAAAGAGACTATCGAGAGGAGCTGCCAGAGGCAGAAGTTTTTAGTTTAAGGACTACAGATATTCCTAACCTACACAGGTAATATTGGAGTTTGCTAGTACAATTATCCAGCCTTGAGTAACAGAATTAAGGGTTTCTCTATTAGACACAGAGGTCATACTAGTAAAAGAATTTTGCAGGATCAGATGGTATTAAATTATAACACTGTATTTTATGGGGAGGGACAACTGTAACCCTAAATGTTAAATATTAAGTTGACAGTCCTGATAACTGGGGATATTTAAGACTGGTGAGGGAACTTCTATACAGTGACATGTTCCAGCTGCTGCAACATTTATTCAGTACTCATGTATTTTGTTTCTCTCATAGAAGAACCCATCCCCAGATGACTTTACAACCTGTACTTCCCCAACCAGACTTCAAACCGAACTGACTTCGAAAAGGCAACTCATGTCTCTCAGACCGTACCCCCTCACGTCACCCTGTCTCAGCTCAGAAGAAGTCAAAATGAGTGACGCCTCGCTTCTTACTACAATGGAGCCAAAAATAAATAGACTATCAATATAAGTAATTAATTAAGTCAGTAAAATCAGGGAGACCGGTTTTGGGTGAGTTCAAAAAATGGGGAGACTGTTACCTGAGGAATTAAATTTCCCTCAGTGCTCGTCCCCTACCCTATCAAAGATTTGAAAGGGACACATTAGAAAATGGGGGAATGATAGACCCAACCTGATATTTTATTTAAATTGGAGCCATCTTGACACAAAGCCATGAAAAGATAATTTTGGCTTAACTATAAATTACAGCAAATTCTGAACCTGCTTTGAATGCCTGCCCATGCCTTGAACTCACCCATGCATGGCTCTCTGACCAGATAACAGCCCTCTCTGAAACTTTATTTACACCTCATAAATATTGGCCTTCCCTGGCCAGACGACACTCTCTGAGGCTCTAATGGTTCTCATACATTCTGATGTTGGGGCCAGCAAAAAAAAAAAATGTAAACTATCATTAGTGTGATGCTTGTCACAGTTCTGTTATCTGTAACCACCCTTTTCTGTAACATTCTGCGCTATAAAGCCATTCTGTAGGAAAGGTGGGGTTGCTGTCTTGTTCCCGCGGTTTTGGGAGGGAGACACAGCCCGGGTGGTGGAAATAATAAGTTTGCTTTAATTTGATTTTAATTGGAGTCAGTGGTCTTTTCTTGCGTCCTGGTCTAAAAGGTAAACACTCCACCAACATGGAGCTCTGCCTGCCTAAAGACTACTTGAGAAACTGCCTCTGAGGATGGGCACTTGACATATATGTTGTTGTCAGGAGCTTTAGCTTCCATTCTAAGGAGACCATTAAAGCTGAGTCTGCATCTATATGACCTGGAGGACATTGTTTCTTATTTTCCAAATAACATGAGGCAGCAGTGCTGACTTCTCTCTTTGTAGGTAAACTGTGGCCACTGAAAGCTAAGTGTCTCCGCATGTGGACTGTGAAGCCATTTGGTCATCCTCCACTTTTCATGGTGTTTCTTGCTGCTGCACTGGGAGTTTGGTATTTGCTTCACAAAATACAAGGAGTTCAACTGGGACACAGTGCTGGAGGGAGTCCTGTCACGTGTGGTGGGTCAGGGTCTGCAGGAGAATGCACCAACCAGGCTTCTATTCCACATAGCTTGTCCCCTTAACCATAGCAACCTGATTCTGAACATTGCCCTGAAACATCTCCATATAACAAGATGCCTTTTATGGAGAGGATTCAGACATATACGTGATTCCTGTCTGCACCATGTCAGCCACAAGCCATTTGGAAGTCAATGACAGATCCACATGGCTTGACAAGAGATGCTTTATCACACACCTGCACATCACAGCTCTGGGCCCACTACTCAGCAGCCTCCAACATACTGGTATCTGTGTTATACACCGTTTTCATGAAACCCAGTCAATCAAGGCACTGTCTGGTACACTCATGATCAGCAACAAGACATCCAAAGATTCTCCAGGGCCACCTGGTCATGGGAATTTCAAAAATTTCATGGTATTTATCTAGCCATTATTCAAGGATGAATTTGGGGAAACTGTGGGTTTAAATTCATTCAGGACCCATTAAATTTTGAAGAAGCACATTTCAAGGAAAGCTCTGGTGAACTCTCAGAGGCAAGACTTCCCAAAGAGTGGCCCAAAGGACACATAAAGCCAGGCCCATTGAGGTCTCCAATGTAAGGTCCATGTATATTTTGACTCTCAACTATGGCGGCCAATCTTTCAGAATAAAGTCATGTGATATCCAGGCTGAGTTTGACAGTACTCTTTGGAAAGCCACCCTTTTCTATATCTCAGTTTTCAAGGGTGAATCTCATGCATGGCCACCTAAAATCCCAACACAATTCATGGCAATACTTCTCTGAGGTCAGTTCCATTACTCAGTCTCTATGGGAAATCACACCATAGTTCAAGCTCAGGTGGACCCAGGCATCTTTACCAACCACCACACAGCTGACCACAATTAAAACCAAAACACTCCCACATGGCCCTCATCTTCTTCCACATATACACTCATCATAACCTCTGGCTGGAGGTTTCCATGAGGGGCGCAGCCCAAGACACTGTCCAAAATAAGCACACTTGAGCCTCATTTGCCTAAAGTCAGCTTGGCCTGGACACCCTTCCTGTGAACAAAGAGTGATCAATGAGTCCTGCTCTATAACTGCTCCGCTTCTCCAATTTGAGGCCTACTGACTGTCTGGTATAGATTCTTCATGAGAATTTGTGTCATGAGAAAACTCAAGCACCTATCGGCTAGCCTCTAGAGGGCTTTGAAGAACTCATTTGACCCAAAGAATTCCTATTTTCACTTGATGGAGGTCAGGAAGGTTACAAAAGATGGCGAGACACTTCATCCACAAAGACTGCTCTTTTGGCCATTTTGTTTATGAATGCACACTTGGAAACTTTCTTTAGATGCATCAGATGCTGACAATCTAAGCCACTGCCTCACAAAGGGCCAAGAAGCTGATTCAGCCACATCCCTTTCCAAAGCAATTAAGCAAAGAGCCACAGGTGATGCCCATTCATTTCCGTTTGTAAACTGTTTTCTTCAGGCTTCACAAAGGGGTGGCCTGAGGCAAAGACCTTCCTGACATTCAGGACAACAGAACAATAGGTAAGCAAAAAGCCCAAAGCAGTGTTTCTCCACTGAGACTTTACTGGTCACACAGAATTCTGAGTTTTTGAGATGCTCCCATTCCCTTCAGCTATTAAGTACATGCCCATGTCAGAGAGCTTGGAGGTGGTGCATATCTTGGAAACAAAACCATGAGGCTATTCTGGAGAGTGGCCCGTATTCAAGAAGAAGAGAGAAACTTAGGAAGGTAGTAGGTGTTGCCCATCCATAAGGCAAGCCACTCTCCATTCTTAAATTGGGCAGGATGAATGCTGGGAAGCTTTCTACCAGACAGGACACAACCATTGATGCATTCTCTTTTCAAATGTCTATAACCATGTATACAGTGGGATACACAGACATAGAAACACTCATGTTGTCAAACAAATTTCTAGAAACATTCCACTCCAAACAAACAAACCAACTTATTCTCAGAACATGAGACTAAACAACAAACTCATAGGGACACCCACAACAGCACCACCTTCCCCCAAGTATGTCTGTGACTATCCTCAGTGTCCTCTGACTGTTGGGCCATACTATGTTCCCCGAAGTGGCCTGTTCTGTCTCAGATCTGGTCTTCTTTGCCAACTCTTTGAAGTTGTCAGGAGCCATGGTTGAGCCACTACCTGCTTTCTCAGAAAAGGCTTCTATTCAGACCTCTCCTGGCATTTGGCCATCATCACTTAAGTAGGTACCAAGAAAGACTGACTCTGTCCTTGATAAATCCAAACAATTGAGACCACTGGGACTGGGACTGGGACTTCTCTGGGTGTCTGGCAGTCAATCACCAAGGAAGTGAGGTAGGTGACTTCCTTCAGGAAATGAATGAGGTCACTGCCTTGGCAACCACTTTGTACTAACAGTTGCTTCCAAGGGTCCCATGAGATGGAGTCTGCCCCTACTTCCTGTGACACTTACACAAGTTAGAATAGTATATCAACCACAGGCACCCAGGAACAGCTCTCCACACAGGCCTGGGCCTGGTTTGGTCCATTTAATCTACATTAAGAAGAGAGAGGCTGATTCAGTCACATTCCTTCATCCTGACCAGGTTGTTTGACATGAAAGTTGACTTTTGCTCTCTCACATGCTTCATAGGTGCCTGCATCTTCTTCAGGGATGATTTCTGCATGGAACTTTGAGGTTCTCAGCAGGTGGAAGATCGCCTACATTCCTGTATTGTAAGATCAACAATTTCCCTGTTCTTTTGTAAAGTTAGATTGAGGGAAGAGTGTATGGTTAAGGTTAATAACAGGTTGGATTTCGATTAGGAATCATTTTGCAGAATAAATAGTGGTATTGGAAACCTGTGATATTTACATGAATATGCGGTGAAATATAAGTATGAAAACAGAAATCTAGGTAAGATTTGAAGTCCATAAGGGTGTTGGGTGGCATGGACCCCATCCTTTGAAGCAGGAATGATCAAATAGCCCTGCTGCTAATACTGCTCTTCTTCTCCAATTTGAGGCCTACTGACTGTCAGGTATATATTCTTACTGTGATGTGGAGTCATGAGAAAACCCAAGCACCTATGGGCTAGCCTCTTCAGGTCTTTGAAGAACTCATTTGACTCAAAGGATTGCTATTCTCACTTGAAGGTAGTCAGGAACTGAAAAGGTCATCGAACGTTGGAGGAAAAGACCAACAAGAAACTGTCTCATGCCAAAAGAAATGGTTTATTGGGGGTCCAGCATCTGGGGCTCAGAGCTCACTCCAGAGGAGGAAAGAAAAAAGATCCCCGAGAACAACTTGAGCAGAGTTTATATACATTCTTTAGACAGGGCAGGGACTTTACATACATCATAGCCTCCTTTAGGAAATCATCATACGCCGCAGGAAAATCAAACAGCAACTCTAAAACAAGATTAGCACATCCATTGGCGGGAACAGGTCGGGCAGGGGGTGATTTTTTAGCCCTGAGAAGGGGTATACATTTAAAATGGTTGGTTGAAGCCCTGAGATGTATTCGTGCTGAGCTGCAGGGTTTCTGGGAAGGGGTTGTTTAGCTACTAGGTGTTCAGGGAAGATTTCAACACACATCTAATGGGCAGTTCTGGGAATTGTCTTAACTGCCACAGGAATTTCAGGTTCTGAGTGCAGCTTGGAAACGTTACAAAACCTGGTTCTTTACGTTTCAATTTAAATTTCTTTAATTCTTTCATTTTCCACTCCTTTTTCTGACTACTTTTAATCTTAAAAGTAATGAATCATAATTATTGCGGGTTCTCAGATTCTATTTCTGCCAGTGGATAGTATTTTTATCTGATTACCATGAGTTTTTTCCTGCCCAATCTGAACCTGGAGAAAGGAAACTATGCAGTTTAGCAAACAAGGTCCCACATTTAGTAACACCATAAGGATGATCAGGGGTCCAGCTAAGTCTGATAAAAGTTTAGTTAACCAAGAGGACTGGGTAAAAAATGACTCAAAACACCCTTGTTGAATCTCCCTTTCTCTCTGGTGCTCTTCAAGGCATTTTCTCAATTTACTCATGGATTCTTTAAAACTCCACTATGGTCAGCATAAAAACAGCATTCTTCTCTCAGTGAAGCACAGATGCCCTCCTCCCTCATGAAGAGGAGGTCTAATCCTTGCCTTTTCTGTAAAACAACCTCAGAGAGAGAGGTTAAGGATTCCTGCAAAACTGTGATGGAGGTCTCTAACGTTTCCAAGTCTTGATCTATTGCTGTTTCTAATCGGGCCATTTGTTGTGACCCACGGATCATAGCAGCTGTTTCCGTACCCACTCCTGCAGTAACTCCTATCCCCAGTAGGATGGCTAGAGTAAGAGACACTGGCTCCCGGTGAAATCAGGTTGTTAGTCCCCCTAGTAGACCTTCAAATTATTCTGCATCATCATAGAGCACCCTGGGGAGTATCTGCACCATCACACAATAATTTACAGAGCTATCTAATACCTGGGCTGAAATGCAAGGAGTTCTGATTGTGTGGAGTTCAGTACCATAATGGTTCCTTTAATTAGTTCCCAGGGGGAGGAGTCAGCTGTATTCTGGACTGGGAAAGTAGGCAAAGACCGAAACCAGGAAGTATGAGATGGTAGCGGGGTTCTGGTAGATCTAGGCATGGGAGGTTTAGGAGGTTTAATTCCTGGCTTGAGGGGATTGGGCCCTATTGCTGTGGGCTTTTCTTCCTTTTTAAGCTGGATGGTGAACCAGAGAGCAAAGTCATAACCAGGGCCATAAATATAAAATTGCATTCCCCTAGTATTTCCCATAGGCCATGTTGTTCTGAGGTATCCCCTTCCTTTGGAAGTGAAAGTTATTTGAGGGGGTAACATAGACTATTCTTTCCACAGCGAGTTTTTGACACCGCTTGGCTAGCGGCACATTTCTTGGGATCAATCCAGGTGTCATTTGGTCCTACCTGAATCATACTGTCTGGAGAGTTTGGCTTCCACCATGCACTCCCGTTTGTTCACATCCCCAAGATCTACAATAAAAGTCAATGGGTCCTCCACAGGTTTGGGCCTGTTTGCAACTTCGGAAATCAGCTGGGCACACATAAAAATCAAGACTGGCTAGTTTACACCTCAGTTGGGGAGATGACATCCATAATTCATGGGGTAAGGTGGTCTATGTTGCCAAGGTTTGGGTTTGAGTGGGATATGTGTGGGGTCCTCTATGTCAGGGAGATCCCAGTCAGAGAGGCCTATAACAAGCTGACAAATGTCTCGGTGGAGAGATGGCCACCTAGTCCATAAGGCGGCTGTATGTGAAATAGACCACACTACTTGCCCAGTAGGATTTATAACTTGCCATTGTTGCTGAACAGGCTGATGGTGATTAGGAATGCTGGTGGCCAGGGGAAGAATCCATAGCCCTATCCACACGACAGACATGCAACTTGAGAGGGTTACCAGTCAGTTTCAGTTTCCAGCCGGAATCTGTACAGGGCACAGGCTTGAGATGTGAGGCATGTATCCAGGAAGTGATCCCATCCAATTTCACCACTGTAGGTGTTATAAGAAACACCTGGTATGGTCCTTTCCAGCGGGGTTCCAGGGATGACACCTGATGCCGTCTCACATAGACTAAGTCTCCCACTTGATAACAATGTGGGGTTTCTTTGTCTCCAGGCTGATAAGCAGTGGCCAACTATTTCCACAGGTATCGCTGGGTGCTGGGTTTGTTCAAGGGCTTTAAGTCTGTCAAGCAAGGGTGTGTGAAAGGAATCATTAAGTCTCGAGTTGGGGTTAGGTCCCTTATTGGAGGAGGGGCACCATAGAGAATTTTATAATTGGTAAGGTTACACAAAGAGGCATAGAGGTTATTTCTTGCAGGAAACAGTGCATAAGATAGGAGCATAGTCCAATATTTTATGCCGGTCTCCAGGCTTAATTTCGTTAAGGTCTCTTTGATGGTTCTATTCATCCTTTCTACCTGTCCTGAGCTCTGGGGTCTATAAGCACAATGTAACTCCCAATTAATCCCCAGGGTCCTGGCGAATCCCTGACTTGCTTGGGCTACAAATGCCGGTCCATTGTCGGACCCTATTACCTTAGGCAAGCCGGACCTTGGAAAAATGTCTTCTAGGATCTTTTTGACCACCATCTGAGCCGTTTTTTTCTTCATGGGGAAGGCTTCGACCCATCCTGAAAAAGTACCTACAAAGACTAGGAGATATTTAAGTCCATAACTTGCTGGCTTAATTTGAGTAAAGTCCACTTCCCAGAATTGTCCTGGTCTGGTTCCTCGTAAGTGCTTCCTGCAGGAAGCTTGGATGGGTAAGTATTAACTAATTGACAGACTTGACAAGCTCTAGTCACCTGCTCAGCTATTTCTTTCCTCTTTGAGTCAGTCAATAATAAGTCCTTTCTTCGGTCCTTTAAGAGTGCCTACAACTTCTTTGAGTCTAAGTGGGTGAGCTAGTGTAAGTCTTTGACATAAAGGTGGGCTTTTTGAAATTGTAAACTTGGCTCTGTAGGGTCCCAGAGTTCTGTATCTGTCTCCTCAGATGATAAGTTGCCTGAAGGTTCCAGAGCTGCCAAGTCTCCTGATTTTTGTTCCCCCCCATGTGGAAAAAGTTAACAGAGTCACTTCGTTTAGGGCTGGCAATTAAGCTTCCTCATCTGCCCTTCTGTTTCCAACCACCACGGGGTCGTTTCCCTTCTGGGGCCCTGGACAGTGCCCTATAGCTAGTTCTTTAGGGCCCTGCACTGCTGAGAGAAGGTGGAGGATCTCATCTTCATTCTTTATTTCTTTCCTGGAAGAGGTTACTATTCTCTTTGCTGGTAAATAGCCCTGTGCACATGAGCAGTGGCAAATGCATAGCGGCTGTCAGTGTATATGGTTGCCCTTTTGCTTGTTGCTAGTTCCAATGCTTTCGTAAGAGCAATCAGTTCTGCTTTTTGGACTGATGTCCCTTCTGGGAGACCAGAGTACCAGATGACATTAGTTTTGCTAAGTACTGCTCGTGCAGCCCGCCGCTTACCGTCTTGGAGAAAGCTGCTGCCGTCCATAAACCATACGACTTCAGGGCGAGGCAGTGGCTGATCCTTCAAGTCTTGTCGTATACTGGTTTTCTCTGCCAGTATGTTTTGACACTCATGAGCGACGGGTCCTGATGATACTTCTGGCAGCAGTGTAGCCGGGTTGAGTGGAGCAGGGGGTCCCAGCATTATACTGTCTTTGTCAAGCAAGAGGCTCTGGTAGTGCTTAATTCTGGAGTTTGATAGCCACCTCTCTGGAGGCTGGCAGATGATGCTCTCCAGGGCATGGGGGACTATAATGGTGAGCTTCTGTCCCAACGTTCATTCATGAGCATCTTTTATTAGAAGGGCTGCCACTGCTATAGCTCTTAAGCAAAGGGGCCACACGCTAGCCACTGGGTCCAGTTTTTTTTATAAGAATGCTACTAGCCATTTCCAAGGTCCCAATGTCTGAGTGAGCATTCCCCGTGCTATTCCTTTCTTTTCTTCTATGTAGAGATTGAAGGGTTTATCTACATCTGGTAGTGCTAAGGCTGAAGCAGAGAGCAGCACCTTTTTTTTGACATTATCAATAGCTTGTTTGTACTCAGGGGTACATTGGAAGTGGGCATCCCCTTTTATCAGAGTGTATAAAGGTGCAGCCAGAGATGCGAACACAGGAATCCATAACCTGCAAAAGCTGGCAGTCCCAAAAAACGCTCTGAGTTGTCTCTTATTAGAAGGGGGAGGTATCTGCACAACGGTTTGTTTTCTGGGCTCAGTGAGCCATCGTTTGCCACCCCTAAGAGAATAACCCAGGAAGATTACTTCTTGCTGACAAAAGTGGGCCTTTTGGCAGAAGCCCTATATCCAAGCCGAGCAAGCTCGAATAATAGTGCTTGGGTCCCAGACTCAGAGTTCTCCTTGGTGTCGGCTGCCAGTAGCAGATCATCCACATATTCGAGTGGGGTGACTTCAGGGTGGGCAGTTCTGAAGTCGTTGAAGTCCCTGTGGAGGGCTTCATCAAAGAGAGTGAGGGAGATTTTGAACTCCTGTGGGAATCTAGTCCTGGTTAATTGGCCAGATGTTCCAGTTTTTGGGTTTATACACTTGAAAGCAAACAGCAACTGACTGTCCTTATGTAGGGGCAAGCAGAAGTAAGCATCTTTTAAGTCCAGCACAGTGTACCATTCCCGCTCCGGATTCAGAGTGCTAAGCAAATTATATGGGTTGGGTACTGTGGGGTGAATGTCCTGCACTCTGTTGTTGATCTCTCTTAGGTCTTGAACAGGATGGTAGTCCCCAGTTCCTAGCTTTCTAACTGGTAGCAGCGGGGTATTCCAGGCTGATTGACAGAGCCTTAAGACCCCAAGAGTCAGGTATTTCTGAATATGGGGCCTTATCCCATCCTTAGCTTCTTTGCTTAGGGGATATTGTTTAACACTGATTGGAGAGGCAGAGGCTTTTAATTATACTGCTATTGGAGGTTGTTTAAGGGCTAGACCTAACCCAGCAGTTTCTGCCCATACATTAGGATAATCTTTTATCCATTTCTGTGCGAGTTTGCTTTGTTGATCAGTTCTAGGGGACACAAAGAGTGATGTTCACCTTCTACGGACATAGTCAAAGCCGTGACTATGGGAGCTTTTACTGAAGGCTTTAGAAACTCCACTTGGGGACCATCAGGGATAAAGGTTATTCTAGACCAGAGTTTGGTAAGCAGATCCCTGCTCATCAATGGGGCTGGACATTCTGGGATTACTAGAAAAGAGTGTGGACTTTTCCATTTACTAGGTTCATAATCCTCTTTTTTGTCCAAGCCTGATATCTACTGGCATTAGCCCCTTGAACTAGGGACCATTTATTTATTTATAGGGGGCCCAGTGGGGTCTTAAGGGCTGAGTATCCTGCTCCTGTATCCATTTCAAAGTTCACTGGAATCCCCTCCACTTCAAATGTTACCCTGAGATCGGGGAGGGGATCCAACCACCGACTTTCTTAGTCCTCTTCTAGAGTCAGCATGGCGGGCTCGTGTGGCTGCTTCTTTTTGGGCCACTCTTTGGCTCAGTGTCCTTTTTCTTTTCAGTAGGCACATTGTTCTGATGCCAGGGGCAGCCTTTGGCGTGGGCCCAGGTATCCCTTTCTGTCTCCCTGCATTTAACCTTCTGGAGTATTTTTTGCTGTGAACAAAACCTTAGCCAATGCTTTAGTCTGCCTTTTGCTCCTTTCATCCTTCTTTTGTTCCCTTTCCTTCTCTCTCCTCTGTTCCTTCTCCTCCTCAATTTCTCTCTTATAATATACTGTCTCAGGTTCTCTGACTAAATCTCTTAACATCATATCTTGTAATCCATCTAGACATTGTAACTTTCTCTTAATATCTAGGGCAGCCTGCTCGATAAAGGCCATTGCAACAGATGCCTTTTGGTCCTCTGCCTGAGGATCAAAAGAAGTATATTTCCTTTAAGCTTCCATAATTCTCTCCTGAGACATACAGGGAGACTCATTAGGCCCTTGGATAATCTCTCTTACATTGGCCAAATTAGTCGGCCCTCTGGCGGTCGCTTGGTGACCCGCTATACCCGCTATTAGAGCCCGGCGATAAGTGGACAGATGCTACCTACCTTCAAAGTTGTTGGGTTCCCAGTTGGGACGGTTCATTGGCCCGTAGGGACGGAGAGGGAGCATCACAGGGGATTCTGAGTTTTCTATTATCCATCACCGCCGGGTTCCTTTAGGTGGCCCAGCTTCCTCCAGGGGAGGAGGGGCTGCTGCTGCTGCAGGGAAGTCCCCTGGAGGGCTTGAGTCTGGCCCAATTGCCTCTAGTAGCTGAGAGGCTGAGTCAGCGGCGGGAGGATCATCTGGAACATGTTGGGGGTTGGGGAGCGAGGGTAGAGAATGAGGAGGGGGAAGAGTATCCAGTCTTGTGACTCAGGGAGAATGGTGGGGAGAGCGGGAGTTGTGGAAGGTTTGAATGATATAATCATGAGGGAAGGGGTATATGTCTGTTGATCTGGGTGGCCACGTGGCCCCAGCTAAAAGACAATATCTTTGACTTTTCGGATTAGAGGGAAGTGGAAGGATCCTTCTGGTGGCCATCCGACTCCCAGGATGGGCCATTCTGAAGCTCAGAGAGTCTGCCAGCTCTGGCGTTTTACTGAAAAAGAAAGATTCTGGGCCCTTGAGCGGACATCAGTCCAATGATCAAGGGTCAGGGACAGAGGCATAGAAGTGCTTTGTCCCATAATGGAAGTTACTCAAACAGGGACAGTGAAGACACAAACTCGACACACACAATGACAAACAGTAAACATTTACCATGAGTCCAAGACAACGATTAGAACTGAGTAACTGGCAAAACCTGATGGGTTAGACAATAAATACAGACAGTAAACTCAACCTGAGTTCAGGACAATGAACAAAACTGAGTAGCTGGCAAAACCTTTTGGGCTGGAAAACCGAATCCTGAAGCAAAATATAACCCAGTTGTGGAA
Source organism: Callospermophilus lateralis (assembly GCF_048772815.1). Classification (NCBI taxonomy): domain Eukaryota; kingdom Metazoa; phylum Chordata; class Mammalia; order Rodentia; family Sciuridae; genus Callospermophilus; species Callospermophilus lateralis. Next base: position 951,667 of record NW_027514379.1, on the reverse strand, counting down.
ACTACTATTCCTTGATTTCCGTAGTCCTCTGGAGTGCCCCCAGGGACGTGACCTTTGGCTCTGTGACACTTCTGTCAGCCAACATAGGAGAGACCTAATGCCCTCACCCACAGCAACTTTGCCACGCCTTAAACGGAAACCCAAAACAAGAAACAGGCGCCTTACTTACCCTAAGAGAAGTCAGTTGGCGTCTTTGGTCCGCTGCTGCCGAATATCTCACCTGGGGCCTCCAGATGAAAAGGTGGGGCGAAGGTCGGAGAAAAACACCACCAAGAGACTTTCTCATGAAACAGAAAAGGGTTTATTGGGGGTCCAGCATGCTGGGGCTCAGAGCTCACATCAGAAAAGCAAACAACAAAGAGCCCAGAGAACAATTTGAGCAGAGTTTATATACATTCTTTAGAGAGGGCAGGGACTTTACATACATCATAGCCTCCTTTAGCAAATTACCATGTACCCTGGAAAATCAAATAACAACTCCAAAACATGATTAGCACATTCATTGGCGGGAACAGGTCGGGCAGGGGGTGATTGGTCAGCCTTGTGAAGGGGTAGACATTTAAACTGATTGGTTGAAGCCCTGAGATGTATATGTGCTGAGCTGCACGGTTTCTGGGAAGGGGTTGTTAAGTAACAAGGTCGTCTGGGAAGATTTCAACTCACATCTAATGGACACATCAAAGAATTGTCTTTACTGACTCAGGAATTTCAGGTTCTCAGTGCAGCTTGTAAACTTTACAAAACCTGGTTCTTTACGTTTCAATTTCAATTTCTTTTATTCTTTCTGAACTTTACAAAGGAAGGCCAGAGACTTCATCCACAATGGCTGCTCTTTTTGCCATTTTGGTTTTGGATGCATGCATGGGATCTTTTTTAGATCCATTTTGTGCTGATATTCTAAGCCACAGCCTCACACAGGGTCAAGAGGCTGATTAAGACACATCCCTTTCCAAAGCAATTACTTCTCTGAGGTCAGTTACAGAACTTAGTCTCTGAGCAGAATCACACCAGAGTTCAAGCCCAGATGGACCCAGTCATCTCTTCCAACCGCCACACAAATGACCACAATTAAAACCAAAACACTCCCCCAAGGCCCTCATATTTTTTCATATATACACTCATCATAACGTCTGACTGGAGGTTTCCATGAATGGCGCAGTCCAAGAGAGTGTCCAAAATAAGCTCACTTGCCCCTCATTTGCCTAACCTCAGGGTAGCCTGGACACCCTTCCAGTGAACCAGAATTGATCACATAGGTCTGCCGTTAATACTGCTCTGGTTCTCCAATTTGATGCCTACTGACTGTCAGGTATAGATTCCTTATGTGATTTGGAGTCATGAGAAAACTGAAGCACCTCTGCAGGGCTTGGAAGAACTCATTTGACACAAAAGATCACTATTCTCACTTGATGGACATCAGGAAAATAACAGAGGAAGGTGAGAGACTTCATCCACAATGACTGATATTTTTGCCATTTTGCTTTTGGATGCACACATTGGATCTTTCTTTAGATCCATCAGGCACTGAGAATCTAAGCCATAGCTTCACAAAGGGCCAAGAGGCTGATTCAGACACATCCCTTTCCAAAGTAATTAAGCAAAGAGCCACAGGTGATCCCCATTTATTTCCATTTTAAAACTGTTTTCTTCAGGCTTCACAAAGGGTGGCCTGAGGCAAAGACCTTCCTGACACTCAGGACAACAGAACAATAGGTTAGCAAAAGGCCCAAAGCATGGTTTCTCAACTGAGACTTTCCTGGTCACACTGATATCTGAGTTTTCTGAGATGCTCGCCATTCCCTTCAGCTAACCAGTACATGGCCATGTCACAGAGCTTGGAGGTGGTACATATCTTTGACACAAAAATATGAGCCTATTCTGGAGAGTGGCCAAAATTCAGGAAGAAAACAGGAAATTAAGAAAGTTGTAGGTGTTGCCTTTCTATAAGGCGAGCCACAGTCCATTCATAAATTGGGAAGAATGAATGCTGGGAAGCTTTCTACTAGACAGGACACATCTATGGATGCATGCTCTTTTCTAATGTCTACAACCACAGACACACTGGGATACACAGACCTAGAAACACTCACCTTGTCAAAGGACTTTCTAGAAACAGTTCACTCCAAACCAAACAAACAGCCTTTCCTACCTATTCTCAGAACATGAGACAAAACCACAAACTCACAACCACACTCAAAAAGTCACCTCCTTCCCCCAAGTAAGTCTGTGACTATCCGAAGTGTCCTCTGACTGGTGGGCCATACTATGTTTCCCCAAAATGGCCTGTCCTGTCTCAGATCTGTTCTCCTTGTCCAACTCTGTGAAGTTGTCAGGAGCCTGTGCTGACCACTACCTGTTGTCTCAGGAAAGGCCCATTTTCAGAGGTCTACTTGAATTTGGCCATCCTCAAATCTTTAGGTACCAAGAAAGACAGACTCTGTCCTTGTTAAATCCAAACAAGTGAGCCTACTGGGAATGGGACTGGTACTGGCTCTTTGTGCCTGGCTTCCTGGATCCCAAGTTCAGAGAGTTCCATCCCCCAAGAAGTGAGGTAGGTCAATTCCTTCAAGAACGGAATGAGGTCACTGCCTTGGCAACAACTTTGTCCTAACAGTTGCATTCAAGGGTCCCTTGTGATGGAGGCTGCCACTACTTCCTGTGACACTTTCAGAAGTTAGAATTGTATATCAACCATAGGCACCCAGGAGAAGCTCTCCACACAGGGTTGGTTTGGTCCATCTTCTTTATATCAAGAGGAGAGAGGCTGATTCAGATACATCCCTTCATCCTGACTAGGTTGTTTGCCTTGGAAGATGACTTTTGCTCTCTCAGGCCCTTCATAGCTGCCTAAATCTTCTCCAGGGATCATTTCTGCATCAACCTTTGAGGTTCTCAGCAGGTGGAAGATCCCGCACAATCCTGTATTGTAAGACCAACTCTGTCCCTGCTCTTCTGCAAAGTTAGATTGAGGAACAGTGTATGGTTAGGGTTAATAACATATTCTATTTGGGTTAGAAATTATTCTGCTGGACAAATAATGGTATTGGGTACCTGCGATATTCACAAGAATATATAGGTGAAATATAAGTATGAAACCAAAATTCTAGGTACGATTTGAAGCCAGAAGGACATTGGGCCCTTTAGTGGTATACTTAGCTTTGAATTATGTTCTGCACAGATGTCTCAGATAAATCAATATGCAATGGCATAGGACCTTGTACCTTGGATGATTGAATGTTCAAGAGAACATCCAGTCAAAAAGGAATAGTCGGTAGGAATAGGAAGATGGTCAGTAGGTTTAGAAAAAAGAGTGAGTATAGGATTTGGACAAAAGGTTCATTAGCAATAGGGTTTCGGGTAGAGACTGAAAGTAAATATGAGCACATATAAAGAGTCAGTCACAATGATGAAGTGGGGAAAAATATGTAGGAAAGCAGATATTAATAGAGACATTAGGAAATCAGACAAAGTATAATGTGAGTGATAGGATTAGGCATTTTCAATATGGTTGAGGTGGAATATATAATCTTAGGAAGAAAGAAATATGTAGTCACCAATAGGATTGACATTTGAGAGCATTAGGAAACCAGGACATGGTTGTTTTTAGTAATCCATGCTCACTTTTCATTTTGCTTTGGTGAAAGGTTAATAAAATAGGTATTTGTCACTTCCTGTTTTTCTTTATGCCTAACAAAACACTGTTGAAATCTTGAGAACTGTTTGCTAATTTTGTTCCCAAAATGTGCTGTCCCCAACTGCCAAACTGCAGAGTGTACTCCCTCACCCGGTTGCACAAAAACTGCCCACTTGCCCTGACCCATCAATTAATTTCCCTCCCTGCCCTCTCCAAAAAATTATATAAGCTCTGTTTAAGTTTTTCTCAGGGCTCTCTGCTCTAGTCAAGTGAGCTCTGAGCCCCAGCATGCTGGAACCCCAATAAACACTTTGCTGTTGCTGAGTGAAAATGGTATACTGTTCTGTACTTAAAAGATGCTTTCTTTTGCTTGCCTCTGCATAAAGATAGTCAGTTGCTGTTTGCTTTCGAGTGGGTAGACCCAGATAACGGAACTTCTGGTCAACTAACGTGGACTAGACTCCCACAGGTGTTCAAAACCTCCCCCAGTCTCTTTGATGAAGCCCTCCACAGAGATCTCAACAACTTCAGAATTACGCACCCCAAAGTCACCCTGCTTCAATATGTGGATGTCCTGCTACTGGCAGCTAACAACAAGGAAAACTGTGAGTCTGGGACCCAAGCACTATTATCCGAGCTTGCTCAACTCGGGTATAGAGCTTCTGCCAAAAAGGCCCAAATTTGCCAGCAAGAAGTAATCTTCCTGGGTTATTCCCTTAGGGGCAGAAATGATGGCTCACTGAGCCCAGAAAACAAACCGTTGTGCAGATACCACCTCCATCTAACAGGAGACAACACAGAGAGTTTCTTGGGACTGCTGCCTTTTCAGGTTATGGATACCTGGGTTTGTGTTCTTAGCTGCTTCTTTATATCCGTTGTTAAATAAGGATGCCCAATTCCAATGGACCCTTGAGCACCAGCAAGCTTTTTATAACATTTAAGAACACTGACACTGAACTCCTCAACTTCACTGAGCCCAGCCTGCAATTTCAGAAAGCCCTACACTACGTTAAAAATGTACATCAACTTACTCACCTTGGTTCAAAGAAACTGCAGGCATTCCTGAAAGATCAGGAGCAGAGATTTCGACTAACTTACTCACAGTGAAAAAAAATAACTGAACGGGTAACAAAAGCCTGTCGGTTCTGTCAATTGGTTAATGCTTACCCTTCCAAGCTTCCTGCAGGAAAGCACCTATGATGAACCAGACCAGGACAATTCTGGGAAGTAGACTTTACTGAAATTAAGCCAGCAAGGTATAGACTTAAATATCTCCTAGTCTTTGTAGATAAATTTTCAGGATGGATTGAATCCTTTCTCACAAAAAAAAAAAAAAAAAAACCGGCTCAAACGGTGGTCAAGAAGATCCTGAAAGATATTAAGATATTTTTTCAAGACAAGGCCTGCCTAAGGTAATAGGGTCTGATAATTGAATGGTGTTCATGGCCCGGGTAAGTGAGGGCTTAGCCAGGACCCAGGGGATTAATTGGAAGTTACATTGTGCTTCTAGACCCCAGAGCTCAGGACAGGAAAAAAAATAAATTGAACCATTAAAGAGACCTTAACGAAATTAAGCTTAGAGACTGGCATAAAATATTAGACTATGCCCCTGCCTTATCCACTGTTTCATGCAAGAAATACTCCCTCTGTTTCTTTGTGTAAACTCACCCCCTATGAATTTCTCTATGGTGCACCTCCTCCAGTAAGGCATGTAACCCCAACTCTAAGACCTAACGATTCCTTCCACACCCCCTTGCTTGACAGAATTGAATCTCTTGAAAGAACTCAATGATACCGGTTAAAACAGCTGACAACTGCCTTGCAACCTGGGGACAAGGGGACTCCACATTGATATCAAGTAAGGGACTTCATCTACATAAGACAACATCAGGTGTCATCCCTGGAACCCTGCTTGAAAGGACCATACCAGGTGCTAATTATAACACCTACAGCGGTAAAAGTAGACGGAAACACTTCCTGGATCCATGCCTCTCATCTCAAGCCTGCGCCCTGTCCAGACTCTGTCTGGAAACTGGGAAAGACTGGTAACCATTTCAAATTGCATATTCGCTATGTGGATAAGGCTGTAGACTCTCCCCTTGGCCACCAGTACACCTAACGCTCATCAGCCCGTTCAGCAGCGATGGCTTATCACAAATCCTACTAGACAAGAAGTATGCTCTAACTCGTATACAGCTCCCTTAGGGACCTGGTGGCTAGCTCTCCACCCAGACATTTGTCAACTGGCTATAAGTCTTTCCTATTAGGATATCGCTGATGAAAATCCCACTAAAATTCAATTAAATCCCTTCCATACCATAGATAATGGAAACAAACATTAGGGATTTAGGGACACGTGAGCCAGATGCGGGTTGGCTAGACTAGATTAGTATGTTTGCCCAGCAGACTATCAAAGCCACAAACAGCCATGGCTGTGTGGAGGGAAAGCCAACTTCTTCTGTAAGTGATGGGGATTTGAGCATACAGGGGCTGCCTGGTGGAACGCAAAATCCTCATCAAATTCAGTACACAGCATTGGCCATATTACCAATTAGAAAACCAAAACTGATGGCCCCCAGAGGAGTCTCTAGATCCTCAAATTCTGTGTTACCTTTTTAACTTCTGCAAGTGCTCAAGAGGATGAAAGGAAATTCCCCTATGTGGAGGCCTTTTACCTCCTTCGCTCACTTCCTGAACAATGCATCTCCAATAGATCCTCACCCTCAGGCTTCTGCTCCAGACTCTCTACTGTCAGTCCCACCTCAGCAACCTGATTTCTCTCCTCCAGTTACTAGATCAAAAACCCAAACCTCCTCCAGTTCTCAGATCATTGCTCCCTTGCTGAGGTAGCAGGTACTGAGGTACCCCTCTAAACACTCACTCCTCTCTTCTCCTGTCAGTGCCTACACCCGGTCTCCCCAGGTCCTCTTACCAGGTAACCCAAAGCTCAAACCAGTTGAGAAGAGCCCTCAGACCCCTATCCAAGATGTAATAAAAATGGCCTTTAAAGTTGCTTTGTCATCACTGAAAACAGGTTACTAAGAATTTAAAATCCCTCCCAGGCTTTCTGGGATACTCACTCCCGTCTTCCCCTCTGTTCTACCTGTTCTACTGCTCAAGATTTTGTTCCTAGGAAAATCCCAAACCCCTTTTCCATTATGCTTTTTCATCTCTCTTTTCTCATTCTCAGATCCCCGGAGCTGCTCTCATTCCTCGCCTTCCCCGTCTTTCCCCTCTATACCAGGCCCACAGAAAAATCTTAACTGAACTTCTCCAGAAGTCTTCACCATGGATGACTTTAGAACTTTCAGCAAAAGAGTCCCTATAAAAGAATTCAGTGTAGATAAACTTGCTCTTTTTCTGTTGCCCTGATATACTTGGCCACTGCTTGGAAAAATCAGCACTTCTAAGCTAGACAACCCCTAACTAGTTTTTCACACAATATGTGAACAAGGCCTCTGGCCTTGAGCTGGGGCTTCACAGAGATGGCTACATTTCTAAAATTAAAAATACCAACTGGGCTTCATGGTAACAGCTGAAGGAGGATAAAAGAAAAGGAAGAAAAAGCTCTCCCCCTCCCAGGTGTCCTTGAAAAGTTAACTTTCCCAGAAGAGAGGAAATAACAGAAAAAAAAAATCTTTTTGTGAAGTTCTGCCGACTGTGAACTTCTGAGCCCCTTTTCTTTCATGTTGGGTACAAAATTCTGAAACTACCTAACCTTGGGGTTCAGGGCGTTAATTGATTACAACAGAAGCAATGCACTCTGAATCCGGTTGCAACCAAATAGCACTGTTTCCCTGTTTTCGGTGCTATCTTAGGTGCCTTGCCTTGTCTGTCCCTACAACAGTATAATTCTATATACTTAAACATTGTTTATGTTTTCAAGAAATGGTCAACAGATGTGATTAATTGTGTAATGGTGCAGATGTTTCCCAGAGTGGTCTATAATGATGCAGGTTCATTTGAAATTCAAACAGGCGGGCATACAACACGGTTCCGCTGGGAACATATATCCCTAACTTTAGCCATCCTATTAGGAATAGGAGTTGCTGCAGGGGTGGGCACAGAAACCCCTGCCCTAGTCCATGGGACACAACAAATGACCCAATTAGAAGCAGCAATAGAACAAAACTTAAAGATAGTAGAAACCTCCATCACAGCTTTGCAGGAATATTTATCCTCTCTGTCTGAAGTTGTTTTACAGAACAGTCGAGGGTTGGACCGCCCATTCATGAGAGAAGGGGGCCTTTGTGCTGCATTGAGGGAAAAATATTGTTTTTATGCCGACCATACTGGAGTTGTAAAAAAAATCTATGAGTAAATTAAAAAGACACCTTGAAGAGCGTCACTGAGAGAGGCCCAAAAAGGGTGGTTTGATTCTGATCCATACATCCCCTCTTGTTAACTATGTTTTTATCAACCATGGCCGGTCCAATAATAATCCTCATATTACTGCAAAGTATAAAACCCTGTTTGCTCAAACGTGTAATTTTTTTTCTCCAAGCTCAAATTGGACAAGTTAAACTTATGGTAATAACCCACTTGCAGACATAGAATGTGACACCAGCCTTGATCACTTTTATAATTATAAGTAGACAGAAGAAGAAGTGGGGAATGAAAGGTTAACAAAATAGGTACTTGTAACTTCCTATTTTTCTGTATGCTTAACAAAACACTGTTGAAATATTGAGAACTGTTTGCTAATTTTGTTCCCAGAATGTGCTGTCCCCAACTGCCAAATTGCAGAATGTATTCCCTCACCCGTTTACATGCAAACCGCCCACTCACCGTGACCCATCAATAAACTTCCGTCCCTGCCCTTTCCAAGGAAAGAATATAAGCTCTGCTTAAGCTGTTCTCAGGGCTCTCTGCTCTATTTCTGTGAGCTCTGAGCCCCAGCATGCTTGACCTCCAATAAACCTTTTGCTGTTGCATGAGACAGTCTCTTCGTGGTCTCTACCTCTGATGCTCGCACGAACATTACTTGAATGATTGAATGTATAAGAGAAAATCCAGTCAAAAAGGGATAGCCAGTAGGATTAAGAAGATAGTCGGTAGGTTTGGGAAGAAGACTGAGTATAGGATTTGGAACAAAAGTCCTTTAGCAATAGGGGTTCTGTTAGAGAGTGAATATAAATGTCAGCACATGAGAACAGTCACAATAATGAACTGAGGAAAATATGTAGGAAAGCAGATATCAATAAAGACATTACTAAATCAGGCAAAGTATAAAGTGAGTGATACAATTAGACATTTTCAACAGGGTGAGTTTGAATATATAATCTTAGGAAGAAACAAATATGTAGTCACCAATAGGATTGACATTTGAGAGCATAAGGCAACCTTGACATGGATGATTTTTGTAAACCATGCTCACTTTCTATTTAGGCTTTGGTACAATCTAAGTATGACCTTTGCATTTGTGTCCAGAATTTTACTGTGATAAAATATATATGTAGATCTGGTGACACAAGTATTTCTTCCACCATTTCTGGGAGCAATATTTTGAAGGCATATAAATGGGTATTGGGTGTACAAAGAGATGTACACTTTGTCCATGAATATAGAGATAATGCATGAATAGACCATACAGTGAATAAATAATATAACTGTTTCCACTTTAAATTATGGATTGAATTGATATTTGAAAATATATAAGAAATCTTATATTGATTTACAATCATTCATTCTAACCAGTTATACATCTAATATTAATATTATGGTTATGGTTTATCATGAAGATATGTTAGTTTTGCTTCAAAAGCGATTATGGAAATCCAAAATAATGTGTTTGGATAGAGTCAGTCACAATGCTGGCAATATGTGAACAAGGCCTCTGGCCTCAAATTGAGGCTTCACAGAGATGGCTACATTTCTAAGATAAAGAAGTTACCAACTGGACTCCATGGTAACAGCTGGCAGGGAGAAAAAAGAAAAAGAAGAAAAAAGCTCTCCCCCTCCCAGGTGTCCTTAAAATGTTAACTTTCCCAGAACAGAGAAAAAAAAAACAGAAACAAAAACTGCTTTCTCTGAACTTCTGCAGACTGTGAACTTCTGAGCCGCTCCCTTACATGTTGGGTACAAAATTCTGAAACAACCTAAACTTGGGGTTCAGGGAAGTAACTGATTACAACAGAAGCAATGCCCTTTAAATCTGGTTGCAACCAAATAGGACTGTTTCCCTGTATTCGGTGCTATCTTAGGTGCCTTTCCTTGCCTTGTCCATCCCTTTTCTCATTTAAAGACCAGTCAAGAAACATGAAGAAATACATGTGTTCTGAAGCAGAAAGTGATTGATAGTGAAACAAATGCCTATAAATTTCCTAACTTGTAGATGAAATTTATATCCTATGATGTGCATTCATTGAAGAAATACTAATCTACCAGTGTTGAATAAAAATGAACGTCAAAATACACATCATGTCTGATTGGAATCTACTTGCATTAATATTAAACTGGGTCAGTTACTGTAGAAATATTAGGATTCTTATGCACCATTCACTGAAGTTAGTTTTAGGTACTAGGAAACAAATATGTATTTCAGGTGAAAGAATATTTCTAAGAATAATCTTGTGAAAAGTTGATTATAAATCCACATACATGAATATGAATGAATTTGATGAGTGTAAAATAAGACACATATTTCATTTGTTGAAAAATCTGGAGAATGTATATATATATATATATATACATACATACACACACACACACACATTAAAAACAGCAATATATATGCCAATTGAAATTTATAATGAAATATATATCATCGACAAATAGAAAAATATTTATTTTACTGAACATGGATTTATGAATAATATTGTTCAAGTAGGAAGATCACCCATAATTTAAATTTTCGGTTCCAACATCGTTTAAGAGGAGTGATCCCTTACAATTTGTATCTGCCAAGTCAGCCACCTCACAAGAATGTACGTGTGGTACCAGGTAGGATTCTATCTGTGCATATAAAAATACAGGTGGTGAATAGGCTACAGAGAAAGGGAGAAAGGAATTCATAGGTGGTTAACTTTAAAAAAAACATGGAGAACTATTTCAACAAAAAATTGACTAGATTTATAAATCCTACCCTATATAATGCAAAAGGTAAGTCCAACTATACACCATGCCTCCTCTGAAATGGTTGTATTTTCATTCTGTTTGGGTTATTTTTCTCCATCATATTAGTATTAGTAGTCAGAATATAGTAGGGTAGGGGTTAGTGTCAGGGATTCAGTATTTCGAATGGAAAATTGGAAAATGAATACAATGTGTATGTAAACATGTGCTACACAAAAATGTTTCCACTCTTATCCAGAAAAATGCCTTGACAGTACCTTCGCTCCAACTAAAACATCATTAGAGGAGAAGAGTTAGAAAATCAGTGAAAACACATCTTGAATGGAATATGCTCAGGATTTTGAAACCTTGGAGGTGGTAGAGGAGTTTGCAAAAGTAAGGGACAGAGTGAACACTCCACAAACATGGAGTTCTGTTGGACTAAAGACTTCTTGAGAAACTGCCTCTGAATTTGGGCACTTGAAATATATCTTGTTGTCACAAGCTTTAGCTTCCTTTGTAGTGAGACCATCAAACCTGGGTCTGCATCTATGTGACCTGGAGGACACGGTTTCTTATTTTCTAAAGAAAATGAGGCAGCAGTGCTGAATTCTCACTTTGTAGGTAACCTGTGGACACTGGGGGCTAAGTGTCTCCCAGTGTGGGCTGTGAAGCCATTTGGTCATCCTCCAATTTTCATGGTGTTTGTTGCTGCTGCATTGGGGATTTGGTATTTGCTTCACGAAATACAAGGAGTTCAACTGTGTCACAGTGCTGGAGGGAGTTCTGTGACGAGTGGTGGGTCAGGATCTGCAGGAGAATGCACCAACCAGGCTTCTATCCCACATAGCTTGCCCCCTTGACCATAGCAACCTGATTCTGAACATTGCCCTGAAAGCTCTCCATATAACAAGATACCTTTACACAGAAGTATCTACTGGCTGCACCATGTCAGTAACAAGCCATTTGGAATCCAAATGCAGATCCACATTGCCCCACCACATGTTTTATCACACACCTGCCAAGCACTGTTCTAGGCCCACTATTCAGCAGGCTCCAACGTACTGGCATCTCTATTCAACACAATTTTCATGAAACCTAGTGAATCCAGGCACTGTCTGGTGTACTCAAGATCAGCATAAGGACATCCAAAGGTTCTCCAGTGCCACCTGGTCTTGGGAATTTCAAAAATTTCATGGTATCTGTTTAGCCATTTTTCAAGGATGATGTTGGAGGCACTGTGGGTTTCAATATATTCAGGACCTGTTAAATGGTGAGGAAGCTCATTTCAATGAAAGCTCTGGGGAACTCTCAAGGGCAAGGCTTCCCAAAGAGTGGCCAAAAGGTCGCATGAAGCCAGGCCTATTGAGTTCTACAATGTGAGGTCCATGTGTTTTTTGACTCTCAACTATGGCTGCCAAGTCTTTCAGAATAAAATAATGTGATTTCCTCACTGAGATTCCCAGTGATCTGTGGAAAGTCAATCTGGGCCTAGATCTCAGTTTCCAATGGTCACTCTCATGTGTGGTCTCCTAAAATCCCAAAACAATTGATGGCAATACTTCTCTGAGGTCAGTTCCAGAACTCAGTCTCTAAGGGGAATCACACCAGAGTTCAAGCCCAGGTGGACCCAATCATCTCTTGCAACTGCCACACAAATGACCACAATTAAAACCAAAACACTCCCACACGGCCCTCATCTTCTTCATAACCTTTGGCTGGAGTTTTCCATTAGGGGCGCAGTCAAAGACAGTGTCCAAAATTAGCTCCCTTGTCCCTCATTTGCCTAAAATCTCAGTGGCCTGGACACCCTTCATGTGAACCAGGAGTAATCAAATAGGTCTGCCATTAATACTTTTCCACTTCTACAATTTGAGGCTTTCTGACTGTGGGGTTTAGATTCTTTATGTGATTTGGAGTCATGAGAAAATCCAAGCACACATGGGCAAGCTTTGCAGGGATTTGGAGAATTCTTTTGACCCAAAGGATCCCTATTCTCATTTGATTGAAGTGAGAAACCTTACAGAGGAAAGCTAGAGACTTCATCCACAATGACTGCAATTTTTGCCCTTTGATTTTGGATGCACACATGGGATCTTTCTTTAGATTCATCAGGTGCTGATAATCTAAGCCACAGCCTCACACAGGGCCAGGAGGCTGATTCCGACACATCCCTTTCCAAAGCAATTAAGCAAAGAGCCACAGGTGATGCCCATTCATTTCCATTTGAAAACTGTTTCTTAGGGCTTCACAAAGGGGTGGCTGGAGGCAAAGACCTTCCTGACATTCAGGGCAAAAGAAAAATAGGTAAGCAAAAGGCCCAAAGCAGGGTTTCTCCACTGTGACTTTTCTGGTCTAACTGATATCTGAGTTTTCTGAGGTGCTCGCCAGTCCCTTCAGCTATCCAGTACATGGCCATATCACAGAGCTTGGAGGTGGTACATATCTTTTACTCAAAACCATGAGCCTATTCTGGAGTGTGGCCAGAATTCAGGAAGAAAATAGGAAATTAGGATGATAGCAGGTGTTGCCCATCCATAAGGCAATCTTCTGCCTAATCATAAATTGGGCAGGATGAATACTGGGAAGCTTTCTACTAGACAGGACACATCCATTGATGCATTCTATTTTCTAATGTCTACAACCACGGACACAGTGGGACACACAGACATAGAAACACTCGCCTTGTCACATGACTTACTAGAAACAGTCCATACCAAACCAAACAAACCGCCTTTCCTATCTATTCTCAGAACATGAGACAAAACCAAAAACTCACACCCACAACCACAAAGGCACCTCCTTCCCCCAAGTAGGTCTGTGACTATCCAGAGGGTGGTCTGACTCGTGGGCCATAATATATTCCCCCAACATGGCCTGTCCTGTCTCAGATCTGGTCTCCTTAGCCAACTCTGTGAAGTTGTCAGGAGTCCGCGATGAGCCACTACCTGCTTTCTCTGGAAAGGCCAGTTTTCAGAGCTTTCCTGGCATTTGGTCATCCTCACAACAGTAGGACCAAAAAATAATGTCTCTGTCCTTGTTCAATCAAAACAAGCGAGCCCAATGGGACTGGGACTGGGACTGACTCTGGGTTCCTGGCTTCCTGGATCAAAAGTTCACAGTGTTCCATCACCAAAAGTGTGAGGTGTGGTCATTTCTTTAAGGAACTGAATGAGGTCACTGCCTTGGCAAACACTTTGTCCTCACAGTTGCTTTCAATTGACCAATGAAACGAAGGCTGCCCCTACTTCCTTTGAAATTTTCACAAGTTAGAATGGTAGATCAACCATAGGCTCCTGGAACAGCTCTCCACACAGGCCTGGTTTGGTCTATCTTCTCTACATTAAGAAGAGAGAGGCTGATTCAGACATATCCTTTCATCCTGACCAGGATGTTTGCCATGGAAGATGACTTTTGCTCTCTCAGGTCTTTCATAGCTGCCTACATCTTCTCCATGGATCATTTCTACATGGACCTTTGAGGTTCTCATCAGGTGGAAGATCACCTACATTTCTGTATTGTAAGTCAAACTCTGTCCCTGTTCTTCTGTAAAATTAGATTGAGGGAACGGTGCATTCTTAGGGTTAATAACATGTTCCATTTGGGTTAGGAATCATTCTGTGAGATGAATAATGGTATTGGAACATGCAATATTTATAAGAATATATTGGTGAAATATAAGTATGAAAACAGAAATCTAGGTAAGACTTGAAGCCCAGTAGGGCATTTTGCCCTTGATTGGGATACTTAGCTTTGAATTACATTCTGAACAGTTGTCTCACATAATTCGATATCGAATGGCAAAAGACCTTGTACCTTGGATGATTGAATGTAGAAGACAACATCCACTCAAACTGGGATAGTCAGTAGGTTTAGGAAGAAGAGTGAGTATAGGTTTTGGAACAAATTTCATTAGTAATAGGTTTTTGGTTAGAGAGTGAACGTAAATGTCAGCACATGAGAAGAGTCAGTCACATGATGAACAGGGGAAAATATGTAGGAAAACAGATATCAATAGACACATTAGGAAATAAGGTAAAGTATAATGTGAGTGATAGGATTAGACATTTCCAACAGGGTTGAGTTTGAATATATAATCTTAGGAAGAAACAAATATGTAGTCACCAATAGGATTGATATTGAGCATTAGACAACCTGGACATGGATGTTTATAGTAATACATGTTCAATTTCCATTTAGGCTATGGTACAAACATAAGTGTGAGCCTTGCGTTTTGTGTCCAGAATATCACCGTGATAAAATATATATGTAGATCAGGTTACATGAGTAATTCTTCCACCATTTTTTGAAGCAATATTTTGAAGATGTATAAATTAGTATTGGGGGTACAAAGAGATGTACCCTGTGTATATGAATCTAGAGAAAATGCATGAGTAGACCACACTGTGAATTAATAATATAACTAGTTCTACATAAAATAACGGATTGAATTGATATCTTAAAATATATAAGAAATCTTATATTGAAATACTATCATTCATTCCAACTAGTTATACATCTAAAGGTAATATTATGGTTATGGTTTATCATGAAGGGTGTGATTTTTGCTTCAAAAGTGATTATGTAATTCAAAAATCATGTGTTTAGAAAGTAGTCTCATGAAACGACCAGTCAAGAAACATGGAGGAATACATTTGTTCTGAAGCAGGAAGTGATTGAAAGTGAAACAAATGCCTATAAATATGCTAACTTGTGGATGAAATATATATCATATGATGTGCATAAACTGAAGAAATAGCAACGTACAAGTCTTGAATAAAAATGAACGTCAAAATACATGTCATGCCCCATAGGAATCTACTTGCATTGATGTAAAACTGAGTCTGTTACTGTAGAAATATTAGGGTTTGTATGCATCGTTCACTGAAGTTAGTTGTCTGTATTAGGAAACAAATATGTATTTCAGGTGGATGAATATTTCTGAGTATAATCTTGTGAAAAGTTGATTATACATCCACATATATGAACATAATAGAATTTAGAGAGTGTATAGTAAAACACATATATTTGGAAAAATCTGGATAGGATATATATATATATATATATATATATATATATATATATACAAAAAAAAACAAAGACATTAAAAAGTAGCAATATGTATGCCAATTGAAATTCATAGTGAAATATATATCATCCACGGATGCAAAAATATTTATTATACTGAACATGGATTTATGTATAATGTTGTTCAACTAGGAAAATTAATCCAAAGTGTATGCAAAATTGTGATACAAAAAATCTTTCCACTCTCATCCTGAACAATGCCTTGACTTACCCTCACCTTTAGTAATTCACAATTATATGAAAAGAGGTAAAAAATCTGTGAGTA
Source organism: Callospermophilus lateralis (assembly GCF_048772815.1). Classification (NCBI taxonomy): domain Eukaryota; kingdom Metazoa; phylum Chordata; class Mammalia; order Rodentia; family Sciuridae; genus Callospermophilus; species Callospermophilus lateralis. The sequence goes on along the minus strand of NW_027514379.1, from coordinate 935,627 downwards.
CATATCTGGAATTGAATATGCTCATGATTTCACAACTTTGCAAGTGGTTGATGAGTTTCCAAAAGTAAGGAACAGGGTAAACACTTCACAAACATGGAGCTCTGCTGGACTAAAGACTTCTTGAGAAACTGCCCCTGAGGTTGTGCACTTGAAATATGTTTTTGTCGGGAGCTTTACCTACCTTTGTTGTGAGACCATCAAAGCTGGGTCTGCATCTATGTGACCTAGAGGACATGGTTTCTTATTTTCCAATGAACATGAGGCACCAGTGCTGAAGTCTCTCTTTGTAGGTAAACTGTGGCCACTTCGGGCAATGTGACTCCCCGTGTGGACTTTGAAGCCATTTGGTCATCCTCCACTTTTCGTGGTGTTTCTTGCTGCTACACTGGGAGTTTGGTATTTGCTTCATGACATACAAGGAGTTCAACTGGCACACAGTGCTTGAGGGAGTCTTGTAACGTGTGGTGGGTCAGGCTCTGCAGGAAAATGCACCAACTAGGCTTCTATCCCACATTGCTTATCGCCTTGACCATAGAAACCTGATTATGAACATTGCCCTGAAACCCCTGCATATAACAAGATGCCTTTTCATATAATGGTCTCCTGGCTGCACCAAGTCAGTCACAAGCCATTTGGAAGCCAATGGCAGATCCACATGGCCACAACACAGATGTATTACCACACATCTGCCCACCACTGCTCTAGGCCCACTACTCAGCAGCCTCCAACTTACTGGCATCTCTGTACTACACAATTTTCATGAAACCCAGGCAATCAAGGCACTGTCTGTTATACTTATGATCAGCAACAGGACATCCAATGGTTCTCCAGTGCCACCTGGTCATTGGGAATTTCAAAAATTTCATGGTGTTTATCTATGCATTTTTCAAGAATGAAGTTGGAGGCACTTTGGGGTTTCCATTCATCTAGGAACCATTACATGGGGAGGAAGCTAATTTCAATGAAAGCTCTGAGGAACTCTCATAGGCAAGGCTTCCCAAACAGTGGCCAAAAGGTCACATGAAGCCAGGCCCATTGAGGTCTACAACGTGAGGTCCATGTGTCTTTTGACTCTAACTATGGCTGCCAAGTTTTTCAGAATAAAATCATGTGATATCTTTGCTGAGATTTTCAGTTCTCTGTGGAAAGCCACCCTGGGCCTAGATCTCAGGTTTCAAGGGCAACTCTCATGTGTGGCCTCCTACAATCCCAACACAATTCATGGCAATACTTCTCTGTCGTCAGTTCCCAAACTCAGTCTCTAAGGGAAATCACACCAGAGTTCAAGCCCATGTAGACCCAGTCATCTGTTCAAAACGCCACACAAATGACCACAATTAAAACCAAAACATTTCCACATGGCCCTCATCTTCATCCATATAGACACTCATCATAAACTCTGGCTGGAGGTTTCCATGAGGGGCGCAGCCCAAGACAGTGTCCAAAATATGCACCCTTGCCCCTCATTTGTCTAAATTTACGGTGGCCTGGAAACCCATCCTGTGAACAAGGAGTGATAATATAGGCCTGCTGTTAATACTGCTCTGCTTCTCCAATTTGAGGCCTACTGAATGTCAGGTATAGATTGCTTATGTGATTTGGCATCATGAGAGAACCCAAGCACTTCTGCAGGACTTTGAAGAACTCATTTGACCCAAAGGAATCCTATTCTCACTTGATGGAGTTCAGGACCTAACACAGGAAGACAAGAGACTTCATCCACAATGACTGATCATTTTGCCATTTTGGTTTTGGATGCACACATGGGATCTTCTTTAGATTTATCAGGAGCTGAGAATCTTAGCCACCCCCTCAATCAGGGCCTAGTGTCTGATTAAGACACATCCCTTTAAAAAGCAATTAAGCAAAGAACCACACGTGATACCCATTCATTTAAATTTGAAAACTGTTTCTTCAGGCTTCTAAAAGGGGTGGCCTGAGGCAAAGACCTTCCTGACATTCAAGGCAACAGAACCATAGGTAAGCAAATGGACCAAAGCAGGGTTTCTCCACTGAGACTCTACTGCTCACACTAATATCTGAGTTTTCAGAGATGTTCCCATTCCCTTCAGCTATCAAGAACATGGACATGTCACAGAGCTTGGAGGTGGTACATATCTTGGACAATAAATCATGAGCTTATTCTGGACAGTGGCCAGAATTCAGGAAGAAAACAGGAACTTAGGAAGTTAGTAGTTGTTTCCTATCCATAAGGCAAACCACAGTCCATTTATCAATTGTGAACGATGAATGCTGGGAAGCTTTCTACTAGACAGGACACCTCCATTGATGCATTCTCTTTTCTAATGTCTAAAACCACGGACACAGTGGATACACAGACATAGAAACACTTGCCTTGTCAAAAGAGTAACTAGAAACAGTCGACTCCAAACCAAACCAACCACCTTTTCTACCTATTCTCAGAACATGAGACAAAACCATAAACTCACACCCACACACATAAAGTCACCTCCTTCCCAAAAGTGGGTGTGTGACTATCCAGAGTGTCCTCTGACTGGTGGGCTATACTATGTTCCTCTCAAAATGGCCTTTCCACTTTCAGATCATGTCTCCTTGGCCAACTCTGTGATGCTGTGAGGAGCCTGCAGTTAGCCACTACCTGCTATCTCAGAAAAGGCCCCTCTTCAGAGCTCAACTGGCATTTGGCCATCCTCACATCAGTAGGTACCAAGAAAGTCTTACTTGTACTTGGTAAATCCAAACAAGTGAGCCCACTGGGACTGGGACTGGGACTGGCTCTCGGTGCCTGGCTTCTTGCATCACAATTTCAGAGAGTTCCATCACCAAGGAAGTTAGCTAGGTCACTTCCTTCAGGAACTGAATGAGGTCCCTCTCTTGGCAACAACTTTGTCCTAACAGTTTCTTCCAAGGGTCCCTTTAGATGGAGGCTGCTCCTACTTTGTGTGACAATTTGACTAGTTAAAATGGTATATCAAAATAGGCACCTGGGAACAGCTCTCAAAGCAGGCCTGGTTAGGTCCATCTTCTCTACATTAAGAAGAGAAAGGCTGATGCATACACATCCCTTCATCCTGTTCAGGTTGTTTGCCATGGAAGATGGCTTTTGCTCTCTCAGATCCTTCATAGCTGCCTACATCTTCTCCAGGGATCATTTCTGCATCGAACTTTGAGGTTCTCAGCAGTTGGAAGATACCCTATATTACTGTATTGTAAGATGAACTCTGTCCCTGCTCTTTTGTAATTTTAGATTGAGGCAACAGTGTATGGTTAGGGTTAATTACAGGTTCGATTTGGGTTAGGAATCATTCTGCGGGATGAATAATGGTCTTGGGAACCTGCAATATTTATAGGAATATAGAGATGAAATATAAGTATGAAAACAGAAATCTATGTAAGATTTGAAGCTCAGAAGTGCATTGGGCAACTGATTGTGATACGTAGCTTTGAATTACGTTCTGCATACATGTTTCAGAAAAATCGATATACAATAGCATAGGACCTTGTACCTTGGATGATTGAATGTAGTAGAGAACATCCACTCAAAAAGGGATAGTTGATAGGATCAGGAAGATAGTCAGTATGTTTCGGAAGAAGAGTGAGTATAGGATTTGGACCAAAGTTCATAAGCAATAGGGTTTCGGTTAGAGAGTGAATGTCAATGTCAGCACATGTGAAGGGTCAGTCACAATGTTGAACTGGAGAAAATATGTAGGAAAGTAGATATCAATAGAGACATTAGGAAATCAGGAAAAGTACAAAGTGAGTGAAAAAATTAGACATTTTCAATGGTATTGAGGTTGAATATATAATCTTAGGAAGAAACAAATATGTAGTCACCAATAGGATTGACATTTGAGAGCATTAGGCAACCTGGTCATGGATTTTTTTAGTAATCCATGTTCAGTTTCCATTTAGGCTTTGGTACAGTCATACGTGTGAATTTTGCATTTTGTGTCCAGAATATTACTGTGATACCATGCATATGTAGATCAGGTGATATGAGTATTTCTTCCACCATTTCTGGGAGCAATATTTTGAAGATGTATATATTAGTATTGGGGATACAAAGAGGTGTAACCTGTGTCTATTAATATAGAGATAATGCATGAATAGACCATAGTGTGAATAAATAATATAACTGGTTCCACTTTACAAAATGTATTGAATTGATATCAGAAAATATATAAGAAATCTTTTATTGATATAAAATCATTCATTCCAACCAGTTATACATCTAATAGTGATATTATAGTTATGGTTTATCATAAAGTGTGTGTCCGTTTTGCTTTAAAAGTGATAAAGGAAATCGAAAATAATGTGTTTGGAAAGAAATCTCATGAAAAGATCAGTCAAGAAACATGGAGGAAAACATGTGTTCTGAAGCAGGAAGTGATTGAAATTGAAACAAATGCCTATAAATTTGCTAAATTGTGGAGGAAATATATATCCTATGATGTGCATAAACTGAAGAAATTGTAATGTCCCAGTGTTGAATAAAAATGAATGTCGATATACATATCATGTCCCATAGGAATCTACTTGCATTGATGATAAACTGTGTCAGTTACTGTAGAAATGTTAGGATTTGTATGCACCATTCACTGAAGTTAGTTTTCAGCACTAGGAATCAAATATGTATTTGAGGTGGATGAAATTTTCTGAGAATAATCTTGTGAAACGTTGATTATAAATCCACGTTCATGAACATGAGTGAAATTAGGAAGTGTATATAAGACACATATATTTCATATTTTGAAAAATATGGAGAGAGTGTGTATATATATATATATATACACACACACACACACACACACAGAGAGAGACATTAAAAATAGCAATATATGCCAATCAAAATTCACCATGAAATATATATCATCCACAGATCCAAAAATATTCATTTTACTGAACAAAGATTTGTGTATAATTTTGTTCTCTAGGAAGCTCACCCATAGGTTGAATTTTCAGTTCCAACGGCGTTTATGAGGAGTGATCTCTTCTCTCAATTTGTATCTGCCAAGTCAGCCACCTCACAAGAATGTACGTGTAGTACCAGGTAGGATTCTCTATGTGCATATAAAAATATATGTGCTGAGTAGGCTACAGAGAAAGAGAGACAAGAATTCACATATTTGTTATCTTTAAAATCACATGGACAACTATTGCAACACAAATTGTCTAGATTAATAACTCCTAACCTTTATAATGCAAAAGGCAAGTCCAACTATACACCATGCCTCCTCTGAACTGTTTGTATTTCTATTATGTTTGGGTTATTTTTCTGCCTCATATTAGGATTAGTAGTCAGACACTAGTAGGGTATGGTTTAGTGTCAGGGATTCAGTATTTCAAATGGAAAATTGGAAAATGAATCCAATATGTATGCAAATATGTCCTACACAAAAGTCTTCCCACTCTCATCCAGAAAAATCCATTGACATTATCTTCACCCTATGTACGATGCAATTCGAAGAGAAGAGATAGAAAATCTGTGAATACATATCTGGAATGGAAAATGCTCAGGAGTTCACAACCTTGGAGGTGGTAGAGGAATTTCCAAAAGTAAGTGACTGCGTAATCACTCCACAAACATGGAACTCCGCTGGCCAAAAGCCTTCTTGAGAAACTGCCTCTGAGTTTGGACACATGAAATATATCTTGTTGTCCGGAGCTTTAGCTTCATTTCTGGTGAGACCATCAAAGCTGGATCTGCATCTATGTGACCTGGAGGACATCGTTTCTTATTTTCCATTGAACATTAGGTACCGGTGTTGATTTCTCTCTTTGTTGGTAAACTGTGGCCACTGAAAGCTTAGTGTCTCCCTGAGTGGACTGTGAAGCCATTTGGTCATCCTGAACTTTTTGTGGTGTTTTCTTGCTGCTGCACTGGGAGTTTGGTATTTGCTTCACGAAATACAAGGAGTTCAACTAGGATATAGTGCTAGAGGGAGTTCTGTGACGTGTGTTGGGTCAGGGTCTGCAGGAGAATTCACCAACCAGGGTTCTATCCCAGATAGCTTGCCCCCTTGACCATCGCAACCTGATTCTGAACATTGCCCAGAAACCTCTCCATATAACAAGATGCCTTTTCATATAATAGTCTGCTGGCTGTACCAAGTCAGTCACAAGCTATTTGGAAGCCAATGGCTGATCCACATGGCCACACCACAGTTGTATTATCACACACCTGCCCACCACTGCTCTAGGCCCACTACTCAGCAGGCTCCAACTTACTGGCATCTCTATTCCACACCATTTTCATGAAACCCAGCCAATCAAGGCACTGTCTGTAACACTAATGATCAGCAAGAGAACAACCAATGGTTCTCCAGTGCCACTTGGTCATTGGGAATTTCAAAAACATCATGGTATTTATCTATCCATTTTTCAAGAATGAACTTGGAGGCACTTTGGGGTTTCCATTCTTCCAGGAACCATTACATGGGGAGGACTCTCATTTCAATGAAAGCCCTGAAAAACTCTCACAGGCAAGGCTTCCCAAACAGTGGCCAAAAGGTCACATCAAGCCAGGCCCATTGAGGTCTACAACGGGAGGTCCATGTGTCTTTTGACTCTTAACTATGGCTGCCAAGTTTTTCAGAATAAAATCATGCGATATCCTTGCTGAGAATTTCAATTCTCTGTGGAAAGCCACCCTGGGCCTAGATCTCAGGTTTCAAGGGCAACTCTTATGCGTGGCCTCCTCAAATCCCAACACAATTCATGGCAACACTTCTCTGAGGTCAGTTCCAGAACTCAGTCTCTAAGAGGAATCACTCCAGAGTTCAAGCCCATGTGGACCCTGTTATCTCTTCCAACCGCCACACAAATGACCACAATTAAAACCAAAACATTCCCACATGTCCCTCATCTTCATCCATATAGACAGTCATTATAAACTCTCTCTGGAGGTTTCCATGAGGGGCGCAGCCAAGACAGTGTCCAAAATATGCACCCTTGCCACTCATTTGTCTAAATTCATGGTGGCCTGGACACCCTTCCTGTGAACCAGGAGTGATCAAAAAAGCCTGCCGTTAACGCTGCTCTGCTTCTCCAATTTGAGGCCTACTGACAGTCAGGTATAGATTCATTATGTGATTTGGCATCATGAGAGAACCCAAGTACTTCTGCAGGACTTTGAAGAACTCATTTGACCCCAAAAAAATCCCTATTCTCACTTGATGGAGGTCAGAAACCTATCGGAGGAAGGCAGGAGACTTCATCTACAGTGACTGATCTTTTTGCCATTTTGGTTTTGGATGCACACATGGGATCTTCTTTACATCTATCAGGAGCTGAGAATCTTATCCACAGCCTCAAACAGAGCCTAGTGTCTGATTAAGACACATCCTTTTCCAAAGCAATTAAGCAAAGAGCCACAGGTGATGCACATTCATTTCCATTTGAAATCTGTTTCTTAAGGCTTCACAAAGGGGTGGCATGATGCAAAGACCTTCCTGACATTCAAGGCAAGAGAACCAAAGGTAAGCAAATGGACCAAAGCAGGGTTTCTCCACTGAGACTTTACTGCTCACACTGATATCTGAGTTTTCTGAGATGTTCCCATTCCCTTCAGCTATCAAGAACATGGACATGTCACAGAGCTTGGAGGTGGTACATATCTTGGACAATACATCATGAGCTTATTCTGGAGAGTGGCCAGAATTCAGGAAGAAAACAGGAACTTAGGATGTTAGTAGGTGTTTCCTATCCATAAGGCATACAACGGTCAATTCATCAATTGTGCAGGATAAATGCTGGGAAGCTTTCTACTAGACAGGACACCTCCATTGATGCATTCTCTTTTCTAATGTCGACAACCACGGACACAGTGGATACACAGACATAGAAAGTCGCCTTGTCAAAAGACTTACTAGAAACAGTCGACTCCAAACAAAACCAACCACATTTCCTACCTATTCTCAGAACATGAGAAAAAACCGCAAACTCACATCCACAAACAAAGGCAACTCCTTCCCAAAAGTAGGTCTGTGACTATCCGGAGTGTCCTCTGACTGGTGGGCCATACTATGTTCTCCACAAAATGACCTCTCCTGTCTCAGATCTTGTCTCCTTGGCAAACTCTGTGATGCTGTGAGGAGCCAACGGCTAGCCACTACCTGTTATCTCAGGAAAGGCTTCTCTTCAGAGCTCTCCTGGCATTTGGCCATCCTCACATCAGTAGGTACCAAGAAGGTCTAACTCTGTACTTGGTAAATCCAAACAAGTGAGCGCACTGGGACTGGGACTGGGACTGGCTCTCGGTGCCTGGCTTCTTGCATCAAAATTTCAGAGTGTTCCATCACCAAGGAAGTTAGGTAGGTCACTTCCTTCAGGAACTGAATGAGGTCACTGCCTTGGCAACAACTTTGCCCTAACCATTGCTTCCAAGGGTCACATTGGATGGAGGCTGCCCTTACTTCCTTTGACAATTTGACTAGTTTCAATGGTATATCAAAATAGGCACCTGAGGACAGCTCTCCACGCAGGCCTGGTTAGGTCCATCTTCTCTACCTTACAAAGAGAGAGTCTGATGCATACACATTCCTTTTTCCTGTCTAGATTGTTTGCAATTGAAGATGGCTTTTGCTCTCACAGGTCCTTCATAGCTGCTGACATCTTATCCAGGGATTATTTCTGCATCGAACTTTCAGGTTCTCAGCAGTTTGAAGATACCCTACATTCCTGTATTGTAAGACGAACTCTGTCCCTGCTCTTTTGTAATGTTAGATTGAGGCAACCGTGTATGGTTATCGTAAATAGCAGGTTTGATTTGGATTAGGAATCATTCTGCAGAATGAATAATGATCTTGGGAACCTGCAATATTTATAGGAATATAGAGATGAAATATACGTATGAAAACAGAAATCTAGGTAAGATTTGAAGCTCAGAAGTGCATTGGGCAACTGATTGCGATACGTAGCTTTGAATTACGTTCTGCATATATGTTTCAGAAAAATCGATATACAATGGCATAGGACCATGCACCTTGGATGATTGAATGCAGTAGAGAACATCCACTCAAAAAGTGATAGTCGATAGGATCAGGAAGATAGTCAGTATGTTTTGGAAGAAGAGCTAGTATAGGATTTGTACCAAAGTTCATTAGCAATAGTGTTTCCGTTAGAGAGTGAATGTCAATGTCAGCACATGTGAAGGGTCAGTCACAATGTTGAACTGGAGAAAATATCTAGGAAAGTAGATATCAATAGAGACATTAGGAAATCAGTCAAAGAGTATCAAGTGAGTGAAAAAAATCAAACATTTTCAACAATTTTGAGGTTGAATATATAATCTTAGGAAGAAACAAATATGTAGTCACCAATAGGATTGACATTTGAGAGCATTAGGCAACCTGGTCATGGATGTTTTTAGTAATCCATGTTGAGTTTCCCTTTAGGTTTTGGTACAATCATACGTGTGACTTTTGCATTTTGTGTCCAGAATATTACTGTGATAACATGCATATGTAGATCAGGTGACATGAGTATTTCTTCCACCATTTCTGGGAGCAATATTTTAAAAATGTATAAATTAGTATTGGGGGTACAACGAGGTGTACCCTGTGTCTATGAATATAGAGATAATGCATGAATAGACCATAATGTGAATAAATAATATAACTGGTTACACTTTAAATAATGTATTGAATTGATATCAGAAAATGTATAAAAAATCTTTTATTGATATATAATCATTCATTCCAACCAGTTATACATCTTATGATGATATTACAGTGATGGTTTATCATGAAGTCTGTTTCAGTTTTGCTTCAAAACTGATAAAGGAAATCGAAAATAATGTGTTTGGAAATAAGTCTCATGAAAAGACCAGTCAAGAAACACGGAGGAATGCATGTGTTCTGAAGCAGGAAGTGATTGAAAGTGAAACAAATGCCTATATATTTGCTAACCTGTGGAGGAAATATATATCCTATGATGTGCATAAACAGAAGAAATTGTAATGTGCCAGTGTTGAATTAAAATGAACATCAATATACACATCATGTCCATTGGAATCTACTTGCTTTGATGAAAAACTGTGTCAGTTACTGTAGAAATATTAGGATTTGTAAGCACCATTCACTGAAGTTAGTTCTCAGGACGAGGAAACAAATATGTATTTCAGGTGGTTGAATGTTTCTGAGAATAATCTTGTGAAAAGTTGATTATATATCCACATACATGAATATGAATGAATTTAGAGAGTGTTTAATAAGACACATTTTTTTCATATTTTGAAAAATCTAGAGAGTGTATATATATATATACATGTAAAACTCATGGAGAAATATTACAATTAAAATTTGACAAGATTTATAATACATACCCTTGATAAAGCCGAAGGCAAATCCAAGTATATACCATGCCTCCTATGAAAGGCCTGTATTTCTATTCTGTTACGTTTCTTTTTATCCATCATATTAGCATTAGTAGTCAGAGTCTATTAGGGTATGTGTTAGTGTCAGGGATCATTATTTCAAATGAAACTAGAAAAACGAATCTAATGTGTATGCAAATATGTGCTACACAAAAATCTTGCCACTCTCATCCAGAACAATTCCTTGACATTTACTTCGCTCCAAGTAAGACACAATTAGTGGAGAGGAGTTCGAAAACCTGTGATTACATATGTGGAACTGAAAATGTTCAGGAGTTCACAACATTGGAGGTGGTAGAGCAGTTCCCAAAAGTAAGGGAGAGGTTAAACACTCCACAAACTTGGAGCTCTTCTGGCCTAAAGACTCTTTGAGAAAATGCCTCTCAGGTTGGGCACATGAAATATATGAAGTTGTCAGGAGATTTAGCTTCTTTTGTTGTGACACCATCAAATGTGGGTCTGCATCTATGTGACCTGGAGGAAATGGTTCCTTATTTTCTAATGAACATGAGACAGCAGTTCTGAATTCTCTTTTTCTTGGTAAACTGTGGCCACTGGGAGTTAAGTTTCTCCCCGTGTGGTCTGTGAAGCCGTTTTGTCATCCTCCATTTTCGTGGTGTTTCTTACTGCTGCACTGGGAGTTTGGAATTGGCTTAATGAAATACAAAGAGTTCAACTGGCACACAATTCTGGAGGGAGCTCTGTCACGTGTGATTGGTCAGGGTCTTCAGGAGAATTTTCGAAACATGGATCTATCCCACATAGCTTTCCCCCTTGACTATAGCAACCGAATTCTGAACATTGCCCTGAATCATCTCAATATAACAAGATGCCTTTACATATAAGGGTCTGCTGCCTGCACCATGTCAGTCACAAGTATTTTGGAAGCCAATGGCCGATCCACGTGGTCCCACAACAGATATTTATTCACAACCATATAGTCCACTGCTCTAGCCCCAATACTCAGCAGGCTCCAACTTATGACATCTCGGTTCTATACCATTTTCATGACAACCAGTCAATCAAGGAACTGTCTGGTACACTCATGATCAGCAACAGGACATCCAAAGTTTCTCCAGTGCCACCTGGTCATGGGAATATTAAAAATTTCATGGTATTTATGTAGCCATTTTTCAAGGATGATGTTGGAGGCACTGTGGGTTTCAATTCATTCAGGAACCATTAAATGGTGAGTAAGCTCATTTCAATGAAAGCTCTGGAGAACTCTCACAGACAAGGCTTCCCAAAGAGTGGCCAGAAGGTCACATGAAGCCAGGCTCATTGAGGTCTACAATGTGAGGTACATGTGTGTTTTGAGTGTCAACTATGACTTCCAAGTCTTTCAGTAAAAAAGTCATGTGTTATCCTGGCTGAGATTCCCAGTGCTCAGTGGAAAGCCACCCTGGGCCTAGATCTCAGTTTCCAAGGGCTAATCTCATGTGTGGCCTCCTATAATCCCAACACAATTCATGGCAATACTTCTCTCAGGTGAGTTCCAGAACTCAGGCTCTAAGGAGTATCAGAGCAGAGTTCAAGCCCTGGTGGACCAAGTCATCTCTTCCAACCGCCACACAAATGACCACAATTAAAACCAAAACACTCCTACATGGCCCTCATCTTCTTCCATAAAGACACTCATCATAACATATGGCTGGAGGTTTCCATGAGGGGCACAGCTCAAGACAGTGTCCAAAATAAGCTCCCTTGCCCCTCATTTGCCTAAAGTCAGGGTGGCTTGGACACCCTTCTTCTGAACCAGGAGTGATCTGTAAGGGTAAAAGAAATTGAAATTAAAGTGTTAAAGTTAAAGTGTAAAAGACCGGGTGTTGTAAAGTTTCTAATCTTCAAGGCCTGGTTTAAAATGTAAAGGACCAGGTATTTTTAAGTTTCCATGCTACACGCAAAACCTGAAATTCCTGTAAATTGTAGGACAATTTCTGGACTGCCCAGTAAATATTCCCCCTGACCGCCTGGTTGTTTAATAACCTAGGACCCTGTGTGGCCTACCACATATGCATCGCAGGGCCTAAATCAATCAATTTCATTGTGTACCCCGCTTTAGAATTGACCTATCACTCCCGCCTGACGTGTTCAAGCCAATGAATGAACTAATCATGTTTAGGATTTGTTGTTTCATTTTCCCACAGTGTATGATGATTTGCTAAAGGAGACTGTGATATATGTAAAGTCTCACACTCCCCAATTTGTGTACTTAAGCACTGCTCAACCCCTGCTCGGGGATCTGGGCTGCGCTCCCTTCTTGAGTGAGCACAGAGCACCAGCATGCTGGATTGGATCCTCAATAAATGTCTTTTGCGGTTGCATGAGCCTTGGTCTCATACATGAACATGAATGAAATTAAGGAGTGTATAATAAGACACATATATTTCATATTTTGAATAATCTATAGAGTGTAGATTTTTCACAAAACACATACAGAGATATTAAAAAGTAGCAATATATATGCCAATCAAAATTCATCATGAAATACATATCATACACAGATCCAAAAATCTTTATTTTACTGAACATGGATTTATGTGTAATGTTGTTCAACTAGGAAGCTCACGCAAATGTTGAATTTTCAGTTCCTACAGCGTTTAGGAGGAGTGATCTCTTCTCAAAATTTGTATCTGCCTAGTCAGCCACCTCACAATAATGTACGTGTGGTACCAGATAGGATTCTATTTGTGCATATAAAAATACATGTGCTGAATAGGCAACAGAGAAAGGGAGACAGGAATTCACATATCTGATACCTTTCAAAACACATGGAGAACTATTTCAATTAAAAATTAACCAGATTTTTAACAACTACCCTTTATCATGCAAAAGGCAAGTCCAACTATACACTATGCCTCCTCTGAATTGCTTGTATTTCTATTCTGTTTGGGTTATTTTTCTCCATCATATTAGCATTAGTAGTCAGAGTCTAGTAGGGTATGCTTTAGTGTCATGGATTCAGTAATTCAAATGAAAATAAAGGAAAATGAATCCATTGTTTACGCAAATATGCACTACAAAAAATCTTTCCACTCTCATTCAGAGCAATGCCTTGACATTACCTTCACCCCAAGTAAGACACAATTAGAGGACAAGAGTTAGAAAATCTGTGAATACATATCTGGAATGGAAAATGCTCAGGAGTTCACAAGCTTGGACATTTTAGAGGAGTTTTCAAAATTAAGGGACAGGATAAACAGTCCACAATCATGGAACTCTGCTGGCCTAAAGACTTCTTGAGAAACTGCCTCTGAGGTTGGGCGCTTGAAATATATTTTCTTTTCAGGAGCTTTAGCTTCCTTTGTAGTGATACCATCAAAGATGGGTCTTCATTTATCTGACCTGGAGGACATGGTTTCTTATTTTCCAAAGAACATGAGTGTCGCGACCCCTTGCCCGCAAGGAAGACGCAACTCAGGAATCTTCTTTCAGCAGTTTATTCAGGCCTTGATTTAAGTATCTTATAGTGACTCCCTTTCTTTCTCCTTCTTCCTTTCTCCTTTTCCCGAGGGCCCAAGCACAGCCTAATAAAGTCTCCCACGTACCAATCTTAAACCGCCGCGTGGGTCTTTCTTATAGGGTGGCAAGAGATAGCGTGCCAACTCTCCACAAAGGAATTTGATTTATCACAGGCCACAGTGGAAGCCGGCGCCATCTTCTAATGGCGGCCACAATTTACAACAATGGCTTACTACAGTTCCCCCTTCTAATTTATAAAACAATGCAGGCGAAAGTAGAGGTCCTATCCTACTGTGCAGAAGTGGCTGCAATGTATGGTTCAGTCCTAAGGAGGCGCCTTTCCCAGACCTGACCCCATATCAGCCGACGCCTTTTTTCGTAGGGCGGGGGTGTGGACGTCAAACCCGCATGCAATAGGACATGCTTTCCTTGAGGTCCGTTGAGGGATCACTCAAGTGCAGTGCTTTGCCTCGCATCCTGCATCGTGATGAAGGTGGACGAAGGGGGACAGCTGAGGCTGAACTGTGGCTGTACACAATGACAAACGAGTTGACAGCACCCTGAAAAAAAGGCACGGACTTTAAGGCGATAGAGAAGCATTAGTGTGGAAACCCACCTGCGTGCAATGGCAGCAAGACCGGCAGAGTGCAAGGGCTTTCCAACACTAAGAGAATAACGAGGAAAGACATGTCGATCCCAGTGCAATGTTATAACAACTTGGGGTGCAACGGCCATGTCAAAGATTTACTGTTTAAGCTGCGCAAGCCAGACTTGAGGTGAATAGCCATTTTCTAAAGCTGCAAGAGCTTGGATGATCATAGCCTTATCGTGAGCATTGCGGGCCTTGAGGGGACAGAGAAACCACAAACAGAGAAACATACCGAAGCAACACATTGCACCAAAAATGCCTACCCCCACCCACTCTTTAAAAAAGGAAAAAGCAGAAGATATCCAATCGGTGAATTGACCCAAAGTCACGGGATCAACACGGGTGTTATTTAAGACAGCTATCTGGGTTAGTTGAGACTGGATCATGTCTTCCGCTTCCATGGACCAATTTCCAGCCAAATATTCGCCAATGATGCGGGAAGCATTCCTGGAATCATTAAATCTGACAGAGGTTATGCATAAATGTGCACGTTGGTCAACACAACCCAAAAGTACTAAGTCAGCCAATTCTTCTACCTGAGTTTGGAGTAAATCTATTCTTTGGTTGGCAGCTAAAATCCCTGACAAAATATGTTGATTAATTGTATTTTGGGATTCAAGTATAGTGGAAGTTTGTTGGACAACTTGATTAATGGTGGCAGCAGTTTGTACTTGATTGGCCATAGCCATTCCGGCCGTAACCGCTGCAGCAGCAGATATCGCCACGGCTGTCACTATAGCCGCTGTGATTCCAAAATCTCTGCGGACTCTAAGTAGCTCAACAATAGGGAATTTATCAGGATCCGCAGTGACCGGGATTGGGACGAAAGTTGGAATTTTCATAACCACTGCTACAGTCCAGGAAACATTCCAACACTCAGATAAGAGACAGGTAGTATGAGAACAATCCAGCATCCCCGATGAGGTGGCCTCAGCCAAAAGGAATAAGAAAGGGGATTGGACACAGACCATTGCAGGAGGCAATGTGGCATTATACAACAGAGAGTTGAATGAAACAGATGTAAGTCTATTACCTTGTTCACTTTCCCTAACAGTACCAGAAATATTAGCCAGCCAACTTTTGGCTCCTAGCAACTGAGCCAATGCAGAAATATCGGCTGAAGCCCCCTTTTCATTGGAAATCAGCCATTAAAACCAGGACCAACCTACTCCTGTAGAGGAGCTGGCACTATTGTTAAAGTTATAAACATACCTCTTAAGAGAGGGGGAAAGGGAGAAACCTTTAGCAACTTGATGTTTCTCCCAAGAATGATCCTGACAAGGCGTAAATGTTGGGGGGAAACCAAGATTAGGGGAACAGTAAGGAGAGGCCTTAAAATGAGTGGCATTATAAATACTACTAGAAGAAGGAGGCACTGGGATTAGTACCTCGGAGATAATAGCCAAGGTAGTTATGTTAAGAGCAGAGCTGCTGTTTGCAGGGGTCTCTGAGCCTGATTGCTTCTCCGAAGCTACCTTGCTCAATATATCACTGAAAATGCTTCCTGAGACCTGATTGGACCGCAATGGGTCCTCCCAGTTAGTCAAATTTTTGGTCTTAAGGCTAATGCAATTAGCGTTTCTAAGGCTGAAACAAAAAACTTATGTAAGATTAACTTGAGATTGATTAAAAATTCTCTCCATGTCCCCTCTAGGAGAGGCACAGGGAGCAGACATCTCACATGAGGTAGAAAAAAGAGTGGGGAGGACATTAGAATTACCATGAACCGGCATCGGCATTGGCCATGCCCGTGCCACTGCCCACCACCGCATTGGTGTCGCCTGTGCCATCGGCACCAGCACCAGAGCCAGAGCACTTAGCAGAATGAAGATCCTCATCACAGGATTGTTGTGGTATCTCTTGTTGCTGGTCAGCTGATGTCGAGACTCTTCTTGTCAAGCGTTCAGGGACCCACAATGGTTCCGTGCGATCCTGGGGAAAAACACATACAGATCCTCGTGCCCATGTCAGCACGGGGTCAGGGCCGTTCCATTGGCCCGTGAGAACATCCTTCCACTTAACATAACCAATCACAGAGGGCTGAGGGGACACATGTCTATCGGCCGCAGAGCGACCATGAATATCCAAATTCAAAAAATTAATGGTAAAGAGAGCTAATGGTAAAGGCGTTCTTTAGGAGTGTGTTCAGCTCCTATTCCCCCTTTTTGTTTTTGTAAAGTTTCCTTTAAGGTGCGATGAGCACGCTCAACAATGCCTTGTCCTTGAGGATTATAAGGCAAACCATGAGTAAGTTGCACTCCCATAGTAGAACAAAAAGCTGTAAATTGTCTGCCAGTATAAGCAGGTCCATTATCAGTCTTAAGGGATGCAGGTGCACCCCATGCTGCCCATGCCTCTAAACAGTGAGTAATGACATTACGTGCCTTTTCTCCCGATAAAGCAGAAGCATGGATAATTCCAGAGCACGTATCAACGGAAACATGCACATACTTAAGGTTACCAAAGTCAGGTATATGTGTCACATCCATTTGCCAAACAACCAATGGCTTTAATCCCCGTGGGTTTACTCCATAATTAGGGGGATGAAGAAATGTGACACAATGGGGACATTGCAATACTATCTGCCGAGCATCCGCTCTTGAAATGGAAAAACGCCTGCGCAACGTTAATGCATTAACATGGAAGTTTTGGTGAAACAACTTAGCCCTCTCTAAGGAGGAAGCCAAGCATATCAATTGACCTCTAGTGGCTAAGTCCGCACAGGCATTACCTTGGGATAACGGACCAGGAAGAGAGGTGTGAGCCCTGATGTGCATTGGATAAAAAGAAGCAGTGCAGTTAGAGATAAGCTGTTGAAGCTGAGTAAAGTAAACAGACACATTGTGGGCATCACTAATAGTTCCCACGGCCTCCAGGACTTTTAGTGCTTGTACCACATAACTGGAGTCTGAAATAAGATTAAAAGGAAAAGAACACTGTTTGAAAACTTCAATAACAATTTGTAGTTCTACCCATTGTGGATTTCCAGGAGCAAATTGATGCTGGATAGGGGGAGAGTCATTAATTACATAGGCTCCCATTCCAGACTTGGAACCATCAGTAAAAATGTTAACAGCCCCCGGAATTGGACTGGATGAAGTTACCTTAGGGAAAATGATGGGATGTTCTTTAACAAAATGGAGTAATGGATGAGAAGGGTAGTGATTATCAATACTCCCTTGAAACGAGCAACACAGAATAGCCCAGTTGTCTAGAGTAGCACATAAAACATTAAGTTGAGCTTTAGTGTAGGGTATGATAAGAGAAGAAGGTGATTGGCCGAAAAATTGAATGCTTTGTTGAATCCCTTTAAATGCCAATGCTGCAACAGCATCAGGATAATATTCTAAGGATTTTCCTGGGGATACATGTGGGTGGATCCATAGTAAAGGCCCATCTTGCCACAGTACTCCAGTAGGCTGCCGCATAGTGGCAAGCACACATAACTGGAAAGGTTTATCACTCTGGAGCCTGCATAGAGTGGCATGCTGTATAGCTTGTTCTACTTTTATAAGGGCCGCTCTAGCCTCAGTAGTGAGGCTACGAGGGGAAGCAAGATCTGGATCACCCTTAAGAGTAGCATACAAAGGCTGGAGCACAATATTAGGAATATGTAAATATCCTCTTATCCAATTAATATCTCCCAGCAATTTTTGAAAATCATTTAAAGTTCGGAGATCTTGAGTCCTGATGGTAATTTTTTGTGGTTTTAATTTGTCATACCCAATTGTTGCTCCCAAAAACCTGATAGAATCCCCCGTTTGAACCTTTTCAGGTGCGATGTGCAGTCCATGTTGAGCCAACAGCATCACGAGTTCTTTATAAGCCTCATAAACTGTCTGTTCTAATTTTGCGGCCAATAACACATCATCCATATAGTGAATGATCTTGGTGGAGGAATACTTATGTCTGAGAGGTGCGAGTGCCTTTCCCACATACATCTGGCACATCGTGGGACTGTTAGCCATCCCCTGTGGCAACACCACCCACTCAAACCTTTGATCTGGTTCCTCATGATTACACGAGGGAAGGGTGAAAGCAAAACGTTGGGAATCTTTAGGATGCAAAGGAATGGAAAAGAAACAGTCTTTAATGTCAATAACAATTATATGCCAGCCTTGAGGAACAGAGGAGAGCAGAGGCAGCCCTCTTTGAATGGGCCCCATAAGCTGCATCTGAGCATTAACTGCTCATAGATCATGCAGTAGGCGCCACTTCCCTGATTTTTTCTTAATGACAAATATGGGAGTATTCCATGGAGAAGTAGAAGGTTGGATGTGACCCAAATCAAGTTGTTCTTTGACTAGATCATGGGCTGCTGCCAGTTTAACCGAGGGAAGAGGCCACTGAGGCACCCAAACAGGCTCCTCGGTGAGCCATGTTATGGGTATTTGAGCCCCAGTGGCCCCTAGGAAAAACCCAGACCAAACCTGTTAAGCTTTTGATGACCTTGCACAGGATGCTTACGTCCCTGTAGGTGCCTTCCTAGTCCTAGACCTGGCTTATACCCCATATCTTGCATGATATGTTGAGACACTGGGGAATAGTCATTACTAAGAGTGAACCCCATGTCTTTCATCAGATCACGGCCCCATAAAGAAATAGGTAAATCAAGTACATAAGGCTGAAAGGTACCATCGTGTCCTTCCGAGTCCTTCCAAGATAGATGTCTACAGCTGATTTGAGGGGCTTGGGCATATCCAAGTCCTCTTAAGGATTGATCAGAAGCCTGCACTGGCCATCCCCTAGACCAGTCCTTAAGGGCTATGATACTACGATCTGCTCCTCCTGTGTCCAGCAATCCCACAATAGATTTACCTTCTATGCTTAATTCCAAAGTGGGGCGATTGCTCATATCCAGTGACAAATAGGCACAATTTCCTCCGGTGGTACCAATCTGATTTCCTGTCCGTGACCTTGAGTCAGCAGGGAAGTGATTATGCAAACTAGGCAAAATTAGCAATTGAGCAATCCGATCCCCTGGGGAGATAGACACAATGCCCCTTGGGGCTTCCACCATAACCTTTATTGCCCCTACAGTATCAGGGTTTACAACTCCGGGGAAAACATGAAGACCTTGTAGGATAGAGGATGCACGTCCAATTAACAAACCTACAGTGCCAGGGGGTAAAGGCCCTTTGAACTCAGTTTCCACCAATTGGACTCCCATCTTAGGTGTTAATACGAGTCTGGAGGTGGAACAGAGGTCCAATCCCGCGGCACCTGTAGTGGCTCTCCGCATCTCGTGGGATGGCGCAGAGAAGGCCATGTCTCGGGTTCGGGTGTGACATTCTCCATTGCCCCATATATTCGTGGGCCCTGGGGTCGGGGGCCCCTTTGGCCGTTTTTTGGCCCAGCTGAAATAGGCTGTCCATGGATGTCCCTCACTGATCTACACTCTCTTGCCCAATGCTTCCCCTTTTTGCATTTTGGACACAGCCCTGGTTGACAAGGGCCATTAGAAGGGCCACCGCGAGGAGGTCCAGTAAAATTGCCTTTTTTGGGACAGTCACGTTTGAAATGGCCGGACTGACCACAATGGAAGCATGCTCCGGCACCAGGACCGCCCCCTTTTGCAATCCGAAGGACAGCAGCTGCAAGACCTGCATTAGTTAAAGGTCCTCCAAGCTCTCTACACACTTTCATCCAAGATTCTATGCCCTTGTTTTTATAAGGAGCGATTGCTGCTTTACATTCTTTGGTGCATTGCTCAAAAACAAGTTGTTTAATCAAGGGCATTGCTCTATCAGGGTCACCAAAGATTTTTCCTGCGGCATCCACCATCCTAGCAACAAAATCCGAGAAAGGTTCTGTGGAGCCCTGCATGATTTTTGTTAAATTGCCAGACACTTCTCCTCTATTTGGGAGTGATTTCCATGCACGGATACAAATGTTATTGATCTGTTCATATACCTCAGGGGGATATCCTGTTTGTTGATTAGCATATCTGCCTTGTCCCAAAAGCATTTCCTTGTCCCAATGGGGGTGTCCCGCCGCATAGTTTTGGGCAGCCTGCTCTACAGCACCCTCTAGCATAAAGGCTCTCCAGTCCAAATATTTGCCTGGAGAAACACAAGCCCGAACAAGGCTAGCCCAATCAGAGGGAGTCATACAGTATCTAGACAGACTCTCCACCTGAGTTAATGTGAAGGCGGCATCCACCCCATAAGTACGCACAGACTCTGCCAGGGTCTTCACAATTTTGAAATCTAAGGGCTCATGGAATCTTTCCCTATTGTCATCCTGGAAAACTGGATAAGCAAGACCCATCTCAGCATTAACAGCCCTCCATGTTTGGGCATGGAAAGCTCTCCTCGAAACACCCTCACCGTACGGCGGCGGGTCTGGAGGATCATTTTTCTTGAGCTCCTGTTTATTTTTGTTTCCTTCTCCCATAGTTAAATTCCCTAGCTGCCGAGACAGTCTCCCGAGCTCCTCCTGTTCTTCCTCCTCCTCTTCTGACCCACTTTTGCATGGGAGTGTGCGCAGTGTACTGAGATCTGGATACAAGCGTTTCCTCCCCCTTTTCTCGCTCTGCACATTCCCCTCCTCCTGAAATATTTCACTCCGTGCCAGAGACAATCGCTTCCTCCCCTGTTTCTCGCTTCGCACACTGCCATCCTCCTGAAATACGTCACTGCCTGCCGGAGATAATTGTTTCTTCCCCTGTTTCTCGCTCCGCACACTCCCACCCTCCTGAAATACCTCACTGCCTGCCATTTCTGATCTTTCTTCATGTAACTGCTGTAAAACTTCTTGTCCTTTAGTAAGTGCTTCCTGACATCTGCTATCTGCAAGGCAACTACGAATCATCTTCCAAAGGGGTATCACCCCACCCTCTAATATGCCCTGCTCAGAAGCAAAGTCAAGGTCTGTGCCTAACTTATCCCAGCTAGGCAGAGTAAAGCTGCCCCAGAACGGAAACCACGATGCAGCAATATCTGTCTTCTGTAAAAATCTCTGTAAAGTACTACGTTTCACTTTTAGGCCCTTGGAACGTAACAGGTTATCTAGGGCCAGGAGAAGTGGACTTGAAGATACGGCACCCATGACACAACAAAAGACACACAACAAACAAGAGTGAAAGTAAGAGCAAAAGTACACAGTGCAGCTGCAATAAGATTTAATGCTCTCTCTGGCTTTACAGAGGAGCTGCCGTCTTGACAGCTGGTTCTAAATTACCTAGGACTAATCTCCGCTTTAACAGCGGGTCCCAATTAATCTGGGACTAATCTCCGCTTTGATGCGGGTCCTACTTATCTAGGACTGATCTTCCGCTTTACCTGCGGGTCCCACCTTACCTGGGGACTAATTGGTGCACCACCCCTGACTGCTGAAAGTTCTGGTTCCCGGGTCTCGGCACCACTTGTCGCGACCCCTTGCCCGCAAGGAAGACGCAACTCAGGAATCTTCTTTCAGCAGTTTATTCAGGCCTTGATTTAAGTATCTTATAGTGACTCCCTTTCTTTCTCCTTCTTCCTTTCTCCTTTTCCCGAGGGCCCAAGCACAGCCTAATAAAGTCTCCCACGTACCAATCTTAAACCGCCGCGTGGGTCTTTCTTATAGGGTGGCAAGAGATAGCGTGCCAACTCTCCACAAAGGAATTTGATTTATCACAGGCCACAGTGGAAGCCGGCGCCATCTTCTAATGGCGGCCACAATTTACAACAATGGCTTACTACACATGAGGCAGCAGTGCTCAATCCTACCTTTGAAGGTAAACTGTGGCCACAGAGGGCTAAGTGTCTCCCCGTCTTGACTGTGAAGCCAATTGGTCATCCTAAAATTTTCGTGGTGTTTCTTGCTGCTGCACTGGGCTTTTGGTATTTCCTTCATGAAATACAAGGAGTTCAACTGGGACACAGTGCTGGAGCGAGTTCTGTCACGTGTGGAGGGTCAGGGTCTACAGGAGAATTCACCAACCAGGCTTCTATCGCACATAACTTGCAACATTGTCCATAGCAAACTGATTCTGAACATTGTCCTGAAACCTTTCCTTATAACAAGATGCCTTTACATTTAAGGGTCTGCTAGCTGCACCATGTAAGCCACAAGCCATTTAGAAGTTAATGGCAGACTCACGTGGCCCCACCACAGATATTTTATTATACACCTGCACACCACAGCTCTGGGCCCACTTCTCAGCACTCTCCAACTTACTTACATCTCTGTTCTACACAATTTTCGTGAAACCCAGTCAGTCAAGGCACTGTCTGGTACACTCATGATCAGCAACAATACATCCAAAGGTTCTCCAGTGCCACCTGGTCAGGGGAATTTCAAGGTATTTATGGAGCAATTTTTCAAGGATGAAGTTGGAGGCACTGTGGGTTTCAATTCATTCAGGAACCATTAAATGTTGAGGAACCTCATTTCAATGAAAGCTCTAGAGAACTCTCACAGGTAAGGCTTCCCAAAGAGTGGCCAAAATATACATATATTTCATATTTTGAAAAATCTTGACAGTGTATATCTATATCTATATCTATATCTATATCTACACACACACACACACACACACAAACACACACAGACATTAAAAACTAGCAATATATATGCCAATCGAAATTCATCATGAAATATATATCATCCACGTATTCAAAAATATTCATTTTACTGAACATGGATTTATGTATAATGTTGTTCAACTAGAAAGCTCACCCATAGGTTGAATTTTCAGTTCCAACAGCGTTTAGGAGGACTGAACTTTTCTCACAATTTGTATCTGCCAAGTCAGCCACCTCAGAAGAATATATGTGTGATACAAGGTACAATTCTATATGTGCATATAAAAATATATGTGCTGAATAGGATACAGAGAAATGGTGTAGACAGGAATTCACATATTTGATAAGTTTAAAAATACATGGACAACTCTTTCAACAAAAAAATTGACTAGATTTATAACTCCTACCCTATATAATGGAAAAGGCAATTCCAACGGTACACCATGGCTCCTCTGATGTGTTTGTATTTCTAGTCTGTTTGGGTTACTTTTCTCCATCAAGTTAGGATTAGTTGTCAGAGTCTTGTAGGGTATGGGTTAGTGTCAGGGATTCAGAATTTCGAAAGGAAAATTGGAAAATGAATCCAATGTGTATGCAAATATGTGCTACACAAAAATCTTCCCACTCTCATCCAGAACAATGCCTTGACCTTAACTTGGTCCCAAGTAACACATGTAGAGAAGATGAGTAAGAAAATCTGTGAGTACATATCTGGAATTGAATATGCTCAGGAGTTCACAACCTTGCAGGTAGAAGGGGAGTTTCCAAAAGTAAGGGACAATGTAAACACTCCACAAACATGGAGCTCTGCTATCCTAATGACTTCTGGAAAAACTGCCTCAGATGTTGGGCTCTTGAAATATATGTTGTTGTCAGGAGCTTTAGCTTCGTTTGTAGTGAGACCATAAAAGCTGGGTCTGCATCTATGTGACCTGGAGTAGATGCTTTCTTATTTACCAATGAAAATGAGGCAGCATTGATGAATTCTCTCTTTCTGGGTCAACTGTGGCCACTTGGGGCTCAGTGTCTCCTCATGTGGACTCTGAAGCCATTTGATCATCCTCCAATTTTTGTGATGTTTTTTGCTGCTGCACTGGGAGTTCAGTATTTGCTTCACGAAATACAAGGAATTTAACTGGGACACAGTGCTGGAGGGAGTTCTGTCACGTGTGGTGGAACAGGGTCTGCAGGAGAATGCACAAACCAGGCTTCTTTCCAACATAGCTTGCCACCTTGACCATAGCAACCTGATTCTGAACATTGCCCTGAAACTTATCCATATAACAAGAATCATTTACATATAATGGTCTGCTGGATACACCATGTCAGTCACAAGGCATTTGGAAGCCATTGGCAAATCCAGATAGAAGCACCACAGATGTTTTATCTCACACATGCCCACCTTTGCTCTAGGTCCACTATTCAGCAGGCTCCAACTTACTGGCATCTCTGTTCTGCACCATTTTCGTGAAACCCAGCCAATCAAGGCACTGTCTGGTACACTCATAATCACCAACAGGATATCCAATGGTTCTCCACTGCCTCCTAGATATGGGAATTTCAAAAATTTAATGGTATTTATCGAGCCCATCTTTCAAGGTTGAAGTTGGAGTCACTGAGTGTTTCATTTAATTCAGTAATCATTAAATGGTGAAGAAGCTCATTTCAATGAAAGCTCTGGAGAACTCTAACTGCTAAGGCTTCTAAAAAAGTGGCCAAAATGCCACATGAAGCCAGGCCCATTGAAGTCTACAATGTTAAGTGCATTTGTGTTTTGACTCTCAACTATGGCTGCCAAGTGTTTCAGAATAAAATTATGTGATACCCTGGCTGAGATTCCCAGTGCTCTGTGGAAAGCCACCCTGGGAATAGATCTCTGTTTCCAATGGCGACTCCCATGTGTGGCCTCCTAATATCCCAACACAATTCATGGCAATACTTCTCTGAGGTCAGTTCCAGGACTCAGTCTCTATGGGGTATCACACCAGAGTTCAAGCCCAGGTGGACCCAGTCATCGCTTCCAACTGCCACACAAATAACCACAGTTAAAACCAAAACACTCCCACATGGCCCTCATCTTCTTCCATATAGACACTCCTCATAATCTCTGGCTGGATGTTTCCATGAGGGGCGCAGCCCAAGACAGTGTCCAAATAAGCTCGCTTGCCCATCATTTTCCTAAAGTCAGGGTGGATTGTACACCCTTCCTGTGAACCAGGAGGGATCAAATATGCCTTCCAGTAATACTGCTCTGCTTCTCCAATTTGAGGCCTACTGACTGTCGGTATAGATTTTTTATGTGATGTGGAGTCATGAGAAAACAAAAGCATGTATGCAATTGCCTTTGCAGGGCTTTGAAGAACTCATTTGATTCAAAGGATCCCTATTCTCACTTGATGGTGGTAAGGAACCTAACAGAGGAAGGCGAGAGACTTCATCAGCAATGACTGATCTTTTTCCCATTTTGGTTTTGGATGCACACATGGGATCATTCTTTAGATCCATCAGGTGCTGAGAACCTAAGCCACAGCCTAACACAGGGCCAAGAGACTGATTCAGACACATCCATTTCCAAAGCAATTAACAAAGAGCCACAGGTGATGCCCATTTAAATTCCATTTTAAAACTGTTTTCTTCAGGCTTCACAAACTGTGTCCTGAGGCCAAGACCTTCCTCACATTCAGGGGAAGAGAAGAATTGGTTAGCAAAAGGCCCAAAGCAGAGTTTCTCCACTGAGGCTTTCCTGGTAACACAGATATCTGAGTTTTTTGAGATGCTAGCCATTCCCTTTAGCTATCCACTACATGGCCTTGTCACAGAGCTTGGAGGTGGTACATATCTTGGACACAAAACCATGAGCCTATTCTGGAGAGTGGCCAGATTTAGGAAGAAAACAGGAACTTAGGAAATTAGTAGGTGTTTTCCATCCATAAGGGAAGCCACAGTCCATTCATCAATTGGGCAGGATGAATGCTGGGAAGGATTCTACTAAACAGGACACATCCATTGATGAATTCTCTTTTCAAATGTTGACAACCACGGACACAGTGGGATACACAGACATAGAAACACTCATTTTGTGAAACGACTTACTAGGAACAGTCCACTCCAAACCAAACAAACCACCTTTTTTACCTATTCTTAGAACATGAGACAAAACCACAAACTCACACTCACACCCACAAAGGCACCTCCTTCCCCCAAAGAGGTCTGTGACAATCCGGAGTGTCCTCTGACTTGTGGGCCTTATTATGTTCCCTGAAATGTCCTGTCCTGTCTCAGATCTGGTCTCCTTGGCCAAATCTGCGAAGTGGTCAGGAGCCAGCTGTGAGCAACTACCTGCTTTCTCAGGAAAGGCCCCTCTTCTGAGCTCTCCTGAAATTTGGCCATTCTCACATCAGTAGGTACCAAGAAAGACTGACTCTGTTCTTTGTAAATCCAAATAAGTGAGCCCACTGGGAATGGTACTGGGACTGCCTCTGGTTGCCTGGCTTCCTGGATCCCAAGTTCAGAGAGTTCTATCACCAAGGAAGTGAGGAAGGTCACCTCCTTTGTGAACTGAATGAGGTCACTGCTTTGGAAACCACTTTGTCCTAAAATTTGCTTCCAAGGTTCCCATGAGATGGAGGCTGCCCCTATTTCCTGTGATTCTTTCACAACTGAGAATTGTATATCAACCATAGGCAGCCGGGAACAGCTGTCCACACTGGCCTGGTTTGGTCCATCTTCTCTACATTAAGAAGAGTGAGGCTGATTCTGACACATCCCTTCATCCTGACCCGGTTGTTTGCCATGGAAGATGACTTTTGCTCTCTCAGGTCCTTCATAGCTGCCTAAATCTTCTCCAGGGATCATTTCTGCATGGAACTTTGAGGTTCTCAGAGGTGGAAGATCCCCTACATTCCTGTATTGGAAGACCAATTCTGTCCCTCTTCTTCTGTAAAGTTAGATTGAGGGAACATTGTATGGTTAAGGTTAATAACAGGTTCCATTTTGGTTAGGAATCATTCTCTGGGATGAATAATGGTATTGGGATTTTGCGATATTTTCAAGAATATATAGGTGAAATATAAGTATGAAAAA
Source organism: Callospermophilus lateralis (assembly GCF_048772815.1). NCBI lineage: Eukaryota > Metazoa > Chordata > Mammalia > Rodentia > Sciuridae > Callospermophilus > Callospermophilus lateralis. The sequence goes on along the minus strand of NW_027514379.1, from coordinate 908,566 downwards.
AGAAATCTAGGTAATTTTTGAAGGACAGAAGGGAATTGGCCCCATGATTGGGATTCTTAGCTTTCAATTATGTTCTGCACAGGTGTCTCAGATAAATTGATATACAGTGGCATAGGATCTTGTCTTTTGGATGATTGAATGTCGAAGAGAACATCTGGTCCAAAAGGGATAGTTGGTGGATTAGGAAGATATTCGGTAGGTTTAGAATGAAGAGTGTGTATAGAATTTGGACCAAAAGATCTTTAGCAATAGGGTTTTGGGTAGAGACTGAAAGTAAATGTCAGCACATGTGAAGAGTCAGTCACAGTGATAAACTGGGGAAAAATACAGGAAATCAGATATCAATAGAGACATTAGGAAATCAGGACAAGTATAAAGTGAGTGATAGGATTAGAAATTTTCAACAGGGTTGAAGTTGAATATGTAATTTCAGAAAGAAACAAATATGTAGTCACCAATAGGATTCACTTTGAGAGCATTAGGCAAACTGGATATGGATTTTTTTTTTTTTAATCCATGCTCACTTTCCATTTAGGATTTGGTACAATCATAAGTGTGACCTTGCTTTTTGTTTCCACAATATTACTGTGATTAATGTATATATAGATCAGATGACATGAGTATTTCTTCCACCATTTCTGGGAGCAATATTTTGAAGACATATAATTTAGTATTGTGGGTACAAATAGGTATAGGCTGTGTTATACGAATATAGAGATAATGCATGAGTAGACCATACTGTGAATAAATAATATAACTGGTTCCAAATTTAAATAATGGATTGAATTGATATCTAGATATATACTGGAAAACTTATATTGATATTCATACAATCATTCGTACCAGTTATACATCTAATATTAATATTAGTGTTATGGTTTATCATGAAGTGTCTGTGAGTTTTGCTTCTAAAATGATTATGGAAATCAAAAATAATGTGCTTGGAAAGAAGTCTCATTAAAACAACAGTCACGAAACCTGGGGGAATACATATGTTCTGAAGCAGGAAGTAATTGAAAGTGAAAAAAAATCCTATGAATTTGTGAATTTGTGAATGAAAAATGTATTCAATTATGTGCAAAAACTGAAGAAATATTAATGTACCAGTTTTGAATAAAAATGAACGTCAAAGTACATATCATGTCCCATAGGAATCTACTTGCATTGATGTTAAACTGAGTCATTTACTGTAGCAATATTAGGATTTGTATGCACCATTCACTGAAGTTAGCTTTCAGTACTAGGAAACAAATATATATTTCAGGTGGATTAATATTCCAGAGAATATTCTTATGAAAAGTTTAATAAAAATCCACATTCATTAACATCAATGAATTTAGGGAGTATATAATAAGACACATACATTTCATATTTTGAAAAATCTGGAGAGTTTATACATATATATATGCACACACACACACACACACACACACACACATATACATTAAAATGTAGCAATATAAATGCCAATCGAAATACATCATGAAATATATATCATCCACAAATCCAAAAATCTTCACTTTTCTGAACATCAATTTAAGTATAATGTTGTTCAACTAGGAAGCTCACCCATAGTTTGTTTTGTAAGTTCCAACAGCATTTAGGAGGAGTGATCTCTTCTCACAATTTGTATTTGCCAAGTCAGCAACCTCACAAGTATCTACGTGTGATACCAGGTAGGATTCTATATGTGCATATATAAATACATGTGCTGAATAGGGTACAGAGAAATGGAGACAGGAATTCTCATTTTTGTTAACTTTAAAAACACATGGAGAAGGGAGGGGCAGAGCCGCCAACCGCGCCTGTAAGATAGGCGGACCTGCGAGCCACCGGTAGAACAGGCCTAGCGGCCCGCAATCGTACAAAACACATCGCCCTGGTTGGGGGTTGGGCAGAGCCGCTGCGCGCCTGCAAGGAACGCGGACATGCGACCCACAGGGAGAACAGGCCCAGCAACCCGCGGAGGGGCAGAGACACCCCTTGAAACGTCTAGATAGGTGAACCTGTGACCCACCGGCAGAAGAGGCCCAGCTGCCTTCAGAGGGGCAGAGCCGGCCCCCGCGCCTGCGAAGTAGGCAGACCTGCGAACACCGACAGACCAGGCGCTAGGCCCCGCCACGGTGCTAGACACATAACCAAGGTTTGGGGAGGGGCCGAGCCACTGCCCGTGCCTGGAAAGCAGGTGGACCTCTCACTCTCTGGCAGAACAGACCCAGCAACCTACCAGCCTGGTAGATATATCGCCTCAGTTTAGGGAGGGGCAGAGCTGCCACTCGTGCCTGCAATGTAGACAGCCCTGCAATCCACAGACAGAAGATGCCCAGCGGCACGCGGAGGGGCAGAGCCAACACCTGCGCCTGCAAGGTAGGTGGACGTGTGACCTACTGGCTGAACAGGAGAAGCACCCGAAGAGGGGTAGAGCAACTGCCCGCTCCTGCAAGGTAGGCGGACAGGCTACCGACCTGCAGAACAGGTCCAGAGGGCTGCTGGTGTGGTAGGCACATTGCCCCAATTGGAGGAGGGGCAGAGCCACCGCCCACACCTGTGAGGGAGACTTTTCATGAATACAATAGCAATATAAACATTTAGGGGTAAAATTCAATAACACAAAAGTTCCACCAAACAGAAAAAAAAAGCGAACAGTAGGAAAAGACAAGGAAAGAAAGGACCACAAGCAATGCAGGTCAACTCAACATTAGAAGAGGTAATATCTGCAGCAGATGGAATGTCAGATAAAGAATTTAGGATATACTTCCTTCCGATGATCTGAGTCAACAGGGAGACATTAGACAGCAAAATCAGACAATGAAAGATCACTTCAACAATAAATTACATAAACAAATCCAAGAAGCAAAAGATCAACTATACAGGGAGATAGAGGTTATAAAAAAAAACAAACAGAAATCATAGAAATGCAGGAAGCAATGAACCAACTTAAAAACTCAATTGAGAATACTACCAGCAGAGTAGATCACGTAGAAGATAGAACATCAGACAATGAAGACAAAGTATTTCAACTTGAAAAGAACATAGACAGCTCAGCAAGACTGTTAAGAAACCATGAGCAGAAAATCCAAGAAATATGGGATAACATGAAGAGACCAAACTTAAGAGTAATTGGGATACAGGAAGGTATACAGGTGCAAAACAAAGGAATGAGCAATCTATTCAATGAAATAATATGAGAAACCTTCCCAGACATGAAGAATGAGACAGAATCCCAAATCATAGAAGCCTACAGGATGCCGAATGTGCAAAATCATAAGAGATAAAGACCTAGACATATTATAATGAAGATGCCAAACATACAGAATAAAGAGAGAATTTTAAAAGCTACAAGAGAAAGGAAGCAGATTACATTTAGGGGTAAACCAATCAGGATAACAGCTGATCTTTCAACACAGACTCTGAAAGCTAGAAGATCCTGGAATAACATTTTTCAAACACTGAAAGAAATTGGGTTCCAACCAAGAATTGTGTATCCAGCGAATTTAAGCTTCAGGATGGAAGATAAAATTAAAACCTTCCATGAAAAACAAAAGTTAAAAGAATTTGCAGCTAGAAAACCCTTTCTTCAAAAGATCCTTGGCAAAACATTATAGGAAGACGAAATGGAAAATAACAATGAAAACCAACAGTGGGAGGTAGTACAGTAAAGGGGGGAAAAATAATCAAAGAGGAAAAAAAAAACATGGTTAGTAACATTAATAAACAAATATGGCTGGAATAACAACCCATATCTCAATAGTAACCCTAAATGTTAATGGCTTAAACTCACCAATTAAGAGACACAGGCTAGTAGAATGGATCACGAAAGAAGACCCAACAATTTTCTGCCTGCAGGAGATGCATTTGATAGGAAAAGAGAAACATAGACTGAAGTTGAAAGGTTGGGAGAAATCATATCACTCATATGGACTTCGGAAACAAGCAGGAGTGTCCATACTCAGATCAAATAAAATAGATGTCAAGCCAAAGTTAAGCAAAAGGGATAAAGAGGGACACTACATACTGCTCAAGGGAACCATACACCAACAAGACATAACAATCATAAATATATATGCCCCAAACAATGGTTCAGCTATGTTCATAAAAAAAACTCTTCTCAAGTTCAAGAGTCTGATAGACCACAATACAATAATCATGGGAGACTTCAACACACCTCTCTCACTACTGGACAGATCTTCCAAACAAAAGTTGAATAAGGAAACTATTGAACTGAATAACACAATTAATAACATAGACTTAATAGACATATATAGAATATACCACCCAACATCAAGCAGTTACACTTTTTTCTCAGCAGCACATGGATACCTCTCAAAAATAGATCATATATTATGTCACATGGCAACTCTTAGACAATATAAAGGAGTATAGATAATACCAGGCATCTTATCTGATCATAATGGAATGAAACTGAAAAATCAACAATAAAAGAAGGAAGGAAACTTCATGCATCACTTGGAGAATGAACAATACGTACTGAATGATCAATGGGTTATAGAAGACATCAAGGAGGAAAATAAAAAATTCTTAGAGATAAATGAAAAAGACAGACGGAACATATCAGAATCTATGGGACACATTGAAAGCAGTTCTAAGAGGAAAATTCATTGCTTGGAGTTCTTTCCTTAAAAAAAGAAAAAAAAAACAACAAATAAATGATCTCATAGTTCATTTCAAAATCCTAGAAAAAAAAAGAGCAAAACAACAGCAAAAGAAGTAGAAGGCAAGAAATAATTAAAATCAGAGCTGAAATTAATAAAATCAAAACAAAAGAATCAATTGAAAAATTTGACAATACTAAAAGTTGAAAAATAAATAAAATTGACAGACTCTTAGCCATGTTAACAAAGAGAAGAAGAGAGAGAACTCAAATTACTATCATACTGGATGAAAATGGCAATATCACAACAGACACTTCTGAAATACAGAAGATAATCAGAAATTATTTTGAATCCTTATACACCAATAAATTAGAAGATAGTGAAGGCATTGATAAATTTCTTAAGTCATATGATCTGCCCAGATTGAGTCAGGAGGATATAGACAACCTAAGCAGACCAATATTAATTGAGGAAATAGAAGAAACCATCCAATGACTACCAACTAAGAAAAGAACAGGACCGAATGGGTATACAGCAGAGTTTTTCAAAACCATTAAAGAGGAACTAATACCAGTACTTTTCAAGATATTTCAGGAAATAGAAAAAGAGAGAGAACTTCCAAATTCATTTTAGGAGGCCAATATCACCCTGATTCATAAAACAGACAAAGACACTTCAAAGAAACAAATCTACAGACCAATATCTCTAATGAACCTAGATGCAAAAATCCTCAATAAAATTCTGGCGAATCAGATACAAAAACATATTTAAAAAATTGTGCAACATGATCAAGTAGGATTCATCCCTGGGATACAAGGCTGGTTCAATATACGGAAATCAATAAATGTTATTCACCACATCAATAGACTTAAAAATAAGAACCATATGATCATCCCAATAGATGCAGAAAAAGTATTCAACAAAGTACAGCATCCCTTTATGTTCAAAACTCTATAAAAACTAGGGATAACAGGAACATACCTCAATATTGTAAAAGCAATCTATGCTAAGCCTCAGGCTAGTATCATTCTGAATTGTGAAAAAATTGAAAGCATTCCCTCTAAAATCTGGAACAAGACAGGGATGCCTTCTCTCACGACTTCTGTTCAACATAGTTCTCGAAACACTGGCCAGAGAAATTAGACAAATGAAAGAAATTAAAGGCATAAAATTAGGAAAAGAAGAACTTAAATTATCACTATTTGCAGATGACATGACTCTATACCAAGCAGACCCCAAAGGGTCTACAAAGAAACTATTAGAGTTAGTAAATGAATTCAGCAAAGTGGCATGATATAAAATCAACAATCATAAATAAAAGGCATTCCTGTATATCAGCAACAAATCCTCTGAAATGGAAATGAGGACTACCACTCCATTCAGAATATCCTCAAAATAAAAATAAAATACTTGGGAATCAACGTAACAAAAGATGTGAAAGACTTACACAATGAAAACTACAGAACAATAAAGAGAGAAATAGAAGAAGATCTTACAAGATGGAAAAATATACCCTGTTCATTGATAGGCAGAATTAACATCATCAAAATGGCGATATTACCAAAAGTTCTCTATAGGTTTAATGCAATGCCAATCAAAATCCCAAGGGCATTTCTTGTAGAAATAGATAAAACAATTATGAATTTCATATGGAAAAATACAAAACCCAGTATATCAAAGACAACTCTAAGCAGAAAGTGTGAATCAGGCGGTATAGCGATACAAGTCCTCAAATTATACTACAGAGCAATAGTAACAAAAAGAGCATGGTACTGGTACCAAAACAGGTGGGTGGACCAATGGTACATAATAGAGGACACAGAAATCAATCCACAAAATTACAGCTATCTTATATTTGATAAAGGAGCTAATAGCATGAAATGAAGGAAGGATAGCATCTTTAAAAAATGGTGCTGGAAAAACTGGAATTCCATATGTAACAAATGAAACTGAATCCCTTTCTCTCTCCATGCACAAAAGTTAACTCAAAATGGATCAAGGAGCTTGATATCAAATCAGAGACACGGCATCTGATTGAAGAAATCTTTGGCTATGATCTACATACTGTGGGGTCGGGCTCCAAATTCCTCAATAGGACACCCATAGCATAAGAGTTAATAACTAGAATCTACAAACTGGACTTACTCAAACTAAATAGATTTTTCTCAGAAAAAGAAACAATAAGAGAGGTAAAAAGGGAGCCTACACCCTAGGAACAAATCTTGACTCCTCACACTTCAGATAGAGCCCTAATATCCAGAGTTATACAAAGAAATCAAAAAAAATTAACAATAAGAAAATGAATTACCCAATCAACAAATGGGCCAAGGACCTGAACAGACACTTCTCAGAGGAGGACATACAATCAATCAATAAGTACATCAAAAAATTCTCACCATCTCGAGCATTCACAGAAATGCAAAACAAACCCACCCTAAGATACCATTTCACTGCAGTAAGGTTAGCAGCCTTTATGAAGTCCAAAGACAACAAGTTCTGGCGAGGATGTGGGGAAAAGGGTACACCTGTACATTGCTGGTGGGACTGCAAATTGGTGCAGCCAATTTGGAAAGCAGTAGGGAGATTTCTTGGAAAGCTGGGAATGGAACCACCATTTGACCCAGCAATTCCCCTTCTCGGTCTAATCCCTATAGACCCAAAAAGAGCATGCTACAGGGACACTGATAAATCTATGTTCATAGCAGCACAATTCACAATAGGAAGACTGTGGAACCAACCTAGATGCCCTTCAATAGATGAATGGATTAAAAAAATGTGGCATTTATACACAATGGAGTATTACTCTGCATTAAAAAATGACAAAATCATACAATTTGCAGAGAAATGGATGGCATTAGAACGTATTATGCTATGTGAAGATAGCCAATCACTAAAAAACAAATGCCAAATGTTTTCTTTGATATAAGGAGAGTAACTGAGAACAGAGTTGGAAGGAAGAGCATGAGAAGATGATTAACATTAAACAGGGGTGAGAGGTGGGAGGGAAAAGGAAAGAGAAGCAAAATTGCATGGAAATGGAAGGAAACCCTCATGGTTATACAAAATTAAATACAAGATGAAGTGAGCGGAAAGGGGACGAAAACAAGGGGAAGAAATGAATTACAGCAGATGGGGTACATTGAGAGGATTGGAGGGGAGGGGATGGGAGATAGTAGAGGACAGGAAAGGCAGCAGAATACAACAGACACTAGTATAGCAATATGCAAAACAGTGGATGTGTAACTGATGGGATGCTGCAATCTGTATACGGGGAAAAATGGAAGTTCATAACCTACTTGAATCAAAGTGTGAAATATGTCATGTCAAGAACAATGTAATGTTTTGAAGAACAAACAATAAATATCAAAGGAAAAAAACACATGGAGAACTATTTCAATTAAAAATTGACTAGGTTTATAACACCTACACTTTATCATGCAAAAGGCAAGTCCGACTATACACCATGCCTCTTCAGAACTGCTTGTTTTTCTATTCGGTTTGGGTCATTTTTCTCCATCATATTAGGATTAGTAGTCAGAGTTTTGTAGGGTACATGTTAGTGTCAGGGATTCAGTTTTTGGAATGGAAAATTGGAAAATGAATCCAATGTGTATACAAATATGTGCTACACAAAAATCTTCCCACTTTCATCCAGAACAATGCCTTGACGTTACCATCTCCCAAATAAGAAACAATTAGAGGAGAAGAGTTAGAAAATCTGTAAATACATATCTGGAATGGAAAATATTTAGGAGGTCACAAACTTGGAGGTGGTAGAGGAGTATCCCAAAGTAAGGTACAGGGTAAACACTCCACAAATATGGAGGTGTGCTGGCCTAAAGACTTCTAGAGAAACTTCCTCTGAGGATGGGCACTTGAAATATATGTTGTTGTCAGTAGCTTTAGCTTCCTTTGTAGTGAGATCATCAAAGCTGGGTCTGCATCTATGTGACCTGGAGGACATTCTTTCTTGCTTTCCAATGCACATGAGGCAGCAGTGCTGAATTCTCTCTTTGTATGTAAACTGTGGCCACTGGGGTCTAAGTGTCTCCCCGTGTGGACTGTGAAGCCTTTTGTTCATCCTCCACTTTTCGTGGTGTTTCCTGCTGCAGCACTGGGAGTTTGGTATTTGCCTCACGAAATACAAGGGGTTCAACTGGAACACAGTGCTGGAGGGAGTTTTGTCACTTGTGGTTTTTCAGGGTCTACAAGAGAATGCACCAACCAAGTTTCATTCCCACATAGCTTTCCCCCTTGTCTATAGCAACCTGATTCTGCACATTGGCCTGAAAACTATCAATTTAACAAGACACCTTTACATATAAGTGTCTGGTCACTGCACCATGTCAGTGACAAGCCATTTGGAAATCAATGGCAAATCCACATGGCGCAACCACAGATGATTCATCACACACCTGCACACCACAGCTCAGGGCTCACTACTCAGGAGGGTCCAACTTAATAGCATCTCTGTTCTACACCATTGTCATAAATCCCAGTCAATCAAGGCACTGTCTGGTACACTCATGATCAGTAAAAGTGCATCCAAATGTTCTCCAATACCATCTGGTCATGGGAATTTCAAAAATTTCTTGGTATTTATCTAGCCTCTTGGTAAATCCAAACAAGTGAGCCCACTTGGACTGGGACTGGGACTGGCTCTGGGTGCCTGGCTTCTTGGATCACAAAATTCAGAGATTTCCATCACCAAGGAAGTGAGGTGAGGTCACTTCCTTCAGAAAATGAATGAGGCCACTGTCTTGGCCACCACTTTGTCGTAACAGTTGCTTCCTAGTGTCTCAGGAAAAGGAGGCAGCCTCTATTTCCTGTGACACTTTCACAAGTTAGAATGGTATAGAAACATAGGCACCTGGGAACAGCTCTCCACACATGCCTGGTTTCATACATCATCCCTACATTAATAAGAGATAGGCTGATTGAGACACATCCTTTCATCCTGATCGGGTGGTTTGCAAAGGAAGATGACTTTTACTGTTTCAGGTCCTTCATAGCTGCCTACGTCTTCTCCAGGGATCATTTCTGCATGGATTTTGAGGTACTCAGCAGGTGAAAGATCTCCTAACTTCCTGTATTGTAATACTAACTTTGTCCCTGCTCTTCTGTAAAGTGAGATTGAGTGAACAATCTCAGTTTACAGAATGGTTAGGGTTAATAGCATGTTCTATTGGGTTACGAATCATTTTGCTGGATGAATAATGATATTGGGAACCTGCAATATTTATAAGAATATGGAGGTGAAATATAAGTATGAAAACAGAAATCTAGGTAATATTTGAAGCCCAGAAGGACTTTGGGCCCTTGATTGGGATACATAGCTTAAATTATGTTCTGTGTGACCTTTGCATTTTGTGTCCAGAATATTACTGTGATAATATGTATATGTAGCTAAGGTGACATGAGTATTTCTTCCACCATTTCTGTGAGCAATATTTTGAAAACTTATAAATTAGTACTGGGGATACTAATAGGTTTACCCTGTTTTGATGAATATAGAGATGATGCATTAATAGACCCTACTGTGAATAAATTATATAACTTTTTCCAAATTTAAATAATGGATTGTATTGATATCTGAAAATATATAGGAAATCTTATATTGATATACATGCATTCATTCCAACCAGTTATATATCTAATGGTAATGTTAGGGTTATCATTTATCATGAATAGTGTGTGAGTTTTGCTTCAAAAATGATTATGGAATCGAAAATAATATGTTTAGAAAGAAGTTTAGTAAAAAGACCAGTCAAGAAACATGGAGGAATATATGTCTTCCAAAGGAGGAAGTGATTAAAAGTGAACCAAATGTTTATAAATTTGTGAACTTGTGAATGAATGGATATATCTAATGATGTCCATAAACTGAAGAAATAATTACGTACCAGGTTTGAATAAAAATGAACTTTAACAAACACAATAGAAACATTAGGAATTCTGGAAAAGTATAGTTCGCAGTGAAAGGTTAATAAAATAAGTACTTGTCACTTTCTGTTTTTCAGTATGCTTAACAAAACACTGTTGAAATCTTGAGAACTTTTTGATAGTCTTATTCCCAGAATGTGCTGTCCAAAACTGCCAAACTGCAGAATGTACTCCCTCAACCGGTTGCACACAAACCGCTCACTTGCCCGGACCCATCAATAAACTTCCCCCCCTGCCCTCTCCTAGGAAAATATATAAGCTCTGCTTAAGCTGTTCTCAAGGCTCTCTGCTCTATTCAAGTGTGCTCTGAGCCCCAGCATGCTGGACCCCCAATAAACCCTTTGCTTTGCATGAGACAGTCTCTTGGTGGTCTCTTCACCCGATTGTCACCGGACCTTTACATATGGAGGTTCCACCGAGATCCGGCAGCCGTGGACAAGCGACCCCAACGAACTCCTCTCGGGGTAAGTAAGGTGCCTCTTTCTGGTTTCAGGTTTCAGGTCAGGGCTTGGCAAAATGGATGTCGATGAAGAGCGTGAGCTCTCTCCGATGGTGGCTGACAGTCATGTCACAGAGCCACAGGCCAAGTCCCTGGGGGACGTCATAGAGGACTCAGAAAATCGAGGAACAATAGTCTCCATGACTCAGTGATATTTTGTTTCAGATTCGGTATTGCCAACCCATCGGGTTTTGCCAACTACTCAGTCCTGGTCTCAGTGTTGGACTTCCATATCCTGTCTTTATTGTCTTGTCTTGTCTGTGTCATGTGTTGTTGCTTTTACTGTTTGTGTATCTTTCATTATGGGACAGAGCACTTCAATGCCTCTGTCTCTGACCCTTGTTCACTGCAACAAAGTTTGCTTAAGGGATCAGAATCTTTCTTTTTCAGTAAAATGCTGGACCTAGCAGACTCTCTGTGCGTCAGAATGGCTCACCTTTGGATTTGGATGGACCCTAGAAGGATCTTTCTACTTCCCACTAATTTAAAAAGTTAGAGATATTGTCTTTCAGCCAGAGCCACATAGATACCTGTGAAGACAGATGGACACTGCCTACCAACCCGGTGACGAGGGGAATCAACATCAATATCAAGAAAGAGACTTTGTCTACATTAGACGACAACAGGTGTCATCCCTGGAACCCTGCTGGAAGGGACCATAGCAGGTGCTACTTATAACACCTACAGCAGTAAAGGTAGACAGAATCACTTCCTGGATCCATACCTCTCATCTCAAGCCTGTGCCCTGTCCAGACTCTGGCTGGAAACTGTAAAAGACTGGTAACGCTTTCAAATTGTGTATTTGCCATGTGGATAAGGCAATAGACTCTCCCCTTGACCACCAGTAGTCCTAACCCTCATCAGCCCATTCAGCAGCGATGGCTGATCACAAATCTTACTGGACAAGAAGTATGGTCTATCTCGCATACAGCCCACTTAGGGACATGGTTGCCATCTCTCCACAGAAACATTTGTCAGCTGGCTATAGGTCTTTTCCATTGGGATATCCCTGATGAAGTGGATCCCACTAAAATTCCATTAAATCCCTTCTCTACCATAGATAATGGAAACAAATATTATGGATGTAGGGACACGCGAGCCAGATGCAGGTTGGCTAGCCTAGATTACTATGTTTGCCCGGCGGACTATCAAAGCCACAAACAGTCAAGGCTGTGTTTGGGGAAACCCGGCTTCTTCTGTAAGTCATGAGGATGTGAGCATACAGGGACTGCTTGATGGAACCCAAACTCCTTATCAAATTCTGTACACAACATTGGCCATATTACCAATTAGATAACCAAAATTGATGGCCCCCAGAGGGGTCTCTGGATCCTCAAATTCTGCGTGACCTTTTTAACTTCTGCAAGTGCTGAAAAGGGTAAAAGGAGATTCCCCTATGTGGAGGCCTTTTCCCTACTTTGCTCACATCCTGAACTATGCTTCTCCAATAGATCCTCACCCTCAGCCTTCTGCTCCAGACTCTCTGCTCTTACTCTCACCTATGCAACCTGATTTCTCCCCTCCAATTACTAGATCAAAAACCCAAACCTCCGCCTGTTCTAAGACCGTTGCCCCCTTCTTGAGGTAGCAGGTACTGAGGTACACCTCAACCAACTCACTCCTCTCTTCTCCTGTCATTGCCTGCACTGGGTCCCACCAGGTCCTCTTACTACCTAACACAAAGCCCAAACCAGCTGAGAAGAGCCCTCACACCCTTATCCAATATGCAATGTAAATGGCCTTTAAAGTTGCTTTTTCATCACTGAAAACATGTTACTAAGTATTTAAAGTCCCTCAAATGCTTTTTGGGATACTAACTCCCATCTTACCCTCTGCTGTACCTGTTTTACTGCTCAAGATTTGTTCCTAGAAAAATCCAAAACCCCTTTTCCATTATTCTTTTACATTTCTCCTACCTCATTCTCAGATCCACGGAACTGCTCACAGCCATGCCTTCCCCGTCTTCCCCCTCTGTACCAGGCCCACAGAAAAGTCTTAACTGACCTTCTCCAGAAATCTCCAACATAGCTGAATTTAGGAATTTCAGCAAAAGAGTCCCAATAAAAGATTTCTAAGTAGATAAAATTCCACTTTTCATGTTGCCCTATTCTACTTGGCCACTGGCTAAAAAAATCTGCAATCCTAAGCTAGACACCCCCATACTAATTTTTCACAAAATATGTGAACAAGGCCTTGGCCTTGAGCTGAGGCTTCACATAGATGGCTACATTTGTAAGATAAAGAAGTTACCAACTGGGCTCCATGGTAACAGTTGGCAGGGGGAAAAATAAAGGGAATATAAAGCTCTCCCTCACCCAGGTGTCCTTGGAAGGTTAACTTTCCCAGAACAGAGGAAAAAAAAAGAAGACAAATGGCTTCTTGTGAACTTCTTAAGACTGTGAACTTCTGAGCCCCTTCCCTTATATGTTGGGTACAAAATTCTGAAACTACCTAAACTTGGGATTCCGGGGATTTAATTGATTACAACAGAAGTAATGCCCTCTGAATATGGTTGCAAACAAATAGGACTGTTTTCCTGTCTTTGGTACTATCTTAGGTGCCTTGCCTTGTCCATCCCTACAACAGTATAATTCTAAATACTTAAAACATTGTTTATGTTTTCATGAAGTGGTCAAAAGATGTGATTAATTGTGTAGTTGTGCAAATGTTTCCCAGAGTGCTCTATCATGACACAGGTTCATTTGAAGATCAAATAGGGGGGCATAAAACCTGGTTCCACTGGGAACATATATCCCTCACTTTAGCCATCCTATTAGGAATACATGTTGCTGCAGGGGTGGGCACAAGAACCACTGCCTTGGTCCATGGGACAAAACAAATGACCCAAATAGAAGCAGCAATAGGCCAAAACTTAAAGATATTAGAAACCTCCATCACAGCATTGCAGGAATCTTTAACCTATCTCTCTGAAGTTGTTTTACAGAACAGTCGAGGATTGGAATTTCTCTTCATGAGAGAAGAGGGCCTTTGTTTTGCATTGATGGAAGAATGTTGTTTTTATGCCAACCATAATGGAGTTGTAAAAAAATCTATGAGTAAATTAAAATGACGACTTGAAGAGTGTCAACGAGAGAGAGAGGCCCAAAAAGGGTGGTTTGAATCTTGGTTCACAAAGTCCCCCTGGTTAACTACGCATTTATCAACCCTGGCGGGTCCAATAATAATCCTCACATTATTGCTAACTATAAAATCCTGCTTGCTCAACCATGTAATTTAATTTCTCCAGGCTCAAATTGGACAAGTTAAACTAATGGTAATACCCCACTAGCAAACATGGAATGTGACACCACCCAATGATCATATTTATGATTAAAAGTAGCCAGAAAAAGAAGTGTCGAATGAAAGGTTAATAAAATATGTAGTTGTCACTTCCTGTTTTTCTGTACACTTAACAAAACACTGTTGAAATCTTGAGAAATTTTTGCCAATCTTGTTCCCAGAATGTGCTGTCCACAACTGCCAAACTGCAGAATGTACTCCCCCACCAGGTTGCATGCAAACTGAACACTCGCCCTGACACATCAATTAACTTCCCTCCCTGCACTCGCAAGGAAAAGTCTATAACATCTGCTTAAGCTGTTCTCAGGGCTCTCTACTCTTTTCAAGTGAACTCTGAGCCCCAGCATGCTGGACCCCCAATAAACCCATTGCTGTTACATGAGATAGACACTTGGTGGTCTCTTCTTCCGACGCTCGCCCGACCGTTACTTGGATGATTGAATGTAGAATAGAACATCCAGTCAAAAAGGGATAGTCGGTAGGATTAGGAATATAGTCCGTAGGTTTAGGAAGAAGAGTGAGTATAGGATTTGGACCAAAAGTTCTTTAGCAATAGGGTTTCGGTTAGAGAGTGAATGTAAATGTCAGCACATGTGAAGAATGAGTCACAATGATGAAATGCAGAAAATATGTAGGAAAGCAGATATCAATAGAGACATTAGGAGATCAGGCAAAGTATAAAGTGAGTGATAGGATTAGACATTATCAACAGGGTTGAGTTTCAATATATAATCTTAGGAAGAAACAAATATGTAGTCACCAATAAGATTGACATTTGAGAGCATTAGGCAACCTGGACATGGATGATTTTAGTAATCCATGTTCACTTTCCATTTAGGCTTTTGGGAGAATCCTAAGTGTGACCTTTGCATTTTGTGTCCAGAATACTACTGTGATAAAATGTATGTATAAATCAGTTGACATGAGTATTTCTTCCACCCTTTCTGGGAGCAATATTTTGAAGATATACAAATTATTATTGGGAGTACACAGAGGTGTACCCTGTGTCTATGAATATAGAAGTAATGCATGAATTGACAATACTGGGAATAAATAATATAACTGATTCCACTTTAAATAATGGATTGATAGAATTGATATTTAAAAATATATAAGAAATCTTATATTTATATAGAATCATTCATTCCAATGAGTTATACATCTAATGGTAATATTAGGGTTATATTTTATCATGAAAGGTGTGTGAGTTCTGCTTCAAAAGTGAGTATGGAAATGGAAAATAGTGTGTTTGGAAAGAAGTCTCATGAAAAGACCAGTCAAGAAACATAGAGGAATGCATGTGTTCTGAAGTAGGAAGTAATTGAAAGTGACAAAAATGCAAATAATTTTGCTAACTTGTGGGTGAAATATAAGTATGGAAAAAGAAATCTAGGTATGATTTGAAGCCCAGAAGGGCATTTGCCCCTTGAGTGGTTTAATTAGCTTTGACTTATGTACTGCACATATGTCTCAGATAAAGCGATATAGAATGGAACAGGAATTTGCACCTTGGATGATTGAATAACGAAGAGAACATCCAGTCAAAAAGGATTTGTCGCTAGGATTAGGAAGATAGTCGGTAGGTTTAGGAAGAAGATTGAGTATAGGATTTGGACCAAAAGTTCTTTAGCAATAGGGTGTCGGGTAGAGATTGAATATATATGTCAGCACATGTGAAAAGTCAGTCACAATGATGAACTGGGGAAAATAGTAGGAAAGCAGATATCAATAGAGATTAAGAAATCAGGCAAATTATAAAATGAGTCATAGGTTTAGACATTCTCATCAGGGTTGAGATTGAAAATGTAATCTTCAGAAGAAACACATATGTAGTCACCAATATGATTGACACTTGAGAGCATTAGGCAACCTGGACATGGATGAGTTTAGTAATCCATGTTCACTTTCCATTTAGGCTTTTGGGAGAATCCTAAGTGTGACCTTTGCATTTTGTGTCCAGAATACTACTGTGATAAAATGTATGTATAAATCAGTTGACATGAGTATTTCTTCCACCATTTCTGGGAGCAATATTTTGAAGATATACAAATTATTATTGGGCGTACACAGAGGTGTACCCTGTGTCTATCAATATAGAGATAATGCATGAATAGACCATAATGTGAATAAATAATATTACTGGTTACACTTTACATAATGGATTAAATTGATATCTGAAAGTATACAAGAAATCTTATATTGAAATACAATCATTCATTCCAACCAGTTTTATATCTAATGATAATATTAGGGTTATGGTTTATCATGACGGTTGTGTGAGTTTTGCTTCAAAATTGATAATGGAAATCAAAAATAATGTGTTTATAAAGAAGTCTCTTAAAAAGAGCACTCAAGAAACATGGAGTAATCCATGTGTTCTGAAGCAGGAAGTGATGGAAAGTAAAACAAATGCGTATAAATTTGCTAAATTGTGGATGAAATATACATCCTATCATGTGCATAAACTGGAGAAATAGTAATGTACCAGTTTTGAATGAAAATGAACGTCAAAATACACATTATATCCCATAGGAATCTTCATGCATTGATGTTAAACTGGGTCAGTTACTGTAGAAATACTTGATTTTTTTTGGTGTCATAATACACTTTATTTTAGCACTAGCATGCCACAGAATGTAGAGGAAAGAGCAATAGATTTTCAGTTATAGCACTAATAATCTAACGTTTAATGACTATTTTGGGGAGTCTAGAAATTGCATAAGGCTATGTAACATAATTTTTTATTTAACATTCATAAAAACTTGGAATTTTGGTAATATTTCTCCTTTTTAATTTTTTATCATTTCAGTTGTTCATAGACCTTCATTTTATTTATTTGTATGTGGTGATGAGAATATAACCCAGTGCCTCACACATGCTAGACAAGCATGTTAACACTGAGCCAGAAACCCAGCTCCTCCACTTTATCTTATCATCAAACACTCCTCACCCTCTTCATTACTCACTTTCTTAATCGTTTTCCCCCTTCTCTCTATTCTTTTTCACTTTCCCTCCTTATGTATTTTTCTCTCATGTCATTACAAACACTAGTATGCTATGAAATTTACATTTAAAACTGATTTTATAGTCATTCTTTTTTCTTGAGAAAATTTAAAAATTATAATCACCTGATTGATATATTACAATACATTTATTATACATATGCATCTATATTCATTTACATGTATTACATATATATATACATATATATTTAAAATTACTTTGATTAGCCTGTTAGAAATAATATATACCAAGTCTTTCTTAATTTTCAAGTCTTCCAGAATTAACATCTTACAGTGAAAATCAAATAAACATGTTTAAGTTAACAGGTATCATTCTTATTTATCAATACTGATAATTTAAGGTTTTATATCACATTAAGTTGTAATATGGCATATTAACTCTTATGAATTAGAGAAATTTTTTTTTGAACAACCTATTATTTAAGGACCATATGCACTGACATTTCAAATGGCCTTCTTGTGATTTCAATTTCTATCAATTGTGTGTTAATTAAAAAATACTTATTTTAGTAATTTTCATATTCATAATTGATATAAAGTCAATTGTTTAATCCTTTTTGTAAGTAGTTACTTATTACAGTAGGGGCAGTATTAATAATTCTAAATCTTTATAAGAAAAATGGTACAAAGATATTTTCAGGCAAAATTAAGAATAATTGCGATCTCTAAATGTTTGATTACTGATACATATAATACAGAGCTTTTGATGAGTCTCTTTCCCAGTAAAACATAAAATGCAAAGATACAGTTGGGTATGTATGTCCAAATAAAGATAAGAAAAAATACACATTATCAGTTAGAAACTATTAAATAAAAGATGAAAAGAACAATCCAACACATTGTACCAACTTGTCAGTTGAGTTAGTATTCTGGAAGAATAGCCTAAGACTAGAACTGGTCCATGACAAAATATTCACTAAAAAATGAAATATGAAAAATATAGGAAATACTATGAATTTTTCAGGAGGGTAGGTGGATTAACCTTTAATCTCAATTATGTGCATTTTTAAAACCAGTTTTCTGGTACAATAAAATTGTGATAGATACAACTAAACAAAACAAAGTTTCTGCTTAGCAAAATGAATGCATCTCAACACTTTTTTAGCTGATATCTTCCCACTCAATTTTAAACCTTTATTTATTTATTTTTTATTGGTTGTTCAAAACATTACAAAGCTCATGGTATATCATCTTTCATACATTTGACTCAATTGGGTTATGAACTCCCAATTTTCCCCAAATACGAGTTGCAGAATCACAATGGTTACACATTCATATTTTTACAAAATGTCATATAAGTGACTGTTGTATTGTGCTACATTTCCTATCCCCTACTATCTTCCCTCCCCTCCCCTCCCATCTTCCCTCTCTACCTCATCTGCTGTTTTTCACTTCTCTCCCTATTCCACCCCCCTTTCCCCTCACTACCTCTTATATGTAATTTTGTGTAACATTGAGGGTCTCCTACCATTTCCATATGGTTTCCATTCTCTCTCCCTTTTGCTTTCCTCTCTCGTCTTTGATTAATGTTAATCTTTTCCTCAAGTTCTTTCTCCCTGTTCTATTCTTAGTTGCTCTCTTTATATCAAAGAAGACATTTGACTTTTGTTTTTTAAAGAGTGGCTACCTTCTCTTAGCATAATCTGCTCTAATGCCATCCATTTCCCTACAAATTCTATGATTTTGTCATTTTTTAGTGCTGCATAATACTCCATTGTGTATAGATGCCACATTTTTTTATCCATTCATATATTGAAGGGCATCTAGTTTGTTTCCACAGTCTACCTATTTTGAATTGTGCCACTATGATCATTGATGTGGCAGTATCCCTATAGTACGCTCTTTTAAGATCCTCAGGGAATAGTCTGAGAAGGGCAAAAGCTGGTTCAAAGGGTGGATCCATTCCCAGTTTTCCCAGGAATCTCCATTCTGCTTTCAAAGTTTGCTTCACCAATTTGCAGTCCCACCAGCAGTGTACAAGTGTACACTTTTCCCCACATCCTCGTCAACACTTGTTGTTCTGTGACTTCATAATAGCTGCAAATCTTACTGGAGTGAGATGGTATCTTAGGGTGGTTTTGATTTGTATTTCTCTGACTGCTAGAGATGGTGAGCATTTTTTCATGTACTTGTTGATGGATTGTATGTCTTCCTCTGTGAAGTGTCTGTTCAGTTCCTTGTCCCATTTGTTGATTACATTATTTGTTATCTTATTGTTTAATTTTTTGAGTTCTTTGTATTTTCTGGATATTAGGGCTCTATCTGAAGTGTGAGGGGTAAAAATTTGTTCCCAGGATGTAGGCTCTCTATTTACCTCTCTTATTGTTTCTCTTGCTGAGAAAAAACTTTATAGTTTAAGTAAGTCCAATTTGTTTATTCTTGTTATTAACTCTTGGGCTATGGGAGTCTTATTATGGAATTTGGAGCCCGACCCCACAGTATGAAGATCGTAACCAACTTTTTTTCTATCAGACGCAGTGTCTCTGATTTTATATCTAGCTTCTTGATCCATTTTGAGTTAACCTTTGTGCATGGCAAGAGAAAGAAATTCAGTTTCATTTATTTGCATATGGATTTCCAATTTTCCCAGCACCATTTGTTGAAGATGCTATTCTTTCTCCATTGCATCCTTTTAGCCCCTTTATCAAATATAAGAAAGTTGTAATTTTGTGGATTGGTTTCTGTGTCCTCTATTCTGTACCATTGGTCCACCTTCCTCTTTTGGTACCAGTACCACACTGTGTTTGGTACTATTGCTTTGTAGTACAGTTTGAACTCTGATATCCCTATAACTCCAGATTCACACTTACTGCTTAGAGTTGCTTTCGCTATTCTGGGTCTTTTGTTTTTCCATAAGAATTTCATGATTGCTTTATCTTTTTCTACAAGAAATGCTGTTGGGATTTTGATTGGCATCACTTTAAACCTGTAGAGAACTTTGGGTAATATTGCCATTTTGATAATGTTATTTCTGCCTATCCATGTACAGGGTTGATTTTTCCATCTTCTAAGATCTTCTTTTATCTCTTTCTTTAGAGTTCTGTAGTTTTCATTATATAAATCTTTCACCTCTTTTGTTAGGTTGATTCCCAAGTATTTTATTTTATTTGAGGATATTGTGAATGGAGTGGTTTTCCTCATTTCCATTTCAGAAGTTTTGTTGCTGATATACAAAAATGCCTTTGATTTATGTGTGTTGATTTTATATCCTGCCACTTTGATGAATTCATTTATTTACTCAAGCCGTTTCTTTGTAGACCATTTTGGGTCTGTTTAATATATTATCATGTCATCTACAAATAGC
The DNA here is from genome assembly GCF_048772815.1 of Callospermophilus lateralis. Taxonomy (NCBI): domain Eukaryota; kingdom Metazoa; phylum Chordata; class Mammalia; order Rodentia; family Sciuridae; genus Callospermophilus; species Callospermophilus lateralis. The sequence goes on along the minus strand of NW_027514379.1, from coordinate 887,884 downwards.
GATAATTTAAATTCTTCCTTTCCTATTTTTATGCCTTTATTTTCTTTTGTCTGTCTAATTGCTCTGGCTAGTATTTCTAGAACTTAATTGAATAGAAGTGGTGATAGAGGGCATCCCTGTCTTGTTCCAGATTTTAGAGGGAATTTCTTCAGCTTTTCTCTATTTAGGATGATGCTAGCCTGATTTTTAGCATATATAGCTTTTACCATGTTGAGGTAAGTTCCTTTTATCCCTAGTTTTTATAGTGTTTTGAACATAAAGGGATGCTGTAGTTTGTAGAATGCTTTTTCTGCATCAATGGAGATGATCATATGGTTCTTGTCTTTAAGTCTATTGATGTGGTGGATTACATTTATTGATTTCCATATATTGTACCAGCCTTGCATCGCAGGGATGAATCCTACTTGATCATGAAGCACAATTTTTTTGATATGCTTCTGTATTCGATTCGCCAGGATTTTATTGAGAATTTTTGCATCCAAGTTCATTAGAGATATTGTTCTGTAGTTTTCTTTCTTTAAAGTGTCTTTGTCTGGTTTCGGGATCAGGGTGATGTTGGCCTCATAGAATGAATTTGGAAGAGCTCTTTCTTTTTGTTTTTCTTGAAATAGCTTGAATAATATTGGTATTAGTTCTTCTTTGAAGGTTTTGTAGAACTCCGCTGTATACCCATCGAGTCCAGGGTTTTTTTTGGTTGGCAGTCCTTTGATGGTTCTTCTATTTCTTCCTTTGTTATTGGTCTGTTTAAATTGTGTGTGTCTTCCTGACTCAATCTGGGCAGATCGTATGACTTAAGAAATTTATCAATACCTTCACTATCTTCAATTTTATTGGAATATAGTGTTTCACAATACTTTCTAACTATCTTCTTTATTTCTGTAGTGTCTGTTGTGATATTGCCTTTTTCATCCTGTATTTTAGTAATTTGAGTTCTCTCTCTTCTTCTGTTCATTAGTATGGCTAAGGGCCTGTCGATCTTATTTATTTTTTCAAAAAACCAACTTTTAGTTTTATCAATTTTTTCAATGTTTTTCTTTGTTTCAATTTTGTTGATTTCTTCTCTAAATTTGATTATTTCTTGTCTTCTACTACATTTGCTGTTGTTTTGCTCTTCCTTTTCTAGGTTTTGAGGTGTAGCATGAGTTCATTTATTTGCTGGTTTTTCTTTTTTTGAGGAAAGAACTCCAATAAATGAATTTCCCTCTTAAAACTGCTTTCACTGTGTCCCATAGATTCCGGTACATTGTGTCTGTATTGTCATTTGTCTCTAAGAATTTTTTTATCTCTTCCTTTATGTCTTCTGTTACCCATTGATAATTCAGTAGCATGTTGTTCATTTTCCATGTGATGCAGGATTTTTCCTTCCTTCTTTTATCATTGATTTCCCGTTTCATTCCATTATGATCAGATATGGTGCATGGTATTATTTCCATGACTTTATATTTACTAAGAATTGCCCTATGGCATAATATATGGTCTATCTTTGAGTAGGATCAATGTGCTGCTACTGAGAAGAACGTGTATCCACTTGATGATGGTTGATATATTCTATATATATCTGTTAAGTCTAGGTTATCGATTGTGCTGCTGAGTTCTATAGTTTCTTTATTCAGTTTCTCTCTAGAGGATCTGTCCAATGCCAAGAGTGTTGTGTTGAATTCACCCATAATTATTGTGTTGTAGTCTATGTGACTCTTGAACTTGAGGGGAGTTTGTTTTATGAACGTTGCAATTCCATTGCTTGGTGCATACAAATTGATAATTGTTAGTCTTGTTGGTGGATGGTTCCTTCTAAAAAAATATAGTGTTCTTCTTTATCCCTTTGATTTACTTAGGTTTGAAGTTGATTTTATTCCATATGAGTATGGCCACTCCTTCTTGCTTCCGAGGGCCGTGTGAGTGGTATGATTTTTCCCAAACTTTTACCTTCAGCCTGTGTATGTCTTTTCCTATAATATGGGTCTCCTGAAGACAACATATTGTTGGATTTTTTTTTTTTTCCTCGTTACTAGCCCATGTCTCTTGATTGGTGAGTTTTGGCCATTAACATTTAAGGTTACAATTGAAATATGATTTGTACTTCCAGTCATGTTTATTTATTTATTATATTTTAGTTTGGCTAGTTTTTACTTTTTTGGTTATTTTCCTCCCCCTTTACTGAAATACCTCCTGCTGTTAGTTTTGGGCACTATTTTTCAATTCTTCTTCTTGTAGTATTTTGCTCAAAATGCTTTGCAGTGCTGGTTTTCTGGCTGCATATTCTTTTAGCTTTTGTTTATCATGAAAGACTTTAATTTCATTTTCAAATCTGAAGCTTAATTTTGCTGGGTACAGTGTTCTTGGTTGGAATCCATTAATTTTCAGCATTTGAAATACATTGTTCTAGAATCTTCTCTCTTTCAAAGTCTGTGATGAAAAATCAGTCGTTAACCTAATTGGTTTACCCCTGAATGTAATCTGCCTCCTTTCTCTTATAAGCGTTTAATATTGTCTCCTTGTTCTGTAGGTTGGCTATCTTCATAATTATATGTCTTGGATTTGGTCTATTATGTTTTTGAATGTTTGGGGTCCTGTAGGCTTCCAGGATTTGGCAATCCAATCCATCTTTCATCTCTGGGATGTTTTCTAGAATTATTTCATTTAATATGTTGTCCATTCCTTTGGTTTGAATCTCTATGCCTTCTTCTATCCCGATGACTCTCAAGTTTTTTTTTTTTGACATCCCTTATCTCTTGAATAGATTTAAGCATCTTTTCTGTGTTGACTATATTCTTTTCAAGTTGATAAACTTTGTCTTCATTTTCTGATTTTCTGACTTCTACTTGATCTACTCTATTTGCAATATTCTTGTTTGAGTTTTTAATTTGGTTTATAGTTTCCTGCATTTCTAGAATTACTGTTTGAATTTTTTTAAGATCTCTATTTTTTGGTAAAGCTCATTTTTTGCCATTTGAATTTGTTTGTTTAATTCATTTTCAAAATATACTTTTATTTCTTGGACTTGCTGCCTCATGTCTTCTCTAATATTTCTTTCCATCTGAGTTAAGTATGCCTTGATTTCTTTCCCTATCCCTGTTTCTGGTGCTTCTAGGTCCTCCTGTAGAATTAAGTTGTCCTGCATTGTTTGTACTCCTTTTATTCCATTGTTTTTTCATGATGTTCACGTTACTTTCCAGCTCTATTTGATTGCTGTGTTTCTGCTTTATTCTAGAGATTTGTTTTGGTGTTGTATGTCTCTGTTTTCTCTCCTTTTTGTTGGTAGACTATGCATGCTAAAGTGGATTCCGCTTGGAAGAAATTCCGAAGGTCGAGCTCCAGTGACGTCACCTCTCTGTTTTGGCAGGCCCAAGGCTCCTTGCTGAGGTGTCCGTATAGGGGGGTGGGACTGTACTGTCACTTGTTGGTTTCAGCTCCGGGTCACTGGCGGGCAGGCGGTCTCCAGCTGCCCAGTCGTGCGGTCGGTGGCCGGCGGGCAGGCGGTCTCCAGCTGCCCAGTCACTTGTGCAGCAGGTGGGCTGTCACTGGCGGGCGGGCGATCTCTAGCCACCCAGTGGTGCGGTCGGTCGCCGGCGGCAGGGCGTTCTCAAGCCGCCTAGTCACGCGGGCAGCGGGTGGACTGTCGCCTGTGGGCCTGCAGTCTCCCGCTGCCCAGTCACAAGGGCCTGGCCTCTAGTCCTCTGGTTTCTCCTGCAGGTCCTGTTTTTTCCTGCAAGTCCAGATTTCCCCTGAGTGATGGCTCTCGGCAGTTCAAACTGTACTCTGGGCCTGCCGTTTGTTCGTTGTGGAGGGTGTCTATTGGGAAGCCAGACACTCTATTGTTTTGATTTTTTCCACTTGCCCCTCCCCCAGCACTGGTTAGACAGGTTTTATTTTCACAGTTGATGAGAGGGGGAGTTGAAGGTCAGTTGCCTCTTGTTTTCCCCCATCTTTATGCAGGCTCGCTCTGATAATCTCTCCCCCGGAAATCCTAGGAGAGATTTTATGCGAATTCCCCGATATATGGGAGATGAGCTGAATAACACACTCGTGTTTTATTGTTATAATCTGTAGGAGAGTGGCTGTGGTTACTTCAGCTCTCCAAGATGATGGCCATTGGTTTCCTTGGAAGAGTTTCCATTGTGGGAGATAGAACTGTACCGCTTCCTTCCCTGTCTGAAATCCTGAACTCAGCTCAGGGCTCAGTGGGGGCTCTACCGGCAGGATTCCACAGAATCCTTATCAACGTTTCTCCCTGCTTATTGGACCCATCTCGGTGGTGCCGCACTGTCTTTAGCCACTGGGTGGACCGCGCGGATCAGTCAAATGGGATCTCGGGTCGCACATTTGGCTCGTGTTTGAGACTCAATTACCGGACCATGGTGCTAGAAATCCTTCTTCTAGGTTTTGGTGCACCCCCATTTTGCTGTAATTTCCTAACAAGATAGTTTTTTTGTCACTCTAACTCGTTATTTACCTGTGCAGTGGTGCAGTACACTTGGTGTGATGCACTCTATTCGTGGCCATCTTGCAATGATGAAATATTATGATTTGTATGCACCATTTACTGAAGTCAGTTTTCAGTTTTAGAAAACAAATATGAATTTCAGGTGTATGAATATTTCGGAGAATAATCTTGTGAAAAGTTGATTATAAATCCACATACATGAATATGAATGATTTTAGGGAGTGTATAATAAGACACATATATTTTATATTTTGAAAAATCTGGAGAGTATATATATATATATATATATATATATATATATATATATATACACACACAAACACACACACACACACAGACATTAAAAAGAAGCAGTATATATGCCAATCGAAATTCATCATGAAATATATATCTTCCACATATCCAAAAATATACATTTTACTAAAAATGGATTTATGTATAATGTTGTTCAACTTGGAAGCTCACACTTAGGTTTAATTTTCAGTTCCAACAGCGTTTAGGAGGAGTGATCTCTTCTCACAATTTGTATGTGCCAAGTCACCCACCTCAGAAGAAGGTACGTGTGATACCAGGTAGGATTCTATATGTGCATATAATAATACATGAGCTGAAAAAGGCTAAAGGGAGACAGGAATTGACATATTTCTTAACTTTAAAAACACATGGTGAACTATTTCAATAAACATTGACTTATTTATAACTCCTATCCTATATAATGAAAAAGGGAAGTCCAAATATACACCATGCCTCCTCTGAACTGCTTGTATTTCTATTCTGTTTGAGTTACTATTCTCCATCATATTAGGATTAGTAGTCAGAGTCTAGTAGGGTATGGGTTAGTGTCAGAGATTCATTATTCCGAATGGAAAATAGGAAAATAAACCCAATGTGTTTTCAAATATGTGCTACACAAAAATCTTCCCACTCTCATCCAGAACAATTCCTTGATATTACCCTCGCCTGAAGTAATGCACAATTAGAGGAGAAGAGTTAAAAAATCTGGGAATACATATCTGGAACGGAATATGCTCAGGAGTTCACAACCTTGGAGGTGGTAGAGGAGTTTCCAAAAGTAAGGGACAGGGTAAACACTCCACAAACATGGAGCTCTGCAGGCCTAAAGACATCTTGAGAAACTGCCTCTGAGTTTGGGCACTTGAAATATATGTTGTTGTCAGGAGCTTTAGCTTCCTATGTAGTGAGAGCACCAAAATTGGGTCTGCATCTATGTTACCTGGAGGACATGGTATCTTATTTTTCAATGAACATGAGGCAGCAGTGCTGAATTCTCACTTTGTAGGTAAACTGTGGCAACTGCGGTCTAAGTGTCTCTCCGTGTAGACTGTGAAGCCATTTGGTCATCCTCTAGTTTTCCTGGTGTGTCTTGCTGCTTCACTGGGAGTTGGGTATTTGCTTCATGAAATACAAGGAGTTCAACTGGGACATAATGCTGGAGGGAGTTCTGTCACATGCGGTGGGTCAGGGTCTGCAGGAGAATGCACCAATCAGGCTTCTATCTCACATAGCTTGCCCCCAGGCCCATAGCAACCTGATTCTGAACATTGCCCTGACCCTCTCAATATAACAAGATGCCTTAACATATAAGGGTCTTGCACCATGTCAGTCACAAGCCATTTGGAAGCCAATGGCAGATCCACATGGCCCCAACACAGATGTTTTATCACACACCTGCCCACCACTGCTCTAGACCCGCTACTAAGCAGGCTCCAACTTACTGGCATCTCTGTTCTACACCATTTTTCATGAAACCCAGTCAATCAACGAATTGTCTGGTATACTCATGATCAGCAAATGGACATCAAAAGGTTCTCCAGTGACACCTGGACATGAAAATTTCAAAAATTCCATGGTATTTATCTAGCCATTGTTCGTGGATGAATTTGGAGGCACTATGATTTTCAATTTATTCAGGAACCATTAAATGTTGAGGAAGCTCATTTTAATGAAAGCACAGGAGAACACACAGAGGCAAGTCTTCTCAAAGAGTGGCCAAATGGTCACATGAAGCCAGGCCCATTGAGGTCTACAATGTGAGGTCCATGTGTGTTTTGACTCTCAACTATGGCTGCCAAGTTTGTCAGAATAAAATCATGTGATATCCTTGCTGAAATTCCCCGTGCCTTGTGGAAAGCCTTCCTGGGCACACATCTCAATTCCAAGGGTGACTCTCATGCATGGCCTCCTAAAATCCCAACACAACTCATGGCAATACTTCTCTGAGGTCAGTTCCAGAACTCAGTCTGTAAGGAGAATTACAGCAGAGTTCAAGCCCAGGTGGAGCCAGTCATCATTTCCAACCGTCAAACTAATAACCACAATTAAAACCAAAACACTTCCGCATGGCCCTCATCTTCTTCCATATAGACACTCATTATAACCTCTGACTAGAGGTTTCCATGAGGGGCGCAGCCCAAGACAGTGTCCAAAATAAGCTCCCTTTCCCCTCATTTGCCTAAAGTCGGGGTGGCCTGAACACCTTCCTGTGAACCAGGAGTAATCGAGTAGGCCTTCCGTTAATACTGCTCTGTTTCTCCAATTTGAGGAATACTGACTGTGGGGTTTAGATTCTTTATGTGAATTAGAAACATGAGAAAACCCAAGCACCTATGGGCTTCCCTCTTCAGGGCTTTGAAGAACTCATTTGACCCAAAGGATCCCTATTCTCACTTGATGAAATTCAGGAACCTTACAGAGGAAGGCGAGAGACTTCATCCACAATGACTGCTCTTTTGGCCATTTTGGGTTTGGATGAAAACATGGGATCCATCAGGTGCTGAGAATCTAACCACAGCCTCACACAGGGCCAAGAGTCTGATTCAGACACATCCATTTCCGAAGCAAATAAGCAAAGAGCCACAGGGGAATCCCATTCATTTCCATTTGAAACTGTTTTCTTCAGGCTTCACAAAGGAGTGGCCTGAGGGAAAGACCTTCCTGAAATTCAGGGCAACAAACAAGAGGTAAACAAAAGGCACAAAGCAGGGTTTCTCCACTGAGACTTTCCTGGTCACACTGATATCTGAGTTTTCTGAGATTCTCGCCATTGCCGTCAGTTATCCAGAACATGGCCATATCACAGAACTTGTAGGTGGTACATATCTTGGACACAAAACCATGAGGCTATTCTGGAGAGTGGCCAGAATTCAGGAAGAAAACAGAAACTTTGGAAGATAGCAGGTGTTACCCTTCGATAAGGCAAGCCACAGTCCATTCATAAATTTGGCAGGATGAATGCCTGGAAGCTTTCTACTAGACAGGACACATCCATTGATGCATTCTCTTTACTAATGTCTACAATCACGGACAGAGTGGGATGCACAGATATAGAAGCACTTGACTTGTCAAATGACTTACTAGAAACAGTCAACGCCAATCCAAACAAACAGCCTTTCCTACCTATTCTCAGGACATGAGACAAAACCAGAAACACACATCCACACCCACAAAGGCACCTCTTTTGCCCAAGTAGGTCTGTGACTATCCGGAGTGTCCTCAGACTGATGGGCCATATTATATTCCCCCAAAATGGCCTCTCCTGTCTCAAATCTGGTCTCCTTGGCCAACTCTGTGAAGTAGTCAGGAGCCATGGGTGAGCCACTACCTGCTTTCTCAGGAAAGTCCCCTTTTCAGAGCTTTCCTGGCATTTGGCCATTCTCACATCAGTAGGAACTAAGAAAGACTGACTCTGTCCTTGGTAAATTGAAACAAGTGAGACCAAGGGAACTGGGACTGCGAGTGCCTCTGGGTGTGTCTCTTCCTGGATCACAAGTTCAGAGAGTTCCATCGACAAGGAGGTGAGGTGAGGTCACTTCCTTCCGAAACTGAATGAGGTCACTGCCTTGGCAACCTCTTTGTCCTAACAGTTACTTCTAAGGGTCCCATGAGATTCAGGCTGCCCCTACTTTCTGTGACACTTTCACAAGTTAGAATGGTATATCAACCATAGGCACCTGTGAACAGCTCTTCACACAGGCCTTGTTTGGTCCATCTTCTCTATATTTAGAGGTTGATTCAGACACATCCCTTCATCATGACCAGGTTGTTTGCCATAGAATTTAACTTTTGCTTTCTCAAGTCCTTCATAGCTGCCTATATCTTATCCAGGGGTCATTTCTGCATGGACCTTTGATGTTCTCAGCAGGTGGAAGATCCCCTACATTCCAGTATTGTAAGACCAACTCTGTCCCTCCTCTTTTGTAAAGTTAGATTGAGGGAACAGTGTATGTTTAGGGTTAATAACATGTTTTATTTGGGTTAAGAATCTCTCTGCCAGATGAATAATGGTATTGGGAACCTGTGATATTTACAAGAATATATAGCTGAAATATAAGTATAAAAACAGAAACCTAGGTAAGATTTGAAACGAGAAGGGCATTGGGCCCTTGAGTGGGATACTTAGGTTTTAATAATTTTCTGTATATATGTCTCAGATAAATTGAAATACAATGGCTTAGGACCTTATACCTTGGACGATTGATTGTCGAATTGAACATCGAGTCAAAATGCAATAGTCAGTAGGATTAGGAAGATAGTCAGTAGGTTTAGAAATAAGAGTGAGTATAGGTTTTGGACCAAAATTTCTTTAGCAATAGGGTCTAGGGTAGACAGTGAATGTGTAGGTCACCAAATGTGAAGTGTCAGACACAATGATGAACTGGGGAAAATATGTAGGAAAACAGATATCAATTGAGATATTAGGAAATCAGGCAAAGTATAAAGTGAGTGATAGGATTAGACATTTTCAACAGGCTTGAACTATAATATATAATCTTAGGAAGAAACAAATATGTAGTCACCAATAGGATTTACATCTGAGAGCATTTGGCAACCTGGACATTGTTGTTTTAGTAATCCATGCTCACTTTCCATTTAGGGTTTGATACAATCATGATTGTGACCTTTGCTTTTTGTGTCCAGAATACTACTGTGATAAAAAATATATATAAATATATATATATATATATATATATATATATATATATATATATATATATATATATATATATATATATATATAGATAAGGTGATATGAGTAATTCTTCCACCATTTCTGGGAGCAATATTTTGAAGAGGTATAAATTAGTATTGGGGGGACAAAGAGGTGTACACTGTGTCTTTGAATATAGAGATAATGCATTAATAGACCATACTGTGAATAAATAACATAACTGGTTCCAACATTAAATAATGCATTGAACGGAAATGTGAAAATATACAGAAAATCTTTTATTGATATCATACATTTATTACAACCAGCTATACATCTAATGGTAATATTAATGTTATGGTTTATCTTGAAGAGTGTGTGAGTTTAGCTTCGAAATTGATTATGGAAATCGAAAATGATGTGTTTGGAAAGAAGTCTCATGAAAAGACCAGTCAAGTAACATGGAGGAATACATGTGTTATGAAGCAGGAAGTGAGTGAAAGTGAAACAAATTCCTATAAATTTGTGAACTTGTGGATGAAATATATATCTTATGATGTGCAAAAACTGAAGAAATAGTAATGTACCAGTGTTGAATTATAATGAACGTCAAAATAGAAATCATGTCCTATAGGAATCTACTTGCATTGATGTTAAACTGGGTCATTTACTCTAGAAATATTAGGATTTGTAAGCACCATTTATTGAAGTTACTTTTCAGAACTGGGAAACAAATATGTATTTCAGGTGGATGAGTATTTCTGAGAATAATCTTGTGAAAAGTTGATTATAAATCCACATACATGAACATAAATGAATTTATGGAGTTATATAAGACACATATATTTCATATTTTATAAAATGTGAAGAGTGTGATATATATATATATATATATATATATATATATATATATATTTGTATATATATATTTATATATGTATTTATATATATATATTTATATATATTAAAAAACCACAAAAAATACATTAAAAAGTATCAATATCTATATGCCAATCGTAATTCATCATGTAATATAAATCATCCACAGATGCAAAATTATTTATTTTACTAAACATGGATTTATGTATAACATTGTTCTACTAGGAAGCTCACCCATTGTTTGAATTTTCAGTTCCAACAGCGTTTAGGAGGAGAGATCTCTTCTCACAATTTGTTTCTGCCAAGTCAGCCAACTCATAAAAATGTACGTGTGATACCAGGTAGAATTCTATATGTGCATATAAAAATACATGTGCTGAGTAGGCTACAGAGAATGGGAGACAGGAATTCACATATTTGTTAACTTTAAAAACACAGGGAGGACTATTTCAATTAAAAATTGACTAGATTTATAAAACCTACCCTTTATCATGCAAGAGGGAAGTCCTACTATACACCATGCCTTCTCTGAAATGCTTGCATATTCATTCTGCTTGGGTATTTTTCTCCATCATATTAGGATTAGTAGTCATATTATAGTAGGGTATGAGTTAGTGTCAGGGATTCAGTATTTCGAATGGAATATAAGAAGAAGAATCCAATGTTTATCAAATATGTGCTTCACAAAAAAATTTTCTACTCTCATCCAGAACAATGCCTTGACATTACCTTCGCCCCAAGTAAGACACAATTAGAGGAGAAGAGTTAGAAAATCTTTAAATACATATCTGAAATAGAAAATGCTCAGGAGTTCACAACCTTGGAGATGATAGAACAGTTTCCAAAAATAAGGGACAGTGTAAAAACTCCACAAACATGGAGATTTGCCTGCCTAAAGACGTCTGGAGAAACTGCCTTTAGGTTTGGGACTTGAAATACATGTAGTTGTCAGGAGCTTTAGGTTCCTTTCTAGTGAGACGATCAAAGATGGGTCTTCATCTCTGTGATTTGGAGGATATGGTTATAATTTCCCAATGAACATGAAGCAGCAGTGCTGAATTCTCTTTGTAGTGAGAGCATCAAAGTTGGGTCTGCATCTATGTGACCTGGAGGACATGGATTCTTATTTTACAATGAAAATGAGGCAGCAGTGCTGAATTCTCTCTTTGTATGTAATCTGTGGCCACTGGGGGCTAAGTGTCTCCCCACGTGGACTGTGAAGCCATTTCATCATCCTCCACTTTTCACAGTGTTTCTTGCTGCTGCACTCGGAGTTTGGTACTTGCTTCAGGAAATACAATGCGTTCAACTGGGACACCATGCTGGAGGAAGTTCTGTCAAATGTGGTGGGTCAGGGTCTGCAGGATAATGCACCAACAGGGCTTGTATACCACATAGGTTGCCCCCTTGACCAAAGCAACCTGATTCTGAACATTGCCCTGAAACCTCTCCATATAACAAGATGTCAGTACATATAAGAGTCTGCTAGCTGCACCATGTCAGTCACAGCGATTTGGAAGCCAATAGCAGATCCACATGACCCCACAACAGATGTTTTATTACACACTTGCTCACCACTGCTCTAGTCCCACTACTAAGAAGGCACCAACTTAATGGCATCTCTGTTCTCCACAATTTTCATGAAATCCAGTCAATCAATGCACTGTCTGGTACAGTCATGATCAGCAACAGGACATCCAAAGGTTCTCCAGTGCCATCTGGTCATTGGAATTTCAAAAATTTTATGGTATTTATCTAGTCAATTTTCAAGGATGAAGTTGGAGGCACTGTGGGTTTCAATTCATTCAGGAATCATTCAATGGTGAGGAAGCCGATTTCAATGAAAGTTTTGGAGAACTCTCACAGGCAAGTCCTCCCAAAGAGTGGTCAAAAGGTCACAAGAATCCAGGCCCACTGAGGTCTACAATTGAGGTCCATCTGTGTTTTGACTAGTAAATATGGCTTCAAAGTCTTTCAGAATAAAATTATGTGATATCTTGGCTGAGATTCCCAGTGCTCTGTGGAAAGCCACCCTGGGCCTAGTTCCCAGATTCCAAAGGCGAATCTCATGTGTGGCCTCCAAAAATCCCAACACAATTCATGGCAATACTTCTTTGATGTCTGATCCAGAACTCAGTCTTTCAGGGGAATGACACCAGAGTTCAAGCCCAGGTGGATCCAGTCATCTCTTCCAACTGCCACACGAATGACCACAATTTAAACCAAAATACTCCCACATGGCCCTCATCTTATTATATATAGACACTCATCATAACCTGTGGCTGGAGGTTTCAAAGCGGGACACATCCCAAAAGAGTGTCCAAAAAAATCTCCCTTACCCCTCATTTGCCTAAAGTCAAGGTGGCATGGACACCCTTCCTGTGAACCTGGAGTGATCCAATAGACCTGCCGTTAATACTGCTCTGCTTCTTCAATTTGAGGCCTACTGATTCTCAGCGACAGATTTTTTATGTGATTTGGAGTCATAAGAAAACACAAGCATCTCTTCAGGGCTTCAAATAACTCATTTGACCCAAATGATCCCTATTCTCACTTGATAGAGGTCAGGGACCTAACAGAGGAAGGCAAGAGACTAATCAACAATGACAGATTTTTTTCCATTTTGCTTTTGATTGCACACATGGAATCTATCTTTAGATTCATCATGTGCTGAGAATCTAAGCCACAACCTCATACAAGGCCAAGAGGCTGATTCAGACACATCCCTTTCCAAAGCAATTAAGCAAAGAGCCACAGGTTATGCCCATTTATTTTCATTTGAAAACTGTTTTATTCAGGCTTCACAAAGGGGTGGCCTGAGGAAAAGACCTTCCTGAAATTCAGGGCAACAGAACCATAGGTAAGCAAATGAACCAAAGCAGGGTTTCTCCACTGAGAGTTTACTGGTCACACTGATATCTGAGTTTTCTAAGATGTTCCCATTCTCTACAGCTCTCAAGTATATGGACATGTCACATATCTTGGAGATGGTACATATCTTGGACACAAAACCATGAGCCTATACTAGAGAGTGTCCAGAATTCAGGAAGAAAACATTAACTTAGGAAGTTAGTAGGTGTTGCCCATCCAAAAGGCACACCACAGTCCATTCATCAATTAGGCAGAATAAATACTGGAGAGTTTTCTACTAGACAGGACACATGCATTGATGCATTCTCTTGTCTAATGTCTACAACCACAGACACAGTGGGATACACAGACATAGAAACACTACCCCTGTCAAACGACTTATTAGAAACAGTCCACTGCAATCCAAACAAAGAGCCTTTCCTACCTATTCTCAGAAATTGAGAGAAAACCACAAACTCACACCCACACGCAAAAAGGCACCTCTTTAACACAAGTAGGTCTGTGACTATCCAGAGTGTCCTCTAACTGGTGGGCCATACTATGTTCCCCTGAAATGGCCTGTGCTGTCTCAGATCTGGTCTCCTTGGGCAGCTTTGTGAAGTTTTCAGGAGCCAGTGGTGAACCAATACCTGCTTTCTTAGGAAAGGTCCCTCTTCAGAGCTCTTCTGGCATTTGACAATCCTCATATCAGTAGGTACCAAGGAAGACTGACTCTGTCCTTGGTAAATCCAAACAAGTGAGACCACTGGAACTGGGACTGGGACTGGCTCTGGGTGCCTGGCTTCCTGGATCTCAAGTCCAGAGATTTCCATCACCAAAGAAGTGAGGTGAGGTCACTTCCTTCAGGAACTGAATGAAGTCACTGCCTTGGCCACCACTTTGTACTTACAGTTGCTTCCAAGGGTCCCATGAGATGGAGGCTGCTCCTACTTCCTGTGACACTTTCACAAGTTAGAATGGTATATCAAGCATAGGCACCTGGGAACAGCTTTCCACGCAGGCATGGTTTGATCAGTCTTCTCTACAATAGGAAAGGAGAGGCTGATTCAGACACATCCCTTCATACTGACCAGGTTGCTTGCCATGGAATATGACTTTTGATCTCTTAGGTCCTTCATAGCTGCCTGCAACTTCTCCAGGGTATCATTTCTGCCTGGAACTTTGATGTTCTCAGCAGGTGGAAGACCCCCTACATTACTATTGTAAGACAAACTCTGTCCCGGCTCATCTGTAAACTTAGTTTGAGGGAACAGTGTATGTTTAGGGTAATAACAGGTTCGATTTGGGTTAGGAATCATACTGAGGAACAAACAATGGTATTGAGAACTTGCAATATTTACAAGAATATATTGGTGAAATATATGTATGAACACAGAAATCTAGATAAGATTTGAATCCAAGAAGGGCATTGGGCTGTTGATTGGAATACTTAGCTTTGAATTATATTCTGCATAGATGTCTCAGATAAATCAATATACAATGGCTTAAGATCTTGTACCTTGGATGATTGATTGTAGAAGAGATCATCCAGTCAAAAAGGTATAGTTGGTAGGATTAGGAAGATAGTCAGTAGATTTAGAAAAAAAGAGTGAGTATAGGATTTCGACCAAAAGTTCTTTAGCAATAGGATTTCGGATAGAGAGTGAATGTAAATGTCAGCACATGTGAAGAGTCAGTCACAATGATGAACTCGTGAAAATATGTAGGAAAGCAGATATCAATAGAGACATTAGGAAATCAGGCAAAATACAAAGTGAGTGATAGGACTAGTCATTTTCAACAGGGTTGAGGTTCAATATATAATCTTAGGAAGAAACAAATATGTAGTCACAAATAAGATTGATTTGAGAGCATTAGGCAACGTGGACATGGATGTTTTTAGTAAACCATGCTCACATTCCATTTAGGCATTGGTGAAAGGTTAATAAAATAGGTACTTGTCACTTCCTGTTTTTCTGTATGCTTAACAAAACACTGTTGGAAACTTGAGGACTGTTTGCTAATCTTGTTTCCAGAATGTGCTGTCCCCAACTGCCAAACTGCAGAATACACACCCTCACCCGTTTGCACGCAAAACTCCCCCTTGCCCTGACCCATCAATAAACTTCCCTCCCTGCCCTCTCCAAGGAAAGTATATAAGCTCTGCTTAAGCTGTTTTCATTGCTCTCTGCTCTATTCAAGTGACCTCTGAGCCCCAGAAAGCTGGTCTCCCAATAAACCCTTTACTGTTGCATGAGACATTCTCTTGGTGGTCTCTTCCTCTGTCGCTCACCCGATCTTTACATCTGGAGGCACCAGCGAGATCCAGCAGCGGCGGACGAAAGACCCCCAAGGGGCTCCTTTCAGGGTAAGTAAGGTGACTCTTTCTGGTTTCAGGTTTCAGGTTAGGGTTTTGCAAAATCGCTATCGGTGTTGAGCATGAGCTCTCTCTGACGGTGGCTGACAGACGTGTCACAGAGCCACAGGCCACATCCCTGGGGGACGCCCCAGAGGACTCAGGAAATCAAGGAACAATAGTCTCCTCGACTCTGTGATATTTTGTTTCGGATTCGGTATTGCCAGCCCATCAGGTTTTGAGGGCTACTCAGTCCTTTTCTCAGTATTGGATGTCCATTGTCTGTCTTTATTGTCTTGTCTTGTCTGTGTAGTATGTCGTTGCTTTCACTGTTTGTGTATCTCTCATTTTGGGACAGAGCACTTCAACACTTCTCTCCCTGACCCTTGATCTCTGGACCAAAGTCTGCTTAAGGGCCCAGAATCTTTCTTTTTCATTAAAACGCTGGACCTGGCAGACTCTCTGTGCCTCAGAATGACACACCTTTGGAGTTGGATGGCCCCCAGAAGGATGTTTCTACTTCCCTCTAATTTGAAAAATCAGAGATATTGTCTTTCAGCTGAGGCCACATAGCCATCCAGATCAACAGCCATATATCTTAACTTGGCAGGACCTCTGCAAATCTCCTCCTCTATGGGTGAAGCCTTTCCTTGTCCCTGCCTACGCTCCTACTCCTTCCACCACGATTCTATCTCTCAAACCCTCTGCTCCTCCTCCTCCACCCTCTGTTCTCCCTGAGTCTCAAGATTCTACTGGACTCTCCTCCTCCTTCTTATCCCCTGCCCTTGTCCCCAACCCCCAACAACCTCTAAGTGATTCCCCTGCTGACTCTGCTTCTCTGCCATTGGAGGAAGTTAGGCCGGCCCAGTGCCCTCCAGATGACTCCCCCGTGTCACACACAGCCCCTCCTTCCCTGGAGGAAGCTGGCCCGGCTAAAAGAACTCAAAGAACTCCCTGGGGTTTTCACACTTGCCTACTTGGGATGACTGCCAACAAATCCTAGGGACTCTCTTTACGGCAGAGGAATGAGAGAAAAACCTCCTGGAAGCTAAAAAATATATTCTCGGACCAGATGTGTGACCAACACAACTTCCCAAGATAATCAAAGCCAGCTTCCCCTTGAATTGACCCAACTGAAACCCCAACACCTTTGAAGGTAGGGAGCATCTGTCCACTTATTGCCAGGCCCTAATAGTGGGTTTCCAGTCGGCCGCTAGGGAACCACCTAATTTGGCCAAGGTAAGAGAGAAAATTTAAGGGCCTGATAAATATCCCTCTATGTTTCTAGAGAGAATTATGGAGGCATATAGGAGATTTACTCCTATTGATCCTCAGGCAGAGGATCAAAAGGCATCTGTCATGATGGCCTTCATTGGGCAAGCTGCCCTGGATATTAAAAGAAAGTTACAACTCTTAGAGGGATCACAAGATATGACTTTGGGAGATTTAGTCAGAGAAGCCGAGAAAGTATACTATATGAGAGAAACAAAGAGAAAGAAAGGGAGCAAAGGGAAGATGAGAGATGCAAAAGACAGACTAAGGCATTGACTAAGGTCCTGGTCACAACAATAAATAGGCCAGAAATTAACAAACAGGAAGACAGGAACGGAAACCTGGGCGCACGCCAGAGGCCACCCCTGGCCTCAGATCATTGTGCCTACTGTAAAGAAAAAGGTCACTGGGCCAAAGAGTGCCCTAGAAAAGAGACAGCCACGACAGCCAGCCATTCTGACTCAAAAGGATGACTAAGAACGTCGGGGCTCAGATCCCTTCCCCGACCTCAGGGTAACTTTTGAAGTGGAGAGGACCCAGGTAAACTTTGAAGTGGATACAGCAGCAGTATACTCAGCCCTTAAGGCCCCACTGGGCACACTATCAAATAAAATGTCTCTAGTTCAAAGGGCTAATGGCAGTAAATATCAGACATAGACAACTAAGAGGACCATGGACATGGGGAAAGAAAAAATCCATCACTCCTTCCTAGTAATCCCAGAATGCCTGGCCCCATTGATGGGCAGAGATCTGCTCAGTAAGCTCCAGGCCAAAACAACTTTTAACCCCGAAGGCCCCAAAATGAAATTTCTAAATCCTTCAGTAAAAACTCCTATAGTCTTGGCTTTATAAATGTCAGTAGAAGATGAACATCCACTCTTCACACCCCCCAAGACTGCTCAAACAAGCAAGCAACCCCAGAAATGGATAACAGATTACCCAGATACCTGGGCAAAAACCGCTAGGTTAGGCCTAGCCGTGAAACAACCTCCAAGAACAGTGGAGTTAAAAACCTCAGCCTCCCCAATCAATGTCAAACAATATCCTCTGAGCAGAAAAGCTAAAGATGGGATAAGGCCCCATATTCAGAAATATCTGGCCTTAGGGTCCTAAGGCCCTGTCAATCGGCCTGGAAGACTCCCCTGCTCCCAGTAAAAAAAGCCAGGAACCGGGGACTATCCCCCGTTCAAGACCTAAGAGAGATTAATAACAGAGTGCAGGACATTCACTCCACGGTAACTAATTCATACAATCTGCTTATCACTCTGAACCCTTAGCAGAAGTGGTATACTGTTCTGGACTTAAAAGATGCTATCTTTTGTTTGCCTCTGCATAAAGATAGTCAGTTGCTGTTTGCTTGCTAGTGGGTAGACCCAGAAACTGGAACGTCTGATCAAGTAACTTGGACTAGACTCCCACAGGGGTTCAAAAACTCTCCCACTCTCTTTGATGAAGCCCTCCACAGAGATCTCAACAACGTCAGAACTACACACCCCAAAGTCACCCAGCTTCAATACGTGGATGACCAGCTACTGGCAGCCAACACCAAAGAAAACTGTGAGTCTGGGACCCAAGCACTATTATATGAGCTTGCTCAACTCGGGTATAGAGCTTCTGCCAAATAGGCCCAAATTTTCCAGCAAGAAGTAATCTTCCTGGGCTATTCCCTTAGGGGCAGTAAACGATGGCTCACTGAGCCCAGAAAACAAACGGATGTGCAGATACCACCCCCATCTAGCAGCAGACAACACAGAGAGTTTCTTGGGACTACTGGGTTTTGCAGGTTATGGATTTCTGTGTTTGCGTCCTTAACTTCTTCTTTATACCCGCTGTTAAATGGAGATACCCAATTCCAATGGACCCCTGAGCACCAGAACGCTTTTGATAACATCTAACAACACTGGCACTGAATTCCTCAACTTGACAGAGCCAAGCCTGCAATTTCAGAAAGCCCTACACTACGTTAAAAATGTACATTAATTCACACACCTTGGTTCATAGAAACTGCAGGCATTCCTGAAGGATCAAGAACAGAGTTTTCCACTAACCCACTCACAGCAAAAGGAAATAACTGAACAGGTAACAAAAGTCTGTCCGGTCTGTCAATAGGTTAATGCTTATCTTTCCAAGCTTTCCGCAGGAAAGCACCTATTAGGAACCAGACCAGTACAATTCTGGGAAGTGGACTTTACTGAAATTAAGCCAGCAAGGTATGGACTTAAATATCTCCTAGTCTTTGTAGATATATTTTCAGGATGGATTGAAGCCTTCCCCACAAAAGAAGGCACAATTGGTGGTCAAGAAGATCCTGAAAGATATTTTTCCAAGACACGGCCTGCCTAAGGTAATAGGGTCTGATAATGGCCCGGCGTTCATGGCCCAGGTAAGTCAGGGGTTAGCCAGGACACTGGGGATAAATTGGAAGTTACATTGTGCTTATAGACCCCATAGCTCAGGACAGGTAAAAAAATAAATAGAACCATTAAAGAGACCTTAACGAAATTAAGCTTAGAGAGCGGCATAAAAGATTGGACTATGCTCCTGCCTTATGCACTGTTTCATGCAAGAAATACTCCCTCTATTTCTTTGTGTAACCTCACCCCCTATGAAATTCTTTATGGAGCCCCTCCTCCAGTAAGGGACCTAACCCCAACTCTAAGACCTAGTGATCCCCTCCACAACCCCTTGTTTGACAGACTTAAAGCTCTTGAAAGAACTCAGCGATACCTGTTGAAACAGCTGGCCACTGCCTACCAACCTGGTGAAGAGGGGACTCCACATCGATATCAAACAAGAGACATCCTCTACATAAGACAACATCAGGTGTCATCCCTGTAACCCCGCTGGACAGGACCATACCAGGTGCTACTTATAAAACCTACAGTGGTAAATGTAGAAGGAATCAATTCCTGGATCCTAATTCTTATCTCAAGCCTGCGCCCTGTCCAGACTCTGGCTGAAAAACTGGAAAAGACTGGAAACCCTTTCAAATTGCATATTCGCCATGTGGATAAGGCTATAGACTCTCCCCTTGTCCACCAGTAGTCCTTACCCTCATCAGCCCGTTCATCAGCGATGGCTGATCACAAATCTTACTAGACAAGAAGTATGGTCTATCTCACATACAGCCCCCTTAGGGACCTGGTGGCCATCTCTCCACCCAGAATTTGTCAGCTGGATATACGTCTTTCATATTGGGATATCTCTGATGAAGAGGATCCAACTAAAATTCCATTAAATCCCTACTGTACCACAGATAATGGAAACAAACATTATGGATCTAGGGACACGTGAGCCAGATGCAGGTTGGCTAGCCTAGAATACTATGTTTGCCCGGCAGACTATCAAAGCCACAAACAGCCATGGCTGTGTGGGGGAAAAGCGGACTTCTTCTGAAAATAATGGGGATGTGAGCATACAGGGGCTGCCTGGTCGAACCCAAACGCCTCATCAAATTCAGTACACAGCATTGGCCATATTACCAATTAGACAACCAAAACTGATGGCCCCCAGAGGGGTCTCCAGATCCTCAAATTCTGTGTGACTTTTTCAACTTCGGCAAGTGTTCAAAAAGATCCATCAATTGGGAATTTCCTTCCAAGGAAATTCCCCTATGTTTATGCCTTTTCCCTCCTTTGCTCACATCCTGAACTATGCTTCTCCAATACATCCTCACCCCCCGCCTTCTGCTCCAGACTCTCTGCAGTCACTCTCACATGAGCAACCTGATTTCTCCCCTCCAATTACTAGATCAAAAACAAAAACCTCCGCTGGATCTCATACCATTGCCTCCTTGCTGAGGTAGCAGGTACTGAGGTACCCTTCCACCCACTCACTCCTCTCTTCTCCTGTCAGTGCACGCACCGGGTCCCACCAGGTCCTCTTACCAGCTAACACAAAGCTCAAACCAGCTGAGGAGTGCCCTAAGACGCCTATCCAAGATGTAATGAAAATGGCCTTTAAAGTTGCTTTGTCATCACTGAAAACAGGTTACAAAGAATTTAAAGTCCCTCAAAGGCTTTTTGGGATACTCACTCCCATCCTCCCCTCTGCTCTACCTGTTCTACTGCTCAAGTTTTATTGCCAGGAAAATCCCAAACCCCTTTCCCATTATTCTTTTATATTTCTTTTTCCTCATTCTCAGAACCACGGAGCTGCTCTCACCCCCCACCTTCCTTGTCTTTCCTTCTGTTCCAATCCCACAGAAAAATCTTAAATGGCCTTCTCCAGAAGCCTTGATCATGGCTGACTTTAGGACTTTCAGCAACAGAGGCCCTATACAAGAGTTCAGTGTAGATAAACTTCCTCTTTTTGTGTTGCTTTGTTCTACTTGGCCACTGGCTGGAAAAATCAGCACTCCTAAGCTAGACACCCCCTTACTATTTTTTCACAAAATATGTGAACAAGGCCTCTGGCGTTGAGCTGGGGCTTCCAGAGATGGCTACATTTCTAAGATAAAGAAGTTACCAACTGGGCTCCATGGTAACAGCTGGCAGGAAGAAAAAAAAAAAAGAAAAAAGCTCTCCCCCTACCAGGTGTCCTTTAAAAGTTAACTTTCCCAGAGCAGAGGAAAAAAAACAGAAACAAAAACTGCTTTTTGTGAACTTCTGCAGACTGTGAATTTCTGAGCCCCTTACGTTACATGTTGGGTACAAAATTCTGAAACTACCTAAACTTGGGGTTCAGGGGATTAAAAGATTACAACAGAAGCAATGCCCTCTAAATCTGGTTACAACCAAATTGGACTGTTTCCCTGTCTTCTGTGCTATCTTAGGTGCCTTGCCTTGTCCGTCCTTACAACAGTATAATTCTATATACTTAAACATCGTTTATGTTTTCATAAAATGATCAACATATGGCTGTTGCATGAGACAGTCTCTTGTGGTCTCTTCCTCTGATTAAGTATGTAATGGTGCAGATGTTTCCCAGAGTCCTCTATCATGACGCAGGATCATTTAAAGTTCCAATAGGGGCGCATACAACCTGGTTCCACCAGGAACCCGTATCCCTCACTTTCTCCATCCTATTAGGAATAGGAGTTGCTGCAGCGGTGGGCACAGGAACCACTGCCCTAGTCCATGGGACACAACAAATGACCCAATTAGAAGTAGCAATAGACCAAAACTTAAAGATATTAAAAACCTCCATCACAGCTTTACAGGAATCTTTAACCTCTCTCTCTGAAGTTGTTTTACAGAACAGGCGAGGGTTCGACCTCCTCTTATTGAGAGAAGGGGCCTTTGTCCTGCATTGAGTGAAGAATGTTGTTATTATGCCGACCATACTGGAGTTGTAAAAGAATCTATGATTAAATTAAGAAGACGCCTTGTAGAGCATCAACAAGAGAGAGAGGCCCCAAAAGGGTAGTTTGAGTCTTGGTTCACAGAGTCCCTCTGGTTAACTACGCATTTATCAGCCCTGGCTGGTCCATTAATAAACCTCATATTATTGCTAACTGTGAGACCCTGTTTGCTCAACCGTGTAGTTTCCTTTTTCCAAGCTCAAATTGGACAAGTTAAACTTATGGTAATAAGAAAACAATATACCACACTAGCAGACATAAAATGTGACACCCCCAATGATCACTTTAATGATTAAAAGTAACCAAAAGAAGAAGTGGGGAATGAAAGGTTAATAAAATAGGTACTTGTCACTTCCAATTTTTTGGTATGCTTAACAAAACATTGTGGATATCTTGAGAACTGTTTGCTAATCTTGTTCCCTGAATGTGCTGTACCAACTGCAAAACTGCAGAATGTACTCCCTCACCTGTTTGCATGCAAACTGCCCACTCGCCTGAGCCATCAATAATCTTCCCTCCCTGCCCTCTCCAAGGAAAGTATATAAGCTCTGCTTAAGCTGTTCTCAGGGCTCTCTGCTCTATTCAAGGGAGCTCTGAGCCCCAGCATGCTGGACCCCCATAAACCCTTGGCTGTTGCATGAGACAGTCTCTTGTGGTCTCTTCCTCTGACACTCGCCTGACCATTACATTGGTAAAATAATAAGTGTGACCTTTGCTTTTCGTGTCCAGAATATTACTGTGATAAAATGTACATGTAGATAAGGTGACTTGAGTATATCTTCCACCATTTCTGGGAGCAATATTTTGAAGATGTACAAATTAGTATTGGGTGTACAAATAGGTGTACCCTGTGACTATGAATATAGAGATAATGCAAGAATAGACCATACTGTGAATAAATAATATAATGGGTTCCAAATTTAAATAATGCATTCAATTTATATCTGAAAATATAAAGGAAATCTTATATTGATACACATACATTCATTCCAACCACTGATACATCTAAAGGTAATATTAGGTTTATGGTTTATCATGAAGAGTCTGTGAGTTTTGCTTCAAAACTGATTATGGAAATTTAAAATAATGTTTTTGGAAAGAAGTCTCATGAAAAGACCATTCAAGAAACACGGAGGAATCCATGTGCTCTGAAGCAGGAAGTGATTGAAAGTGAAACAAATGCCTATAAGTTTGCTAACTGGTGGATGAAATATATATCCTATAATGTGCATAAATTGAAGAAATAGTAATGTACCAGTGTTGAATAAAAATGAACATTAAAATACACAACATGTCCCATAGGAATCTACTTGCATTGAGGTTAAACTGGGTCAGTTACTGTATAAATATTAGTATTTGTATGCAACATTAACTGAAGTTAGTTTTCAATACTGGAAACAAATTTGTATTTCAGGGGGATGAATATTTCTGAGAATAATCTTGTGAAAAGTTCATTATAAATCCATATACATGAATATGAATGAATTTACGGAGTGGGTATAAGACACATATATTTCATATTTTGAAAAATCTGGAGAATATATATATATATATATATATATATATATATATATATACTTCTTGTGTGTGTGTGTGTATATATATATATATATATATATATATATATATATATATATATACACACACACACAAACACACACACAGAGATATTAAAAAGAGCAATATATATGCCAATCGAAATTCACCACGAAATATATATTATCCACAGATCCAAAAATATTTTTTTTACTGATCATGGATTTACGTATAGTGTTATTCAACTAGGAAGCTAACCCATAGGTTGAATTTTCAGTTCCAACACTGTTTAGGAGCAGTGATCTCTTCTCACAATTTGTATCTGCCAAGTCAGCCACCTCACAAGTATGCATGTTTCATACCAGGAAGGATTCTATATGTGCATATAAATATACATGTGCTGAATAAGCTACAGAGAAACGGAGACAAGAATTCACATATTTCTTAACTTAAAAACACATAGAGACCTATTCCAACAAAAAATTGACTAGATATATAACTCCTACCCTATGAAATGCAAAAGGAAAGTCCAAATATACACCATGCCTCCTCTGATCTGCTTGTATTCCTATTCTGTTTGGGTTATTTTTCTCCCTCATATTAGGATTAGTAGTCAGAGTCTAGTAGGGTATGTGTTAGTGTCAGGGTTTCAGTATTTCGAATGGAAAATTAGATAAGGAATCCAATGTGTATGCAATATGTGCTACACAAAATTATTCCCACTCTCATCCAGAACAATGACTTGACATTACCTGTGTGGGTAAACACTCCACAAACATGGAGCTCTGTTGGCCTATAGACTTTTTGAGAAACTGCCTCCAAGATTGGGCACTTGAAATATATGCTATTCTCAGGAGCATTAGCTTCCTTTCTAGTTAGACCATCAAAGCTGGGTCTGCATCTATGTGACCTGGAAGACATGGTTTCTTATTTTACATTGAACTTGAGGCAGCATTGCTGAATTCTCTCTTTGTAGGTAAACTGGTGCCACTGGAGGCTAAGTTTCTTCCCATGTGGACTGTGAAGCTATTTGAAATTCCTCCACTTTTCGTGGTTTTTATTGGTGCTGCACTGGGACTTTGGTATTCGCTTCATGAAATACAACAAGTTCAACTGGGAGACAGTGCTGGAGAGAGTTCTGTCATGTGTGGTGGGTCAGGATCTGCAGGAGAAAGCACCAACCAGGCTTCTATCCAACATAGCTTGCCCCCTTGTCCATAGCAACCTGATTCTGAAAATTGCCCTGAAATCTCTCCAAATAACAAGATGCCTTTAAATATAAGGGTCTGCTGGCTGCACCATGTCAGTCCCAAGCCATTTAAAAGCCAATAGCACATTCACATGGCCCCACCACAAATGCTTTATCACACACTTGCACACCACTGCAATAGGCCCACTACTCAGCAGGCTCCAACTTACTGGCATCTCTGTTCTACACCATTTAAATGAAACACAGTCAATCAACGCTTTTGCTGGAACACTCAAGATCAGCAGCAGGACATCCAAAGGTTCTCAAGTGCCACCTGGTCATGGGAATTTAAAACATTTCATGGTATATATCTTCCCCGTTTTTCAAGGATGAAGTTGGAGGCACTGTGGGTTCAAATCATTCAGGGACCATTAAGTGTTGAGGAAGCTAATTTCAATGAAAGCTCTGGAGGACTCTCACAGGCAAGGCTTCCCAAAGAGTGGCCAAAGGTCACATGAAGCCAGGTACATTGAGTTCTACAATGTAAGGTCCATGTGTGTTTTGACTTTCAAATATGGCTGCCAATTATTTCAGAATAAATCATGTGATATCCTGGATGAGATACCCAGTGCTCTGTGGAAAGCCACCCTGGGCCTAGATCTCAGTTTCCAAGGGTGACTCTCATGCGTGGCCTGCTAAAATCCCAACAAAATTCATGACAATACTTCTCTGAGTTCAGTACCAGAACTCATTTTCTAAGGGGAATCACTCCAGAGTTCAAGCCCAGATGGACACAGTCATCTCATTCAACTGCCACGCAAATGACCACAATTAAAACCAAAACACTCCTTCATCGCCCTCATATTCTTCCACATAGACACTCATCATTACCTATGGCTGGAGTTTTCCATGAGGGGTGCAGCCCAAGACAGTGTCCAAAATAAGGTCCCTTTCCCTTCATTTGGCTAAAGTCATGGTGGGCTGGACACCCTTTCTGTGAACCAGGAGTGGTCAAATAGGCTTGCTTTTAATACTGCTCTGCTTCTCCAATTTGAGGCCTAATGACTGTCAGGTATAGATTCTTAATGTGATATGGAGTCATGAGAAGACCCAAGCACCTATGGGCTAGCCTCTGCAGGGCTTTGAAGAGCTCATTTGAAAGAAAGGATCCCTATTCTCACTTGATGGAGATCAGTAACCTAACAGAGGAAGGCAAGAGACTTCATTCACAATGACTGAACTTTTTGCTATTTTGGTTTTGGATGTACACATGGGATCATTCTTTGGATCCATCAGGTGCTGAGAATCTAATCCACGGCCTAACACAGGGCCAAGAACCTGATTTAGACAAGTCCCTTTCCAAAGCAATTAAGCAAAGAGCCACAGGTGATGCCTATTCAATTCCATTTAAAAACTGTTTTCTTCACACTTCACAAAGTGGTGGCTTGAGGCAAAAACCTTCCTGAGATTCAGGGCAACAGAACAATAGGTAAGCAAAAGGCCCAAAGCAGTGTTTCTCCACTGATATTTTCCTGGTCACACTGATATCTGAGATTTCTGAGATGCTCCCCATTCCCTTCAGCTATCCAGTGCACGGCCATGTCCCAGAGCTTGGAGGTGGTACATATCTTGCACACAAAACCATGAGCCTATTTTGGAGAGTGGCCAGAATTCCTGATGAAAACAGGGACTTAGGAAGGAAGTAGGTGTTGCCCATCCCTAAGGCAAGTGACAGTCCATTCATAAATAGGGTAGGATGAATGCTGGGAAGCTTTCTACTAGACAGGACACATCCGTGATGCATTCTCTTTTCTAATGTCTACAACGAAGGACACAGTGGGATACACAGATATAGAAACACTCACCTTGTCATAAGTCATACTAGAATTTGTCCACTCCAAACCAAACAAACCGCCTTTCTTACCTATTCTCAGAACATGAGACAAAACCACAAATTCACACCCACACCCACAAAGGCACCACCTTCCCCCTAGTATGTCTGTGACTATCCAGAGTGTCCTATGACTGGTGGGCCCTACTATGTTTTCCTGAAATGGCCTGTCCTGTCTCGGGTCTGGTCTCCTTGGCCAACACTGTGAAGTTGTCTGGAGCCAGCGGTTAGCCACTACCTGCTTTCTCAGTAAAGGCCCCTCTTCAGAGCTCTTCTGGCTTTTTCCATCCTCACATCAGCAGGTACCAAGAAAGACTGACTCTTTCCTTGGTAAATCCAAACAAGTGAGTCCACTGGGACTAGTACTGCAACTGGCTCTGAGTGCCTGGCTTCCTGGATCCCAAGTTCAGAGAGTTCCATCACCAAGGAAGAGATGTAGGTCACTTCCTTTAGGAACTGAATGAGCTAACTGCCTTGGCAACCACTTGGTCCTAAGAGTTGCTTCCAAGTGTCCCATGAGATGGAGGCTGCCCCTACTTACTGTGACACTTTCACAAGTTAGAATGGTATATCAACCATAGGCACCAGGGAACAGCTCTCCAAACAGGCCTGGTTTGGTCCATCTTCTCTATATTAAGAACAGAGAGACTGATACAGACAAAACCCTTCATCCTGACAAGGTTGTTTGCCATTGAAGATGACTTTTGCTCTCTCAGGTCCTTCATAGCTGCCTACAACTTCTCCAGAGTTCATTTCTACATGGATCTTTGAGTTTGTCAGCATGTGGAAGATCTCCTACATTCCTGTATTGAAAGACCAACTCTGGGCCTGCTCTTCTGTAAAGTTAGATTGAGGGAACAGTGTATGGTTAGGGTTAATAACAGGTTCGATTTGGGTTAGGAATCATTCTGCGTGATGACTAATAGTATTGGGAATCTGCAATATTTACAAGAATATATAGGTGAAATATAAGTATGAAAATATAAATCTAGGTAAGATTTGAAGCCTAGAAGTGCATTGGGCCCATGATTGTTATACTTAGCTTTGAATTACATTCTGCACAGATGTCTCAGATAAATCGATATTAAATGGGATAGGACCTTCTACCTTGGATGATTGAATGTCGAAGAGAACATCCAGTCAAAAAGGCATAGTCGGTAGGATTAGGAAGATAGCCTGTAGGTTTAGAAAAAAAGAGTGATTATGGCATTTGGACAAAAGTTCTTTAGCAATAGATTTTTGGGTAGTGAGTGAATGTCAGTGTCAGCACACGCCAAGGGTCAGTCACAATGATGAACTGGGGAAAATAAGTAGGAAAGCAGATATCAATAGAGACATTAGGAAATCAGGCAAAGTATAATTTAAGAGGGTTAGACATTTTCAACATGGTTGAGGTTGAATATATAATCTTAGGAAGAAAGACATATGTTGCCTCCAATATGATTAACATTTGAGAGCATTAGGCAACCTGGACATGGTTGTTTTTAGTAATCCATGCTCACTTTCCATTTTGCTTAGGTGAAAGGTTAATTAAATAGGCACTTGTCACTTGCTGTTTTTCTGTATGCTTAACAAACCACTGTTGAAATCTTGAGAACTGTTTGCTATTTTGTTCCCAGAATGTGCTGTCCCCAACTGCCAAACTGCAGAATATACTCCCTCACCCGGGTGCACGCAAACCGCACACTCGCCCTGACCAATCAATAAATTTCCCTTTCTGCCCTCTCCAAGAAAAGTATGTAAGCTCTGTTAGATCTGTTCTCAGGGCTCTCTGCTCTATTTAAGTGAGCTCTGAGCCCCAGCATGCTGGAACCCCAATAACCTCTTTCCTGTGGCCGAGTGAAAATTGTATACTGTTCTGTACTTAAAAGATGCTTTCTTTTGCTTGCCTCTGCATAAAGATAGTCAGTTGCTGTTTGCTTTCGAGTAGGTAGACCCAGAAACCGGAACGTCTTTTCAACTAACTTGGACTAGACTCCCACAGGGGTTCAAAAACTCCCCCACTCTCTTTGATGAAGCCATTCACAGACATCTCTACAACTTCAGAACTACACACCCCGAAGTCATTCTGCTTCAATATGTGGATGTCCAGCTACTGGCAGCCAACACCAAAGAAAACTGTGAGTCTGAGACCCAAGCACTATTATCTGAGCTTGCTCAACTCGGGTAGAGAGCTTCGGACAAAAAGGCCCAAATTTGCCAGCAAGAAGTAATCTTCCTGGGGTATTCCCTTAGGCACGGTAAATGATGGCTCACTGAGCCCAGGAAACAAACCGTTGTGCAGATACCACCCCCATTTAACAGGAGACAACATAGAGAGTTTCTTGGGACTGCTGGCTTTAGCAGGCTATGGACCTGGGTTTGTGTTCTTAGCTGCTCCTTTATACCCGCTGTTAAATGAGAATGCCCAATTCCAATGGACCCTTGAGCACCAGCAAGCTTTTGATAACATCTAAGAACACTGACAATGAACTCCTCAACTTCAGTGAGCCCAGCCTGCAATTTCAGAAAGTCCTACACTGCATTAAAAATGTACATCAACTCAATCAACTTGGTTCAAAAAAACTGCAGGCATTACTGTAGGATCAAGAACAGAGTTTTAGACTAACTCACTCACAGTGAAAGGAAATAATTGAATGGGTAACAAAAGCCTGTCAGTTCTGTCAATTGGTTATTGTTTACACTTCCTAGCTTCCTACAGGAAAGCACCTATGAGGAATTAGACCAGGACAATTCTGGGAAGTGAATGTTACTGAAATTAAGCCAGCAAGGTATGGGCTTAAAT
The DNA here is from genome assembly GCF_048772815.1 of Callospermophilus lateralis. Classification (NCBI taxonomy): domain Eukaryota; kingdom Metazoa; phylum Chordata; class Mammalia; order Rodentia; family Sciuridae; genus Callospermophilus; species Callospermophilus lateralis. The sequence goes on along the minus strand of NW_027514379.1, from coordinate 858,432 downwards.
ATCTCCTAGTCTTTGTAGATACATTTTCAGGATGGATTGAAGCCATTCCCACCAAAAAAAAAAAAAAATAAAAGAAAACCGGCACAAATTGTGGTCAAGAAGATTCTGAAAGATATTTATCAAAGACACGGCCTACCTAATGTAACATGGTCTGATAATTGAAGACCCTTCATGGGCCAGGTAAATCAGGGGATAGCCAGGACCCTGGGGATTAATTGGAAGTTACATTGTGTTTATAGACCCCAGAGATCAGGACACGTAAAAAAAATAAATAAAACCATTAAAGAGACCTTAACGAAATTAAGCTTAGAGACCGGCATAAAAGATTAGACTATGCTCCTGCCTTATGCACTGTTTCATGCAAGAAATACTCCCTTTGTTTCTTTGTGTAACCTCACCCCCTATGAAATTCTCTATGGGGCCCCTCCTCCACTAAGAGACCTAACCCCGACTCTAAGACCTAAGGATCCCTTCCACACACCCTTGCTTGACAGACTTAAATCACTTGTAAGAACTCAGATATACCTGTGGAAACAGCTGGCTACTGCCTTCCAACCTGGGGACGAGGGGAATCCACATTGATATCAAGAAAGAGACTTCCTCTACATAAGATGACATCAGGTGTCATCCCTGGAACCCCGCTGGAAAGGACCATTCCAGGTGCTACTTATAGCACCTAAAGCAGTAAAAGTAGAGGGAATCACTTCCTCCATCCATGCGTCTCATCTCAAGCCTGTGCCATGTCCAGACTCTGGCTGGAAACTGGAAAAGACTGGAAACCCTTTCAAATTGCATATTCGCCACGTGGGTAAGGCTATAGACTCTCTCCTTGGCCACCCGTAGTCCTAACGCTCATCAGCCCCTACTGCAGCGATGGCTGATCACAAATCCTACTAGATAAGAAGTATGGTCTCTCTTGCATACAGCCCACTTAGGGACCTGGAGGCCATCTCTCCACCCAGACATTTGCCAGCTGGCTATAGGTCTTTCCTATTAGAATATCCCTGATGAGGAGGATCCCATTAAAATTCCATTAAATCCTTTCCGCACCATAGATAATGGAAACAAACATTATGGTTGTAGGGACAGGCAAGCCAGATGCAGGTTGGCTAGCCTATATTAGTATGTTTGCCCGGCAGACTATCAAAGCCACAAACCACCACGGCTGTGTGGGGGAAAAGCCGACTTCTTCTGTAAGTCATGGGGATTTGAGCATACAGGGGCTGCCTGGTGGAACCCAAAATCCTCATCAAATTCAGTACACAGCATTGGCCATATTACCACTTAGACAACCCAAACTGATGGCCCCCAGAGGAGTCTCTAGATCCTCAAATTCTGTGTGACCTTTTTAACTTCTGCAAGTGCTCAAAAGGTTGAAAGGAAATTCCCCTATGTGAAGGCCTTTTTCCTCTTTCGCTCACATCCTGAACTATTGCTTCTCCAATAGTTCCTCAAACTCAGCCTTCTGCTCCATACTCTCTGCTGTCAGTCCCACCTCAGCAAACCTGATTTCTCTTCTCCAATTACTAGATCAAAAACCGAAACCTCCACCGGTTCTCAGAGCATTGCCCCCTTGCTGAGGTAGCAGGTACTGAGGTACCCATCCACCCACTCACTTCTCTCTTTTCCTGTCAGTGCCCACACCAGGTCCCACCAGGTCCTCTTACCACCTAACCCAAAGCTCAAACCAGCTTAGGAGAGCCCTCAGACCCCTATCGAAGATGTAATGAAAATGGCCTTTAAAGTTGCTTTGTCATCACTGAAAACAGGTTACTAAATTTTAAAGTCCCTCACAGGCTTTTTGGGATACTCACTCCCGTCTTCCTTTCTGCTCTACCGTTTCTACTGCTCAATTTATGTTGCTAGGAAAATCCCCAAATCCTTTCCCATTATTCTTTTACATCTCTCCTTCCTTATTCTGAGATCCACGGAGCTGCTCTCACCTCCCGCCTTCCCCATCTTCCCCCTCTGTACCAGGCCCTCAGAAAAATCTTCACTGAACTTCTCCAGAAGTCTTCACCATGGCTGACTTTAGGACTTTCAGCAAAAGAGTCTCTATAAATGAGTTCAGTGTAGATTAACTTCCTCTTATTCTGTTGCCCTGCTCTACTTGCCTACTGGCTGGAAAAATCATCACTCCTAAGCTAGACACCCCCTTAATAGTTTTTCACAGAATATGTGAACAAGGCCTCTGGCCTTGAGCTGGGGCTTCACAGAGATGGCTACATTTCTAAGATAAAAAGTTACAAACTGGGCTCCATGGAAACAGTTGGCAGGGGGATAAAAGAAAAGGAAATAAAATCTCTCTGCCTCCCAGGTGTCCTTGAAAAGTTAACTTGCCCACAATAGAGGAAAAAACAGAAAAAAAAAAAAAGCTTCGTTTTGTGAATTTCTGCAGACTGTGAACTTCTGAGTCCCTTCTCTTTCATGTTGGGTACAAAATTCTAAAACTACCTAAAATTGGGGTTCAGGGAGTTAATTGATTACAACAGAAGCAATGCCCTCTGAATCCGGTTGCAACCAAATAGGACTGTTTCCCTGTCTTTGGTGCTATCTTAGGTGCCGTGCCTTGTCCGTCCCTACAACAGTATAATTCTATATACTTAAACATTGTTTATGTTTTCATGAAATGGTCAACAAATGTGATTAATTGTGTAATCGTGAAGATGTGTCCCAGATTGCTCTATAATGACCCAGGTTCATTTGAAGTTCAAACAGGGGGGCATACAACCCGGTTCCACTGGGAACATATATCCCTCACTTTAGCCATCATATTAGGAATTGGAGTTGTGGCAGGGGTAGTCACAGGAATCACTGCCCTGCTCCATGGTACACAACAAATGACCCAAATAGAAGCAGCAAGAGACCAAAACTTAAAGATAATAGAAACCTCCATCACAGCTTTGCAGGAATCTTTAACATCTCTCTCTGAAGTTGTTTTACACTCAAGTTGAGGGTTGGACCTCCCCTCCATGAGAGAAGGGGGCCTTTGTGCTGCATTGATGTAATAATGTTGTTTTGATGCCGACCATACTGAGGTTGTAAAATAAAAGGATGCCTTGAAAAGCGTCAACGAGAGAGAGAGGCCCAAAAAGGGTGGTTTGAGTCTTGGTTCACACAGTCCCCCTGGTTATCTACGCTTTTATCAACCCTGGCCTGTCCAATAATAATCCTCATATTATTGCTAACTATAAAACCCTGTTTGCTCAACCATGTAAGTTCTTTTCTCCAAGCTCAAATTGGACAAGTTAAACTTATGGTAATACCCCACTAGCAGACATAGAATGTGACACGCCCCAATAATCACTTTTATGATTAAAAGTAGCAAGAAGAAGAAGTGCGGAATGAAAGGTTAATAAAAAAGGTACTTGTAACTTCCTGTTTTTCTGTATGCTTAACAAAACACTATTGAAATCTTGAGAACTGTTTGTAATCTTGTTCCCAGATTGTGCTGTCCCCAACTGCCAAATTGCAGAATGTATTCCCTCACCCAGATTCACACTAACCGCCCACTCGCTCTGACCCATCAATAAATTTCTGTCCCTGCCCTCTCCAAAGAAAGTATATAAGCTCTGCTTAAGCTGTTCTCAGGGCTCTCTGCTCTATTCATGTGAGTATATTCAGAAGGAGTATAAAGTGAGTGACAGGATTAGACATTCTCAACAGGCTTGAGGTTGAATACATAATCTTAGGAAGAAACAAATATGTAGTCACCAATAGGATTTATATTTGAGAGCATTAGACAAAGGTGAAATGGATGTTTTAGGAATCCATGCTCACTTTCCACTTAGGATATGGTACAATCATAAGTGTGAACTTTGCATTTGTGTCCAGAATATTACTGTGACAAAATGTATGTGTAGATCAGGTGCATGAGTATTTCTTCCACCATTTCTGTGAGCAATATTTGAAGACTATAAATTATTATTGGGGGTGCAAATAGATGTACCCTGTGTTTATGAAAATAGAGATAATGCATGAATAGACCATACTGTGAATAAGTAATTTAACTGGTTCCAACTTTAAATAATGGATTGAATTCACATCTGAAATTATACAGGGAATCTTATATTGATATACAATCATTCATTCCAACCAGTAATACATCTAATGGTAATATTAGGGTTATGGTTTATCATGATGTGTGTGAGTTTTGCTTCAAAAGTGATTATGGAAATTGAAAAAAATGTGTTTGGAAAGAAGTCTCATGAAAAGACCAGTCAAGAAACCTGGAGGAATGCATGTGTTCTGAAGCAGGAAGTGATTGAAAGTGAAACAAATGCATATAAATTTGTGAACTTGTGGATGAAATATATATATTATGAAGTGCAAATACTGAAGAAATATTAATGTACCAGTGTTGAATGAAATTGAACGTCAAAAGACTCATCATGTCCCATAGGAATTCACTTGCATTGATGTTAAACTGGGTCAATTACTGTAGAAATATTGATATTTGTAACCACCATTCGCTGTAGTGAGTTTTCTGTTATAGAAAACAAATATGTATTTCAAGTGGATGAATATTTCTGAGATAAATCTTGTGAGAAGTTGATTATTAATCCACATACATGAAAAAGAATGAATTTTGAGAGTGTATATAAGACACATGTAATTCATATTTTGAAATATTTTTAGAGTGTATATATATATATATATATATATATATATATATATATATATATAAACACACACACACACACACACACACACATACATCACATACATACACACAAAATACACACAGACATTAAATAGTAGCAATATATATGAAAAACGTAATTCATCATAAAATATATACCAACCACAGATGGAAAAATAATATTTATTTTACTGAAAATGGATTTATGTATAATGTTCTACTAGGAAGCTCACCCATAGGTTGAATTTTTAGTTCCAACAGCGTTTATGAGAAGTGATCTCTTCTCACAATTTGTATCTGCCAAGTCAGGCACCTCATACAAATGTACATGTGATACCAGGTAGGATTCTATATGTGCATATAAAAATACATGTGCGGAATAGGCTAGAGAGAAAGGGAGTCAGGAATTGACATATTTGTTCATTTTTAAAACACATGGAGAAATATTTTAATAAAAAATTCACTAGATTTATAACACCTACCCTTTATCTTGCAAAAGGCAATTCTAGTATACACCATGCCTCCTCTGAAATGCTTGTATTTCAATTGGGTTATTTTTCTCCATCATATTAGTATTAGTAGTTAGAATCTAGTAAGCTATGGGTTAGTGTCAGGGATTCAGTATTTCGAATGGAAAATTGGAAAATGAATCCAATGTATATGCAAATATGTGCTGCACAATAATCTTCCCACTCTCATCCAGAATAATATCTTGACATTACCTTGGCCTCAAGTAAGACACAATTAGAGGAGTAGAGTTAGAAAATCTGTGAATACATATCTGGATTGGAAAATGCTCAGTAGTTCACAACCTTGGAGGTTGTAGAGGAGTTTCCAAAAGTAAGGGACACGGTTGATACACCCAACCTAAGCTTTTATTAAAATTAGGAGCCATCTTTCCACAAAATCATGAAAAGGTCGCAGATGTAAGGATAGCCAAACTGGAGTTTTCGATATCAGCTGTTATGGATTTGAGCCAAATCATCTTATTTTGGTCTATTGAAAGCGCTTCAGTTAATCTCTCTGGAATCCAAATCGGCTGCTGTTCTCCTTGTGGAAACACATAAACAGACCCCCGACTCCAGGCAATCACTGGGTCGGGACCTTAGTTAATCTCTCTGGAACCCAAATCGGCTGCTGTTCTTCCTGTGGAAACCAAAAAACAGACCTCCAACTCCAGAAAATTAATGGGTCAGGACCTTTCCATTTTCCTGTTAGAATATCCTTCCAAAGTACCTCGGGCTTATACACATTTTTGGACACTTATGCCTTTCTGCAGCACTAAGTCCTGAAAATCCAAATTTAAAAAGTTTAGATTAAAAAGGGTTATTTTAATTTTATCTTTGGGGAATTTATATTCCTTCCCAATTCTGTCTTCTTACTTTAATGAGTACATTTTAATAGTGTGATGTGCTCTTTCAACTATGGCTTGTCCCTGTGGATTGTATGGGTTTCCTGTTATATGAGTAATGCCAAATGATGAGCAAAATGGTTTAAAAGAGGTAGAAGTATAACCGGGGGCATTATCTGTTTTTTACTGTTTTGGAATGACCACAGTGGCAAAATTTTGTAAGCAATGAGCTATAACATCTTTAGTTTTTTTTTCCCCCATGAAGGGAGCCCATCAAAAATCGAGAAGAAGTATGAACTGTAACATGCAAATATTTTACTTTTCCAAATTCTGGCAAGTGTGTGACTTCCATCTGCCATATATGGTAAGGTATCAATCCTCTAGGATTGACTCTAAGATTAAAATGTGGTAAAATGGTCACACAATTTTGACATTGTTTTATTATTTGTCTGGCTTGCTCCTTAGTTATTTTAAAATGCTTTTGTAAAGTATTAGCTTTGATATGGAACTTTTCATGAAAATTTATAGCTTCTTCTAGTGTAGAGAAAATATGTATGTATGTCATGTGTAGTTTTACCTGCTAAATCATTGCCCAAACTAAGGGCTCCAGGCAATCCTGTATGTGCCAAGATATGTCCTATTAAGAATGGATCTTTTCTGTCCCAGATTAGACTTTGTATACTGGAAAGCAAAGAGAAAACAGTAGAGGAAGGGGAAATCCTACCAGCATCTTCAAGGGATACTATAGCATTAACTATATACTGACTATTGCAAAATAAATTAAACACAGAATCTTTAAACATCACAAAAGCTTATAATACTGCATTAAGCTCTACCTTTTGAGCTGATTGTTGGGGTGCTAAAAATGTAAAAATTTGATCAGGTGTAACTATTGCTGCTGTACCATTATTTGACCCATCAGTGAATATATTTGGAGCATTCATGATAGGTGTTTTCTTGTAATTTTTGGAAAAATTACAGGATGCAATGACCCAAAAGACAATAAAAGATTAGATGGTAAGTGGTTATCAAATGAAACATTAGATTTACACAGGATTATTGCCCAAGTATTTAACTCATTAGCTAATTCATCAATTTGATTCATAGTGTATGGAGTAATAATTTTATTGGGAGAAATTCCAAACACTCCCTTTGCTGCTTTTATTCCTATTAGTATTAATTGTCCCTAAGCCTCAGGATACCTAGTAATAATAGTGTTAGAAGAATAAGATAAATGTATCCATAATAATGGACCTTCTTGCCAAAATACTCCTGTAGGAATATTTTTTTGTTGGTAGCACAATGAATAATAGAGGCATTATTTTATCAAATCTATCCAAATGCATATTTCCCATATATGTTTCAATGATTTTTAATGCCTTTCTTGCTTCAGGCATTAACATTCTGGGTGAATTTGGATCAGATGGACCTTTTAGGATATCAAATATAGGTCCCAACTCTCCTGTTGGTATACCTAGATAAGGCCTTATCCAATTAATGTCTCCTAATAACTTTTGAAAGTCATTAATTGATTTGAGTTGATCTACTCGTATTTGAATTTTTGGTGGACTGACCATGGTTGAGGATAATAGAACTCCTAAATAATTAATTGGAAAATTTAATTGTACTTTATCAATTGATATCCCTAGATTATAATTTTTTAATAAGTTTGTAAGTGTGGCATAACATTCTAGCAATGGGTTTTTAACTTGTGTGCTAATAACACATCATCCATATTGTGAAATATTTGTAGTTCAGGATTTTGATTTCTAAGTGGCTGGATTACTTTGTTAACATAAATTTGACAAATAGTTGGGCTGTTAGCCATCCCTTGAGGGAATACTTTCCACTCATACCTCTGATCAGGACCTTCATGATTCAGTGCAGGGATAGTAAATGCAAAACTTGGACTATCCTCAGGAAGAATTGGAAATGAAAAAAAAAATCTTTAATATGTATAACTAAAACATACCAAGTTTTTGGCAAAGCAGACAATTGAGGAATCCTTGATTGAGCAGGTCCCAAAATAACCATCTCATTATTAATGGCTCTTAAATCTTCCAATAATCTCCATTTACCAGATTTCTTTTTGATGACAAAAATGAAAGTATAATGGGGAGATACAGAAGGTTGTATATGTTCTTCCGCTAATTGTTGTTTGACCAGGAACTGGGCTGCTTGTATCTTTTCTTTAGTCAGGGTCCACTGAAGAACCCATACTGGTCTTTCTGATTTCCAAGTAATTTATATTGTCTCAGTGGCCCTTTCTGAAAATCCAACCCATGTCTGTCTGTTGCTTGGTCTATTTGTATTGGTGCTGATATACCTTGATCTTGTTTTTCTAATCTTTTTCCTTTCCTAAAACCTTCTCTAGCCATAATAGTGGGTGCATTTTGATTGATGTTATTTGTTAATGTCAAACCTAATTGATCTAGGACATCTCATCCCCATAAATTTACGGGAAGATGATCCAATACATATGGCTGTATAGTTCTTTCACATTCTTCAGGATCCTTCCAATCCAATGCCATTGCACTTCTATGGGGATTAGTTGCCACTCCTAGGTCTCAAAGTATTTTAGTGTACTGTTGTAATGACCAATGTTTTGGCCAATCTTGATGAGAGACGATGCTAACATCTGCACCTGTATCAAGTAGCCCATTAAATTCATGTCCTTGAATATTTAGTTTTAGCCTGGGGCGAGAATCTAAATTTAAAGAAAGCATAACCAAATCTACACCTGTGGAGCCTAATCCCTTGGAACCTCTTTCTACAGCACGACTGGAAAATTGATCATGCAGACTGAGTATTATTAGTAACTGTGCTATTCTATCTCCTGGTGAAATTACTGATATGTCCTTTGGAGAACTGGGTATAATTTTATTTCACCTTGATAATCGGGATCAATTACCCAAGGACTTATCATAAGTCCTTTTAGATTAGAAGAGCTGCGTCCCAATTATAAGCCTACCGTTCCTTTGAGAAGAGGTCCTCTCACCCTGTGTGAATGATTTGAACCCCCATCTCTACAGTTAGTACTGATCTGACGGAGGTGCAGATATCTAACCCTGCGCTCCCTCTGATTTGTCTGATGAGGCGTCTGATGGACAATGTGTCCTGGGCACTACACTGATGGGGTTGCTGGGTTCCCCCAGTGCTCTGTATATTTGTGGTTTGGGGTCCCAGAGCATTGGGCTCCCCTGTCCATTTTTTGACAATGGAGCCCGATGCCTTTCTCCATGATATCGTGGATAAACAGCTAGTCCTTGTTCATTTTTGATAATGAAGTACCCTCAATGGTGGTTTGAGAACGGCATTCATTAGCCCAATGTCTCCCTCTATGGCATCGTGGGCAAATACCTACGTATTCTACTCCTTTGGTACCTAGTTTTGTTAAACCCTCTTCCTATGGAGCAATTCCTTTTAAAATGTCCTGTTTGTTCACAATTGTAGCATGTTCCTGGTCTGGCATCTAAAGCCTGTTTTACTGCAGCTGCCACAAATTGCCCTTGTTCATTGATGTCTCTGGCATCTAAAGCCTGTTTTACTGCAGCTGCCATGACTTTCTCTTATTCATTAATGTCTTTACATAATTTAATATATGTGTTTAAATCTTCATGTTTCCATGGTCTAGTGATATCTCTGCACCAACGATTCGCTTGGTCATAAGCCAGTTTTTTATTAATGGCATTGCTTGTTCTGTATTCCCCAAAACTCTGGTAGCTGTTTGAATAAGCCTATCTACAAATTCAGTGTAAGATTCATTAGCTCCTTTTATTACCTTAGATAATTGACCTTGTAAACCTCCATGTCGTTGTAAAGTCTTCCATGCCCTAACCGCCTCTGCAGCAATTTTTGCGTATACGCCAGGATCATATGCAATTGGTTGCTGCTGATCCTCATAAGGGCCCTTTCCTACAACATATCTAGATTTCTCTGAGGATAACCAGTTTCTGCATTACGCCAAGCCGTCTCCTTGCAAAATTCCTCATTGGCAACCTTCCATAAAAGGTATTGACCTCCATTTAGCACAGCTTTACACATATTAGCCCAATCTACTGGCGTCATATTCAATTTGTTGATGGATTCGACCAAGCTTACAATGAAGGGTGCTTGAGGACCATAGGTTGTTACAGCCCCTTTTAGCTGTTCACTATTTTGAAATTTAAAGCATGGTGAATTCGCTGCCCTCCTACCTCAAAATCAGGGCATGTTCATACTTGAGATCCTGTCTCAGGATCCGAACTATCAACTGTGGGGTTTGGGGGCCTCCCAGCATATGGAGGTGGCCTTGTTATTTGGACATTTACATCCTCTGGTGATAGAAAGGTGTTAGTAACAGTCTCCTGTAGAGGAGGCACTGTTGGTTGGACATTTACGCCCTCTAGTGATAGAAAGTTGTTAGTAGCAGTCTCCTTTTGTAACTTTGCCCCTGATGGCTTTTTCTGCCCTAAGCTTTGTTCTTCTATCTTTGTCTGAACTGAAGTCTTTGGACTAAGCAAACCAGATATGAACGTCCTCAATGGCAATGTGCCAACTGGCAGAGTCCCTGGGCTGTTCTTTTACCCCCTTTTAAATCTTCACCATGATGGTTCCATTATGGTATATTTAACAACTCCTTAAAAATCCATGAGCTATATTTTTGTATTGTATCAACGTATGCCCTGACTGTTCTTGACTTTACTGAGATGCCTCCTTCCTCTAACAATTTACTTAACACTCTTTCAGTTTGTTTTTTTTTACTAATTTCTGATCCCGTATTTCTACTATAATACAACCCAACAAGATGATGCCAAACAAAACCGAGACAGAATAAAATAAAAAGGGAACAACAAAAAGTCATTATAGCCTTTATCCTACTGACATGTGCATCCGTCCTTTTTCCCTATCTGTTCCTCAGAAGTAAATAATTTTTTCTCAGATGTGAGCGGTTTTTCATCCATCTCACTCATCTCCATGGACAGGCAACAAAAGTGAAGCAAAACAAAAGAGGAATCTTAAATGGCTACCCATCCCCTCGCCCTTTGCTCAGGGGCGAGCAGTTTACCTTATCACTTACCCTCAGTGGCTCCCCGTGCAAGCCATAAAAATGCTGCAGTCTGGCTGGGCACGATTCAAGAGCCACTTTTCAAAAGAAACAAACTTTATTTTTAGAAACACACATGCCAAACAAAACAGCTCGTCAGGAAAAACCCTCAGAGCCCAACTGCCACCATTGGCTTCCTTGCAAAGTTTCTGTCACACCCACAAGCCTCTCCACCTCCCACAATCCTCCTGCTCTTGAGGCTATTTAGCTGGGTCAGGTGGGTGGAGCCAAAAAAGTCCCACAATGAGCAGCTCTGTGGTCTGAAAGGGCAGGGAAACTGCCCAATGAGCATCACCGCAGAGGAGCCAATCAGCTAGATGTTGCTGGGGCCGCTGTGAGCCAATAATCATCTGGGAGGGGAATGTTGCTGGTAGCTGGAAGTTTAATGGGGCCCCTTAAGCTGTGGCTTTCAACAAATTGCTGTCTCCTTTCTCTGTAGACTATTCAGCACGTGTATTTTTATATGCACATATAGAATCCTACCTGTTATCACACGTACATTTTTGTGAGGTTGCTGACTAGGCAGATACAAGTTATGAGAAGAGATCTCTCCTCTTAAATACTGTTGGAATTGAAAATTCAACCTATGGGTGAGCTTGCTAGTAGAACAACATTATATATAGATCCATTTTCAGTGAAATCAATATTTTTGCACCTGTGGATGATACATATTTCATGATGAATTTCGATTGGCAAATATATTGCTAGTTTTAATGTCTGTCTGTGTGTGTGTGTGTGTGTGTGTGTGTGTGTGTGTGTGTGTGTATATATATATATATATATATATATATATACTCTCCAAATTTTTCAAAATATGAAATATATGAATCTTATTATACACTCCTTAAAATCATTCATATTTATGTATGTGGATTTATGATCAACTATTCACAAGATTATTCTCAGAAATATTCATCCACCTTAAATACAGATTTGTTTCCTAGTACTGAAGACTAACTTCCGTGAATGGTGCACACAAATCCTAATATTTCTACAGTAAAACCTAGTTCAACATCAATGCAAGCATTTTCCTATGGGACATGATGTGTATTTTGCAGTTCATTTTTATTAAACAGTGGTACATTACTATTTCTTCAGTTTAAGCACATCATATGATATATATTTCATCCACAAGTTCACAAATTTATAGGCATTTGTTTCAATTTCAATCACCTCCTGCTTCAGAACACATATATTCCTCCAGGGTTCTTGACTGGTCTTGTCATGAGACTTCTTTCCAAACACATTATTTTTGATTTTCATAATCATATTTGAACCAAAACTCACACACTCTTCATGATAAACCATAACCCTAATATTACCATTAGATGTATAACTGGTTGTAATGAATGTATGAATATCAATTTAAGATTTCCAGTATATTTTCAGATATCAAATCAATCCACTATTTAAAGTTGGAAACAGTTATATTATTTATTCACAGTATGGTCTATTCATACATTATTTCTATATCCATTGACACAGGGTACTCCACTTTTTTCCCCCAATATTTATACGTCTTCAAAATATTGCCCCCAGTAATGGTGGAAGAAATGCTCATGTCACCTGATCTACATATAAATTTTAACACAGTAATATTCTGGACACAGAAAGCAAAAGTCACTCTTATGATTGTAGCAAAGCCTAAAAGAAAAGTGAGCATGGATTACTAAAAATATCCATGTCCCGGTTTCTTAATGCTGTAAAATGTAAATCCTATTGATAAATCCTATGTATTTGTTTCTTTCTAAGATTATATATTCAAACTCAACCCTGTTCAAAATGTCTAATCCTATCCCTCACTTTATACGTTGCCTGATTTCTTAATGTCTCTATTGATATCTGCTTTCCTACATATTTTCCCCATTTCATCATTGTGTCTCACTCTTCACATGTGCTGATATTTACATTCACTCTCTTATTGAAAACCAATTGCTAAAAATCTTTTGGTCCAAATCCTATACTCATTTTTGTTTCTAAACCTAGAGAATATCGTCCTAAACCTACGGACTTTCCATTTGTGACTGCATGTTCTCTTCAACTTTCAATCATCCAAGGTACAAGGTCCTATGTCATTGTATATCGATTTATCTGAGACATCTGTGCAGAACATAATTCAAAGATAAGTAACCCACTCAATGGCCCAATGCCCATCTGAGCTTCAAATCCTGCCTAGATTTCTGTTTTCATACTTTTATTTTACCTATATATTCTTGTAAATATTGCAGATTCCCAGAACGAATATTCATCCTGCAGAATGATTCCTAACCCAAATCGAACGTGTTATTAACCCTAACCATACACTGTTTCCTCAATCTAACTTTACAGAAGAGCAGGGACAGTGTGACCAGCAAAGTCTCAGTGGAGAAACCCTGCTTTGGGCCTTTTGCTTACCTATTTTTCTGTTGCCCTGAATGTCAGGAAGTTCTTTACCTCAGGCTAACCCTTTGTAAAGCCTGAAGAAAACAGTTTTCAAATGGAATTGAATGGGCATCACCTATGGCTCTTTGCTTAATTTCTTTGGAAAGGGATGTGTCTGAATCAGCCTCTTGGCCCTGTGTGAGGCTGTGACTTAGATTCTCAGCACCTGATGGATCTAAAGAAAGATCCCATGTGTGCATCCAAAACCAAAATGGCAAAAAGTTCACTCATTTTGGATGAAGTATCTTCCCTTCCTCTATTAGATTCCTGACCTCCATCAATTGAGAATAGGGATTTTTTGGGTCATATGAGTTCTTCAATCCCTAAAGAGGTGCTTGGGTTTCTCATGATTCCAATTCACATAAAGAATCTGTACCTATCAATCAGAAGTAGTCAGTCAATATTGCTCCCAGAAATGGTGGAAGAAATACTCATGTCACCTGATCTTCATATACATTTATTCACAGAAATATACTGGACACTAAATTCAAAGTTCACATTTATGATTGTACCAAAGCCAAAATGGAAAATTAACATAGATTACTAAAATCATCCATGTCCAAGATTACTTATGCTCTCAAATGTCAATCCTATTGATGACTACATATTTGTTTCTTCCTAAGATTGCATATTCAAACTCAACCCTTTGAAAATGTCTAAGCCGATCTCTCACTTTTTACTTTGCCTGATTTCATAATGTCCCTATTGATATCTGCTTACCTACATATTTTTCCCACTTCATCATTGTGACAGACTCTTCACATGTGCTGACATTTAAATTCATTTTCTAACCGAAACCCTATTGCTAAAGAAATTTTGTTCCAAATCATACACTCACCCTTTTTTCTATACCTACCTACTATCTTCCTATTCCTACTGACTATCCCTTTTTGACTGGATGTTCCCTTCTACATTCAATCATCCAAGGTACAAGGTCCCATGCCATTGTATATTGATTTATCTGAGACATCTGTGCAGAATGTAATTCAATGCTAACTACCACAATCAAGTGCCCAATGCCCTTCTGGGCTTCCAATCTTACTTGGATTTCTGTTTTCATACACACTGTTCACCTCTATATTCTTATAAATTTCGCAGGTTGCCAATACCATTATTCATCCACAAAATGATTCCTAACCCAAATTGAACCTGTTATTAACCCTAAACATACATTGTTCCCTCAATCTTACTTTACAGAAGAGCAGGGACAGAGGTGGTCTTATAATACTGGAATGTAGAGATCCTCTACCTGCTGAGAACTTCAAAGATCCATGCTGAAAGGATCCCTGGAGAATATGTAGGCAGTTATGAAGGACCTGAGAGAGCACAAGTCATCTTCCATGGCAAACAACCTGGTCAGGATGAAGGGTTGTGTCTTAATCAGCCTCTCTCTTCTTAATGTAGAGAAGATGGACCAAATCAGGCCTGTATGGAGAGCTGTTCCCAGGTGCCTATGGTTGATATACCATTTTAACTTGTGAAATTGTCACATTAAGTAGGGGAAGCCTCCATCTCATGGGACCCTTGGAAGCAACTGTTAGGACAAAGTGGTTGCCAAGGCAGTGACTTCATTCAGATCCTGAAGGAAGTAACCTCACCTCACTTCCTCGGTGATGGAAATTGACATCCAGGAAGCCAAGCACACAGAGCCTGTCCCAGTCCCACTCCCAGTGGTGTCACTAGTTTTGAATTACCAAGGACAGAGTCAGTCTATCTTGGTACCTACAGATGTGAGAATGGCCATATGCCAGGAAAGCTCTGAAGAGGGGGCTTGTATGAGAAAAGAGATAGTGGCTCACCACTGGCTTCTGACAAGTCTCAGTGAAGAAACCCTGCTTTGGTACTTTTAATTACCTATTGTTCTGTTGCTCTGAATGTCAGGAAGTTTTTTGCCTCAGGCCACCCCTTTGGGAAGCCTGAAGAAAAGAGTTTTCAAATGGAAATGAATGGGCATCATCTGTGGCTCCTTGCTTAATTGCTTTGGAAAGGGATGTGTCTGAATCAGCCTCTTGGCCCTGTGTGAGGCTACGGCTTAGATTCTCAGCACCTAATGGATCTAAAGAAACATCCCACGTTTGCATCCAAAACCAAAAAAGCCAAAAGAGCAGTCATTGTGGATGAAGTCTCTCACCTTCCCCTGTAATTTTCCTGACGTCCTTCTATGAGAATAGGGATCCTTTGGCTCCAATGAGTTCTTCAAAGCCCTGCAGAGACTAGACCATACGTTCATAGGTTTCTCATGACTCCAATTAACATAAAGAATCTAAACCCCACAGTCATTAGGCCTCAAAATGGAGAATCAGAGCAGTATTAAAGGCAGGCCTCTTTGATCACTCCTGGTTCACAGGAAGGGTGTCCCAGCCACACTGACTTTAGGCAAATGGGGGCAAGGGACCTTATTTTGGATACTGTCTTTGGCTGTGCCCCTCATGAAAAACTACAGCCTGAGGTTATGATGAGTGTCTATATGAAAGAAGATGAGGGCCATGTGGAAGTGTTTTGCTTTTAATTGTGGTCATTTTTGTGGCTGTTGGAAAAGATGATGGGTCCACCTGGTCTTGAACACTGGTGTGATTCCCCTTAGAGACTGAGTTATGGAATGGACCTCAAAGAAGTATTGCCATGTATTGTTTTGGGATTTTAGGATGCCACGCATGAGAGTTGCCCTTGGAAACTGAGATCTAGGCCCAGGGTGGCTTTCCACAGAGCACTGGGAATCTCAGGAAGAATATCACATGATTTTATTCTTAAAGAATTGGCAGCCATAGTTGCAAGTCAAAACACAAATGGACCACACATTGTAGACCTCAAACGTCTGGCTTAATGTGACCTTTTTGCCTGTCTTTGGGAAGCCTTGCCTGTTAGAATTCTCCAGAGCTTTTATTGAAATGAGCTTCCTCTCCATTTAATGGTTCCTGAATGAATTGAAACCCACAGTCCCTCCAACTTCATCCTTGAAAAATGCCTGATAAAAAACATGAAATTTTTGAAATTCCCATGACCGCTTCGCACTGTAGAATCTTTGGATGTCCTATTGATGATCACGAGTGTACCAGACAGTGCCTGATTGACTGGGTTTCATGAAAATGGTGTAGAACAGAGATGGCAGTAATTTGGAGCCTGCTGAGTAGTTGGCCTAGAAAAGTGGTGTGAAGGTGTGTGTTAAAACATCTGTGGTTGGGTGATGTGGATCTGCCATTGGCTTTCAAATGGTTTGTGAGTGACATGGTGCAGCCCCCAGACCCTTGTATGTAAAGGCATGTTGTTATATGGAGAGGTTTCAGTGCAATGTTTAGAATCAGATTGCTAAGGTGAAGGGGGCAAGCTATGTGGGATAGAAGCCTGATTGGTGCATTCTCCTGCAGACCCTTACCCACCACATGTGACAGAACTCTTTTCAGTACTGTGTCCCAGTTGAACTCTTCGTATTTCATGAAGCAAATACCAAACTTCCAGTGCAGCTGCAAGAAACACAACAAAATTGGAGGATGAGCAAATGGCTTCCAAACTGGAAGACACTTAGCCCCCAGTGACAACAGTTTACCTACAAAAAGAGAATTCAGCACTGCTGCCTCATGTCCTTTGGAAAATAAGAAACCATGTCCTCCAGGTAACATACATGCAGACCCAGCTTAATGGTCTCACTACAAAAGGAGCTAAAGCTCCTGACAACAACATATATTTTAAGTGCCCAACCTCAGAGGCAGTTTCTCAAGAAGTCTTTAGTCCAGCAGAGCTCCATGTTTGTGGAGTTTTACCCTCTCCCTTACATTTGGAAACTCCTCTACCACCTCCAAAGTTGTGAACTCCTGAGCATTTTCCATTCTTGATGTGTATTCACAGATTTTCTAACTCTTCTCCTCTAATTGTGTCTTAGTTGGGGTGAAGGTAATGTCAAGGCATTGTTCTGAATGAGAGTGTGAAGATTTTTGGGTAGCACATATTTGCATACACATTGGATTCTTTCTCCAATTTTTCATTTGAAATACTGAATCCCTGACTGTAAGGGGTAGAAGGAATTCTTTTTCAAAGAATAGCCTGACACTTACAAGAAACAGCCCCCAGGGAGACATCCTGTCTGGGAGACATCCTGTAGTCATCTGTGTTCCTGAGACATCCTGTGGCCATCTGTCTTCCTGAAATATTCTGAGGTTATCTCACCTTGTGAAGACATCCAGGAACTGCCGATAAGAGAGCTTTCAAATCTCCAGCATATAAATTCCCCTGTGTGAACAATAAAAGTTTGCATCTTGATCAGAACTTTTGTCTTGCTGTCATCTCTCATGTCTCTTGTCCCTTCATTCCTCCCCATCTAGGTTCGCTACCCACGTTGATGTGTCCTGCAGGCTGGGACAACTGGCGCCCAACGACTGGGGCTCGAGCCTTTGACTGAGGGGGAACCCCGTCCTCCTGGAAGATTTGGACAAGTGGAGCTCACGATTGCCTCAGCAGACACCACTGAGAGACAGATCCAGGAGGAGAGTGGGGATGACGCACAGTGAGTGACCCACCATGGGAAAAGCAATTTCGTCACATGATTTGTTTTTGTCAGGCCAAAAGGAATCCCTAAATACATGGGGGCACGTGTTAAGAAAAATGACTTAAAATTTTTCTTTTCATACATTGAAAAATTGTTTCCATGGTTTCCCCTTGAAGGGACCATTGATGGTAAAAGATGGCTTAGAGTAGGAGACATTTTAAAAGATTATTATGAATCCTTTGGCCCAGAAAAAGTGTCTGTTCCTACCTTTTCTTTCTGAAAATAAATTAGTGAAATTCTTAAAAGTTCACCCTTTGACAATGGTACCTTAATACTTGTCAGGATTGGGGAAGAGACTATGCAAAAGACCTCTCGTCCCTTCTCGGCATGCCCATCAGTTAGTATAGACATAGACCCTTCTTAGTCTCCCCAGGACCCTGGGAACCTTCCTGATCTTCCTCAAAATCCCACCCTAATGAATAAGGCTCCAATGGTTTCCAACAGCCTTTATGCAGTTTTAAATCCCAGAGAAACATTGACCCCTGGACAGGAGGCTACCTTGGAGAAGGAAGCAGCTCGCTACCATTCAGAAGACCCGCCACCTCTCAGGACCCTGCCACAGCCTATAGGACTTACACATTCCCCTCCCTCCTATATCCCTCCTGCCTTTTGTGCTCTGGCCCTTCAGGGGCCAAATGTCCCCCCAGATATTTTTTCCCCACTTCCCTTGCCTAATCCGGCTCCCTTGAGAGAGTCTCTCCAACATGGATGGGAACAGATCCAATTTTTAAAAGAATAAAGATCCCTTGACTCTGAGCTCTCTCCATTAGCCTTAGGAATGGAGTCAACACAAGCTGACCCACAGTGGTCTAATACAAAGGCGAAGCCGCTCCATCGGCCTGTGCTCGCCTTCCCAGTCACCAACAGTCAGATAGATAAGCCTGCTCAGGCTGAGGTCAAAGACTTACAAGAGGATCAAGAGGAGGAAGCGGAGGAAATGGATCAAGGAGATCAGGACTTAGAGGATGAGAAGTTCACCCCTAGGCAGGAAGGAACCCAGAGTGTCTACAAAAACTTTAGCCTCCATTTTCTTGAAAAACTTAAAAAGGCTTGTGCTCACTATGGCCCCACTGTGCCCTACACGTTGGCTTTATTAGAAAGCCACAACACACAATTTCTTACTCCCAATGATTGGAAATTTTTAGACCGAGCTGCCCTCAGTGCCGGAGACTTCCTACTATGGAATGCAGATTTCAAAGAGCCCTGTCAGAAACTGCTCAAAAAAAATTTAACAAAGGCCTCCTCTAAATCCTGGACTTATGTTAAGCTAGTGGGCAATGCAACTTTTGACACTAAAACTAAACAGGCACGATTCCCTGCTGGACTTTTTGCGCAGATTTAGATGGCTGGCTTACATACTTGGAGACGCCTCCCTGAAAGGGCCTCGGCTATCACTTCCCTGGCCAGAATTCGACAAGGGCCCGACGAGCCTTATAGCGACTTTGTTCCCTGGCTTAACCTAGCTGCGGAATGCTTGCTTGGACCAAGCGAAAGCGAAAGCACCTTTGTAAAACATCTTGCCTTTGAAAACGCCAACCCAGCATGTCAGGATGTTCTTCGACATCATTAGGATAAAGGGAAACTTTCTGACTTTATTAGAGTCTGTGCAGGGGTGGGTGCAGCCCATGCCATGGGTCTCACTTTAGTGCTCCCTTTACCAAGGCCTTTTACAATCCTGGCTCACGTATTTGCTTTACTTGTAAACAACCAGGCCACTTTGCACGCAAGTGTCCGACAGGCAAACAAAGAGTAAGAATAGCGTCTCCTCAAACTGGAGCTAAACCGCCCCCAGCTACACTTTGTCCTTGATATGGTAAAGTTCATCACCGGGCCAGTGAGTGTAGATCAATGACAAATGCCCTCGGACAGCCTATTTCTTCCTGCTTCTCAGGAAACTCCCTGGGGCAATAAGGTTTGTTCCCTTCCAAACTCCCAACCTACCTCAAAATCCTTCTCCACAATTGGCTCCCTCCAACTACCCACTCCAGGCAGTGCAGGATTGGACTTCTGTACCACCACTGATACAACATTAGACTAAATGCAAGGGCCCCAGATAATACCAACTGGAATTATGGGTCCCCCTCCATCTCATACGTGTGCCCTTCTTCTTGGAAGAGCCTCTACTACCTTAGAAGGTGTTCAGGTCTTCCCTGGCATTAATGATAATGATTTCACTGGAGAAATAAAAATACTGGCCACAGTTATTAATAGAGTTGCGGCCATCCCAGGAGGAAAAAGTCTTGCACAATTAATACTCCTTCCCTTAGATTAAGGGGCACTTCCACCACCCAAACCTACTGTGGGGGACTGCCTCCTTGGGCTCCTCTGAAGTATATTGGGTTCATCCCATTTCTCATAATAAACACACCCTTACCTTACTTATTGAAGGAAAGGAATTCCAAGCAATTTTAGTTACTGGAGTTGATGCGACAATTATTTCTCAAAAATACTGGTGAACAGGTTGGCCCCTCACCCCATCCTTGACTGACCTTAAAGGGATAGGAAAGTCAAAAAATCCTCTGGTCAGCTCTACTGCTCTTAGCTCGACTGATAAAGAGGGTAATAAGGGAACTGTCACTTCTTTCGTTGTTCCTGACCTCCCTGTTTACCTATGGGCCCGAGATATTTTGAGTCAAATGGAAGTTATTCTTGCCAGTCCCAATTCCATGGTGACTCATCAAATGCTCCGTATAAATTTTGTCCCTGGTACAGGCCTTGGGAGGCTGAGACAAGGACTGGTGGGGCTTATACAACCCATAAAAAAAATACATATGGACTTGGATATTTGGATTTTTAGTGTCAGTCCCTGATCCTCCTGTACCCCATGCAGATAAAATTATTTGGGATACTCAGACTCTTGTGTGGGTGGATCAGTGGCCCCTTACCCATGAAAATTTGGAGGCTGCCTCCATGTTAGTGAAGGAACAGGTGGCAGCCCGCCGTGTAGAGCCCTCAACCTCACCATCGTACACTCCTATTTTTGTTATCAAGAAAAAATCAGGCAAGTGGTGCCATTTACAAGATTTGTGTGCCATTAATAAAGTTATACTCCCGATGGGAGCACTACAGCCAGACATTCCCACACCAGTGACTATTCACAAAAACTATTGTAAAATGGTTATGGACTTAAAAGTTTGCTTTTTTATCATTCCTTTACATCCTGAGGATAGACCCTATTTTGCCTTTAGTCTTTCTTGCATTAATATTCAGGGCCCTATGCAGAGACTTCAATGGAAGGTTCTTCCCCAAGGTATGGCCAACAGCCCTACTCTTTGCCAAAAATAGGTTGCTCAAGCAGTAGACCCTGTGAGAGAGTGAGGGCCACAAATTTATATTTTACATTATATGGATGATTTGTTAATTGCTGCACCTAATACCCATGACCTTAATAATTGTTACTTGGACTTTTACAAAATCCTCACTACCTTGGGACTACAGATAGCTCCTAATAAGGTTCAAACACAGGACTCTTATAAGAGTTTGGGCCTTAAAATTCTAGAAAATCAGATCCAAATTTCTAAAATACAAGGACGTGTGGACCATCTTCACACCCTTAAAGATTTTCAGAAATTACTGAGGGATATTCAATGTCTAATAACATATTTAAAATTATGCACTTGTGTACTTTTGACCCTTAATGATATTTTGAGAGGTAATTTCCACCCCTCCTCCCCTCAAAATCTTACTCCCAAGGCATGACAGGCATTAAACCAAGTAACAGAAGCCATTGCCCAACAATTTGTTACACAAATTTCTTATAACCTTCCTCTGGTTCTGGTTATTTTACACACTACTCATACACCCACAGGAATATTTTGGCAGCGAGATCCACATTTTAAAAATAAAGACTGCCCCTTGTTTTGGGTCCATTTACCCACCACATCCTCGAAGGTTATTACTGTTTATCTTGCTCAGGTAGCTTCTATTATTTTTAAAGGTCATTTGATTTCTCTACAACATTTTGGCAAACACCCTGATAATATTTCTATTCCATATACTAAGGACCAAACCCAATTTTTACTAGAGACAAGGGATGAATGTGGTATTGCCCTATCAGGCTTTTGGGAACAATTGATCACTACCTCCCCAAAACCCCCTTTTACATTTTGTCCAGTTACATCCATTTACTTTTCCTGAAATTACTCAAAAGGCTTCCATTCCTCAATCCCTTACTGTCTTTACAGACGGTTCCTGTAATGGCCGAGCGGTCTTTGTTGTCAATAACAAGACTACCACCTTTGATACTGTCTATCAGTCACCACAGTTTGTGGAATTGTTTGACATAACACAAGTTTTTATAACATTTTTTATAATCCTGTTAATATTTATAAAGACAGTGCCTACATTGCTCATTCTGTGCACCTGCTGGTGATTTCACCCCCCATTAAGGCTTCTAACAATGCGGCCTTTCTGTTTCACCAGCTTCAGCAGCTAATTCAGGCCAGACAACACCCATTTTTCTTAGGACACATCAGGGCACACTATGATCTTCCCAGACCTCTAATTCAAGGTAATGCCCAAGCTGATGCAGCAACTCGTTCCATCTTTCCAATTTTTGTTGGCTCCATTCAAAAGGCCATGGAGTTACACAATATACACCATTTAAATTTCCAGAGCCTTTGATTACTTTGTAAAATTACCAGCAACAGGCACGAGAAATAGTAAAAGCATGCCCTGGTTGTCCTGTCTCCCTCCCCATTCAACACTTGGGAGTTAACCCCCGAGGATTACTGCCCGATCAGTTTTGGCAAATGGATGTTACACATTTTCTTGAATTTGTAATAACCAAATATATACACGTTTCTGTAGATACCTTCAGCGGCTTTATTTTTGCATCACCACATTCTGGAGAGGCTACCAAAGATGTCCTTTCTCATCTTGTTTCAGCCTTTTCTGTTATGGGTAAACCAATACATATTAAAACAGATATTTATCCTACATTTACCATTGCCAAGTTTAAACAGTTTTGTGCTACCTTGCAAATTTGTCATACTACTAGAATTCCATACAACCCTCAGGGCCAAGGCATTGTGGAACTTGCCCACGTTAACTTAAAAACTTGGCTATCCCTCCTTAAGGCTTCCTCCCTTGTATTTACCACACCCAGGCATCGCCTTAACAATGCATTATTTGCCCTTATTTTTCTTACCCCAGACAATGAAGGCGATTCGGCAGCAGACAGACACTGCCATCCCTCGTCCAATTCTGTTCGCCCACCTGTTATGTGACACAATCCACTTACAAATAAATGGAAAGGCCCAGATCCTGTCCTCATCTGGGGAGGAGGCTCAGCTTGTGTTTTGGACCAAGATCAAACAGCCCCAAGATGGTTACCAGAACTCCTGGTTAAACAGGTTAATGACTTACCTCAAAACAGGGACAGAGGCACTCCTCATGAGGACAAAATTTCCTCTTTTTCAGATGCAGCCAACAATCTGCCAGCCTTGGAATAACAGTTTCTGTGGGCACAGGTACACTGGCTTAGGCACGTCTATTCACTCTTACCATCACCTCTCTCAACAAATTATAAACTCTATCAGGAACAACTGATAAAAACTCTATCAGGAACCATTAAAGATTTGCAGGACCAAATAGACTCCCTGGCAGAAGTGTTCCTTCAAAAAAGACGAGGCTTAAATTTGCTGACAGCTAACCAGGGAGGTATTTGCTTGGCCTTAGGGGAACGATGCTGCATTTATGCCAATAATTCTGGCATAGTATGCACTAAAATTAAGCAGCTTCAAGAAGATCTAGAAAAGAGATGAAGGGAAATATTTGAAAATCCCCTCTGGACTGGGCTTAATGGATTTTTACCCTACCTTCTTCCCCTATTAGG
This sequence comes from Callospermophilus lateralis, assembly GCF_048772815.1. NCBI lineage: Eukaryota > Metazoa > Chordata > Mammalia > Rodentia > Sciuridae > Callospermophilus > Callospermophilus lateralis. The sequence goes on along the minus strand of NW_027514379.1, from coordinate 834,556 downwards.
CCCTTTGTTGGGTTTACTTTTAATGGTGTCCCTAAAACCCTGCATTATAAACAGGCTGGTACAATTTATTAAAGAACAGATTAATATTTTGGCCTCTAAGCCCATACAGGTCCACTATCATTGCCTGGATATGGAAGACCATGCTGCCAACATTTAAAAGGATGTTCTACCCTCCTCACAAGCTTATTTCTTAAGTTTACATGCCCACAGATCTCGCTTTCTTACATAAAACTCTAAGTAACAGCTCTGACCAACGATCTTCTGCACTTGCCATAAGGGTTCGTCCTCCATGGGCCGCTCCACTTGGGGGAGGACGCACCCATGGAGTGAGGACGTTAGGGCATAATAACGGAGGGTGCAGGAAGGACTGCAGGAGGATGGATCCATGGTTCACAAAATCCGTCTTCTGAGTGACACGCTCTGGTGCATGGCAGTTGGCATGCTTCCCCCTCAAAGCCGTCTCCTCAAAAAACATGCCAAGGCCACCACGAAATCTAGTAAACATGCTCGATCAGATAAGGAGATATTCTAAGGCCTGCTAGAGAAACAGAGCCTCTATAACCCCTAAAACATTGGCCTGTAAGGTATGGTCAAATATTTTATATAAGAAAGGGAGGAGATGTCAGGGGCTAGAAGGAAGTTCTCCTTCAAAGAATAGCCTGACACTTACAAGAAATAGCCCCCTGCGAGATATCCTGCCTGGGAGACATCCGCAGCCATCTATCACCCTGAGACATCCTGCAGCTATCCGTCTTCCTGAAATATCCTGAGGTTATCTCACCCTGTGAAGACATCCAGCAACTGCCGATAAGAGAGCTTTCTCTTCCGCAGCATATAAATACACTGTGAGAACTATAAAAGTTTTCAGCATGATCAGAAATGTTGTCTTGCTGTCATCTCTCATGACTCTTTTCCCTTCATTCCTCCCCAACAAGGTTCAACGCCCACGTTGAAGTGTCCAGCCGGCCCGGACACCTGACACTAAACCATAACCTACTAGACTCTGACTACTAATACTAATATGATGGAGAAAAATAATCCAACAGAATGGAAATGCAAGCAGTACAGATGAGGCATGGTGAATAGTTGGACTTGCCTTTTGAATGATATAGGGTAGGTGTTATAAATCTAGCTAATTTATAATTGAAATAGTTCTCCACATGTTTTTAAAGTTAACAAATATGTGAATACCTGTCTCCCATTCTCTGTAGCCAATTCAGCACATGTATTTTTATATGCACATATAGAATCCTACCTGGTATCACACATATATTCTTCTGAGGTGTCTGACTTGGCAAATACAAATTGTGAGAAGAGATCACTCCTCCTAAACTCTGTTGGAACTGAAAATTCAACCTATGGGTGAGCCTCCTAGTAGAAAATTCAACCTATGGGTGAGCCTCCTAGTAGAACAACAAGCCATACATAAATCCATGTTTAGTAAAATAAATATTTTTGCATCTGTGGCTGATGTACATTTCATGAAGAATTTCGATTGGCATATATATTGCTACATCGTATTGTCTGTTTTTGTTTTTTTTAATATATATATATATATATATATATATATATATATATATATATATATATACAATCTTCAAATTTTTCCAAATATAAAATATATGTGTCTTATATACACTACCTAAATTCTTTCATGTTCATGTATGTGGATTTATAATCAACATTTCACAATATTATTCTCAGAAATATTCATCCACCTGAAATACATATTTGTTTCCTATTACTGAAAACTAACTTCAGTGAATGGTGCATACAATCCTAATATTTCTACATTAACTGACCCTGTTTAACATCAATGCAAGTAGATTCCTATGGGACATGATGTTTATTTTGAAGTTTCTTTTATTCAACACTGGTACAATACAATTTCTACAATTTACGAACATCATAGGACATATATTTCATCCATAAGTTCAAAAATTTATAGGCATTTGATTCACTTTCAATCATTTACTGATTCAGAACACATGTATTCCTTCAGGTTTCTTAACTGGTCTTTTCATGAGACTTTATTTCAAACACATTATTTTCAATTTCCATAATCATTTTGAAGCAAAACTCACACACTCTTCATGATAAAACATAACCCTAATATTACCATTAGATGTATTACTGGTTAGAATGAATAATTGTATATCAATATAAGATTTTCTGTATATATTCAGATATCAATTCAATCTATTATTTAAAGTTGGAACCAATTATATTATTTATTCACAGTATGGTCTATTCATGAATTATCTCTACATTCATAGACAAAGGGTACATCTATTTGTAACCCCAATACTAATTTATTCGTCTTCAAAATGTTGCTCCCAGAAATGGTGGAAGAAATACTCATGTCACCTGATGTACGTATGCATTTATCACAGTAATATTCTGGACACAATAAGCAGAGGTCACACTTATGATTGTACCAAAGCCTAATTGGAAAGTGAGCATGGATTACTAAAAACATTCATGTCCAGGTTGCCTAATGCTCTCAAATGTCAATCCTATTTATGACAACATATTTGTTTCTTCCTAAGACTATATATTCAACCTCAACTCTGTTCAAATGTCTAATCCTATCACTCACTTTATACTTTCCCTGATTTCCTAATGTCTCTATTGATGTCTGCTTTCCTAAATATTTTCACCAGTTCACCATTTTGACTAACACTTCACATGTGCTGACATTTACGTTCACTGTCTATGTGATACCCTATTGCTAAAGAACTTTTGGTCCAATTCCTGTACTAACTCTTCTTCTGAAACGTACAGAATATCTTCCTAATCCTACCGACTATCACAGTTTGAATGGATACTCACTTCTACATTCAATCATCGAAGGTACAAGGTCCTATGCCATTGATTATTGATTTATCTGAAACATCTTTGCAGAACATGTATCAAAGCTAAGTATCCCAATCAAGAGTGCAATGCCCTTCTGGGATTCCAATCTTACCTAGATTTCTGTTTTTTATACTTATATTTCACCTATATGTTCTTATAAATATCACAGGTTCCCAATACCATTATTCATCAAGCAGAATGATTCCTAACCCAAATCAAACCTGTTATTAAGCGAAACCATACACTGTTCCCTCAATCTAACTTTACAGAAGAGCAGGGACAGTGTTGGTCCTAAAATAGAGGAATGTAGGGAATCTTCCACCTGTTGAAAAACTCAAAGTTTCATTCAGAAGTGATCCCTGGAGAAGATATAAGCACCACTGAAGGACCTGAGAGAGCAAAAGTCAACTTCCATGGCAAACAACCTGGTCAGTATGAAAGGTTGTTACTGAATCAGCCTCTCTGTTCTTTTTTTTATTATTGGTTGTTCAAAACCTTACAAATCTTTTGACATAACATATTCATACATTAGCATACATTAGCTTCAAGTGATTTATGAACTCCCATTTTTACCCCAGATACAGATTGAAGAATCACATCGGTTACACATCCACATTTTTACATAATGCCATACTAGTAATTGTTGTATTCTGCTACCGTTCCTATCCTCTACTATCCCCCCTCCCCTCCCCTCCCATCTTCTCTGTCTACCCCATCTACTGTAATTCATTTCTCACCTTGTTATTTTCCCATTCCATTCACAACCTCTAATATGTAATTTAGTATAACAATGAGGGTCTCCCTCCATTTCCATGCAATTCCCCTTTTCTCTCTCTTTCCCTCCCACCTCATGTCTCTGTTTAATGTTAATCTTTTCTTCCTGCTCTTCCTCCCTGCTCTATTCTTAGTTGCTCTCATTATATCAAAGAAGACATTTGGTATTTGTTTTTTAGGGATTGGCCAGCTTCACTAAGCATAATCTGCTCTAGTGCCACCCATTAGAATATGGACCCAACAGTCCTGTTTGGAGAGCTGGTCTTGGGTGCCTATGGTTGATATACATTCTAACTTGTGAAAGTGTCACAGTACGTAGGGGCAGCCTCCATCTCATGGGACCCTTGGAAGCAACTGTTAGGACAAAGTGGTTGCTAAGGCAGTGACCTCATTCAGTTCCTGAAGGAAGTGACCTCACCTCACTTCCTTGGTGATGGAACTCTAAGAACTTGTTATCCAGGAAGACAGGCACCCAGAGCCTGTCCCATTCCCAGTCACAGTGGTCTCACTTGTTTGTATATACCAAGGACAGAGTCAGTCTTTCTTGGTACCTACTGATATGAGAATGGCCAAATTCCAGAAAAGCTCTGAAGAGGGGCCTTTCCTGAGGAAAGCAGATAGTGGTTCACCACTGGCTCCTGACATCTTCACAGAGTTGGTTAAGGAGACCAGATCTGAGACAGGACAGGCCATTTCTGGGGAACATACTATGGCCCACCAGTCAGAGGACACTCTGGATAGTCACCGACCTACTTTGGGGAAGGAGGTGGCTCTGTGGGTGTCGCTGTGTGTTTGTGGATTTGTCTCATGTTCTGAGAATAGATAGAAAAGGCAGTTTGTTTGGTTTTGAGTGAACTATTTCTAGTAAGTCATTTGACAAGGCGAGTGTTTCTATGTCTATGTATCCCACTGTGTCCATGGTTATAGACATTAGAAAAGAGAATGCATCAATTGATGTGTCCTGTCTAGTAGAAAGCTTCCCATCATTTATTCTGCCAAATTGATGAATGGATTTTGGCTTGCCTTATCGATGGGCAACACGTGCTATTTTCCAAAGTTCCTGCGTTCTTCCTGAATTCTGGCCACTCTACAGAATAGGCTCATGGTTTTGTGTCCAAGATATGTACCACTTCCAAGCCCTGTTACATGGCCATGTACTGGATAGCTGAAGGGAATGGCGAGCATCTCAGAAATCTCAAATATCAGTGTGACCAATAAAGTCTCAGTGGAGAAACCCTGCTTTGCTTACCTATTGTTCTGTTGCCCTGAATGTCAGGAAGGTCTTTGCCTCAGTCCACCCCTTTGTGAAACCTGAAGAAAACAGGTTTCAAATGGAAATGAATGGGCATCACCTGTGCCTTTTTGCTTAATTGCTTTGGAAAGGGATGTGTCTGAATTCGCCTCTTTGCCCTGTTTGAGGAAATGGCTTAGATTCTCAGCACCTGATGTATCTTAAGAATGATCCCATGTGTGCATCCAAAACCAAAATGGCCAAAAGAGCAGTCATTGTGGATGAAGTCTCTCCCCTTCTTCTGTTAGGTTCCTGACATCCATCAAGTGAGAATAGGGATCCTTTGGGTCAAATGATTTCTTCAAACCCTGCAGAAGCTAGCCGATAAGTGCTTTGTTTTCTAATGACTCCAATTCACATAAAAAATAAACCCCACAGTCAGTAGACCTCAAATTAGAGAAGCAGAGAAGTATTAACAGCAGGCCTATTTGATCACTCCTGGTTCACAGAAAGTGTGTCCAGGCAACCCTGATTTTAGGCCATTAAGGGGCAAGGGAGATTATTTTGGAGACTGTCTTGGGCTTCGCCCCTCATGGAAACATCCAGCCAGAGGTTATGATGAGTGTCTATATGAAAGATCATGAGGGCCATGGGGCAGTGTCTTGGTTTTAATTGTGGCCATTTGTTTGGTGGTTGGAAGAGATGACTGGGTCCACCTTGACATGAACTCTGGTGTGATTCCCCTTAGAGACTGAGTTCTGGAACTGAACTCAGAGAATTATTGCCATGAATTTTGTTAGGATTTTAGGAGGCCATGCATGAGAGTCCCCCTTGAAAACTGAGATCTAGGCCCAGGGTGGCTTTCAACAGAGCACTGGGAATCACAGCCAAGATATCACGTGATTTTATTCTGAAAGACTTGGCAGCCATAGTTGAGAGTCGAAACACACATGGTCCTCATTGTAGACCACAATGGGCCTGGCTTCAAGTGACCATTTGGCCACTTTTTGAGAAGCCTTGCCTGTGAGAATTCTCCAAAGCTTTCATTGAAATGTGCTTCCTCTACATTTAATGGTTCTGGAGTGAATTTTAACCCACAGTGCCTCCAACATCATCATTGAAAAATGGCTACAAAAATACCATAAAATTTTTGAAATTCCCATGACCAGGTGGCAATGGAGGACATTTGGATGTCCTGTTGCTGGTCATGAGTATACCAGACAGTGCTTTGATTGACTGGGTTTTATGAAAATCGTGTAGAACAGAGATGCCAATAAGTTGGAGCCTGCTGAGTAGTGGGCCTAGAGCCGTGGTGGTCAGGTGTGTGATAAAATATCTGTGGTGGGGCCTTGTGGATCTTCCATTGGCTTCCAAATGGCTTGGAACTGACATGGTGCAGTGAGCAGTCCCTTCTATGTAAAGGCATCTTGTAATATTGAGAGATTTCAGGGCAATGTTCAGAATCATGTTGCTATCGTCAATGGGGCAATATATGTGGGCTAGAAGTATGTTTGGTGCATTCTCTTGCAGAAACTGACCCACCACATGTGACAGAACTCTCTCCAGCACTGTGATCCACTAAAACTCCTTGTATTTTTGAATCAAATAGCAAACTCCTAGTGCAGCAGCAAGAAACACCATGAAATTTGGAGGATGACCAAATGGCTTCACAGTCCACATGGGGAGACACTTAGACCCCAGTGGTCACAGTTTACCTACAAAGAGCAAATTCAGCACTGCTGCCTCATCTTCACTGGAAAATAAGAAACCATGTCCTCCAGGTCACATAGATGCAGACCCAGCTTTGATGGTCTCACTACAAATGAAGCTAAAGCTCCAGAAAACAACATATTTTTCACGTGCCCAACCTCAGAGGCAGTTCTTCAAGAAGTCTTTAGGCCAGCAGAGCTCCATGTTTGTGGAGTGTTTACCCTGTCCCTTACTTTTGGGAACTCCTCTACCACCTCCAGTGTTGTGAACTACTGAGCATATTCCATTCCAGATATGTATTCACAGATTTTCTAACACTTCTCCTCTAATTGTGTCTTACTTGGGGCAAAAGTAATGTCAAGCCATAGTTCTTGATGAGAGTGGGAACATTTTTGTGTAGCACATATTTGCATACACATTGGATTCATTTTCCAATTTTCCATTTGAAATACTGAATCCCTGACACTAACCCCTACCCTACTAGACTCTGACTACTAATCATAATATCATGGAGAATAATAACCCAATCAGAATAGAAATACAAGCAGTTCAGAGGAGGCATGTTTGGTATTGTTGGACTTGCCTTTTGCATTATATACGGTAGGAGTTATAAATCTAGTCAATTTTTTTGTTGAAATAGTTCTCCGTGTGTTTTTAACGTTAACAAATATGTGAATTTATTTCTCCCTTTCTCTGTAGCCTAGTCAGCAGATGTATTTTTATATTCATATATAGAATCCTACCTGGTATCACACGTACATTTTTGTGAGGTGGCTGACTTGGCAGATACAAATTGTGAGAAGATATCACTCCTCCTAAACGCTGTTGAAACTGAAAATTCAACCTATGGGTGAGCCTCCTATTTGAACAACATTATACATAAATCCATGTTCAGTAAAACTAATATTGTTGGATCCGTGGATGATATGTATTTCATGATAAATTTCGGTTGGCATACATAATGCTACATTGTAATGTCTCTCTGTGTGTATATATATATATATATATATATATATATATATATATATATATACTCTCCAGATTTTTCAAAATATGAAATATATGTGCCTTATTGTGCACTCCCCAAATTCATTCATATTCATGTATGTGGATTTATAATCAACTTTTCAAAAGATTATTCTCAGAAATATTCATCAACCTGAAATACATATTGGTTGCCTAGTACTGAAAACTATCTTCAGTAAATGGTGCATACAAAACATAATATTTCAACATTGCAAGTTGGCCGCAAATAGAGTGCATCACACCCAGTGTACCACGCCACATTGCAGGTGAATAACGAGTAAAAATGACAAAAGACTATCTTGTTAGGATCTTATAGAAAAATGGGTGTGCACCGAAACCTAAAAGAATGATTTCCACCAACGAGGTCCGGTAATTGAGTCTCAAACGTGAGCTGAATATGCAACCGGAAATCCGGGCTTATTGATCCCTGTGGCCCGCCCCATGGCTGCAGACATCGAGGCACCACCGACAAGCGACTAGCATCCAGGGAGAAACGTTGTTGCAGATTCTGTGGAATCCTGCCGGCTGACACCGCACTGAGCCCCAGGCCGAGTTCGGGATTTCAGTCAGGGAAGGAAGCTCTACAGTTCTATCCCCCACAACGGAAACTCCACCAAGGAAACCAATGGCCACCATCTTGGAGAGCTGAAGTAACCACCGCCACTCTCCGATAGATTGCAACAATAAAACAGTTGTGTGTTTTCCGCTCATCTCCCATACAGTAGGAAATTTGCATAAAATCTCTCCTAAGCTTTCCAGGGGAGGGATTTTCAGAGAGAGCCTGCATAAAGATTGGGGGGGGAAACTAGAGGCACCTGACCTTCAACTCCCCCTCCCATCAGTGGTGAAAACGAAATCTGTCTAGCCAGGGATGGGGGAAAGGGCAAACGGAAAAAATAATAAAAATAGAGTGCTGGGGTTCCCAATAGACACAATCCACACCCAAGAAACGGCAAGCCAGAGTACAGTTTGAGCTGCCGAGGGCATTACTCAGGGGAAATCTGGTCTAGCAGGAGAAACCAGGACTAGCAGGAGAAACCAGGGGACTAGAGGCCAGGCCCGCGTGACTGGGCGCCTGGAGAACGCTCGCCCGCTGGCAACAGCCGGCCCGCTGCAGGTGCGACTGGACGGCTGGAGACTGCCTGCCCACCAGCGACCAATCGCCTGCCATATGCCCGCCCTAATGGGTGGCTAGAGATCGCACAACCGCCGGTGACAGCCCACCAGCTGACTGCGCGACTGGACAGCTTGTGACCACCTGCACGCCGGCGACCGGGAGCTGAAACCAAACAGAGACAGTACAGTCCCACACCCCCATGCGAACACCCGGGCAAAGAGCCTGGGGCCCACCATAGCAGAGAGGTGACATCACTGGAGCTCGGCCGTCGGAATTCCTTCCCAGTGGAATTCACTTTAGCATTCACAGTCTACCAACACAAAGGAGAGTCAATAGAGATATATAAAACCAAAACAAATATATAGAAGAGAGCAGAAACACAGCAATCAAATGGAGCTGGAAAGTAATGTGAACTTCATGAAAAAACAAGGGAAAAAGGTGTACAAATAATGCCAGACAACTTAATTTTACAGGAGGACCTAGAATCCTCAGAAACAGGGATAGGGAAAAAACTCAATGCATCCCTAACTCAGATGGAAAGAAATATTAGAGAAGACATGAGGCAGCAAGTCCAAGCAATAAAAGAATATTTTGAAAATGAATTAAACAAACAAATTCAAATGGCAAAGAACGAGCTTCACCAAAAGACAGAGATCTTAAAAAAAATCAAACAGTAATCCTAGGAATGCAAAAAAATATAAACCACATTAAAAATTCAAATGAGAATATTGTAAATAGACTAGATCAAGTAGAAGTCAGAAGATCAGATAATGAATACAAAGTTTATCAACTTGAAAAGAATATAGTCAACACAGAAAAGATGCTTATATCCCATGAGCAATCTATTTAAGAGATATGGGATGTCATAAAAAAACAAATTTGAGAGTCATTAGGATAGAAGAAGGCATAGAGATTCAAACCAAAGGAATGGACAACATATTAAATGAAATAATTCTAGAAAACTTCCCAGAGATGAAAGATGGAATGGATTGCCAAATCCTTGAAGCCTACATGACCTCAAACATTCAAAACCATAATAGACCAACTCCAAGACATAGAATTATGAAGATAGCCAACATGCAGAACGTGGATACACGTTCTTCTCAGCAGCACAAGGATCCTACTCAAAGATAGATCATATATTATGCCATAGGGCAACCCTTAGTAAATATAAAGGCGTGGAGATAATACCATGCACCATATCTGATCATATTGGAATGAAACTGGAAATCAATGATAAAAGAAGGAAGGAAAAATCCTACATCATATGGAAAAATGAACAATATTCTACTGAATGTTCAATGGGTTACAGAAGACATAAAGGAGGATATAAAAAATTCTTAGAGACAAATGACTATACAGACACAACATACTGGAATCTATAGGACACAATGAAAGCAGTTTTAAGAGGGAAATTCATTTCTTGGAGTTCTTTCCTCAAAAAAAAAAAAAAAACAAATAAACGAACTCACACTACACCTCAAAAACCTAGAAAAAGAAAACGAAAACAACAGCAAATGTAGTAGAAGACAAGAAATAATTAAAATTAGAGCAGAAATCAACGAAATTGAAACAAAAAAAAACATTGAAAAAATTGATAAAACTAAAAGTTGGTTCTTTGAAAACATAAATAAGATTGACAGGCCCTTAGCCATGCTAACGAAGAGAAGAAGAAAGAGAATTCAAATTACTAACATACGGCATGAAAAAGGCATTATCACAACAGACACTACAGAAATACAGAAGATAATTAGAAAGTATTTTTAAACCCTATATTCAAATGAAATAGAAGATAGTGAAGATATCAATAAATTTCCTAAGTCATACGATGTGCCCAGATTGAGTCAGGAAGACACACACAATTTAAACAGACCAATAACAAAGGAAGAAATATAAGAAGCCATCAAAAGACTACCAACCAAAAAAAGCCCTGGAGCGGATGGGTATAGAGCGGAGCTCTACAAAACCTTAAAAGAAGAATTAATACCAATACTTTTCAAGCTATTTCAAGAAATAGAAAAAGAAGGTGCTCTTTCAAATTCATTCTATGAGGCCAAAATCACCCTGATCCCAAAACCAGACAAAAACACTTCAAAGAAAGAAAACTACAGACCAATGTCTCTAATGAACTAGGATGCAAACATTCTCAATAAAATCCTGGTGAATGTAATACAAAAGCATATCAAAAAATTGTGCACCATGATCAAGTAGGATTCATCCCAGGGAAGCAAGGCTAGTTCAATATACGGAAATCAATAAATGCTATTCACCACATCAATAGACTTAAAGACAAGAACCATATGATCATCTTGATAGATGCAGAAAAAACATTCGACAAAGTTCAGCCTCCCTTTATGTTCAAAACACTAGAAAAACTAGGATAACAATGTTGAGTTACCTCAACATTGTAAAAGCAATATATGCTAAACCTCAGGCTAGCATCATCGTAAATGGAGAAAAACTGAAGGCATTCCCTCTAAAATCTGGAACAAGACAGGGATGCCCTCTATCACCACTTCTATTCGATTTATTTCTTGAAATACTAGCCAGAGCAATTAGACAGACAAAAGAAATTAAAGACATAAAAATAGGAAAAGAAGAATGTAAATTATCGCTATTTGCAGATGACATGATAATATATTTAACAGACTCAAAAGGGTCTACAAAGCAACTGCTAGAGTTAATAAATGAATTCAGCAAAGTGGCAAGATATAAAGTCAACACGCATTAATCAAAGGCATTCCTGTATATCAGCAGCAAAACTTCTGAAATGGAAATGAGGAAAACCACTCCATTCACTATATCCACAAAGAAAATAAGATACTTGGGAATCATCCTAACGAAAGAGGTGAAAGATTTATATAATGAAAACTACAGAACCCTAAGGAAAGAGATAGAAGAAGATCTTAGAAGATGGAAAAATGTACCCTGTTCATGGATAGGCAGAACTAACATCATCAAAATGTTGATATTACCCAAAGTTCTCAACAGGTTTAAATCGGTGCCAATAAAAATCCCAACAGCATTTCTTGTAGAAATGATAAAGCAATCATGAAATTCATATGGAAAAGCAAAAGACCCTGAATACCAAAAGCAATTCTAAGCAGGAAGTGTGAATCTGGAGGTATAGCGATACAAGAGTTCAAACTGTACTACAAAGCAATAGTAATAAAAACATCGTGGTACTGGTACCAAAAAGGCAGCTGGACCAATGGTATAGAATAGAGGACACAGAAACCAATCCTCAAAATTACAAATTTCTTATATTTGATAAAGGGGCTAAAAACATGCAATGGAGGAAAGATAGCATCTTCAACAAATGGTGCTGGGAAAATTGGAAATCCGTATGCAACATAATGAAACTGAATCCCTTTCTCTCACCATGCACAAAAGTTAACTCAAAATGGATCCAGGAGGTAGATATCAAATCAGAGACACTGTGTCTAATAGAAGAAAAAGTTGGCTACGATCTACATACTGTGGGGACGGGCTCCACATTCTTTAATAGGATGCCCATAGCCCAAGAGTTAATAACAAGAATAAACAAATGGGACTTACTTAAACTAAATTGTTTTTTTTCTCATCAAGAGAAACAATAAGAGAGGTAAATAGAGAGCCTACATCCTGGGAACAAATTTTTACCCCTCACACTTCAGATAGAGCCCTAATATCCAAAATATACAAAAAACTCAAAAAATTAAACAATAAGATAACAAATAACCCAATCAACAAATGGGCCAAGGACCTGAACAGACACTTCACAGAGGAGGACATTCAATCAATGAACAAGTACATGAAAAAATGCTCACCATCTCTAGCAGTCAGAGAAATGCAAATCAAAACCACCCTAAGATACCATCTCACTCCAGTAAGATCGGCAGACATTATGAAGTCAAACAAAATAAGTGTTGGTGAGAATGTGGGGAAAAGGGTACACTTGTACACTGCTGGTGGGACTGCAAATTGGTGAGGCCAATTTGGAAAGTACCATGGTGATACCTGGGAAAGCTGGGAATGGATCCACCATTTGACCCAGCTATCACCCTTCTCGGACTATTTCCTGAGGATCTTAAAAGAGGGTACTATAGAGATACTGCCACATCAATGATCATAGCTGCACAATTCACAATAGCTAGACTGTGGAACCAACCTAGATGCCCTTCAATAGATGAATGGATAAAAAAATTGTGGCTTTTATACAAAATGGAGTATTACTCTTCATTAAAAAATGACAAAATCATAGAATTTGCAGGGAAATGGATGGCATTAGAGCAGATTATGCTAGGCGAAGCTAGCCAATCCTTAAAAAACAAATGCCAAATGTCTTCTTTGATATTAAAAGAGCAACTAAGAAAAGAACATCGAGGAAGAGCATGAGGAAAAGTTTAACATTAAACAAAGACGAGTGGGGGGAGAGAAAGGGAGAGAGAAGGGAAAGCATATGGGAATAGTAGGAGACCCTCAATGTTACACAAAATTACATATAAGAGGATTTGAGGGGAAATGGGGGGGAAACAGTGGAGAGAATTGAACAACAGCAGATGAGGTAGAGAGGGGAGATGGGAGGGGAGGGGAGGGGGGATATTGGGGGATAGGAAAGGTCGCAGAATACAACAGTCACTAATATGCTACTATGTAAAAATGTGAATGTGTAACCAATGTGATTCTGCAATTCATATTTGGGGAAAAAATGGGAGTTCATAACCCAATTGAGTCAAATGTATCAAAGATGATATATCATGAGCTTTGTAATGTTTGGAACAACCAATAGAAATAAATAAATAAATAACGGTTTAAAATTGAGTGGGAAGAAATCAGCTAAAAATGGTTTGAGATGCATTCATTTTGCTAAGCAAAACTTTGTTTTGTTTAGTTGTAACTATCACAAATTTATTTTAACAGGAAATTGGCTTTTGAAAATGCACATAAATTGAGATTAAAGGATAATTCACCTACCTTCTTGAAAAATTCATAGCATTTCCCATATTTTTCAAATTTTATTTTTTTCGTGAATATTTTGTCATGGACCAGGTCTAGTCTTAGGCTATTCTTCCAGAATACTACCTCATCTGACAAATTCGTACAATCTGTTGGATTGTTGTTTTCACCTTTTATTTAATAGTTTCTAGCTGATAATGTGTATTTTCTTTATCTTTATTTGTACGTATATACCCAACAATATCTTTGCATTTTATGTTTTACTGGGGAAGAGACTGATCTAAAGCTCTTTGTTATATGTATCAACAATCAGACATTTAGAGCACGCAATTATTCTTAATTTTGCATGAAAATATCTTTGTACTATTTTCTTATACAGATTTAGAATTATTAATATGTCCCTACTGTAATAAGTAATTACTTACAAGAAGAATTAAACAATTGACTTTATATCAATTATGAATATGAAAAGTACTAAAATAAGGATTTGGCAATTAATACACAATTGATAGAAATTAAAATCACAAGAAAGCCATTTAAAATGTCAGTGCATATGGTCCTTAAATAATAGGTAATTCAAAAAACTTTTTTTTAATTCATAAGATTTAATATGCCGTATTACAGCTTAATGTGATATAAAACCTTAAATTATCAGTATTGATAAAAAAGAATGATACCTGTTTATTTAAATATGTTTATTTGATTTTCACTGTAAGATGTTAATTCTGGAAGGCTTGAGAATTAAGAAAGTTTTGGTCTATATTATTTTTAACAGGCTAATCAAAGTACTTTTAAATATATATGTATATATATATATATATATATATATATATATATATATATATATATATATATATATAATATGTAATGCATATGCATGAATATAGATACATATGTATAAAAATGTATTTTAATATATCTATCAGGTGATTATAATTATTAAATTTTCTGAAGAAAAAAACAATGACTATAAAAAACAGTCTAAAATTTAAATTTCATAGCATACTACTGTTTGTAATGACATGAGAGAGAAACAGATATGAAAGGAAAACGAAAAAGGAAGAGAGAGAAGGGGGAAAATGAGGAAGAAAGTGAGTAAAGATGAGGGAGAGGCGTGTTCGATGTAAAGATAAAAGTGGAGGGGCTGGGTTTGTGGTTCAGTGGTAACATGCTTTTCTAGCATGTGTAGGACACTGGGTTCTATTCTAAGCACCACATACAAATAAACAAAATGAAGGTCAATCACAACTGAAAAAATAAAAAATAAAAAAGTAGAAATATTAGCAAAACTCCAAGCTTTTATGAATGTTAAATTTAAAAAAAAAATTATGTAACATAGCCTTATGTAATTTCTAGACTATCCAAAAGAGTCATTAAATGTTAGATTATTAGTGCAATAACTAAAAATCCATTGCTCTTTCCTCAACATTCTGTGGCATGCTAGTGGTAAAATAAATTCTATTATAACACCAAAAAAAAAAAATCTAATATTTCTATAGTAACTGACCCAGTTTAATATCAAGGCTAGCAGATTCCTATGGGACATGATGTGTATTTTGACATTCCTTTTTATTCAACACTGGAACATTACTATTTCTTCAGTTAATGCACATCATAGGATATATATTTCATCCACAAGTTCGCTAATTTATACGCATTTGTTTCACTTTCAGTCACTTCCTGCTTCAGAACACATGTATTTCTTATGTTTCTTGACTGCTCTTTTCATGAGACTTCTTTCCAAACACATTATTGTCGATTTCCATTATCACATTTGAAGCAAAACTCACACACCCGTATGATAAACCAAACCCTAATATTACCATTAGATGTACAACTAGCTGGAATGAATGATTGTATATCAATATAAGATTTCTTACTTAGTTTCAGATATCAATTAAATCCATTATTTAAAGTGGAACCAGTTATATTATTTATTCACAGTATGGTCTTTTCATGCATTATCTCTATATTCATAGACACAGGGTACACCTCTTTGTACCCCCAATACTAATTTATACGTCTTCAAAATATTGCTCCCAGAAATGGTGGAAGAAATGCACATGTCACCTGATTTACATATACATTTTATCACAGTAATATTCTGGACACAAACAGCAAAGGTGACACTTATGATTTTACCAAACCTAAATGTAAAGTGAAGATTGATTACTAAAAACATCCATGTCCAGGTTGCCTAATGCTCTCAAATGTGAATCCTATTCTTGACTACATATTTGTTTCTTCCTAAGATTATATATTCAACCTCAAGCCCCTTGAAAATGTCTAATCTTATCACTCACTTTATCATTTGCCTGATTTCCTAATGTCTCTATTGATATCTGCTTTCCTACATATTTTCCCCAGATTATCACTGTGACTGACTCTTCACATGTGCTCACATTTACATTCAATCTCTACCAGAAGCCCTATTGCTAAAGAAATTTGGTCCAAATGCTATACTCACTCTTCGTTCTAAACCTACCGACTATCTTTCTAATAATACCGACTATCCCTTTTTGTCTAGAAGTTCTCTTTGACATTCCATCATTCAAGGTACAAAGTCCTATGCCATTGAACATCGATTTATCTGAGACATTTCTGCAGAACATAATTCAAAGCTAAGTATCCCAATCAAGGGCCCAATGCCCTTCTGGGCTTCAAATCTTACCTAGATTACTGTTTTCATTCTTATATTTCACTTTTACATTCTTGTAAATATTACAGGTTCCCATTACCTTTATTCATCCCGCAGAATGATTCAAATCGAACTTTTATTAACCGTAACCATACACTCTTCCCTCAATCAAACTTTACAGAAGAGCAGGGACAGAGTTGCTTTTACAATACAGGAATGTAGGGGTTCTTAAACCTGCTGAGATCCTCAAAGGTCCATGCAGAAATGATCCCTGGAGAAGATGTAGGCAGCAATGAAGCAGTTGAGAGAGCAAAAGTCATCTTGCATGGCAAACCCCCTTGTCAGGATGAAGGGATGTGTCTGAATCAGTCTCTCTATTCTAAATGTAGAGAAGATGGACCAAACCAGGCCTGTGTGGGGAGATGTTCCCAGGCGCCTATGTTTGATATACCATTCTATCTTGTGAAATTGTCACCGAAAGTAGGGGCAGCCTCTATCTCATGGGACTCTTGGAAGCAAATGTTAAATCAAAGTGATTGCCAAGGTAGTGACCTCATGCAGTTCCTGAAGAAAGTGACCTACCTCACTTCCTTGGTGATGTAACTCTCTGAACTTGGAATCCAAGATGCCAGGCTCCCAGAGCCAGTCCCAGTCCCAATCCCAGTGGGCTCACTTGTTTGGATGTACCAAGGACAGAGTCAGTATTTCTTGGTATCTACTGATGTGAGGATTGCCAAATGCCAGGACAGATCTGAAGAGGGGCCTTTCCTGAGAAAGCAGGTAGTGGCTCACCGCTGGCTTCTGAGAACTTCACAGAGTTGGCAAAGGAGACAGATCTGAGACATGACAGGACATTTCATTGGAACATAATATGGCCCAACAGACAGAGGACACTCCAGATAGTCAGAGTCATACTTGCGGGAAGGAGATGCCTTTGTGAGTGTGAGTGTCAGTTTGTGGTTTGTCTCATATTCTGAGAATAGGTAGAAAAGACAGTTTGTTTGGTTTGGAATAGACTGTTTCTAGTAAGTTTTTTGACAAGGTGAGTGATTCTATATCTGTGTATCCCACTGTGTCCGTGGTTGTAGACATTAGAAAAGAGAATGCATCAATGGATATGTCCTATCTAGTAGAAAGCTTCCCAGCATTCATCCTGCCCAATATATGAATGAACTGCAGCTTGCCTTATGGATGGACAACACCTACTATCTTCCTAAGTTTCTGTTTTCTTCCTGAATTCTGGCCACTCTGCAGAATAGGCTCATGGTTTTGTGTCCAAGATATGTACCACCTCCAAGCTCTGTGATATGCCCATGTACTGGATAGCGGTAAGGAATGGGAACATCTCAGAAAACTCAGATATCAGTGTGACCAGGAAATTCTCAGTGGAGAAACCCTGCTTTGGGCCATTCTCTTACCTATGTTTCTGTTGCCCTGAATGTCAGGAAGGTCTTTGCCTCAGGCCACCTCTTTGTGAAGCCTGAAGAAAACAGTTTTCAAATGAAAATGAATGGCCATCTCCTGTGGCTCATTGCTTAATTTCTTTGGAAAGGGATGTGTCTTAATCAGCCTCTTGGACCTGTGTGAGGTTGTGGCTTAGATTCTCAGCACCTGATGGATCTAAAGAAAGATCCCATGTGTGCATCCAAACCAAAATGGCAAAAAGATCCGTAATGGTAGATGAAGTGTCTTGCCTTCCTTTGTTAGGTTCCTGACCTACATCAAGTGAGAATAGGGATTCTTTGGGTCAAATGAAATCTTCAAAGCCCTAAAGAAGTGCTTGGGTTTTCTCATTATTCCAAATCACATAAAGAATCTATACCTGACAGGCAGTAGGCTTCAAAATGGAGAAGCAGAGCAGTATTAACTGCAGTCCTATTTTATCACTCCTGCTTCAAATGCAGGGTGTCCAGGCCCCCATGACTTTAGGCAAATTAGGGGTAAGAGAGCTTATTTTGGACACTAACACATACCCCACTAGACTCTGACTACTAATCCTAACATGATGGAGAATAATAACCAAAACAGAATAGAAATACAAGCAGTTCAGAGGAGTCATGTTGTATAATTGGACTTGCCTTTTGCATTATATAGGGTAGGAATTATAAATCTAGTCAATTTTTAATTAAAACAGTTCTCCATGTGTTTTTAAAGTTAACAAATATGTGAATTCCTCTCTCCCTTTCTCTGTGGCCTATTCAGCACATGTGTTTTTATATGCACATATAGAATCCTACCTGGTATCACATGTACATACTTGACAGGTTGCTGACTTGGCAGATGCAAATTGTGAAAAGAGATCACTCCTCTTAATGCTGTTGGAACTGAAAATTCAAACTATTGGTGACCTTCCTAGCTGAACAAAATTATATATAAATCCATGTTCAGTAAAAAGTATATTTTGGGATGTGTGGATTATATATATTTCATGATGAATTTCGATTGGCATATATATTGCTACTTTTTAATGTCTGTGTGAGTGTGTGTGTGTGTGTATATATATATATATATATATATATATATATATATATATATACACTCTCCAGATTTTTGAAAAAATGAAATATATGTGTCTTATTATACACTCCCTAAATTTATTCATGTTCATGTATGTGGATTTATTATCAATTTTTCACAAGATTATTCTCAGAAATATTCATCCACCTGAAATACATATTTGTTTCCTAGTACTGAAAACTAACTTCAGTGAATGATGCATACAAATCCTAATATTTCTACAGTTACTGACCAAGTTTAAGATCAATGCAAGTAGATTCCTATGGGACATGACATGTATTTTGATGTTCATTTTTTTAAACACTGGTACATTACTATTTCTTCAGTTTATGCACATCATAGGATATATATTTCATCCACAAGTTCGCTAATTTATATCAATTTTTTTCACTTTCAATTACTTCCTGCTTCAGAACACATGTATTCCTCCATGTTTCTTAACTAGTCTCTTCATGAGACTTCTTTACAAACACATTATTTTCGATTTCCATAATTACTTTTGAAGCAAAGCTCACACACCCTTAATGACAAACCATAACCCTAATATTACCATTAGATGTATAACTGATAGGAATGAATGACTGTGTATCAATATAAGATTTCTTATATATTTTAAGATATCAATTTAATCCATTATTTAAAGTGGAATCAGTTATATTATTTATCCACAGTATCATGTATTCATGCATTATCTCTATATTCATAGACACAGGGTACACCTCTTTGTACCCGCAATACTAATTTATACATCTTCAAAATATTGCTCCCTGAAATGGTGGAAAAAATACTTATGTCACCTGATCTACATATACATTTTATCACAGTACTATTTTGGATACAAAATGCAAAGATCACACATATGTTTGTACAAAAGCCTAAATTGAATGGGAGCATGGATTACTAAAAACATTGATGTCTAGGTTGCCTAATTCTCTCAAATGTCCATCCTATTGGTGACTACATATTTGTTTCTTTGAAGATTATATAGTGAATATCAACCCTGGTAAAATGTCTAATCCTATCACTCACTTTATACTTTGCCTGATTTCCTACTGTCTCTATTGATGTTTCCTTTCCTACATATTTTCCCCAGTTTACCTATGTGACTGACTCTTCACATGTGCTGACATTGACATTCATTCTATTACCGAAACCCTATTGATAAAGAACTTTTGGTCCATATCCTGTACTCACACTTCTTGCAAAACCTACTGACTATCTTCCTAATCCTATGGACTATCCCTGTTTGAGTGGATGTTCTTTTCTACAATCTATCATCCAAGGTACAAGGTCCTATGTCATTGATTATCGATTTATCTGAGATATCACTGCAGAACGTAATTCAAAGCTAAGTATCCCAATCAAAGGCCCAATGCGAATATGGACTTTAAATCTTACTAAATTTCTGTTTTCATACATATTTTTCAACTCTATATTCTTATATATATCACAGATTCCCAATACCATTATTCATCCAGCAAAATGGTTCCTAACCCAAAACAAACATGTAATTAACCCTAACCATAAACTGTTCCCTCAATCTACCTTTATAAAAGAGCAGGGACAGAGTTGGTCTTACAATACAGGAAAGTAGGGGATTGTCCACCTGCTGAGAACCTCAAAGGTCCATTCAGAATTGATCCCTGGAGAAGATGTAGGCAGGTATGAAGGTCCTGAGAGATCAAAAGTCATCTTCCATGGCAAACAACCTGGTCAGGATGAAGGCTTTTGTCTGAATCAGCCTCTCTCTTCTTAATGTAGATAAGATGGACCAAATGAGGCCTGTGTGGAGAGCTGTTCCCGGGTGCCTATGGTTGATATACCATTCTAACTTGTGAAAGTGTCACAGAAATACGGTCAGCCTACATGTCATGGGAACCTTGGATGCATGTGTTAGGACAAACTGGTTGCCAAGGCAGTAACCTCATTCAGTTCCTGAAAGAAGTTACCTCACCTCACTTTTTTGGTGATGGCACTTTCTGAACTTGGGATCCAGGAAGCCAGGCATCTAGAGCCTGTCTCAGTCCCAGGCCTAGTGGTCTCACTTGTTTGATTTAACAAGGACAGAGTCAGTCTTTCTTGGTATCTACTGATGTGAGGATGGACAAATGACAGGAAAGCTCTGAAGAGGGGCCTTTCCTGACAAAGAAGGTAGTGGCTCACTGCTGGCTCCTGACAACTTCACAGAATTGCCCATGGACACCAGATGTGAGATAGGAGAGGCTATTTCGGGGGAACATAGTATGGCCTATCAGTCAGAGAACACTCCGGATAGTCACAAACCTACTTGGAGGAAGGAGGTGCTTATCTGGCTGTGGGTGTGGGTTTGTGGTTTTTTTCTCATGCTCTGAGAATATGTCCGAAAGTCGGTTTGTTTGGTTTGAAGTAAAGTGTTTCCAGAAAGTCGTATGAAAAGGTGAGTGTTTCTATGTCTGTGTATCTCACTGTGTCCGTTGTTGTAGACATTAGCAAAGAGAATGCATCAATGGATGAGTCTTGTCTAGTAGAAAGCTTCCCAGCATTCATCCTTCCCAATTTATGAATGGACTGCGTCTTGCCTTATGGATCGGCAACACCTGCTATCTTCCTAAGTTACTGTTTGCTTTCTGAATTCTGGCCGCTCTCCAGAATAGGCTCATGGTTTTGTGTCCAAGATATGTACCACCTCCAAGCTCTGTGACACGGCCATGTATTGGTTAAATGAAGGGCATGGCGAGCATCTCAGAAAACTCAGATATCAGTGTGACCAGTAAAGACTCAGTGGAGAAACCATGCTTTGGGCCTTTTCCTTACCTATTGTTCTGTTGCCCCTTGACCTTGTGTAATTCTGTGGCTTAGATTCTCTGAACCTGATGGATCTAAAGAGAGATCCCATGTATGCATCCAAAAGCAAAATGTCCAAAAGAGCAATCATTGTGGATGAAGTGTCTCTCCTTCCTTGGTAAGGTTCCTGACCTCCATCAAGTGAGAATAGGGCTCCTTTGGGTCAAATAAGTTCTTCAAAGCCCTGCAGATTCTAGCCCATAGGTGACTGGGTTTTCTCATGACTCCAATTCACATGAAGAATCTAAATCCCACCATCAGTAGGCCTCAAATTTAAGAAGCAGAGCAAAATAAACGGCAGGCCTATTTGATCACTCTTAGTTCACAGGAAGGGTGTCCAGGCCACCCTGACTTTAGGCAAATGAGGGGCAAGGGAGCTTATTTTGGACACTGTCTTGGGCTGCACCCCTCACGGAAACCTCCAGCCAGAGGTTATGATGAGTGTCTGTATGGAAGAAAATGAGGGCCATGTGGGAGTGTTTTGGTTTTAATTGTAGTCATTTTTGTGGCGGTTAGTAGAGATGACATGGTCCACCTTGGCTTGAACTTTGGTGGGATTCCTCATAAAGACTGAGTTCTCGTACTGAACTCAGAGAAGTATTGCCATGAATTGTGTTGGAATTTTAGGAGGCCACGCACGATAGTCGCCCTTGGAAACTGAGATCTAGGCCCAGGGTAGCTATTCACAGAGCACTGGAAATCTCAGCCAGGATATCACATGATTTTATTCTGAAAAACTTGGCAACCATTGTTGAGAGTCAAAACACACATGGACCTCACATTGTAGACCTCAATTTTCAAGGATTCATGTGACCTTTTGGCCACTCTTTGGGAAGCCTTTCCTGTGAGACATCTCCAGATATTTCATTGAAATGAGCTTCCTCACCATTTAATAGTTCCAGAATGCCTCCAACTTCATCCTTGAAAAATGGCTAGGTCAATATATCATGAAATTTTTAAAATTCCCGTGACAAGTTGGCACTGGAGATTCTTTGAATATCTTGTGGCTGATCATGAGAATAACAGTCAGTGCCTTTATTGACTGGTTTTCATAAAAATTGTGCAGAACAGAGATGCCAGGAAGTTGGAGCCTCCTGAGGAGTGGGCCTAGAGCAGTGGTGGGCAGGTGTGTGATAAAACATCTGCGGTGTGGTCATGTGGATCTGCCTTTGGCTTCCAAATTGCTTGTGACTGATATGGTGCAGCCAGCAGTCCCTTCAATGTAAAGGCATCTTGTTATATGCAGAGGTTTTAGGGAAATATTAAGAATCAGGTTGCTATGGTTAAGGGGGCAACTATGTGGGATATAAGCCTGTTTGGTGCATTCTCCTGCAGACCCTCACCCACCACACGTGACAGAACTCCCTCACGCACAGAGTAAGAGTTGAATTCTTTGTATTTCGTGAAACAAATACCAAAATCCCAGTGCAGCACCAAGAAACAACACGAAAAGTGGAGAATGACCAAATAGCTTCACAGGCCCATGTGGATACACTTAGCCCCCCGTGTCCACAGTTTACATACAAAGAGAGTATTCAGCACTGCTGACTCATGTTCAGTGGAAAATAAGAAACCATGTCCTTCAGGTCACATAGATGAAGACCCTGATTTGATGGTCTCACTACAAACGAAGCTGAAGCTCCCGACAACAACATATATTCCAAGTGCCCAACCTCAGAGGCAGTTTCTCAAGAAGTCTTTAGGCCAGCAGAGCTCCATGTTTTTGGAATGATTACACTGTCCCTTACTTTTGGAATCTCCTCTACCTCCTCCAAGGTTGTGAACTCCTGAGCATATTCCATTCCAGATATTTATTCACAGATTTTCTAACTCTTCTCTTCTAATTGTGTCTTACTCTGGGCGATTGTAATGTCAAGGCATTGTTCTGGATGAGAGTGGGAAGATTTTTGTGTATCACATATTTACATACACATTGGATTCATTTTCCAATTTTCCTTTCAAAATACTGAATTCCTCACACTAACACCTACCCTACTAGACTCTGACAACTAATCCTAATAAGGTGGAGAAAAATAAACCAAAAAAATAGAAATGCAAGCAGTTCAGAGAAGGCATGGTGTATAGTGGAATTGCCTTTTGCATTATTTAGGGTAGGAGTTATAAATCTAGTCAATTATTTGTTAAAATATTTCTCCATGTGTTTTAAAGTTAACAAATATGTGAATTCCTGTTACCCTGTCTCTGTAGCCTATTCAGCACATGTATTTTTACATGCAATTATAGAATCTTACCTGATACCACACGTACATTCTTGTGAAGTGGCTGACTTGGCAGATACAAATTTTAAGAGATCACTCCTCCTAAGCGCTTTAGAACTGAAAATTCAACCTATGCGTGAGCTTCCTAGTTGAACAACATTATACATAAATCCATGTTAAATAAAATAAATATTTTTGGATCTCTGGATGATATAAATTTCATGGTGAATTTCCGATAGCATATATTATGCTATTTTTAATGTCCGTGTGTGTTTGTGTGTGTGTATGTGTATATATATATAAATTCTCCAGATTTTTCAAAATATGAAATATGTGTCTTATTATAAACTCCCTTAACTCATTCATATTCAAGTATGTGGATTTATAATCAAATTTTTCTCAAGAGTATTCTCAAAATATTCATTCTCCTGATATACATATTTGTTTCTTAGTACTGAAAACTAACTTTAGTGAATGGTGCATACAAATCCTAATATTTCTACAGTAGCTGACCTAGTTTAACATCAATTCAAGTAGATTCCTATGGGACATGATGTGTATTTGGATGTTCGTTTTATTCAACACTGGTACATTACTATTTCTTCAATTTATTCACATCATGGGATATATATTTCATCCACAAGTTCGCAAGTTTATAGGCATTTGTTTCACATTCAATCATTTTCTTCTTCAGATCACATGTATTCCTCCATGTTTCTTGACTGGTCTTTTTATGAGACTTCTTTCCAAACACATTATTTTCGATTTCTAGGATCACTTTTGAAGCAATACTCACACACCTTTCATGATAATCCATAACCCTAATATTACATTTAGATGTATTACTGGTTGAAATGAATGATATTATATCAATACAAGATTTCTTATAATATTTCATATATTAATTCAATGCATTATTTAAAGTGGGAACAGTTAAATTATTTATTCAAAATGTGGTCTATTCATGCATTATGTCTATATTCATGGACACAGGGTACCCTCTTTGTACCCCCAATACTAATTTATAGCTCTTGAAAACCTTACTCCCAGAAATGCTTGAAGAAATGCTCATGTCACCTGATCCACATATACATTCTATGACAGTAATATTCTGGACAAAAAATGCAAAGGTCACACTTATGATTGTACCAAAGCCTAAAAGGAAAGTGAACATGGATTACTAAAAGCATCCATGTCCAGGTTTCCTAATGCTCTCAAATGTCAATCCTAATGGTCACTGCATATTTGTTTCTTCTTAAGATTATATATTCAAACTCAACAGTGTACAAAATGTCTAATCTTATCACTCACTTTATACTTTGCCAGATTTTTTAAAGTCTCTATTATTATCTGCTTTTCTACATATTTTTCAAAGTTCATCATTGTGACTGAATTTTCATATGTGCTGACATTTTACATTCACTCTCTAACTGAAACCCTATTGCTAAAGAAATTTCCGTCCAAATCCTGTACTCACTCTTCTTCCTAAACCTACCGACTATCTACCTAATCCTACCGACTATCCCTTTTTGACTGGATGTTCTCTTCCTCATTCAATCATCCAATGTACAAGGTCCTATGCCATTGTAAATGGATTTATCTGAGACATCTGTACAGAACCTAATTCAACACTACGTATCCCAATCATGGGCCCAATGCCCTTCTGGGCTTCAAATCCTAGATTTCTGCTTTCATACATATATTTTACCAATATAATTTAATAAATATTGCAGGTTCCCAATAAAATTATTCATCGCTCAGAATGATTCCTAACAAAATCGAACCTGTTATTACCCAAACCATACACTGTTCCCTCAATCTAACTTTATAGAAAAGCAGGGACAGAGTTGGCCTTACAATACAGGTGTGTAGGGAAACTTCCACCTGCTGAGAACCTCAAAGGTCCATGCAGAAATGATCCATGGAGAAGATGTAGGCAGCTATGAAGGACCTGAGGGAGGAAAAGTCAACTTCCATGGTAAACAACCTGGTCAAGATGAAGGGATGTGTCTGAATCAGCCTCTTTCATCTTAATGTAGAGAAGATGGACCAAACCAGGCCTGTGTGGAGAGCTGTTCCCGGGTGCCTATGGTTGATATACCATTCTAACTTGTGAAAGTGTCAGAGCGAGTAGGTGCATCCTCCATCTCATGGGACTCTTAGAAGCAACTTTTAGGACAAAGTTGTTGTCAAGGCAGTGACCTCATTTAGTTCCTGAAGGAAGTGACCTCACCTCACTTCCTTGATGAAGGAACTCTCTGAACTTGGGATACAGGAAGTCAGGCACCCAGAGCTAGTCCCAGTTCATGTCCCAGTGTTCAAACTTGTTTGGATTTTCCAAGGACAGAGACAGTCTTTCTTGGTACCTACTGATGTGAGGATAGCCTAATGCCAGGAAGGTCTGAGGAGGGGCCTTTCCTGAGAAAGAAGGTACTGGCTCACCGCTGGCTCCTAACAGCTTCACAGAGTTGGACACGGAGACCAGATCTGAGACAGGACAGCCCATTATGGGGGAATATGTTATGGCCCACCAGTCAAAGGTCACTCCATATTTTCACAGACCTACTTGGGGGTCTGTGTGGGTGTGGGTGTGGGTGTGGGTGTGGGTTTGTCATTTTGTCTCATGTTCTGAGAATAGGTATGAAAGTCGTTTTGTTTGGTTTGGTGTGAAATGTTTCTAGTAAGTCTTTTGACAAGGCGAGTGTTTCTATGTCTGTGTATCCCACTGTGTCCGTGGTTGTAGACATTAGAATAGAGAGTGCATCAATACATATGTCCTATCTAGTAGAAATCTTACCAGCATTCATCCTGTCCTATTTATGAATGGTCTGCGGCTTGCTATATGGATCGGTCACTCCTAATATCTTCCTAAGTTCCTATTTTCTTTCTGAATTTTGGCCAAACTCCAGAATAGGCTCATGGTTTTGTTTCCAAGATATGTACCACCTTTAAGCTCTGTGACATGGCCATGTACTGGATAGCTGAAGGCAATGGTGAGCATCTCAGAAAACTCAGATATCAGTGTGACCAGGAAAGTCCCAGTGGAGAAACCCTGCTTTGGGCCTTTTGCTTACCTATTGTATTATTGCCCTGAATGTCAGGAAGGTCTTTGCCTCAGGCCACCCCTTTGTGAAGACTGAAGAGTTTTCAAATGGAAGTGAATGGGCATCACCTTTGGCTCTTGGCTTAATTGCTTTGGAAAGGGATGTGTCTGAATCAGCTTCTTGGCCCTGTGTGAGGATGTGGCTTAGATTCTCAGCACCTAATGGATCTAAAAAATCCCATGTGTGCATCCAAAACCAAAATAGCCAAAAGAGCAGTCATTGTGGATGAAGTCTCTCACCTTCCTCTGTAAGGTTCCTGACCTCCATCTTTGAGAATAGTGATCCTTTGGGTCAAATGAGTTCTTCAAATCACTACAGAGGCTAGGCCATAGGTGCTTGGGTTTTCTCATGACCCCAATTAACATAAGGAATCTAAACCCCACAGTCATTAGGCCACAAAATGGAGAATCAGAGCAGTATTAAGGGCAGGCCTCTTAGATCACTCCTGGTTCACAGGAAGGGTGTCCCTGACACACTGACTTTAGGCAAATGGGAGAAAGGGACCTTATTTTGGATACTGTCTTTGGCTTTGGCCCTCATGGAAACCTACAGCCTGAGGTTATGATTAGTGTCTATATGGAAGAAGATGAGGGCCATGTGGGAGTGTTTTGGTTTTAATTGTGGTCATTTTTGTGGCCGTTGGAAGAGATGACTGAGGCCACCTGGGCTTGAACACTGGTGTGATTCCCCTTAGAGACTGAGTTATGGAACTGACCTCAAAGAAGTATTGCCATGTATTGTGATGGGATTTTAGGAGGCCACACATGAGAGTCGCCCTTGGAAACTGAGATCAAGGCCCAGGGTGGCTTTCCACAGAGCACTGGGAATCTCAGGAAGGATATCACATGATTTTATTCTTAAAGAATTGGCAGCCATAGTTGCAAGTCAAAACACAAAAGGATCACACATTGTAGACCTCAAACGCCTGGCTTAATGTGACCTTTTAGCCTGTCGTTGGGAAGCATTGCCTGTTAGAATTCTCCAGAGATTTCATTGAAATGAGCTTCCTCTCCATTTAATGGTTCCTGAATGAATTAAACCCCACAGTGCCTCAAACTTCATCCTTGAAAAAAGGCTAGATAAATACCATTAAATTTTTGAAATTCTCATGAACAGGTGTCAGGGGAGAACCTTTGGATGTCTTATAGATGATCATGAGTGTACCAGACAGTGCCTTGATTGACTGGGTTTCATGAAAATCGTGTAGAACAGAGATGCCAGTAATTTGGAGCCCGATGAGTCTTCGGCCTAGAGCAGTGGAGTGTAGGTGTTTGTTAAAACATCTGTGATGGGGTCATGTGGATCTGTAATTGGCTTCCAAATGGTTTGTGACTGACATGGTGCAGCCCCCATACCCTTGTATGTAAAGGCATATTGTTATACGGAGAGGTTTCAGGGCAATGTTTAGAATCAGATTTCTATTGTCAAGGGGGCAAGCTATGTGGGATAGAAGCCTGGTTGGTGCACTCTCCTGTAGACCCTTAACCAACACACGTGACAGAACTCCCTCCAGCACTCTGTCCTAGTTGACCTCCTCGTATTTCATGAAGCAAATACCAAACTCCCAGTGTAGCTGCAAGAAACACCATGAAAAGTAGAGGAAGACCAAATGGCTTCAAAGTCCACACTGGGAGACACTTTGCCCCCAAATGGCAACAAATTACCTACAAAGAGAGAATTCAGCCCAGCTGCCTCATGTTTATTGGAAAAAAAGAAACCATGTGCTCCAGGACACACAGAAGCAGACCCAGATTTGATGGTCTCACTACAAAGGAAGTTAAAACTCCTGACAACAACATATATTTCAAGTGCCCAACCTCAGAGGCAGTTTCTCAAGAAGTCTTTAGACCAAGAGAGCTTCATGTTTGTGGAGTTTTTACCATGTACCTTACATTTTGAAACACCTCTACCACCTCCAAGGTTGTTAACTACTGAGCATTTTCCATTCCAGATGTGTATTCACAGATTTTCTAACTCTTCTCCTCTTATTGTGTCTTACTTGGGGTGAAGGTAATGTCAAGGAATTGTTCTGAATGAGAGTGGGAAGACTTTTGGGTAGCATATATTTGCATACACATTGGATTCATTTTCCAATTTTCTATTCGAAATACTGAATCCCTGACTGTCAGAGGTAGAAGGAATTCTCCTTCAAAGAATAGCCTGACACTTACAAGAAACAGCCACCAGGAGACATCTTGTCTGGGAGACATCCTGTAGCCATCTGTCTCTCTGAGACATCCTGTGCCCATCTGTCTTTCTGAAACTTCCTGAGGTTATCTCACCTTGTGAAGACATCTAGGAAGTGCCGATAAGAGAGATTTCCCACATCCAGCATACAAATACCTCTGTGTGAACAATAAAATTTTGCAGCTTGATCAGAACTCCTGTCTTGCTGTCATCTCTCGTGTCTCTTGTCCCTTCATTCCTCCCTATCTAGGTTCGCTGCCCACGTTGATGTGTCCTGCCGGCAGGGACATCTGGCGCCCACTGACTGGGGCTCGAGCTTTTGATTGAGGGGGACCCCGTCCTCCTGGAAGATTTGGTCAAGCGGAGCTTGCAATAACCGCAGAAGACACCACCGAGAGACAGATCCAGGAGGAGGGTGGGGATGACACACGGTGATTGACCCACCATGGGGCAAGCAGTTTCGTCACATGATTTGTTTTTCTCAGGCTACAAGGAGTCCTTCCAGACATGGGGGCGTGTATTAAGAAAAAAGACTTAAATTTTTTTTCTTTTCACACATAAGAGAGCAGTGTCCATGGTTTCCTCTTGAAAGGACCATTGATGGTAAAAGATGGCTTAGAGTAGGAGACTGTTTAAAAGATTATTATGAATCCTTTGGCCCAGAAAAAGTGCCTGTTCCCACCTTTTCTTACTGGAACTTAATTAATAGAATTCTTAAAAGTTCACCCTTTGACAATGGTACCTTAAAAGTTGTCAAGGTTGGGAAAGAGACTATGCAAATACTTCTCATATCCCCTCGGCATGCCCATCAGTTAGTATAGACATAGACCCTTCTCCGGCTCCCCAGGACCGTGGGAACCTTCCTGGTCCCCCTCAAAATACCACCCTAATGAATAAGTCTCCAATGATTACCAACTGCCTTTATCCAGTTTTAAATACCGGAGACTCATTGACCCCTGTAGAGGAGGCTACCTTGGAGAAGGAAGCAGCTCGCTACCATTCAGAAGACCCTCCACCTCTCAAGACCCTGCCACAGCTTATAGGACTTACACATCCACCTCCCTCCTATTTCCCTCCTGCCTTTTGTGCTCTGGCCCTTCAGGGAACAAATGCCCCCCCCTGATATTTTCTCCCCACTTCCCTTGCCTAAACTGGCTCCTTTGTGAGCATCCTTTCAACATACACAGGAACAGATGCAACCTTTAAAAGAATTAAGATCCCTTTACTCTGAGCTCTCTTCATTAGCCTTAGGTATGGAGTCAAAGCAACTGGCCTACAGTGGTCTAATACAAAGGCGAAGCCACTCCATTGACCTGTGCTCGCCTTCCCAGTCACCACCAGTCTGATAGATAAGCCTGCCCAGGCTGAGGTCAAAGAATTAGACGAGGATAAAGAGGAGGAAGAGGGGAAATGGATTAAGGAGATCAGGACTCAGAGGATGAGGAGTTCAGCCCTAGGCAGGCAGGAACCCAGAGTCTACAAAAAATTAAGCCTGCATTTTCCTGAAAAACTTAAAAAGGCTTGTGCTCTCTATGGCCCCATTGCACCCTACACGTTGGCTTTATTAGAAAGCCACAGCACACAATGACTTACTCCCAAAGATTGGAAATTTTTATACCAAGCTACCCTCAGTGCCAGAGACTTCCTGTTATGGAATGCAGATTTCAAAGAGCACTGTCGGGAAACTGCTCAAAAAATTTTAACTAAGGCCTTCTCTAAATCCAGGACTTATGTTAAGCTAGTGGGCAATGAGCCTTTTGACAATAAAACTAAAAAGGCACATTTCCCTGCTGGACTTTTGATGCAGATTCAGATGGCTGGCTTACATGCTTGGAGACACCTCCCTCAAAAGCCTGGGCTACCACTTCCCTGGCAAAAATTTGACAAGGGCCCGACGAGCCTTATAGCGACTTTGTTCCCCGGCTTAACCTAGCTGTGGAATACTTGCTTGGACCAAGCGAAAGCAAAAGCGCTTTTGTAAAACATCTTGCCTTTGAAAACGCCTACCCGGCATGTCAGGATGTTCTTCAACCACATAAGGATAAAGGGAAACTTTCTGACTTTATTAGACTCTATGCAGGGGTAGGTGCAGCCCATGCCATGGGTCTTGCCCTAGGTGCCACCTTTACCAAGACCTTTCACAATCCTTTCTCACGTACTTGCTTTACTTGTAAACAACCTGGCCATTTTGCACGCAAGTGTCCGACAGGCAAAAAAAGCCTAGGAATAGCGTCTCCTTCAACTGGGGCTATACCGCCCCAAGCTATCCTTTGCCCTAGATGTGGTAAAGGTCATCACTGGGCCAGTGAGTGTAGATCTAAGACAAATGCCCTCAGACAGCCTATTTTTTCCTGCTTCTTGGGAAACTCCCTGCGGGGCCAGCCCCGGGCCACGACAACCCCCAGGACAAACCCAGGGGCAATAAGATTTGTTCCCTCCCAAACTCCCAACCTACCTCAAAATTCTTCTCCACAATTGCCTCCCTCCAACTAGCCACTCCAGGCAGCGCAGGATTGGACCTCTGTGCCACCACCGATACTATATTGGACTCAATGCAAGGACCCCAGATAATACCCACTGGAATTATGGGTCCCCCTCAATCTCATATGTGTGCCCTTATTTTTGGGAGAGCCTCTACTAACTTACATGGTGTTCAGGTCTTCCATGGCATTAATAATAATGATTTCACTGGAGAAAAAAAATACTGGCCACAGCTATTAATGGAGTTGTGGCCATCCCAGCACGAACAAGTCTTGCACAATTAATACTCCTTCCCTTGAATCCAGGAGGCACTTCCACCACCCAAACCTACCGCAGGGGACTGCCTCCTTGGTCTGCTCTGATGTAAATTTGGTTCAACCCGTTTCTCACAAAAGATCCACAATTTCCTTACTTATTGAAGGAAAGGAATTCCAAGGAATTCTAGATAGTGGAGCTGATGACACAATTATTTCTCAAAAATATTGGCCATCAGCTTGGACCCTCACCTCATCCTTGACTGACCTTAAAGGGATAGGACAGTCAAAAAATCCTCTGGTCAGCTCTACGGCTCTTAGCTGGACAAATAAAGAGGGTAATAAGGGAATTGTCACTCTTTTCGTTGTTCCTGACCTCCCTGTTAACCTATGGGCCCAAGATATTTTGAGTCAAATGGAAGTTATTCATGCCAGTCCCAATTCCATGGTAACTCATCAAATGCTTCATATAAATTTTGTCCCTGGTACAGGCCTTGGGAGACTGAGACAAGGACTGGTTGAGCCAATAAAACCCATACAAAAAACAAATACATATGGACTTGGGTATTCGGATTTTTAGTGTCGGTCTCTGACTCTCCTGTACCCCATGGAGATAAAATTATTTGGGAAACTCAGACTCTTGTGTGGGTGAATCAATGGCCACTTACCCAAGAAAATATGGAGGCTGCCTCCATGTTAGTGCAGGAACAGCTGGCAGCCAGCCATGTAGAGCCCTCAACCTCAACATCGAATACTCCAATTTTTGTTATCAAGTAAAAATCAGGCAAGTGGTGCCTTTTACAATATTTGTTTGCCATTAATAAAGCTATGTGCCCAATAAGAACACTACAGCCAGGCATTCCCACACCAGTGGCTATTCCCAAAAACTATTGTAAAATGATTATTGAGTTAAAAGATTGTTTTTTTACCATTCCTTTACATCCTGCGGATAGACCCTATTTTGCCTTTAGTCTCCCTCGCATTAATTTTCAGGGCTCTATGCAGAGATTTCAATGGAAGGTTCTTCCCCAAGGTATTGCCAACAGCCCTAGTCTTTGCCAAAAATACGTTGCTCAAGCAGTAGGCCCTGTGAGAGAGCTATGGTCACAAATTTATATTTTACATTATATGGATGATTTGTTAATTGCTGCACCTAATAACCATGACCTTAATAATTGTTACTTGGACATTTACAAAATCCTCACTTCCTTGGGACAACAGATAGCTCCTAATAAGGTTAAAACACAGGACTGTTATACCTATTTGGGCCTTAAACTTCAAGATAATCAGATCCAAATTCCTAAGATACCACTATGGGTGGACCATCTTCACAACCTTAATGATTTTCAAAAATTCCTGGGGAATATTCAATGGCTAAAAACATATTTAAAATTACCACCTTGTGTACTTTTGTCCCTTAATGATATTTTGAGAGGTGATTCCCACCCCTCCTCCCCTCAAAAACTTACTCCCGAGACATGACAGGCATTAAACCAAGTCACAGAAGCCATTGCCAAACAGTTTTTTACAGAACGTTCTTATAACCTTCCTCTGGTTCTGGTTATTTTACACACTCCTCATACACCCACAGGAATATTTTGGCAACGAAATACACATTTTAGAAATAAAGGCTGCCTTTGCTTTGGGTCCATTTACCCACCACATTCTCCAAGGTTATTACTGTTTTTCTTGCTCAGGTAGCTTCTATTATTTTTAAAAGTCGTTTGCTATCTCGACAACATTTTGGCAAAGACCATGATAATATTTTAATTTCATATACTAAAGACCAAATCCAATTTTTACTACAGACAGAGGATGAATGGCGTATTGCCTTATCAGGCTTTTTGGGAACAATTGATAACTACCTACCCAATGACCCCCTTTTACATTTTGTCCAGTTACATCCATTTATTTTTGCCAAAATTACTCAAAAGGCTCCCATTCCTCAAGCCCTTACTGTCTTTACAGACAGTTCCAGTAATGGCCGAGCAGTCTTTGTTGTGAATAACCAGCCTAACACCTTTGATACTGTCTATCATTCAGCACAGTTTGTGGAATTGTTTGCAATAACACAAGTTTTTAAAACATTTTTTGATAATCCTGTTAATATTTATACATACAGTGCCTACATTGCTCATTCTGTGCGCCTGCTTGAGATTTCACCGACCATTAAGGCTTCTTCCAATGTCGCCCATCGGTTTCACCAGCTTCAGCAGCTAATTCAGGCCAGACAACACCCATTTTTCTTAGGACACAGCAGGGCACACTCTGATCTTCCCAGCCCTCTAACACAAGGTAATGCCAAAGCTGATGCAGCAACTCGTTTCATCTTTCCAATTTTTGTTGGCTGCACTCAAAAGGCCACGGAGTTACACAATCTTCACCATCTAAATTCCCAGAACCTTCGATAACTATGTAAAATTACCAGGCAACAGGCATGAGAAATAGTAAAAGCATGCCCTGGTTGCCCTGTCTCCCTCCCCATTCAACACTTGGGAGTTAACCCCCGAAGATTATTGTCCAATCAGTTTTGGCAAATGGATGTTACTCATTTTTCTGAATTTGGAAAAACCAAATATGTACACGTTTCTGTAGATACCTTCAGTGGCCTTATTTTCGCATCACCACATTCTTGAGAGGCTATCAAAGATGTCCTTTCTCATCTTGTTTCAGCGTTTTCTGTAATGGGTAAACCAATACATATTAAAAAAAGATAATTGTCCTGCATATACCAGTGCCAAGTTTAAACAGTTTTGTGCTACCTCGCAAATTTGGCATACTACTGGAATTCCATACAAGCCTCAGGCATTGTGGAACGTGCCCACCTTACCTAAAGACTTGGCTAACCCGCATTAATGCTTCTGCACTTGTATTTACCACTCACAGGCATCGCCTTAATCATGCATTATTTGCCCTTATTTTTCTTTCCCTAGACAATGAAGGCCATTCGGCTGCAGACTGACACAGGCAATCCTCGTCCAATTCTGTTCGCCCACCTGTTATGTGGCACAATCCCCTTACAAATAAATGGAAACGCCCAGGTCCTGTCCTCATCTGTGGACGAGGCTCAGCTTGTGTTTTGGACGAAGAGCAAGCAGCCCCAAGATGGTTACCAGAACGCCTGGTTAAACAGGTTAATGGCTTACCTCAACACGGGGATGGAGGCCCTCCCCCTGAGGACAAGTTTTCCTCTTTTTCAGATGCAGCCAACAATCTGTGTGAGGATCCTACTTAAGGCACTTCTGCTGAACAGGATTGTACACGGAGGCTTTGGCCCTCCACCTTCCAACATCATGGAGTACCTTTTTGGCCCTCCCTGTGAACGCAAGGGAGGATCTTGGACTCAGGCTCCCACTAGTTTGACCCAGACTGCTGACTGCGTGACTAAGGTGGCTTACCTCCGGGCCGAGGTTGACCATAAACTCAGAGGAGTTCATCAGCCTAAATTGGTATGTGTTAACAAGCCAAAGATTATTCCCCCTAGTACAAGTAAAGCTCTCCAAAATTGTTCTGCAACTTGAACGCATACCCAAGCGATGCATGCCACTTGTTATGCGTCGGCCTCAATTTGTGTTAACAAGCAGGGAGAACAATTTTTTGAAGCCTCCCTAACTAAAACTCATGCAGCAGGAGAGACCACTATTCATTATACCCCCGTTCTTTTTGACCGGGGAGGAGAAGGCAAATACACCAAGCTACAGTCAGCTGGGTGCCAAGGCCCTGTTGGTAAACCCTCCTGCTGCCCCATTAAGGCACCTACAGGGGTCACTGATGGTGGAGGATTCCCTTATGCTGTCAAGCATCCTCAGATAATCAAACTTTTGAAACCCCAAATCCCTGAGCTCACATATCATCCCTTAATATAGCCAAAATGCCAGCTCCCAGGTTTAGATAACAATACATTAGTTATTTTGGAAACTACCTTCTCCTTGCTTAATAATTCCAACCCCAACTTTGCTGGTGATTGCTGGCTCTCCATGACAACAGGGGCAATCATGCCTATGGCAGTTCCTATTAATTCTATCATAGACGATGATAATACATGCCAACCCAGATTTCATTTAAAAGTACAGTCTATAGGCACTTTTACAATATGTCTTTTAGGCGCGATGCAAAATAATACCTATGATATTGATGTTGGAGTTACTTCCTTTGGAAATTGCTCAACAGTACAAAACTATTCCTCATCCACCCCATCTCTTTGTCCCTCCAATGGCACAGTTTTTATGTGTGGAGGAAACTCGGCCTTCCCGAGGCTTCCATCGAATTGGACCGTTGGCTGTGTTCTTGCCTTATTACTCCCTGATATAACTATTGTCCCAGGAGACGAAACTCTATGCATTCCTAGTCTAGACACCTCAGTCAAAAGACACAGGCGGGCAATACAGGCCTTACCACTCGTTGCCAGCCTTGGAATAACAGCTACTGTGGCCACAGGTACGGCTGGCTTAGGCATGGCTATACACTCTTAGCGTCGCCTGTCTCAACAACTTATAAATGATGTAAAAACTCTATCAGGAACCATTAAAGATTTGCAGGACCTAGTAGACTCCCTGGCAGAAGTGTTCCTTCAAAACAGAGAAGGCTTAGATTTACTGACAGCTAACCAGGGAGGTATTTGCTTGGCCTTAGGGGAACGATGCTGCTTTAATGCCAATAAATCAGCCATAGTACGCATTAAAATTAAGCAGCTTCAAGAAGATCTAGAAAAGAGATGAAGGGAACTTTTTGAAAATCCCCTCTGGACTGGGTTTAATGGATTTCTACCCTACCTTCTTCCCCTATTAGGCAATTTGTTGGGTTTACTTTTAATGGTGTCCATAGGACCCTGCATTATAAACAGGCTTGTACAATTTATTATAGAAGAGATTAATATTTTGGCCTCTAAGCCCATACAAGTCCACTATCATCGCCTGGAGATGGAAGACCATGCTGCCAACATTTAAAAGGATGTTCTACCCTTCTCACAGGCTTATTTCTTAAGTTTACATCCCCACAGATCTCTCTTTCTTACATTAAACTATAAGTAACAGCTCTGACCAACCATCTTCTTTCATTGCCATAAGGGTTCGTCCTCCATGGGCCCCTTCACTTGGGGGAGGATGCACCCATGGAGTGAGGACGTTAGGCCATAATAATGGAGGGTGCAGGATGGACTGCAGGAGGATGTATCCACGGATCCCAAAACAGAAGACCTCTTAGTGACACGCTCTGGTGTATGGTGGTCAGCCTGCTTCCCCCTCAAAGCCGTCTCCTCCCAAAACATGCCAAGGCCACCACGAAATCTCCTAGTAAACATGCTCTCTCGAATCAGGAGATATTCTAAGGCCTGCTAGAGAAACAGAGCCTCTATCACCCCCTAAAACATTGGCCGGTAAGGTATGGTCAAATATTTTATATAAGAAAGAGAGGTCAGGGGCTAGAAGGAAGTTCTCCTTCAAAGAATAGCCTGACACTGAAAAGAAACAGCCCCCTGGGAGATATCCTGCCTGGGAGACATCCCGCAGCCATCTATCTCCCTGAGACATCCTGCGGCCATCTTTCTTCCTGCAACATCCTGAGGTTATCAAACTTTCTGAAGACATCCAGCAACTGCCGATAAGAGAGCTTTCCCATCCACAACATATAAATTCCCATGTGAGAACAATAAAAGTTTGCAGCATGATCAGAACTCCAGTCTTGCTGTAATCTCTCGTGTCTCTTGTCCCTTCATTCCTCCCCAACTAGGTTCCTTGCCCACATTGATGTGTGCGGCCGGCCGGGACAACTGACACTAACCCATACCCTACTACACTCTGACTACTAATCCTAATATGATGGAGAAAAATAACCCAAACAGAATAGAAATACAAGCAGTTCAGAGGAGGCATGGTGTATATTTGGACTTGCCTTTTGCATGATATAGGGTAGGTGTTATAAATCTAGTTAATTTTTAATTGAAATCGTTCTCCCTGTGTTTTTAAAGTTAACAAATATGTGAATTCCTGTCTCCATTTCTCTGTAGCCTATTCAACACATGTATTTTTATCTGCACATATAGAATCCTACTTGGAATCACACGTACATTCTTGTGAGGAGGCTGACTTGGCAGATACAAATTGTGAGAAGAGATCACTCCCCATAAACGCTGTTGGAACTCAAAATTCAATCTATGGGTGAGCTTCCTAGTAGAACAACATTTTACATAAATCCATGTTCAGTAACATAAATATTTTTGCATCTATGGATGATATATATTTCATGATGAATTTTGTTTGGCATATATATTGCTACTTTTTATTGTCTCTGTGTGTGTTTTGTATATATATACACTCTTCAGATTTTTCAAAATATGAAATATATGTGTCTTATATACACTCCCTAAATTCATTTATGTTCATGTATGTGGATTTATAATCAACTTTTCACAAGATTATTCTAAGAAATATTCATCCACCTGAAATACATATTTGTTTTCTAGTACTGAAAACTAACTTAAGTGAATGGTGCATGCAATCCTAATATTTCTACAGTGACTGACACAGTTTAACATCAATGCAAGTAGAAATCTATCGGACATGATGTGTATTTTGAAGTTCATTTTGTTCAACACTGGTACATTACAATTTCTTCAGTTTATTCACATCAAAGGATATATATTTCATCCACAAGTTCACAAATTTATACGCATTTGATTCATTTTCAATCATTTCCTGCTTCAGAACACATGTATTACTCCTAGTTTCGTGAATGGTCTTTTCATGACACTTATTTCCAAACACATTCATTTTGGTTTTCATAATCATTTTGAAGCAAAACTCACACATTCTTCATGATATACCATAACCCTAATTTTACCATTATATGTGTAACTGATTGGAATGAATGATTGTATATCAATATAAGATTCCCTGTATATTTTCTGATATCAATTCAATCCATTATTTAAAGTTTGAACCACTTTTATTATTTATTCACAGTATGGTCTATTCATGCATTATTTCTATAATTATAGACACAGGGTACATCTATTTGTATCCCCAATACTAATTTATTCATCTTCAAAATGTAGCTCCCAGTAATGTTGTCAGAAATACTCATGTCACCTGATCTACATATACATTTTATCACAGTAATATTCTGGACACATTATGAAAATGTCACACTTATGATTGTACCAAAGCCTAAGTGAAAGTGAGCATGCGTTACTAAAAACATCCATGTCCAGGTTGCCTAATGCTCTCTAATGTCAATACTATTGGTGAATACATATTTGTTTCTTCCTAAGGTTATATATTCAACCTCAATCCTGTTGAAAATGTCTAATCCTACCACACAATTTATACTTTGCCTGATTTCCTAATGTCTCTATTGATTTCTGCTTCCCTACATATTATCCCAGTTCATTATTGTGACTGACTCTTCACATGTGCTGACATTTACATTCACTGTCTACCCGAAAGCCTATTGCTAAAGAACTTTTGGTCCCACTCTTATACTCACTCTTCTTTCTAAACCTACCGACTTTCGTCTTAATCGTACCGACTATCACTTTTTGACTGGATGTTCTCTTTGACATTCAATCATCCAAGGTACAAGGCAATTGTATATCGATTCATCTGAGACATCTGTGCAGAATATAATTCAAAGCTAAGTATCCCACTCAAAGGCCTAATGCCTTTCTGGGCTTCAAATCTTACCTGGATTTCTGTTTTCAAACTTATATTTCCCCTGTATATTCTTGAAAATATTGCAGGTTCCCAATACCATTAATCATCTTGCGCAATGATTCCGAACTCAAATAGAACCTGTTATTAACCGTAACCATACACTCTTTTCTCAATCTCACTTTACAGAAGAGCAGGTACAGAGTTCGTCTTACAATACAGGAATGTAGGGGATCTTCCACCTGCTGAGAACCTAAAATGTCCATGCAGAAATGATCCCTGGATAAGATGTAGGCAGCTATTGAGGAACTAAGAGAGCAAAAGTCATCTTCCAATGCAAAAACCCTGGTCAGAATGAAGGGATGTGTCTGAATCAGCCTCTCTCTTCTTAATGTAGAGAAGATGGACCAAACCAGGCCTGTGTGGAGAGCTG
The DNA here is from genome assembly GCF_048772815.1 of Callospermophilus lateralis. NCBI lineage: Eukaryota > Metazoa > Chordata > Mammalia > Rodentia > Sciuridae > Callospermophilus > Callospermophilus lateralis. Next base: position 794,602 of record NW_027514379.1, on the reverse strand, counting down.
TTCCTGGGTGCCTATGGTTTACATACCATTCTAACTTGTGAAAGTGTCACAGGAAGTAGGGACAGCCTCCATCTCATGGGACACTTGGAAGCAACTGAAGCAATTGTTAGGACAAAGTGGTTGTCACGGCAGTGACCTCACTCAGTTCCTGAAATAATTGACCTACTTAACTTCCTTGTTGATGGAACTCTCTGAACTTGGTATCCAGGAAGCCAGGCACCCAGAGCCAGTCCCAGTCCCCGTCCCAGTGGGCTCAATTGTTTGTATTTACCATGGACATAGTCAGTCTTTCTTGGTACCTACTGATGTGAGGATGGTCAAATGACAGAATAGCTATGAAGAGGGTCCTTTCCTGGGAAAGTAGGTAGTTGCTCACCACTGGCTGCTGGCAACTTCACTGAGTTGAAAAAGGAGACAAGATCTGAGACCGTACAGGCCATTTCGGGGGAACGAAGTATGGCTCACCAGTCAGAGGACACTCCATATAGTCAGAGACCTACTTGGGGGAAGGAGGTGCCTTTTTGAGTGTGGGTGTGAGTATGTGGTTTTGTCTCATGTTCTGAGAATAGGTAGGAAAGTCGGTTTGTTTGTTTTGGGGTAGACTGTTTCTTGTATGTTGTTTGGCAAGGCGAGTGTTTCTATGTCTGTGTATCTTACTGTGTCAGTGGTTGTAGACAATAGAAAAGAGAATGCATCAATGGATGTGTTGTGTCTAGTAGAAAGCTCCCAGCATTCATCCTGCCCAATGTATGAATAGAGAGTGGGCAGCCTTATTGATGTGCAACACCTATTATATTCCTAAGTTTCAGTTTTCTTCCTGAATTCTCTCAACTCTCCACAATAGGCTCATGGTTTTGTGTCCAAGATATGTACCCCTCCAAGCTCTGTGAAATGGCCATGTACTGAATAGCTGAAGGAAATGTGATCATCTCAGAAAACTCAAATATCAGTGTGAATAGAAAAGTCTCAGTGGAGAAACCCTGCTTTGGGCCTTTTACTTACCTATTTTTCTGTTGCCCTGAATGTCAGAAAGGTCTTTGCCTCAGGTCACACTTTGTGAAGCCTGAAGAAAATAGTTTTCAAATGGAAATGAATGGGCATCACCTGTGGCTCTTTCCTTAATTGCTTTGGAAATGGATGTGTCTGAATCAGTATCTTGGCCCTGTGTCAGGTTGTGGCTTAGATTCTCAAAACCAGATGGATCTAAAAAAGATGCCATGTGTGCATCCAAAACCAAAATGGCAAAAAGATCAGTTATAGTGGATGAAGCTTCTTGCCTTTCTCTATTAGTTTCCTGACATCCATCAAGTGAGAATAGGAATCCTTTGGGTAAAATTAGTACTTCAAAGCCCTGCAGAGGTGCTTGGGTTTCCTCATGACTCCAAATCATATAAAGAATCTATACCTGACTGTCAGTAGGCCTCAAATTGGAGAATCAGAGCAGTATTAAGAGCAGGCCTATTTGATCACTCCTGGTTCACAGGAAAGGTGTCCCGGCCACAATGACTTTAGGCAAATGAGGGGCAAGAGAACGTATTTTGGACACTGTCTTTGGATGTGCCCCTCATGGAAACCTCCAGCCAGAGGTTATGATTAGTATCTATATGGAAGAATATGAGGGCTATGTGGAAGTGTTTTGGTTTTAATTGTGGTCATTAGTGTGGTGGTTGGAAAAGATGACTGGGTCCATCGGGGTTTAAACTCTGATGTGATTCCCCTTTGAGACTGCGTTGTGGAACTGACCTCAGAGAAGAATTACCATGATTTGTGTTGGCATTTTTGGAGGCCACGCATGAGAGTCGCCCTTGGAAACTGAGATCTAGACCAAGGGCGGCTTTCCACAGAGCACAGGGAATCTCAGCCATGATACCATATGATTTTATTCTGAAAGCCTTGGAATCCATTGTTGAGAGTCAAAACACACATGGACCTCACATTGTAGACCTCTATGTGCCTGGCTTCATGTAACCTTTTGCCCACTCTTTGGGAAGCCTTGCCTGTGAAATTTCTCCAGAACTTTCATTGAAATGATCTTCCTCAACCTTTAATGGTTCCTGAATGAATGGAAACCCACAGTGCCTCCAACTTCATCCTTGAAAAATGGCTACATAAATACCATGACATTCTTGAAATTCCCTTGACCAGGTGGCACTGGAGAACCTTCGATGTTCTGTTGCTAATTCGAGTGTACAAGACAGTGCATTGATTGACTGAGTTTCATGATAATGGTGTAGAACAGAGATGTCAGTACGTTGGAGCCTCCTGATTAGTGGTCATAGAACAGTGTTGTGCATGTGTGTGATAAAACATCTGTGGTGGGGCCATGTGGATCTGCCATTTACTTCCAAATGGGTTGCGACTGACATGGTGCAGCCAGCAGAACCTTGTATGTAAAGGCATCTTGTTATATGGAGAAATTTCAGGGCAATGTTCAGAATCAGGTTGCTATGGTCAAGGGGGCAACCTATGTGTGATAGAAGCCTATTTGGTGCATTCTCCTGCAGACCCTGACACACGACACATGACAGAACTCCCTCCAGCACTGTGTCCCAGTTGAACTTTTTGTTTTTCGAGAAGCAAATACCAAAATCCCAATGCAGCAGCAAGAAACACCACAAAAAGTGGAGGATGACCAAATAGCTTCACAGTCCACACGGAGAGACACTTAACCCCCAGTGGCCACAGATATCTATAAAGAGAGAATTCAGCACTGCTGCCTAATGTTCATTGGAATATAAGAGACCATGTCCTCCAGGTCACATATATGCAGACCCAGCTTTGATGGTCTCACTACAAAGGAAGATAAAGCTCCTGACAACAACATATATTTCAAGTGCCCAACCTCAGAGGAAGTTTCTCAAGAAGTCTTTAGGCCAACAGAGCTCCATGATTGTGGAGTTTTATCCTGTCCCTTACTTTTGGAAACTCCTCTTGCACCTCCAAAGTTGTGAACTCCTGAGCAATTTCCATTCCAGATATGTATTCACAAATTTTATAACTCTTCTCCTCTAATTGTGTCTTAATTGGGGCGAAGGTAATGTCAAGTAATTGTTCTGGATGAGAGTGGGTGGATTTTTGTGTAGCACATATTTGCATACACATTGGATTCATTTTCCAATTTTCCATTTGAAATACTGAAACACTGACACTACCCCATACCCTACTAAACTCTGTCTACTAATCCTAATATGATGGAGAAAAATAACCCAAACAGAATTGAAATACAAGCAGTACAGAAAAGGCAAGCTGGACTTGCCTTTTGCATTATATAGAGTAGGAGTTATAAATCTACACATTTTTTTTGTTGAAATAGTTCTCAATGTGTTTTTAAAGTTAACAAATATATGAATTCCTGTCTCCCTTTCGCTGTAGCGTATTCAGCACATGTATTTTTATAAGCACATGTATAATCCTACCTGGTACCACATGTACACTATTGTGTGGTACCTGAATAGGCAGATACAAATTGTGAGAAGAGATCACTCCTCCTAAACGCTGTTGGAACTGAACATTCACCCTATGGGTGAGCTTCCTAGCTGAACAACATTATATATAAATCCATGTTCAGTAAAATAAATATTTTTGATCTGTGGATAATATATATTTCATGGTGAATTTCAATTGGCATATAGTGCTAATTTTTAATATTTGTGTGTGTTTATATATATATATATATATATGTATATATATATATATATACATATATATATATATATATATATATACTCTCCAGATTTTTCAAAATATGAAATATATGTGTCTTATTATACATTTCCTAAATTCATTCATATTCATGTATGTGGATTTATAATAATCTTTTCACAAGATTATTTTCAGAAATATTCATCCACCTGGAATACCTATTTGTTTCCAACACTGAAAACTAACTTAAGTGAATGGTGTATACAAATCCTAATATTTCTACAGTAACTGACTCAGTTTAACATCAATACAAGTAGACTCCTATGGGACATGATGTGTGTTCATTTTTTTCAACACTTGTACATTACTATTTCTTTAGTTCATGCACATCATTGGATATATATTTCATCCATAAGTTTGCAATTTTATTGGCATTTGTTTCACTTTCAATCACTTTCTACTTCAGAACACATATATTTCTCCATGTTTCTTGACTGGTCTTTTCATGAGAATTCTTTCCAAACACATTATTTTTGATTTTCATAATTACTTTTGAAGGAAATCTCACACACCCTATATAATGAACCATAACCATAATATTACCATGAGATGTATAACTGGTTGGAATGAATGATTGTATATCAATAAATGATTTCTTATATATTTTCAGATATCAATTCAATACATTATTTAAAGTGGAACCTGTTATATTATTTAAACACAGTATTGTCTATTCATGCATTATCTCTATATCCATAGACACAGGGTACACGTCTTTATAACCCCAATACTAATTATTAGGTCTTGAAAATATTCCTCCCAGAAATGGTGGAAGAAATACTCATGTCACCTGACCTACATATACATTTTATCACAGTAATATTCTGGACACAAAAAGCCAAGTTCACACTAATGATTGTACCAATGGAATGGTCGAGTGAGCATTTTAGGAAGAGACCACCAAGAGACTGTCTCATGCAACAGCAAAGTGTGTATTGGGGGTCCAGCATGCTGCAGCTCAGAGCTCACTTGAATTTAGCAGAGAGCCCTGAGAATAGCTTAAGCAGAGCTTATGTACTTTCTTTGGAGAAGGCAGGGTGTGAAGTTTATTGATGGGTCAGGGTGAGTGGGCGGTTTGCTTGCAAATGTGTGAGGGAGTACATTCTGCAGTTTGGCAGTTGGGGACAACACATTCTGGGAACAAGATTAGCAAACAGTTCTCAAGATTTCAACACTGTTTTGTTAAGCATACAGAAAAACAGGAAGTGACAAGTACCTATTTAATAAACCTTTCATTTCCCACTTCTTGTTCTGGTTACTTTTAATCAAAAAAGTGATCATTGGGGGGTGTCACATTTTATGTCTGCTAGTGAGTTATATTGTTGTCTGATTACCATAAGTTTAACTTGTCCAATTTGAGCTTGGAGAAAGGAAACTACACGGTTGAGCAAACAGGGCCCCACAGTTAGCAATAATATGAGGATTATTAATGGACTGGCCAAGGCAGATAAAAGCTTAGTTAACCCAAGGGACTGTGTGAACCAAGACTCAAACCACGCTTTTTGGGCCTCTGTCTCTCGTTGACGCTCTTCAAGGCGTTTTCTTAATTTACTCATAGATTCTTTTACAACTCCAGTATTGTCAGCATAAAAAAAAAAATTCTTCCCTCATTGCAGCACAAAGGCCCCCTCTCTCATGAAGAGGAGGTCCAACCGTCGCCTATTCTGTGAAACTACTTCGGAGAGAGAGGATAAAGATTCCTGTAAAGCTGGGATTGAGGTTTTTAATATCTTTAAGCTTTGGTCTATTGCTGCTTCTCATTGAGTCATTTGTTGTGTCCCATGGACTAGGTCAGTGGTTCCTGTGCCCACACATGCAGCAACTCTTATTCCAAATAGGATGGCTAAAGTGAGGGATACAGGTTCCCAGCGGAACCGGGTTTTATGCCGCCCCCTATTTGAACTTTAAATGAACCTGTGTCATGATAGAGCACTCTGGGAAACATCTGCACCATTACATAACTAATCACATCTATTGACCATTTTATAAACACATAAACAATAATTAAGTATATAGAATTATACTGTTGAAGGAACAGACAAGGAAAGGCACCTAAGATAGCACCGAAGCTAGGGAAGCAGTCCTATTTGGTTGCAAAAGGATGTAGAGAGCATTGCTTCTGTTGTAATCAGTTAATCCTCTGAACCCCAAGTTTAGGTTGTTTCAGAATTTTGTAGCCAACATGTAAGGGAATGGGCTCAGAATATCACAGTCTGCAGAAGTTCACAAAAAGCAGTTTTTGTTTCTGTTTTATTTCTTCTATTTTGGCAAGTTAACTTTTTAAGGACACCTGGGAGGGGGAGAGCTTTCGTCTTCTCTTTTTTTCTCTCCCTGCCAGCTGTTTAAATGGAGCCCAGTTGCTAACTTCTTTATCTTAGAAATGTAGCAATCTTTGTGAAGCTCCAGCTCAAGGCCAGAGGCCTTGTTCACATATTTTGTGAAAAACTAGTAAGGGGTGTCTAGCTTAGGAGTGCTGATTTTTCCAGCCAGTGGCAACTAGAACAGGGCAACAAGAAAAGAGGAAGTTTATCTACATTGAACTCTTTCATAGGGATTATTTTGCTGAAAGTCCTAAAGTCAGTCATGGTGAAGACTTCTGGAGAAGGTCACTTAAGAATTTTCTGTGGTCTTGGTACAGAGGGGGAAGAGTGGAAGGCAGGGGGTGAGAGCAGCTCCATGGATCTGAGAATCAGGAAGGAGAGATTAAAAGACTATTGGGAAAGGGGTTTGGGATTTTGCTAGCAAAAAAAACTTGAGCAGTAGAGCAAGTAGAGCAGAGGGGAAGATGGGAGTGAGTATCTCAAAAAGCCTGTGAGGGATTTTAAATTCTTAGTAACCTGTATTCAGTGTTGACAATGCAACTTTAAAGGTAATTTTTATTACATCTCGGATAGGGGTCTGAGGGCTCTTCTCAGCTGGTTTGAGCTTTGGGTTAGCAGGTAAGAGGACCTGTTGGGACCCATTGTGGGCACTGACAGAAGAATAGAGGAGTGTCTGGGTTTAGGGGTACCTAAGTACCTGCTACCTCAGCAAGGGGGCAATGGTCTGAGAAAGGGTAGAGGTTTGGGTTTTTGATCTAGTAATTGGAGGGGAGAAATCAAATTCCTGAGGTGAAAGTGACAGCAGAGAGTCTGGAGCAGAAATCTGAGGGTGAGGATCTATTAGAGAAGCATAGTTCAGGATGTGAGCAAAGGAGGAAAAAGGCCTGCACATAGGGGAATTTCCTTCAACCCTTTTGAGCACTTGCCGAAGTTAAAAAGTCCATGCAGAATTTGAGGATCTAGAGACCCCTCTGGGGGACATGGATTTTGGTTGTCTAATTGGTAATATGGCCAATGCTGTGTACTGAATTTGATGAGGAGTTTGGGTTCCAGCAGGCAGCCCCTGTATGCTCAGATCGCCATGACTTACAGAAGAAGTCGGCTTTTCCCCACACAGCCATGGCTGTTTGTGGATTTGATAGTCCGCCGGGCAAACATAGTAATCTAGGCTAGCCAAACTGCATCTGGCTCACGTGTCCCTACATCCATAATGTTGGTTTCCATTACCTATGGTATGAAAGTGATTTAATGGAATTTTAGTGGAATCCTGTTCATCAGGGCTATCCCAATATGAAAGACCTATAGGTAGGTGACAAATGTCTGGGTGGAGGGATGGCCACCAGGTCCCTCAGTGGGCTGTATTCGAGGTAGACCATACTTGTTGTCTAGTAGGATTTTTGATCAGCCATCACTGCTGAACGGGCTGATGATGCTTAGGAATACTGGTGGCCAAGGGGAGAGTCTATAGCCTTAACCACATGGCGAACACACAGTTTGAAAGGGTTACCAGTCGTTTCCAGCTTCCAGCCAGAGTCGGGACATGGCGCAGGCTTGAGATGAGAGGCATTGATCCAGGAAGTGATTCCGTCTACCTTTACCACTGTAGGTGTTATAAGTAGCACCTGGTATGGTCCTTTACACCGGGGTTTCAGGAATGACACCTTATGTCGTCTTTAGTAGATGAGGTCTCTTACTTGATATTGATGTGGAGTCCCATCATACCCTGGTTGGTAGGAAGGGGCCAGATGTTTCAACAAGTACCGCTGAGTTCTTTCAAGAGCTTTAAGTCTGTCAGGCAAGGGGGTGTGGAAGGGATCGTTAGGTCTTAGAGTTGGGGTTAGGTCCCTTACTGGAGCAGGGGCACCATAGAGAATTTCATAGGGGGTGAGGTTAGACAAAGAAACAGAGGGAGTATTTCTTGCATGAAACAGTGCAGAAGGCAGGAGCATAGTCCAATCTTTTATGCCAGTTTCTAAGCTTAATTTTGTTTAGGTCACTTTAATGGTTCTTTTTATTTTTTTACCTGTCCTGAGCTCTGGGGTCTATAAGCACAATGTAACTTCCAATAAACCCCTAGAATTCTGGCTAACCCCTGTCTTACCTGGGCCATGAACGCCGGCCCATTATCAGACCCATATTACCTTAGGCAGGCAGAATCTTGGAAAAATATCTTTCAGGATCTTTTTGACCACCATTTGGGCCGTTTTTTTTTCTTTTCTTTTCTTTTCTTTTCTTTCTTTTTTCTTTTCTTTTCTTTTTATCTTTTTTTTTTTTTTTTTTTTTTTTTTGTTGGGGATGCTTCAATCCATCCTGAAAATGTATCTACAAAGACTAGGAGATATTTAAGTCCATACATTGTTGGCTTAATTTCAGTAAAGTCAACTTCCCAATTCCCAGAATTGTCCTGGTCTGGTTCCTCATAGGTGCTTTCCTGCAAGAAGCTTGGAAGTGTAAGCATTAACCAATTGACAGACCCGACAGGCTTTTGTTACCCATTCAGTTCTTCCCTTTCTCTTTGAATCGGTTAGTGGAAAACTCTGTTCTTGATCCTTCAGGAATGCCTGCAATTTCTTTGAACCAAGGTGAGTGAGTTGATATACATTTTAACTTAGTGTAGGGCTTTCTGAAATTGCAGGCTAAGCTCAGTGAAGTTGAGGGTTCAGTGTCAGATTCTTTAGGTGTTATCAAAAGCTTCCTGGTTCTCAGGGGTTCATAGGAAATGGGCATCTCCCTTTAGCACCGGGTATAAAGGAGCAGCTAATGATGCAAACCCAGGTATCCATAACCTGCAAAAGCCAGCAGTCCCAAGAAACTCTCTGAGTTGTCTGCTGTTAGATCTGTGTGGTATCTGCACAACATGTTGTTTTCTTTGCTCAGTGAGCCATCCTTTACCGCCCCTAAGTGAATAGCCCAGGAAGATTACTTCATGCTGGCAAATTTGGGCCTTTTTGGCAGAAGCTCTACACGCCAGTTTAGCAAGCTCAGATAATAGTGCTTGGGTCCCAGATTCACAGTTTTCCTTAGTGTTGGCTGCCAGTAGCAGGCCATCCACATGTTGAAGCAGGGTGTATAGTTCTGAAGTTGTTGATATCTCTGTGGAGAGCTTCATCAAAGAGAGTGGGGGAGTTTTTGAACCCCTGTTCGAGTCTAGTCCAAGTTAGTTGACCAGACGTTCCGGTTTCTGGGTCTACCCACTCGAAAACAAACAGCAACTGACTATCTTTATGCAGAGGCAAGCAAAATAAAGCATCTTTTAAGTACAGAACAGTATACCATTTCTGCTCAGGGTTCAGAGTGCTAGGCAGATTGCACAGATTAGGTACCATGCGGTGAATGTCCTGCACTCTGTTGTTGATCTCTCCTAGGTCTTTAACAGGGTGATAGTCCCCGGTTCCTGGCATTTTTTAATGGTAGCAGGGGAGTGTTGCAGGCTGATTAACAGGGCCTTAGGACCCCTAAGATCAGATATTTCTGAATATGGGGCCTTATTCCATCTTTAGATTTTTGCCCAGAGTATATTTTTTGACATTGATTGGAGAGGCTGAGGTTTTTAACTCCACTGTTATTGGAGGTTTTTTAATGGGCAGGCCTAAGCCATCAGTTTTTGTCCAGGCATCTGGGTAATATGTTATCCAATTCTGGGGTAACGTGCCTGTTTGATCAGTCTTGTGTGGTGTGAAGAGTTGATATTCATATTCTACTGACAGTTAAAGCTGTGACTATAGGAGTTTTTACTGAAGGATTTATAATTTTCACTTTGGGGCCTTCAGGGATAAAAGTTATTCTGGCCCGGAGCTTGGTGAGCAGATCTCGGCCCATTAATAGGGCCGGGCATCTTGGGATTACTAGGAAGGAGTGATGGATTTTTTCTTTCCCCAGGTCCATGATCCTCTTAGTTGTCTATGCCCGATATTTACTGCCATTAGCCCCTTGAAATAGAGACCTTTTATTTGATGGAGGGCCCAATGGGGCTTTAAGGTCTGAGTATACTGCCCCTGTATCCACTTCAAAGTGTACTGGGGTACCCTCCACTTCAAAAGTTACCCCGAGCTCGGGAAGAGGATCTGAGCCCCGACTTTCTTAGTCATCCTCCAGAGTCAGAATGTCTGGCTGGTGTGGCTGTCTCATTCTCGGGCTCTTTTTGGCCCAGTGTCCTTTTTCTTTTGAGTAGGCATATTGATCTGAGGCCAGGGGTTTCTTTTGGCGTGTGCCCAGGTATCCCTTCCTGTATCCCTGTTTCTTAATTTCTGTCCTATTTTTTGTTGTGACCAGGACCTTAGTCAATGCATTAGTCTACCTTTGGCTTCTTGCATCCTCTCTTTGCTCCCTTTCTTTCTTCCTCCTTTGTTTCTTCTCTTCCTCAGTTTATCTCTTATAGTTTACTTTTTTAGGCTTCTCTGACTAAATCTCTCAAAGCCATATCTTGTAATCCATCTACGCATTGTAACTCTCTTTTAATATCCAGGGCAGCTTGCCCAATGAAGGCCATCATGACAGATGGCTTTTGATCCTCTGCCTGAGGATCGAAAGGAGTATATCTCCTATATGCCTCCATAAATCTCTCTAGAAACATAGAGGGAGATTTATCAGGCCCTTGAATAATCTCTCTAACCTTGGCCCAATTAGTTGGTCACCTTAGCGGCTGCTTGGAGACCCGCTATTAGAGCCCGGCAATAAGTGGACGGATGCTACCTACCTTCAAACGTTTTGGTGTCCCAGTTCGGTTGGTTCAATGGGAAGCCCGCTTTGATGATGTGGGAAGAGGTGTCGGTCACCCATCTTGTCCGAGGATATTTTTTTTTAGCTTCCAGAAGGTTTTTCTCTTGTTCCTCTGTCATGAAGAGAGTCTGTAGGAGTTGTTGGCAGTCATCCCAAGTAGGCAGGTGTGACAACGCCGGCAAGTTCTTTGAGTTCTTTTACCGGGGCCAGCTTTGTCCAGGGAAGGAGTGGCTTTGTGTGCTGCCGGGTAGTAATCTGGAGGGCGCTGGGCTGGCCTAGCTTCCTCCAATGGTGGAGAGGCTGAGTCAGCAGCAAGGGAATCACTTAGAGGGTGTTGGGTGTTGGGAGAAGAGGGTAGGGGATAAGGAGGGTGCGGAGAGTCTAGTTGAGTCTTGAGACTTAGGAAGAACAAAGGGTGGAGGAGGAATAGCAGAGGGTTTGAGAGATAGAATCATGGGGGAAGGTGGAGGAGCGGGGGCAGGGAAAAGGAAAGGCTTCACAAATGGAGGAGGAGATTTTCAGAGGTCCTGCAAAGTTAAGATATATGGCTTTTGATCTGGATGGCTATGTGGCCCCAGTTGAAAGACAATATTTCTGACTTTTTGAATTAGTGGGGAGTAGAAAGTTTCTTTAGGGGCCATCCGACTCCAAAGGTGGGTCATTTTGAGGCACGGAGAGTCTGCCAGTTCCGGCGTTTTACTGAAACAGAAAGATTCTGAGCCCTTAAGTGGACTTTGGTCCACTGAACAAGAGTCAGGGACAGAGGCATTGAAGTGCTCTGTCCCATAATGGAAGATATACAAACAGTGAAAGCAATGACACACAACACAGACAAGACAAGACAATAAAGACAGGCAATGGACGTCCAATACTGAGACCAGGACTGATTAGCCAGCAAAACCTGATGTGCTGGCAAAACCGAATCCGAAACAAAAAAATCACTGAGTCGAGGATACTATTGTTCCTCTATTTTCCGAATCCTCTGGGGGCATCCCCCAGGAACGTGACCTGTGGCTCGGTGACACGTCTGTCAGCCAGCATCTGAGAGAGCTCACGCTCATCACCGATAGCCATTTTGCAAAGCCCTAACCTGAAACCTGCAACACGAAAGTGGTACCTTACTTATCCTGATAGGAGCTCGTTGGGAGTCTTTCGTACACCACTGATGGATCTTGCTGGGGGTTTCAGATGTGAAGTTCTGGCAAGCATTGGAGGAAGAGACCACCAAGAGACTGTCTCATGCAATAGTATAGGGTTAATAGGGAGTACAGCATGCTGGGGCTCAGACCTCACTTGGATAGAGCAGAGAGCCCTGAAAGAGCTTAAGCAGAGCTTATATTCTTTTTTTGGAGAGGACAGGGAGGGAAGTTTATTGATGGGTCCGGGCGACTGGTCGGTTTGTGAGCAAATGGGTGAGAGAGTACATTCTGCAGTTTGGCAGTTGGGGACAACACATTCTGGGAACAGGATTGGCAATCAGTTCTCAAGATTTCAACAGTGTTTTGTTAAGCATACAGAAAAATAGGAAGTGACAAGTACATATTTTATTCACCTTTCACCAAAGCCTAAAAGGAAAGTGAGCATGGATTACTAAAAACATCCATGTCCAGGTTGCCTAATGCTCTCAAATATCAATCGTATTGGTGACTACATATTTGTTTCTTCCTAAGATTTTCTATTCAACCTCAACCCTGTTCAAAATATCTAATTCTATCACTCACTTTATACTTTGGCTGAATTCCTAATGTCTCTATTGATTTCTGCTTTCCTACATATTTATCCCAGTTCATCATTGTGATTTACTCTTCACATGGGCTGACATATACATTCACTCTCTTCCCGAAACCCTATTGCTAAAAAACTTTTGGTATCAATCCTATACTAACTCTTCCTTCTAAACCTACCAATTATCTTCCTAATCCTACTGACTATCGCTTTTGGACTGGATGTTCTCTTCGACATTCAATCATCCAATATACAAGGTCCTATGACGCTGAATGTTGAATTATCTGAGACACCTGTGCAGAACGTAATTCAAAGCTAAGTATCCCAATCAAGGGCCAAATGTACTTCTGGGCTTCAAATTTTACCTAGATTTCTGTTTTCATACTTATATTTCACCTCTATATTCTTATTAACAAGGCAGGTTCCCAATACCATTATTCATCCTGCAGAATGATTACTAACATAAATCAAACATGTTATTAACCCTAACCATACACTGTTCACTCAATATAACTTTACAGAAGAGCAGGGACAGAGTTGGTCTTACAATACAGGAATGTAGGGAATCTTCCACCTGCTGGGAACCTCAAAAGTCCATGCAGAAATTATCCCTGGAGAAGATGTAGGCAGCTATGAAGGACCTAAGAGAGCAAAAGTCATCTTCCATGGCAAACAACCTGGGCAGGATGAAGGGTTGTGTCTGAATCAGCCTCTCTGATCTTAATGTAGAGAGAATGGAACAAACCAGGCCTGTGTGGAGAGCTATTGCCAGGTGAGTAGGGTGGATACACTATTTGAACTTGTGAAAGTGTCACAGGAAGTAGGGGCAGCCTCCATCTCATGGGACCTATGGAAGCAACTATTAGGACAAAGTGGTTGCCAAGGCAGTGACCTCATTCAGTTCCTGGAGGAAGTGACCTACCTCACTTCCTTGGGAAAAAAACTCTCTGAACTTGGGGTCCAGTAAGCCAGGCACTCAGAGCCACTCTCAGTCCCAGTTCCAGTAGGCACACTTGTTTGGATTTACCAAGGACAGTGTCAGTCTTTCTTGGTACCTACTGATGTGAGGATGGCCAAATGCCAGCAGAGCTCTGAAGAGGGCCCTTTCCTCAGAAAGCAGGTAGTGGCTCACCACTGGCACCTGACAACGTCACAGAGTTGACCAAGGAGACAAGATCTGAGACAGGACAGGCCATTTCCGGAAAACATACTAAGACCCACCAGTCAGAGGATACTCCGGATAGTCACAGACCTACTTGGGGGAAGGACACGACTTTGTGGGTGTGGGTGGGAGTTTATGGTTTTGTCTCATGTTCTGAGAATAGGGAGGAAAGGCGGTTTGTTTGGTTTGGAGGGGACTGTTTCTAGTAAGTCGTTTGACAAGATGAGTGTTTCTATGTCTGTATGTCCCACTGTGTTCGTGGTTGTAGACATTAGAGAAGAGAATGCATCAATGGATGTGTCCTGTCTAGTAGAAAGCTTCACAGCATTCATTCTTCCCAATTAATGAATGGACTTTGGCTTGCCTTATGGATGGGTAACACCTACTATCTTCCTAAGTTCCTGTTTTCTTCCTGAATTTGGGCCACTCTCCAGAATAGGCTCATGGTTTTGTGTCCAATATATGTACCATCTCCAAGCTCTGTGATATGGCCATGTACTGGATAGCTTTAGGGATTGGGGGAATATCAGAAAACTCAGATATCAGTGTGACCAAAAAAGTCTAAGTGGAGAAACCCTGCTTTGGGCCATTTGCTTACCTATTGTTCTGTTGCCCTGAATGTCAGGAAGGTCTTTGCCTCAGGCCACCCCTTTGGGACGCCTGAAGAAAACAGTTTTCAAATGGAAATTAATGGGCATCACCTGTACCTCTTTGCTTAATTGCTTTGGAAAGGGATGTTTGTGAATCAGCCTCTTGGCCATGTGTGAGGCTGTGGCTTATATTCTCAGCACCTGATGGATCTAAAGAAAGATTCCATGTGTGCTTCCAAAACCAAAATGGCCCAAAAAGCAGTCTTTGTGGATGAAGTCTCTCGCCTTTCTCTATAAGGTTCCTGACATCCATCTAGTGAGAATAGGGATTCTTTGTGTCAAATGAGTTCTTCAAAACTCTGCTGTGGCAAGTCTTTAGGTGCTTGGGTTTTATCATGACACCAATTCAGATAAAAAATCTAAACCCGACAGTCAGTAGGCCTCAAATTGGAGAAGCAGAGCAGTATTTACGTCAGGCCTATGGTCACTCCTGGTTCTCAGGAAGGGTGTCCAGGCAACCCTGACTTTAGGCAAATGAGGGGCTAGGAAGGTTATTTTGTACACTGTCTTGGCATGAGTCCCTCATGGAAAACTCCAGCCACAGGTTATGATGAGTGTCTATATGGAAAAAGATGAGGGCTTTGTGGGAGTGTTTTGGTTTTAATTGTGGGGATTTGTGTGGCGGTTGGAAGTGATGACTGGTTCTACCTGGGTTTGAACTCTGGTGTCATTCCTTTAGAGTCTGAGTTCTGGAACTGATCTCGGAGAAATATTGCCATGAATTGTGTTCGGATTTTAGGAGGCCACGCATGGGATTCGCCCTTGGAAACTGAGATCAAGGACCAGGTTTGTTTTCCACAGAGCCTGAGAATCTCAGCCAGGATATCACAAGATTTTTTTCTGAAAGATTAGGCATCCATAGTTGAGAGTCAAAACACCCATGGACGTCACATTGTAGACCTTAATGGGCCTGGATGCATATGAGCCTTTGGCCACTCTATGGGAAGACTTGCCTGTGAGAGTACTCCACAGCTTTCATTGAAATGACCTTCTTCACCATTTTATGGTTCCTGAATTAACTGAAACCCACAGTGCCTCCAACTTCATCCATGAAAAATTGCTAGTTAAATACCATGAAATTTTTGAAATTCCCTTAACCAGGTGGTACTGGAGAGCCTTTGGATGTCTTGTTGCTGATCATGAGTGTACCATAGAATGCCTAGATTGTCTGGGTTTCATGAAAATGGTGTAGAACAAAGATGCCAGTAAGTTGGAGCCTGCAGAGTAGTGGGCCTATTGCAGTGGTGGGCAGGTGTGTGATAATACATCTGTGGTGTGGCCATGAGGATTTGCCATTGCCTTCCAAATGGCTTGTGAGTGACATGGTGCAGCCAGCAGGCCCTTCTATGTAAAGGCATCTTTTTATATGGAGAGGTTTCAGGGCAAATTTCAGAGTCAGATTGCTATGGACAAGGGGGCAAGCTCTGTGGGATAGAAGCCTGGTTGGTGCATTCTCCTGCAGACTCTGACAAACCACAAGTGACAGAACTCCCTCCAGCACTGGGTCCCAGTTGAACTCATTGTATTTCATGAAGCAAATACCAAAATCGCAGTGCAGCAGCAAGAAACACCACTAAAAGTTTAGGATGACAAAATGTCTTCACAGTCCACACGGGGAGACACTTAGGACACAGTGGCCACAGTTTACCTACAACGAGAAAATTCAGCACTGCTGCCTCATGTTCATTAGAATATAAGAAACCATGGCCTCCAGGTCACACAGATGCAGACCCAGCTTTGATGGTCCCACTAGAAAGGAAGCTAAAGGTCCTTACAACAACATATATTTCAAGTGCCCAACCTCAGAGGAAGTGTCTCAAGAAGTCTTTAGGCCGGCAGAGCTCCATGTTTTGTGAGTGTTTTCCTGTTAGATCTGGACACAAGAGAAGACCACTGACACCAATAAAAATTAAATTAAATTAAGCTTATTATTTCCACTGGCCATCCTGCCTCTCCCTCCCAAAATGGCGGGAACAAGACAGCAACCCCAGCTTTCCTACAGCCCAGCTTCATGGACCAGAAATTTACACAAAATGGGCATTACATTTAACAGAACTCTGACAAGCATCACACTAATGGTAGTTTTTATATATATTTATATATATATATATTTTTTTTTTTTTTTGCTGTCCCTACATCAGAATTTATGAGGACCATTAGAGCCTCAGAGAGGGTTGTTTTCTGGCCAGGGAGGGCAAATATTTATGATATGTCACTAAAGTTTCAGAGAGGGCTGCTATCAGGTCGGAGAGCCAGACATGGCTCAGTTCAAACACTGGCAGGCATTTCAAGCAGGTTCAGAATTTTCAGTAATTTATGGTAAAGCCAAAATTATCTTTTCATGGCTTTTTGGCAAGATGGCTTCCAATTTTAATAAAAGATCAGTTGGGTCTATCATTCCCCACTTTTCTCTGTGTCCCTTTCAAATCTTTGATAGATTAGGGGTAGAGCACTGAGGAAATTTTTATCCCTCAGGTAAAAGTCTCCAAATTTTTAGAACTCACCCAAAACCAGTCTCCCTGATTTTACCTGACTTAATTAATTACTTATATTGATTGTCTATTTATATTTGGCTCCATTGTTGTAATAAGAGAGGCGTCACCCATTTTGGCTTCTTCTGAGCTGAGAGAGGATGACGTGAGTAGGCATAGTGTGAGAGACATGAGTTGCCTTTTAGAAGTAGTTGAGGGACATGAGTTGCCTTTTAGAAGTCAGTTCGGTTTGAAGTCTGGTTGGGGAAGAACAGGTTGTAAAGTCATCTGGGGATTGGTTATTACATGAGAGAAACAAAAACCATGAGTACTGAATAAATGTTGCAGCAGCTGGAACATGTCACTGTATAGAAGTTCCCTCTCCAGTCTTTAATATCCCCAGTTATAAAGACTGTCAATTTAATATTTAACTTTTAGTATTAGAGTTGTCCCTCCCCATAAGATATAGTTTAATAATTTAGTGTCATCTGATCTTGCAAAATCCTTTTACCAGTATGACCTCTGTGTCTAATAGAGAAAACTTTAATTTTGATACTCAGGACTGGATAATCGTACTAGCAAACACCAAGCTTACCTCTGTAGGTTAGGAATATATTTAGGCCTTAAACTGAAAATTTCTGACTCTGGCAGCTCTTCTTGATAGTCTCTTTTAATAAGTATCAGGCATTCCTGTCAGAGAATCCTTCTTTGTAGCCTCCAGTCTTACTTATTTTGGGAGGCTAACATAAAGTGTGTACCTTAAAATATTATTATTATTATTATTATTATTATTATTATTATTATTATTATTATTCAAAATGTCCAGGAATGGCTGTATTTTGGTTTTCTCTGTCTTTGCTAAGTGTTTAAGATGAAGCATTGAAACTGACTTTTGTTTCTATCTATTGTTAACAGTCAGGTGAGCTTTTATGGGAGTCATAAACTGGGTAAACTTGAGAGCACTTTCTCAGTTCTGCTAGAGCCATTTGCGCTAGGTGGGTCCAGGTCTTGTTTGACCATGTGGCTTCCCTCGGAAGCATCAGGGATTTCTTTCTTCTCTGATGACTCTTCTCTTCATAGCAAATGCACTGATTGGCTTTCTGTTCTCCAGTGGTCTCATTAATCTCCCTGATGGGGAGTTTTTATAGCCCAGAGTTGCAAAACTCTTTAGAGAAGTCCCCTGTTCCCTGGATTCAGACTAACTCAGAGGGCAAGAGCCAAATATTGGTTTCCTTGGCCCTTTTCAATTAATTTTAATTTAAAATCCTAATCTTAAACATCTATCAAATAAATTTTAACAGCCTGATATTAAGAGCACCAGGCTTTAATGTCTATAACTTTATAATTATTTATCTTTTTATTAATTGGGATCTGTATTATTCTGTCTGTCTTGTAGGTGATAACTTACTCTCTGAAATTAACCAATGTTTTGTTCTTAAAGCAACACTTCTTTAAAACACTAACAGGGAATCTTTAGATCACATATAAGAAAATTACAAAATAAAATTTTTTAACAACAGTAAAAATACTTAGTTCGTTTAATAGCTACCCTGAATTTTTTGGCTGAGTCATACATTATATCCCCTGTTTGAGATCCTAGGAATCTTGACATTAAAAAAGAACTTTTAACATAACTTTAAAGAAATAAAATCTGACCTACTGCTTTTGTATTCATTCTCACATGAAATAAGATGGGACACACAGCCTTATCTCAGGTAAGGCAGGGCTCTTTATAAATCTTAAGTGTTTTAGTTCTAAAGCTGATCTTTATTTTTTAAATATTATTTTAAAAAGTTTACATAAATTGTTTGAGGTCACATGAACATTAGCTAACACCATATAAAATCACTTTAAAATATGAATTAAACAAATGCTGAAAGTTTTTAACCTTTACATAGATTAGGCTCTCATTAACATAAAGTACATTTAAATTGTTCCCCAATGTAAAAAGTAAGATTAAACTTTACATATCTTATTGATAACAGGTGAATAAATCCCCATAAAACTTCAGAACACCAGCTTGATATAATGCTCTTTTAAAATTTTTACCTTACAGACTTGCATACCTGTAAGATATGAGCACATTAGTAGCATCACAATTACATTGATGTTTCTACATTAACCAAGTTTACCTTTTAAAGAAATGGCAGTACAGTGCTCTAAAATAACAGTTCTAATTTAATCAGTTGTTTAATTTCTATGGTTGCTTGCACAAGAAAAAATAAAACTTAATGAACACAATGTTATGGGTAAACTTATGTTTTAAGAAATTTTTGTCTCTTTAACACATGATTGATTTTTACAATATTTACAGAATTTAGTCAAACTTATACAGACGTTAGTAAGTCAATCAGATATCTAACAAAAGTACTCGTGAATGAGTAATCCCATATCAAATTTACTTTACTTATTTATCAAAATATTAGACACATGTATTGAAGAGTGTAAACCATTTTTATGTTGAAGAAAAAGTCCTAGAACCAAGGCATATTAGACATTTTGTAGATATTAATATTTTATCAGATTTTTGAATACCTAGAAAAACTTGAAAGCTTAAATTTAAAGACATTTATTTTTATCTGTTTATGAAATTTAATTGAATTATTTAAATCACGTGAATTGAAGATCTTTAGATCCACTTTTTAAAATTTATTTTTATGAGTGCTTTTTTTTAATGAGTGCTCCTTATATATATTAATTTGTATATCATATATAAAATATACGGACATATGTATATATAGACAACACATAACAAAATTGAGCACACATAATAATAGTAAAGGCCTTGTAGCTTTTCGCAGGTGAAATCTCCATTGCAATGTTTCAAAAAGTCCACAGTTGGTCAAAGATAGTACTGATCAGAAAAACATTAACCTAGGTCTGTATGATCAAAATCATGAGCTCAAAAAAAAATAAAGTATCTAAGGAAAAAAATAAGAGTCCTAGAAAAAATGACTGGCCAGTAATTAGTAAATACCATACAATTTACCTTTTTTTCTCTTAGGCCTCAGATCAGTCTCCTACTAAGCTTGCAGGCTTCTTTCATTTGCCTTTCAAAATAAGTCATGGCTGAGGTCTGGAAGGAGCAGGAAAAAACTGCTTTTCTGAGCAGACACCTCAGGCCTAAGGCATTTTAACCATTATTTTCAGGTTCGGATGTTGAAAATTATGGTACAAGTTTAAGATACAATTCACAAAATTTTATATCTTTACATCTTGTTTTGTCAACAGATATCATACTATGATTTACAATCCTTGTCCAGATTAATGCTCTCGAACACACAGTGATATTTTCACAGGCTACCCAATTCAAAATTGGTGAAAAATAAAGACTGAATTATTGGGAAGTTACTTGCCAATTTGGAAGTAGAGTTCTTTAGTTTTCCATCCTAAGTATTTAAGTTCTCTGGCATGAATTATCTGAAATCATACACTAAACCATTACCTAAACCCGACTTTTAACTGCAAGATTTTGCAATGCTTCAAAAACCCATTCAAATACCAGATTGTTACAAGAAAACATCATCATTTAGACACACATTCAGCTAAGATCATTCCCAAGAAACAATTTATAATATCAACACATTATTGCACATGTCTTAAAGGGCCAGAAACAAAGACACAAGACAGACAGAAAGAAGGTCCAGACTATGGCTGTCAGACAGAATCCTTTAAACCTGAGCAGATAAGAAAAAAAATCTCCTACACCAGTGGCACCATAGATGTCCACAAGGGGGGGGCAGATGTTTTAACAGAGGGGCAACCTGAAATGTACAATTAAGGGTCTCCATGGTGACTTTAATGCATTTAGTGTCCCCTTTTTCTTTTTCTCTTTTTTAACAAGACAGTGGTGGCATAATCCTTACAGTGCAGGGAAGGAAGGAGGGAATTCCCTGAAGCAACAGGGCTTCAGCAGCTGCTGGGAGTCCCTCAGTCCCTCCTTTTACTTACAGGATTATCTCCTCTGGTTCGGTTCCACCCCAAGCATGTTCCATCTAGTAACATTTCAGTAGTCAGCTCTAAAAATGTTCCGGGACAGGGGGTGGGGGAGGGATTTATCAAAATTTGTAACTTAAAGTTCGGCTCCTGACCTTGAAGCCAATTAATGCCAATTTAATAATGAGGACAAGGTTTTTAGAAAAAGAAAAAGGGAGGTTTATTGCTTTGGTAACAAAGAAGAAACACAGGGAACCCTGCCCAGAGGTTGTGACTCTCTTGATCTGGAGGGACAAGGGGTTTTAATGGAGTTTCACTTGTTAACCTGGGAGATACTCAGTTCTTAGGTCCCCAGCAGGCATTGCCCTCTGCAGTGGTTATACTCCAGGCAGCCAGCTAGGAGCTTCTCTCATCCTGTTTAACAAAGGTGGGTAAAGTTCATCGCAGTTCCTTAAAACAGAGTCCGAAAGAATATCAGGCTTACTTTCTTTGTTACCCATTTTCACGTCCAATATACTTATGTTTTTACCACAGAAATCACAGAACAAAACACACAAAACAAACAAGAAAAACATATAGAACACAGAACAAAACACAAAATACAGAAACCCGAACTTGAAACAAAAAACATAGGAGCAATTCAACGTCTTGCTAAAGCTCCGAAGTAGGACCACGTACATGCCAGTCATCACATCTCTACCATTCCAGATGAATTCCCTACAGAACAGAACAGAGGATAGAACGATTCTCATTACTGTACCAAAAACGAGTATATGTGAGCCTCCCCAGGACACCTCTATGTCATCAGAACAGATGATATTATAACATCTGATATCCTTTATAACGGATATCAGATGTTATAAAGGTGCCACTTAATTTTTGAGGCCTCCTCCACCAGGTGATTGCTAATAGTTTTAGTGCGGTGGTTCACCGCAGTGCTCCTGGGACCTAACGCTCACTCCATGACCTTGGAACAGCTCAAGATGTGCACCCACTAGAGTGGCTCTCCAGCCCGGAGCCCTGAAGGGAAGGCCAGATTCAGATTTTCCAGCAGTCTGGTCTTGTGATCTGGTCGGCAGGGTCATCTTGCTGGGGAACTCAAAAAAATTAGATGAGGACACAAAAAAAGAACACTGACTCCAACTAAAATCAAATTGAGGCAAGCTTATTATGTCAACCGGCTGGGCTGCCTCTCCATCCCAAAACGGCAGGAACAAGACAGCAACCCCGCCTTTCCTACAGCACAGCTATATAGCCCAGAAAGTTACACAAAATGGGGGTTACAGATAACAGAACTTTGACAAGCATCACAAAAATGGTAGTTCATTTATTTATTTATTTATTTTTTGGTGGCCCCAATATCAGAAATTATGAGGACAAATAGAGCCTCAGAGAGGGTCGTTGTCTGGCCAGGGAAGGCCAAAATTTATGATGTGTCACTAAAGTTTCAGCGAGGGCTGCTATCTGGTCAGAGAGTCAAGCATGGGTGAATTCAAGGCACGGGCAGACATTCCAAGCAGGTTCAGAATTTGCAGTTATTTATAGTAAAGCCAAAATTAACTTTTTATGGCTTTGTGGCAAGATGGCTCCCAATTTTAATAAAAGATCAGGTTGGGTCTATCAACCCTTGTCCCTTACTTTTGGAAACTACTCTACCACCTCCAAGGTTGTGAACTCCTGAGCATTTTCCAGTACAGATATGTATTCACAGATTTTCTAACTCTTCTACTCTAATTGGGTCTTACTTGGGGCAAAGATAATTTCAAGGTATTGTGCTGGATGAGAGTGGAAAAATTTTTGTGCAGCACATATTTGCATACACATTGGATTCATTATCTAATTTTCCATTCAAAATACTGAATCCATGACACTAACCAAAACCAGACTAGACTCTGACTACTAATTCTAATATGATGGAGAGAAACAACCCAAAGAGAATAGAAATAGAAGCAGTTCAGAATAGGCATGGTGTATAGTTAGACTTGCCTTTTGCCTGATAAAGTGTTGGTGTTATACATCTAGTCAATTTTTAATTGAAATAGTTCTCCATGTGTTTTTAAAGTTAACAAATATGTGAATTCCTGTCTCCATTTCTCTGAAGCCTATTCAGCACATGTATTTTTTAGGTTCACATATAGAATCCTACATGGTATCACACATACATTCTTATGAGGTGGCTGACTTGGCAGATACAAATCGTAAAAAGAGATCACTCCTCCTAAACACTGTTTTAACAGAAAATTCAATCTATGTGTTTGCTTCCTAGTTGAACAACATTATACATAAATACAAGTTCAGTAAAATAAATACTTTTGTATCTGTGAAAGATATATATTTCATGATGAATTTCGATTGGCATATGTATTTCTAATTTTTAATGTTCCTGTGTGTGTTTTGTGTGTGAGTGTGTGTATATGTATATATACACACACTCTCCAGACTTTTTAAAATATGAAATATATATGCCTTATTATACACTCCCCACATTCATTCATGTTCATGTATGTGGATTTATAATAAACTTTTCACAAGATTATTCTCAAAAATATTCATCCACCTGAAATACATATTTGTCTTCTAGTACTGAAAAATAACTTTAGTGAATGGTGCACACAAATCCTAATATTTCTACAGTATCTGACCCAGTTTAACATTAATGCAAGTAGATTCCTATGTGACAAGTTGTGTATTTTGACGTTCATTTTTATGCAACACTAGTACATTACTATTTCTTCAGTTTATGCACATCATAAGATATTTATTTATCCACAAGTTCATAAATTTATAGACATTTGTTACACTTTCAATTACTTCCTGCTTCAGAACACATGTATTCCTCCAGGTTTCTTTTTTTTTAAAATTTTTATTGTTGGTTGTTCAAAATATTACATAGTTTTTGATATATCATATTTCACACTTTGATTCAAGTGGGTTATAAACTCCCATTTTTACCCGGCATACACATTGCAGAAAAACATCAGTTACCCATCCATTGATTTACATATTGCCATACTAGTGTCTGTTTTAATCTGCAGCCTTTCCTCTCCTCTACTATCCCCCTCTTCTTCCCTCCCCTCCCCTCTTCTCTCTCTACCCTCTCTACTGTTATTCATTTCTCTCCCTTGTTTTTTTCCTCTTTCCCCTCACTTCTTCTTGTATGCAATTTTGTATAACCCTGAGGGTCTCCTTCCATTTCCATGCAATTTCACTTCTCTCTTCCTTTCCCTCCCACCTCTCATTCCTGTTTAGTGTTAATCTTCTCAGGCTCTTTGTCCCTACTCTGTTATTAGTTACTCTCCTTATATCAAAGAAGACATTTGGCATTTGTTTTTCAAGGACTGGCTAGCTTCACTTAGCATAACCTGCTATAATGCCATCCATTTCCCTGCAAATTCTATGATTTTGTCATTTTTTAATGAAGAGTAATACTCCATTTTGTATAAAAGCCACATTTTTTTTATCTATTCGTCTATTGAAGGGCATCTAGGCTGGTTCCACAGTCTTGCTATTGTGAATTGTGCTGCTATGAACATCGATGTAGCCGTGTCCCTGTAGCATGCTCTTTTTAGGTCTTTAGGGAATAGACCGAGAAGGTTAACAGCTGGGTCAAAGGGTGGTTCCATTCCCAGCTTTCTAAGAAATCTCCATACTGCTTTCCAAATTTGCTGCACCAATTTGCACTCCCACCAGCAATGTACAAGTGGACCCTTTTCCTCACGTCCTCACTAGCACTTGTTGTTGTTTGACTTCATAATGGCTGCCAATCTTACTGGAGCAAGATGATATCTTAGGGTGGTTTTGATTTGTATTTCTCTGACTGCTAGAGATGGTGAGCATTTATTCATGTACATGTTGATTGATTGAATGTCCTCCTCTGAGAAGTGTCTGTTCAGGTCCTTGGCCCATTTGTTGATTGGGTTATTTGTTATCTAATTGTCTAATTTTTTGAGTTCTTTGTATACTCTGGATATTAGGGCTCGATCTGAAGTTTGAGGAGTAAAGATTTGTTCCCAAGATGTAGGCTACCTATTTACTTTTCTTATTGTTTCTTTTGCTGAGAAAAAACTTTTTAGTTTGAGTTAGTCCCATTTGTTGAATCTAGTTATTAACTCTTGTGCTATGGGTGTCATATTAAGAAATTTGAAGCCCGACCGCACAGTATGTAGATCATAGCCAACTTTTTCTTGTGTCAGACACTGTGTCTCTGATTTGATATCAAGCTCCTTGATCCATTTTGAGTTAACTTTTGTTCATGGCAAGAGAAAGTGATTCAGTTTCATTTTGTTGCATATGGATTTCCAGGTTTCCCAGCAACATTTGTTGAAGCTGCTATCATTTCTCCATTGTGTGCTTTCAGCCTCTTTATCAAATATAAGATAGTTGTAGTTTAGTGGATTGGTTTCTGTGTCCTCTATTCTGTACCATTTGTCCAACCGCCTGTTTTGGTACAGTACCATGCTGATTTTGTTTCTATTGCTCTGTTGTATAGTTTGAAGTCTGGTATCACTATACCGCCTGATTCACAGTCTTTTCATGAGACTTCATTCCAAACGCATTATTTTCTATTTCCATAATCACCTTTGAAGCAAAACTCACATACACGTCATGATCAACCATAACCCTAATATTACCATTAGATGTATAACTGGTTGTAATGAAGGATTGTACATCAATATAGATTTTCTGTATATTTTCAGATATCAATTCAATCCATTATTTAAAGTTGGAAAAAGTTATATTATTTGTTCACAATATGGTCTATTCATGCATTATGTCTATATTCATAGACACAGGGTACACCTTTTTATACCGCCAATACTTATTTATACATCTTCAAAATATTGCTCCCAGAAATGGTGGAAGAAATACTCATATCACCTGATGTACATATACATTTTATCAAAGTAATATTCTGGACACAATTACAAAGATCACACTTAAGTTTGTACCAAAGCCTAAATGGAAAGTGAGCATGGATCACGAAAAACATCCATGTCCACGTTGCCTAATGCTCTCAAATGTCAACCCGATTGGTGACTACATATTTGTTTCTTCCTAAGATTATATATTCAACATCAAGCCAGTTGAAAATGTCTAATCCTATCACTCAGTTTATACTTTGCCTGATTTCCTAATGTCTCTATTATTATCTGCTTTCCTTCATATTTTCCCCAGTTCATCATTGTGACTGACTCTTCACATGTGCTCACATTTACACTCACTCTGTACCCAAAACCCTATTGCTAAAGATTTTTTTGACCAATTCCTATATTCACCCTTCCGACTAATTCCTAATGCTACCGACTATCCCTTTTTGAGTGGATGTTCTCTTTGACATTCAGTCATCCAAGGTACAAGGAACGCTACCATTGTATATTGATTAATCTGAGACATCTGTGCAGAATATAATTCAAAGCTAAGTATCCCAGTCAAGGGCCCAAAGACCTTCTGGGCTTCAAATTTTACCTAGATTTCTGTATTCATACTTATATTACACTTATATTCCTATGAATATTTCAGGTTCCGAATACCATAATTCATCCCGTAGAATGATTCCTAACCCAAATGGAACATGATATTAACCCTAACCATACACTGCTCCCTCAATCTAACTTTACGAAAGAGCAGGGACAGAGTTGGTCTTACAATACAGGAATTTAGAGGATCCTCCACCTGCTGAGAACCTCAAAGTTCAACAAAGAAATGATCCCTGGAGAAGATATAGGCAGCTATGAAGGACCTGTGAAAGCAAAAGTCATATTCCATGGCAAACAACTTGGTCAGATGAAGGGATGTGTCTGAATCAACATTCCTCTTCTTAATGTATAGAAGATGGACCAAACCAGGCTTGAACTCTGGTGTGATTCCCCGTACAGACTGAGTTCTGGAACTGACATCAGAAAAATATTGCCATTAATTGTGTTAGGATTTTAGGAGGCAACGCATGAGAGTCGCCCTTGGAAAGAAAACTGAGATCTAGGAACAGGGTGGTTTCCACAGAGCACTGGGAATCTCAGCCAGAATATCACATGATTTTATTTTGAAAGACGTGGCAGCCATAGTTGACAGTCAAAACACACATGGACCTCACATTGTAGTCTGCAATAGGCCTGGCTTCATGTGACCTATTGGCCACTTTTTGGGAAGCCTTGCCTGTGAGAGTTCTCCAGAGTTTTCATTGAAATGAGCTTCCCCACCATTTAATGGTTCCTGAATGAATTGTAACCCACAGTGCCTTCAACATCTTCCTTGAAAAACGGCTAGATAAATTCCATGAAATTTTTGAAATTCCCAAGACCAGGTGGCACTGGAGAACCTTTGGATGTCCTGTTGCTGATCATGAGTGTACCAGACAGTGCCTTGATATACTGGGTTTCATGAAAATGGTGTAGAACAGATTTGCCAGTAAGTTGGAGCCTGCTGATTAGTGGGCCTAGAGCAGTGGTGTGCAGGTGTGTGATAATACATCTGTTGTGGGGCCATGTGGATCTGCCATTAGCTTCCAAATGGCTTGTGATTGACATGGTGTAGTCAACAGAAGCTTATTTGTAAATGCATCTTGTTATATGGAGAGATTTCAGGGCAATGTTCAGAATCATGTTGCTATGTATAAGGGGGCAAGCTCTGTGGGATATTAGCCTGGTTGATGCATTCCCCTGCAGACCCTGACCCAACACACGTGACAGAACCCGCTCCAGCACTGTGTCCCAGTTGAACTCCTTGTATTTTGTGGAGCAAATATGAAATTCCCAATGCAGCAGGAAGAAAAACCACGAAAAGTGGAGGACGAAAAAATGGCTTCACTGTCCACACGGGGAGACATTTAGCCCACAGTGGCCACATTTTACCAACAAAGAGCGAATTCAGCACTGCTGCCTCATGTTCATTGGAAAAGAAGAAACCATGTCCTCCAGGTCACATAGATGCAGACGCAGCTTTGATGGTCTCATTAGAAAAGAATCTAAAGCTCCTGACAACAATATATATTTCAAGTGTCAAACCTCAGAGGCAGTTCCTCAAGAAGTCTTTAGGCCGAAAGAGTTCCATGTTTGTGGAATGTTTACCCTGTCCCTTACTTTTGGAAACTATTCTACCACATCCAATGTTGTGAAACCCTGAGCATTTTCCATTCCATATATATATATTAACAGATTTTTTTACTCTTCTCCTCTATTTGTGTGTTATTTGGGGCAAAAGTAATGTCAAGGCATTATTCTGGATGAGAGTGGGAAGATTGTTTTGTAGCACATATTTGCATACACATTGGATTCATTTTCCTATTTTCCATTCGAAATACTGCATCCCTGACACTAATCCATACGCTACTAGACTCTGACTACTAATCCTAATATGATAAGGAAAACACCAAAACAGAATAGAAATAAAAAATTTCAGAAGAGGCATGAAGTATAGTTGGACTTGCCTTTTGCAGGATAAAAGGCAGCTGTAAAAAATCTAGTAAATTTTTAATTGAAATAGTTCTCCATGTGTTTTAAAGTTAACAAATATGTGAATTTCTGTCTCCCTTTCTCTGTACCCTCTTCAGCACATGTATTTTTATATGCACATATAGAATCCTACCTGGTATAACACGTACATATTTGTGAGGTGGCTGACTTGGTAAATACAAGTTGTGAGAAGAGATCACTCAGCAGAAACACTGTTGGAAGTGAAAATTCACCCTATGTGTGAGCTTCCTAAGAGATCAAGATTATACATAAATCCATGTTCAGTAAAATAAATATTTTTTCATCAGTGGATGATATATATTTCATGATGAATTTCGATTGGAATATATATTGCTAATTGTAAATGTCTCAGTGGTTTTATATATATATATATATATATATATATATATATATATATGTATATATACACACACTCTCCAAACTATTCAAAATATGAAATATATGATCTACATATACATTTTATCCAGAAATATTCTGGACAAAAAATGCAAAAGACACAATATGATGGTATCAAAGCCTAAATGGAAAGTGAACATGGATTACTAAAAACATCCATGTCCAGGTTCCCTAATGCTCTCAAATGTCAATCATATTGGTGACTACATATTTGTTGCTTCCTAAGATTATATATTCAAACTCAACCCTGTTGAAAATGTCTAGTCCTATGATTGACTTTATACCTTACCTGATTTCCTAATCTCTCTAATGATATCTGCTTTCCTACATATTTTTCCAAGTTCACCATTGTTACTGACACTTCACATGTGCTGACATTGACATTCACTCTCTAAACAAAACCCTATTGTTAAAGAACTTTTATTCCAAATCCTATACACACTCTTATTCCTAAAACTTCCAACTATCTTCCTATTCCTACCTACTATCCCTTTTTGACTAGATGTTCTCTTCAACATTCAATCGTCCAAGGTACAAGGTCCTATGCCATTGTATATCGATTTATCTGAGATATCTTAGTAGAATGTAATTCAAAGTAAAGTATCCCAATCAAGGGCCCAATGCCCTTCTGGGCTTCAAATCTTACTTAGATTTCTGTTTTCATACATATATTTCACCTCTATATTTTTATAAATCTTAAAGGTTACCAATATTATAATTCATCCAGCAGAATGACTCTTTACCCAAATCAAAAATGTTATTAACCCTAACCATACACAGTTCCCTCAATCTAACTTTACAGAAGAGCAGGGACAGAGTTGGTCTTAAAATACAGGAATGTAGGTGGTCTTCCTCCAGCTGAGAACCTCAAAGGTCCATGAATAAATGATCCCTGAAGAAGATGTAGGCAGATATGAAGGACCTGAGTGAGCAAAAGTCATCATTCATGGCAAAAACCTGGTCAGGATAAAGGGTAGTGTCTGAATAAGCCCCTCTTTTCTTAATGTAGAGAAGATGGACAAAACCAGGCCTGTGTGGAGAGCTGTTCCCGGGTGCTTATGGTTGATATTGCATTCTAACTTGTGAAAGTGTCACAGGAAGTAGGGGCAGCCTCCATCTCATGGGACCATTGGAAGCAACTATTAGGACAAAGTGGTTGCCAAGGTAGTGGCCTCATTCAGTTTCTGAAGAAAGTGACCTCACCACACTTCCTTGTTGATGGAACTCTCTGAACATGGGATCCAGGAAGCCAGGCACCCAGAGCCAGTCCCAGTCCCAGTCCCAGTCCCAGTGGTCTCACTTGTTTGGATTTAGCATGGACAGATTCACTCTTTCTTGGTACCTACTGATGTGAGGATGGCCAAATGTGAGAAAAGCTCTGAAGAGGGGTCTTTCCTGAGAAAGCAGGTAGTGGCTCACTGCTGACTCTTGACAACTTCACAGAGTTGGACAAGGAGATCAGTTCTGAGACAGAACAGGTCATTTCAGGGGAACATAGTGTGGCCCACCAGTCAGAGGACACTCCAGATTGTCATAGACCTAGTTGCAGGAAGTAGGTGACTTTGAGGGTGTGGGTGTGAGTTTGCGGATTTTGTCTCATGTTCTGAGAATAGGTAGGAATGGCGGTTTGTTGGGTTTGGAGTGAATAACTTCTGTTCATGTATGTGGATTTATAATCAACTTTTAACAAGATTATACTCAGAAATATTCATTCACCTGAAATACATATTTGTTTCCTAGTACTGAAAACTAACTTCAGTGAATGGTGCATATAACTCCTAATATTTCTACAGTAACTGACCCAGTTTAACATCAATGCAAGTAGATTCTTATGGGACATGATATGTGTTTTGGAGTTCGTTTTAATTCAATACTGGTACATTACTATTTCTTAAGTTTATGCACATTACAGTATATATATTTCATTCACAAGTTCACAAATTTATAAGCATTTATTTCACTTTCAATCACTTCCTGCTTCAGAAAACATGTATTCCTCCATGTTTCTTGACTGGTCTTTTCATGAGACTTCTTTCCAAACACATTATTTTTGATTTTCATAATCATTTTGAAGCAAAACTCACACATTCTTCATGAAAAGCCATAACCCTAATATTACAATTAGATGTATAACTAGTTGTTATGAATGATTCTATATCAAAATATGATTTCTTATATATTTTCAGTTATCAATTCAATCCATTATTTAAAGTGGAAGCAGTTATATTATTTATTAACTGTATGGTCTATTAATGCATTATCTCTCTATTCATAGACAAGGGGTACACCTATTTTACCTTAGATAGTAATTTATACATCTTCAAAATATTCCTAAAAGAAATGGTGGAAGAAATACTCATGTCACCAGATCTACATATACATTTTATCACAGTAATATTCTAGACAAAAAAAAAGTCACCCTTAAGATTGTACCAAAGCCTAAATGGAAAGTGAGCATGGATTACATCAACTTCCATGTCCAGGTTGCCTAATGCTCTCAAATATCAATCCTATTGGTGACTACATATTTGTTTCTTCCTAAGATTATATATTCAACCTCATGCCTGTTGAAAATGTCTAATCCTATCACTCATTTTATATTTTACCTGATTTAGTAATGTCTCTATTTATATCTGCTATCCTACATATTTCCCCGGTTCATCATTGTGACTTACACTTCATGTGTGCTGAAATTTACATTCACTCTCTAACCGAAACCCTATTGCTTAAGAAGTTTTGGTCTAAATCCTATACTCACTCTTCTTTCTAAACCTACCGCCCATCTTCCTAATTCTACCTACTATCCCATTTTGAGTGGATGTTCTCTTTGACATTCAATCATCAAAGGTACAAGGTCCTATGCCATTGTTCATCGATTTATCTGAGACATTTGTGCAGAACATAATTCAAAGCTAAGCATACCAATTAAGGGTGCAATGCCCTTCTGGGCTTCATATCTTCCCTGGATTTCTGTTTTCATACTTATATTTCACCTATATATTCTTGTAAATATTATAGTTTCCCAATACCATTATTCATCGTGCAGAAAGATTCCTAACCCAAATTGAACATGTTATTAACCCTAACCATACACTGTTCCGTCAATCTAACTTTACAGAAGAGCAGCGACAGAGTTGGTCTTACAATACATGAATGTAGGCGATCTTCCACCTGTT
Source organism: Callospermophilus lateralis (assembly GCF_048772815.1). NCBI lineage: Eukaryota > Metazoa > Chordata > Mammalia > Rodentia > Sciuridae > Callospermophilus > Callospermophilus lateralis. The sequence goes on along the minus strand of NW_027514379.1, from coordinate 762,875 downwards.
GAGAACGTCAAAGGTCCATGCAGAAAGGATGCCTTGAGAAGATGTGGGCAGCTATGAAAACTTGAGAGAGAAATGTCATCTTCTATGGCAAACAACCTGGTCAGCATGAAGGGATGTGTATGCATCCGCCTCTCTCTTCTTAATGTAGAGAAGATGGTCCAAACCAGTCCTAGGTGGAGAGCTGTTCCGGGGTGCCCATGGTTTATATACCATTCTAACTTGTGAAAATGTCATAGGAAGTAGGGGCAGCCTCCATATAATGGGACACTTGAAAGCAACTGTTAGGACAAAGTGTTTGCCAAGGAAGTGACCTCATTCAGTTCCTGAAGCATTGACCTACCTCACTTCCTTGGTGATGGAACTCTCTGAACTTGGGATCCAGGATGCCAGGCACCCGGAGCCACTCAAGTCTCAGGCCCAGGGGTTTAACTTGTTTGGATTTACAAAGGAGAGTGTTAGTCTTTCTTGGTACCTTAAGATATGAGGATGGCCAAATACCAGGAGAGCTCTGAATAGGGGCCTTTCCTGAGAAAGCAGGTAGTGGTTGGCCACTGGCTCCTGAAAACTTCACAGAGTTGGGAAAGAAGAGCAGATCTGAGACAAGACAGGCCATTTCGGGGGAACATACTGTGGCCCACCAGTCAGAGGAAACTCTGGATAGTCACAGAGTTTAATGGGGGAAGGATGTGCCTTCGTGGGTGTGGGTGTGATTTTGTGGTTTTGTCTCATGATCTGAGAATAGGTAGGAAAGGCGTTTTTTTCTTTGATTTGTAGTGGACTGCTTCTAGTAAGAGGTTTGACAAGGCGAGTGTTTCTATGTCTGTGTATGCTACTGTGTCCGTGGTTGTAGACATTAGAAAAGAGAATGCAACAATTGATGTGTCCTGTATAGTAGAAAGCTTCCCAGCATTCATCCTGCCCAATTTATGAATGGACTGCCGCTTGCCTTAAAAATGGGCAACACCTGCTAACTTCCTAAGTTCCTGTTTTCTTCCTGAATTCTCGCCACTCTCCAGAATAGACTCATGGTTTTTGTCCAAAATATGTACCACCTCCAAGCTCTGTGACATGTCCATGTACTGGATAGCTGGAGGGAATGGCGAGCATCTCAGAAAACTCAGATATCAGTGTGACCAGGAAAGTCTCAGTGGAGAAACCCTGCTTTGGACTTTTTCTTACCTATTGTTCTGTTGCCCTGAATGTCAGGAAGGTCTTTGCCTCAGGCCACCCCTTTGTGAACCCTGAAGAAAACAGTTTTCAAATGGAAATGAATGGGCATCACCTGTGGCTCTTTGCTTAAATGCTTTGGAAAAGGATGTGTCTGAATCAGCCTCTTGGCCCTGTGTGAGGCTGTGGCTTAGATTCTCAGCACCTGATTAATACAAAGACAGATCCCATGTGTGCATCCAAAACCAAAATTGCCAAAAGAGCAGTTATTGTGAATGAAGTCTCTTGACTTCATTTCTAAGGTTCCTGAGGCCCATCAAGTGAGAATAGGCATCCTTTGGGTAAAATGAGTTCTTCAAAGCCCTGCGGAGGCTAGCCCAGAGGTTTTTGGTTTGTCTCATGACTCCCAATCATATAAAGAATCTATACCTGACATTCAGTAGGCCTCAAATTGGAGATGCAGAGCAGTATTAACAGCAGGCCTATTTGATCACTCCAGGTTCACAAGAAGGGTTTCCAGGCCACCCGGACTTTAGGCAAATGAGCAGCAAGGGAGCTTATTTTTCACACCGTCTTGGGCTGCACCCCTCATGGAAAACTCCAGCCAGAAGTTATGATGAGTGTCTATATGTAAGAAGATGAGGGCCCTGTGGGTGTGTTTTGGTTTTCATTGTGGTCATTTTTGTGGCGGATGGAAGAGATGACTGGGCCTACCTGGGCTTTAACTCTGGTGTGATTCCTCTTAGAGACTGAGTTCTGGAACTGACCTCAGAGAAGTACTGCCATGAAATGTGTTGGGATTTTAGAAGGCCACGCATCAGAATCGCCCTTGGAAACTGAGATAGAGGTCCAGGGACGCTTTCCACAGGGCACTGGGAATCTCAGCCAGGATATCACATGATTTTATTCTTAAAGACTTGGCAGCCAAAGTTGAGAGTCTAAACACACATGGACCTCACATTGTAGACCTCAGTGATCCTGGCTTCATGTGAACTTTTGGCCACTCTTTGGGAAGCTTGCCTGTGAGTGTTCTCCAGAGATTTCATTGAAATGAGCTTCCTCACCATATAATGTTTCCTGCATGAATTGAAACCCACAGTAACTCCAACTTCATCCTTCAAAAATGGCTAAATAAATACCATCAAATTTCTGAAATTCCCAGACCAGGTGGCACTGGAGAACCTTTGGATATCCTGTTGCTGACCATGAGTGAAAGAATTCCCCACACAAAGACACTTCGCTAGGAGAATTCCAATTTTATTGCAAAAAGCTGTGTGCTTACATAGAACTAAAGGGGTGATGGTAGGGCTTAGATAAATGGCAGGGCACCAATTTATTGGCAAGTTCTTTCAGATATCAGCTCCGGAGCCAAGGAATTAGTTCTCATTGGGGCTAAGGTTCCCCGCCAGAGAGATTTGAAATTGGCGCCGACGGGAGAGTTCACACGGGCGGGAACTTTTTGCATCACTGCAGAAAAGAGGAAGGTAGGAAGAAAAAGTCCTTAGGCACCATGTTGGGGTTTTTACTCTGGGGAATGGCTGCCGTTTATACTTTTCCCAACATTCCTCCCTTTTTGTTTTCTTAGGAAGTGTGGCGTCGTTGGTCAGATCCGGCTGCTTCTTGCTGTTTGGGGGCGCTGTGGGGCCTAGAATGGGAAGTGGAGGAATTCTCGGGGGGCAGGTCTGGGGATATCATGGCAGCCAGAAAGAAAACCCAGTGGCTTCAGACAGCTACTTCCATAGGGGTGAAGTCTATGAAAGTTCCCTGAAGCCTCAAGTTGTCGATGGCATTGAACCAGTCCTGGATGGAGGAGTTTGTTGGTATCAGTCACTGGTCCTGTTTCAGAGACTCTGGGAAATACTGGAAGCGTTGCCTGGACATGGCATCACCAGCACCTGAAGAAGATCAGAGCGAATAAAAACAGAATTAAGATAAAAATTAAAGCAAAGGTCAATTTTTGCCAGAAGTACCATGTTGGGGGACTGACAGAGAAGAGGCCAAGGGCCATGAGGAAACTTAGAAGGACATAAAGACTCATTAATCCAGGATGGCAGATTAAAAGGTTCTCCGAGCTCGTTGTCTCTCACCGTCTGATGTCCGTTGCATTCCATCGTGCCTGGTAGTGAGCTTCAGCACTGAGTGAACTGTTCTCTTGGAGATGTTGGGGGTTCATCAGTCATCAGAGGCTGCTAGTGCCTAAACAAAAGCTGGTTGAATGTTTGATTAGAAATTTTTTTTCCGTTGGGTTTGAAGGCACTTCATTATGCAGGGCAAGAGAGCACAAAAAAGGAGCATCCCAATAAGGGGCCCCAAGATTGGTAGTAAGTACATGGCAAGAAAGGATTGGAAGCAATTGGGTTGATAATTCCTGCAATTTAAGAACATTTTTTTCTATTAGGCCAGATTCATTAACATAATTACAACATTCCTCTCTGAGGAACAGGCATGTTCCCCCTTTTTCTGCAATGAGAAGATCAATTGCCCTTCGGTTCTGTAAAGCCAGTTGTGCCAATGAAGTAACCGTCACTGCAAGGAGCCCAGAAACTGAGCAGTGTTATCAAGTGCTTCCTGCAGTTTTTGTTGCAGGTCATTGGATGCCCATAGAGCATGACCTATAGCTTCACCAGAGAGTTCGAGACTCGCCGCTGAGGTTGTTAATGTGAGGCCTACCAGAACCGGCAGAAAGACTGCCCTAAGGGTGCAGGAAGGTAGGGCCACCTGTCGGAATTCGATGGGAGTATACAAAGACAGCTGAGGAACTACCGTAACCAAGAAACAGATGCCAGAGACATTATCGTTGAGGTACTTATAGACCCGTTACACCAGAGAAAATGTCCAGGTTTCATAAATCAGGGCTCGATGGGGTGCTAAAGCTCAAGGAACAAATGGGTAAAGAATTCATTATTGTCAGGTGTAAACAGATGAAAGGAAATAAAGTATTGGTGGAACAACTTTCCCATAGTGGGATACGTGTCACATGTAGGGGTTTTCCTTTCTTAGAGAAATTGTAGGTTTTTGCTGAAATATTTCCTGCCGCTAATTGGACCGCTGCTAGAAGTGGACGACTAAGTGAAGCACCGAGAAAGAACTGAGAAGTAGGCACCAAAAGAGGGGTGGAGTTTAATAATCAAAGAGTTTGGTGTAGCAAATTGAGCCACGTGGGAGGGGGACCTGAGGGGGTTGAAGGCTCTGAATCCTCTTTAAATGAGCTATGGATAAGATCTCGAAGTTTTGATTCTGACTCCTTAATGTGTTCGACTACCTGGATGGTTGCCTTAGGTGGCGTAATCAGGGTGCGGCCAACAGTCATCCACATTGTGGGTCTGGCTGAGGTTGTCCGAGCATAGACAGCAAACTCAACATAGTCCCAACGTTTGGCCTTGGGGTCAGGTATATCTAAAGTATACCATCCATTGTTATTGGATGAAGAGCCTCTATGCCACTTTAGGTAACTAGAAGTCCACCCTTCATGGTAACCAAGTGAGTGGTAAGAATAGCTACCACGTTCATGATGGAACCTGCATGACTTATAGGGGCACCCATTATATATCTCAGGCCACCAATGACAATAGTCTTTGGTTTGATGAAAAAGGAAGCAAATGAAAGGCCAGTTCCAGCTACCAGGGACGAAGGTCCTTGAAGGTGACAATTTTAGGGAAATAGATGTGCAGTTGTGGATGAAGCAAGCAGTTGCATCCACTGCGTGGACATTCTGCATGCCATGTTCTGAGTATCATTCCCAAAGAGTGAAAAAATACATTGTAGCAGAGGAGGGTAGATACCAGTCCTGACAGAGCACAGAAAAAAAGCAGAGCACAAAAAACAAGCAGTTAGAGAAGACTAGGGTGTTGGGAGAGCTCATTGTGCCTTCTTTAAGAGGAATTGTTCTGCGGGGAACACCGTGTTAGCCGCAACTTAAATGGGTGAGATGGGAGTGGAGAGCAGGAGTAAAGGGGAGGTTCAGGAGGTGATTCTTGGAGTTCCTCTGGGGTGGTCCTGTCGTCATCAGGTGGGCCTCTTGGTGATATGGCTTCAACCTAGATATGTGAATCCAAGGGGTGAGACAGTTGTCTGATAAGGAGAGTTAGGTGGAGTTGGGGGTACAGAGAATGACAGGATAGGGGCCTTCCCATTTTGGGGCAAGAGGCCCGTTCTCCTCTGGGGTATTATAATAGACTAGACTCCCAGCTGTTAAGGGAGGAGTGTTTGGAGCGGGGACTGGTTCCAGAAGAAGCCAGTCCTTATATTTCCAGAGTTCCGAGCGAAGATAAAACAAGAGAGGCAAAGACAAATCTCGGGTGAGAGGTCCTTGTGAAATGACCAACCCAGGGCGGATAAGAGGTCTTGAATACCTTATCTCAAAGGGAGACAGTAAAGATGGTTTCTTAGGTAGAGCTCTGATTCGAAAAAAATCCAAGGGAAGGAGTTTGACCCAGTCTAAGTTTAATTCCATTGTCAATTTGGTAAGGACTTCCTTTAGAGTACGATTTACCCTTTCCACTTTCCCTGAAGCCTGAAGGTGATATGGACAGTGAAAATGTCACTTGAAGGAGAGGGCTTGAGAGACCTTTTGTGTGATCCTAGAAATAAACTCAGGGCCATTGTCAGATTGTAGGAAAGTGGGCATTCCAAACCTGGGGATGATGACTGTCAGAAAGATTGAAGCTACAGTGGAAGCCTTTTATTGGAAATGGGAAATGCCTGAACCCAACCAGAGAAAGTGTCCACAAAGACAAGGAGGTATTTAGTGTGCCATACTTTGGGCATGTTGGTGAAGTGTACCTGCCAGTCAGCAGTGGGAATGTGTCCCCGGGCTTGGTGGGAAGGGAAAGGTTTGGGCCTTAAAAAAGTATGAGGGTTGGTCCGCTGACAGATCTGACAATTAGAGGCTATATTCTGTAGCATGGCTTTGTCAGAGGGGGTGAGGGAGAAGAAGCTCTGTAAAAAGAGGGTCAAAGACTGAGAATCGGAATGGAATAGAGTATAAAGGAACTTGAAAAGATCCTTGTTCTTACTGGAAGAAGTAGTGGCTTCAGATGAGATGTCTAAAGTGGCCATTATATGTCCCCCAATGGGGGCAATAACTGGAAGTGGTGGCAGCCATTCGTGCCGCCTGGTCAGCTTTGGCATTGCTCTCAGTGATAAGAGAGCCGTCCTTCTGATGGGACCTACAATGGACAACTCCCAACTGGGTGGGAAAGTGGGAGGCCTCTATCAGATTGCTTATAAGAGCCGAATTAGTGATCACATTACCTTTGGTGGTAAGTAGTCTTCGCTCCTTTCATATTGCAGCATGGGAAAATAAGATATGGAAGACATATTTTGAGTCAGTATAAAGGGTGAGGGATTTGCCTTGTGCTAGAAGGCAGGCACGAGTGGCTGCTATGAGTTCAGTCTGCTGGTTGGTAGTTCCTGAAGGTAGAGCTTTGGCCTCTATAATCTCAGTGGCTGAAACTACAGTGTATCCAGAGTAATGAGTGCCATTCTGCCTAAAGAAACTGCCGTCAGTGAACCAGATAAGGTCAGGCTTGGTGAGTGGTCCCTCAGAAATTGAAGAATGACAGGGAAGGAAATCATCTAACGTTTCCAAGCAATTATGAATTGTTGTGTTAGACGTGGGAGTCATTGGGAGCAGTGAGGCAGGGTTCAGTGCAGAGCAGGGGAGGAAAGTAATTTTAGGGTTTTCCAGAAATGAAGTGAGGAGCGACAGAACTCTGGATGGAGGAAGGGTTTGAAGGCCCTTATAAGCTAAAAGATCCTTCAAGTGATGTGGGGAGTGAATAGTTCAAGGGGCCCCAAAAGTCAGCTTAGAGGCTTCTTTGTGTAAAATTTGTTCAGCAGCCAGAGCTTTTAAGCAAGGGGCCTACCCACAGATTGTATGGTCTACTTTATTGGACATATATGCCAGAGGTGCATATGTAGGACCATAGTTTTGACCTAAGACCCCAAATGCTTGCTCCCCTTTTTCATGGACATATAGATGAAATGGTCTTGAAATATCAGGAAGGTGCAAGGCAGGTGCCTTTAAGAGGAGTTGCTGAAGCCTGCAGAAGTGGTAGTTAGGGGAGGAGGCAAGAGATTCACTAGGGGGTCCCTTTGCTAGGTCATACAGGTTTTTGGCTAGAAGAGAATAATTTGGGATCCAGGCCCTAAAATAAATGCTAGTCCTAGGAATGATAGTTATTCGGCTTTCGTATGGGGCCCTGGAAGATCAGAAAGGAGTTGCCTCCTATCCAGTGTTATTTCCTTTTTCCTAGGTGTAAGGCAAAAAACAAGATAGATGAGAAAAAACTGGAAAACATGGGCCTTGTGGGGAGACACCCTATATCCCTTGTATGCTAGGAAATTAAGAAGCTGGGCAGTGTGGGATTGAGAGTGTTCCCAAGAGGGACTACATAGAAGAAGGTCATCGACATATTGAAGGAGATTAGAGTCAGGACAGGTCGGGTGAAAGGATGTGAGGTCCTGGGCAAGAACTTGGCCAAAGAGATGGGGCCTATCCCTGAATCCCTGTGGGAGGACAGTCCAGGTAAGCTGACGAGAATGGCGGGTGTGAGGGTCAGTCCACGTAAAAGCAAAGATATCCTGAGATTCTGATGACAAGGGAATAGAAAAGAATGCATCTTTGAAATCTAGGATCAAGAAGTGGGTAGTAGTGGCATGGATCTGAGAGAGGCAGGGGTAAGGGTTGGGCACTAGCGGGTGGATGGGGACCACAGAGGAGTTGACAAGGTGAAGGTCTTGAACCAGCCTGTAGGACCCGTTAGGTTTCTTAACTGCCAGAATGGGGGGTGTTGAAAGGAGATTGTGTAGGCCTAAGATACCCCTTTCATAATAAATCCTGGATGATGGGTTCTAATCCGAGGAAGGCTGTGGTTGTGAGTAGATATTGTGGTTGACTAATATATCTTGAAGGGTCATGTAAGACAATATGAATAGGACTTCATTTAGCCATAGAGGGTGTAGTTGTGTCCCAAACCTCAGGGTTAACTGGTTTAGATAGTCGTGGGAGACTGCATGAAGGAGGTGTATTTGCCCCTAGGAACATCATGAGGAAATGAGAGGTAGAATAATGTGGGGTGATATGTGAATGGTGACTTTTAATAGTGAGAGTATGTCATTAAGACATGACGGCCATCTGGGGTTTCTGGGTCGAGTTTTGTGTACTGTTGAAGGGCCTTGGTTAGTCTATCCTGGAAATCTGAAGGTGTTTCCTCCTTCCTTTGAATGACCTCCTGCACCTTTTGAAAGTTAACAGCCTTGCGGGTGGCCTTTTTCAGCCCCGCCAAGAGACAGGATGTAAAAAGGTCACGAAACTGTAAGCCTTCACGGGTCTTGTAATCCCATAGGCGATCCTGCTCTGGGACAGCATGAGGGCCTGTGGGGTGGGTAGGATTGGTCCTATGATTTTCATCAGCATGGGCTTGGGCTAGCTCCCAGACTCATTGCCTTTCCTTGGGGAGAAGTGTATTGGCCAAGAGCATGTAGATGTCATGATGAGTGAGGCTACATACTTGCAGGACCCATTGAAACTCCCGAATGTAAGTGGTGGGGTCAGTGGTGAAAGAGCCTAACTTCCTCTCTAGCTGAGTAATGTCCGACATGGAAAACGGAACGTGGACTCTGATGACACCCTCGGGACCAGCTACCTCACGAAGGGGTGCAATTGTCTTGGGGGTGGGAAGGAGTCCCTTAGACCTGGTAACAGGAGGACTGAAAGAGGAAGGCGGTGAACAGGAAGGAGAGGGAGAGGAAGGGAGTGTCTCTGTGGAGGAGGAGGAGGTGGAGCAGGCAGAAGAGGGCGGAGGAAAGAGGGATGAAACGGAAGGCGGAGGATCCATGGAATTAGGCAGAGGAAGAGGAAGGTATAGCGGGAGAGAAGGGGCAGATGGGGCTGGGGGATAAGGTGGGGGTTCATCTGCTTGGTCGAATGAGGAAGAATCTGTGAAGTCAGGAATAGAAGTAGGGGAAGAGAGGGGTTTTCAAGCAAAGAGGACCTGAGAGGGAGGGCAAAAGGAGTAGAGAGCAGGATGCTGTGTGTGAAGGCTAAAATCTTAAATGCAGGGAATCTCCCTCGACTTTTTCAGATGCTGGCAGTAGTTAAAAAGGTCCCGGAAGAGGTTTGGATCTAAGGAGCCTTCTGGTGGCCAATGATTGCCATTATCCGGTGGTTATGTAGGCCAATCATGGGTACAGATTTTGATTAAAAGTTTGGGCTTGATGTCTGGTGTGAGGGAGAGTGTGGCCAGATTTTTTATTAAACATTTGAGAGGTGAGTCTTCAGGTGCAGACTAAGAGGTGCTCATAGTCACAGGGAGAGATGGCAGAGAGAGAGAGAGAGAGAGAGAGAGAGAGAGAGAGAGAATAGGAGTAAGCAAGAAAGACAAAGAGAAAACCCGGGCTGGAACGGCTTCCAGGAAGCTCAGGGCAAACGGGGGTCAGGTGGGCGTCCCCAAAATGACAAGCCATCACGAGGAATTACAGAGGGCACTACCTGGTTATCACCAGTGAAGTGCGATCTGTGAAACCAAAAGGAATTGGAGCCAAGGGCAACCTGACGTCAGGAAAGTTTTCAACTGCAGCAGAAGAAGTCAGTAATGAAAACAAAACTCTGGCTCTGACAGAATGCAATTCCAGGCCGGGAGTTCAGTTTTCGCAGAGCAGAGAGGCAGCTTCAGCCAGACACAGCAACCCCACAGGATACAGCAACTCTAGCCTGCAGCAGCAGCGGCAGTGGAGCAGGAAAATCCATAAAGCCTCTCGTGTAAACTCAGAAGCCTCATGCCCCCAAAAGAAACGAAACACCAGAGGGTCCACTGCAACTAGTAAAGGTCTTAGTGGGAGGAATTCCCTCTCCCCTACCAGGCATCTGGAGTGTGCCTGACGATCACTGTCACAAAACCAGTGGCAGCCTGAAGGGAGTTGGCGAGCCGGGGTCAGGGGAGGATTACTTACATCAGATCAGTGGTGAGTGCAGAAAGCTGGCGTCTGAAAAGAGCGGACTAGGGCAGAGTGTCTTGGTGGAGTGGGGGACCGGGCTCTTGTTGGAAAGAGCTCACCCGTATCCTCTCACGGGGCACCAGAATGAAAGAACTCCCCATGCAAAGACACTTCACCAGAAAATTCCAATTTTATTGCAAAAAGCTGTGTGCTTATATATAACTAAGGGGGAGATGGAAGGGCTTAGATAAATGGCAGGCAACCCATTAATTGGCAAGTTCTTTCAGATATCACCTCCGGAGCCCAGGAATTTGTTCTCATTGGGGCTAAGGTTCTCCGCCAGCGAGATTTGAAATTGGAGGAGGCGGGAGAGCTCACACGGGCGGGAACTTTTCACGCCACTGCAGGAAAGAAGAAGGTAGGAAGAAAAAGTCCTTAGGCGCCATGTTGGGAATTTTCTCTGGGTTATGGCTGCCGTGTATACTTTTCCCAACAATGAATATACCAGACAGTGCCTTGATTGACTGGTTTTCATAAAAATGGTTTTTAACAGAGATGCCAGAAAGTTGCATCCTGCTGAGTAGTGGGCCTAGAGCAATGGTGGGCAGGTGTGTGATAAAACATCTGTGGGGTGGCCATGTGGATCTGCCATTGGCTTCCAAATGGCTTGTGACTGACATGGTGAAGCCAGCAGACCCTTATATGTAAAGGCATCTTGATATATGGAGAAGTTTCAGGACATTGTTCAGAATCAGGTTGCTATAGTCAAGGAGGCAAGCTATGTGGGATAGAAGTCTTGTTCTTTTATTCTCCTGCAGACCCTGACCCACCACACGTTACAGAACTCCCTCCTGCACTGTGTCCCAGTTGAAAACCTTGCATATCATGAAGCAAATACAAAACTCCCAGTGCAACAGCAAGAAACACCATGAAAATGGAGGATGACCATATGGTTTCACAGTCCACATGGTAGACATTTAGCCCCCAGTGGCCACAGTTTACCTAAAAAGAGAGAATTCAGCACTGCTGACTCATGCTCATTGAAAAAGAAGAAACCATGTCCTCCAGGTCTCATAGATTCAGTCAGAGCTTTGATGGTCTCACTAGAAAGGAAGCTAAAGCTCCTGACAACAACATATGTTTCAAGTGCCCAACCTCACAGGCAGATTCTCAAGAATTCTCTAGGCCAGTAGACCTCCATGTTTGTGGAGTGTTTACCCTGTCCTTTACTTTTGGAAACTCCTCTACCACTTCCAAGGTTTTGAACTCCTGAGCATATTCCATTCCAGATATGTATTCACAGATTTTCTAACTCTTCTCTTCTAATTGTGTCTTACTTAGGGCAAAGGTATTCTCAAGGCATTGTTCTGGATGAGAGTGGGAAGATTTTTGTGTAGCACATATTTACATACACATTGGATTCATTTTCAAATTTTCCATTCGAAATACTGAACCCCTGATACTAACCCATACCATACTAGTCTCTGACTACAAATCCTAATATGATGGAGAAAAATAACCCAAATAGAATAGAAATACAAGCAGTTCACAGGAGGCACGGTGTATATTTGGTCTTGCCTTTTGCATGATATAGGTTAGGAGTTATAAATCTTGTCAATTTTTTGTTGAAATAGTTCTCCATGTGTTTGGAAAGTTAACAAATATGTGAATTTCTGTTTCCCTTTCTCTGTAGGCTATTCAGCACATGTATTTTCATATGCACATATAGAATCTTACCTGGTATCACACGTACATTCCTGTGAGGTGGCTAACTTGGCAGATACAAAGTGTGAGAAGAGATCACTCCTCCTAAACGCTTTTGGAACTGAAAATTCGAACTGTGAGTGAGCTTCCTAGTTGAACAACATTATACATAAATCCATGTTCAGTAAAATTAATATTTTTGGATCTGTAGATGATATATATTTCACGATGAATTTTGATTGGCATATATATTGCTACTTTTTAATGTCTTTGTTTGTGTTTTGTATATATATATATATATATATATATATATATATATATATATACTCTCCAGATTTTTTAAAATATGAAATATATGCATCTTATTATTCACTCCCTACATTTATTCATGTTCATGTATGTGGATTTATAGTAAACTTTTCACACGATTATTCTCAGAAGTATTCATTCACCTGAAATACATATTTTTTTTCCTAGTTCTGAAAACTAACTTCAGTGACTGTTGCATACAAATCCTAATATTTCTCCAGTAACTGATCCAGTTTAACATTAATGCAAGTAGATTCCTATGGGACATGATGTATATTTTGATGTTAGTTTTTATTCAACACTGGTTCATTACTATTTCTTCAATTTATGCACATCATAGTATATATATTTCATCCAGAAGTTAGTAAATTTGTACGCATTTGTTTCGCTTTCAATCACTTCCTGCTTCAGAACACATGTATTCCTCCATGTTTCTTGACTGGTCTTTTCATGAGACTTCTTCCCAAACACATTATTTTTGATTTCCATAATCACTTTTGAAGCAAAACTCACACACTCTTCATGATAAACCATAACCCTAATATTACTATTAGATGTATAACTCGTTGGAATGAATGTATGTATATCAATATAAGATTTCCTGTATTTTTTCAGATATCAATTCGATCCATTATTTAAAGTTGGAACTAGTTATATTATTTATTCACAGTATGGTCTACTCATGAATTATCTCTATATTCATAGACACAGAGTACACCTATTTGTACACCCAATACTAATTTTATGTCTTCAAAATATTGCTGCAAGAAATGGTGGAAGAAATACTCATGTCTCCTGATCTATATATTCATTTTATCAAAGTAATATTTTGGACACAAAAAGCAAAGATCATACTTATGATTGTACCAATGTAAAAGTCATTCTAGCATTGGAGGAAGAGACAACCAAGAGACTGTCTCATGCAACAGCAAAGGGTTTATTCGGGGTCCAGAATGCTGGGGCTCAGACCTAATTTGAATAGAGCCTAGAGCCCTTAGAACATCTTAAGCAGAGCTTACATACTAAACTTGGAGAGGGAAGGGAAGGAAGTTTATTGGTGGTTCAGGGCGAATGGACGGTTTGTGTGCAACTGAGTGAGGGATTACATTCTGCAGTTTGGCATTTGGGGACAGCACATTCTGGGAACAAGATTACCAAACAATTCTCAAGATTTCAATAGTGTTTTGTTAAGAATACAGAAAAACAGGAAGTGACAAATACCTATTTTATTAATCTTTCATTCCCCACTTCTTCTTCTGGTTACGTTTAATCATAAAAATGATCATTGAGGGGTGTCACATTTTATGTCTGCTAGTGGGGTATATTGTTGTCTGATTACCAAAATTTAACTTGTCCAATTTGAGCTTGAAGAAATGAAACTACACGGTGGAGCAAACAGGGTCTAGAGTTAGCAATAATATGATGATTATTAATGGACCGGCCAAAGCTGATAAAAGCGTAGTTTACCAGGGAGACTGTGTGAACGAAGACTGTAACCACCCTTTTGGGGCCTCTCTCTCTCATTGATGCGCTTTAAGGTGTCTTCTCAATTTACTCATAGATAATTTTACAACCAGTATGATCGGAATAAAAACAACATTCTTCCCTCAATACAGCACAATGGCCCCCTTTTCTCATGAAGAGGAGGTCCAACCCTCGCCTTTTCTGTAAAACAACTTCAGAGAGAGATTTTAAAGATTCCTGTAAGGCAGTGATGGAGGTTTAATATCTTAAAGCTTTGTTCTACTGCTGCTTCTAATTGGTTTATTTGTTGTGTTCCATGGACTACAGCAGTGGTTCCTGTGCCCAGCCCTGCAGCAACTTCTATTCCTAATAGGATGGCTAAAGTGAGGAATACAGATTCCCGGCAGAACCGGGTTGTATGCCCCCCGCTATTTGATCTTAATGAACCTGCATCATGATAGAGCACTCTGGGAAACATCTGCACCATTACACAATTAATTGCACCAGTTGACAATTTTATGAAAACATAAACAATGTTTAAGTATATAGAATAATACTCTTGTTGGTATGGACAGGGCAAGGCACCTAAGATAGCACCGAAAACAGAGAAACAGTCCTATTTGGTTGCAACCGGAATTAGAGGGCATTGCTTCTGTTGTAATCAATTAATCCCTTGAACCCCAAGTTTAGGTAGTTTTAGAATTTTGTCCCCAATATGTAATGTAAGGGGCTCAGAAGTTCACAGTCTGCAGAAGTCCACAAAAAGCAGTTTTTGTTTCTTTTTTTTTTTCCTCTGTTCTGGGCAAGTTAACTTTTTAAGGACACCTAGGAGAGGGAGAGCTTTTTTCTTCTCTTTTTTGTTTTCTCCCTGCCAGCTGTTACCATGGGGTCCAGTTGGTAACTTCTTTATCTTACAAATGTAGCCATCCCTGTGAAGCCCCAGCTCAAGGCCAGAGGCCTTGTTCACATATTTTGTGAAAAATTAGTAAGGGGCTGTCTAGCTTAGGAGTGCTGATTTTTCCAGCCAGTTGCCAAGTAGAACAGGCAACACGAAAAGAGGAAGTTTGTCTACATTGAACTCTTTTATAGGGACTCTTTTGCTGAAAGTCCTAAAGTCAGCCTTGGTGAAGAATTTTGGAGAAGGTCAGTTAAGACTTTTTTGTGGGCCTTTTACAGAGGGGAAAGATGGGGAAGGCGGGGGGGAGAGCAGCTACATGGATCTGTGTATGAGAAAGGAGAGATGTAAAAGAATAATGAGAACGGGGTTTGGGATTTTCCTAGCAACAAAATCGTGAGCAGTAGAACAGGTAGAGCAGAGGGGAAGACGGGAGTGAGTATCCCAAAAAGTCTCTGAGGGACTTTAAATTCTTAGTAACCTGTTTTCAGTGATGACAAAGCAACTTTAAAAGCCATTTTTATTACATCTTGGATAGGGTTCTGAGGGCTCTCCTCATCTGGTTTGAGCTTTGGTATAGCTGGTAAGAGGACCTGGTGGGACCCGGTGTGGGCACTGACAGAAGAAGAGAGGAGTGAGTTGGTGGAGGGGTGCCTCACTACCTGCTACCTCAGCAAGGGGGCAATTGTCTGAGAACCGAGGTTTAGGTTTTGATCTAGAAATTGGAGGGGAGAAATCAGGTTGCTGAGGTGGGAGTGACAGCAGAGATTCTGGAGCAGAAGGCAGAGGGTGAGGATCTATTGGAGAAGCATAGTTCAGGATGTGAGAGAAGGAGGGAATTGGCCTGCCCATAGGGGAATCTCCTTTCACCCTTTTGAGCACTTGCAGAAGTTAAAAAGGTCACACAGAATTTGAGGATCTAGAGACCCATCTGGGGGCCATCAGTTTTGATTGTCTAATTGGTAATATGGTCAATGCTGTGTACTGAATTTGATGAGGAGTTTGGATTCCACCAGGCAGCCCCTGTATGCTCACATCCCCATGACTTACAGAAGAAGTCGGCTTTTGCCCCACACAGCCATGGCTGTTTGTGGTTTTGATAGTCCGCCGGGAAAACATAGTAATCTAGGCTAGCCAACCTGCATCTGGCTCGTGTGTCCCTACATCCATAATGTTTGTTTCCATTATCTATGGTACAGAAGGCATTTAACGGAATTTTAGTGGGATCCTCTTCTTCAGGGATATCCCAATAGGAACGACCTATAACCAGCTGACAAATATCTGGGTGGAGAGATGGCCACCAGGTCCCTAAGGGGGCTGTATGCGAGATAGATCATACTTCTTGTCTAGTAGGATTTGTGATTAGCCATCGCTGCTGTACGGGCTGATGAGCATTAGGACTACTTGTGGCCAAGGGGAGAATCTATAGCCTTATCCACCTGGTGAATACACCATTTGATAGGGTTACCACTCTTTTCCAGTATCCAGCCAGAGTCTGGAGAGGGCGCAGGCTTGAGATGAGAGGCATGGATCCAGCAAGTGATTCCGTCTACATATACCACTGTAGGTGTTATAAGTAGCACCTGGTATGGTCCTTTTCAGCCCGGTTCCAGGGATGACACCTGATGTCGTCTTATGTAGACGAAGTCTCTTACTTGATATCCATGTGGAGTCCCCTCGTCCCCAGGGTGGTCGGCAGTGGCCAGCTGTTTCCACAGGTATCGCTGAGTTCATTCAAGAGCTTTTAGTCTGTCAAGCAAGTATTTCTTGCATGAAACAGTGCATAAGGCAGGAACATACTCTAATCTTTTATGCCGGTCTCTAAGCTTAATTTCGTTTAGGTCTCTTTAATGGTTCTATTTATTTATTTTTTCCTGTCCTGAGCTCTGGGGTGTATATGCACAATGTAACTTCCAATTAATCCCCAGGGTCCTGGCTAAGCTCTGACTCACCTGGGCCATGAACACCGTTCAATTAACAGACCCTATTACCTTAGGCAGGCCGTGTCTTAGAAAAATATCTTTCAGGATGTACTTGACCACCGTTTCAGCGGTTGTTTTTTTTTTTTTTTCTTTTTTTTTTTGTGAGAAAGGATTCAATTCATCCTGAAATTGTATTTACAAAGACTAAGAGATATTTAAGTCCATACCTTGCTGGCTTAATTTCAGTGATGTCCACTTTCCAGAATTGTCCTGGTCTGGTTCCTCGTAGGTGCTTTCCTGCAGGAAGCTTGGAAGTGTAAGCATTAACCAATTGACAGAACCGACAGGCTTTTGTGAGTTATTTCCTTTCACTGTGAGTGAGTTAGTCGAAATCTCTGTTCCTGATCCTTCAGGAATGCCTGCAGTTTCTTTGAACCAAGGTGAGTAAGTTGATGTACATTTTTAATGTAGTGTAGGGCTTTCTGAAATTGCAGGCTGGGCTCAGTGAAGTTGAGGAGTTCAGTGTCAGTGTTTTAAATGTTATAAAAAGCTTGCTGGTGCTAAAGGGTCCATTGGAATTGGGCATCCTCATTTAACAGAGGGTATAAAGGAGCCGCAAAGAACACAAACCCACGTATCCATAACGTGCAAAAGCCAGCAGTCCCAAGAAACTCTCTGTGTTGTCCCCTGTTAGATGGCAGTGGTATCTGCACAACAGTTTGTTTTCTGGGCTCAGTGAGCCATCATTTACCGCCCCTAATGGAATACACCAGGAAGATTACTTCTTGCTGGCAAATTTGGGCCTTTTTGGCCGAAGCTCTATACCCGAGTTCAGCAATTTCAGATAATTGTGCTTGGGTCCCAGACTCACAGTTTTACTTGGTGTTGGCAGCCAGTAGCAGGACATCCACATATTGAAGCAGAGTGACTTTGGGGTGCGTAGTTCTGAAGTTGTTGAGATTTCTGTGGAGGGCTGAATCAAAGAGAGTGGGGGAATTTTTGAACCCCTGTGGGTGTTTAGTCCAAGTTAGTTGACCAGACGTTCCAGTTTCTGGGTCTACCCAGTCGAAAGCAAACAGAAACTGACTATCTTTATGCAGAGTCAAGCAAAAGAAAGCATCTTTTAATTCCAGAAGAGTATACCATTTTCACTCAGCTACAGCAAACGGTTTATTGGGGGTCCAGCATGCTGGGGCTAAGAGCTCACATGAAAAGAATAGAGAGCCCTGAGAACAGCTTTAAGAGAGCTTATATACTTTTCTTGGAGAGGGCATGGAAGGAAATTTTTGATGGGTCAGGGCGAGTGGGTGGTTTGCATGCAATCAGGTGAGGGAGTACATTCTGCAGTTTGGCAGTTGGGGACAGCACATTCTGGGAACAAAATTAGCAAACAGTTCTCAAGATTTCAACAGTGTTTTGTTAAGCATACAGAAAAACAGGAAGTGACAAGTACCTATTGTATTAACCTTTCACCAAAGCAAAATGCAAAGTGAGCATGGAATACTAAAATCAACCATGTCCAGATTGCCTAATGCTCTGAAATGTCAATCCTATTGGTGTCTACATATTTGTTTCTTCCTAAGATTATACATTCAACTTCAACCATGTTGAAAATGTCTAAACCTATCATTCACCTTATACTTTGCCTGATTTTCTAATGTCTCTATTGATATCTTTTTCCTACATATTTTCTCCAGTTCATCATTGTGAATGACTTTTCACATGTGCTAATATTTACATTCACTCTCTAAACGAAACAATATTGCTAATGAACTTTTGGTCCGATTCCTATACTCACCCTTTTTATTAAACCTACCGACTATCTTCCTAATCCTATGGACTATTCATTTTTGACTGGATGTTCTCTTCTACATTCAATCATCCAAGGTACAAGGTCCTATGCCATTGCATATCGATTTATCTGAGACATCTGTGCAGAACATAATTCAAAGCTAAGTATCCCACTAAAGGGCCCAATGCCCTTCAGGGCTTCAAATCGTACCTAGATTTTCTGGTTTCATACTTATATTTCACCGATATATTCTTGTGAATATTGCAGGTTCCCAATACCATTATTCATTCCGCAGAATGATGCCTAACCCAAATAGAATATGTTATTAACCCTAACCATACACTGTTCTCTCAATCTAACTTTACAGAAGAGCAGTGACAGAGTTGGTCTTACAATACAGGCATGTAGGTGATCTTCCAATTGCTGAGAACCTCAAAGGTTGATGCAGAAATGATCCCAGGAGAAGATGTAGGCAGATATAAAGGACCTGAGAGAGCAAAAGTCATCTTCCATTGCAAACAACCTGGTCAGGATGAAACGATGTGTCTGAATCAGCCTCTCTCTTCTTAATATAAAGAAGATGGACCAAACCAGCCCTGTGTGGAGAGCTTCTCCTCGGTCCCTATGGTTTATATACCATTCTAACTTGTGAAAGTGCCACAGGAAGTAGGGGCAGCCACTATCTCAAGGAACCCTTGGAAGCCACTGTTAGGACAAAGTGGTTGCCAAGGCAGTGACCTCATTCCGTTCCTGAAGGAATTGACCTAAGTCACATCTTTGGTGATGGAACTCCCTGAACTTGTTATCCAGGAAGCCAGGCACACAGAGCCAGTCCCAGTCCCAGTCCCAGTTTGCTCACTTGTTTGGAATTACCAAGGACAGAGTCTGTCTTTCTTGATACCTAATGATTTGAGGATGGCCAAATGCAAGTAGAGCTCTGAAGACGGGCCTTTCCGGAGAAAGCAGGTAGTGGTCAGCCCAGGCTCCTGACAACTTCACAGAGTTGGACAAGGAGACCGGATCTGAGACAGGACAGGCCATTTCGGGGGAACATAGTATGGTCCACCAGTCAGAGGACACTCTGGAAAGTCACAGACTCACTTGGGGGAAGGAGGGGCCTTTGTGAATGTGGGTGTGAGTTTGTGGATTTGTCTCATGTTCTCAGAATAGGTAGGAAAGTCAGTATGTTTGGTTAGGAATGGACTGTTTCTAGAAAGTCGTTTGACAAGGTGAGTGTTTCTATGTCTGTGTATCTCACTGTGTCCGTGGTTGAAAACATTAGAAATAAAAATTCATCAATGGATGTGTCCTGTCTAGTAGAAAGCTTCCCAGCATTCATCCTGCCCATTTTAGGAATGGATTGCAGGTTTCATTATTGATGGGCAACACCTACTATCTTCCCAAGATCCTGTTTTCTTCCTGAATTCTGGCCACTCTCCAGAATAGGCTCATGGTTTTGTGTCCAAGATATGTACGACCTCCAAGCTCTGTGACATGGCCATGTACTGGATAGCTGAAGGGAATGCGAGCATCTCAGAAAACTCACATATTAGTGTGACCAGGAAAGTCTCAGTGGAGAAACCCTGCTTTGGGCCTTTTGCTAACCTATTTGCCTGTTGCCATGAATATCAGGAAGGTCTTTGCCTCAGGCCAGCCCTTTGTGAATCCTGAAGAAAACTGTTTTCAAATGGTAATAAATGGGCATCACCTGTGGCTCTTTGCTTAAATGCTTTGTAAAGGGATGTGTCTGAATCTGCCTCTTTGCCCTGTGTGAGGTAGTGGCTTAGATTCTCAGCACCAGTTGGATCTAAAGAAAAATCCAATGTGTGCATCCAAATCCAAAATGCAAAAAAGATCAGTCATGGTGTATGAAGTCTCTCACCTTCCTCTTTTAGGTTCCTGACCTCCATCAAGTGAGAATAGGGATCCTTTGGGACAAATGAGTTCTTTCAAGCCCTGCAGAGATGATTGGGTTTTCTCATGACTCCAAATCACATGAAGAAACTATACCTGACAGTCAGTAGGCCTCAAATTGGAGAAGCAGAGCAGTATTAACGGCAGACCTATGTGATCAATCCTGGTTCACAGAAAGGGTGTCCAGGCTACCCTGTGGTTAGGCAAATGAAGGGAAAGAGACCTTATTTTGGAAACTCTCTTAGGCTGTGACATTCATGGAAACATCCAGCCAGAGGTTATGATGAATGTATATATGGAAGAAGATGAGGGCCTTGGGGGAGTGTTTTCGTTTTAATTGTGGTCATTTGTATGGTGTTTGGAAGAGATGAATGGGTCCACCTGGGCTTGAACTCTGATGTGATTCCCCTCAGAGACTGAGTTCTGTAACTGACCTCAGAGAAGTAATTGCTTTGGAATGGGATATGTCTTAATCAGCCTCTTGGCCCTGTGTGAGGCTGTGGCTTTGATTACCAGCACCATAAGGATCTAAAAAAAGATCCCATGTCTGCTTCCAAAACCAAAATGTCCAAAATTGCAGTCATTGTTGATGAAGTCTCTCGCCTTCCTTTGTAAGGTTCTGAAAGAATAAAAGAAATTGAAATTGAAACGTAAAGAACCAGGTTCTGTAAAGTATCCAGGCTGCACTCAGAGCCTGAAATTCCTGTGGCAGTTAAGACAATTCCTGGAACTGCCCTTTAGATGTGTGTTGAAATCTTCCCTGACCACCTAGTTACTTAACAACCTCTTCTCAAAAACCGTGCAGCTCAGCACATATACATCTCAGGGCTTCAACCAATCATTTTAAATGTATACCCCTTCTCAGGGCTAACCAATAACACCCTGCCTGAACTATTCCCACCAATGAATGTGCAAATCATGTTTTAGAGTTGTTATTTGATTTTCCCACGGTATACGGTGATTTGCTAAAGGAAGCTATGATGTATGTTAAGTCCCTGCCCTCTCTAAAGAATGTATATAAAATCTGCTCATGTTGTTCTCGGGGCTCTTTGTTCTTTGCTCCTCTGAAGTGAGCTCTGAGCCCCAGCATGCTGGACCCCCAATAAACCCTTTGCTGTTTCATGAGAAATTCTCTTGGTGGTCTTTTCCTCCGACGTTCGGCCCACCTTTTCATCTGGAGGCCCTAGCTGAGAAATCCAGCAGTGACGAAAAAAAGACCCCAACGGACTCCTTTCAGAGTAAGTAAGGTGCCTCTTTCTGGTTTTAGGTTTCAGGTTAGGGCTTGGCAAAATGGCTGTCGGTGAAGAACATTAGCTCTCTGCGACGGTGGCTGACAGATGTGTCACAGAGCCACAGGCCACGTCCCTGGGGGACACTCCAGAGGACTCGGGAAATAGAGGATTAGTAGTTTCCTCAACTCGGTTATTTTTTGCTTCACGATTCGGTTTTCCAGCCCATCAGGTTTTGCTGGCTACTCAGTTTTGTTCATTGTCAGGAACTCATGTTGAGTTTACTGTCTGTCTTTATTGTCTAACCCATCATGTTTTGCCAGTTACTCAGTTCTAATCTTTGTCTTGGACTCATGTTAAACGTTTACTGTTTGTCTTTGTCTGTGTCATGTTTGTGTATTCACTGTCCCTGTTTGAGTAACTCCCATTATGGGACATTATGGGACAAAGCACTTCCATGCCTCTGTCCCTTAACCTTGATCATTGGACTGATGTCCGCTCAAGTACCAAGAATCTTTCTTTTTCAGTAAAATGCCGGACCTGGCAGACTCTCTGTGCTTCAGAATGGCCCATCCTAGGAGTCGGATGGCCCCCAGAAGAATCCTTCCACTTCCCTCTAATCCGAAAAGTCAGAGATATTGTCTTTTACCGGGGCCACGTGGCCACCCAGATCAACAGCCATATACCCCTTGCCCCATGATCCTATCATTCCAACATTCTGCTCCTCCCCCTCTTCCCTCCATTCTGAGTCACAAGACTGGACACTCCTCTCTCTCCTTATCCTCTACCCTCGCTACCCAACCCACAACATGTTCCAGATGATCCTCCCGCAGCTGACTCAGCCTCTCCGCCGCTAGAGGCAATTGGGCCAGACCCAAGCCCTCCAGGGGACTTCCCCTCAGCAGCAGCAGCCCCTGCTCCCCTGAAGGAAGCTGGGCCATCTAAAAAAACCTGCAGGAGATGGATAATAGAAAACTCGGAAGCCCCTGTGATGCTCCCTCTCCATCCCTACGGGCCCATGAACCGACCCAACTGGGACCCCAACACCTTTAAATGTAGGTAGCATCTGTCCACTTATCGCCGTTCTCTAATAGTGGGTCTCTGAGCGGCCGCCAGTGGGCCGACTAATTTGTCCAAGGTAAGAGAGATTATCCAAGGGCCTAATGAGTCTCCTTCTATGTTTCTGGAGAGAATTATGGAAGCCTATAGGAAATATACTCCTTTTGATCCTCAGGCAGAAGACCAAAAGGCATCTGTTGCAATGGCCTTTATCGAGCAGACTGCCCTAGATATTAAGAGAAAGTTACAATGTCTAGATGGATTATAAGATATGACCTTAAGAGATTTAGTCAGAGAAGCTGAGAAAGCATATTATAAGAGAGAAACTGAGGAGGAAAGGGAATAGAGGAGAGAGAGAAGGAAAGGGAACAAAAGAAGGAGGAAAGAAGCAAATGGCAGAGTAAAGCATTGCCTAAGGTTCGGGTCACAGCAGCAAATAGGCCAGAAGTTAAAAAGCAGGGATACATAAAGGGTTACCTGGGCCCACGCCAAAGGCTGCCCCTGGCCTCAAATCAATGTGCCCACTGTAATAAAAAAGAACACTGGGCCAAAGAGTGCCCCCAAAAGAAGCAGCCACGCCAGCCCGCCGTGCTGACTCTAGAAGAGGACTAGAAAATTCGGGGCTCAGATCCCCTTCCCCAGCTCATAGTAACATTTGAAGTTGAGGGGAACACAGTGAACTTTGAAGTGATTACAGGAGCAGTATACTCAGCCCTTAAGACTTCCCTGGCCCCCCTATCAATTAAATGGTCCCTAGTTCAAGGGGCTAATGGCAGTAGATATCGGGCTTGGACAACTAAGATGAACATGGACCTCGGAAAGGGAAAAGTCCACCACTGTTTCCTAGTAATTCCAGAATGCCCGGCCCCATTGATGGGCAGGAATCTGCTTACCAAACTCCGGACTAGAATAACCTTTAAACCTAATGGTCCCCAAGTGGAGGTTCTATAGCGTTCAGTATAAACTCCCATAGTCACATCTTTGACTATGTCCGTAGAAGATGAACATCAACTCTTTGCGCCCCATAGGACTAATCAAACAGGCAAACTACCCCATAAATGGATAAAAGATTATCCTAATGCCTGGGCAGAAACTGCTGGGTTAGGTCTAGCCATCAACAACCTCCAATAGCAGTAGAATTAAAAGCCTCTTCGTCTCCAATTAGTGTTAAACAATATCCACTAAGCAAAGAAGCTAAGGATGGGATAAGGCCCCATATTCATAAATACCTGGCTCTTGGGGTCCTAAGGCCCTGTCAATCAGACTGGAACACCCCCCGGTACCAGTAAGAAAGCCAGGAACTGGGGACTACCGTCCTGTTCAAGACCTAAGAGAGATCAACAACAGAGTGCAGGACATTCACCCCACAGTACCCAATCCATATAATTTGCTTAGCACTCTGAATCCGTAGAGGAAATGGTACACTGTGCTGGACTTAAAAGATGCTTACTTCTGCTCACCTCTACATAAGTACTGTCAGTTGCTGTTAGCTTTAGAGTGGATAGACCCAGAACCTGGAACATCTGGCCAACTAACCTGGACTAGACTCCCACAGGGGTTCAAAAAATCCCCCACTCTCTTTGATGAAGCCCTCCACAGAGACATAAATGACTTCAAAACTGCACACCCTGAAGTCACCCTACTCCAATAGTGGATGATCTTCTACTGGCAGCCGACACCAAGGAGACCTATGAGTCTGGGACCCAAGCACTATTATTCGAGCTTGCTCGGCTTGGATATAAGGCTTCTGCCAAAAGGCCCAAATTTGTCAGCAAGAAGTAATCTTCCTGGGTTATTTTCTCAGGGGTGGCAAACGATGGCTCCCTGAGCCCAGGAAAAAAACTGTTGTGCAGATACTGCCCCAATCTAATAAGAGAAAACTCAGAGAGTTTCTTGGGGCTGCCAGCTTTTGCAGGTTATGGACTCCTGGGTTAACATCTTTGGCTGCCCCTTTATACCCGCTGATAAAGGGGGATGCCCACTTCCAATGGACCCCTGAGCACCAACAAGCTATTGATAATGTCAAAAAAAGATGCTGCTATCTGCTCCGGCCTTAGCACTCCCAGATGTAGAAAACCCTTCACTCTCTACATCGAGGAAAAGAAAGGAATAGCACAGGGAGTGCTCACTCAGTCCTTTGGACCTTGGAAAAAGCCGGTAGCGTATTTATCCAAAAAACTGGACCCAGTGGCTAGTGGGTGGCCCCATTGCTTAAGTGCTATAGCAGCGGCAGCCCTTCTAATAAAAGATGCTCATTAATTAACGTTGGGACAGAAGCTAACCATTATATCCCCCATGCCCTGGAGAGCATGATCTGTTAGCCTCCAGAGAGGTGGCTATCAAACTCCAGAATAAACCACTACCAGAGCCTCTTGCTTGACAAAGACAGAATAACGCTGGGACCCCCTGCTCCACTCAACCCACCTACACTGCTGCCAGAAGAATCATCAGGACCCGTCACTCATGAGTGTCAACACATACTGGCAAGGAAACCAGTATACAACAAGACTTGAAGGATCAGCCACTGCCTCGCCCTGAAGTCGTATGGTTTACGGATGGCAGCAGCTTCCTCCAAGATGGTAAGCAGCGGGCTGGAGCAGCAGCAGTTAGCAAAACTAATTTCATCTGATACTCGGGTCTCCCAGAAGGGACATCAGTCCAAAAAGCAGAACTGATTGCCCTTATGAAAGCATTGGAACTAGCAACAGGCAAAAGGGCCACCATATAAACTGTTAGTCACTATGCATTTGCCACTGTTCATATGCACTGGACTATTTACCAACAATGGGGGCTATTAACCTCTGCGGGAAAGAAATAAAGAATAAAGATGAGATCCTCCACCTTCGCTCAGCAGTGCAGGGCCATAAGGAACTAGCTATAGTGCACTGTCCAGGGCACCAGAAGAGAAACAATCCCGTGGCAGTTGGAAACAGAAGGGCAGATGAGGAAGCTTAATTGGCAGCCCTAAACGGAGTGACTCTGTTAACTTTTTTCACACCGGGGGGAACAAAAATCAGGAGACTTGGCCGCCGCGGAACATTCAGGCAACTTATCATCTGAGGAGACAGATACAGAACTCTGGGACCCTACAGAGCCAAGTTTACAATTTCAAAAAGCCCACCTTTATGTCAAAGATGTACACCAGCTCAACCACTTAGGCTCAAAGAAGTTATAAGCACTCTTAAAGGACCGAATAAAGGACTTATTATTGACTGACTCACAGAGGAAAAAAATAGCTGAGCTAGTGACTAGAGCTTTTCAAGTCTTCCAATTAGTTAATACTTTCCCATCCAAGAGTCCTGCAGGGATGCGCATACGAGGAACCAGACCAGGACAATTCTGGGAAGTGGACTTTACTCAAATTAAGCCAGCAAGGTATGGACTTAAATATCTCCTAGTCTTTGTAGATACTTTTTCAGGATGGGTCGAAGCCTTCCCCATGAAGAAAGAAACAGCTCAGATGGTGGTCAAAAAGATCCTAGAAGACAGTTTTCCAAGGTTCGGCCTGCCTAAGGTAATAGGGTCTGATAACGGACCGGCATCCATGGCCAAGGTAAGTCAGGGATTTTCCAGGACCCTGGGGATTAATTGGAAGTTATATTGTGCTTATAGACCCCAGAGCTCAGGACATAGAGAAACGATGAATAGAACCATCAAAGAGACTTAACGAAAATAATCTTGGAGACCGGCATAAAAAATTGGACTATGCTCCTACCTCATGCACTTTTTCGTGCAAGAAATACCCCTCCGCCTCTTTGTGTAACCTCACCCCTTATGAAATTCTCTACGGTGCCCCTCCTCCATTAAGGGACCTAACCCCAACTCTGAGATTAATGATTCCTTCAACACCCCCTTTCTAGACAGACTTAAAGCCCTTGAACAAACCCAGCACCCAGCGATACCTGTGAAAACAGTTGGCCACTGCTTATCATCCTGGAGACGAGGGAACTCCACATTGATATCAAGTGGGAGACTTCGTCTACATGAGACAGTGTCAGGTGTCATCCCTGGAACCCTGCTGGAAAGGACCATACCAGGTGCTGCTTATAACACCTACCGTGGTGAAAGTGGATGGGATCACTTCCTGGATCCATACCTCCCATCTCAATCCTGCGCCCTCTCCAGACTCTGGCTGGAAACTGGAACAGACTGGTAACCCTCTCAAGATGCATGTCCGTGGTGTGGGTAGGGCTATGGATTCTTCCCCTGACTACCAGCAGTCCTAATCCCCATCAGCCTGTTCAGCAACAATGGCAAGTTTTATAAATCCTACTGGGCAAGTAGTGTGGTCTATTTCACATACAGCCCCCTTATGGACTTGGTGGCCATCTCTCCACCCGGATATTTGTCAGCTTGCCATAGGCCTCTCTGACTGGGATCTCCCTGACATAGTGGACCCCACACAGATGCCACTCAAACCCAACCAGGGCAACATAGACCAACTTACCCCATGAATTATTGATGTCATCTCCCCCAGCTCAGGTGTAAACTAGCCAGTCTTGTGTATTAAGTGTGCCCAGCTGATTTCTGAAGTCACAAACAGGCCCAAACCTGTGGAGGACCCAGTGACTTTTATTGTAGATCTTGGGGTTGTGAACACATGGGACCTACATTGTGAAACGCAAACTCCCCAGACAGTATGATTTGGGTAGGATGAAATGACATCTGGATTGATCCCAATAAATGTGCCGCTATCCAAGTGGTGTCAAAAACTTGCTGTGGAAAAAATAGTCTATGTTACCCCCTCAATATAACTTTCACTTCCAAAGGAAGGGGCTACGTCAGAACAACATGGCCTATGGGAAATACTTGGGGAATGCGATTCTATATTAATGGCCCTGGTTATGACTTTGGTCTCTGGTTCACCATCCGGCTTAAAAAGGAAGAAAATCCCACAGCAATAGGGCCCAGTCCCCTCAAGTCAGGAATTAAGCCTCCTCAACCTCCCATGCCTAGATCTACCAAAACCCCTCTACCATATCATACTTCGCAGTTTCCATCTTTGCCTACTTCCCCAGGCCAGAGTACAGCTGACTCCTCCCCCTGGGAACTAATTAAAGGAACCTTTATGGTACTGAACTCCACAAAGTCAGAACTCCTTGCATTTCAGCCCAGGTATTTGACAGCTCTGTACATTATTGTATAATGGTGCAGATACTCCCCACCGTGCTCTATCATGATGCAGAATCCTTTGAAGGTCTACTAGGGGGACAACCAACCCGATTTTGCCGGGAGCCAGTGTCCCTTACTCTAGCCATCCTATTGGGGCTAGGAGCTGCTGCAGGAGTGAGTACAGGAACAGCTGATATGATCCATGGGTCACCACAAATGGCCTGATTAGAAACAGCAATATATCAAGACTTGAAGACGTTAGAGACCTCCATCACACTTTTGCAGGAATCCTTAACCTCTCTCTCTAAAGTTGTTTTACAGAACAGTCGAGGATTAGACCTCCATTTCCTGAGGGAGGGGGGCCTCTGTGCTGTACTGAGAGAAAATTGCTGTTTTTATGCTGACCATACTGGAGTTGTAAAATAATCCATGAGTAAATTGAGAAAATTCCTTGTAGAGCACCAGAGAGAAAGGGAGATTCAACAAGTGTGGTTTGAGTCATGATATACCCAGTCCCCCTGGTTAACTACACTCCTATCAGCCTTAGCTGGACCCCTGATCATGCTTATGATGTTGATAACTGTGGGACCTCCTTTGCTTAACTACATAGTTTTCTTTCTCCAGGCTCATATTGGGCAGGTAAAACTCATGGTAATCAGACAGAAATACACTTCACTGGCAGAAATAGAATGTGAGACCCCACAATAATTATGATTCATTACTTTTAAGATTAAAAGTAGGCAGAAAAAGGAGTGAGAAATGAAAGAATTAATGAAATTGAAATTGAAACGTAAAGAAACAGGTTTTGTAAAGTTTACAAGCTGTGCTCAGAACCTGAAATTCCTGTGTCAGTGAAGACAATTCCCGGAACTGCCCGTTAGATGTGTTGAAATCTTTCCTGACCACCTAGTTACTTAACAACCCCTTCCCAGAAACCGTGCATGTCAGCACGTATACATCTCAGGGCTTCAACCAATCAGTTTAAATGTATACCCCTTCTCAGGGCTGACCAATCACCCCCTGCACGAACTGTTCCCGCACATGAATGTGCTAATCATGTTTTACAGTTGTTATTTGATTTTCCCACAGTATATGATTGTCGCGACCCCTTGCCCGCAAGGAAGACGCAACTCAGAAATCTTCTTTCAGCAGTTTATTCAGGCCTTGATTAAAGTATCTTCTACTGACCCCCCTCCTCCCGAGCGCCCAAGCACAGTCTAATAAAGCCTCCCACGTACCAATCTGAAGCCGCCACGTGGATCTTTCTCATAGGGTAGCAAGGGATAGCGTGCCAACTCTCCATAAAAGGAGTTGCTTACTACAGGCCACAGTGGAAGCCGGCGCCATCTTCTAATGGCGGCCACAATCTACAACAATGGCTTACCACAGTTCCCCCTTCTATTTTATAAAACAATGCAGGCGAAAGTAGAGGTCCTATCCCACTGTGCAGAAGCGGCTGCAATGTATGGTTCAGTCCTAAGGAGGTGCCTTCCCCAGACCTGACCCCATATCAGCCCACGCCTTTTTTCGTAGGGTGGGGGCGTGGACGTCAAACCCGCATGCAATAGGACATGCTTTCCTTGAGGTCCGTTGAGGGATCACTCAAGTGCAGTGCTTTGCCTCGCATCCTGCATCTTGACGACGGCGAGAAGTAGGGCAACACAGGTAGCCTGGTAACAATAACAAATTTTTAGTTGGCAACACAATCCCTAAGGCCCAGAGGAAAGTAAAGAGTCTGTAGCCGAGAAGAAAGACCAGTCCTAAAACCCATCTGCGTGCAATGGTAACAAGACCTGCAGAGTGCAAGGGCTATTCAGTACTGGGGGAGAATAAGAAAGAGGACATGCCAATCCCAGTGCACTGTGAAATTAACTTGGTGTGCAATGGCCATGCCCAGAAAATCACTGTTTAAGATGCGCAAGCCAGATTTGCGGAGACATGCCATTTTCCAAGGCCGCAAGAGCCTATACAATCATAGCCTTCTCCTGTGTATGGCGAGTTTTAAGCCGACAGAGAAGCCACAAACAAAGTATAATACCAAAGCAACACATTGCCCCCAAAATGCCCACTCCCACCCACTCCTTAAAGAAGGAAAAGGCAGAAGATAGCCAACTGGTGAATTCACCCAAAGTCACTGGTTCGACACGGGTACTATTCAAAACAGCAATTTGAGTTAGTTGATATTGTAGTAAGTTTTCTGCTTCCATGGACCAGGTTCCGGATAAATATTTCCCGATGATGTGGGAGGCATTCCTGGAATCATTAAATCTGACAGAGGTTATACATAAATGTGCACGTTGATCAACACAACCTAAATATACTAGATCAGACAATTTCTCAACTTGATCTTGAAGCAGATTTATCCTTTGATTAGCAGCCAGAATCCCAGATAAAATGTGTTGATTAATTCTACTTTGAGATTTACGTATGGTGGATGTTTGTTGAATAACCTCATTAAGAGTGGCAGCAGTTTGTACTTGGCTGGCCATGGCTACTCCAGCTGTAACTGCTGCAGCAGCAGATACCACCACAGCTTTCACTATAACTGCCATAATACCAAAATCTTTACGGGCTCTAATCAGTTCAACAATAGGAAAAGATTCCGGATCCACAGTAATTGGGATCGGGACAAAGGTTGGAATTTTCATAATCACTGCCACAGTCCAAGAGCCATTCCAACACTCAGTTAAATAACAGGTAACATTGGAACAATTAAGCATCCCCTGTGATGTATCATTAGCCAAAAGAAACAGGAACGGAGATTGGAGACAGACTGCTGCAGAGGATAATGTAGCATTACTTAATTGTGAGTTATGTGAAATATTTCCAAGTCTCCTACCTCGATCCGAGTCTTGGATACTACCAGAAACATTAAACAACCAGCTTTTGACTCCTCGTAATTGAGCCAAAGTGGAGATATCAGCTGTGGCTCCCTTTTCATTGGAAATTAACCATTGAAACCAAGACCAACCTGTTCCTATAGAGGAATTACAGTTGGAAGAATTATATAAGTATCTTTTATGAGAGGGGGAAAGAGAGAAACCCTTAGAGACCTGATGTTTCTCCCAAGAGTGATCTTGACAAGGCGTGAATGTTCGGGGGGGTATCCTGTTTGTTGATTAGCAAACTTGCCTTGTCCCAAAAGCATATCCTTATCCTAGGCAGGGCGTCTCGCTGCAATGATTTTGAGCAGCTTGCTCTACTGCACCCTCTAGCATAAATGCTCTCCAATCCAAAATTTCCCTGGGGAGACACAAGCGCAGACTAGATTAGCCCAATCTGAAGGAGTCATACAAAATCTAGCAAGTCCCTCCACCTGAGTAAGGGTGAAAGCGGCATCCACGCCATAAGTGCAGACAGATTCCGCCAAGGTTTAAATTATCTTAAAGTCTAAAGCCTCATGATATCTTCCCCTGTTATTGTCCTGAAATACAGGGTATGCAAGTCCCATATCTGTATTAACTGTCCTCCAAACTTGCGCATGATAAGATCTCCCGGAATTTTGGCTCCCCCCCACATACGGGGGTGGGGCAACCGGCACCATATCTTTTTCGAGATATTCTACCTCCTCCTCCTCAGAGTGTTGTTGACCAATATTGGATCCCGTCCCCTTTTTACAGTAGGCCTGCGTGCCCTGTAACCCTTGTTTCTTTTTCTTCATTTTTATCTTGCGTAGTTGTTGTAGGAATATATCAAGGTCCTCAGAACTCTCTGAGCCGCTTGTGTTCGCAGGCGTTTTTAATTCAGCCAAGTCTGGGTAGAGCCTTCTCCTATTTTTAGTTTCAGGCTCTTTTGCCTTCTCACTACTCTTACTCCCAATGCTCTCTGCCACTTCACTATGTGATCCTTCAGACTTTTCCTCATGTAGTTGCTCAAGAACAGCTTGACCCTCACGCACAGCTTCCTGGCATTTACTATCTACTATACATCCTCTAACTAACTTACAAAGTGGTATAACACCACCCTCTAAGGTACCTTGTTCACGAGCGAAATCTAGATCTTTCCCTAATTTGTCCCAGCTAGGTATAGTAAGGCTGCCCGAAAATGCAAACCACGGTGCAGCAATATCTGTCTTCTGTAAAAATCTCTGTAAAGTACTACGTTTCACTTCTAGTCCCTTGGAACGTAACAGGCCATGTAGGACCAGGAGAAGCGGACTTGAAGATGTGGCACCCATGACACAACAAAAGACACACAAAAAACAAAAGTGAAAGTACACAGTGCAGCTGCAATAAAATGTAACGCTCTCTCATGCTTTACAGAGGAGCTGCCCCGCTTTGATCGCGGATCCCACTTACCTGGGACTAATCCCCGCTTTGATCGTGGATCCCACTTACCTGGGACTAACCGGTGCACCACACCTGACTACTGAAAGTTCTGGTTCCCGGGTCTCGGCACCACTTGTCGCGACCCCTTGGCCGCAGGGAAGACGCAACTCAGAAATCTTCTTTCAGCAGTTTATTCAGGCCTTGATTAAAGTATCTTCTAGTGACCCCCCTCCTCCCGAGCGCCCAACCACAGTATAATAAAGCCTCCCACATACCAATCATAAGAAGCCACGTGGATCTTTCTCATAGGGTAGCAAGGGATAGTGTGCCATCTCTCCATAAAAGGAGTTGTTTACTACAGGCCACAGTGGAAGCCGGCGCCATCTTCTAATGGCAGCCACAATCTACAACAATGGCTTACCACATATGTTGATTTGCTAAAGGAGGCTATGATGTATATAAAGTCCCTGCACTCTCTAAAGATTGTATATAATATCTTCTCAAGTTGTTCTCGGGGCTCTTTGTTCTTTGCTCCTCTGAAGTGAGCTTTGAGCCCCAGCATGCTGGACCCCAATAAACCATTTGCTGTGGCATGAGACAATAGGTGCTTGGGTTTTCTCATGTCTCCAAATCATATAAAGAATCTATACCTGACAGTCAGTAAGCCTCAAATTGGAGAAGCAGTGCAGTATTAGCGGCAGGACTATTTGATCACTCCTGAATCAAAGGAAGGGTGTTCAGGCCACCCAATGCCCTTCTGGACTTCAAATATTACCTAGATTTCTGTTTTCATACTTATATTTCACCAGTATATTCTTGTAAATATCGCAGGTTCCCAATACCTTAATTCATCCCACAGAATGATTCCTAAACCAAATCGAACCTGTTATTACCCTTAAACATGCAATATTTCCTCAATCTAACTTAACAGAAGAACAAGGATATTGTTGGTCTTACAATACAGGAATATAGGGGATCTTCCACCTGCTGAGAACCTCAAAGTTCCATGCAGAAATGATCCCTGAAGAAGATGTAGACACCTATGAAAGACCTGAGAGAGCAAAAGTCAACTTCCATGTAAAACAACCTGGTCAAAATGAAGGGATGTGTCTAAAAGCCTCTCTCTTCTTAATGTAGATTAAATCGACCAAACCAGGCCTGTGTGGAGAGCTGTTCCCGGGTGCCTATGGTTGATATACCATTCTATCTTGTGAAAGTGTCACAGGAAGTATGGGCAGCCTCCATCTCATGGAACCCTTGGAAGCAACTGTTAGGACAAAGTGGTTGCCAACGCAGTGACCTCATTCAGTTCGTGAAGGAAGTGACCTATCACACTTCCTTGGTGATGGAACTCTCTGAACTCGGGATCCAGGAAGCCAGGCACCCAGAGCCAGTCCCAGTCCCAGTTCCAGTGGTCTCACATGTTTGGATTTACCAAGGACAGAGTCAGTCTTTCTTAGTACCTACTGAAGTGAGAATGGCCAAATGCCAGGAGAGCTCTGAAGAGGGGCCTTTTCTGAGAAAGCAGATAGTGGCTCAACCATGGCTCCTGACAACTTCACAGAGTTGGCAAAGAAGACCAGTTCTGAGATAGGACAGGCCATTTTGGTGGAACATAGTATGGCCCAAAAATCAGAGGAAACTCAGGATACTCACAGACATACTTGGGGGAAGGAGGTTCCATTGTGGGTGTCGGTGTGAGTTTGTGGTTTTGTCTCATGTTCTGAGAATAGGTAGGAAAGGCGGTTTGTTTGTTTGGACTGGAATGTTTCTAGAAAGTCGTTTGACAATGCGAGTGTTTCTATGTCTGTGTATCCCACTGAATCTGTTTTTGTAGACATTTGAAAAGCGAATGCATCAATGGTTGTGTCCTGTCTAGTAGAAAGCTTCCCAGCATTCATCTTGCCAAATTAAAGAATCAAGAGCTGCTTGCCTTATGGATGGGCAACACCTATTATCTTCCTAAGTTCCTCTTTTCTTCCTGAATACTGGCCACTCTCCAGAATAGCCTCATGGTATTATTTCCAAGATATGTACCACCTCCAAGCTCTGTGACATGATCATGTACTGGATAGCTGAAGGGAATGAGAGCATCTCAGAAAACTCAGATATCAGTGCAACCACTAAAGTCTCAGTGGAGAAACACTACTTTGGACTTTTGTTCTGTTGTCCTGAATGTCAGGAAGGTGTTTGCCTCAGGCCACCCCTGTGTGAAACCTGAAGAAATCAATTTTCAAATGGAAAAGGATGGGCGTCACCTGTGGCTCTTTGCTTAATTGCTTTGGAAATGGATGTGGCTGAATCAGCCTCTTTGCCCTGTGTGAGGCAGTGGCTTAGATTCTCAGCACCTGATGGATCTAAAGAAAGTTTCCAAGTGTGCATCCAAAACCAAAATGGCCAAAAGAGCAGTCATTGTGGATGAAGTCTCTCGCCTTCCTCTGTAAGCTTCCTGACCTCCATCAAGTGAGAATAGGGATCCGTTGGGTCAAACCAGTTCTTCAAAGCTCGGCAGAGGCTAGCCAATAGGTGCTTGGGTTTTCTCAGGACACCAATTCACATAAAGAATCTCTACCAGACAGTCAGTTGGCCTCAAACTGGAGAAGCAGAGCAGTATTAAAGAAAAGCTATTTGATCACTCTTGGTTCACAGGAAGGGTGTCCAGGCCACCCTGACTTTAGGCAAATGAGGGGCAAGGGAGCTTATTTTGGACACGGTCTTGGGCTGGGCCCGTCATGGAAACCTCTAGCCAGAGGTTATTCAGAGTGTCTATGTTGAAGAAGATGAGGGCCATGTGGGAGTGTTTTGGTTTTAATTGTGGTCATTTGTTGGTGGTTGGAAGAGAATCCTGGGTCCACCTGGGCTGGAATTCTGGTGTGATGCCCCTTAAAGACTGAGTTCTGGAACTGACCTCAGAGAAGTATTGCTATTAATTGTGTTGGGATTTTAGGCGGCCATGCATGAGAGTCGCCATTGGAAACTGAGATCTAAGCCTGGGGTGGCTATTCACCAAGCACTGTCAATCTCAGCCAGGACATCACATGATTTTATTATGAAAGACTTGGCAGCCATTGTTGACAGTCAAAACAAACATGGACCTCACATTGTAGACCTCAATGGGCCTGGCTTCATGTGGCCTTTTGGCCACACTTTGGGAAGCCTTGCCTCTGAGAATTCTCCAGAGGTTTCCTTGAAATGTGCTTCCTAAAAATTTAATGGTTCCTGAATGAATTGAAACCCACAGTTTCTCCAACTTCATCCTTGAAAAATTTCTAGATAAATACCATGAAATTTTTGAAATTTCCATGACCAGGTGGCACTGGAGAACCTTTGGATGTCCTGTTGCTGATCAAGAGTGTACCAGACAGTGCCTTCCTTGACTGGGTTTCATGAAAATGGTGTAGAACAGAGCTGCCAGTATGGTGGAGCCTGCTGAGTAGTGGGCCCAGAGCTGTGGTGTGCAGTTGTGTGATAAAACATCTGTGGTGGGGTCATGTGGATCTTACTTCGGCTTCCAAATGCTTGTGATTGACATGGTGCAGCCAGCAGATTTTGTATATTAAGCCATCTTGTTAGATGGAGAGTTTTCAGGGCAATGTTCAGAATCAAGTTGCTATGGTCAAGGGGGCAAGCAATGTGGCATAGAAGCCTGATTGGTGCATTCTCCATCAGACCCTTACCCACCACACGTGACAGAACTCCCTCCAGCACTGTGTTCCAGTTGAACTCCTTGTATTTTGTGAAGCAAATACCAAACTCCCAGTGCAGCAACAAGAAACACAACAAAATTGGAGAATGACCAAATGGCTTCACAGTCTACACGGAAAGATTCTTAGACCCCAGTGGCCACAGCTTACCCACAAAGAGAGAATTCAGCACTGCTGCCTCATGTTCATTGGAAAATAAGAAACCATGTCCTCCATGTAACATAGATGCATACACAGCTTTGATGATCTCACTACAAAGGAAGCTAAAGCTCCTGAAAACAACATATATTTCAAGTGTACAATCTCAAAGACAGTTTCCCAGATGTCTTGAGGCCTGCACACTTCCATGTTTGTGGAGTGTTTACAGTCTCCATTACTTTTGGAAACTCCTCTACCACCTCCAGTGTTGTGAACTCCCGAGCATTTTCCATTCCAGATATGTATTCATAGATTTTCTAACTCTTCTCCTCTAATTGTATCTTACTTGGGGCGAAGGTAATGTCAAGGCATTGTTCTGGATGAGAGTGGGAAGATTTTTTTGTAGCATATATTTGCATACACTTTGGATTCATTTTCCAATTATTCATTCAAAATACTTAATCCCTCATAGTAACCCACTCCCTACTAGACTCTGACTACAAATCCTAATATGATGGATAAAAATAGACCAAACCAAATTGAAATACAAGCAGTTCAGAGGATGCCAGGTGTACATTTGGACGTTCCTTTTGCATTATATATGGTAGGAGTTTTAAATCTAGTGAATTTTTTGTTGAAACACTTCTCCATGTGTTTTTAAAGTTAACAAATATGTGAATTCATGTCTCCATTTCTCTGTAGCCTAATCAGCACATATATTTTTACATGCACATATAGAATCCTACCTGGTACCACACGTACATTCTTGTGAGGTGGCTGACTTGGCAGATACAAATTGTAAGAAGAGATCACTCCTGTTAAACACTGTTGGAACTGAAAATTCAACTTATGCGTGAGTATCCTAGCTGAACAACATTATACATAAATTCATGTTCAGTAAAATGAATATTTTTAGATCTGTGGATGATTTATATTTCATGGTGAATTTCATTTGGCTTGTATATTAATACTTTTTAATTTCTGTGTGTGTATTTTAATGTCTGTATATATATATATATATATATATATATATATATATATATATATATATATATATATATACATATTTTTTTTCCCAGAGTTTTCAAAATATGAAATAAATGTATCTTATTATGTACTCCCTAAATTCATTAATATTTAAGTGCATATTTATAATCAACTTTTCATAAGATTATTCTAAGACATATTCATCCTCCTGAAATACGTATTTGTTTCCTAGTACTGAAAACTAAGTTCAGTGAATTGTGCATACATATCCTAATATTTTTACACTAATTGACGCAGGTTAATATAAATGCAAGTAGATTCCTATGGGACATGATATGTATTTTGACGTTCATTTTTTTTCAACACTTGTACATTACTATTTACTCAGTTTATGCACATCATAAGATATATATTTCATCCACAAGTTCACAAATTTAAAGGCTTTTGTTTCACTTTCAATCACTTCCTGCTTCAGAACACTTGTATTCCTCCAGGTTACATGACTGGTTTTTCATGAGACTTCTTTCCAAACACATTATTTTCGATTTCCACAATTACCTTTGAAGCAAAACTCACACATTCTTCATGATAAACCATAACCCTAATATTACCATTAGATGTATAACTGGTTTGAATGAATGGATATATATCAATATAAGGTTTCCTGTATATTTTCAGATATCAACTCGAACCATTATTTAAGTTGGAACCAGTTATATTATTTATTTACATTATGGTCTATTCATGCATTATTTCTATATTCATAGACACAGTGTACACCTATTTGTATTCTAAATACTAATTTACACGTCTTCAAAATACTGTTCCTAGAAATGGTGAAAGAAATACTCATGTCACCTGATCTACATATACATTTTATCACAGTAATATTCTGGAAACAAAAAGCAAATGTCACACTTATGATTGTACTAAAGCCTAAATGGAAATTGAACATGGATTACTAAAATCATCCATGTTCAGGTTGCCTATTGCTCTCAAATGTCGATCCAATTGGTGACTACATATTTGTTTCTTTCTAAGATTATATATTCAACCTCAAACCTGTTGAAAATGTCTAATCCTATTACTCACTTTATACTTTGCCTGATTTCCTAATGTCTCTATTGATATATATTTTCCCCAGTTCATCATTGTGACTGCCTCTTAACATGTGCTGATATTTACATTCACTCTCTACATGAAACCCTATTGCTAAAGACCATTTTGTCCAAATCCTATACTCACTCATCTTTCTAAAACTACCGTCTATCTTTCTAATCCTACCAACTATCCCTTTTTGACTGCATGTTCTCTTCGACATTCAATCATCCAAGGTACAATGTCCTATACCATTGTATATTGATTTATCTGAGACATCTGTGCAGAAATTAATTCAAAGCTAAGTATCCCAATCAAGGGCACAATGCCCTTCTGGGCATCAAATCTTACCTAGATTTCTGTTTTCATATTTATATTTCAACTGTATATTTTGTAAATATCGCATGTTCCCATAACCATTATTCATCCTGCAGAATTATTCCTAACCCAATCGAACATGTTGTTAACCCTAACCATACACTGTTCGCTCAATCTAACTTTACAGAAGAGCAGGGAAAGAGTTGATCTTTCAATACTCGATTGTAGGGTATCTTCCATCTGATGAGAACCTCAAGGGTCCATGCAGAAATGATACGTGGAGAAGAAGAAGGCAGCTATGAAGGACCTGAGAGAGCAAAAGTCATTTTCAATGTTAAACAACCGGGTCAGGATGAAGAGATGTGTCTGAATCAGCCTTTCTCTTCTTAATGTAGAGAAGATGGACAAAACCAGGCCTGTGAGAAGAGCTGTTCCCGGGTGCCTATTGTTGATATACCATTCTAACTTGTGAAACTGTCACAGGAAGTACGGGCAGTCTCCATCTACTGGGACCCTTAGAAGCAAATATCAGTACACACTTCCTTGGTGATGGAACACTCTGAACTTGGGATCCAGGAAGCCAGGCACCCAGAGTCAGTCCCAGTCCCAGTCCCAGTGGTCTCAAATGTTTGGATTTACCAAGGACAGAGTCAGTCTTTGTTGGTACCTACTGAAGTGAGAATGGCCAAATGCCAGGAGACCTCTGAAGAGGAGCCTTTTCTGAGAAAGCAGGTAGTGGCTCAACCATGGCTCCTGACAACTTCACAGAGTTGGTGAAGAAGACCAGATCTGAGACAGAACAGGCCATTTTTGGGGAACATAGTATGGACCACCAGTCAGAGGACACTCAAGATATTCACCAACATACTTGGGGGAAGGAGGTGCCGTTGTGGGTGTTGGTGTGAGTTTGTGGTTTTGTCTCTTTTCTGAGAATAGGTAGGAAAGACTGTTTGTTTGTTTGGACTGGAATGTTTCTAGAAAGTCGTTTGACAACGTGAGTGTTTCTATGTCTGTGCATTCCACTGTATCTGTGGTTGTAGACATTTGAAAAGCGAATGCATCAATGGTTGTGTCCTGTCTAATAGAAAGCTTGCCAGCATTCATCCTGCACAATTAAAGAATGGAGAGAGGCTTGCCTTATGGATGGGCAACACCTACTATCTTCCTAAGTTCTTTTTTTCTTCCTGAATACTGGCCACTCTCCAGAATAGCCTCATGGTTTGGTTTCCAAGATATGTACCACCTTCAAGATCTGTTACATGGCCATGTACTGGATAGCTGAGGAGAATAGAAGCATCTCAGAAAACTCACATATCAGTGTGACCATTAAAGTCTCAGTGGAAAAACACTGCATTGGGCCTTTTGCTTACCTATTGTTCTGTTCTCCTGAATGTCAGGAAGATCTTTGCCCCAGGCCACCTTTTTGTGAAGCCAGAAGAAAAGAGTTTTCAAATGGAAATGAATGGGCATCACCTGTGGCTCTTTGCTTAATTGCTTT
Organism: Callospermophilus lateralis; assembly: GCF_048772815.1. Taxonomy (NCBI): domain Eukaryota; kingdom Metazoa; phylum Chordata; class Mammalia; order Rodentia; family Sciuridae; genus Callospermophilus; species Callospermophilus lateralis. The sequence goes on along the minus strand of NW_027514379.1, from coordinate 723,357 downwards.
GGAAAGAGATGTGGCTGAATAAGTCTCTTTGCCCTATGTGAGGCAGTGGCTTAGATTCTCAGCACCTGATGGATCTAAAGAAAGTTTCCCAGTTTGCATGCAAAATGAAAATGGCCAAAAGAGCAGTCATTGTGGACGAAGTCTCTCGCCTTCCTCTGTAAGCTTCTTGACGTCCATCAAGTGAGAATAGGGATCCTTTGTGTCAAATCAGTTCTTCAAAGCCCTACAGAGGCTAGCACATAAGGGCTTGGGTTTTCTCATGACACCAATTCACATAAAGAATCTATACCAGACAGTCAGTAGGCCTCAAATTAGAGAAGCAGAGCAGTATTAAGAGCAGGACTATTTGATCACTATTGGTTCACAGGAAGGGAGTCCAGGCCACCCTGACTTTAGGCAAATGAGGGGCAAGGGAGTTTATTTGGAAAACTGTCTTGGGCTGTGCCCCTCATGGAAACCTCCAGCCAGAGGCTATGAAGAGTGTCTATGTGGAAGAAGATGAGGGCCATTTGGGAGTGTTTTGGTTTTAATTGTGGTCATTTGTGTGGTGGTTGGAAGAGATGACTAGGTCCACGTGGCTTGAACTCTCTTGTGATTCCCCTTACAGACTGAGTTCAGGAACTGACCTCAGAGAAGTATTGCCATGAAATGTGTTGGGATTTTAGGAGACCACGCATGAGAGTTGCCTTTGGAAACTGAGATCAATGCCCAGGGTGGCTTTCCGCAGAGCATTGTCAATCTCTGCCAGGGCATCACATTATTTTATTCTGAAAGACTTGGCAGCCATTGTTGACAGTCAAAACACACATGGGCCTCACATTGTAGACCTCAATGGGCCTGGCTTCATGTGTCCTTTTGGCCACTCTTTGGGAAGCCTTGCCTCTGAGAGTTCTCCAGAGTTTCCTTGAAATGTGCTTCCTCAAACATTAATGGTTTCTGAATGAATTGAAACCCACAATTTCTCCAACTTTATCCTTGAAAAATGGCTAGATAAATACAATGAAATTTTTGAAATTTTCATGACCAGGTGGCACTGGAGAACCTTTCAATGTCCTCTTACTGATGAAGTGTGTACCAGACAGTGCCTTGATTGACTGGGTTTCATGAAAATGATGTAGAACAGAGATGCCAGTATGTTGGAGCCTGCTGAGTAGTGGGCCCAGAGCTGTGGTGTGCAGGTGTGTGATAAAACATCTGTGGTCGGGCCATTTGTATCTGACATTGACTTCCAAATGGCTTGTGGCTGACATTGTGCACCCAGGAATCACTTATATGTCTGATAACTCTCCATATAAGGCATCTTGTTATATGGAGATGTTTCAGGACAATGTTCAGAATCAGGTGCTATGGTCAAGGGGACAAGCTATGTGGGATAGAAGCCTGGTTGATGCATTCTCCTGCAGACCCTGATCTATTTCATGTGACAGAACTCTCACCAGCACTGTGTCCCAGCTGAATTCCTTGTATTTTGTGAAGCAAATAACAAACTCCCAGTGCAGCAGCAAGAATCACCATGAAAAGTGGAGGATGACCAAATGGCTTCACAGTCCACACGGGGAGTCACTTAGCCTTCAGTGGCCACAGTTTACCTACAAAGAGTGAATTCAGCACTGCTGCCTCATGTCCTTTGGAAAATAAGAAACCATGTCCTCCACGTCACATAGATGCAGATCCAGCTTTAATGGTCTCATCTAGAAAGCTAAAGCTCCTGACAACAACATATATGTCAAGTGCCCATCCTCAGAGACAGTTTCTAAGGAAGTCTTTAGGCCGGCAGAGCTGCATGTTTGATAGCGTTTACCTATTAGACCAGGATGCAAGAAAAGACCACTGACTCCAATTAAAATCAAGTTAAAGCAAGCTTATAATTTCCACTGCCCAGGTGGCCTCTCCCTCCCAAAAGAGTGGGAACAAGACAGGCACCCAAATTTCCTACAGCCCAGGTTTATAACCCAGAATTTTACACTACAGGGGGGTTACAAATATCAGAACTCTGACAAGCATCACACTAATCGTAGTTTATATATATATATATATATATATATATATATATATATATATATATATATATATATATATATATATTTTTTTTTTTTTTTTTGCTGGCCCCAACATCAGAATTTATGAAAACCATTAGAACCTCAGAGAGGGTCATTGTCTGGCCAGGGAAGGCCAATATTTATGAGGTGTCAATAAAGTTTCATAGAGGGCTGTTCCTGGTCAAATTGCCAGGCATGGGTGAGTTCAAGGCCACGGGCAGGCATTCCAAGCAGGTTCAGAATTTGGTGTAATTTATAGTTAAGCCAAAATTTTCTTTTCATGGCTTTGTGGCAAGATGGATCCAAATTTTAATAAAAGATCAGGTTGGGTCTATCATTCCCCCCTTTTCTAATGTGTCCCTTTCAAATCTTTGATAGGGTAGTGGAAGAGCACTGAGGGAATTTTAATACCTCACGTAACAGTCTCCATATTTTTTGAACTCACACAAAACCAGTCTCCCTGATTTTACCTGACTTAATTAATTACTTAAAATGAAAGTCTATCTATTTTTGGCTCCATTGTTTTAAGAAGAGAGTCGTCACTCATTTTGGCTTCTTCTGAGCTGAGAGAGGGTGACATGAGGGGGCACAGCATGAGGGATATGAGTTGCCTTTTAGAAGTCAATTCGGTTTGAAGTCTGGTTGTGGTAGAACAGTTTGTAAAGTCATCTGGGGATGGGTTCTTCTATGAGAGAAACAAAAACCATGAGTACTGAATAAATGTTGCAGCAGCTGAAACATGTCACTGTATAGATGTCCCCTCATCTGTCTTCAATATCCCCAGGTATCAGGACTTTCAACTTAACTTTTAGTGTCATAGTTGTTTCACCCCATAAGATACAGTTTAATAATTTAATGTCATCTGATCTTGCAAATTCCTTTTACTAGTATGACCTCTGTGTGTAATAGAGAAACCTTTAATTCTGTTATTCAGGCCTGGATAATCGTACTAGCAAACACCAAGCCTACCTGTGTAGGTTAGGAATATCTGTAGGCCTTAAACAAAAAACTTCTGCCTCTGGTACCTCCTCTTGATAGTCTCTTTTTATACTCATCAGGCATTACTGTCTGAGAATCCTTCTTTGTAGCCTCCAGTCTTACTTATTTTGGGAGGCTACCATAAAGTGTATATGTTAAAATATTATTATAACTATTATTTTTTAAAATGCCCAGGAATGGCTGTATTTTGGGTTTATCTGTCTTTGCTAAGAGTTTAAGATGAAGCAGTAAAACTGACTTTTGTTTCTATCTATTGTTAACAGTCAGTTGAGATTTTATGGGAGTCATTCCTGGGGAAACTTGAGAGCAGCTTCTCAGTTCTGCTAGTGCCATTTGCGCTAGGTGAGTCCAGGTCTTGCTTGACCATGTGGCTTCTCTGGGAAGCATCAGGAATATCTCCCTTCTCTGATGACTCTCTTCTTCGTAGCAAATGCACTGATTGGCTTTCTGTTCTCCAGTGGTCTCATTAATCTTCCTGATCAGGAGGTTATGTGGCTCAGAGTTGCAAAGTTCTTTAGAGAAGTCTCCTGTTCCCTGGATACAGACTGACTCAGAGGGCAAGAGCCAAATATTTGTTTTATTGTCCCTTTTCATTTAAATTAAATTTTAAATCCTAATCTTAAACATCCAGCAAATAAATTTTAACAGCCTTATATTAAGAGTACTGTGCTTTAATGTCTATAATTTAAAATTATTTATCTTTTTATTATTTGGGATCTGTATTTTTCTATCTGTCTTGTAGGTGATGACTTATTATCTTAAATTAACCAATATTGTGTTCTAAAATCAACTCTTTTGTAAAACACTAACAGGGAATCTTTAGTTAACTTATAAGGAAATTCAAAATAAAATTAACAAGAGTAAAAATACTTAGTTCGTGTAATAGCTACCCTGAATTTTAGGCTGAGTTATACATTATATCCCCCTTTTGAGATCCTAGTAATCTTGACAGAAAAACATAACTTTAAGTTAAATAACATCTGACCTACTGCTTTCGTAGTTATTCTCACATGTTGTAAGATGAGACACAGAGCCTTATCTCAGGTAAGGCAGGGCTCTATATAAATCTTAAGTGTTTTAGTTCTAAAGCTGATCTTTGTTTTCTAAATATCATTTTACACAGTTTACATAAATTGTTTGAGGTCACATGAATATTAGCTAACACCATATGATATCACATTTAAAACATGAATTAAAGAAAGGCTGAAAGTTTTTAACTTTTACATAGATTAGGCGCTCATTAACTTAAAAATATATTTAAACTTTTTCCCAATGTAAAAAGTAACATAAAACTTTATATATCTTATTGATAACAAGTAAATAAATCCCCAATATATATATATATATATTTACCATACAACTTCAGAACACCAGCTTGATGAAATGCTCTTTTAAAGTTTCTACCTTACAGAATTGTATACCTGGAAGATATGAGCACATTAATAGCATCACAATGACATTGTTGTTTTTACATTAACCAAGTTTAGCTTTTAAAGAAATGGCAGTAGAGTGCTCTAAAATAACAGTTCTTATTTAATCAGTTGTTTAATTTTTATGGTTGCTTGTTCTAGAAAAATAAAAATTTATAAACACAATGTTATGGGTAAACTTTTGTTTTAAGAAATTTGTGTCGCTTTATCACATGACTGATTTTTACAATCTTATACAGACTTTAGAACAAACTTATACAGACCTTACTAAATCAATCAGATATCTAACAAAAGTACTCATGAATGAGTAATCCCATATCAAATTTACTTCACTTATTTATCAAAATATTAGAGAAATGTATTGAACAGTGTAAACCATTTCTTTGTTAAAGGAAAAGTCCTAGAACCAAGGCATATTAGACATTTTATAGACATTAATATTTTATTAGATTTTTGAGCAGCTAGAAAAACTTGTAAGCTTAAATTTAAAGACATTTATTGTTATTTGCTTATCCAAATTTAAAGTGAATCATTTAAATCACGTGAATTAAAGATCTTTGAATCCACTTTTTAAAATTTGTTTTTATGAGTGCTTTTTTTAAATGATCGCTCCTTATATATGATAATTTGTATATCACATATATGATATACGAACATATGGATATATAGACATACAACACATAACAAAAATGTGCACAAATAATAATAGTAAGGCCTTGTAGCTTTTCGCAGGTGAAATCTCCATTGCAATGTTTCAAAACTCCACTGTTGTTCAAATATAGAACTGATCAGAAAAATATTAACCTAGTTCTGTAGGATCAAAATAATGAGCTCAAAAAAAATACAGAATCTAAGGAAAAAAATGAGAGTCCTAGAAAAAATGACTGGCCAGTAATTAGTAAATACCATACGATATACCTTTTTTTTCCCACTTAGACATCAGATCAGTCTCCTACTGAGTTTGCAGGCTTCTTTCATTTACATTTCAACATAAGTCCTGGCTGAGTTCTGGAAGGAGCTGGACAAAACTGCTATTCTAAGCAGACAGCTCAGGCCTAAGGCACTTTAACCATAATTTTCAGGTGAGGATGTTGAAAATTATGATACAATTTTAAGATACAATTCACAAAATTTTATACCTTAACATCTTTTTTTGTCAACAGATACCATACTATGATTTACTATCCTTGTCCAAATTAATGCACTGATACACACTGTGACATTTTCCCAGGCTACCCAATAAAAAATTGGTTAAAAAAAAGACTGAATGATTGGGAAGTTACTTGCCAACTTGGAAGTAGCATTCTTTAGTTTTCCATTTTAAGTATTTAAATTCTCTGGCATGAATTATCTGAAATCATAAACTAAAATATTACCTAAACCCGACTTTTAACTTCAAGATTGTGCAATGCTTCAAAAACCCATTCAGATACCATATTGTTACAATAAAACATCATCCTTTAGACACACATTCAGCTAAGATCATTCCCAAGAAACAATTTATAATATCAACACATTATTGCACATGTCTTAAATGGCCAGAAACAAAGACAAAAGACAGACAGAAAGGAGCTCCAGACTATGGCTGACAGGACAGAAGCCTTTAAAACAGCAGAAAAGAGAAAAATCTCCTACACCAGTGGCACGATATATGTCCCCACAAGGGCATCAGATGTTTTCACAGAGGGGGAACCTGAAATGCAATATCAAAGGTCTCCATGGTGACTTTACTGCATTTAGTGTCTCCTTTTTCTTTCTCTCTTTTTTAAGAAGACAGAGGTGGCATAATACTTACAGTGCAGGGAAGGAAGGAGGGAATTCACTGAAGCAACAGGACTTCGGCAGTTGCTGGGAGTCCCTCAGTCCCGTCTTTTACTTACAGGATTAGCTCCTCTGGTTCGGTTCCACCCCAAGCACGCTAAATCTCCTAACATTTCAGTAGTCAGCTCTCAAAAATTCCAGGGTCAGGGGCGGTATCAAAATTTGTAACTTAAATTTCGGTTCCGGACCTTGAAGCCAATTAATACCAATTTAATATAACGACAGGGTTTGAGAAAAAGTAAAAGGGAGGTTTACTGCTTTGCTAACAAATGAGAAAAACAGGGGACTTTGTCCAAAGTTGTGACTCTCTTGATCTGGAGGGACAAGGGGTTTTAAAGGAGTTTCACTTGTTAACCTGGGAGATACTCAGTTATTAGGACCCCAGCAGGCATTGCCCTCTGCCGTGGGTGTGCTCCAGACAGCCAGCTAGGGGCTTCTCTCATCCTGCTTAACAAATGCGGGTATAGTGCATCACATTTCTTTAAAACACAGTCCAAAGGGGTGTCAGGCTTACATGATTTATTACCCATTTTCAAGTCCAATATCCTTAAGTTTTTACCACAGAAATCACACAACAAAACGCACAAAAACAAACAAATAAAAAACATTTAGAACACAGAACAAAACACACACACAAAAAAAGCAGAAACTCAGCAAATAAACAGAAAACCAGAGGAGCAATGCAGCGTCTTGCTAAAGCTCCGGGGTAGGAGCTCCTGCATGCCAGTCGGCACCTTTCTACACTTTCAGAGGTATTCCCTACAGAACAGAACAGAGGAAAGAAGGATTCCTATTACTGTCCCAGACAGGAGTATATCTGAGCCTTCCCAGGCCACCTCTCTGTCATCAGAAGAGTACTCCCTTAACCGGATATCAGATGTTATAAAGGCGCCTCTTACCTATGAAGGCCTCCTCCACCAGGTGCTTGATAATAGTTTTAGTGCGATGGTTCACTGCAGTGATCCACGGACTGAAGGCTCATTCCAAGGTTTTGGAACTTGGCTCTCCAGCCCGGAGTCCTGGAGGATAGGCCAGCTTCAGAATTTCCAGCAGTCTGGCTTTGTGATCTGGTCGGGTCATGTTGCTGGGGAACTCCAAAATGTTAGTCCAGGACACAAGAAAAGACCACTGACTCCAATTAAAATCAAATTAAGGCAAGCTTAATATTTCAAGCAGCCGGGCTGCCTCTCCCTCTCAAACTGGCGGGAACAAGACAGCAACCCCACCTTTCCTACAGCCCAGCTTTATAGCCCAGAAAGTTACACAAAAGGAGGGTTACAGAAAACAGAACTTTGACAAGCATCACACTAATTGTAGTTTACATTTTTTTTTCTGGCCCCAGCATCAGAAATTATGAGGACCATTAGAGCCTCTGAGAGGGTCATTGTCTGGCCAGGGAAGGCGAATATTTATGAGGTGTCATTAAAGTTTCAGAATGGGCTGTTATCTGGTCAGAGAGCCAGGCATGGGTGAGTTCAAAACATGGTCAGGCATTCTAAGCAGGTTCAGAATTTGCAGTAATTTATACTAAAGCAAAAATTATCTTTTCATGGCTTTGTGGCAAGATGGCTCACAATTTTAATGAAAGATCATGTTGGGTGATCAACCCTGTCCCTTACTTTTGGAAAATATTCTACCACCTCCAAGGTTGTGAACTCCTGAGCATTTTCCATTCCAGATATGTATTCACAGAATTTCTAACTCTTCTTCTCTAATTGTGTCTTACTTGGGGCGAAGGTAATGTCAAGCCATTGTTCTGGATGAGAGTGGGAAGAATATTGTGCAGCACATAATTGCATACACATTGGATTCACTTTCCAATTTTCCAATTGAAATACTGAATTCCTGACAATAACCCATACCCTTCTAGACGCTAACTACAAATACTAATATGATGGAGAAAAATAACCCAAACGGAATTGAAATATAAACAGTTCAGAGGAGGCATGGTGTATATTGGACTTGCCTTTTGCAAGATAAATGGTAGGTGTTATAAATCTAGTCATTTTTTAATTGAAATTGTTTTATATGTGTATTAAAGTTAACAAATATGTGAATTCCTATCTCCCTTTCACTGTAACCTATTCAGCACATTAATTTTTATATGCACATATAGAATCCTACCTGATATCACACGTACATTTTTGTGAGGTGCCTGACATTGCAGATACAAATTGTGAGAAGAGATCACTCCACCTAAACGCTGTTGGAACTGAAAATTCAAGCTAATGGTGAGCTTCCTAGTTTAATAACATTATACATAAATCCATGTTCAGTAAAATGAATATTTTTGGATCTGTGAATGATATATATTTCATGGTGAAATTCGATTGGCATATATAATTCTACTTTTGAATGTCTTTGTGTGTGTTTGTGTGTGTGTGTGTATATATATACACACACACACACAAACACACAATATATAAATCTCTAGATTTTTCAAAATATGAAATATATGTGTCTTATACACACTCCCTAAATTCATTCATGTTCATGTATGTGGATTAATATTCAACTTTTCACAAGATTATTCTCAGAAATATTCATCCACCTGAAATACATATTTGTTTTCTAGTACTGAAAACTAACTTCAGTGAAAGGTGCAAACAAATCCTAGTATTTCTACATTAACTGACCTAGTTTAACATAAATGCAAGTAGATTCCTATGGCACATGATGTGTATTTTGACATTAATTATTATTCAACACTGGTACATTACTATTTCTTCAGTTTAAACACATCATAGGATATATATTTCATCCACTACTTAGCAAATTTATAGGCATTTGTTTTACTTTCAATCACTTCTTGCTCCAGAACACATGTATTTCCCTATGTTTCTTGACTGGTCTTTTCATGAGACTTTTTTTCAAATATATTATTTTCGATTTCCATGATCAATTTTTAAGCAAAACTCACACACCCTTCATGATAAAACATAACCCTAAGATGACCATTAGATATATAACTGGTTGGAATGATTGATTGTGTATCATTATAACATTTCTTATATATTTTCAGATATCCATTCAATCCATTATTTAAAGTGGATCCAGTTATATTATTTATTCCCAGTATGGTCTATTCATGCGTTATTGCTATATTCATAGACAGAGGGTATACCTATTTGTACCCCAATACAAATTTATATGTTCTCAAAATATTGCTCCTGGAAATGGTGGAAGAAATACTCATGTCACGTGATATACATATACATTTTATCACAGAAATATTCTGGACACAAAAAGCAAAGGTCACACTTTCAATTGTACCAAAGCCTAAATGGAAAGTGAGCATGGATTACTAAAAACATACATGTCCAGGTTGCCTAATGCTCTCAAATGTCAATCCTATTTGTGACTACATATTTGTTTCTTCCTAAGATTATATGTTCAACCTCAAGCCTGTTGAAAATGTCTAATCCTATCACTCACTTTGTACTTTTCTTGATTTCCTAATGTCTTTATTGATATCTGCTTTCCCTCATATTTTTCCCAGTTCATCATTATGACTGACTCTTCACATGTGCTGACATTTACACTCACTCTCTAACCGAAACCCTATTGCTAAAAAACTTTTTGTCCAAATCCTATACTCACTCTTCATTCTAAACCTAACGAGTACCTTCCTCATCGTACTGAATATCGCTTTTTGACTGGATGTTCTCTTCAACATTCAATCATCCAAGGTACAAGGTCCTATGCCATTGTATATTGATTTATCTGAGACAACTGTGCAGCATATAACTCAAAGCTAAGAATACCACTTAAGGGTCCAATTCCCTTCTGGGCTTCAAATCTTTCCTAATTTTCTGCTTTCATACTTATATTTCACCTATATACTCTTGTAAATATCGAAGGTTGCCAATACCATTATTCATCTCGCAAAATGATTCGTAACCCAAATCAAACATGTTATTAACCCTAAACATACACTGTTCCCTCAATATAACTTACACAAAAGCAGGGCAGAGTTGGTCTTACAATATAGGAATGTAGGTGATCTTCCACCTTCTGAGAACCTCAAAGATCCATGGAGAAATGATCCTTGGAGAAGATTTATGCAGCTATGTAGGACCTGAGAGAGCAATAGAAATCTTCCATGGCAAACAACCTGGTCAGGATGAATTGATGGGTCTAAATCAGCCTCTCTCTTCTTATTGTAGAGAAGTTGGAAGAAACCAGGCCTGTGTGGAGAGCTGTTCCCGGGTGCCTAAGGTTGATATTCCATTCTAACTTCTGAATGTGTCACAGGATGTTGGGGCAGCCTTCATCTCATGGGAACCTTGGAAGCAACTGTTAGGACAAAGTGGTTTTCAAGGCAGTGACCTCATTCAGTTCCTGAAGGAAGTGACCTCTTCTCACTTCCTTGGTGATGGAATTCTCTGAACTTGGGATCCAGGAAGCCAGGCACCCAGAGCCAGACCCAGTCCTAGTCCCATTGGGCTAACTTGTTTGCTTTTCCCAAGAACAGAGTCAGTCTTTCTTGGTACCTACTGATGTGAGGATGGCCAAATGCCAGCAGATCTCTGAAGAGGTACCTTCCCTGAGAAAGCAGGTAGTGGCTCACCGCTGTCTCCTGAAAACTTCACAGAGTTGGCCAAGGAGACCAGATCTGAGACAGGACAGGCCATTTCGGGGGAACATAATATGGCCCACCAGTCAGAAGACACTCTGGATAGTCACAGACCTACTTGGGGGAAGGAGGTGGCTTTGCCGTTGTGGGTGTGAGTTTGTGGTTTTTTTCTCATGTTCTGAGAATAGGTAGGAAATGTGGTTTTTTTTTTTGGTGTGGAGTGGACTGTTTCTAGTAAGTCCTTTGATATTGTGAGGGTTTCTATGTCTGTGTATCCCACTGTATCTGTGGTTGTAGACATTAGAAAAGAGAATGCATCAATGGACTTGTTTTCTCTAGTAGAAAGCTTCCCCACATTAATATTTTTCAATTGATTAATGGACTTCACTTTGCCTTATGGATGGGCAACACCTACTCTCTTCTTAAGTTACTCTTTTCTTCGTGAATTCTGGCCACTCTACAGAATACGCTCATGGTTTTGTGTCCCAGATATGTAACACCACAAGGCTCTGTGACATGGCCATGTACTGGATAGCTGAAGAGAATGAGAGAATCTCAGAAAACTCAGATATCAGTGTGACCAGTAAAGTCTCAGTGAAGAAACCCTTCTTGGGCCATTTGCTTACTTCTGATTCAATTACCCTGAATGTCAGGAAGGTCTTTGCCTCATGCCAACCCTTTGTGAAGCCTGAAGAAAACTGTTTTCATATGGAAATGAATGGGCTTCACCTGTGGCTCTTTGCTTAATTGCTTTGGAATGGGATGTGTCTGAATCAGTCTCTGGTCCTTGTGTGAGGCTGTGACTTAGATTCTCAGCACCCAATGGATCTGAATAAAAATCCCATGTGCTTCCCAAACCGAAATGGCCAAAAGAGAAGTCACTGTGGATGAATTTTTTGCCTTCTTGTTTTAGGTTCCTGACCTCCATCAAGTGAGAATAGGGATTCTTTGGATTAAATGAGTTCTTCAAATCCATGCAGAGGCTAGCCCATATTTGCTTGGGTTTTCTCATGACTCCAAATCACTTAAAAAATCCATACCTCACAGCCAGTAGGCCTCAAATTGGAGAAGCGGAACACTTTAACAGCAGGAATATTTGATCACTCCTGGTTCACAGGAGGAGTGTCCAGGCCACCATGATTTTAGGCAAATGAGGGGCAAGTGAGCTTATTTTGGACACTTTCTTAGGCTGTGCCCCTCATAGAAATCTCCAGCCAGAGGTTATGATGAGTGTCTTTATGGAAGAAGATGAGGGCCCTGTGGGAGTGTTTTGATTTTAACTGTGGTCATTTTTGTGGTGGTTGGAAAGAATGACTGGGTCCACCTGAGCTTGAACTCTGGTGTGATTCCCCTTAGAGACTGAGTTCTAGAACTGAACTCAGAGAAGTATTGCCATGAATCGTGTTTAGATTTTAGAAGGCCATGCATGAGACTCACCCATGAAAACTGAGATCTAGGCCCAGGGTGTCTTTCCACAAAACAATGGGAATCTCAGGCAGGATATCACATGATTTTATTCTGAAAGATTGGCAGGTATAGTTGAGAGTCAAAACACACATGGACCTCACATTGTAGACCTCAATTTGCCTGGCTTCATGTGACCTTTTGGCAACTCTTTGAGAAGCCTTGCCTGTGAGTGTTCTCCAAAGCTTTCATTGAAATGAGCTTTCTCAACACTTAATGGTTCCTGAATGATTTGAAACCCACAGTGCCTCCAACTTAATCTTTGAAAAATGGCTTGATAAATACCATGAAATTTTTGAAATTCCCATGACCAGGTGGCACTGGAGAAACTTTGGAAGTCCTGTGGTTGATCATGTGTATACCAGAGAATGCCTTGTTTTACTGGGTTTTATGTAAATGGTGTAGAACAGAGATGCCAGTAATTAGTATCCTGCTGAGTAGTGGGCCTAGAGCAGTGGTGGGCAGGTGTGTGATAAAACACCATGGTGGGGCCATGTGGATCGGCCATTGGCTTCCAAATGGATTATGACTGACATAGTGCAGAAATCAGACACTTATATGTAAAGGCATTTTTTATATGGAGAGGTTTCAGGGCAATGTTCAGAATCAGTTAACTATGGTTATTGGGGCAAGCTATGTTGGATAGAAGCATGGTTGGTGCATTCTCCTGCAGACCCTGACCCACCACACGTGACAGAACTCCCTCCAGCACTGTATTCTAGTAGAACTCCTTGTATTTGGTGAAGCAAATACCAAATTCCCAGTGCAGCAGCAAGAAACACCACGAAAAGTGGAGGATGACCAAATGTCTTCAGAGTCCACACGAGGAGACACTTAGCCTCCAGTGGCCACAGTTTACCTACAAAGAGAGAATTCAGCACTGCTGCCTCATGGTCGTTGGAATATAAGAAACCATGTCTTCCAGGTCACATAGATGCAGACCCATCTTTGATGGTCTCACTACAAAGGAAGTTAAAGCTCATGACAACAACATATATTTCAAGTGCCCAACCTCAGAGGCAGTTTCCCAAGAAGTCTTAGGCCAGCAGAGCTCCATGTTTGTGGAGTGTTGACCCTGTTCTTTACTTTTGGAAACTCCTCTACCACCTCCAAGGTTGTGAACTCCCAAGCATATTCCATTCCAGATATGTATTCACAGATTTTCGCACTTTTCTACTCTAATTGTGTCTTACTTGGGGCCAAGCTAATATCAAGGCATTGTTCTGAATGTGAGTGGAAAGATTTTTGTGTAACACATATTTACATACACATTCGATTCATTTTTCAATTTTCTATTTGAAATACTGAAGCCCTGAAACTAACACATACCCTACTATACTCTGACTTATAATTCTAATATGATGGTGAAAAATAACCCAAACAGAATAGAAATACAAGCAGTTCCGAGGAGGCATGGTGTATTGTTACAATTGGTTTTTGCATTATATAGTGTAGGAGTTATAAATCTAGTCAATTTTTTTGTTGAAATAGTTCTACATGTGTTTTTAAAATTAAAAAATATGTGAATTCCTGTCTCCCTTTCTCTGTAGCCTATTCAGCACATGTATTTTTATATGCACATATAGAATTCTACCTGGTACAACACGTACATACTTGTGAGGTAACTGAATTGGCAGATGCAAATTGTGCTAAAGGATCACTCCTCCTAAATGCTGTTGGAACTGAAAATTCAACCTATGGGTGAGCTTCCTAGTTGAATATCATTATACATTAATCCATGTTCAGTAAAATGAATATTTTTCGATCTGTGGATTATATATATTTCATCATGAATTTCGATTGGCATATATATTGCTACTTTTTTTTCTTTTATTGGTTGCTCAAAACATTACAAATCTCTTGACATATAATATTTCTTACATTAGATTCAAGTGGCTTATGAACTCCCATTTTTAGCCCAAATAGAGATTACAGAATCACATCGGTTACACATCCACATTTTTACATAATGCCCTATTAGTTACTGTTGTATTCTGCTACCTTTCCTATACTCTACTATCTCCCCTCCCCTCCCTTCCTATCTTCTCTTTTTCCCCCATCTACTGTAATTCATTTCACTCCATGTTTATTTTCCCATTCCACTCACAACGATATGTAATTTTGTGTAACAATGAGGGTCTCCCTCCATTACCATGCAATTACCCTTTTCTCTTACTTAACCTCCCACCTCATGTCTCTGTTTAAAGTTAGTCTTTTCTTCCTGCTATTGCTCCATGCTCTGTTCTTAGTTGCTCTCATTATATCAAAGAAGACATTTGGTATTTATTTTTTAGGGATTGGCTATTTTCACTAAGCATAATCTTCTCCAGTGCCATCCATTTTTCTGCAAATTTTATGATTTTGTCATTTGTTAGTGCTGCGTAATACTTCATAGTGTATAAATGCCACATGTTTTTTATCCATTCATCTATTGAAGGGCATCTGGGTTGGATCCACAGTGTTTCAGTTGTGAATTGTACTGCTATGAAAATCGATGTGGTAGTATCCCTGTATTACTCTCTTTTAAGGTCTTCAGGGAATAGTCCGAGAAGGGCAATAGCTGAGTCAAATTGTGGTTCCATTCACAGCTTTCCCAGGAATCTCCATACTGCTTTCCAAATTGGCCACACCAGTTTACAGTCCCACCAGCAATGTACAAGAGTATCTTTTACCCCACATCCTTGCCAGCACTTGTTGTTTGACTTCATAATGGCTGCCATTTTACTGGAGTGAGATGGTATCTTAGGGTGATTTCGATTTGAATTTCTCTGACTGCTAGAAATGGTGAGCATTTTTTATGTACTTGCTGATTGATTGTATGTCCTCCTCTGAGAAGTGTCTGTTCAAGTCTTTGACCCATTTTTTTAACTGGGTTATTTGTTATCTTATTGTCTATTTTTTTGAGTTCTTTGTATATTCTGGATATTAGGGCTCTATCTGAAGTGTGAGGAGTAAAAATTTGTTCCCATAATGTATGCTCCTTATTTACCTCTCTTATTCTTTCTCTTGCTGAGAAAAAACTTTTCAGTTTAAGTAGTCCCATTTGTTGATTCTTGTTATTAACTCTTGTGCTATGGGTGTCCTATAAAGGAATTTGGAGCCCAACCCCATAATATGTAGATCAGAGCCAACTTTTTCTTCTATCAGACACAGAGTCTCTGATTTGATATCTAGCACCTTGATCCACTATGAGTTAACTTTTGTGCATGGCGACAGAAAGGAATTCAGTATCATTTTGTTGCATATGGATTTCCATTTTTCCCAACACCATTTGTTGAAGATACTATATTTCCTCCATTGCATGCTTTTAGCTCCTTTTTCAAATATAAGATAGTTGTAGCTTTTTGGATTAGTCTCTGTGTCCTACATTCTGTACCATTGGTCCACCCGCCTGTTTTGGTACCAGTACCATGCTGTTTTTTTGTTGTTGTTGTTTTATTTGGTTTTTTTTAATTAATTTTATTTTAGGTTGTTCAAAACATTACATAGTTCTTGATATATCATATTTCACACTTTGATTCAAATGGGATATGAGCTCCCATTTTTACCCCATATACAGATTGCAGAATCACATCAATTGCACAACCATTGATTTACATATTGCCATTCTGGTGACTGTTGTATTCTTCTGCCTTTCCTATCCTCTACTATCCCCCCTCCCCCTCCCCCCCTCTTCTCTCTCTACCCCCTCTACTGTAATTCATTTGTCCCCCTTATATTTTTCCTCCTTTCCCCTCACTTCCTCTTGTATGTAATTTTCTATACCCCTGAGGGTCTCCTTCAATTTACATGCAATTTCCCTTCTCTCTCCCTTTCCCTCCCACCTCTCATCCCTGTTTAATGTTAATCTTCTTCTCATGCTCTTCGTCCCTACTCTGTTCTTAGTTACTCTCCTTATATCAAAGAAGACATTTGGCATTTGTTTTTAAGGGATTGGCTAGCTTCACTTAGCATAACCTGCTCTTATGCCATCCATTTCCCTCCAAATTCTATGATTTTGTCATTTCTTAATGCAGAGTAATACTCCATTGTGTATAAATGCCACATTTTTTTTATCCATTCTTCTATTGAAGGGCATCTAGGTTGGTTCCACAGTCTTGCTATTGTGAATTGTGCTGCTATGAACATGGATGTAGCAGTGTCCCTATAGTGTGCTCTTTTTAGGTCTTTAGGGAATAGACCGAGTAGGGGAATAGCTGGATCAAATGGTGGTTCCATTCCAAGCTTTCCAAGAAATCTCCATACTGCTTTCCAAATTGGGCGCACCAATTTGCAGTCCCACCAGTAATGTACAAGAGTACCCTTTTCCCGACATCCTCGCCAGCACTTGTTGTTGTTTGACTTCCTAATGGCTTCCAATCTTACTGGAGTGAGATGGTATCTTAGGGTGGTTTTGATTTGCATTTCTCTGACTGCTAGAGATGGTGAGCATTTTTTCATATATTTGTTGATTGATTGTATGTCCTCCTCTGAGAAATTTCTGTTCAGGTCCTTGGCCCATTTGTTGATTGGGTTATTTGTTATCTCATTGTCTAATTTTTTTAGTTCTTTGTATATTCTGAATATTAGGGCTTTGTCTGAAGTGTGAGGAGTAAAGATTTGTTCCCAGGACGTAAGCTCAATATTTACCTCTCTTATTGTTTCTTTTGCAGAGAAAATCTTTTTAGTTTGAGTAAGTCCCATTTGTTGATTCTAGTTATTAACTCTTGTGCTATGGGTGTCCTATTGAGGAATTTGGAGCCCGACCCCACAGTATGTAGATCATAGCCAACTTTTTCTTCTATCAGACGCCATGTCTCTGATTTGATATCAAGTTCCTTGATCCACTTTGAGTTATCTTTTGTGCATGGCGAGAGAAAGGGATTCAGTTTCAATTTGTTGCATATGGATTTCCAGTTTTCGCAACACCATTTGTTGAAGATGCTAGCCTTCTTCCATTGCATGCTTTTAGCCCCTTTATCGAATATAAGATAGTTGTAGTTTTGTGGATTGGTTTCTGTGTCCTCTATTCTGTACCATTGGTCCACCCGCCTGTTTTGGTACCAGTACCATGCTGTTTTTGTTACTATTGCTCTGTAGTATAGTTTGAAGTCTGGTATAGCTATACCGCCTGATTCACACTTCCTGCTAAGCAATGTTTTTGCTATTCTGGGCCTTTTATTTTTCCATATGAATTTCATGATTGCTTTCTCTATTTCTACAAGAAATGCCATTGGGATTTTGATTGGCATTGCATTAAACCTATTGAGAACTTTTGGTAATATGGCCATTTTGATGATGTTAGTTCTACCTATCCATGAACAGGGTAATTTTTTCCATCTTCTAAGATCTTCTTCAATTCTCTGTTTAGGGTTCTGTAGTTTTGAATGTATAAGTCTTACACCTCTTTTGTTAGGTTGATTCCCATGTATTTTATTTTTTCTGAGGATATTGTGAATGGGGTGCTTGTCCTCATTTCCATTTCAGAGGATTTGTCGCTGATATACAGGAATGCCTTTGATTTATGCATGTTGATTTTATATCCTGCCACTTTGCTGAATTCATTTATTAGCTCTAATAGTTTCTTTGTAGACCCTTTTGGCTCTGCTAGGTATAGAATCATGTCATCTGCAAATAGTGATAATTTGAGTTCTTCTTTTCCTATTTTTATGACTTTAATTTCTTTCGTCTAATTGCTCTGGCCAGTGATTCGAGAACTATGTTGAACAGAAGTGGTGAGAGAGGGCATCCCTGTCTTGTTCCAGATTTTAGAGGGAATGCCTTCAGTTTTTCTCCATTCAGAATGATGCTAGCCTGAGGCTTAGCATAGATTGCTTTTACAATATTGACGTATGTTCCTGTTATCCCTAGTTTTTCTAGAGTTTTGAACATAAAGGAATGCTGTACTTTGTCGAATGCTTTTTCCGCATCTATCGAGATGATCATATGGTTCTTATTTTTAAGCCTATTGATGTGGTGAATAACATTAATTGATTTCCGTATATTGAACCAACCTTGCATCCCATGGATAAATCCTACCTGATGATGGTGCACAATTTTTTTGATATGTTTTTGTATCCGGTTCGCAAGAAGTTTATTGAGGATTTTTGCATCTAGGTTCATTAGAGATATTGGTCTGTAGTTTTCTTTCTTTGGAGTGTCTTTGTCTGGTTTAGGAATCAGGGCGATGTTGGCCTCTTAGAATGAATTTGGAAGTTCTCCCTCTTTTTCATTTTCCTGAAATAGCTTGAAAAGTATTGGTATTAGTTCCTCTTTAAAGGTTTTGTAAAACTCTGCTGTATACCCATCCGGTCCTGGGCTTTTCTTAGTTGGTAGTCTTTTGCTGGTTTCTTCTATTTCCTCAATTGATATTGGTCTGTTTAGGTTGTCAATATCCTCCTGACTCAATCTGGGCAAATCATATGACTTAAGAAATTTATCGATGCCTTCACTATCTTCTATTTTATTGGAGTATAAGGATTCAAAATAATTTCTGATAATCTTCTGTATTTCTGAAGTGTCTGTTGTGATATTGCCTTTTTCATCTCGTATGCTAGTAATTTGAGTTGTCTCTCTTCTTCTCTTCGTTAGCGTGGCTGAGGGTCTGTCAATTTTATTTATTTTTTCAAACAACCAACTTTTAGTTTTGTCAATTTTTTCAATTGTTTCTTTTGTTTCGATTTCATTAATTTCAGCTCTGATTTTAATTATTTCTTGTCTTCTACTTTTTTACCGTTGTTTTGCTCTTCTTTTTCTTGGACTTTGAGTTGAAGTATTAGATCATTTATTTGTTGTTTTTTTTTTTCTTTTTTTAAGGATTGAACTCCAAGCAATAAATTTTCCTTTTAGAACTGCTTTCAATGTGTCCCATAGATTCCGACATGTTGTGTCTGTGTTTTCATTTATCTCTAAGAATTTTTCAATTTCCTCCTTGATGTCTTCTATAACC
Organism: Callospermophilus lateralis; assembly: GCF_048772815.1. Classification (NCBI taxonomy): domain Eukaryota; kingdom Metazoa; phylum Chordata; class Mammalia; order Rodentia; family Sciuridae; genus Callospermophilus; species Callospermophilus lateralis. Next base: position 704,100 of record NW_027514379.1, on the reverse strand, counting down.
CATTGATCATTCAGTAACCTATTTTTCATTCTCCAAGTGATGCATGATTTTTCCTTACTTCTTTTATTGTTGATTTTCAATTTGATTCCATTATGTTCAGATGAGATGCATGGTATTATCTCTACTCCTTTATATTGTCTAAGAGTTGCCCTGTGACATAATATAAAATCTATTTTTGAGAAGGATCCATGTGCTGCTGAGAAAAAAGTGTAACTGCTTGATCTCGGGTGGTATATTCTATATATGTCAATTAAGTCCAGGTTATTAATTATGTTATTGAGTTCTATAGTTTCCTTATTCAACTTTTCTTTGGAAGATCTATCCAGTGGTGAGAGAGGTGTGTTGAAGTCTCCCATAATTATTGTATGGTGGTCTATTAGACTCTTGAACTTGAGAAGAGTTTGTTTGATGAACATAGCTGCACCATTGTTTAGGGCATATATATTTATGATTGTGATGTTTTGTTGATGTATGGTTCCCTTGAGCTGTATGTAGTGTCCCTCTTCATCCCTTTTGATTAACTTTGGTTTGAAATCTATTTTATATGATATGAGTATGGACACTCCTGCTTGTTTCCAAAGTCCATATGAGTGATATGATTTTTCCCAACCTTTCACCTTCAGTCTATGTATGTCTTTTCCTATCAAATGCGTCTCCTGAAGGCAGCATATTGTTGGGTCTTGTTTTGTGATCCATTCTACTAGCCTGTGTCTCTTAATTGGTGAGTTTAAGCCATTAACATTTAAGGTTATTATTGAGATTTGGGTTGTTCTTCCAGCGATATTCGTTTATTTATGTTCCTAAACATGGTTTGTTTTCCTCTTTGATTATCCCCAGCCTTTACTGTACTCCCTCCCGCTGTTGGTTTTCATTGATATTTTCCATTTTCTCTTCCTGTAATATTTTGCCGAGGATGTTTTGAAGAGATGGTTTTCTAGCTGCAAATTCTTTTCACTTTTGTTTATCGTGGAAGGTTTTAATTTCATCTTCCATACTGAAGCTTAATTTTGCTGGATACACAATTCTTGGTTGGAACCCATTTTCTTTCAGTGTTTGAAATATGTTATTCCAGGATCTTCTAGGTTTCAGAGTCTGTGTTGAAAGATCAGCTGTTATCCTGATTGGTTTACCCCTAAATGTAATCTGCTTCCTTTCTCTTGTAGCTTTTAAAATTCTCTCCTTATTCTGTATGTTGGGCATCTTCATTATAATGTGTCTAGGTGTGGATCTCTTATGATTTTGCACATTCGGCATCCTGTAGGCTTCTAGGATTTGGGATTCTGTCTCATTCTTCAAGTCTGGGAAGTTTTCTCATATTATTTCATTGAATAGATTGCTCATTCCTTTTGTTTGGACCTCTATACCTTCCTGTATCCCAATGACTCTTAAGTTTGGTCTCTTAATGTTATCCCATATTCTTGAATGTTCTGCTCATGGTTTCTTAACAGCTTTGCTGACCTGTCTATGTTCTTCTCCAGTTGAAATAATTTGTCTTCATTGTCTGATGTTCTATCTTCTAAGTGTTCTACTGTGCTGGTAGTATTCTCAATTGAGTTTTTAAGTTGGTTTATTGTTTCCTGCATTTCCAGGATTTCTGTTTGTTTGTTTTTTATAACCTCGATCTCCCTGTATAATTGATCTTTTGCTTCTTGGATTTGTTTATGTATTTCATTTTCGAAGTGGTTGAAGTGGTCTTTCGTTGTCTGATTTTGCTGTCTAATGTCTTCCTTGAGACTCCAGATTATCTGAAGCATGTATATCCTGAATTCTTTATCTGACATTCCATCTGCTGCAGATATTACCTCTTCTAAAGTTGAGTTGACCTGCATTGCTTGTGGTCCTTTCTTTCCTTTTCTTTTCATACTGATCGCGTTTCTTTCTGCTTGGTGAAACTGTTGTGTTATTGATTTTTCCCCCTATATATTTATATTGCTCTTGTATAGTTGCAAAGTTTCCCTCGCAGGCTTTGGCGGTGGTTCTGCCCCTCCTCCAATTGGGGAAATGTGCCTACCATGCCGGCAGGTCGCTGTGCCTGTACTTTCGGTGGGCCTGTTCTTTCGGTGGTCACAGGTCCGCCTATCTTGCAGGTGTGAGCAGCGGCTCTGCCCCTCCGCTGGCTACGCCTGTTCTGTCTGTCGTTTGCAGGTCTGTCTACCTAACAGGCGCTGGTGGCGGCCCTGCCCCTCCTCCAACCGGGGTGATGTGTCAGACGGGCCACTGGGCCTGTTTTGTCAGTGGTCACGGTACCGCCTACCTTGCAGGTGTGTGGGGCAACAGTGCCCCTCCGCAGGTTTCTGGGCTTGACCTGCCGGTGGGTCGCAGGTCATTCATTTTTTAGTTCTAGTAGTTTTTGTAGACCCTTTTGTGTCTTCTATGTTTAGAATAATGTCACCCGAAAATAGTGAAAATTTACGTTGTTATTTTCCTATTTTTATGCCTTTTATTTCTTTAGTCTGTCTAATTGCTCTGGCCAGTGTTTTGAGAACTATATGGAATAGAAGTGGTGAGAGAGGGTATCCCTGTCTTGTTCCAGATTTTAGAGGAAATGCCTTCAATTTTTCTGAATTCATAATGATGCTAGCTGAGGCTTTGCATAGATAGCTTTTACAATGTCGAGGTAATTTCCAGTTATCCCTAGTTTTTCTAATGTATTGAACATAAAGGGATGCTGTACTTTGTCAAGTGCTTTTTTTGCTTCTAACGAGATGATCATATGGTTCTTATCTTTAAGTCTATTGATGTGGTGAATAACATTTATTGATTTCCGTATATTGAACCATCCTTGCATCCCAGGGATGAATCCTACTTGATCATGTTGCATAATTTTTTTGATGTGCCTTTGTATTCAATTCGCCAGAATTTTATTGAGGATTTTTGCATGTAGGTTCATCAGATATATTGGTCTGTAGTTTTCTTTCTTTGAGGTGTCTTTTTCTGATTTCGGAATCAGCGTGATGTTGGCCTCATAGAATGAATTTGGCAGAGCTCCCTCTTTTTCTCTATCCTGAAATAACTTGAAAAGTATTGGTATTAAATCTTCTTTAAATGTTTTGTAAAACTCCGCTGTATAGCCATCCGTTCCTGGGCTTTTCTTGGTTGGTAGTCTTTTGATTGCTTCTTCTGTTTCATCCATTGACATTGGTCTGTTTAAATTGTGTGTATCCTCCTGACTCAGTCTGGGCAAATCATATGACTTAAGAAATTTGTTGATGTCTTCACTATATTCTATTTTATTGGAATATAGGTTTTCCAAATAATTTCTAATTATCTTCTGTATTTCGGAAGCATCTGTTGTAATATAGCCTTTTTCATCCCATATGTTAGTAATTTGAGTTCTCTCTCTTCTTCTCTTCATTAGCATGGCTAAGGGTCTGTCGAACATATATATTTTTTCGAAGAACCACCTTTTAGTTTTGTTAATTTTTTCAATAGTTTCTTTTGTTTCAATTTCGTTGATTTCTGCTCTGATTTTAATTATTTCTTGCCTTCTGCTACATTTTCTGTTGTTTTGCTCTTCTTTTTCTAGGGCTTTGAGTTAAAGTGTGAGCTCATTTATTTGTTCGGTTTTACTTTTTTTCAGGAATGACCTCCAGGCAATGAATTTCCCTCTTAAAACTGCTTTCATTGTGTCCCATAGATTCCGAGATGTTGCGTCTGTATTTTCATGTATCTCTAAGAATTTTTTGATTTCCTCCTTTATATCTTCTGTAACCCACTGATCATTCAGTAACATATTGTTCATTTTCCATGTGATGTAGGATTTTTCCTTCCTTCTTTTATCATTGATTTCCAGTTTCATTCCATTATGATCAGATAAAATGCATGGTATTATCTCCACACCTTTATATTTACTGAGGGTTGCCCTATGGCATAATATATGGTCTCTTTTTGAGAAGGATCCACGTGCTACTGAGAAAAAAGTATATCCACTTGATGATGGTTGATATATTCTATATATGTCAGTTACATGTAGGTTATTGATTGTGATATTGAGTTCTATACTTTCTTTATTCAACTTTTGTTTGCAGGATCTGTCCAATGGTGAGAGAGGTGTGTTGAATTCTCCCATAATTATTGTGTTGTGTTCTATTTCATTCTGGAATTTGAGGAGAATTTGTTTTTTGAACGTTGCAGCACCATTATTTGGTGCATAAATATTGATAATTTTTATGTTTTTGGTGAATGGTTCCTTTTAACAGTATATAATGTCCTTTCTTATCACTTTTGATTAAATTAGTCTTGAAGTCGATTTTATTCGATATGAGGATGGCCACCCCTGCTTGCTTACGAGGACCATTGCATGGTATATTTTTTCCAAAACTGCACCTTCAGCCTGTATATCTTTTCCATTCAGATGTGTCTCCTGGAGGCAACATATTGTTGGATTTGTTTTTAATCCAAGTTACCAGCCTATGTCGCGTTATTGGAGAGTTTAAGCCATTAACATTTAGAGTCACTATTAATATATGGTTTGTACTGCCACCCATAATTGATGATTCATCTTTTTTTTTTAATTTAGTTTGTTTCTCCATGATTAGCTCTCCCCCCCCCCCCTCTGTCATTACTGAGGCACTTCCCACTGATGGTTTTGGTTGTTGATTTTCATTTCTTCTTCGTGTATTGTTTTGCTCAAGATGCTTTGCAATGCTGCTTTTCTGGCTACAAATTCTTTTAGCTTTTGTTTATCATGAAATATTTTTTTCATTGTCATACCTGAAGCTTAATTTTGCTGGATACAGAATTTTTGGTTAGCATTCATTGTCTTTCAGTGTTTGAAATACGTTCTTCAAGGATCTTCTCGCTTTCAGCGACTGTGATGAAAAATCCCTTCTCAACCTTATTGGTTTACCCCTTAATGTAATCTGCCTCCTTATCTTAGAGCTTTTAATATTTTCTCTTTGTTTTGTATATTGGATATCTTCAAAACGATGTGTCTTGGTGTTGATCTACTGTGATTTTGTGTGCTCGGTGTCCTGTAAGCATGTCCAATTTGTATATCCGTTTACTTTGTATTTCTGGAAATATTTCTGTAATTATTTTATTCAATTGATTACTCATTTCATTGGTTTGAATCTGTGTACCTATCCAGATGACTCATAAATTTGTTTTTTTATGTTATCCCATATCTCTTGGATGTTTTACTCATGATTTTTTACCAGCCTTTCTGTGTTGGCTAGATTCATTTCAAGATGATATATCTTGTCTTCATTATCGAACATTCTGTCTTCTACTTGCTCCACAGTGTTAGTGATACTCTCAATTGACTTTTTAATTTGGTTTATCGTTTCCTTCATTTCTAGAATTATTGTTTGATTTTTTTATAATCTCTATCTCCTGATAAAGATTCATAACTTCTTCTTTTATCTGTTTATGTAATTCATTTTCAATGTGTTCTTTCACTGTTTGGATTTGCTGTCTCGTATCCTCTTTAAGTTTCCATTCCATTTGTCTAAGGTATTCCTTGAGTTCTTTATATGACCATTTTTCTGATGACTATAGGTCCTCCTGAATATTTAGGCTGTCCTTCATTGTTTGTACTTATTTTCTTCCTTGATTTTTTGTGCTGCTCATGTTACTTCTTGCTCTGTTTCACTGCTGAGTTACTGTTTACTCTTATAAATTTATTTGATGCTTGGGAGGAAAGATATTAGAAGGAAAGGGAAGAAGTCACTAAAGAGAATGAGAGTAGGCAGGTAGAATTAAAGGAAGGAGAAATAAGAAAATTGAAAAGAAACGATAAGACAAAAGAAAAAAAAAATAGAAAAGAAAGAAAGAAAGAAAAAAATTTAAAAATAATGATCATTTAAAAAATGAATATTAAAATTTAAAATAATAATAATAATAATAATAAAATAAAAATATTTTAAAAATGAAAACATTTTAAAACGTTAAAATACAACAACAACAAAAAAAATGAATTCACATAAAGAATCTAAATGCCACACTCAGTAGGCCTCAAGTTGGAGAAGCAGAGCAGTATTAAGGGCAGGCCTATTTTTTCACTTCTGTTTCACAGGAAGGTAGTCCAGGCCACCCTGATTTTAGGCAAATGATGGGCAAGGGAGCTTATTTTGGACACGGACGTGGGCTGTGTACCTCATGGAAACCTCCAGCCGGAGGTTATGATGAGTGTCTACATGGAAGAAGATGAGGGCCATGTTGGGGTGTTTTGGTTTTAGCTGTGATCATTTGTATGGCGGTAGGAAGAGAAGACTGGGTCCACCTGGGCTTGAACTCTTGTGTGATTCAACATAGAGACTGAGATCTGGAATTGACCTCAGAGAAGTATTGCCATGAATTGTGTTGGGATTTTAGAAGGCCATGCATGAGAGTCGCCCTTGGAAAGTGAGATCTAGGCCCAAGGTGGCTTTCCACAGAGCAAAGGGAATCTCAGCCAGGATATCACATGATTTTATTCTAAAAGACTTGGCAGCCATAGTTGAGAGTCAAAGGCTCATGGACCTCACATTGTAGACCTCAATGGCCCTGGCTTCATGTGACCTTTTGGCCACCCTTTGGGAAGCCTTGCCTCTGAGAGTTCTCCAGAGCTTTCATTGAAATGAGCTTACTCAACATTTAATGGTTAATGAATGAATTGAAACCCACAGTGCCTCCAACTTCATCCTTGAAAATTGGCCAGATAAAAACCATGAAATTTTTGAAATTCCCAAGACTAGGTGTCACAGGAGAACCTTTGGATGTCCTCTAGCTGGTCATGAGAATACAAGACAATGCCTTTATTGACTGGTTTACATGAAAATGGTGTATACCAGAGATGCCAGTAAGTTGGAGCCTGCTGAGTAGTGTTCCTAGAGCCGTGGTGGCCAGGTGTGTGATAAAAAATCTCTGGTGTTGCCATGTTTATCTGCCATTGGTGTCCAAATATCTTGTGACTGACATTTTGCAGCCAGTAGACGCTTATATGTAAAAGCATCTTGTTATATGGAGAGGTTTTAGGGCAATGTTCAGAATCAGGTTGCTATGGTCAATGGAGCAAGCTATGTGGGATAGAAGCCTGGTTGGTGCATTCTCCAACAGAACCCGACCCACCACAACTGACAGAATTCCCTACAGCACTGTGTCCCAGGTGAACGCTTTTTATTTCATGAAGCAAATACCACACTCCTAGTGCAACAGCAAGAAACACCATGAAGAGTGGAGGATGAACAAATGGCTTCACAGTCCACATGAGGAGACACTTGCCCTCAGTGGCCACAGTTTACCTACACAGAGAAAATTCAGCACTGCTGCCTCATGTTCATTGGAAAATAAGAAACCATGTCATCCATGTCACATAGATGCAGACCCAGCTTTGATGGTCTCACTACAAAGGAAGCTAATGCTCCTGACAACAAAATATATTTCAAGTGCCCAACCTCAGAGGTAGTTTCTCCAGATGTTGGGCAGGCAGAGCTTCATGTTTGTGCAGTGTTTACCCTGTCCCTTACTTTTGGAAACTCCTCTACCACCTCCAAATTTGTGAACTCCTGAGCATTTTCTATTCCAGATATGTATTCACAGATTTTCTAACTCTTCTCCTCTAATTGTGTCTTACATGGGGCGAAGGTAATGCCAAGGCATTGTTCTGAATGAGAGTGGGAAGATTTTTATGTAGCACATATTTGCATACACATTGGATACATTTTCCAATTTTCCATTCGAAATACTGAATCCCTGACACTAACAAATTCCCTTCTAGACTTTTACTTATAATCTTAATATGATGCAGAAAAATAACCCAGACAAAATAGAAATACAAGAGGTTCACAGGAGGCATGGTGTATAGTTGGATTTGCCTTTCGTAGGTGTTATAAATCAAGCCAATTTTAATTGAAATAGTTCTCCATGTGTTTTAAAAGTTAACAAATATGTGAATAACTGTCTCCCTTTCTCTGTAGCCTATTCAGCACATGTATTTTTTATGCACATATTGAATTATACCTGGTATCACACGTACATTTTGTGAGGTGGCTGACTTGGCAGATACAAATTGTAAGAAAAGATCACTCCTACTAAACGCTGTTGGAACTGAAAATTCAAGATATGGGTCAGCTTTCTAGTTGTACAACATAAATTGATGTTCAGGAAAATGAAAGGAAAATGAATATTTTTGGATCTCTAGATGATATATTTTTCATGGTGAATTTCAATTGGCATACATAATGCTACTTTTTAATGTCTGTGTGTGTGTGTGTGTATATATATATATATGTATTCACTCTCCAGATTTTTCAAAATATGAAATTTATTTGTCTGATTATACACTCCCTAAATTCATTCATATTTATGTATGTGGATGTATAATCAACTTTTCACAAGTTTATTCTCAGAAATATTCATCCACCTGAAATACATATTTGTTTCCTAGTACTGAAAACTAACTTCAGGGGATCATATGATGACAGTGAAAGGAGTGCATCAACCCCATTTACAGCATCACTGTGCAGGAGAATGACGAATTTCCAGCAAAATTTGGGTGGTCCTAAACCTAGTGGAAGTATTTCCATCTCACGAGGATCAGCTACGAGGCTCAAACTTGAGTGATTTGTCTGCATGGAGCATCATGCTGCTTATTCAGCAAATCGCCCTGCGGGTAGAGTCTGTGGCGCGTGCTGGGAAGCAATGAGATAGCAACACAAATATTCAGTGGTGCAGATTCTGTGGGCTCCTGCCATCTGTACAATCACTGTGCTCATTGCTGAATTCTGGGTTTGAGACCAGGGAAATACACGGTCCAATTCGGTTTTCCACACCAGTCAGACCACAGAGGAAGCCAGGGGCCACCATCTTGGAGAGCTGACGTCACCATTCCTGTTTTCAACTGATAGCAGCTCATTCAGCTATAGAACAGGTAATCTCAGGCTGTCATTCGCCTGTGTCTCGGAGACAAATTACTCAGGCCTGCTCCTATCAGAACATACACCAAGCCCAGAGCGGCCGAATTCTGGCTCCTGGAACTGATCAGGCCCAGGGCTAAAGAACCTGCGGAAACTGCTTCTCGGTCTAGGTCTTGCTGAATACTGTGGAGGTAAATACCTACCGAGCCTTCATAGGCAGTGGCAACAGGATTGAGACGGGGCTTGTGAGGGCCGGTCAGGACTCACCCATTGCTTTGTTCATCCGGCAAAGGGAACGAAATGCTGCCATTCGCATGGGATACCAACATGTTAGAGATCTGAAGTCATCACAAAGTGGTGGAGGAGATAACTTCATCGATACCAGCGGTGAGAGAAACAGTTGGTCTCCTGGTAAAAAAAGTGAGTCACAAACACCCGAGCCTCTCTCACTTTGTCTTCAAGCTAGAGGGACAGAGCAGAGACACCGCTCACGCCCGGCACTGGCCCAGCGACCCGCAGGCGTGGTAGTCACGTCATCCCAATTGGAGTAGGGACAGAGCAGAGCCGCCGCCCGTGCCCGGAACAGGCCCATCGACCAGCAGGCTTGGTAGTCACGTCACCCCAATTGGAGTAGGGGCAGAGCAGAGCCACAGCCTATGCCCAGAACAGGCCCAACGACCTGCCAGTGTGGTAGACACGGCACCCCTATTGGAGTAGTGGCAGAGCAGAGCCTTCTCCCGTGCCCATTACAAGCCCATCGGCCCAGCAGCATGGTTGTTAGGTCACCCCAATAGGAATAGGGGCAGAGCAGAGCCACCGCCCATGCCCAGAACAGGCCCAGCAACCCGCCGGCGAGGTAGTCACATCACCCCAATTGGAGTAGGGGCAGAGCAGAGTGACCAACCTCGCCCACAACGTAGGCAACCGAACAGCGAAACAGGCCAAGTGGCCTGCGGGCACAGCAGACACATAACCCCATTTGGAGTAGGGGCAGAGCAGATCCACTGCCCGTGCCCACAAAATAGACAGACCTGCGACCGACCAGCAAAGAGGCTCAGCGTCCTGCCGGCATGGTAGACACATCATCCCAATTTGAGTAAGGGCAGAGTAGAGCTGCCGCCCGCACCTGCAAGGTAGGAAGACCTGCAATGGATCAGCAGAACAGGCCGAGGGGTCCGTGGGCGTTGTAGACACGTCACACCAAATGGAGGAGGGGCAGAGCAGAGCCACTGCCCGCGCCCGCATTGTAGACAGACCTGCGACCAACCAGCACAACAGGCCCAGCAGCCCGTCAGCGTGGTAGATAGATCACCCCAATTGGAGGAGCAGAACAGCCGCCCCCCGCTACTTCAAGGGAGACTTTTCAACTATACAAGAGCAATATAAGTATATAGGGGGAAAATTTCAAAAACACAACAGTTTCAACAAGCAGAGAGAAACGCGAGCAGTATGAAAAGACAAGGAAAGAAAGGACCACAAGCAATGCAGGTAAACACAATTTTAGAAGAGGTAATAGCTGCATCAGATGGAATGTCAGATAAAGAATTCAGGATACTCAGGCTTTAGATGATCTGGAGTCTCAAGGAAGACGTTAGACAACAAAATCAGACAATTAAAGATCACTTCGACAATGAATTACATAAACAAATCCAAGAAGCAAAAGATCAACTATATAGGGAGATAGAGGTTGTAAAAACAAACAAACAGAAATCCTAGAATTGCAGGAAGCAATAAACCAACTTAAAAACTCAATTGAGAATACTACCAGCAGAGTAGAACACTTAGAACATAGAACATCAGACAATGAAGACAAAGTATTTCAACTTGAAAAGAACATAGACAGCTCAGCAAGACTGTTAAGAAACCACGAGCAGAACATCCAAGAAATATGGGATAACATAAAGAGGCCAAACTTAAGAGACATTGGGATACAGGAAGGTATAGAGGTCCAAACAAAAGGAATGAGCAACCTATTCAATGAAATAATACGAGATAACTTCCCAGACTTGATAAATAAAAAAGAATCCCAAGTCCTAGAAGCCTACAGAACGCCGAATGTGCAAAATCATAAGAGAGCCACAACTAGACACATTATAATGAAGATGCCCAACAAACAGAAAAAGGAGAGAATTTTAAAAGCTACAAGAGAAAGGAAGCAGATTACATTTAGGGGTAAACCAATCAGGATAACAGCTGATCTTTCAAAACAGACTCTGAAAGCTAGAAGATCCAGGAATAACATATTTCAAAGACTGAAAGAAAATGGGTTCCAACCAAGAATTGTGTATCCAGCGAAAGTAAGCTTCAGTATGGAAGATGAAATTAAAACCTTCCACGATAAACAAAAGTGAAAAGAATTTGCAGCTAGAAAACCATCTCTTCAAAACATCCTCGGCAAAATATTACAGGAAGAGGAAATGGAAAATATCAATGAAAACCAACAGCGGGAGGGAGTACAGTAAAGGCTGGGGATAATCAAAGAGGAAAACAAACCATGTTTAGGAACATAAATAAACAAATATCGCTGGAAGAACAACTCATATCTCAATAATAACCATCAATGTTAATGGCTTAAACTCACCAATGAAGACACACTGGCTAGTAGAATTGAACAAAAAACAAGACCCAACAATATACTGCCTACAGGGGACGCATTTGATAGGAAAATGCATACATAGACTGACGGTGAAAGTTTGGGAAAAATCATATCACTCATATGGACTTCGGAAACAAGCAGGAGAGTCCATACTCATATTAAATAAAATAGATTTTAAGCCAAAGTTAATCAAAAGGGGTAAAGAGAGACACTACATACTGCTCAAGGGAACCATACACCAACAAGACACAGCAATCGTTAATATATATGCCCCGTACAATGGTGCAGCTATGTTCATCAAAGAAACTCTTCTCAATTTCAATAGTCTAATAGACCACAATACAGTAATCATGGGAGCCACCATCTTCCAAACAAAAGTTGAATAAGGAAACTATAGAACTCAATAACACAATTAATAACCTAGACTTATTTGAGATATGTAGAATATAACACCCAACATCAAGGAGTTACCTTTTTTCTCAGCAGCACATGTATCTTTGTAAAAAATAGATCATATATTATGTCACAGGGCAACTCTTAGACAATATAAAGGAGTACAGTTAATACCATGCATATTATCTGATCATAATGGAAGGAAACTAAAAATCAATGATAAAAGAAGGAAGGAAAAATCATGCATCACTTGGAGAATGAACAATAGGTTACTGAGTGATCAATGGGTTATAGAAGACATCAAGGAGGAAATTTAAAAATTCTTAGAAATAAATGAAAATGCAGACACAACATACCGGAATCTATGGGACACATTGAAAGCAGTTCTAAGAGGAAAATTCATTGCTTGGAGTTCATTCCTTAAAAAGGAAACAACCAACAAATAAATGATCTCATACTTCATCTCAAAATCCTAGAAAAAGAAGACGAAAGCAACAGCAAATGAAGTAGAAGGCAAGAAATAATTAAGATCAAACTTGAAATTAATGAAATTTAAACAAAAGAAACAATTGAAAAAACTTGACAAAAGTAGAAGTTGGTTCTTTGAAAAAATAAATAAAATTGACAGACCCTTAGAAATGATAACAAAGAGAAGAAGACAGAGAACTCAAATTACTAGAATAAGGGATTAAAAAGGAAATATCACAACAGATATTTCAGAAATACAGAAGATAATCAGAAATTATTTTGAATCCTTATTCTCCAATCAAATAGAAGACAGTGAAGGCATCGATAAATTTCTTAAGTCATATGATCTGCCCATATTGAGTCAGGAGGATATAGCAACATAAACAGACCAATATCAATTGAGGAAATAGAAGAAACCATCAAAACACTACCAACTTAGAAAAGCCCAGGACCGTATAGGTATACAGCAGAGTTTAACAAAACCTTTAAAGAGGAACTAATACCAATATTTTTCAAGGTATTTCAAGAAAGTGAAAAAGAGGGAGATCTTCCAAATTCATTCTATGAGGCCAACATCACCCTGATTATTACAGCAGACAAAGACACTTCAAAGAAAGAAAACTACAGACCAATATCTCTAATGAACCTACATGAAAAAATCCTCAATAAAATTCTGGCGAATTGGATACAAAAAAAATATCAAAAAAATTGTGAATCCTGATCAAGTAGAATTCTTCCATGTGATGCAAGGCTGGTTCAATATACGGAAATCAATAAATGTTATTCACCACATCAATAGACTTAAAAATAAGAACCATATGATCATCTCGATAGATGCAAAAAAAGCATTCAATAAAGTACAGCATTCTGTTATGTTCAACACTCTAGAAAAACTAGTGATAAGAGGAACATACCTCAATATTGTAAAAGCAATCTATGCTAAGCCTCAGGCTAGCATCATTCTGAATGGAGAAAAATTGAAGGCATTCTCTCTAAAATCTGGAACAAGACAGGGATGCCCTCTCTCACCACTTCTGTTCAACATAGTTCTCGAAACACTGGCCAGAGCAATTAGACAGACGAAAGAAATAAAAGGCATAAAAATTGGAAAAGAAGTACTTAAATTATCACTTTTGCAGATCACATGATTCTATATCTAGCAGTCCCAAAAGGGTCTACAAAGAAACTAATGGAGCTAATAAATGAATTCAGAAAAGTGGCAGGATATAAAATCAACATGCATAAATCAAAGGCATTCCTGCATATCGGCGACAAATCTTCTGAAATGGAAATGAGGACAACCACTCCATACATAGTATCCTAAAAAAATAATAATAATAATTAGGAATCAACCTAACAAAAGATGTGAAAGTCTTATACAATGAAAACCACAGAACCCTAAAGAGAGAAATAGAAGAAGATCTTAGAAGATGTAAAAATATATCCTGTTCATGGATAGGCAGAACTAACATCATCAAAATGGTGATATTACCAAAAGTTCTCAATAGGTTTAATGCAACAATGCCAATCAAAATCCAAACGGCATTTCTTCTAGAAATAGAGAAAGCAATCATGGAATTCATATGGAAAAATAAAAGACACAGAATAAAAAAAACAATACTAAGCAGGAAGTGTGAATCAGGCGGCCTAGTGATACCAGACTTCAAACTATACTACAGAGCAATAGTAACAAAAATAGCATGGTACTGGTACCAAAACAGGAGGGTGGACCAATTTTTCAGAATAGAGGACACAGAAACCAAGCCAGGAAACTACAACTATCTTATATTTGATGGAGGGGCTAAAAGCATGCAATGAAGGAATATAGCATCTGCAAAAAATGGTGCTGGGAAACCTTGGAATCCATATGTAACAAAATGAAACTGAATCCCTTTCTCTCGCCATGCACAAAAGATAACTCAAAATGGATCAAGGAGCTTGATATCAAATCAGAGACATGGCGTCTGATAGAAGAAAAAGTTGGCTACGATCTACATACTGTGGGGTCGGGCTCCAAATTCCTCAATAGGACACCCATAGCACAAGAGTTAATAACTACAATTAACAAATGGGACTTACTCAAACTAAAAAGGTTTTTCTCAGCAAAAGGAACAATAAGAGAGGTAAATAGGGAGCCTATATCCTGGGAACAAATCTTTACTCCTCACACTTCAGATAGAGCCCTAATATTCAGAGTATACAAAGAACTGAAAAAAATAGACAATAAGATAACAAATAACCCAATAAACAAATGGGCCAAGAACCAGAACAGACACTTCTCAGAGAAGGACATACAATCAAAAAACAAGTACATGAAAAAATGCTCACCATCCCCAGCAGTCAGAGAAATGCAAATCAAAACCACCCTAAGATACCATCTCATTCCAGTAAGATTGGCAGCCATTATGAAGTCAAACAACAACAAGTGCTGCTGAGGATGTGGAGAAACAGGTACACTTGTACATTATTGGAGGCACTGCTAATTGGTGCAGCCAATTTGTAAAGCATTATGGAGATTTCTTGGAAAGCTGGGAATGGAACTACCATTTGACCCAGCTATTCTTCTTCTCGGTCTATTCCCTAAAGACCTTAAAAGATCATGCTACAGGGACACTGCTACATTGATGTTCATAGCAGCACAATTCACAATAGCAAGACTGTGGAACCAACCTAGATGCTGTTCAATAGAAGAATGGATAAAAAAATGTGGCATTTATACACAATGGAGTATTACTCTGCTTTAAAAAATGACAAAATCATAGAATTTGCAGGAAAATAGATGGCATTAGAGCAGATTATGCTAAGTAAAGCTAGCCAATCCCTAAAAAACAAATGCCAAATGCCTTCTTTGATAAAAGGAGAGTAACTACGAACAGAGTAGGGATGAAGAGCATGAGAAGAAGATTAGTATTAAATAGGGATGAGAGGTGGGAGAGAAAGGGATAGAGAAGAGAAATTGCATGGAAATGGAAGGAGACCCACAGGGTTATATAAAATTACATAAAAGAGGATGTGAGGGGAAAGGGAAAAATAATACAAAAAGGGAGAAATTTATTACAGTAGAGGGGGTAGAAAGAGAAGAGGGGAAGAGAGGGGAGAGGAGGAGGGATAGTAGAGGATAGGAAAGGCAGCAGAATACAATAGACACTAGTATGGCAATGTGTAAATCAATTGATGTGTAACTGATGTGATTCTGCAATCTGTATACGGGGTAAAAATGGGAGTTCATAACCCACTTGAATCAAAGTGTGAAATATGATATATCAAGAAATATGTAATGTTTAGAACAACCATAAAAAAATTAAAAAAAAAAGGAAACTAACTTCGGTGAATGAGGCACGCGAATCCTAATATTTCTACAGTAACTTACCAAGTTTAACATCAATGCAAGTAGATTCCAATGGGACATAATGTGTATTTTTACGTTAATTTTTATTCAAAACTGATACATTACAATTTCATCAGTTTATGCACATCATAGGATATATATTTCATAATCAATTTAGCAAATTTATAGGCATTTGTTTCATTTTCAATCTCTTCCTGCTTCAGAACACATGTATTCCTCCATATTTCTTGACTGGTCTTTGCATGAGAATTCTTTCCGAACACATTATTTTCGATTTCCATAATCACTTTTGAAGCAAACTTCACACACTCTTCATGATAAACCAAAACACTAATATTACCATTAGATGTATAACTGGTTGGAATGAATGAATGTATATCAATATAAGATTTATTGTATATTTTCAGATATCAATTCAATCCATTATTTAAAGTTGGAACCAGTTATATTATTTATTCACAGTATGGTGTATTCATGCTTAATCTCTATATTCATGGACACAGGGTACACCTCTTTGTATCCCCAATAATAATTTTATGTCTTCAATATATTGCTCCCAGAAATGGTGGTAGAAATACTCATGTCACCTGATCTACATATACATTTTATCACAGTAATATTCTGGACAAAAAATGTAAAGGTCACACTTATGATTGTACCAAAGACTAAATGAAAAGAGATCATGGATTACTAAAAACATCCATGTCCAGGTTGCCTAATGCTCTCAAATGTCAATCCTATTAGTTACTAGATATTTGTTTCTTCCTAAGTTTATATGTTCAAACTCAACCCTGGTGAAAATGTCTACTCCTATCACTCACTTAATACTTTGCCTGATTTCATAATGTCTCTATTGATATCTGCTTTTCTACATATTTTCCCAATTTCATCATAGTGACTGACTCTTCATATGTGCTGACATTTACATTCACTCTCTAACCGAAACCCTATAGCTAAAGAATTTTTAGTCCCAATCCTACACTCATTCTTCTTCCTAAACCTACTGACTATCTTCCTAATCCTACCGACTATCCCTTTGGATTGGATGTTCTCTTCTACATTCAAACATCCAAGGTACAAGGTTCTATGCCATTGTATATCAAATTGTCTGAGACATCTTTGCAGAATATAATTAAAAACTAAGTATCCCAATTAAGGGCCCAATGCCCTTCTGGGTTTCAAATCATACCTAGATTTCTGTTTTCATACTTATATTTCACCTCGATATTCTTGTAAATATCGCAGGTTCCCAATACCATTATTTATCGCACAGAATGATTGCTAACCCAAATCAAACCTGTTATTAACCCTAAACATACACTGTTCCCTCAATCTCATTTTACAGAAGAGCAGGGAGAGAGTCGTTCTTACAATACAGGAAAGTAGGGGACATTCCACCTGCTGAGAACCTCAAAGGTCCATTCAAAATGATACCTGGAGAAGATGTAGGCAGCTATGAAGGACCTGAGAGAGCAAAAGTCATCTTCCATGGCAAACAACCTGGTCAGGATGAAGGGATGTGTCTGAATCAGCCTCTCTCTTTTTATTGTAGAGAAGATGGACCAAACCAGGCCTCTGTCGAGAGCTGCTGCTGGGTGCCTATGGTTGACATACCATTCTACCTTGTGAAAGTGTCACAGGAAGTAGGGGCAGCCTCCATCTCATGGGACACTTGGAAGCAACTGTTAGGACAAAGTGGTCGCCAAGGCAGTGACCTCATTCAGTTCCAAAGAAAGTGACATACCTCATTTCCTTGGTGATGGAACTCTCTGAACTTTTGTATCCAAGAATCCAGGCACCCCGAGGCAGCCCCAGTTCCAGTGGGCTCACTTGTTTGGATTTACCAAGGACAGAGTCAGTCTTTCTTGGTACCTACTGATGTGAGGATGGCCAAATGCCAGGAGAGCTCTGAAGAGGGACCTTTCCAGAAGAAGCAGGTAGTGGCTCACCCCTTTTTCTTGACAACTTCATAGAGTTGGCCAAGGAAACCAGATCTGAGAGAGGTCAGGCCATGTCCTGAGAATAGGTAGGAAAGTTGGATTGTTTGGTTTTGAGTGGATTGTTTTTAGTAAGTCGTTTGACCAGGTGAGTGTTTCTATGTCTGTGTATCCCACTGTGTCCATTGTTGTAGACATTAGAAAAGAGAATGCATTAATGAATGCCTCCAGTCTAGTATAAATCTTCCCAGAATTCATCCTGCCCAATTTATGAATGGACTGCAGCTTGCCTTATCGAGAGGCAATACCTTCTATCTTCCTAAGTTCCTGTTTTTTCCTGAATTCTGGCCACTCTCCAGAATTGGCTCATGGTTTTGTGTCCAAGATATGTACCACTCCAAGCTCTGTGACATGGCCATGTACTGGATAGCTGAAGAGAATGGCCAGCCTTTCAGAGAACTCAGATATCAGTGTGAACAGGAACATCTCAGTGGAAAAACCCTGCTTTGGGCCTTTTGCTTACCTATTGTTCTGTTGCACTGAATGTCAGGAAAGACTTTGTCTCAGGCCACCCTTTTGTGAAGCCTGAAGAAAACAATTTTCAAATGGAAATGAATGGGCATCACCTGTGGCTCTTTGTTTAATTGCTTTGGAAAGGGATGTGGCTGAATTAGCCTCTTGGCCTTGTGTGTGGCTGTGACTTACATTCTCAGCACCTGATGGATCTAAAAAATAATCCCATGTGTGCATCAAAAACCATAATGGCAAAAAGATCAGTCATTGTGGATGAAGTCTCTTGCCTTCCTCTGTTAGGTTCCTGACCTCCGTCAAGTGAGAAAATGGATTCTTTGGGTCAAATGAGTTCCTCAAAGCCCTGCAGAGGTGCTTGGGGTTTCGCATGACTCCAAATCACAAAGAATCTATACCTGAAAATCAGTAGGCCTCACATTGGAGAAACAGATCATTATTAATGACAGGCTTATTTGATCACTCCTGGTTCACAGGAAGGGTGTCCAGGCCACCCTGACTTTAGGCAAATGAGGGCCAAGTGAGCTTATTTTGGACACTTTCTTGGGCTTCGCCCCTCATGAAAATCTTCAGCCAGACATTACGATGAATGACAATATGTAAGAAGATGAGGGCCATGTGGGAGTGTTTTCGTTTTAATTTTGGTCATTTGTGTGGCGGTTGGAAGAAATGACTGGGTCCACCTGGGCTTGAACTCTGGTGTGATTCCCCTTAGAGACTGAGTTGTGGAACTGACCTTAGAGAAGTATTGCATTGAATTTTGTTGGGATTTTAGGAGGCCACGCATAAGAGTCACCCTTGGAACTGAGATCTAGGCCCAGGGTTGCTTTCCACAGATTTTTCAGTTCCTGAAAGAAGTGACCTCACCTCACTTTCTTGGTGATGGAACTCTCTGATCTTGGGATCCAGGAATTCAGGCACAAAAGCCAGGGCCAGTTCCAGTCCGAGTGGTCTCATTTGTTTGGATTTACCAAGGACAGAGTCAGTCTCTCTTGGTACCTACTAATGTGAGGATGGCCAAACAGCAGGAAATCTCTAAAGAGGCGCCTTTCCTGAGAAAGCAGGTAGTGGCTCACAGCTGGCTCCTGACAATTTCATAGAGTTGGCCATGGAGTCCAAATCTGAGACAGGAGTGGCCATTTCGAGGGAACATAGTATGGCCCAAAAGTCAGAGGACACTCCAGATAGTCAAAGACCTACTTGGCGGAAGGAGGTGCCTTTGTAGGTTTGGTTGTAGGTTTGTGGTTTTGTCTCATGTTCTGAGAATAGGCAAGGAAGGCAGTTTGTTTGGTTTGGAGTGAACTGTTTCTAGTAAGTCGTTTGGCAAGGCGAGTGTTTCTATGTCTGTGTATCCCACTGTAATCCATGGTTGTAGACATTAGAAAAGATATCGGATCAATGGATGTGTCCTGTTTAGTAGAAAGCTTCCCAGAATTCATCCTGCACAATTTATGAATGGACTGCGGCTTGCCTTATCAATTGGCTACACCTGCTATCTTCCTAAGTTCCACTTTTCTTCCTGAATTCTGGCCACTCTCCAGAATAGGCTCATGGTTTTTGTGCAAGATATATACCACCTCCAAGCTCTGTGACATGGCCATGTCCTGGATAGCTGAAGGGAATGGCGAGAATCGCAGAAAACTCAGAAATCACTGTGACCATTAAAGTCTCAGTGGAGAAACCCTGCTTTGGGCCTTTTGGTTACCTATTGTTCTGTTACCCTGAATGTCAGGAAGGTCTTTACCTTTGGCCACCCCTTTGTGAAGCCTGAAGAAAACAGTTTTCAAATGGAAATGAATGGATCACCTGTGGCTCATTGCTTAATTGCTTTGAAAAATATGTGTCTCATTCAGACCATTGGCCCTGTGTGAGGCTGTTGCTTAGTTTCTCATCACCTGATGGATCTAAAGAAAGATTCCATGTGTACATCCAAAACCAAAGTGGCAAAAAGAGCAGTCATTGTGGATGAAGTCTCTCGTCTTCCTCTGTAAGGTTTGTGACCTCCATCAAGTGAGAATAGGGATCCTTTGTGTCAAATGAGTTCCTCAACGCCCTGCAGATTCTATCCCATAGGTGCTTGGGTTTTATCATGACTCCAGTTCACATAAAGAATCTAAAACCCACAGTCAGTAGTCCTCAAATTGGAGAAGCGGAGCAGTATTAATGGCAGGCCTATTTGATCACATCTGGTTCACAGGAAGGGTGTACAGGCCACCCTGAGTTTAGTCAAATTAAGGGGCAAGGGAGCTTATTTTTGACACTGGCTTGGGCAGAGCCCCTTATGGAAACCTCCAGCCAGAAGTTATAATGAGTGTCTATATGGAAGAAGATGTGGGTCATGTGGGAGTGTTTTGGTTTTAATTGTGGTCATTTGGGTGGCGGTTGGAAGTGACGACTGGGTCCACCTGGGCTGGAACTCTGGTGTGATTCCCCTTAGATACTGAGTTGTGGTACTGACCTCAGAGAAGTATTGCCATGAATTGTGTTGGGATTTTAGGAGGCCACGCATGAGATTTGCCCTTGGAAACTGAGATCTAGGCCCAGGTTGGCTTTGCACAGAGCACTGGGAATCTCAGCCAGGGTATCACATAATTTTATTCTGAAAGGCTTGCAGCCATAGTTGAGAGTCAAAACACACATGGACCTCACATTGTAGACCTCAATGCGCCTAGCTTCATGTGATCATTGGCCACTCTTTGGGAAGCCTTGCTTATGAGAGTTCTCCAGAGCTTTCATTGAAATGAGCATCCTCACCATTTAATGGTTCCTGAATGAAGTGAAACCCACAGTGCCTTCAACTTCATCCTTGAAAAATGGCTAGATAAATACGGTGAAATTTTTTTAAATTTCCATGACCAGGTGGCACTGGAGAAACTTTGGATATCCTGTTGCTGACTATGAGTATACTAGACAGTGCCTGATGGACTGGGTTTCAAGAAAATGGTGTAGAGCAGAGATGCCAGTAATTTGGAGCCTGCTGAGTAGTGGGCATAGAGCTGCAGTCGGCAGGTGTGTGATAAATCATCTGTGGTGGGGCCATGTGGATCTTCCTTTGGCTTCCAAATTGCTTGTGACTGACATGGTGCAGCAAGCAGACCCTTATATGTAAAGGCGTATTTTTATTTGGAGAGGTTTCAGGGCAATGTTCAGAATCACGTTGCTATGGTCAAGAGGCAAGCTATTTGGAATAGAACCTTGGTGGGTGCATTCTCCTGCGGACCCTGACCCACCACACTTGAGAAACTCCCTCCAACACTTTGTCCCAGTTGGACTCCTTGTATTTTGTGAAGAAAATACCAACTACCAGTGCAGCAGCAATAAACACCACAAAATGTGGAGGATGACCAAATGGCTTCACAGTCCACACAGGGAGACACTTAGCCCCCAGTGACCACAGTTTACCTACAAAGATTGAATTCAGCACTGCTGACTCATGTTCATTGGAACATAAGAAACCATGTCCTCCAGGTCACATAGATGCAGACCCAGCTTTGATGCTCTCATTACAAAGGAATCTAAACCTCCTGACAACAACATATATTTCAAGTGCCCAACCTCAGAGGCAGTTTCTGAAGAAGTCTTTAGGCCAGCAGAGCTCCATATTTGTGGAGTGTTTACCCTGTCCCTTACTTTAGTAAACTACTCTACCACCTCCAAGGTTGTGAACTTTTGAGCATATTAAATTCCAGCTATGTATTCCCAGATTTTCGAACTCTTCTCCTCTAATGATGAATTACTTGGGGCGAGGTAATGTCAAGGCATTGTTCTGGATGACAGTGAAATATTTCTCCATGTGTTTTTTTTTAATTATTATATTTCATATTATTATTTTATTTTTTTAATTGGGTGTTCAAAACATTACAAAGCTGTTGACATATTATATTTCATACATTAGATTCAAGTGGGTTATGAACTCCCATTTCTATCCCAAGTACGGATTGCAGAATCATATCTGTTACACATCCGCATTTTTATAATGCCCTATTAGTAACTGTTGTATTCTGCTACATTTTCTATCCTCTACTATCCCTGCTCCCCTCCCATCTTCCCTCTCTACCCCATCTACTGTAATACATTTATATCTTTGTTTATTTTCCCATTCCCCTCACAACCTCTTATATGTAATTTTGTGTAACAATGAGGGTCTCCCTCCATTACCATGCAATTTCCTTTATCTCTCTCTTTCCGCCCCCCACCTCATGTCTCTGTTTAATGTTGATCTTTTCTTCCTGCTCTTCCTCCCTGCTCTGTTGTTAGTTGCTCTCATTATATCAAAGAAGACATTTTTATTTGTTTTTTAGGGTTTGGCTAGCTTCACTAAGCATAATCTGCTCTAGTGCCATCCATTTCCCTGCAAATTCAATGATTTTGTCATTTTTTAATGATGCATAATACTCAATGGTGTATAAATACCACATTTTTTTATCCATTCATCTACTGAAGGGCATCTGGGTTGGTTCCACAGTCTAGCAATTTTGAATTGTGCTGCTATGAACATCGATGTGGCAGTATCCCTGTAATATGCTCTTTTAAGGTCTTCAGGGAATAGTCTGAGAAGGGCAATAGCTGGGTCAAATGGTGGTTCCATTCCCAGCTTTCCCAGGAATCTCCATACTGCTTTTCAAATTTGCCACAACAGTTTGCAGTCCCACCAGCAATGTATAAGAGTACCCTATTCTCCACATCCTCGCCAGCACTTGTTGTTGTTTGACCTCATAATGGCTGCCAATCTTACTAGAGTAGGATGGTATCTTAGGGTGGTTTTAATTTGCATTTCTCTGACTGCTAGAGATGGTGAGCATTTTTTCATGTACTTACTGATTGATTGTATGTCCTCCTCTGAGAAGTGTTGGTTCAGGTCCATGGCCCATTTTTTGATTGGGTTATTTATCATCTTATTGTCTAATTTTTTGAGTTCTTGGTATACTCTGGATATTAGGGCTCTATCTGAAGTGTGAGGAGTAAAAATTTGTTCCCATGATTTAGGCTCCCTATTTACCTCTCTCATTTTTTATCCTGCTGAGAAAAAAAACTTTTCAGTTTAAGTAAGTCCCTTTTGATGATTGTTGTTATTAACTCTTCTGCTATGGGTGTCCTGTTAAGGAATTTGGAGCCCGACCCCACATTATTTAGATCAGAGCCAACTTTTTCTTCTATCAGATGCAGAGTCTCTTATTTGATATCTAGCTCCTTGATCCACTTTGAGTTAACTTTTGTGCATGGAAAGAGGAGGGGATTCGGTTTCATTTTGTTGCATATGGATTTCCATTTTATACAAAACCATTTGTTGAAGATGCTATATTTCCTCTATTGCATGCTTTTAGCTCCTTTATCAAATATAGCATAGTTGTAGCTTTGTGAATTAGTCTTTGTGTCCTCTATTCTGTACCCATTGGTCAACCCGCCTGTTTTGGTACCAGTGCCATGCTGTTTTTGTTACTATTGCTCTGTAGTATAGTTTTAAGTCTGGTATCACTATATCGCCTGATTCACACTTCCTGCTAGAATTGCTTTTGCTATTCTGGGTCTTATATTTTTCCATATGAATTCCATGATTGCTTTATCTATTTCTACAAGAAATGCCTTTGGGATTTTTATTGGCATTGCATTAAACCTATAGAAAACTTTTGGTAATTTCGCCATTTTGATGATGTTAGTTCTGCCTATCCAGGAACAGGGTATATTTTTCCATCTTCTAAGATCTTCTTCTACTTCCCTTTTTAGGGTTCTGTAGTTTTCATTGTATAAGTCTTTCACCTTTTTTGTTAGGTTGATTTTCAAGTATTTAATTTTTTTGATGATATTGTGAATGGAGTGTTTTTCCTCATTTCTGTTTCAGAAGTTTTGTCGCTGATATACAGAAATGCCTTTGATTTATGCGTTTTGATTGTATATCCTGCCACTTTGCTGAATTCATTTATTAGTTCTAGTAGTTTTTTTTTGTAGACCCCTTTGGGTTTTCTTTGTATAGAATCATGTCACCAGGAAATAGTGATTATTTACGTTCTTATTTTCCTATTTTTATGCCTTTGATTTCTTTCGTCTGTCTAATTGCTCTGGCCAGTGTTTCGAGAACTATATAGAATAAAACTGGTGACAGAGGGCATCCCTGTCTTGTTCCAGATTTTAGAGGGAATTCCTTCAATTTTTCTCCATTCATAATGATGCTAGCCTGAGACTTAGCATAGATAGCTTTTACAATGTCGAGGTTAGTTCCTGTTATCCCTATTTTTCTAATGTTTTGAACATAAAGAGATGCTGTACTTGGTCAAATGCTTTCTGCGTCTATCGAGATGATCATATGGTTCTTATCTTTAAGTATATTGATGTGATGAATAACATTTATTGATTTTCGTATATTGAACCATCGTTGCATCCCAGGGATGAATCCTACTTGATCCTGGTGAAAAATTTTTTTGATGTGCCTTTGTATTCGATTAGGCAGATATTTATTGAGGATTTTTGCATCTAGGTTAATCAGATATATTGGTCTGTAGTTCTCTTTCTTTGAGTTGTCTTTTTCTGGTTTTGGAATTAGGGTGATGTTGGCCTCAAAAAATGAATTTGGCAGAGCTCCCTCTTTTTCTTTTTCCTGAAATAACTTGAAAAGTATTGGTATAAATTCTTCTTAAAAGGTTTTGTAAAACTCCGCTGTATAGCCATCCGTTCCTGGGCTTTTCTTGGTTGGTAGTCTTTTGATTGCTTCTTCTATTTCATCCATTGATATTGGTCGGTTTAAATTGTGTGTATCCTCCTGACTCAGTTTGGGCAAATCATATGACTTAAGAAATTTATCGATGTCTTCACTATTTTCTATTTTATTGGAATAATGATTTTCAAAATAATTTCTAATTATTTGATGTGCCTTTGTATTCGATTCGCCAGAATTTTATTGAGGATTTTTGCAGGTAGGTTCATCAGATATATTGGTCTGTAGTTTTCTTTCTTTGAGGTGTCTTTTTCTGATTTCGGAATCAGCGTGATGTTGGCCTCATAGAATGAATTTGGCAGAGCTCCCTCTTTTTCTCTATCCTGAAATAACTTGAAAAGTATTGGTATTAAATCTTCTTTAAATGTTTTGTAAAACTCCGCTGTATAGCCATCCGTTCCTGGGCTTTTCTTGGTTGGTAGTCTTTTGATTGCTTCTTCTGTTTCATCCATTGACATTGGTCTGTTTAAATTGTGTGTATCCTCCTGACTCAATCTGGGCAAATCATATGACTTAAGAAATTTGTTGATGTCTTCAATATATTCTATTTTATTGGAATATAGGTTTTCCAAATAATTTCTAATTGTCTTCTGTATTTCGGAAGCATCTGTTGTAATATAGCCTTTTTCATCCCATATGTTAGTAATTTGAGTTCTCTCTCTTCTTCTCTTCATTAGCATGGCTAAGGGTCTGTCGAACATATATATTTTTTCGAAGAACCACCTTTTAGTTTTGTTAATTTTTTCAATAGTTTCTTTTGTTTCAATTTCGTTGATTTCTGCTCTGATTTTAATTATTTCTTGCCTTCTGCTACATTTTCTGTTGTTTTGCTCTTCCTTTTCTAGGGCTTTGAGTTAAAGTGTGAGCTCATTTATTTGTTCGGTTTTACTTTTTTTCAGGAATGACCTCCAGGCAATGAATTTCCCTCTTAAAACTGCTTTCATTGTGTCCCATAGATTCCGATATGTTGCGTCTGTATTTTCATGTATCTCTAAGAATTTTTTGATTTCCTCCTTTATATCTTCTGTAACCCACTGATCATTCAGTAACATATTGTTCATTTTCCATGTGATGTAGGATTTTTCCTTCCTTCTTTTATCATTGATTTCCAGTTTCATTCCATTATAATCAGATAAAATGCATGGTATTATCTCCACACCTTTATATTTACTGAGGGTTGCCCTATGGCATAATATATGGTCTCTTTTTGAGAAGGATCCACGTGCTACTGAGAAAAAAGTATATCCACTTGATGATGGTTGATATATTCTATATATGTCAGTTACATGTAGGTTATTGATTGTGATATTGAGTTCTATACTTTCTTTATTCAACTTTTGTTTGGAGGATCTGTCCAATGATGATAGATGTGTGTGTCATCCATAATTATTGTGTTGTGGTCTATTTCATTCTGGAGCTTGAGAAGAATTTGTTTCATGAACAACGTAGCACCATTATTTAGTGCATAAATATTGATAATTGTTATGTCTTGTTAGTGAATGGTTCCTTTTAACAGTATATAATATCCTTCCTTATCCCTTTTGATTAACTTAGTCTTGAAGTCGATTTTATTCGATATGAGGATGTCCACCCCTGCTTGTTTATGAGGATAAGTGTGCATGGTGTATTTTCTCCCAACCTTTCACCTTCAGCCTGTGTGTCTTTGCATTTCAGATGTGTCTCCTGGAGGCAACATATTTTTGGATTTGTTTATGTAATCCAAGTTACCAGCCTATGTCGCTTTATTGGAGACTTTAAGCCATTTACATTCAGAGTTACTATTGATGTATGGTTTGTATGCCACCCATGTTTGATTATTTATATTTTTTTTAATTTAGTTTGTTTCTCCATGACAAGCTTTCACCCTGCCTCTGTCATTACCAAGGTACTTCCCACTGATGGTTTTGGTTGTTGTTTTTCATTTCTTTCTTGTGTAGTGTTTTGCTCAAGACGCTTTGCAATGCTTGTTTTCTGGCTTCAAATTATTTTAGCTTTTGTTTATCATGAAAGATTCTTATTTCGTTGTTGGACCTGATGGTTAATTATGCTGGATACATAATTCTTGGTTGGCATCCATTGTCTTTCAGTGTTTGATATACATTTTTCCAGGATCTTCTCGCTTTCAGCGTCTGTGATGAAATATCCATTGTTAACCTTATTTGTTTACCACTGAATGTATTCTGCCTCCATTCTCTTGTAGATTTATTATTTTCTCTTTGCTCTGTATATTGGATATCTTCATAACAATGTGTCTTGGCATTGGTCTACTGTGATTTTGTGTGCTCTTGTCCTGTATGCATCTACAATTTGTATATCCATTTCCTTTTTTATTTCTGGAAAGTTTTCTGTAATTATTTCATTCAGCAGTTTTCTCATTCCCTTGGTTTGAGTCTCTGTACCTTCCTCTATCCTGATGACTCCTAAGTGTGTTTTTTTTTATGTTATCCCAAATCTCTTGGATGTTTTTCTTGTGATTTTTTTGCCAGCCTTTCTGAGTTGGCTGGACTTGTTTCAAGATGATATATTTTGTCTTCATTATCTGACCTTTTGGCTTTTACTTGCTCCACTCTGTTATTGATACTCTAAATGGAGTTCTTAATTTGGTTTATCATTTCCTTCATTTCTAGAATTATTGTTTGATTTTTTTATAATCTCTATCCTCTGATAAAGATGCTTAACTTTTTCTTTTATCTGTTTATGTAATTCATTTTCAATGTTTTCTTTTACTGTTTGGATTTTCTGTCTCGTATCCTCTTTAAGTTTCCATTCCATCTGTCTAAGGTATTCCTTGAGTTCTTTATATGACCATTTTTCTGATGACTCTAGGTCCTCCTGAATATTTAGGGTGTCCTTCGTGGTTTGTACTCCTTTTCTTCCTTGCTTGTTAATGCTGCTCATGTTACTTCTTGTTCTGTTTGACTGCTTAGTTACTGTTTACTCTTATAAATTTATTTGATGCTTGGGAGGAAAGATTTTAGAAGGGAAGGGAAAAAGTCACTAAAGAGAATGAGAGTAGGCAGGTAGAATGCAAGGAATGGGAAATAAGAAAATTGAAAAGAAATGAAAAGACAATAGAAAAAATAGAAAATAAAGAAAGAAAATGATTTTTTAAAAAAATGATTATGATAATATAAAATTAAAATTAAAATTTTAAAAAATAATAATAACAAAAGAAAAAATTAAAAAAATTAAAAACATTTTAAAAAAGTTAAAGAACAGCAACAAAAAATGAAAATAAAAGAAAACAAAAAAAAACAAAAACAAAAAAAACAAACTAATATAATAATAATAATAATAATAATAAATGCAGTCATAGATTGCAATTAACTTTTTTTCCATTACGCAGAGCTGTGCCCACTGGGCCAAGCTTCTCCTTTCAATAGGTGGGAACCAATCACTGTGCAGCAGATATTCCTCCCACACTGGGTGGGTGTCCAATCCTGAGTGCCTAGATCCTTCTTTTGTGTTTCCTCAAGCCAGGCCCCACTCACCTGTGATACTCACCACAATACTGGCTACATGCCAGGTCTGCTGCTCCTAGGAGCCCTGTTTTAATGAACGCCTGGGCACAATCTCCCTGTTTGTCTCCCTCAGACCCTAAGTTTGTAGAGCTTAGGCCTGAGAACCCCCAGCGAATTTGCTTGCACTCCGGAAGCCATGCCCCCGGAAGCTGGAGCAAGAGACTTCAGTTTTCAGCACTGGTGGGAGCGGTGGCCTGGAGGTCTGCACCACGAGTCCCGTGCCACTCCTAATTCCCTCGGGCTGGATATCACACTCAAGGGGGAGCTGGGAGGGGCTCTTAAGATTTCCCCACAAGTTCGCAAATTTATAGGAATTTGCTTCACTTTCAATCACTTCCTGCTTCAGGACACATGTATTCTTCCATGTTTCTTGACAGGTCTTTTCAGGAGACTTCTTTCAAGACACATGACTTTCAATTTCCATAATCACTTTTGAAGCAAAACTCACATAAACTTTATGATAAATTAAAACTCTGATATTACCATTAGATGTATAACTGGTTGGAATTAATGATTGCATACCAATATAGGATTTCTTATATATTTTCAGATAAAAATTCAATCCATTATTTAAAGTGAAAAGAGTTATTTTATTTATTCACAGTATGGTCTATTCATGCATTATCTCTATATTCATAGACGCAGTGTACACTTCTTTATACCCCCAATACTAATTTATACGTCTTCAAAATATTGCTCCCTGAAATGGTGGAAGAAATACTCATGTCACCTGATCTACTTATACATTTAATCACAGAAATATTCGGAACACAAAATGCAAAGGTCACACTTATGTTTGTACCAAAGCCTAAAAGGAAAGGAAACATGGATTACTAAAAACATCCATGTCCATGTTGCCTAATGCTGTCAAATGTCAATCCTATTGGTGACTACATATTTGTTTCTTCTTAAGATTATATATTCAAACTAAACCCTACTGAAAATGTCTAATACTATCCCTCACTTTATACATGGCCTGATTTCATTATGGCTCTATTTCTATCTGTTTCCTACATATTTTCCCCAGTTCATCATTGTGACTGACTCTTCACATGTGCTGACATTTACATTCACACTCTAATCGATAACCTATTGCTAATAAACTTTTGTTCCTAATCCTATACTCATTCTTTTTGTAAACCTACCGACTATCTTCCTAATCCGACCGACTATCCTTTTTTGACTGGTTGTTCTCTTCTACATTCAATCAAGCAAGGTACAAGGTCTTATGCCATTGTATATTGATCTATCTGAGACCTCTGTGCAGAATGCAATTCAATGCTAAGTATCACAATCAAGGGTCCAATGCCCTTCTGGGCTTCAAATGTTACCTAGATTTCTGGTTTCACACTTATATTTCACATATATATTCTGGTAAATATCGCAGTTTCAAATACCATTATTCATTCTGCAGGATGATTCCTAAACTAAATCCAACATGTTATTGACCCTAAACATACACTGTTCCCTCAATCTAACTTTACAGAAGAAGGGACAGAGTTGGTGTTACAATACAGGAATGTAGGGGATCTTCCACCTGCTGAGAACCTCAAAGGTCCATGCAGACATGATCCCTGGAAAAGAGGTAGGCAGCTATGAAGGACCTGAGAGAGCAAAAGTCATCTTCCATGGCAAACAACCTTGTCAGGATGAAGGGGTGTGTCTGAATCAGCCACTTTCTTCTTAATGTAGAGAAGATGGACCAAACAAGGTCTGTGTGGAGAGCTGTTCCCGTGTGTCTATGGTTGATATGCCATTCTAACTTGTGACAGTGTCACAGGAAGTAGGGGCAGCGTCCATCTCATGGGACCCTTGGAAGCAACTATTAGGACAAAGTGTTTGCCAAGGCATTGACCTATTCAGTTCCTGAAGGAAGTGACCTACCTTACTTCTTTGTTGATGGAACTCTCTGAACTTAGGATCCAGGAAGCCAGGCATCCAGAGCCAGTCCCAGTCCCAGTCCCAGTGGGCTCACTTGTTTAGTTTTACTAATGACAGTTTCTGTCTTTTTTGGTACCTACTGATGTGAGGATGGCCAAATGCCAGGAGAGCTCTGAAGACGGGCCTTTCCTTAGTAACTAGGTAGTGGCTCACCGCTGGCTCCTAACAACTTCACAGAGTTGGCCAAGGAGACCAGATCTGACACAGTACAGGCCATTTCGGGGGAACATAGTAGGGCCCGCAAGTCAGAGGACACTCTGGATATTCACAGACTTACTTGGGGAAGGAGGTGCCTTTGTGTTTGTGGGTGTGAGTTTGTGGTTTTGTCTCATTTTCTTAGAATAGGTAGAAAAGCTGGTATGTCTGGTTTGCAGTGGACTGTTTCTAGATAGTCGTTTGACAAGGCAAGTGTTTCTATGTCTGTGTATAACACTGTGTCCGTGGTTGTAGACATTAAAAAAGAGAATGCATCAATGAATGTGTCCTGTCTAGTAGAAAGCTTCCCAGCATTCATCCTGCCCAATTTATGACTGCACTGCAGGTTGCCTTATCGATGGGCAACACCTAATATCTTCCTAAGTTTCAGATTTCTTCCTGAATTCTGACCAATCTGCAGAATAGTCTCATGGTTTTGTGTCCAAGATAGGTACCACCCCAAGCTCTGTCACATGGCCATGTACTGAATAGCTGAAGGTAATGGCGAGCATCTTAGAAAACTCAGATATCAGTGTGACCAGGTAAGTCTCAGTGGAGAAACCATGTTTTGTGCCTTTTGCTTACCTATTTTTCTGTTTCACTGAATGACAGGAAGGTCTTTGCCTCAGGCCACCCATTTGTGAAGCATGAAAAAAACAGTTTTCATATGGAAATGATTGGGCATCACCTGTGGCTCTTTGCTTAATTGCTTTGAAAGGGATGTGTCTGAATCAGCCTCTTGGCCCTCTGTGAGGCTGTGGCTTAGATTCTCAGCACCTGATGGATATAAAGAAAGATCCCATGTGTGCATCCAAAACCAAAATGTCAAAATTCAGTCATTGTGGATGATGTCTCTCTCCTTCCTCTATTAGGTTGCAGACAATCATCAAGTGAGTATAGGGATCCTTTGGGTCAAATGAGTTTTTCAAAGCCATGCAGAGGTGCGTGGGTTTTCTCATGATTCCACTTCACATAAAGAATCTAAACCCCACAGTCAGTAGGCCTCAAATTGGAGAAGCAGAGCAGTTGTAATGGCAGACCTATTTGATCACTCCTGGTTCACAGGTATGGTGTCCAGGCCACCCTGACTTTAGGCAAATGAGGGCCAAGGGAGCTTATTTTGGACACTCTCTTTCGCTGTACCCCTCATGGAAATCTCCAGCCAGAGGTTATAATGAGGGTCTATGTGGAAGAAGATGAGGGCCATGTGGGAATGTTTTGGTTTTAATTTTGGTCATTTGTGTGGCAGTTGGAAGGGATGACTGGGTCCACCTCGGCTTGTACTCTGGTGTAATACTCCTTAGAGACTGAGTTGTAGAACTGACCTCAGAGAAGTATTGCCATGGATTGTGTGGGGATGTTAGGAGGCCACGCATGAGAGTCGCCCTTTGAAACTGAGATCTAGGCCAAGGGTGGCTTTCCACAGAACACTGAGAATCTCAGCCAGGATATCACATGATTTTATTCTGAAAAACTTGGCAGCCATAGTTGAGAGTCAAAACACACATGGACCTCACATTGTAGACCTCAATGGTCCTGGCTTCATGTGACCTTTTGGCCACTATTTGGGATGCCTTGCCTGTGATTGTTCTCCAGAGCTTTTATTGAAATGAGCTTCCTTAACATTTAATGGTTCCTGAATGAATTGAAACCCACAGTGACTACAACTTCTTCCTTGAATAATGGCTAGATAAATACCATGAAATTTTTGAAATTTCCATGACGAGGTGGCACTGGAAAACCTTTGGATGTCCTGATGCTGACCATAGTATACCAGACAGTGCCTTGATTGACAGGGTTTCATGAGAATGGTGAAGAACAGAGATGCCAGTTAGTTGTCGCCTACTGATTAGTGGGCCTAGAGCAGTGGTGGACAGATGTGTGACAAAACATCTGTGGTGGGGCCACGTGGATCTGCCATTGCCTTCCAAATGGCTTGTGACTGATATGGTTACAGCCAACAGACCCAATAGGTAAAGGCATCTTGTTATATGGAGAGGTTTCAGGGAAATGTTCAGAATCAGGTTGCTATGATCAAGGGGGCAAGCTATGTGGGATAGAAGCCTGGTTATTGCATTCTCCTGCAAACCCTCACCCACCACACGTGACTAAACTCCCTCCAGCAATGTGTCCCAATTGAACTCCTTTATTTCGTGAAGCAAATACCAAACTCCCAATGCAACAGCAAGAAACACCACTAAAAGTGGAGGATGAACAAATGTCTTCCCAGTTAACACAGGGAGAAACTTAGCCCCAGTGTCCACAGTTTAGCTACAAAAAAAGAATTCAGCACTGTTGCCACATGTTCAATGAAAAATAAGAAACCATGTCTTACAGGTCACATATATGCAGAACCAGCTTTGATGGTCTCTCTACAAAGAACTAAATCTCCTGAAAACAACATATATTTCAAGTGACCAACCTCAGAGGTAGTTTCTCAAGAATTCTTTCGGCCAGCAGAGCTCCATGTTTGAGGAGTGTTCACTTTTGCCTTACTTTTTTGAACTCTGCTACCACCTCCAAGGTTGTGAACTCCTGAGCATATTCCATTCCAGATATGTATTCACAGATTTTCTAACTCTTCTCCTCTAACTGTGTCTTACTTTGGTAAAAGATAATGTCAAGGCATTGTTCTGGATGAGAGTGGGAAGATTTTGGGTAGCACATATTTGCATAGGCATTGGATACATTTTTCAATTTCCCTTCAAAATACTGAATCTCTGACCCTAACCAATTCCCAACTAGACTCTGACTACTAATCCTAATATGATGGAGAAAAATAACAAAAAGCAGAAAAGAAGTACAAGCAGTTCAGAGGAGGCAAGGTGTATACTAGGACTTGCCTTTTGCATAATATAGGGTAGGAGTTATAAATCTTGCAAATTTTTTTTTGAAATAGTTCTCCATGAGTTTTTAAAGTTAACAAATATGTGAATTCCTTTCTCCCTTTCTCTGTAGCCTATTAAGCACATGTATTTTTATATGCACATATAGATTTCTACCTGGTACCACATGTACATTCTTGTGAGGTGTTTGACTTGGCAGATACAAATTGTGAGAAGAGATCACTCCTCGTAAATGCTGTTGGAACTGAAATTTCAAACTATGGGTGAACTTTCTAGTTGAACAACATTATACATAAATCCATGTTCAGTATAATGAATATTTTTGGATCTGTGTATGATATATATTTCATGATGAATTTTGATTGGCATATATATTGCTAGTTTTTAATGTCTCTCTCTCTCTCTCTGTATATATATATATATATATATATATATATATATATATATATACTCTCCAGATTTTTCAAAATATGTAATATGTGTGACTTATTATACACTCCCTAAATTAATTCATATTCATTTATGTGGATTTATAATCAACTTTTCACAAGATTATTTTCTAAAATATTCATCCACCTGAAATTCATATTTGTTTCCAATTACTGACAACTAACTTCAGTGAATGGTGTATACAAATCCTAATATTTCTACAGTAACTGACCCAGTTTAACATCAACGCAAGCAGATTCCTATGGGACATGATATATATTTTGACATTCATATTTATTCAACAATGGGGCATTATTATTTCTTCAGTTTATGCACATCATAGTATATATATTTCATCCAAAATTTCAAAAATATATAGGAATTTGTTTCACTTTCAATCACTTCCTGCTTCTGAACACATGTATTCCTCCATGTTGCTTTACTGGTATTTTCATGAGACTTCTTTCCAAACACATTATTTTCGATTTCCAAAATCAATTTTGAAGCGAAACTCACACACTCTTCATGAAAATCCTAATACTAATATTATCATTGATGTATAACTGGTTGTAATGAATGTCTGTATATCAATATTTGATTTCCTGTATATTTTCAGATATCAATTCAATTCATTATTTATAGTGGAATGAGTATATGTTTTATTCAGAGTATGTTCTATTCATGCATTATCTGTATATTCATTGAAACAGGGTACACCTCTTTGAACCCCCAATACTAATTTATACGTCTTCAAAATAATTCTCCCAGAAATGGTGGAAGATATACTCATGTCACCTGATCTACATATATATTTTATCACAGTAATATTATGGACACAAAATGCAAAGGTCAAACTTATGATTGTACCAAAGCCTAAATGGAAAGTGAGCATGGATTAGTAATAACATCCATGTCCAGGTTGCCTAATGCTCTCAAATGTCAATCCAATTGGTGACTACATATTTGTTTCTTGCTAAGATTATATATTCAACCTCAACCCTGTTGAAAATGTCTAATCCTATAACTCACATTATACTTTGCCTGATTTCCTTTTGTCTCAATTGATATTTACTTTCATACATATTTTCCCCAGTTCATCATTGTGAATGACTCTTCACATGTGCTGACATTTACATTCACTCTCTACCCGAAACCCTATTGCTAAAAAACTTTTGGTCCAAATCCTATACTCACTCTTCTTTCTAAACCTTCTGACTATCTTCCTAATCCTGCCAATTATCCCTTTTTGACTGCATGTTCTCTTCAACATTCAATCATCCAAGGTAAAGGTCCTATGCCATTGTATAGCGATTAATCAGAGACATCTGTGTAGAACATAATTCAAAGCTAAGTATCCTACCCAAGGGCCCAATACACTTCTGGGCTTCAAAACTTACTTAGATTTGGGTTTTCAAACTTATATTTCACCTTTATATTCTTTTAAATATCGCAGGTTCCCAATAACATTATTCATCCCGCAGAATGATTCCTAACCGAAATCGAACCTGTTATTAACCCTAACCATACACTGTTCCCTCAATCTAACTTTACAGAGGAGCAGGGACAGAGTTGGTCTTACAATACAGGAATGTAGGGGATCTTCCACCTGCTGAGAACCTCAAAGGTCAATGCAGAAATGATCCTTGGAGAAGTTGTAGGCAGCTATGTAGTACCAAAGAGAGCAAAAGTCTTCTGACATGGTAAAGAACCTGGACAGGATGAAAGGATGTGTCTGAATCAGCCTCTCTCTTCTTAATGTAGAGAAGATGGACCAAAGCATGCCTGTATGGAGAGAAGTTCCCCGGTGCATATGGTTGATATACCATTCTAACTTGTGACAGTGTCACAGAAAGTAGGAACAGCCTCCATCTCATGGGACCCTTGGCAGCAACTGCTAGGACAAAGTGGTTGCCAAGGCAGTGACCTCATTCATTTCATGAAGAAAGTGACTTCACCTAACTTACTTGGTGATGGAACTCTCTGAACTTGGGATCAAGGAAGCCAGGCATCCAGAGCCAGTCCCAGTCACAGTCCCAGTGGGATCACATGTTTGGTTTTACCAAGGGCAGAGAGTCTTTTTTTGGTATCTACTGATGTGAGAATGGCCAAATGCCAGGACAGCTCTGAAGAGGGTCCTTTCCTAAGAAAGCAGGTAGTTGTTCATCGCTGGTTCCTGACAACTTCACAGATTTGGCCACGGAGACCAGATCTGAGACAGGGCAGGCCAGTTCGGGGTAACAATATGGTCCACAGACAGAGGACACTCCGGATAATCACAGACATATTGGGGGAAGGAAGTGCCTTTGTGGGTGTGGGTGTGAGTTTGTGGTTTTGTCTCATGTTCTGAGAATAGGTAGGACAGGCGGTTTGTTTGGTTTGGAGTGGACTGCTTCTAAAAAGTCGTTTGACAAGGTGAGTGTTTCTATATCTGTGTATCTCACTGTGTCCGTGGTTGTAGACATAAGAAAAGAGAATGCATCAATGGATATGTCCTGTCTAGAAGAAAGTTTTCCATCATTCATCCTACCCAATTTATGACTGGACTGCAGGTTGCTTTATGGATGGGCAACCCCTACTATCTTCCTAAGTTCCTGTTTTCTTCCTAAATTTTGGCCACTACCCAGAATAGGCTCATGGTTTTGTGTCCAAGATATGTAACACCTCCAAGCTCTGTGACATGGCCATGTACTGGATAGCTGAACGGAATGGCGAGCATCTCAGGAAACTCAGATATCAGTGTGACCAGAAAAGTCTCAGTGGAGAAACACTGTTTTGGGCCTTCTGCTTACCTATTTTTCTGTTGCCCTGAATGTCAGGATGGTCTTTACCTCAGGACACTCCTTTTTGAAGCCTGAAGTAAACAGTTTTTAAATGCAAATGAATGGGCATCACCTGTGGTGCTTTGCTTAATTGCTTTCGAAAGGGATGTGTCTGAATCAGCCGCTTGGCTCTGGGTCAGGCTATGGATTAGATTCTCAGCACCTGATGGATATAAAGAAAGTTCCCATGTGTGTATTGAAAACAAAAATGGTAAAAATATCAGTCATTGTGCATGAAGTTTCCTGCCTTCCTCTGTTAGGTTCCTGACCTCCATCAAGTGAGAATAGGATCCTCTGGGTCAAATGAGTTCTTTGAACTCCTGCACAAGTGCTTGGGTTCTCCCATGATGCCAAATCACATAAAGAATCTATACCTGACAGTCAGTAGGCCTCAAATTGGAGAAGCAGAGCAGTATTAAAGGCAGGCCTATTTGATCACTCCTGGTTTACAGGAAGGGTGTCAAGGCCACGCTCACTTTAGGCAAATGACGGGCAGGGGTGCATATTTTGGACATTGTCTTGGGCTGCGCTCCTAATGGAAACCTCCAGCAAGAGTTTATGATGAGTGTCTATATGGAAGAAGATGAGGGTCATGTGGGAAAGTTTTGGTTTCAATTGTTGTCATTTGTGTGGCGGTTGGAAGAGATGACTGGGTCCACATGGGCTTGAACTCTGGTGTGATTCTCCTTCGAGACTGAGTTCTGGAACTGACCTCAGAGAAGTATTGCCATTAATTGTGTTGGGATTGTAGGAGGACACGCATGAGAGTCACCCTTGAAACCTGAGATTGGGCCCTGGGTCGCTTTCCACAGAGCACTGAGAATCTCAGCCAGGATATCACATGATTTTATTCTGAAAGACTTGGCAGCTATAGTTAAGAGTCAAAACACACATGGACCTCACATTTTAGACCTCAATGTGCCTGTCTGCATGTGACATTTTGACCACTCTTTGGGAAGCCTTGCCTGTGAGAGATCTCCAGAGCTTTCATTGAAATGAGCTTCCTCACCATTTCATGGTTCTTGGATGAATGGAAACCCCAAACTGCCTCCAACTTCATTCTTGAACAATGGATAGATAAATACCATGAAATTTTTGAAATTCCCAATGACCAGGTGGCACTGGAAAACCATTGGATGTCCTATTGCTGCTCATGAGTGTACAAGACAGTGCCTTGATTGACTGGATTTCTTGACAATGGTGTAGAACAGAGATGCCAGTAAGTTGGAGCCTGCTGAGTAGTGAGCCTAGAGCAGTGGTGTGCAGTTGTCTGATAATATATTTGTGGTGTGGCCATGTGGGTGTGTCATTGGCTTCCAAATGGCTTGTGACTGATTTGGTGCAGCCAGCAGAAAATTATATGAAAAGGCATCTCGTTATATGGTCAGGTTTCAGGGCAATGTTCAGAATCAGGTTGCTATGGTCAAGGGAGCAAGCAATGTGGGATAGAAGCCTGGTTGGTGCATTCTCCTGAAGACCCTGACCCACCACACCTTACAGGACTCCCACCAGCACTGTGACCCATTTGAAATCCTTGTATGTTGTGAAGCAAATACAAAACACCCAGTGCAGCTGCAAGAAACACCACGAAAATTGGAGGATGACCAAATGGCTTCAAAGTCCACACAGGGAGACACTTAGCCCCCAGTGGCCACAGTTTATCTACAAAGAGAGAATTCATCACTGCTTCCTCATGTTCATTAGAAAATAAGAAACCATATCCTCAAAGTCACATAGATGCAGACCCAGGTTTGATGGTCTCCGTACACAGGGAACTAAAGCTCCTGACAACAACATATACTTCAAGTGCCCAACCTCAGAGGCAGTTTCTCAAGAAGTCTTAATGCCAGCATAGCTCCATGTTTGTGGAGTGTTTACACTGTCCCTTACATTTGGAAACTCCTCTACCACCTCCTGAACATTTTCCATTCCAGGTATGTATTCACAGATTTTCTAACTCTTCTTCTCTAATTGTGTCTTACTAGGGGCGAAGATATTGTCAAGGCATTGTTCTGGATGAAAGTGGAAATTTTTTGTAGCACATATTTGCATACACATTGGATTCATTTTCCTATTTTCCATTTGAAATACTTAATAACTGACACTAACCCATACCCTAATAGACTCTTACTACTAATCCTAATATGATGGAGTAAAATAACCAAAACAGAATAGAAATACAAACATTTCAGAGGAGGCATGGTGTATAGTTAGACTTGGCTTTTGCATGATAAAGTGTAGGTGTTATAAATCTAGTTAATTTTTAATTGAAATAGTTCCATGTGTACTTAAAGTTAACAAATATGTGAATTCCTGTCACCCTTTCTCTGTAGCCTATTCAGCACATGTATTTTTATATGCACATATAGAATTCTACCTGGTACCACAGGTACATTCTTGTGAGGTGGCTGACTTGGCTGATAGAAATTGTGAGAATAGATGACTCCGCCTAAACGCTGTTGAAACTGAAATTTCAAACTATGGGTGAGCTTCCTAGTTGAACAACATTATACATAAATCCATGTTCAGTAAAATGAATATTTTTGGATCTGTGGATGATATATATTTCATGGTGAATTTCGATTGGCATATGTATTGCTAATTTTTAATGTCTGTGTGTGTGTGTGTGTGTGTGTGTGTGTTAATATATATATATATATATATATATATATATATATATATATATATATATATATACACTCTAAATTTTTTTAAAATATAAAATATATGTGTCTTATTATAAACTCCCTAAATTCATTCATATTCATGTATGTGGATTTAGAGTTAACATTTCACAAGATTATTCACGGAAATATTCATCCACCTGAAATACATATTTTTTTCCTAGAAATGAAAACTAACTTCAGTGAATGGTGGATACAAATCCTAATATTTCTACAATAATTGATCCAGTTTCTCATCAATGCAAGTAGATTCCTATGGGACATGATGTGTATTTTGATGTTCATTCTTATTCACCACTGGTATGTTACAATTTCTTCAGTTTATGCACATTATAGGATATATATTTCATCCATACGTTAGCAAAATTATAGGCATTTGTTTCACTTTCAATCATTTTCTGCTTTAGAACACATGTAATCCTCCATGTTTCTTGACTGGTTTGTTTATGAGACTTCATTCCAAACATATTATTTTCGATTTCCATAATCATATTTGAAGCAAAACTCACACACCCTTCATGATAAACTATAACCCTAATATTACTATTAGATGTATTACTGGTTGGAATGAATGATTGTATATCAATATAAGATTTCTTATATATTTTCAGATATCAAATAAATCCATTATTTAAAGTGGAACCAGTTATATTATTTATTCACACTATTGTCTATTCATGCATTGTCTCTATATTCATAGACACAGGGTACACCTCTTTGTAAACCCAATACTAATTTATAGGTCTTCAAAATTTTGCTCCCAGTAATGGTGGAAGAAATACTCATGTCATCTGATCTACATATACATTTTATCACAGTAATATTCTGGACACAAAAAGAAAAGGTCACACTTATGTTTGCACCAAAGCCTAAATGTAAAGTGAACATGGATTACTAAAACCATCCATGTCAAGTTTGGCTAATGCTCTCAAAAGTCAATCTTATTTGTGACAACATATTTGTTTCTTGCTAAGTTTATATATTCAAACTCAACCCTGTTGAAAATATCTAATCCTATCTCTCACTTTATACTTTTCCTGGTTTCATAATGTCTCTATTTATATCAGCTTTCCTACATACTTTCCACAGTTCATCATTGTGACTGACTCTTCAATTGTGCTGACATTTACATTCACACTCTAATCCAAACCCTATTGCTAAGGAACTTTTTTTTCCAAATCCTATACTCACTCTTCTTCTTAAACCTACTGACTATCTTCCTAATCCTACCCATTATCCCTTTTTGACTGGATGTTCTCTTATACATTCAATAATACAAGGTACAGTTTCTAATGCCATTGTATATCGATCTATCTCAGACATCTGTGCAGAACATAATTCAACGCTAACTATCACACTCAAGGGCCCATCCCCATTCTGCGCTTCAAATCTTATTTAGATTTCTGTTTTCATACATATATTTCACCTATATATACTTATAAATGTCGCAGGTTCCCAGTACCATTATTCATCCAGCAGAATGATTCCTAATTCAAATTGAACATATTATTAACCCTAACCATACACTGTTCCCTCAATCTAACTTTACAGAAGAGCAGGGACAGAGTTGGTCTTACAATACAGGAATATAGGGGATCTTCCACCTCCTGAGAACCTCAAGGTCCATGCAGAAATGATCCCTGGAGAAGATGTAAACAACTATGAAGGACCTGAGAGAGCAAAAGTCAGCATCCATGGCAAACAACCTGGTCAGGATGAAAGGTTGTTTATGAATCAGCCTCTCTCTTCTTATTGTAGAGAAGATGGACCAAACCAGGTTGGTGTGGAGAGCTGTTCCTAGGTGCCTATGGTTGATATACCATTCTACCTTGTGAAAGTGTCACAGAAAGTAGGGGCAGCCTCCATCTCATGGTCGTCTTGGAAGCAACTGTTAGGACAAAGTGGTTACCAAGGCAGTGATCTGATTCAGTTCCTTAAGGAAGTGACCTCACCTCACTTCTTTGTTGATGGAACTCTCTGAACTTGGTATCCAAGAAGCCAGGCACCAAGAGGCAGTCCCAATCCCAGTGGTCTCACTTGTATGGATTTACCAAGGACAGAGTCAGTCATTCTTGGTACCTACTGATGTGAGCACAGCCAAAACCAGGAAAGTTCTGAAGAGGGGCTTTTCCTGAGAAAGTAGGTAGTGGCTCACTGCTGGCTCCTGACAACTTCACAGAGTTGGCCAAGGAGACCAGATCTGAGACAGGACAGGCCATTTCATTGGAACATAGTATGGCCCACCAGTCAGAGGACACTCCGGATAGTCACAGACCTACTTGGGGGAAGGATGTGTCTTTGTGGGAGTCGGTGTGGGTTTGTGGTTTTGTCTCATATTCTGAGAATAGGTAGGAATGGCGGTTTGTTTGGTTTGGAGGGAACTGTTTCTAGTAAGTCATTTGACAAGGCAAGTGTTTCTATGTCTGTTTATACCACTGTGTCCCTGGTTGCAGACATTAGAAAAGAAAATGCATCAATGGGTGAGTCCTGTCTAGTAGAAAGCTTCTCAGCTTTCATCCTGCCCAATTCATGAATGGACTGCGGCTTGACTTATCAATGGGGAACACCTGCTAACTTCTTAAGTTCCTGTTTTCTTCCTGAATTGTGTGCACTCTCCAGAATAGGCTCATGGTTTTGTGTCCATGATATGTACCTCCTCAAATCTCTGTGACATGGCCATGTACTGGATAGCTGAAGGGAATGGCGAGCGTCTCAGAAAGCTCAGATATCAGTGTGACCAGGAATGCCTCAGTGGAAAAACCCTGCTTTGGACATTTTGCTTACCTATTCTTCTGTTGCCCTGAAAGTCAGGAAGGTCTTTGCATCAGGTGTGTCATGTGGGAGTGTTTTGGTTTTAATTGTGGTCATTTTTGTGGCCGTTGGAAGAGATGACTATGTCCACCTGGGCTTGAACACTTATGTGATTCCCCTTAGAGACTGAGTTCTGGAACTGACCTCAAAGAAGGATTGCCATGTATTGTGTTGGGATTTTAGGAGGCCACGCATGAGAGTCGCACTTGGAAACTGAGATCTAGGCCCAGGGAGGCTTTTGGAAGAGCACTGGAAATTTCAGGAAGGACATCACATGATTTTATTCTTAAAGACTTGGCAGCCATCGTTGCAAGTCAAAACACACATGGACCTCACATTGTAGACCTCAAATGCCTGGCTTAATGTGACCTTTTAGCCTGTCTTTGGGAAGCCTTGCCTCTTAGAATTCTCCAGAGCTTTCATTGAAATGAGCTTCTTCTCCATTTTATGGTTCCTGAATGAATTGAAACCCACAGTGCCTTCAACTTCATCCATGAAAAATGCCTAGATAAATATCATTAAATTTTGGAAATTCCCATCACCTGGTGGCACTGGAGAACCTTTGGGTGTCCTATTGCTGATCATGAGTGTACCAGACAGTGCCTTGATTGACTGGGTTTCATGAAAATGGTATAGAACAGAGATGCCAGTAACTTGGAGCCTGATGAGTAGTCGGCCTAGAGCAGTGGTGTGCAGGTGTGTGTTAAAACATCTGTGGTGGGGTGATGTGGATATGCCATTGGCTTCCAAATGCCTTGTGACTGATATGGTGCAGCCCCCATACCCTTGTATGTAAAGGCATCTTGTTATATGGAGAGGTTGCAGGGCAATGTTTAGAATCAGATTGCTATGGTCAAGGGGGCAAGCTATGTGGGATATAAGCCAGGTTGGTGCATTCTCCTGCAGACCCTTACCCACCACACGTGACAGAACTCCCTCCATCACTGTGTCCCAGTTGAACTTCTCGTATTTTGTGTAGCAAATACCAAACTCCCAGTGCAGCTGCAAGAAACACCACGAAAATTGGAGGATGACCAAATGGCTTCACAGTCCACACTGGAAGACACTTAGCCCCCAGTGGCAACAGTTTACCAATAAAGAGAGAATTCAGCCCTGCTGCCTCATGTTCATAGGAAAAAAAGAAACCATGTCCTCCAGGTCATATAGATGCAGACCCAGCTTTGATGGTCTCACTACAAAGGAAGCTAAAGCTCCTGTCATCAACATATATTTCAGGTGCCCAACCTCAGAGGCAGTTTTTCAAAAAGTCTTTAGGCCAGCAGAGCTCCATGTTTTTGGAGTTTTTACCCTGTCCCTTACTTTTTGAAACTTCTCTACAACCTCGAAGGTTGTGAACTCCTGAGCATTTTCCATTACCGAT
This sequence comes from Callospermophilus lateralis, assembly GCF_048772815.1. Lineage (NCBI taxonomy): Eukaryota > Metazoa > Chordata > Mammalia > Rodentia > Sciuridae > Callospermophilus > Callospermophilus lateralis. Next base: position 660,656 of record NW_027514379.1, on the reverse strand, counting down.
ATGTATTCACCGATTTTCTAACTCTTCTCCTCTAATTGCGTCTTACTTGGGGTGAAGGAAATGTCAAGGCATTGTTCTGAATGAGAGTTGGAAGATTTTTGGGTAGCACATATTTGCCTACACATTGGATTCATTTTCCAATTTTCCATTCGAAATACTGAATCCCTGACTGTCAAGGGTAGAAGGAATTCTTTTTCAAAGAACAGCCTGACACTTACAAGAAACAGCCACCAGGAGACATCCTGTCTGGAAGACATCCTGTAGCCATATGTGTCCCTGAGACATCCTGTGGCCATCTTTCTTCCAGAAACATCCTGAAGTTATCTCACCTTGTGAAGACATCCAGGAACTGCCGATAAGAGAGTTTTCCCAAATCCAGCATTTTAATACCCATGTGTGAACAATAAAATTTTGCAGCTTGATCAGAACTCCTGTGTTGCTCTCATCTCTCGTGTCTCTTGTCCCTTCATTCCTCCCCATCTAGGTTCGCTGCCCATGTTGATGTGTCCTGCCGGCCGGGACATCTGGCGCCCACCGACTGGGGCTCAAGCCATTGACTGAGGGGGAACCCCTTCCTCCTGGAAGACTTGGTCAAGAGGAGCCCGCGATCGTCTCAGCAGACACCACCCGAAGACATATCCAGGAGGAGTGTGGGAATGATGCACGGTGAGTGACCCACCATGTGACAAGCAGTATCGTCACATGATTTGTTTATTTCAGGCCTCAAGGAGTTCTTCAAGACATGGGGGGCACATGTTAAGAAAAAGGACTTAAAATTTTTCTTTTCACACATAGGAGCATTGTGTCCATGGTTTCCTCTTGAAGGGACCATTGATGGCAAAAATGGCTTAGAGTAGGAGACTGTTTAAAAGATTATAATGAATCCTTTGGCCCAGAAAAAATGCCAGTTCCCACCTTTTCTTACTGGAACTTAATTAATGAAATTCTTAAAAGTTTTCGCTTTGACAATGGTACCTTACAACTTGTCAGGATTGGGGAAGAGATTATGCAAAAGACCTCTCGTCCCTCCTCTGCATGCCCATCATTAGTATAGACATAGACCCTTCTCAGTCTTCCCAGGACCCTGAGAACCTTCCTGGTCCCCCTAAAAATACGACCCTAATTAATAAGGCTCCAATGATTAAAAACCACCTTTATCCAGTTTTAAATCCCAGAGACACATTGACCCCTGGGAAGGACGCTATCTTGGAGAAGGAAGCAGCTCTCTACCATTCAGAAGACCCGCAACCTCTCAGGACCCTGCCACAGCCTACAGGATTTACACATCCACCTCCCTCCTATATCCCTCCTGCCTTTTGTGCTCTGGCCCTTCAGGGGCCAAGTGCCCCCCCAGATATTTTTTCCCTACTTCCCCTACCTAACCTCGCTCCCTTGCCAGCATCCTTCCAACATAGACGGGAAGAGATGCAACTTTTAAAATAATTCAATTCCCTTGACTCTGAGCTCTCTTCATTAGCCTTAGCTATGGAGTCAATGCAAGCTGGCCCACAGCGGTCTAATACAAAGTCGAAGCCACTCCATCAGCCTGTTCTCACCTTCCCAGTAACCACCAGTCAGATAGATAAGCCTGCCCAGGCTGCGGTCAAAGACTTCGATGAGGAACAAGAGGAGGAAGCGGGGGAAATGGATCAAGGAGATCAGGACTCAGAGGATGAGGAGTTCACCCCTGGGCAGGAAGGAACCCAGAGTCTACAAAAAATTAAGCCTATGTTTTCTTGAAAAACTTAATGAGGCTTGTGCTCACTATGGCCCCACTGTGCCCTACACGTTGGATTTATTAGAAATCCACAGCGCACAATGGCTTACTCCCAATGATTGGAAATTTTTAGACCAAGCTACCTTCAGTGCCGGAGACTTCCTGTTATGGAATGCAGATTTCAAAGACAATGTCGGGAAACTGCTCAAATAATTTTAACTAAGGCCTCCTCTGAATCTGGGACTTAAGTTTAGCTAGTGGGCAATGCGCCTTTTGACACTAAAAATAACAGGCACGTTTCCCTCCTGGACTCTTGGCGCAGACTCAGATGGCTGGTTTTCCTGCTTGGTGACACCTCCCTCAAAAGGCCTCGGCTACCAATTCCCTGGCAAAAATTTGACAAGTGCCCCATGAGCCTTATAGGTAGTTTGTTCCCCGGCTTAACCTAGCTGCGGAATGCTTGCATGAACCAAGCGAAGGTGAAAGCACCTATGTAAAACATCTTTCCTTTGAAAATGCCAACCCAGCATGTCAGGATGTTCTTCAACCACATAAGGATAAAGGGAAACTGTCTGAATTTATTAGACTCTGTGCAGGCGTGGGTGCAGCCCATGCCATGGGTCTCGCTTTAGGGGCTGCCTTTACCAAGGCGTTTCACAATCCTGGCTCACGTACTTGCTTTACTTGTAAACAACCTGGCCATTTTGCATGTGGGTGTCCGACAGGCAAACAAAGCCTAGGAATAGCGTCTCCTCAAACTGGGGCTTAACCGCCCCCAGCTACCCTTTTCCATAGAAGTGGTAAAGGTCATCACTGGGCCAGTGAGTGTAGATCTAAGACAAATGCCCTCAGACAGCCTATTTCTTCCTGCTTCTCGGGAAACTCCCTGCGGTGCCAGCCCCTGGCCACAACATCCCCCAGGACAAACACAGGAGCAATAAGGTTTGTTCCCTCCCAAATTCCCAACCTACCACAAAATCCTTCTCCACAATTGCCTCCCTCCAACTAGCCACCCAGGCAGCGCAAAATTGGACCTCTGTGCCACCACAGTTACAATATTAGACTCAATGCAAGGGCCCCAGATAATACCCACTGGAATTATGGGTCCCCCTCCATCTCATACATGTGCCCTTATTCTTGGAAGAGCCTCCACTACCATACAAGGTGTTCAGGTCTTCGCTGCCATTAATGATAATGATTTCACTGAAGAAATAAAAATACTGGCCACTGCTATTAATGGAGTTGCCGCCATCCCAGCAGGAACAAGACTTGCACAATTAATTCTCCTTCCCTTGGATTCAGGAGGCATTTCCACCACCCAAACCTACCACGGGGGGCTGCCTTCTTAGGCTTCTCTGATGTGTATTGGGTTCAACCCATTTCTCACAATAGACCCACCCTTACCTTACTTACTGAAGGAAAGGAATTCCAAGGAGTTCTAGATATTGGAGCTGATGCCACAATTATTTCTCAAAAATACTAGCCATCAGGTTGGCCCCTCACTCCATCCTTGACTGACCTTAAAGGGATAGGAAAATAAAAAAATCCTCGGGTCAGCTCAAGGTCTATTAGCTGCACTGATAAAGATGGTAATAAGTCAACTGTCACTCCTTTCGTTGATTCTGACCTCCCTGTTAACGTATAGGGTGGAGATATTTTGAGTCATTAGAAGTTATTCTCGCCAGTCCCAATTCCATGGTGACTCATCAAATGCTTCCTATGAATTTTGTTCCTGGTACAGGCCTGGGGATACTGAAACAAGGACTGGTGGAGCCTATACAACCCATAAAAAAAACAAATACATGTGGACTTGTGTATTCAGATTTTTAGTCTCGGCCCCTGACCCTCCTGTACCCCATGCAGATAAAATTATTTGGGAGACTCAGACTCCTGTGTTGGTGGATCAGTGGCCCCTTACCCAAGAAAAATTGGAGGCTGCCTCCACGTTAGTGCTGGAACAGCTGGCAGCCGGCCATGTAAAGCCCTCAACCTCACCATGGATTACTCCTATTTTTATTATCAAGAAAAAATCAGGCAAGTGGCGCCTTTTACAATATTTGTGTGCCATTAATAAAGTTATGTGCCCAATGGGAGCACTACAGCCAGGCATTCCCACACCAGTGGCGATTCCAAAAACCTATTGTAAAATGGTTATTGACTTAAAAGATTGCTTTTTTACCATTCCTTTACATCCTGAGGATAGACCCTATTTTGCCTTTAGTCTCCCTCGCATTAATTTTCTGGGCCCTATGCAGAGATTTCAATGGAAGGTTCTTCCCCAAGGTATGGCCAACAGCCCTAGTCTTTGCCAAAAATACGTTGCTCAAGCAGTAGACCCTGTGAGAGAGCGATGACCACAAAATTATATTTTACATTATATGGATGATTTGTTAATTGCTGCACCTAATACCCATGACCTTAATAATTGTTACTTGGACTTTTACAAAACCTCACTTCCTTGGGACTACAGATAGCTCCAGATAAGTTTCAAACACAGGACCCTTATACCTATTTGGGCCTTAAACTTCAAGATAATCAGATCCAAATTCCTAAAATACAACTATGTGTGGACCATATTCACACACTTAATGATTTTCAAATATTACTGGGGGATATTCAATTGCTAGGAACATATTTAAAATTACCCACTTGTGTACTTTTGCCCCTTAATGATATTTTGATAGGTGATTCCCACCCCTCCTCCCCTCAAAAGCTTACTCCCGAGGCATGACATGCATTAAACCAAGCCACAGAAGCCATTGCCCAAAAGTTTGTTACACAAATTTCTTATAACCTTCCTCTGGTTCTGGTTATTTTCCACACTCCTCATACACCCACAGGAATATTTTGGCAGCGAGATCCACATTTTAAAAATAAAGGCTGCCCCTTGCTTTTGGTCCTTGTACCCACCACATCCTCCAAGGTTATTACTGTTTATCTTGCTCAGGTAGCTTCTCTTATTTTTAAAGGTCGTTTGCTTTCTCGACAACATTTTGGCAAAGACCCTGATAATATTTTAATTCCATATACTAAGGACCAAACCCTTACTACAATTTTTACTACAGACATGGATGAATGGGATATTGCCCTATCAGGCTTTTTGGGAACAATTCATAACCACATCCCCAATGACCCCCTTTTAAATTTTGTCCAGTTACATCCATTTATTTTTCCCAAAATTACTCAAAAGGCTCCCATTCCTCAAGCCCTTACCTTTTTTACAGATGGTTCCAGTAATGGCCGTGCAATCTTTGTTGTCAATAACAAGCCTACCACCTTTGATACTGTCTATCAGTCAGCTCAGTTTGTGGAATTGTTCGCCATAACACAAGTTTTTATAAAGTTTTTTGATAATCTTGTTAATATTTATACAGACAGTGCCTACATTGCTCATTCTGTGCCCCTTCTGGAGATTTCACCCACCATTAAGGCTTCTTCCAATTCCCCCTTTCTGTTTCACCAGCTTCAGCAGCTAATTCAGGCCAGAAAACATCCATTTTCCTTAGGACACATCATGACACACTCTGACCTTCTGAGCCCTCTAACACAAGGTAATGCCCAAGCTGATGCAGCAACAAGTTCCATATTTCCAATTTTTGTTGGCTCCATTCAAAAGGCCATGGAGTTACACAATCTTCACCATCTAAATTCCCAGAGCCATCGATTACTTTGGAAAATTACCAGGCAACATGCATGAGAAATAGTAAAAGCATGCCCTGCTTGCACTGTCTCCCTCCCCATTCAACACTTGGGAGTTAACCCCCGAGGATTACTGCCCAATCAGATTTAGCAAATGGATGTTATTCATTTTCCTGAATTTTGAAAAACCAAATATATATACGTTTCTGTAGATACCTTCAGCGGCTTTATTTTTGCATCACCACATTCTTGAGAGGCTACCAAAAATGTCCTTTCTCATCTTGTTTCAGCCTTTTTCGTAATGTGCAAACCAATACATATTAAAACAGATAAATGTCCTGCATATACCAGTGCCAAGTTTAAACAGTTTTGTGCTACCTTGCAATTTTGTCATACTACTGAAATTCCATACAACACTCAGGGCCAAGGCATGTGGAACTTGCCCAGCTTACCTTAAAGACTTGGCTATCCCGTCTTAAGGCTTCCGCCCTTGTATTTACCACTCCCAGGGATCGCCTTAACCATGCATTATTTGCCCTTATTTTTCTTACCCTAGACAGTGAAGGCCATTTGGCCACAGACAGACACTGGCATCCTTCATCCAATTCTGTTCGCACACCTGTTATGTGGTGCAATCCCATTACAAATAAATGAAAACGCCCACATCCTATCCTCATCAGGGGATGAGGCTCAGCTTGTGTTTTGGACCAAGAGCAAGCATCCCCAAGATGGTTACCAGAATGCCTGGTTAAACAGGTAAATTACTTACCTCAACACAGGGACGGAGGCCCTCCCCCTGAGGACAAATTTTCCTCCATTTCAGATACAGCCAACAATCTGTGCGAGGATCCTGCTTAAGGCACTTCTGCTGAACAGGTTTGAACACAGAGGCATTGGACCTCTAATTTCCAACATCATGGGGTACCTTTTTGCCCCCCCCCCGTGAATGCAAAGGAGGATTTTGGACTGAGGCTCCCACTAGTTGGACCCAGACTGCTGACTGCATGACTAAGGTGACTTACCTCCGTGCCAAGGTTGACCATAATCTCGGAGGAGTTCATCAGCCTAAATGGGTATGTGTTAACAAGCCAAAGATTATTCCCCCTAGTACAAGTAAAGCTCTCCAAAATTGTTCTGCAACTTGTACGCATACCCAGGCGATGCATGTCTCTTGTAATGCGTCGGCTTCACTTTGTGTTAATAAAAAGGGAGAACAATTTTTTGAAGCCTCCCTAACTAAAACTCATGCAGCAGGGGGACCACTATTCATTATACCCCCATTCTCTTTGACCATGGAGGAGATGGCAAATACACCAAGCTACAGTCAGCTGGGTGCCAAGGCACTGTCGGAAAACCTTCCTACTGGCCCATTAAGGCCCCTACAGGGGTCTCTGATGGTGGAGGACCCACTTATTCTGTCAAGCATCCTCAGATAGTCAAACTTTTGAAACCCCAAATCCCTGAGCTCACATATCATCCCTTAATGTAGCCTAAATCCCAGTTCCCAGGTTTAGATACCAATACATTAGATATTTTGCAAACTACATTCTCCTAGCTTAATAATTCGAACCTCACCCTTGCTGGTGATTGCTGGCTCTGCATGACAACAGGGGCAATCATGCCTATGGCAGTTCCTATTAATTCTATCATGAACAATGATAATACATGCCAACCCGGATTTCCCTTTAAAGTACAGCCTATAGGCACTTTTACATTATTTCTTTTAGGCGCGATGCAGAATAATACCTATGATATTGATTTTCGACTTACTTCCTTTGGAAATTGCTCAACAGTATAAAATTATTCCTCACCCACCCCATCTCTTTGTCCCTCCAATGGCACAGTTTTTATGTGTGGAGGAAACTCGGCCTTCCCACGCTTCCAGCGAATTGGACCATTGGTTGTGTTCTTGCTTTATTACTCCCTGATATAACTATTGTCCCAGGAGATGAACCTCTACCAATTTCTAGCCTAGACACTTTAGTCAAAAGACACAGGTGGGCAATACAGGCTTTACCACTCATTGCCAGCCTTGGAATAACAGCTGCTGTGGGCACAGGTACAGTGGCTTAGGCACAGCTATTCACTCTTACCATCGCCTGTCTCAACAACTTATAAATTATGTACAAACTTTATCAGGAACCATTAAAGATTTGCAGGACCAAATAAATTCCCTGGCAGAAGTGTTCCTTCAAAACAGACGAGGCTTAGATTTGCTGACAGCTAACCAGGGAGGTATTTGCTTAGCCTTAGGGGAACGATGCTGCTTTTATGCAAATAAATCAGGCATAGTACGCATTAAAATTAAGCAGCTTCAAGAAGATCCAGAAAAGAGACAAAGGGAACTATTTGAAAATCCCCTCTGGATTGGGCATAATGGATTTCTACCCTACCTTCTTCCCCTATTAGTCCCTTTGTTTGGTTTACTTTTAATGGTGTCCATAGGCCGCTGCATTATAAAGAGGCTGGTACAATTTATTAAAGAACAGATTAATATTTTGGTTTCTAAGCCCATACAGGTCCACTATCATGGTCTGGAGATGGAAGACAGCACTGCCAACATTTAAAAGAATGTTCAACCCTTCTCACAGGCTTATTAAGTTTACATCCCCACAGATCTCTCTTTCTTACAGAAAACTATAAGTAACAGCTCTGAGCAACCATCTTCTACCCTTGCAATAGGGTTCGTTCTCCATGGGCCCCTCCGCTTGGGGGAGGACACACCCTTGGAATGAGCACGTTAGGCCATAATAACGGAGGGTCCAGGAAGGACTGCAGGAGGATGGATCCACGGATCCCCAAACACAAGACCTCTGAATGACACGCTCTGGTGCATGGCGGTTGGCATGCTATCCCCTCAAAGACGTCTCCTCCAAAAACATGCCAAAGCCAACACGAAATCTCCTAGGAAAGATGCTCGCTCAAATCAGGAGATATTCTAAGGCATCCTAGAGAAACAGAGCCACTATCACCCCCTAAATCTATGGCCTGTAAGGTATAGTCGAATATTTTATATAACAAAATGGGAGATGTCAGGGGCTAGAAGGAAGTTCTCCTTCAAAAAATAGACTGACACAAGAAACAGCCCCCTGGGACTCAACCTGCCTGGGAGACATCCCACAGCCATCTATCTCCTTTTGACATCCGGCTACCATCTGTCTACCTGAAACATCCTGAGGTTATCTCACCCTGTGAAGACATCCAGCAACTTCCGATAAGAGAGATTTCCCATCCGCAGCATATAAATACCCTCTGAGAATAATAAAAGTTTGAAGCATGATCAGAACTCCTGTCTTGCTGTCATCTCTTGTGTCTCTTGTCCCTTCATTCCTCCCCAACTAGGATCGACACCCAAGTTGATGTGTCCTGCCAGCCGGGCCATCTGACACTAACCCATACCCTCCTAGACTCTGATGACAAATCCTAATATGATGGAGAAAAATAACCCAAACAGAATAGAAATACAAGCAGTTCAGAGGAGGCATGGTGTATAGTTGCACTTGCCTTTTGCATGATATAGGGTAGGTGTTATAAATCTAGTTAATTTTTAATTGAAATAGTTCTCCATGTGTTTTTAAAGTTAACAAATATGTGAATTCCTGTCTCCCTTTCTCTGTAGCCGATTCAGCACATGTATTTTTATATGCACATATAGAATCCTACCTGGTATCAGATGTACATTCTTGTGAGGTGGCTGACTTGGAAGATACAAATTGTGAGAAGAGATCACTCCTCCTAAACGCTGTTGGAACAGAAAATTCAACCTATGGGTGAGCCTCCTAGTAGAACAACATTATACATAAATCCATGTTCAGTAAATTAAATATTTTTGCATCTGTGGATGATATATACTTCATGATGAATTTCGATTGGCATATATATTGCTACATTTTATTGTCTGGGTGTGTGTGTTGTGTGTGTGTGTGTGGGGCTGGGGTGTATATATATATATATATATATATATATATATATATATATATACACTCTCCAAATATTTCAAAATATGAAATATATGTGTCTTACATATACTACCTAAATTCATTCATGTTCATGTATGTGGATTTATAATCAACTTTTCACAATATTATTCTCAGAAATATTCATCCACCTGAATTACATATTTGTTTTCTAGTACTGTAAACTAACTTCAGTGAGTGGTGCATACAATCCTAATATTTCTACAGTAACTGACCCAGTTTAACATCAATGCAACTAGATTCCTCTTGGATATGATGTCTATGTTGAAGTTCATTTTATTCAACACTGGTACATTACTATTTGTTCAGTTTATACACATCATAGGATATATATTTCATCAATAACTTCAATAATTTATAGGATTTTGATTCACTTTCAATCATTTCCTGATTCAGAACACATGTATTCCTCCAGGTTACTTGATTGTTTTTTCATGAGACTTCTTTCCAAACGCTTTTTTTTTTCGATTTCCATAATCATTTTGAAGAAAAACTGACACACTCTTCATGATAAACCATAACCCTAATATTACCATTAGATGTATTTCTGGTTGGAATGAATGATTGCATATAAATATACGATTTTCTGTTTATTTTCAGATATCAATTCAATCGAATATTTAAAGTTGGAACAAGTTATAATATTTAATCACAGTATCGTCTATTCATAAATTATCTCTATGTTCATAGACACAGAGTAAATCTATTTGTAACCCCAATACTAATTTTTTCATCTTCAAAATGTTGCTCCCAGAAATGGTGGAAGAAATACTCATGTCACCTAATCTACATATACATTTTATCACAGTAATATTCTGGACACAAAAAGAAGAGGTCACACTTATGATTGTATCAAAGCCTAAATGAAAAGTGAGCATAGATTACTGAAAACATTCATGTCCAGTGTGCCTAATGCTCTCAAATGTCAATCCTATTGGTGACTACATATTTATTTCTTCTTAAGACTATATTTTGAACCTCAACCCTGTTGCAAATGTCTAATCCTATCACTCAATTTATACTTTGCCTGATTTCCTAATGTCTCTATTGATGTCTGCTTACCTAAATATTTTCCCCAGTTCACCATTGTGACTGACCCTTCACGTGTGCTGACATTTACATTCACTCTCTACCCGATACACTATTGCTAAAGAACTTTTGGTCCAAATTCTGTACTCAGTCTTCTTCTGAAACTTATGGAATATCTTCCTAATCCTACCGACTATCCCTGTTCTAGTGGATGTTCACTTCTACATTCAATCATCCAAGGTACAAGGTCCTATGCCATTGATTATCGTTTTATCTGAAACACCTGTGCAGAACGTATATCAAAGCTAAGTATCCCAATCAATAGCGCAATGCCCTTCTGGCCTTCCAATCTTACCTAGATTTTTGTTTTCATACTTATATTTCACCTATATATTCTTATAAATATCACAGGTTCCCAATACCATTATTCATCAATTAGAATAATTCCTAACCCAAATCAAACCTGTTATTAACCCTAACCATACACTGTTCCCTCAATCTAACTTTACAGAAGAGGAGGGACCAAGTTGGTCTTACAATACAGGAATGTAGAAAATCTTCCACCTGTTGTAAAACTCAAAGGTCCATGAAGAAGTGATCCCTGGAGAACATGTAGGCAGCCATGAAGGACCTGAGAGAGCAAACGTCATCTTCCATTGCAAACAACCTGGTCAGGATGAAGGGTTGTGTCTGAATCAGCCTCTCTGTTCATAATGTAGAGAAGATGGACACAAACAGTCCTGTTTGGAGAGCTGTTCCTGGGTGCCTATGGTTCATATACCATTCTAACTTGTGAAAGTGTCACAGGAAGTAGGAGAAGCCTCGATCTCATTGGACCCTTGGAAGCAACTGTTAGGACAAAGTGGTTGCCAAAGCAGTGACCTCATTCAGTTCCTGAAGGAAGTGACCTCACCTCACTTCCTTGGTCATGGAACTCTCGGTACTTGGGATCCAGGAAGCAAGGTACCAAGAGCCTGCCCCAGTCCCAGTCCCAGTGGGCTCACTTGTTTGGATTTACCAAGGACAGAGTCAGTCTTTCATGGTACCTACAGATATGAGGATGGCCAACTGCCAGGAAAACTCAGAAGAGGGGCCTTTCCTGAGAAAGCAGATAGTGGCTCACCGCTGGCTCCTGACAAGTTCACAGAGTTGGTGATTTCCGGGGATCATAAGTTGGCCCACCAGTCAGAAGACACTCTGGATAGTCACAGACATACTTTGTAGAAGGTGGTGCCTCTGTGGTTGTCGGTGTGGGTTTGTGGTTTTGTCTCATGTTCTGAGAATAGATAGAAAAGGCGGTTTGTTTGATTTGGAGTGAACTGTTTATAGTAAGTCGTTTGGCAAGCAAGAGTTCCTATGTCTGTGTATCCCACTGTGTCCATGGTTTTAGACATTAGAAAACAGAATGCATCAATTGTTGTGTCCTGTCTAGTAGAAAGCTTCCCAGCATTCATCCTGCCGAATTTATGAATGGATTTCATCTTGCCTTATCGATGAGCAACATGTGGTATCTTCCAAAATTCCTGCATTCTTCATGAATTCTGGCTACTCTCCAGAATAGGCTCATGGTTTTGTGTCCAAGATATGTAGCAGTTCCAAGCCCTGTGACATGGCCATGTACTGGATAGCTGAAGGGAATGTCGAGCATCTCAAAAAACTCAGATATAAGTGTGACCATGATAGTCTAAGTGGAGAAACCCTGCTTTGGGCCTTTTGCTTACCTATTGTTCTGTTGCCCTGAATGTCAGCAAGGTCTTTGCCTCAAGACATTCGTTTGTGAAGCCTGAAGAAAACAGGTTCAAATGGAAATGAATGGACATCACCTGTGGATCTTTGCTTAATTCCTTTGGAAATGGAAGTGTCTGAATCAGGCTCTTGGCCCTGTGTGAGGCCGTGGCTTAGATTCTCAACCCCTGAAGAATCTAAAGAAACATCACATGTGTGCATCCAAATCAAAAATGGCCAAAATTGCAGTTATTGTGGATGAACTCTCTCCCCATTCTCTGTGAGGTTCCTGACCTCCATCAAGTTAGAATAAGGATCCTTTGGGCCAAATCATTTCTTCAAAGCCCTAAAGAGGCTTGCCCATTGCTTGAATTTTCCCGTGACTACAATTCACATAAAGAATCCAAACTGCACAGTCAATACGCCTCAAATTGGAGAAACAGAGAAGTATTAACAGCAGGCCTATATGAACACTCCTGGTTCACAGGAGTGGTGTCCAGGCCACCCTGAATTTAGGCAAATTAGGGGCAAGAGAGATTATTTAGGAGACTGTCTTGAGCTTCGCCCCTCGTGGAAAATTCCAGCGATAGGTTATGATGAGTGTCTATATAAAAGAACATGAGGGCCATGTGGGAGTGTTTTGGTTTTAATTGTGGTTGTAAGTGTGGTGGTTGGAAGAGATGACTGGGTCCACCTTGACATGAACTCTGGTGTTTTTCCCCTTAGAGACTGAGTTCTGGAACTGACCTCAGAAAAGTATTGCCATTAATTGTGTTGGGATTTTAGGAGGCCATGCATGAGAGTCGCCCTTGGAAACTGAGATCAAGGCCCAGGGTGGCTTTCAACAGAGCACTGGGAATCACAGCCAAGATATCACATAATTTTCTTCTGAAAGACTTGGCAGCCATTGTTGAGAGTCAAAAGACACATGGACCTCACATTGTAGAACTCAATGGGCCTGGCTTCATTTGACCTTTTGGCCATTCTTTGGGAAGCATTACCTGTGAGATTTCTCCAGAGCTTTCATTGAAATGAGCTTCGTCAAGATTAATGGTTCTGGAATGAACAGAAACTCACAGTGCCTCCAACGTCATTGTTGAAATATGGCTAGAAAAATACCATGAAATTTTTGAAATTTCCATGACCAGCTGGCACAGGAGAACCTTTGGATGTCCTGTTGCTGATCATGAGTATAACAGACAGTGCCTTGATTGACTGGTTTTAATAAAAATTGTGTAAAACAGAGATGCCAATAAGTTGGAGCCTGATGATTAGTGGGCCTAGAGCATTAGTAGGCAGGTGTGTGAAAAAACATCTGTAGTGGGGCCATGTGGATCTGCCATTGGCTTCCAAATGGCGTGTGACTGACATGATGCAGCCAGCAGTCCCTTCTAAGTAAAGGCATGTTGTTATATGGAGAGGTTTCAGGGCAATGTTCAGAATCGATTTGCTATGGTCAATGGGGCAAGCTATGTGATATAGAAGCATGGTTGGTGCATTCTCCTGCAGAAATTGAAATACCACATGTGACAGAACTCCCTCCTGCACTGTGTCCCAGTTGAACTCCGTGTATTTCATGAAGCAAATACCAAACTCCCATTGTAGCAGCAAGAAACACCATGAAAATTGCAGGATGAACAAAGGCTTCACAGTCCACACAGGGAGACACTTAGAACCCAGTGGCCACAGTTTACCTACAAAGATCAAATTCAGGACTGGTGTCTCATGTTAATTGGAAAATAAGAAACTATGTTTTACAGGTCACATAGGTGCAGACCCAGCTTTGATGATCTCAGTACAAAGGAAGCTAAAGCTCCTGATAACAACATATGTTTCAAGTGCCCAACCTCAGAGGCAATTTCTCAAGAAGTCTTTAGGCCAGCAGAGCTCCATGTTTATGGAGTGTTCACCCTGTCCCTTACTTTTGGAAACTCCTGTACCACCTTCAAGGTAGTGAACTCCTTAGCATATTCCATTCCAGATAAGTATTCACTGATTTTCTAATTCTTCTCCTCTAATTATGTCTTACTTGGCGCGAACATAATGTCAAGCCATTGTTCTGGAGGAGTGGGAAGATTTTGTGTGGCACATATTTGCATACACATTGGATACATTTTCCAATTTTCCATTCGAAATACTGAATCCCTGACTCTAGCCCCTACCATACTAGACTCTGACTACTAATCGTAATATGATAGAGAATAATAACCAAAACAGAATAGAAATACAAGCAGTTCAGAGGAGGCATGGTGTATACTTGGAATTGCCTTTTGCATTATATAGGGTAGGAGTTATAAATCTAGTCATTTTTTTGTTGAAATAGTTCTCCGTGTGTTTTGAAAGTTAACAAATATGTGAATTCCTGTCTCCTTTTCTCTGTAGCCTATTCAGCACATGTAATTTTATATGCACATATAGAATTGTACCTGGTATCACACGTACATTTTTGTGAGGTGACTGACTTGGCAAATACAAATTGTGAGAAGAGATCACTCCTCCTAAATGCTGTTGGAACTGAAAATTCAACCTATGGGTAAGCCTCCTAGTTGAACAACATTATACATAAATCCATGTTCAGTATATGAATATTTTTGGGTCTGTGGATGATATGTATTTCATGATGAATTTCGATTGGCATATATATTGCTAGTTTTTAATGTCTGTGTGTGTGTGTGTGTATATATATATATATATATATATATATATATATATATATATACTCTCCAGATTTTTCAAAATATGAAATATTTGTGTCTTATTTTGCACTCCCTAAATTCATTCATATTCATGTATGTGGATTTATAATCCACTTTTTAAAAAATTATTCTCAGAAATATTCATCCACCTGATATACATATTTTTTCCTAGTACTGAAACAGTTTTCAGTAAATGGTGCATCCAAATCCTAATATTTCGGCATTGCAAGATGGCTGTGAAGACAGTGTATCACACCCAGTGTACCCTGCCACTGCGCAAGTGAATAACGAGTTAGAGGGATGAAAAACTATCTTGTTAGGATCTTACAGGAAAATGGGTGTTTACCAAAACCTAGAAGAATGATTTCCACCACCGAGGTCAGGTAATTGAGTCTCAAACACAAGCCACTTGTGCAACTGGAGATCCATTCTGATTGATCCGCGTGACCTGCCCTGTGTCTACAAATGGTGAGGCACCACCGAGAAGCGACCAGCAAGCAGGGAGAAACGTTGCTGCGGATTCTGTGGAATCCTGCTGGCTGAGCATCCACTGAGCCCCCAGCTGAATTCGGGATTTCAGACGGGGAAGTTAGCAGTACATTTCTATGCCCCAAAGCGGAAACTCCACAAAGGAAACCAACAGCCACCATCTTGGAGAGCTGAAGTAACCACCACCACTTCCTGAAAGATTGCAAGAATAAAACAGGTGTGTGTTTCTCAGCTCATCTCACATACAGAGGGGAATTCGCATAAAATATCTCCTAGGCTTTTGGGGGAGGGATAATCAGAGCAAGTCTGCATAAAGACTGGGGGAAAACTACAGGCACCTGACCTTCATCTCCCCTTCCCATCAGCGGCAAAAATGAAACTTGTCTAGCCAGTGCGGGGCGATGGGCAAGAGAAAAAATTTAAAACAATGGAGTTCCAGGGTTCCCAATAGACACCCTCCCCACCCAACAAACGGCAGACCCAGAGAACAGTTTGAGCTGCCGAGAAGCATCACTCAGGAGAAATCTGGTCTAGCAGGAGAAATCAGGACTAGCAGGATAAACCAGGTTACTAGAGGCCAGGCCCTCCTGACTGGTTGGCTGGAGAACGCCGGCCCACTGCCAGTGTGACTGGGCAACTGGAGACCACCTTCCTGCTGGCGCCAGCCCACCTGCTGACGCTATGTCTTGACGGCTGGAGAACGCGCAACTGTGTGGCTAGAGATCACCCACCAGCCGAAGACAGACCACAAGCTGCCCGCGCTACTGGGTGGCTGGAGACTGCCGGCCTGCCAGCGACCGGGAGCTGAAACCAACCAGAGACAATCCAGTCCACCCACCCAATTCGGACACTCCGGAAAGGAGCCTGGGGCCCACCACAGCAGAGAGGTGACATCACTGGAGCTCGGCCGTCAGAATTCCTTAACAGCGTAATCCACTTAAGCAGGCATAGTCTACCAACACAAAGGAGAGAAAACAGAGATATATAAACCCATAACAAATCTATAGAAGAGAGCAGAAACACAGCAATCAAATAGAGCTGGAAAATGACGTGAACATCATGAAAAAACAAGGGAAAACAAGGTGTACAAACAATGAAGGACAACTTAATACTACAGGAGAACCTAGAAGCATCAGAAACAGGGATAGGGAAAAAACTTAAGTCATACCTAACTCAGATGGAAAGGAATAAGAGAGAAGACATGAGGCAGCAAGTCTAAGCAATAAAAGTATATTTTGAAAATGAATTAAACAAACAAATTCAAATGGCAAAGAACAAGCTTTACAAGGAGATAGAGATCTTTTAAAAAAATCATACAGTAATTCTAGAAATGCAGGAAACTATAAACCAAATTAAAAACTCAAACAAGAATATTACAAATAGACTAGATCAAGTAGAAGTCAGAACATCAGATAATGAAGACAAAGTTTGTCAACTTGAAAAGAATATAGTCAACACAGAAAACATGCTTAAATCCCATGAGCAACTATTCAAGAGATATGGGATGTCATAAAAAAAAACAAAATTGGGAGTCATCGGGATAGAAGAAGGCATAGAAATTCAAACCGAATGAATGAACAACATATTAAATGAAACAATTCTAGAAAACTTCCCAGAGATGAAAGATGGAATGGATTGCCATATCCTGGAAGCCTACAGGACCTCAAACATTCAAAACCATAATAGACAAACTCCAAGACATATAATTATGAAGATAGCCAACATACAGAACAAGGAGAGAATATTAAAAGCTACGAAAGAAAGTAGGCAGATAACATTCAGGGGTAAACCAATAAGGTTAACAATTGATTTTTCATCACAGACTTTGAAAGCGAGAAGATCTTTGAACAATGTAATTCAAACACTGAAAAATAATGGATTCCAACCAAGAATACTGTATCCAACAAAATTAAGCTTCAGATTTGACAATGAAATTAAGTCCTTCCTGATAAATAAAAGCTAAAAGAATTCGCAGACAGAACAACAGCACTGCAAAGCATTTTGAGCAAAATACTACAAGAAGAGGAATTGAAAAATAGTGCCCAAAACTAACAGCGGGAGGTATCTCAGTAAAGGGGTAAGAAAAAAACCAAAAAGTAAAAACTACCCAAATTAAAATAAATAAATAAATAAACATGACTGGAAGTACAAATCATATTTCAATTGTAACCTTAAATGTTAAAAATCTAAACTCACCAATCAAGAGACATAGGCTAGTAACCTGGATCAAAAAAATAAATCCAACAATATGCTGCCTTCGGGAGACTCATATGAAAGGTAAAGACATAGACAGGCTGAAAGTGAAAGGTTGGGAAAAATCATACCACTCATATGGCCCTCGGAAGCAAGCAGGAGTGGCCATACTCATATCATATAAAATCAACTTCAAACCTACGTTAATCAAAAGGGATAAAGTAGGACACTATATATTGTTAAAAGGAACCATCCATCAACAAGACATAACAATTATCAATTGGTATGCACCAAACAATTGAGCTGCAACGCTCATAAAACAAACTTGCCTCAAGTTCAAGAGTCAAATAGACTACAACACAATAATTATGGGTGACTTCAACACACCGCTCTCGCCATTAGACAGATCCTCTATAAAAAACTGAATAAAGAAACTATAGAATTCAACAGCACAATCAATAACCTTGACATAACCGACATATATAGAATATATCAACCATCATCAAGTGGATACACTTTATTCTCAGCAGCACATGGATCCTACTCCAAGTTAGACCATATATTATGCCATTGGGCAACTCTTAGTAAATATAAAGGCGTGGAGAAAATACCATGCACCATATCTGATCATAATGGAATGAAACTGGAAATCAATGATAAAAGAAGGAAGGAAAAATCCTACATCACATATAAAATGAACAATATTCTACTGAATGATCAATGGGTTACAGAAGACATAAAGGAGGAGATAAAAATATTTTTAGAATCAAATGACAATACAGACACATCATACTGGAATCTATGGGAAACAAAGAAGGCAGTTTTAAGAGGGAAATTCATTTCTTGGAGTTCTTTCCTCAAAAAAAGAATAAAACATCAAATAAATAAACTCACAGTACACATCAAAAACCTAGAAAAGGAAGAGCAAAACAACAGCAAATGTAGTAGAAGACAAGAAATAATTAAAATTAGAGCAGAAATCAACGAAATTGAAACAAAAAAAAAACATTGAAAAAATTGATAAAACTAAAAGTTGGTTCTTTGAAAAAATAAATAAGATTTACAGGCCCTTAGCCATGCTAAGGATGAGAAGAAGAGAGACAACTGAAATTACTAACATACGGAATGAAAAAGACAATATCACAACAGACAGTACACAAATACAGAAGATAATTAGAAAGTATTTTGAAACCCTATATTCCAATAAAATAGAAGATAGTTAAAATATCGATAAATTTCTTAAGTCATACGATCTGCCCAGATTCAGTCAGGAAGACACACACAATTTAAACAGACCAAAAACAAAGGAAGAAATACAAGAAGCCATCAAAATACTACCAACCAAAAAAAGCCCTGGACCTGATGGGTATAGAGCAGAGTTCAAAAAAACCTTCAAAGAAGAATTAATACCAATGCTTTTCAAGCTATATCAAGAAATAGAAAAATAAGGAGCTCTTCCAAATTCATTCTTGGAGTACAAAATCACCCTGATCCCAAAACCAGACAAAGACACTTCAAAAAAGAAAACTACAACCAATATCTCTAATGAACTTGGATGCAAAAATTCTCAATAACATCCGTGTGAATTGAATCCAAAAGCATATCAAAATAGTTGTGCACCATGATCAAGTAGGATTTTTCCCTGGAATGCAAGGCTGGTTCAATATACGGAAATCAATAAATGCTATTCACCACATCAAT
Organism: Callospermophilus lateralis; assembly: GCF_048772815.1. NCBI lineage: Eukaryota > Metazoa > Chordata > Mammalia > Rodentia > Sciuridae > Callospermophilus > Callospermophilus lateralis. The sequence continues at coordinate 641,490 of NW_027514379.1, read as the reverse complement.
AGACTTAAGGACAAGAACCATATGATCATCTCGATAGATGTAGTAAAAACATTCGACACAGTTCAGCATCCCTTTATGTTCAAAACACTAGAAAAACTAGAAATAACAGGAACTTACCTCAACATTGTAAAAGCTATATATGCTAAACCTCAGGCTAGGATCATCCTAAATGGAGAAAACTGAAGGCATTCCCTCTGAAATCTGGAACAAGACAGGGATGCCCTCTATCACCACTTCTATTCAATTTAGTTCTTGAAATACTAGCCAGAGAAATTAGACAGACAAAAGAAATTAAAGGCATAAAAATAGGAAAAGAAGAACTTGAATTATCGCTATTTGTGAATGACATGGTAATATATTTAACAGACCCAAAAGGGTCTACAAAGAAACTGCTAGAGTTAATAAATGAAGGATATAAAACCAACACGCATAAATCAAAGGCATTCCTGTATATCAGAAACAAAACTTCTGAAATGGAAATGAGGAAAACCACTCCATTCACAATATCCTCAAAGAAAATAAGATACTTGGAAATCAACCTAACAAAAGAGGTGAAAACCACAGAACCCTAAAGAGAGAGATAGAAAAAGATCTTAGAAGATGGAAAAATGTACCCTGTTCATGGATAGGCAGAACTAAATTCATCAAAATGGCGAAATTACCCAAAGTTCTATACAGGTTTAACGCAATGCCAATCAAAATCCCAGTGGCATTTCTTGTAGAAATGATAAAGCAATCATGAAATTCATATAGAAAAACAAAAGACACAGAATAGCAAAAGAAATTCTAAGCAGGAAGTGTGAATCGGGAGGTATAGCGATACCAGAGTTCAAACTTTACTACAAAGCAATAGTAACAAAAACAGTGTGGTACTGGTACGAAAACAGGCAGGTGGACCAATGGTATAGAATGGAGGACAGAGAAACCAATCCACAAAATTACAACTTTCTTATTTTTGATAAAGTGGCTATAAACATGCAATGGATGAAGGATAGCATCTTCAACAAATGGTGCAGGGAAAATTAGAAATCCATATGCAACAAAATGAAACTGAATCCCGTTCTCTCACCATGCACAAAAGTTAAATCAAAATAGATCAAGGAGCTAGATATCAAATCAGAGACACTGCGTCTCATAGAAGAAAAAGTTGGCTACGATCTATATACTGTGGGGTCAGGCTCCAAATTCTTTAATAAGACATCAATAGCCCAAGAGTTAATAACAAGAAAAAAACAAATGGGACTTACTTAAACTAAAAAGTTTTTTTCTCAAGAAGAGAAACAATAAGAGAGGTAAATAGAGAGCCTACATCCTGGGAACAAATTTTTACCACTCACACTTCAGATAGAGCCCTAATATGCAGAATATACAAAGAACTCAAAATATTAAACAATAAGATAACAAATAACCCAATCAACAAATGGGCTGAGGACCTAATCAGACACTTCACAGAGGAGGACATACAATCAATCAACAAGTACATGAAAAAATGCTCACCATCTCTAGCAGTCTGAGAAATGCAAATCAAAACCACCTTAAGATACCATCTTACTCCAGTAAGATGAGCAGCCATTATGAAGTCAAACAACAATAAGTGTTGGCGAGGATGTGGGGAAAAGTGTCCACTTGTACACTGCTGGTGGGACTGCAAATTGGTGAGGCCAATTTTGAAAGAAGTATGGATATTCCTGGGAAAGATGGAAATGGATCCACCATTTGACCCAGCTATCACCCTTCTTGGACTGTTCCCTGAGGATCTTAAAAGAGCGTACTATAGGGATACTGCCACATCAATGATCATAGCGGCACAATTCACAATAGCTAGACTGTGGAACCAACTTAGATGCCCTTCAATAGATTAATGGATAAAAAAAATGTGGCATCTATACACAATGGAGTATTACACAGCACAAAAATGACAAAATCATAGAATTTGCAGGAAAATGGATGGCATTAGAGCATATTATGTTAAGCGAAGCTAACCAGTCCTTAAAAAACAAATGCCAAATGTCTTCTCTGATATAAAGAGAGCAAATAAGAGCAGAACAGGGAGGAAGAGCATGAGGAAAATATTAACATTAAACAAAGACGAATGGGGGGAGAGAAAGGGAGAGAGAAGGGAAAGCTTATGAAAATTGTAGGAGACCCTCAATGTTACACAAAATCGCATATAAAATGTTGTGAGGGGAAGTGCGGGGGGGAACAATGGAGAGAATTGAACAATAGCAGATGAGGTAGAGAGGGAAGATGGGAGGGGAGGAGAGGGTGGATAGTAGGGGATAGGAAAGGTAGCAGAATACAACAGTCACTAATATGCCATTATGTAAAAGTGTGAATGTGTAACCGATGTGATTCTACAATTCGTATTTGGGGAAAAAATGGGAGTTCATAACCCAATTGAGTCAAATGTATGAAAGATGATATATCTTGAGCTTTGTAATGTTTTGAACAACCAATAAAAATAAATAAATAAATAAAGGTTTAAAATTTAGTGGGAAGAAATCAGCTAAAAATGGGTTCAGATGTATTCATTTTGCTATGCAGAAACTTTGTTTTGTGTAGTTGTAAATATCACAAATTTATTTTACCAGAAAATGCACATAAATTGAGATGAAAGGATAATTCACCTATCTTCATGAAAAATTCATAGCATTTTCTACACCTTTCATACTTCATTTTTTTCGTGAATATTTTGACATGGACAAGGTCTAGTCTTAGGCTATTCTTCCAGAATACTACCTCATCTGACAAGTTCGTACAATGTGTTGGATTGTTCTTTTCATCTTTTATTTAATAGTTTCTAGCTGATAATGTGTATTTTTCTTATCTTTATTTGGACATTATCTTTGCATTTTATGTTTTACTGGGGAAGAGACTCATCAAAAGCTCTTTATTATATGTATCAACAATCAAACATTTAGAGCATGCAATTATTCTTAATTTTGCATGAAAATAAATTTGTACCATTTTTCTTATAAAGATGTAGTATTATTAATAATGTCCCTGCTGTAATAAGTAACTACTTACAAGAAGAATTAAACAATTGACTTTATATCAATTATGAACATGAAAAGTACTAAAATAAGTATTTGGCAATTAATACACAATTGATAGAAATAGAAATCACAAGAACACCATTTAAAATGTCAGTGCATATGGTCCTTAAAAAATAGGTTGTTCAAATAAAATTTCACTAATTCATAAGAGTTAATATGCCATATTACAGCTTAATGTGATATAAAACCTTAAATTATCAGTATTGATAAATAAGAATGATACCTTTTTACTTAAATATGTTTATTTGATTTTCACTGTAAGATGTTAATTATGGAAGAATTGAGAATTAAGAAAGACTTGGTCTATATTATTTCTAACAGGAAAATCAAAGTACTTTTAAATATATATGTATATATATATAATATATGTAATGCATATGCATGAATATAGATACATATGTGTAATAAATGTATTGTAATATATCTATCAGGTGATTATAATTTTTAGATTTTCTCAAGAAAAAGAATGACTATAAAAAACAGTCTTAAACTTAAATTTCATAGCATACTACTGTTTGTAATGACATGAGAGAAAAATAGATATGGAGGGGAAACGAAAAAGGAAGGGAGAGAAGGGGGAAAATGGGGAAGAAAGTGAGTAAAGAAGAGGGACATGAGTGTATGATGTTAAGATAAAAGTGGAGGGGCTGGGTTTGTGGCTCAGTGGTAACATGCTTTTCTAGCATGTGTAAGGCACATGGTTCTATTCTCAGCACCACATACAAATAAACAAAATGAAGGTCAATCAACAACTGAAAAAATAAAAAAGAAAAAAGAAGAAATATTACGAAAATTCCAAGCTTTGATGAATGTTAAATAAAAAAAATTATGTTACATAGCCTTATGTAATTTTAGACTATCCAAAATAGTCACTAAATGTTAGATTATTAGTGCTATAACTAAAAATCCATTGATCTTTCCTCTACATTCTGTGGCATGCTAGTGCTAAAATAAATTGTATTATTAATCCCCCCCAAAATCCTAATATTTCTACAGTAACTGACCCAGTTGAACATCAATGCAAGTATACATGATGTGCATTTTGACGTTCATTTTTATTCAACACTGGTACATTACTATTTCTTCAGTTTATGCACATCATAGCATATATGTCTCATCAAAATTTCGCAAATTTATAGGCATTTGTTTCACTTTCAATCACTTCCTGCTTGAGAACACATGTATTCCTCCATGTTTCTTGACTGCTCTTTTCATGAGACTTCTTTCCAAACACATTATTTTCGATTTCCATTATCACATTTGAAGCAAAACTCACAAACCCGTCACAATAAACCATAACACTAATATTACCATTAGATGTGTAACTGGTTGGAATGAATGGTTCTATATCAATATAAGATTTCTTACTTATTTTCAGATATCAATTCAATCCATTATTTAAAGTGGAACCAGTTATATTATTTATTCACAGTACAGTCTATTCACGAATTATCTCTATATTCATAGACACAGGTACACCTCTTTGTACCCCCAATACTAATTTATACGTCCTCAAAATATAGCTCCTAGAAATGGTGGAAGAAATACTCATGTCACCTGATCTACATATACATTTTATCACAGTAATATTCTGGACACAAAAAGCAAAGGTCACACTTATGATTGTACAAAACCTAAATGGAAAGTGAACATGGATTACTAAAAACATCCATGTCCAGGTTGCCTAATGCTCTCAAATGAAAATCCTATTGGTGACTACATATTTGTTTCTTCCAAAGATTATATATTGAAACTCAACCATGTTGAAAATGTCTAATCCTGTCACTCACTTTATACTTTGCCTGATTTTGTAATGTCTCTATTGATATCTGGTTTCCTACATATTTTCCCCAGTTAATCATTGTGACTTCCTCGTCACATGTGCTGATATTACATTCACTCTCTTAGCGATACCCTACTTCTAAAGAACTTTTGTTCCAAATCCTACACTCATTCTTCTTCCTAAATTTACCGAATATCTTCCTAATCCTACCAACTATCACTTTTTGACTGGATGTTCTCTTCTACATTCAATCATCCAAGGTGAAAGGTCCTATGCCATTGTATATCGATTTATCTGAAACATCTGTGCAGAATGTAATTCAACGCTAAGTATCCCAATCAAGGGACAAATGACCTTCTGGGCTTCAAATCTTACTTAGATTTCTGTTTTCGTTCAGATATTTCACCTCTATATTCTTGTAAATATCACAGGTTCCCAATACCATTATTCATGCAGCAGAATGGTTCCTAACCCATATCGAACATGTTAATAACACTAATCATACACTGTTCCCTCAATCTAACTTTGCTGAAGAGCAGCGACAGTGTTGGTCTTACAATACAAGAATGTATGGGATATTCCACCTGCTGAGAACATCAAAGGTACGTGCAGAAATGATCTCTGGAGAAGTTGTAGGCAGCTATGAAGGACCTGAGAGAGCAAAAGACATCTCCATGGCAAACAACCTGGAAGGATGAAGGAATGTGTCTGAATCAGCCTCACTCTTCTTAATGTAGAGTAGACCAAACCAGGCCTGTGTGGAAAGCTCTTCCCAGGTGAGTATGGTTGATATACCATTCTAACATATGAAATTGTCACAGGAAATAGTGGCAGCCTCCATCTCATGGAACCCTTGGAAGCAACTGTTAGGACAAAGTGGTAGCCAAGGCAGTGACCTCATTCAGTTCCTGAAAGAAGTGACCACACCTCACTTCCTTGGTGATGAAAGTCTCTGAACTTGGGATCCAGGAAGCCAGGCACCCAGAGCCATTACCAATCCCAGTCCCAGTGGTCTCACTTGTTTGAATTTAGCAAAGACAGAGTCAGTCTTTCTTCTTACCTGTTAAGGTCTGTAAACAAGTCAGATTGGCACCTGTTATTTTGCTGGAGAAATGTTAGAGTCTGTAAACAAGTCTGGATGGCGCCTGGCAAAATGCCAGAGGGAGTGGTTTGTGAAGTAACAAAAGTGAGCCATTAAGTGTGAAGATTCCTTATTGGTTGACTGCTGTATCTATTTTATGCTAATGAGATAGGCTGTGTAAAATGTATAAATATCGCTCAGATCTTACAATAAACAGCTCTCATTCCTGCTGCATCAACATACACAAGTTATTCATCACCCCAAAGGTTATTCTGCTGCAGCGGGACTGCGGCAGATGGTGGCCCGTTACGGGGAGCCCTGGGACACTCACGGGTAAGGGTCGAAAAAAGCTTTCTGTCCATAGATAGGACGGGAGCAACCTGCTCGTCCCTAGGCAGATAGGGCGATAGGAAAAATGACCATTTCGAGAAAATGGAGAAGATTGATGCAGTATGTTTGTGTCTTGTTTTGTCTTGAAATGTTGTATTGTCTTTGTGATGAAAATATGGAAGGGGTGAGAAGTAAATTGATAAGAGAAAAAGGCACCCCAGTGGAACCAAGAATAGTTAGGGCATGTGTTGATAAAAGCCCAGAAACTCTAGTCAGAAAGAAAAAGAAAGTTCAGAAGAAGAAGGATTATCAGGAAAAAAGTTGCAGCAAAAGGCTATTACTGAATACTTTTCGATACTGGAGGGTGCGTGAAATGACAAGGAGGCTGCCACCTGCCCAAGCCGATCATGGCGCAGTAAGAATTTTCCAAGAGGCAGTTGAGGGCTCTTCCCCGCCCCCCTGCCCGGGGGAGCGGATCACCACTGTGAGCCCAAATCTAGACCTGACCTGGAGGCACAGTCTCGCAGGCTTTTGCTCCCTGTGCCCAGAAGAAGTTTGAGCCCAGGACTCTCCCTGGGGCCATCTGGGGCTGCCCAGGATGCTACAGCTGGCAGAAGATGCCACTGGCATCCCTGAAGTTTGATCATTTCCAAGGCCAGTAACTACAATGGGTCTCCCACACCTGCAGGCTGATGAGTAATGAGTACTATTAAGGCTTATTTCAATTGTAAAAACCCTTGAGATAATGTACTAAAATTGTTCAGAAGGTTGTTTTCTTAGTGAAATGCTACAGGATTTTCTTTAGCCATCCGGAGTTCCTGCCTTCGTCCAAGTGCCGGTGAAAACAAAGGTGGAAGAATTTACAATGTTGCTGAGAACTGGAGGAAACTTCGGCTGAGAACCCGAGGAGACTTCGGAGCTATCGCTGTTTCTGCTACTACAACTTAAGCTAGCTGCCTGGAGAACTTACCTGGACTGTGATTTACCTGAACTCTGAGTTAATCTATTGAGACACTGCTTTATCTGGACTGAGACAACAGACTGTAATCTACAACAACTTGTAACTCGGTATCTTTGCTAACGGTGTCATTGCTGGTATAAGTTTTCCAAGGGCTTCTTGCAAGGAGCCATCAATTGGATTGGTATTGTAACATTTTGTATCCTTCCTTTCTGTTTCTAGCAGGTTATTTATGGTGTTTCTGTAAAAAACACTATGGTCCTTATTTAAATTAAACAAAAGGGGGAAATGTTAACGTCTGTAAACAAGTCAGATTGGCACCTGTTATTTTGCCAGAGAAATGTTAGAGCCTGTAAAGAAGTCTGGATGGCGCCTGGCAAAATGCCAGAGGGAGTGGTTTGTGAAGTAACAAAAGCGAGCCATTAAGTGTGGAGATTCCTTATTGTTTGACTGCTGTATCTATTTCATGCTAATTAGATAGGCTGTGTAAAATGTATAAATACCGCTCTTATTCAACAATAAACGGCTTCCAGTCCTGCTGCATCAGTCTACACAAGTTGTTCGTCACCCCCCCCCCCCCCGGTTATTTTGCCCAGCCAGCCGGGCTACGGCACTTACCTACTGATGTGAGGATGGCCAAATGCCAGGGAAGCTCTGAAGATGGTTCTTTCCTGATAAAGCAAGTATTGGCTCACTGCTGACTCCTGACTACTTCAAGAGTTGGCAAAGGAAAGCAGATTTGAGACAGAACAAGTAATTTTGGGGAACATAGTATGGCCCACCAGTCAGAGGACACTCTGGATAGTCACAGACCAACTTGGAGGAAAGAGTTGCCTTTGTGGGTGTGGTTGTGGGTTTGTGTATCCCACTGTGTCTGTGGTTATAGACATTAGAAAAGAGAATGCATCAATGGATGTGTTCTATCTAGTAGAAAGCTTCTCAGCATTCATCCTGCCAAATTTATGAATGGACTACGACTTTCCTTATGAATGGGCAATACCTGCTATCTTCCTAAGTTCCTGTTTTCTTCCTGAATTCTGGCCACTCTCAAGAATAGGCTCATGGTTTTGTGTAAAAGATATGTACCACCTCCAAACTCTGTAACATGGCCTTGTACTGGATAGATGAAGGGAATGGAGAGGAACTCAGTAAACTCAGATATCAGTGTGACCAGTAAAGTGTCAGTGGAGAAACACTGATTTGGGCCTTTTGTTTACCTATTGTTCCGTTGCCCTGAATGTCTGGAAGGTCTTTGCCTCAGTCCACTCCTTTGTGAAGCGTGAAGAAAACAGTTTTCTAATGGAAAATAATGAGCATCACCTGTGGCTCTTTGCTTAATTGCCATGGAAAGGGATGTGTCTGAATCAGCCTCTTGGCCCTGTGTGAGGCTGTGACTTAGATTCTCACCACCTGATGATTCTAAGGAAAGATCTCATGTGTGCATCCAAAACCAAAATGGAAAAAGAGCAGTCTTGTGGATGAAGTCTCTCGCCTTCCTCTGTAAGGTTCCTGATTTCCATCAAGTGAGAATAGGTATCCTTTGGTTCAAAAAGTTTTTCAAAGCCCTGCAGAGGCAAGCCCATAGGTGCTTGGATTTTCTCATGACTCTAACTCACATAAAGAATCTAAACCCCACAGACATTAGGCTCAAATTGGAGAAGCAGAGCAGTATTAATGGCAGGCCTATTTGATCACTCCTTGTTCACAGATAGGTTGTCAAGCCACCCTGACTTTAGACAAATGAGGGTAGGGAGCATATTTTGGATACTGTCTTCAGCTGCGCCCCTCATGGAAACTTCCAGCCAGAGGTAATGATGAGTGTCTATGTGGAAGTAGTTGAGAGCCATGTGGGAGTATTTTGGTTTTAATTGTGGTCATTTGTTTGGCTGATGGAAGAGATGACTGGGTCCACCTTGGCTTGAACTCTGGTGTGAGTCTTCTTAGAGACTGAGTTTGGAAATTACTGCAGAGATGTAATGCCATGAATTGTGTTGGGATTTTTGGAGGCCACACATGGTAGTGGCCTTTGGAAACTGAGATCTAGGTCCAGGGGGCTTCCCACAGAGCACTGGGAATCTGAGCCAGAATATCACATGATTTTATTCTTTAAGACTTGACAGCCATAGTTGAGAGTAAAAACACACATGGACCTCACATTGTAGACCTCAATGGGCCTGGCTTCATTTGATCTTTTGGCCACTCTTTGGGAAGTCTTGCTTGTGAGAGTTCTCCAGATGTTTCATTGAAATGGGCTTTCTCACCATTTGATGTTTCCAGAATGAATTAAATCCCACAGTGCCTCCAACCTCATCCTTGAAAAATGGCTAGATAAACATCATAAAAATTTGAAATTCCCATCACCAGGTGACACTGGATACACTTTGGATTTCCTGTTGCTGATCATGAGTGTACCAGACAGTGCCTTGATTGACTGGGTTTCATGAAAATGGTGTAGAACAGTGATGCAAATAAGTTAAAGTCTGTTGAGTAGTGGGCCTAGAGGAGTGTTTTGCAGGTCTGTGATAAAACTTCTCTGTTGGGATTATGTGGATCTGCCAAAAGGCTTGTAACTGACATGGTGCAGCCAGCAGACCCTTGTATGTAAAGGCATCTTGTTGAATGGAGAGGTTTCAGGTCAATGTTCAGAATCAGGTTGCTATGATCAAGAGGGCAAGCTATGTGGGAAAGAAGCCTGGTTGGTGCATTCTCCTGCAGACCCTGACGCACAACACGTGACAGATCTCCCTCCAGCACTGTGACCCAGTTGAATTTCTTGTATTTCCTGAAGCCAATACCAAACTCCCAGTGCAGCAGCAAGAACACCATGAAAAGTGGAGGATGACCAAATGGCCTCACAGTCCACACGGGGCCACACTTAGCCTTCAGTGGCAAGAGTTTACTTACAAAGAGAGAATTCAGCCTTGCTGCCTCACTTTCTTTGGAAAATAAGAAACCATGTTCTGCAGGTCACATAGATGGAGACCCAGCTTTGGTGGTCTCACTAGAAAGGAAGCCATAGGTCCTGACAACAACATATACTTCAAGTGGCCAACCTCAGAGGCAGGTTCTCCAGAAGTCTTTAGGCTGGCACATCTCCATATTTGTGCAATATTTACCCTGTCCCTTACTTTTGGAAACTCCTCTACCACCTCCAAGATTGTGAACTCGTAATCATGTTCCATTCCTGATATGTATTCACAGATTTTCTAACTCTTCTTCTTTTATTTTGTCTTACTTGGGGCAAAGATAGTGTCAAGGTATTGTTGTGAATGAGAGTAGGAAGATTTTGTGTAGCACATATTTGCATACACATTTGATTCATTTTCCTATTTTACATTCAAAATACTGAATCCCTGACACTAACCCATACCCTACTAGACTCTGACCACTAATCCTAATATGGTGGAGAGAAATAATGCAAACAGAATTGAAATACAAACAGTTCAGAGGAGGCATGGTGTATAGTTGGATTTGCCTTTTGCATGATAAAGTGTAGGTGTTATAAATCTAGGCAATTTTTAATTAAAATAGTTCACCATGGGTTTTTGTAGTTAACAAATACGTGAATTCCTGTCTCCCTTTCTCTGTAGCCTATTCAGCACATGTATTTTTATATGCACATATAGAATCCTACCTGGTATCACACGTACATTTTTGTGACCTGGCTGACTTGGAGATACAAATTGTGAGAAAAGATCACTCCTCCTAAACGCTGTTGGAACTGAAAATTCAACCTATATGTGAGCTTCCTAGGAGAACAACATTGTACATAAATCCATGCTCAGTACAATAAATGATTTTGCATCTGTGGATTTTATATATTTCATGATGAATATTGATTGGCTTATATATTGGTACTTTTTAATATCTCTGTGTGTGTTTTGGGTATATATATATATATATATATATATATATATATATATATACACTCTCAAGATTTTTCAAAATATGAAATATATGTGTCTTATATACACTACCGAAATTCATTCATGTTCATGTATGTGGATTTATAATAAAAATTTCACAAGATTATTCTCAGAAATATTCATTCACCTGAACTACATATTTGTTTCCTAGTACTTAAAACTAACTTCAGTGAATGGTGCATACAAATCCTAATATTTCTACAGTAATTGACCCAGTTTAACATCAATGCAATTAGATTCCTATGGGACATAGTGTGTATTTTGATGTTCATTTTTATTCAACACTGGTTCGTTAATATTTCTTCAGTTTATGCACATCATAGGATATATATTTCATCCAAAAATTCACAAATTTATATGCATTTGTTTCACTTTCAATCACTTCCTGCTTCAGAACACATGTATTCCTCCAGGTTTCTTGACTGGTCTTTTAATGAGACTTCTTTCCAAACACATTATTTTCGATTTCCATAATCACGTTTGAAGCAAATCTCACACAGTCTTTATAATAAAACATAACGCAATTATACAATTAGATGTGTAACTGGTTGGAATGAATGATTGTATATCAATATAAGTTTTTGTGTATATTTTCACATATCAATTCAATCCATTATTTAAAGTGGAAACAGTTATATTATTTATTCACAGTATTGTCAATTCATGCATTAATTCTATATTCATAGACACAGGGTACAAATCTTTGTACCGCCAATAATAATTTATACATCTTCAAAATATTGCTCCCAGAAATGGTATAAGAAATACTTATGTAACCCCATCTACATATACATTTTATCATAGTAATATTCGAGACACAAAATGCAAAGGTCAAACTTATGATTGTACCAAAGCCTAAATTGAAAGTGAGCATGGATTACTAAAAACATCCATGTTGCCTAATGTTCTCAAATGTCAATCCTATTTGTGACAACATATTTTTTTCTTCCTAAGATTATATATTCAAACTCAACCCTGTTGAAAATATCTAATCCTATCACTCAATTTATACTTTTCCTGATTTCTTAATGTCTCTATTGATATCGGCCTTCCGACATATTTTCCCCAGTTCATCATTGTGACTGACTCTTCACATGTGCTCACATTTACATACACTCTCTACCCGAAACCCTATTGCTAGAGAACTTTTTGTCCAAAACCTATACTCACTCTTCTTTCTGAAACTGAATATCTTTCTAATAATTCCAACTATCCTTTTTTGACTAGAAGTTCTCTTAAACATTCCATCATCCAACGTCCAAGGTCCTATGCCATTGTACATCGATTTATCTGAGACATCTCTGCAGAAAATAATTCAAATCTACGTATCCAAATCAAGGGCCCAATGCCCTTCTGGGCTTCAAATCTTACCTACATTTCTGTTTTCATACTAATATTTCACGTATATTTTCTTGTAAATATTGCAGGTTCCCAAACATTCCTGCAGAATGATTCCTAACTCATATCGAACATGTTATTAATCCTAACCATACACTGTTCCCTCAATCTAACTTTACAGAAGATTAGGGACAGAGTTGGTCTTTCAATAAAGGAATGTAGCAGATCTTCCACCTGCTAAGATCCTCAAAGGTCCATACAGAAATGATCCCTGGAGAAGATGTAGGCAGCTATGAAGGACGTGAGAGAGAAAAAGTCATCTCCATGTAATGGCTCACCGCTGGCTCCTAATAACCTCACAGAGTTGGCCAAGGAGTCCAGATCTGAGACAGGACAGGCCATTTCTGGGAACATAGTATGGCCCACCAGTCAGAGGACACTCCGGATAGTCACAGACCTACTTGGGGGAAGGAGGTGCCTTTGTGGGTTGGGTGTGAGTTTGTGGTCTTTTCTCATTTTCTGAGAATAGGTAGAAAAGGCAGTTTGTTCATTTTGGAGTGGATGGTTTCTAGAAAGTCGTTTGACAAAGAGTGTGTTTCTATGTCTGGGTATCCCAATGTGTTCGTGGATGAAGACATTAGAAAGAGCATGCATCAATGGATGTTTTCTGTCTAGTAGAAAGCTTCCCAGCATTCATCCTTCCCAATTTATAGATGGACTTGGCTTGCCTTCTGGATGGGCAACACCTACTGTCTTCCTAAGTTCCTGTTTTCTGCCTGAATTCTGGCCACTAACCATAATAGGCTCATGGTTATGTGTCCAAGATATGTACCACCTCCAAGCTCTGGGACATGGCCATGTACAGGATAGCTGAAGGGAATTGGAGCATCTCAGAAAACTCAGATATCAATGTGACCAGTAAAGTCTCTGTGGAGAAACCCTGCTTTGGGCCTTTTGCATACCTATTCTTCTGTTGCACTGAATAACAGGAAGGTCTTTGATTAGGCCACGCCTTTGTGAAGCCTGAAGAAAACAGTTTTCAAATGGAAATGAATGGGCATCACCTGGGGCTCTTTGCTTAATTGTTTGGAAAGGGATGTGTCTGAATTGGCCACTTGGCCCTGTGTGAGGCTGTGGCTTAGATACTTAGCACCTAACGGACCTAAAGAAACATCCCATGTGTGCACCCAAATCCAAAATGTCCAAAAAGCATTCATTGTGAACTACGCCTCTCGCCTTCCTCTGTAAGGTTCCTGATCTCCATCAAGTGAGAATAGGGATCCTTTGCATCAAATGAGTACTTCAAAGCCCTGCAGAGTCTAGCCCATTGGTGCTTGTGATTACGCATGACTCCAGTTCACATAAAGAATCTAAATCCCACAGTCAGTAAGCCTCAAATTGGAATTGTGGAGCAGTATTAAAGGCAGGGCTCTATGATCATTCCGTGTTCAAAGGAAGGGTGTACAGGAAACCCTGACTTGTGACAAATGAGGTGCAAGGGTGCTTATTTTGAACACTGTGTTGGTCTGTGCCCCTCATGGAAACCTCCAGCCAGAGGTTATTATTAGTGTCTATATGGAAGAAGATGAGTGCCATGTGGGAGTCTTTTGTTTTTAATTGTGGTCATTTGTGTGGCGGTTGGAAGAGATATCTGGTTCCTCCTGGGCTTGAACTCTGGTGTGATTTCCCTTAGAGACTGAGTTGTGGAACTGTTTTCAGAGAAGTATTGCCATGAACTGTGATGGGATTTTAGGAGGCCACACATGAGATTCGCCCTTGGAAACTGAGATCTAGGCCCAGGGTGGCTTTCCACAGAGCACAAGTAATCTCAGCCAGGATATCACAAGATTTTATTATTAAAGACTTGGCAGCCATAGTTGAGAGTCAAAACACACATGGAGCTCACATTGTAGACCTCAATGAGCCTGGCTTCATCTGACCTTTTGGCCACACTTTGGGAAGCTTTGCCTGTGATAGTTCTCCATTTCTTTTGTTCAAATGAGTTTCCTCGCCATTTAATGGTTCCTGAATGATTGGAAACCCACAGTGCCTCCAACTTCATCCTTAAAAAATAGCTAGATAAATACCACCAAATTTTTGAAATTCCCTTGACCAGGTGGCACTGGAGAACCTTTGGATTCCTGTTGCTGATCATGAGTATACCAGACAGTGCCTTGATTGACTTGGTTTCATGAAAATGGTGTAGAACAGAGATGCCAGTAAGTTGGAGCCTGCTGAGTAGTTGGCCTAGAGCAGTGGTGGGGAGGTGTCTGATATAACATCTGTGGTGAGGCCATGTTTATCTGCCATTGGCTTCCAAATGGCTTGTGACTGACATTGTGCATCCAGCAGACCCTTGTATGTAAAAGCATCTTGTTATATGGAGAGGTTTCAGGGCAATGTTCAGAATCAGGTTGCTATGGTCAATGGGGCAAGCTCTGTGGGAAAGAAGCTTGCTTGGTGCATTCTCCTGCAGACCCTGACCCACCACATGTGACAGAATTCCCTGCAGCACTTTGTCCCAGTGGAACTCCTTGTATTCCAAGAAACAAATACCAAACTTTCAGTGCAGCAGCAAGAAACACCACAAAAAGTGGAGGATGAAAAAACGGCTTTACAGTAAACATGAGGAGACACTTAGCGCGCAGTGGCTACAGTTTACCTACAAAGAGAAAATTCAGCACTGCTGCCTCATGTTCATTGGGAAATAAGAAACAATGTCCTCCAGGTCACATAGATGCAGACCCAGTTATGATGGTCTAACTAGACGGAAGCTAAATCTCCTGACAACAACATATATTTCAAGTGCCCAAACTCAGAGGCAGTTTCTCAAAAGTCTTTAGGCCAGCAGAGCTCCATGTTTGTGCAGTGCTTACCCTGTCCCTTACTTTTGGAAACTCCTATACCACCTCCAAGGATATGAACTCCTGAGCATATTCCATTCCAGATATGTATTCACAGATTTTTGTAACTCATCTCCTCTAATTGTGTCTTACTTTAAGCGAAGGTGATGTCAAGGCATTGTTCTGGATGAGAGTGGGAAGATTTTTTTGTAGCACATATTTGCATAAATATTGAATTTATTTTTCTATTTTCAATTCGAAATACTGAATCTCTGAAACTAACCCATAACCTACTAGACTCTGACTACTAATCCTAATATGATGGAGTAAAATAACCCACACAGAATAGAAATACAACCAGTTCAGAAGAGGCATGGTGTATAGTTGTACTTTCCTTTTGCATGATAAAGGGTTGGTGTTATAAATCTTGTCAATTTGTTGTTAAAATAGTTCTCTATGTGTTTTTAAAGTTAACAAATATGTGAATTCCTGTCTCCCTTTCTCTGTAGCCTATTCAGCACATGCATTTTCATATGCACATATAGAATACTACATGGTATCACACGTACATATTTGTGAGGTAACTGACTTTGCAAATACAAATTGTTAGAAGAAAACACTTCTTCTAAATGCTGTTGGAACTGAAAATTCAACCTATAGGTGAGCTTCCTAGTTGAACAACATAAATCCATATTTAGTAAAATCAATATTTTGGGATCTGTGGATGATATATATTTCATGGTGAATTTCGATTGGCATACATAATGCTACTTTGTAATGTCTGTATTTAGGTGTGTATGTATGTGTGTGTGTGTGTGTGTGTGTGTGTGTGTGTGTGTATTATATATATTATATATATATATATATATATATATAATATTCACTCTGCTGATTATTCAAAATATAAAATATATGTGTCTTATTATATATTCACTCTGCTGATTATTCAAAATATAAAATATATGTGTCTTATTATACACTAACTAAATTCATTCATATTCATGTATTTGGATTTATAATCAACGTTTG
Source organism: Callospermophilus lateralis (assembly GCF_048772815.1). Classification (NCBI taxonomy): domain Eukaryota; kingdom Metazoa; phylum Chordata; class Mammalia; order Rodentia; family Sciuridae; genus Callospermophilus; species Callospermophilus lateralis. Next base: position 625,146 of record NW_027514379.1, on the reverse strand, counting down.
AGAAGATTATTCTCAGAAATATTCATCCACCTGAAATACATGCTTGTTTCCTAGTACTGAAAACTAACTTCAGGGGATCATATTATGGCAGTGATGGGAGTTCATTACCCCCGTGTACCGCCTCACATTGCAGGAGAAGGACAAGTTAGAACGGCTAAAATCTATCTTGTTAGAAATTTCCAGGAAAATTGGTGTGCTCCAAAACCTACAGGAAGGATTTCCATTGCACAAGGATCAGCTACGGGGGCTCAAACGCCAGCGATTTGTCCTCACGGATGGTCACGCTGCTTATTCAGCAAATCACCCCACAGCTAGTGTCTGCAATGCGCGCTGGGAAAGGACGAGAGAACAACGCAAAGATATAGCCCTGTGGATTATGCGGGCTCCTGCCAGCTGTGCAATCACTGTGCTCAGTGTTGAGTTCTGGGTTTGAAACGGGGGAAGGAAGCGGTCCAATTCGGTTTTCCACACCGGTGAGAACACAGAGGAAGATAGCGGTCACCATGTTGGAGAGCTGACGTCACCATCCCTGTTTTCGACTCATCACAGCTCATTCAGATACAGAATAGGTAATTTCAGGCTGCCATTTGCCTTCATCTTGCAGACAAATTACTCAGGGTCAGTGCTGAAGAACCCACGAAAATTGCTTCTTGGATCCTGCTCCTATCAGAACATACACCGAGCCCGGAGCGGCTGAATTCCGGGTCCCGGAACTGCTCTGGCCCAGGGCTAAAGAACATGCAGAAACTGTTTCTTGGTCTGGGTCCTGCTGAATACTGTAAAGGTAAATGCCAACTGAGCCTTCATAGACAGTGGCAACAGGATTGAGACCGGGCTTGTGAGGGCCGGTCAGGACTCACTCGTTGCTTTGTTCACCCGGCAAAGGGAAAGAAATGCTGCCATTCACATGGGATACCAACATGGCAGAGATCTGATGTGATCACAAAGCGGTAGAGGAGATAACTTCATCTATACCAGCGGCGAGAGAAATAGTTGGTCTCCTGGTAAAGAAAGTGAGTCACAAACATCCGAGTCTCTCTCACTTAGTCATCAAGCCAGAGGTGCAGAGCAGAGCTGCCGCCTGTGCCTGGAACAGGCCCAGCGACCCACCGGCATGGTAGTCACGTCACCCCAATTGGAGTAGGGGCAGAGCACACCCATGCCTGCAAGGTAGGCAGACGTACGACCGACCGGCAGAACAGGCCCAGGGGCCAGTCAGAATGGTATACAGATCACCCCAATTGGAGAAGCATCACAGCCGCCAACCGCACCTGCAATGGAGACTTTTCCACTATACAAGAGCAATATAAATATATAGGGGGAAAATTTCAAAAACACAACAGTTTCACCAAGCAGAAAGAAACGCAAGCTGTATGAAAAGACAAGAAAAGAAAGGACCACAAGCAATGCAGGTCAACTCAACTTTAGAAGAGGTAATAGATGCAGCATATGGAATGTCAGATAAAGAATTCAGGATATACATGCTTCATGTGATCTGGAATCTCAAGGAAGACATTAGACAGCGAAAATCAGACAATGAAAGATCACTTCGACAATGAATTACATAAAAAAATCCAAGTAGCAAAGATCAACTATACAGTGAGATAGAGGTTATAAAAAACAAACAAACCGAAATCTTAGAAATGCAGGAAGTAATGAACCATCTTAAAAACTCAATTGAGAATACTACCATTAGAGCAGAATACTTAGAAGATAGAACATCAGACAATGAAGACAAAGTATTTCAACTCAAAAAGAACATATACAGCTCAGCAAGACTGTTAAGAAACCATGAGCAAAAGTGCAAGAAATATGGGATAACATAAAGAGACCAAACATAAGAGTCATTGGGATACAGGAAAGTATAGAGGTCCAAACCAAAGGAGTGAGCAATCTACTGAATGAAATAATAGGAGAAAAATTAATAGACTTGAAGAATGAGACAAAATCCCAAATCCTAAAAGTCTACAGGACGCCGAACATGCAATATCATAAGAGATCCACACCTAGACACATGATAATGAAGATACCCAACATACAGAATAAGGAGAGAATTTTAAAAGCTACAAGAGAAAGGAAGCAGATTATAGTTAGTGGTAAACCAACCAAGATAACAGCTGATCTTTCAACACAGACTCTGAAAGCTAGAAGATCGTTTAATAACATATTTCAAACACTGAAAGAAAATGGGTTCCAACCAATAATCATGTATCCAGTGAAATTAAGCTTCAGATGGAAGATGAAATTAAAACCTTCCACAATAAACAAAAGTGAAAAGAATTTGCAGCTAGAAAACCATCTCTTCAAAACATCCTCGGCAAAACATTACAGGAAGTGGAAATGGAAAATATCAATGAAAACCAACAGTGGAAGGTAGGACATTAAAGGGGGGAAAATAATCAAAGAGGAAAACAAACTATGTTTAGTAACATAAATAAACAAATATGGCTGGAAGAACAACCCATATCTAAATAATAACCAAAAATCTTAATGGCTTAAACTCACCAATTAAGAGACACAGGCTAGTAGAATGGATCACAAAACAAGAACCAACAAAATGCTGCCTACAGAAGACGCATTTTACAGGAAAAGACATACATAGACTCAAGGTGATACTTGGAAAAATCATATCACTCTTATGAACTGTGGAAACAAGCAGGAGTGTACATACTCATATCAAATAAAATAGATTTCAAGCCAAAGTTAATCAAAAGGGATAAAGAAGGACACTACATACTACTCAAGAAAACCATATGCCAACAAGACGTAACAATCATAAATATATATGCCCCAAACAATGGTGCAGCTTTGTTCATCAAACAAACTTTTCTCAATTTCAAGAGTCTAATAGACCACAATACAGTAATCATGAGAGACATGAACACACCTCTCTCACCACTGGACAGATCTTCCAAACAAAAGTTGAATAAGAAAAGTATAGAACTCAATAACACAATTAATAACCTAGACTTAATTGACATATATAGAATGTACAACCCATCATCAAGAAGTTACACTTTTTTCTCAGCAGAACATGGATCCTTCTCAAAAATACATCATATATTATGTCACAGGGCAACTCTTAGACAATAAAAAAGAGTAGAGATAATACCATGCATTTTATCTGATCATAATGGAATGAAACTAAAAATCAATGATATAAGAAGGAAGGAAAAATTATTCATCACTTGGAGAATGAACAATAGGTTTCTGAATGATCAATGGGTTATTGAAGACATCAAAGAGGAAATTAAAAAATTCTTAGAGGTAAATGAAAACACAGACACAATATATCGGAATCTATGAGACACATTGAAAGCAGTTCTAAGAGGAAAATTCATTGCTTGTTGTTCATTCCTTAGAAAAAGAAAAAAACCAACAAATAAATGATCTCATACATCATCTCAAAATCTTAGAAAAACAAGAGCAAACAACAGCAAAAGAAGTAGAAGGCAAGAAATAATTAAAATCAGAGCAGAAATTAATGAAATCGAAAAAAAAGAAACAATTGAAAAAATTGACAAAACAATGCATTGGTTTTTTGAAAAAATAAATAAAATCGACAGACCCTTAGCCATGCTAACAAAGAGAAGAAGAGAGAGAACTCAAATTACTACCATATGAAATGAAAAAGGAAATATAACAAGAGACACTTCAGAAATACAGAAAAAAATCAGAAATTATTTTGAATTAATATACTCCAATAAAATAGAATATAGTGAAGGCATTGATAAATTTCTTAAGTCATATGATATGCCCAGATTGAGTCAGGAGGATATAGACAACCTAAACAGTCTAATATCAATTGAGGAAATAGAAGAAACCATCAAAATACTACCAACTAAGAAAAGCCCAGGACCGGATGGGTATAGAGCATAGTTTTAAAAAACCTTTAAAGAAAAACAAAAACCAATACTTTTCAAGCTATTTCAGGAAAAATGCAAAAATCCTCAAAAAAATTCTGGCGAATCAGACACAAAATCATATATATAAAAAAAAATGTGCACCATGATCAAGTAGGATTCATTCCTGGGATGCAAGGCTGGTACAATATACAGAAATCAATAAATGTTATTCATCACATCAATAGACTTAAAAATAAGAACCATATGATCATCTCGAGAGATGCGGAAAAAGCATTCGACAAGGTACAGCATCACTTTACGTTCAAAACTCTAGAAAAACTAGGGATAACAGGATCATACCTCAATATTGTAAAAGCAATCTATGCTAATCCTCAGACCAGCATCATTCTGAATGGAGAACAATTGAAGGCATTCCCCCTAAAATCTGGAGGAAAACAATGATGCCCTCTCTCACCCCTTCTGTTCAACATAGTTCTCGAAACACTGGCCAGAGCAATTAGAAAGGCTAAAGAAATTAAAGGCATAAAAATAGGAAGAGAAGAACTCAAATTATCGCCATTTGCAAAAGACATGATTCTATACCTAGCAGACCCAAAAGGGTCTACAAAGAAACTATTAGAGGTAATAAATGAATTCAGCAAAGTGGCAGGATATTAAATCACCACGCATAAATCAAAGGCATTTTTGTATATCAGCGACAAATCCTCTGAAATGGAAATGAGGACAATCACTCCATTCACAATATCCTCAAAAAAATAAATAAAATACTTGGGAGTCAACCTAACAAAAGAGGTGAAAGATTTATACAATGAAAACTACAGAACCCTAAAGAGAGAAATAGAAGAAAATCTTAGAAGATGGAAAAATATACCCTGTTCATGGATAAGCATAACTAACATCAACAAAATGACAATATTACCAAAAGTTCTCTATAGGTTTAATGCAATGCCAATTAAAATCCCAAGGTCATTTCTTGTAGAAATAGATAAAACAATTATGAAATTCATATGGAAAAATAAAAGACCCAGAATAGCAAAAACAGCTCTAAGCAGGAAGTGTGAATCAGGCAGTATACCGATACCAGACCTCAAACTATACTACAGATCAATAGTAAAAAAATAGCATGGTACTGGTGCCAAAACAGGTGGGTGGACCAGTGGTTCAGAATAGAGGACACAGAAACCAATCCACAAAACTACAACTATCTTATATTTGATAAAGGGGCTAAAAGCATGCAGTGGAGGAAGGATAGCATCTTCAACAAATGGTGCTGGGAAAACTGGAATTCCATATGTAACAAAATGAAACTGAATCCCCTCCTCTCGCCATGCACAAGAGTTAACTCAAAATAGATCTAGGAGGTTGATATCAAATCAGAGACACTGCATCTGGTAGAAGAAAACTTTTGCCACAATCTACATACTGTGGGGTCGGGCTCCAAATTTCTCAATAGGACACCCATAGCACAAGAGTTAATCACTAGAATCAACAAATGGGACTTACGCAAACTAAATAGATTTTTCTCAGCAAAAGAAACAATAAGAGAGGTAAATAGGGAGCCTACATCCTTGGAACAAATCTTTACTCCTCACACTTCAGATAGAGCCCTAATGTCAAGAGTATACAAAGAAGTCAAAAAAATTAAACAATAAGAAAATGAATAACCCAATCAACAAATGGGCCAATGACCTGAACAGACACTTCTCAGAGGAGGACATACAATCAATCAATAAGTACATGAAAAAATGCTCACCATCTCTAGCAGTCAGAGAAAAGCAAAACAAACCCACCCTAAGATACCATCTCACTGCAGTAAGATTGGCAGCCATTATGAAGTCAAACGACAACATGTGCTGTCGAGGATGTGGGGAAAAGGGCACACCTGTACATTGCTGGTGGGACTGCAAATTAGTGCAGCCAATTTGGAAAGCAGTATGGAGATTTCTTGGAAAGCTGGGAATGGAACCACCATTTGACCTATTCCCCTTCTCGGTCTATTCCCTAAACACCTAAAAAGAGCATGCTACAGAGATACTGATAAATCGATGTTCATAGCAGCACAATTCACAATGGCAAGACTGTGGAACCAACCTAGATTCCCTTCAAAAATGAATGGATTAAAAATGTGGCATTTATATAGAATGGCTTTTGACTCACAAGGTGCAGCCAGCAGACGCTTATATGTAAAGGCAAATTGTTATATGGTTTGGTTTCAGGTAAATGTTCAGAATCAGGTTGCTATGGACACGGGGGCAAACTATGAGAGATAGAAGATTGGATGGTGCATTCTCCTGCAGACCCTGACCATACACACGTGACAGAACTCTCTCCAGCACTGTGTCCCAGTTGAACTCCTTGTATTTCGTGATGCAAATACCAAACTCCCAGTGCAGCAGCAAGAAACCCACGAAAAGTGGAGGATGACCAAATGGCTTGACAGTTCAAACGGGGAGACACTTAGGTTCCAGTGTCCACAGTTTACTTAGGAAGAGAGAATTCAGCACTATGGTCTCATGTTCATTGGAAAATAAGAAACCATGTCCTCCAGGTCACATAGATGCGGACCCATCTTTGAAGGTCTCACTACAAATGAAGCTAAAGCTCCTTACAACAAAATATATTTCAAGTGCCCAACCTCAGAGAGACTTTCTAAAGAAGTCTTTAGGCCAGCAGAGCTCCATGTGTGTGGACTGATTAACCTTTCCCTTACTTTTGGAAACTCCTTTAACACCTCCAATTTTTTGAACTACTGAGCATATTTTATTCCACATATGAATTCACAGATTTTCTAACTCTTCTCCTCTAATTGTGTTTTACTAGGGTCGAAGGTAATGACAAGGCATTGTTCTTGATGAGAGTTGGAAGATTTTTGCGTAGCATATGTTTGCGTACACATTGGATTCATTTTCCTATTTTCCATTCAAAATACTGAATCCCTGACACTAACCCATACCCTACTAGACTTTGACGATTAATCCTAATATGGTGAAGAAAAATAACCCAAAGAGTATAGAAATACAAGCAGTTCAGAGGAGGCATGGTGTATACTAGGTCTTGCCTTTTGCATGATAAAGGGTAGGTATTATAAAAATAGTCAATTTTTAATTGAAATAGTTCTACATGTATTTTTAAAGGTAACAAATATGTGACTTCCTGTCTCCTTTTCTCTGTAACCTATTCAGCACATGTATTTTTATACGCACATATAGAATCCTACCTGGTATCACACATAATTTCTTTTGAGGATACTGACTTGGAAGATAAAAATTGTGAGAAGAGATCATTCCTCCTAAACGCTGTTGGAACTGAAAATTCAACCTATGTCAGCTTCCTAGTAGAACAACATTATACATGAATCCATGTTAAGCAAAATGAATATTTTTCGATATGTGGATTATATATATTTCATGATGAAATGCGATTGGCATATATATTGCTACTTTTTAATGTCTGTGCATGTGTGTGTGTGTGTGTGTGTGTGACTCTCCAAGTTTTTTAAAATATGAAATATATGTGTATTATATACACTCCCTAAATTCATTCATGTTCATGTATGTGGATTTCTAATCAACTTTTCAGAAGATTATTCTCAGAAATATTCCTCCACCTGGAATACATATTTGTTTCCCATTACTGAAATCTGACTTCAGTTAATGGTTCATACAAATCCTAACATTTCTACATTAACTGACCCAGTTTAACATCAATGCAAGTAGATTACTATGGGACAAGATGTCTATTTTGAACTTCATTTCTATTCAACACTGCTACATTACTATTTCTTCACGTTTAGCCCATCATAGCATATATATTTCATCCACAAGTTCACAAATTTAGAGGCATTTGGTTCACTTTAAATCCCTTCCTGCTTTAGAACACATGTATTCATCCAGGTTTCTTGACTGGAATTTTTTGAGACTTCTTTCCAAACACATTATTTTCGATTTCCATAATCCTTTTGAAGAAAATCTCATACACCCTTCATGATAAACCATAACCTAATATTACCATTAGATGTATAACTGGTTGGAATGAATGATTGTATATCAATATTAGATTTCCTGTATATTTTCAGATATCAATTAAATGAATTATTTAAAGTGGAACCAGTTATATTATTTATTGACAGTATGGTCTACTCATGCATTATCTCTATATTCACAGACACAGCGTACACCTCTTTGTACCCCCAATACTAATTTATACGTCTTCTCAATATTACTCCCGGAAATGGTTGAAGAAATACTCATGTCACCTGATCTACATATACATTTTATCACAGTAATATTCTGGACAAAACTTCAAAGGTCACACTTATGATTTTACAAAGCCTAAATGGAAAGTGAACACGGATTACTAAAAACATCCATGTCCAGGTTGCCTAATGCTCTCAAATGTCATTCTTTGGTGACTACATATTTGTTTCTTCCTAAGATTATATATTCAAACTCAATCCTGTTGAAAATGTCTAATCCTAACACTCACTTTGTACTTTGCCTAATTTCCTATTGTCTTCCTTGATATTTGCTTTCCTACATTTTTTCCCTAGTTCATCTTTGTGACTGACTCTTCACATGTGCTGACATTGGCATTCACTCTCTAATCGAAACCCTGTTGCTAAAGATTTTTTTTTTCCAAATTCTATACTCACACTTCTTCCGAAAACTACCGATTATCTTCCTAATCTTACCGACTATCCCTTTTGGAGTTGATGTTCCCTTCTAAATTCAATCATCCAAGGTACAAAGTCTTATGCCATTGTATATTGATTTATCCAAGAAAACTCTGCTGAAGGTAATTCAATGCTAAGTATCCCAATCAAGGGCCCAATTCCCTTCTAGGCTTCAAATCTTACCTAGATTTCTGTTTTCATACATATATTTCACCTCTATGTTCTTATAAATATAGCAGATTCCCAATATCATTATTCATCCCTCAGAATAATTCCTAACCCAAATTGAACAAGTTATTAATGCTAACCATACACTGTTCCCTCAATCTAACTTTACAGAAGAGCGGGACAGAGTTGGTCTTACAATACAGGAATATAGGGGATCTTCCACCTGCTGAGAACCTCAAAGGTCCATGCAGATATGACCCCTGGAGAAGATATAGGCAGATATGAAGGACCAAACAAGGCCTGTGTGGAGAGCTGTTCCTGGGTGCCTATGGTTGATATACCATTCTAACTTTGTAAAAGTGTCACATGAAGTAGGGGTAGCCACCAGCACTTGTCCCCGTTGAACTCCTTGTATTTCGTTAAGCAAATACCAAACTCCCAGTGCAGCAGCAAGAAACACCACGAAAATGGAGGATAAACAAACGGCTTCACAGTCCACATGGGGAGACACTTTGCCCCCAGTGGCCACAGATTACCTACAAACAGGGAATTCAGTACTGCTGCCATATGTTCATTATTAAATAAGATACCATGTCCTCCAGGTCACATAGATGCACACCCAGCTTTGATGGTCTCACTACAAAGAAGCTATAGCTCCGGACAACAGTATAAATTTAAGTGCCCAACCTCAAAGCCAGTTTCTCAAGAAGTCTTTAGGCCAGCAGAGCTCCATGTTTGGGTTGTGTTTACAATGTCCCTTACTTTGTGAAACTCCTCCACCACATCCAAGGTTGTGAACTCCTGAGAATTTCCCATTCCAGATTGGATTTATTTTCCAATTTTCACTTCTACAGTAACTGACCTAGTTTTACATCAATGCAAGTAGATTCCTATGGAATATGATGTGTATTTTGAAGTTCATTTTTATTCAACAGTGTTACATTACTATTTCTTCAGTTTATGCACATAATAGGATATATATTTATTCCACAAGTTAGGAAGTTTATAGGCATTTGTTTCACTTTCAATCACTTTCTGCTTCAGAACACATGTATTCCTCCATGTTTCTTGACTGGTCTTCTCATGAGACTTCTTTCCAAACACATTATTTTCTATTTCCGTAATCACTTTTGAAACAAAACTCACACACCCCTCATTATAAACCATAACTCTAAGATTACCATTAGATGTATAACTCTTTGGAATGAATGATTGTATATCAATATAAGATTTCCTATATATTTTCAGATATCAATTCAGTCCATTATTTAAGTGGAACCAGTTATATTTTTTCCCAGAATCATCTATTTATGCATTATCTCTATATTCATAGACACAGCGTACACCTCTTTGTACCCCCAATACTAATTTATTCGTCTTCACAATATTGCTCCCGGAAATGGTGGAAGAAATACTCATTTCACCTGATCTACATATACATTTTATTACAGTAATATTCTGGACACCAAATGCAAAGGTCACACTTATTATTGTACCAAAGCGTAAATGGAAAGTGAGCATGGATTACTAAAAACATCCATGTCCACATTGCCTAATTCTCTCAAATATCAATCCTATTCCTGACTACATATGTGTTTCTTCCTAAGATTATATATTCAACCTGAACCCTTTGAAAATGTCTAATCCTATCACTTTATAGTTTGCCTGATTTTGTAATGTCTCTATTGATATCTGCTTTCCTACATATTTCCCAAGTTCATCATTGTGATTGACTCTTCACATGTGCTGACAAACATATTCACTCTCTAACCAAAACCCTATTGCTAAAGAACTTTTGTTCCAAATACTATACTCACTCTTCTTCCTATACCTACCGACTATCTTCCTAATCCTACCAACTATCCCTGTTTGACTGGATGTTCTCTTGTACATTCAATCATCCAAGGTAGAAGATCCTATGCCATTGATTATAGATTTATTTTAGACATCTGTGCAGAAAGTAATTCAATGCTAATTATCCCAGTCAAGCTCCCAATGCCATTCTGGGCTTCGAATCTTACCTAGATTTCTGTTTTTATAATTATATTTCACCTCTATATTCTTTTAAATATTTTAGGTTCCAAATACCATCATTCATCCAGCAGAATGATTTCTAACCCAAATCAAACATGTTGTTAACCTTAACCATTCACTGTTCCATCAATCTAACTTTACGGAAGAGCAGGGATAGAGTTGGTCTTAAAACACAGGAATGTATGAGATATTTCACCTGATGAAAACCTCAAAGGTACATGCATAAATGATCCCTGAAGAACATGAAGGCAGCTATAAAGGACCTGAGAGAGCAAAAGTCATCTTCAATGGCAAACAACCTGGTCAGGATGAAGGGTTCTGTCTGAATCAGCCTCTCTCTTCTTAATGTAGAGAAAATGGACCAAACCCAGCCTGTGTGGGTAGCTGTTCCAGGGCGCCTATTATTGATATACCATTCTAACTTGTGAAAGGGTAACAGGAAGTAGGGGCAGCCTCCTTCTCATGTGACACTTGGAAGCCACTGGTAGGACAAAGTGATTGCCAAGGCAGTAACCTCATTTAGTTCCTGAAGGAAGTGACCTCACCTCACTTCCTTGGTGATTAAAATCTCTGAACTTGGGATTCATGAAGCCAGTCACCCATATCCAGTCTCAGTACCAGTCCCATTGGTCACACTTGTTTGGATTTACCAAAGACAGAGTCAGTCTTTGTTGGTAACTACTGATGTGAGGATGGCCAAATGCCAGGAAAGCTCTGAAGAGGAGCCGTTTCTGAGAAAGCAGGTAGTGGCTCACCTCTGGCTCCTGACACCTTCACAGAGTTAGCCAAGGAGACCAGATCTGACACAGGTCAGGCCATTTCAGGGGAATATAGTATGGTCCACCAGTCAGAGGACACTCTGGATATTCACAGACCTACTTGAGTTAAGGAGGTGCCTTTGTGGGTGTGGGTGTGAGTTTGTGGTTTTGTCTAATGTTTTGAGAATAGGTAGGAAAGGCGGTTTGTTTGGATTTGAGTGGACTGTTTCTAGTAAGTCGTTTGACAAGGCGAGTGCTTCTATGTCTGTGTTTCCCACTCTGTCCGTGGTTGTAGACATTAGAAAAGACAATGCATCAAGGATGTGTCCTGTCTAGTAGAATGCTTCCCAGCATTCTTCCTGCCCGATTTAGGAATGGACTGTGGCTCGCCTTATGCATGGGAAACACCTACTAACTTTCTAAGTTCCTGTTTTCTTCCTGAATTCCGGCAAATCTCAAGAATAGGCCCATGGTTTTGAGTCCAAGATATGTACCACCTCCAAGCTCTGTGACATGGCCATGTACTTGATAGCTGTAGGGAATGGGAACATCTTAGAAAACTCAAATAACTGTGTGACCAGTAAACTCTCAGTGGAGAGACCCTGCTTTGGTTTATTTGCATACTTATGGTTATGTTGCCCTGAATGTCAAGAAGGTCTTTGCCTCAGGCCACCCCTTTGTGAAGCCTGAAGAAAACTGTTTTCAAATGGAAATAAATGGGCATAACATGTTGCTCTTTGCTTAATTGCTTTGGAAAGGGATGTGTCCGAATCAGCCTCTTGGGCCTCTGTGAGGTTGTGGCTTAGATTCTCAGCACATGATAGATCTAAAGATAGATTCCATGTGTGCAATCAAAACCAAAATGGCAAAAAAATTAGTCATTGTGGATGAGTCTCTTGCATTCCTCTGTTAGGTTCTTTACCTCCATCAAGTGTGAATAGGAATCCTTTAGGTCAAATGAGTTCTTCAAAGCCCTGCAGAGGTGCTTGTGTTTTCTCAAGACTCCAAATCACATAAAGAATTTATACCTGAGAGTCAGTAGGCCTGAAATTGGAGAAGGAGAGCAGTATTAATGGCAGACCTATTTGATCACTCCTGGTTCACAGGAAGAGTGTCCATGTCACCCTGACTTTAGGCAAATGAGGGGCAAGCAACATTATTTTGGACACTCTCTTGGGATGCATTCCGCATGGTAACCTCCAGCCAGAGGTTATGATGAATGTCTATATTTAAGAAGATGAGGGCCATGTGGGTGTATTTTGGTTTTAATTGTGGTCATTCTTGTGGCAGTTGGAAGAGATGACTGGATCCACCTGGGCTTGAACTCTGGTGTCATTCCCCTTAGAGACTGAGTTCTGGAACACACATCAAGGAAGAATTGCCATAAATTGTGTGGGGATTTTAAGAGGCCACGCATGAGAGTCGCCCTTGGAAACTGAGATTTTTGCCCACGGTGGCTTTCCACAGAGCACTGGGAATCTCAGACAGGATATCACATGATTTAATTCTGAAAGACTTGGCAGCCATATTTGATAGTCAAAACACACATGGACCTCAATTGTAGACCTCAATGGGCGTGGCTTCATGTGACCTTTTGGCCATGCTCTGGGAAGCCTTGCCTGTGAGAGTTCTCCAGAGCTTTCATTGAAATGATCTTCCTCAACATTGAATAATTCCTGAATGAATTGAAATAAACAGTGCCTCCAACTTTATCCTTGAAAATTGGCTAGATAAATACCATGAAATTTTTAAAATTCCAATAAATAGGTGGCACTGAAGAACCTTTGGATGTCCTGTTGCTGATCATGAGTGTACCAGACAGTGCCTTGATTAACTGGTTTTCATGAATGTGGTGTAGAACACAGATGCCAGTAATTTGGAGCCTGCAGAATAGTGGGCCTAGAGCAGAGGTGATTAAGTGTGTGATAAAACATCTGTGGTGGGGTCATGTGGATCTGCCATTGTCTTCCAAATGGCTTGTGACTGACATGGTGCAGCCAGCAGAACATTGTATGTAAACGCATCATGTTATATGGAGAGGTTTAAGGGCAATGTTCAGAATCAGGTTGCTATGGTCATGGAGGCAACCTATGTGGTATACAAGCCCTGTTGGTGCATTCTCCTGCAGACCCTGACCCACCACATGTGACAGAACTCCCTCTAGCACTTTGGTCAAGTTTAACTCCTTGTATTTCATGAAACAAATACAAAACTCTGAGTGCAGCAGGAGACATTATAAAAAGTGGAGGATGATGAAATGGCTTCACAGTCCACATGGGGAGACACATAGACCCCAGTGGCCATAGTTTACCTACAAAGAGAGAATTCAGCACTGCTGCTTCATGTTCATTGGAAAATTATAAACCATGTGCTCAAGGTCACAGAGATGCATAAACAGCTTTGATGGTCTTACTAGAAAAAAAGCTAAAGCTCCTGAAAACAACATATATTTCAACTGTCCATCTTAGAGGCAGTTTCTGCAGAGTCTTTAGGCTGGCAAATCTTCATGTTTGTGGAGTGTTTACATAGTCCCTTACTTTTGGAAACTCCTCTACCATCTCCAAGGTTGTGAAATCCGGAGCAGTTTTCATTTCAGGTATGAATTCAAAGATTTTCTAACTCTTTTCCTCTAATTGTGTCTTACTTGAGGTGAAAATAATGTAAAGTTATTGTTCTAAATGAGAGTGGGAAAATTTTTGTGTAACACTAATTTGCATACACATTGATCCATTTTCCAATTTTCCATTTGAAATACTGAATCCCTGACAGTAACTCATACCCTACTATACTCTGACTACTAATCCTAATATGATGGAGAATAATACCCAAACAGAATGAAAATACAAGCAGTTCAGTGGAGACATGGTGTACAGTTGGACTTCCCTTTTGCATGATTAAGGGTAGGTGTTATAAATCTACTCAATTTTTAATTGAAATAGTCCTCCATGTGTTTTTAAAGTTCACAAATATGTTGATATGTCTCCCTTTCTCTGTAGCCTACTCAGCACATGTATTTTTATATGCACATAGAGAATCCTACCTGGTATCACACGTACATTTTCATGAGTTGGCTGAATTGGCAGATACAAATTGTGAGAAGAGATCAGTCCTCCTAAACCCTGTGGGAACTGAAAATTCAAACTATGTGTGAGCTTCCCAGTAGAACAATATTATACATAAATCCATGTTCAGTATAATAAATATTTTTGCATCTGTGGATGATGTATATTACATGATGAATTATGATTAGCATGTATTTATTGATACTTTTTAATGTATATTTGTGTTTATTTAAAATATATATATATATCTCCAGATTTCTCAAAATATGAAATATATGTGTCTTATACACACTCTGTAAATTCATTCATGTTCATGTATATGGATTTATAATCAACTTTTCAGAAGATAATTCTCAGAAATATTCATCCACCTGAAATACATATTTGTTTCCCAGTACTGAAAACTAACTTCAATCAATGGTGTTTACAAATCCTAATATTTCTACAGTAACTGACCCAGTTTAACATCAATGCCAGTAGATTCCAATGGGACATGATGTCTATATTGACCTTCATTTTAATCCAACACTGGTACATTACTATTTCTTCAGTTTTTGCACATCATAGGATATGTATTTCATCCACAAGTTCACAAATATATAGGAATTTGTTTCACTTTCAAACACTTCTTGCTTCAGAACACATGTATTCCTCCATGTTACTTGACTCGTCATTTCATGAGACTTCTTTCCAAATACATTATTTTCAATTTCCATAATCAATTTCGAAGCTAAACTCACACACTCTTCATGATGAACCATAACATTAATATTAACATTAGATGTATAACTGGTTGGAATGAAAAATTGTATATCAATATAAGATTTCCTCTATATGTTCACGATTCAATTCAATCCATTATTTAAAGTTGGAACCAGTTATGTTTTTTATTCACAGTATTGTCTATTAATGCATTATCTCTATATTCATAGATACAGTGTACTCCTCTTTGTCCCTTCAATACTAATTTATACGTCTTCAAAATATTGCTCCCAGAAATGGTGGAAGAAATACTCATGTCACCTTATCTATATATAGATTTCATCTCAGGAATATTCTGGACACAAAAAGCGAAGGTCACACTCATGATTGTATCAAAGCCTAAATGCCAAGGGAGCGTGGATTACTAAAAAGAACCATGTCCAGGTTGCCTAATGCTCTCAAATGTAAATCCAATTGGTGACTACATATTTGTTTCTTCCTAAGATTATATATTCAACCTCAAACATGTTGAAAATGTCTAATCCTATCACTCACTTCATACTTTGCCTGATTTCGTAATATCTTTATTGATACCTGCTTTCATACATATTTCCCCCAGTTCATCATTGTGACTGACACTTCACATATGCTGACATTTACATTCACTCTCTACCCGAAACCCTATTGCTAAAGAACTTTTGGTCCAAATCCTATACTAACTCTTCTTTCTAAACCTACTGACTATCTTCCTAATGCTACTGACTATAGTTTTTTGACTCGATGTTCTCTTCGACAATCAATTATCCAAGGTATAAGGTCCTATGCCATTGTATATCAATTTATCTGAGACACATGTGCAGAACATAATTCAAACCTAAGTATCCCACTGAAGGGCCCAGTTCCCTTCTGGCTTCCAATCTTATCTAGATTTCTGTTTTTATACTTATATTTTACCTATATATTTTTGTAAATATCACAGGCTCCCAATACCATTATTCATCCGGCAGAAAGATTCCTAACGCAAAACAAACATGTTATTAACCCTAAACATACACTTTTCCCTCAATCTAACTTTACAGAAGAGGAGGGACAGAGTTGATCTTACAATACAGGAATGTAGGGGATCTTCCACCTGCTGAGAACATCAAAGGTATATGCAGAAATGATCCCCTGAGATGATGAAGGAAGCTATGAAGGACCTGAGAGAGCAAAAGACATCTTCCATGGCAAACTATCTGGTCAGGATGAAGGGATGTGTCTCAATCAGCCTCTACCTTCTTAATGTAGAGAAGATGGACCAAACCAGGCCTGTGTGGAGAGCTGTTCCCAGGTACCTATGGTTGGTATACCATTCTAACTGTGAAAGTGTGACAGGAAGTAGGGACAGCCTCCATCTCATGGGACTTTTAGAAGTAACTTTTAGGACAAAGTGGTTGCAAAGTCAGTGACCTCATTCAGTTCCTGAAGGAAATGACCTCACCTCACTGCCTTGGTGATGGAACTCTCTGGACGTTTGATACTGGAAGACAGGCACAAAGAGCCAGTCACAGTCCCAGTCCCAGTGGTCTCACTTGTTTTGATTTATCAAGAACAGAGTCAGTCTTTCTTAGTACCTACTGATGTGACGATGGCCAAATGACAGGAAAGCTCTGAAGAGGAGCTTTTCCTGGGAAATCAGGTAGTGGCTCACCCATGGCTCCTAACAACTTCAAAGTGTTGGCCAAGGAGACTAGATCTGATACAGGACAGGCCATTTTGGGGGAACATACAATGGCCCACCATTCCGAGGACACTCTGGATAATCACAGACTTACTTGAGCAAAGGAGGTGCCTTTGAGTGTGTGTGTGTGGGTTTGTGGTTTTGTCTCATGTTCTGAGAATAGGAAGGAAAGGCTCTTTGTTTGGATTGGTGTGGACTGTTTCCAGTAAGTCGTTTGACAAGGCGAGTGCTTCTATGTTTGTACATCCCACTCTGTCCGTGGTTGTAGACATTAGAAAAGAGAATGCATCAATGGATGTGTCCTGTCTAGTAGAAAGCTTCCAAACATTCATCCTGCCCAATTTACAAATGGACTGCAGCTTGTCTTATTGAAGGGCAACATCTGCTCTCTTACTAAGTTTCTGTTTTCTTCCTGAATTCTGGAAACTCTCCAGAATAGCCTCATGGTTTTGTGTCCAAGATATGTACCACCTCCAAGCTCTGTGATATGGTGATGTACTGGATAGCTGAAGGGAATGGCGAGCATCTAAGAAAACTCAGATATCAGTGGGACCAGGAAAGTCTCAGTGGAGAAACCCTTCTTTCGGGCTTTTGCTTACCTATTGTTCTGCTGCCCTGAATTTCAGGAAGGTTTTTACCTCAGGACACTCATTTGTGAAGCCTGAAGAAAACAGTTTTCAAATGGAAATGAATGGGCATCACCTGTGGCTCTTTGCTTAATTTCATTGGAAATGGATGTTTCTGAAACAGCCTCTTGGCCCTGTGTGAGGCTGTGGTTAGATACTCAGCACCTTATACATTCCACTTGTTCATCCAAAACCAAAATGGCCAAAAGAGCAGTCCTTGTGGATGAAGTCTCTCCCTACCTCTGTAAGGTTCCTGACCTCTATCAAGTGAGAATAGGGTGCCTTTGGGTCAAATGAGTTCTTCAAAGCCCTTCAGAGGCTAGCCCATAGGTGATTCAAATGATTCCAATTCACATGAAGATTCTAAACCCCACAGTCAGTAGTCCTCAAATTGGAGAAGCAGAGCAGTATTAACGGCAGGCCTATTTGATCAGTCATGGTTCACAGAAAGGTGTTCAGGCCACCCCAACTTTAAGCAAATGAGGGGCAAGGGAGCTTATTTTGGACACTGTCTTGGGCTGTGACCCTCATGGAAACCTCCATCCAGAGGTTAAAATGAGTGTCTATATGGAAGAAGATGATGGCCATGTGGAAGTGTTCTGGTTTTAATTGTGGTTATTAGTGTGGTTGTTGAAAAATATGACTGGCTCCACCTGGTCTTGAACTCTGGTGTGATTCCCCTTAGAGACTGAGTTCTGGAACTGATCTCAGAGAAGTATTGCCATGAGTTTTGTTGGGATTTTAGAAGGCCATGCATGAGAGTCACCATTGGAATCTGAGATCTGTGCCCAGGAAGGCTTTCCACAGAGCACAGGGAATCTCAGCCAGGTTATCACATAATTTTTTTCTGAAAGAATTAGCAGCCATAGTTGAGAGGCAAAACAGGCAAGGATTTTACATTGTAGACCTCAATGGGCCTGGCTTCATGTGACCATTTGGCAACACTTTGGGAAGCCTTGCCTGTGAGAGTTATCCAGAGCGTTCATTGAAATGGGCTTCCTCACCATTTAATGGTTACTGAATTAAATGAAACCCTCAGTGCCTACAACTTCATCCTTGAAAAATGGGCTCGATAAATACCATGAAATTTTTGAAATTCCCATGACCAGGTGGCACTGGAAAACCATTGGAGATCCTGTTGCTGATCATGAGTGTACCAGAAAGTGCCTTGATTGACTGGGTTTCACAAAAAAATTGTGTAGAACAGAGATGCCAGTAAGTTGGAACCTGCTGAGTAGTGGGCCTAAAGCAAAGGTGGGTAGGTGTGAGATAAAACATCTCTGGTGGTTTCATGTGGATCGGCCGTTGGCTTTCAAATGGTTTGTGACTGACATGATGCAGCCAGCAGACCCTTATATGAAAAGGCATCTTGTTATATGGATAGGTTTCTGGGCAATGTTCAGAATTAGGTTGATATGGTCAAGGGGGCAAGCTATGTTGGACATAAGCCTGGTTGGTGCATTCTCCTGCAGACTCTTTCCCACCACATGTGACAGAACTCCCTCCAGCACTGTGTCCCAGTTGAACTCCTTGTATTTCATGAAGCAAATACCAAACTCCCAGTGCAGCAGCAAGAATCACCACGAAAAGTAGAGTATGACCAAATGGCTTCACAGTCCACACGAAGAGACACTTATCCCCCAGTTGCCACAGTTTACCTACAAAGTGAGAATTCAGCACTGCTGCCTCATTTTCATTGGAAAATAAGATACCATGTCCTCCAGGTCACATAGATATTGACCCAGTTTTGATGCTCTCACTACATAGGATGCTAAAGCTACCGACAACAACATACATTTCAAGTGTCCCAACTCAGAGGCAGTATCTCAAGAAGTCTTTAGGCCTGCAGAGCTCCATGTTTGTGGAGTGTTTACCTTGTCTTTTATTTTTGGAAAGTCATCTACCACCTCCAAGGTTGTGAACTCCTGAGCATATTCCATTCCGGGTATGTATTCACAGATTTTCTAACTCTTATCCTCTAATTGTGTATTTCTTCCAGCGAGGGTAATATCAAGGGATTGTTCTTAATGTGAGTGGGAAGATTTTTGTGTAGCACATATCTGCAAACACATTGGGTTTACTTTCCTATTTTCCATTCGAAATACTGAATCTCTGACACTAACCCATACCCTACTAGACTCTGACTACTAATCCTTATATGATGGAGAATAGTAACCCAAACAGAATACAAACACCAGCAATTCAGAGAAGGCATGATATGTAGTTGGACATCCCTTTTGGATTATATTGTGTAGGAGTTAAAATATATATTTAATGTTTATTGACATAGTTCTCCATGTGTTTTTAAAATTAACAAATATGTGAATTCCTCTCTCCCTTTTCTGTAGCCTATTAAGCACATGTATTTTTATATGCACAAATAGAATCCTACCTGGTATCACATGTACATTCTTCTGAGGTGGCTGACATGGCAGATAAAAATTGTGAGAAGAGATCACTCCTCCTAACCTCTGTTGGAACCGAAAATTTAACCAATGGGTGAGCTTCCTAGTTGACCAACATTATGCATAAATCCATTTTCAGTAAAATGTATATTTTTGGATAAGTGGATGTTATATATTTAATGATGAATTTCGATTGGCATATATATTGCTTCTTTTTAATGTCTCTGTGTGTGTGTGTTTGTGTGTGTGTGTGTGTGTGTATATATATATATATACTCTACAGATTTTTCAAAATATGAAATATATGTGTCTTATTATACACTTCCTAAAATCATTTATATTCATGTATGAGGATTTATAATGAACTTTTCACAAGATTATTCTCAGAAATATTCATCCACCTGAAATACATAATTGTTTCCTAATACTGAAAACCTACTTCAGTGAATGGTGCATACAAATCATAATATTTTGACATTGCAAGAGGGCCGTGAATAGAGAGCATCATACCCATTGTACCGCGCCACTGCGCAGGTGACTAACGACTAAGAACGACAAAAAACTATCTTGTTAGAAACTTACAGCAAAATGGGGGTGCACTGAAACCTAGAAGAAGGATTTCTAGCACTGAGGTCCGGTAAATGAGTCCCAAACATGAGCCAACTCTGCGACCGGAGATCCTGTCTGACTGATCCGCGCGACCCGTCCAGTGGCTACAGACAGCAGGGCACCACTGAGATGCGATCAATAATCACGGAGAAACGTTGATGCAGATTCTGTGGAATTCTGCCAGTAGAGTCCCCACTGAGCCCTGGGCTGAGTTCAGGGTTTCAGATGGGGAAGGAAGTGGTACAGTTCTAACCCCCACAATAGAAACTCCACGAAGGAAACCAACGGCCACCATCTTGGTGAGCTGAAGTAACGACAGCCACTCCCCTACAGATTGCAACAATAAAACAGGTGCTGTTACTCAGCTCATTTCCCATACTTCGGGGAATTTGCATCAAATCTCTCCTAGGCTTTCTGGGGGAGAGATTATCAGAGCGAGCCTGCATAAAGACAGGGGAAAACTAGAGGCACCTGACTTTCAACTCCCCCTCCCATCAGTGGTGAAAAAAACCTGTCTAGCCAGCGCTGAGAGAGGGGCAAGCTGAAAAAAAAAATCAAAACAATAGAGTGCCGGGGTTCCCAATAGCCAACTGTGCAATCAGAGATCCGGGCTGATTGAATCATGCAGCCAGGCCTGGTGTTACAGATGGCGGGGCACCACCGAGAAGTGACCTGAAGCAGGGAGAAATGTTGCTGCGGATTCTGTGGAATCCTGCCGGCTGAGCTCCCACTGATCCCCGGGCTGAGTTTGGGAATTCAGACAGGGAAGAAAGTGGTATAGTTCTATCCCCCACAAAAGAAACTCCAAAAGGAAACCAGCGGCCACCATCTTTGAGATCTGAAGTAACCACCGCCCCTCTCCAATAGATTGCAACAATAAAACAGATGTGTGTTACTCAGCTCATCTCTCATACAGCGGGGAATTCGCATAAAATGTCTCCTAGGCTTTCCGGGGGAGGGTTAATCAGAGCAAGCCTGCATAAAGACGCAAGAAAAACTAGAGACACCTGACTTTCGACTCCCCCTACCATCAGTGGCGATAACGAAACGTGTATAGCCAGTGCTGGGGGAGGGGCAAGCGGAAAAAATCAAAACAATAGAGTGTCTGGGTTCCCAAAAGACACCCTCCACACCCAACAAACGGCAGGCACAGAGTACAGTTTGAACTGCCGAGAGGCATCACTCAGGGGAAATCTGGTCTAGAAAAAGAAACCAGGACAAGCAGGAGAAACCAAAGGACTAGAAGGCAGGCCCTTGTGACTGGGCGGCTGGAGACCGCAGGCCTGCACGTGACATTCCACCCACTGCCTGAGTGACTGGGGGGCTGAGGAATGCCCGCCCGCCGGCAACCGAGCGTGAGACTGCGTGGCTAGAGATTGCCAACCCAACGGCGACAGCCCACCTGCTGCCCGCGTGACTGGGCGGCTGGAGACCGCCTGCCTGCCAGTGACCCAGAGCTGAAACAAACCAGAGACAGTCAAGTCCCACCCCCCAATTCGGACACCTCGGCAAGGAGCCTGGGGCCCGCCAAAGCAGAGAGGTGACATCACTGGAGCTCGGCCTTCGGAATTACTTCCAAGCGGAATCCACTTTAGCAGGCATAGTTTACCAACACAAAGGAGAGACAACAGAGATATACAACACCAAAACAAATCTAAAGAATAAAGCAGAAACACAGCAATCAAATAGAGCTGGAAAGTAAAGTGAACATCATGAAAAAACAAGGGCAAAAAAGGAGTACAAACAATGCAGGACAACTTAATTCTACAGGAGGACCTTGAAGCATCAGAAACAGGGATAGGGAAAGAACTCAAGGCATACCGAACTCAGATGGAAAGGAATATTAGAGAAGACATGAGGCAGCAAGTCCAAGCAATAAAAGTATATTTTGAAAATGAATTAAACAAACAAATTCAAATGGCAAAGAATGAGCATTACCAGGAGATAGAGATCTTTAGAAAAATATTAAACAGTAATCCTAGAAATGCAGGAAAATATAAACCAAATTAAAAACTCAAACGAGAATATTACAAATAGACTAGATCAAGTAGAAGTCAGAACATCAGATAATGAAGACAAAGTTTATCAACTTGAAAAGAATTGAGTAAACATAGAAAAGATGCTTAAATCCCACCAGGAATTTATTCAAAAGATATGGGATGTCATAAAAAAACAAAAAACAAATTTAAGAGTCATCAGGATAGAAGAAGGCATAGAGATTCAAACCAAAGGAATGGACAACATATTAAATGAAATAATTCTATAAAACTTCCCAGAGATGAATGATGGATTGGATTGCCAATTCCTGGAAGCCTACAGGACCCCAAACATTCAAAACCAAAATAGACCAACTCCAAGACATATAATTATGAAGATAGCCAACATACAGAACAAGGAGAGAATATTAAAAGCTACAAGAGAAAGGAGGCAGATTACATTCAGGGGTAAACCAATTAGGTTAACAAATGATTTTTCATCACATTCGTTGAAAGTGAGAAGATCCTGGAAAAATGTAATTCAAATGCTGAAAAAAAAAAAGAATTCCAACCAAGAATACCATATAAAGCAAAGTTAAACTTCAGATTTGACAATGAAATTAAAGTCTTTCACGATAAACAAAAGCTAAAACAATTCTCAGCCAGAAAACCAGCACTGCAAAGCATTTTGTGCAAAATACTACAAGAAGAAGAGTTAAAAAATAGTGCCCAAAACTAACAGTGGGAGGTATCTCAGTAAAGCGGGAGGAAAGTAACCAAAAAAGTAAAAACTATCCAAACTAAAATATAATAAATAAATAAACATGACTGGAAGTACAAATCATATTTCAATTGTAACCTTAAATGTTAATGGCCTAATTTCACCAATCAAGAGACATGTGCTAGTGACCTGGATCAAAAAAACAAATCCAACAATATTCTGCGTTCAGAAGACTCATATGATAGGAAAAGACATACACAGGCTGAAGGTAAAAGGTTGGGAAAAATCATAACACTCACACGGCCCTCGGAAGCAAGAAGGATTTGCCATACTCATATGGAATAAAATCAACTTCAAACCTAAGTTAATCAAAAGGGATAAAGAATGACACTATATTCTGTTAAAAGGAATCATCCACCAACAAGAAAAAAACAATTATCAATTTGTATGCACCAAGCAATGGAGGTGCAACGTTCATAAAACAAACTCTCCTCAAGTTCAAGAGTCAAATAGACTACAACACAATAATTATGGGTGACGTCAACATACCACTCTCGGCATTAGAGAGATCCTCTAGACAAAAACTGAATAAAGAAACTATAGAACTCAACAGCACAATCAATAACCTAGACTTAACCGACATATATAGAATATATCAACCATCATCAAGTGGATACATGTTCTTCTCAGCAGCACATGGATACTACTCAGAGATACACCATATATAATGCCATAGGGCAATTCTTAGTAAATATAAAGGCATGGAGATTATACCGTGCACCATATATGATCATAATGGAATGAAACTGGAAATCAATGAGAAAAGAAAGAAGGAAAAATCCTACATCACATGGAAAATGAACAACAAGCTACTGAATGATCAATGGGTTACAGAAGACATAAAGAATGAGATAAAAAAAATTCTTAGAGACAAATGACAATACAGACACAACATACCGGAATCTATGGGACACAATGAAAGCAGTTTTAAGAGGGAAATTCATTTCTTGGAGTTCTTTCCTCAAAAAAAGAAAAATACAACAAATAAATGAACTTAAACTACACCTCAAAAACCTAGAAAAGGAAGAGCAAAACAACAGCAAATGTAGTAGAAGACAAGAAATAATTAAATTTAGAGCAGAAATCAATGAAATTGAAACAAAAAAAAGTTGAAAAAATTGATAAAACTAAAAGTTGGTTCTTTGAAAAAATAAATAAGATCGACAGGCCCTTAGCCATGCTAAGGAAAAGAAGAAGAAAGAGAATTCAAATTACTAACATATGGGATGAAAAAGGCAATATCACAACAGACACTACAGAAATACAGAAGATAATTAGAAAGTATTTTGAAACACTATATTCCAACAAAATAGAATATTGTGAAGATATTGATAAATTTCTTAAGTCATACGATCTGCCCAGATTGAGTCAGGAAGACACAAACAATTTAAACAGGCCAATAACAAAGGAAGAAATAGAAGAGGCAATCAAAAGACTACCAACCAAAAAAAAGCCCTGGACCGGATGGGTATACAGCGGATTTCTACAAAACCTTCAAAGAAGAATTAAAACCAATATTTTTTCAAGCTTTTTCAAGAAATAGAAAAAGAAGAAGCTCTTCCAAATTCATTCTATGAGGCCAACATCACCCTGATCCCGAAACCAGACAAAGACACTTCAAAGAAAGAATACTACAGACCAATATCTCTAATGAACTTGGATGCAAAAATTCTCAATAAAATCCTGACGAATCAAATACAAAAGCATATCAAAATAATTGTGCACCATCATCAAGAAGGATTCATCCCCGTGATGCAAGGATGGTTCAATATACGAAAATCAATAAATGCCATTCACCACATCAATAGAATTAAAGACAAGAACCATATGATCATATCGATAGATGCAGAAAAAGCACTTGACAAAGCTCTGCATCCCTTTATGTTCAAAACACTATAAATACTAGGGATAACAGGAACTTACCTCAAAATTGTAAAAGCTATATATGCTAAACCTCAGGCTAGCATCATCCTAAATGGAGAAAAACTGAAGGCATTTCTTCTAAAATCTGGAACAAGACAGGGATGCCCTTTATCACCACTTCTATTCAATTTAGTTTTGAAATACTAGCCAGAGCAATTAAACAGACCAAAGAAATTAAAGGCATAAAAATAGGAAAAGAAGAATTTAAAGTATCACTATTTGCAGATGACATGATAATATATTTAACAGACACAAAAAGGTCTACAAAGAAATGGCTAGAGTTAATAAATGAATTCAGAAATGTGGCAGGATATATAATTAACACGCATAAATCAAAGGCATTCCTGTATAACAGCAACAAAACTTCTGAAATGGAAATGAGGAAAACCACTCTATTCACAATATCCTCAAATAAAATAAGATACTTGGGAATCAACCTAACAAAAGAGGTGAAAGAATTATATAATGAAAACTACAGAACTCTAAAGAGAGAGATAGAAGAAGATCTCAGAAGATGGAAACATGTGCCCTGTTCATGAATAGGCAGATCTAACAACATAAAAATGGCAATATTACACAAAGTTCTCTACAGGTTTAATGCAATGCCAATCAAAATCCCAACGGCATTTCTTGTAGAAATAGATAAATCAATCATGAAATTCATATGGAAAAACAAAAGACCCAGAATAGCAAAAGCAACTCTAAGCAGGAAGTGTGAATCTGGAGGTATAGCGATACCAGAGTTCAAACTGTACTACAAAGCAATAGTAACAAAAACAGCATGGTACTGGTACCGAAAAAAGCAGGTGGACCAGTGGTACAGAAGAGAGGACACAGAAACCAATCCACAATATTACAACTTTCTTATATTTGATAAAGGGGCTAAAAGCATGCAATGGAGGAAGGGTAGCATCTTCAACAAATGGTGCTGGGAAAATTGGAAATCCATATGCAACAAAATGAAACTGAATTCCCTTCTCTCCCCATGCACAAAATTTAACTCAAAATGGATCAAGGATCTAGATATAAAATCAGAGACACTGCATTTCATAGAAGAAAAAGTTGGCTACGATCTACATACTGTGGGGTCGGGCTCCAAATTTCTTAATAGGACGCGCATAGCCCAAGAGTTATTAACAAGAATAAAAAAATGAGACTTACTTAAACTAAAAAGTTTTTTTTCTCTGCCAGAGAAACAATAAGAGAGGTGAATAGAGAGCCTACATCCTGGGAACAAATTTTTACCCCTCACACTTCAGATAGAGCCCTAATATCCTGAATATACAAAGAATTCAAAAAAAACTATCAATAAGATAACAAATAACCTAATCAACAAATGGGGCAAGGACCTGAAATTACACTTCACCGAGGAGGACATACAATCAATCAACAAGTACATGAAAAAATGCTCACCACATCTAGCAGTCAGAGAAATGCAAATCAAACTCACCCTAAGATACCATCTCACTCCAGTATGATTGGCAGCCATTATGAAGTCAAACAACAAGTGTTTACGAGGATGTGGGGAAAAGGGGACACTTGTACACTGCTGGTGGGACTGCAAATTGGTGAGGCCAACATGGAAAGCAGTATGGGAATTCCTGGGAAAGCTAGGAATGGATCCACCATTTGAACCAGCTATCGCCCTTCTCGGACTATTCCCTGAGGATCTTAAAAGAGTGTACTAAAGGGATACTGCCACATCAATGATCATAGTGGCACAATTCACAATAGCTAGACTGTGGAACCAACCTAGATGCAATTCAATAGATGAATGGATAAAAAAAATGTGGCATCTATACACGATGGATGCAGCACTAAAAAATGACAAAATCATAGAATTTGCAGGGAAATGATTGGCATTAAAGCAGATTATGCTAAGAGAAGCTAGCCAATCCTTAAAAAAAATGGCAAATGTCTTCTTTGATAAAAAGAGAGTCACTAAGAATAGAACAGTGAGGAAGAGCATGAGGAAAAGATTAATATTAAACAAAGATGAGTGGGAGAGAGAAAGGGAGAGAGAAGGGAAAGCATATGGAAATGGTAGTAGACCCTCATTGTTACATAAAATTACATATAAGACTTTGTGAGGGGAAAGGCGGGAACAAGAGAGAGAAGTGAAGAATAGCAGATGAGGAAGAGAGGGAAGATAGGATGGGAGGGGAGGGGGGATAGTAGGGGATAATAAAGGTACCAGAGGACAACAGTCACTAACATGACATTATGTAAAAATGTGAATGTGTAACTGATGTGATTCTGCAATTCGTATTTGGGGAAAATTGGGAGTTCATAACCCATTTGAGTCAAATGTATGAAAGATGATATATCATGAGCTTTGTAATGTTTTGAAAAACCAATAAAAATAAATAAACAAAGGTTTAAAATTGAGTGGGAAGAAATCAGCTAAAAAAGTGTTGAGATGCATTCATTTTGATAAGCAGAAAGTTTGTTTTGTGTAGTTGTAAATATCACAAATTTATTTTACCAGAAAACTGGCTTTTAAAAATGAACATATATTGAGATTAAAGGATAATCCACCTACCTTCATGAAAAATTCATATCATTTCCTATATTTTTCATATTTCATTTTTTTCGTGAATATTTTGTCATGGACCAGGTCTAGTCTTAGGCTACCTCTTCTGACAAGTTCGTACAATGTGTTGGATTGTTTTTTTCATCTTTTATTTGATAGTTTCTAGCTGATAATGTGTATTTTTCCTTATCTTTATTTGGAAATACATACCCAACTACATCTTTGCATTTTATGTTTTACTGGGGAAGAGACTCATCAAAAGCTCTTTATTATATGTATCAACAATCAAACATTTAGAGCATGCAATTATTCTTAATTTTGCATGAAAATATCTTTGTACCATTTTTCTTATAAAGATGTAGAATTATTAATACTGTCCCTACTGTAATAAGTAACTACTTACAAGAAGAATTAAACAATTGACTTTATATCAATCATGAATATGAAAATTAATAATATAAGTATTTGGCAATAAATATGCAATTGATAGAAATTAAAATCACGAGAAAGCCATTTAAAATGTCAGTGCATATGGTCCTTAAATAATAGGTTGTTCAAATGAAATTTCTCTAATTCATAAGAGTTAATATGCCATATTAGAGCTTAATGTAATATAAAAACTTAAATGATAAGTATTGATAAATAAGAATGATACCTGTTTACTTAAATATGTTTATTTGATTTTCACTGTAAGATGTTAATTCTGGAAGACTTGAAAATTAAAAAGACTTGGTCTATATGATTTCTAACTGGCTAATCAAAGTACTTTTAAATATATATGTATATATATAACATATGTAATACATATGCATGAATATAGATACATATGTATAATAAATGTATTGTAATATATCTATAGGTTATTATAATTATTAAATTTTCTCAAGAAAAAAGAATGACTATAAAAAACATTCTTAAATGTAAATTTCATAGCATATTACTGTTTGTAATGACATGAGAGAAAAACTCCAATGGAGGGAAAATGAAAAAGGAAGAGAGAGAAGGGGGAAAATGAGGAAGAAAGTGAGTAAAGAAGAGGGAGAGGAGTGTTTGATTATAAGATAAAAGTGGAGGGTCTGGGTGACTGGCTCAGTGGTAACATGCTTGGCTAGCATGTGTGAGGCACTGGGTTATATTCTCATCACAACATATAAATAAATAAACTGAGGTCGATCAACAACTGAAAAAATTAAAATAAAAGTAGAAATATTACCAAAATTCCAAGTTTTTATGAATGCTAAATAAAAAAAAATTGTTGCATAGCCTTATGTAATTTCTAGACTCCCAAAAATAGTCATTTAATGATAGATTACTAGTGCGATAACTAAAAATCCATTGCTCTTTCCTCGACATTCTGTGGCATGCTAGTGCTTAAATAAATTGTATTATAACACCAAAAAAAATTCTAATATTTCTACAGTAACTTACCCAGTTTAACATAAATGCAAGAAGATTCCCATGGGATATAATTGCATTTTGACGTTCATTTTTATTCAACAATGGTACATTACTATTTCTCCAGTTTATGCACATCATAATATGTATTTTTCATTCACAATTTAGCAAATTTATATGCATTTGTTTTACTTTCAATCATTTCCTGCTTCAGAACACATGTATTCCTCCACGTTTCTTGACTGCTCCTTTCATGAGACTTTTTCCAAAGACATTATTTTTGATTTCCATTATCATTTTTGAAGCAAAACTCACACACCCGTCATGATAAACCATAACCCTAATATTACCATTAGATGTAAAACTGGTGGGAATGAATGATTGTATATCGATATGAGATTTCTTGCATACTTTCAAATATCAATTCAATCCATTATTTAAAGTGGAACCAGTTATATTATTTAATCACAGTATGGTCTATTCATGCATTATCTCTATGTTGATAGACACAGGGTACACCTCTGTGTACCCCCAATAATAATTTGTATATCTTCAAAATTTTGCTCCCAGAAATGGTGGAAGAAATACTCATGTCAACTGATCTACATATACATTTTATCACAGTAATATTCTGGACACAAAATGCAAAGGTCACACTTAGGATTGTCCCAAAGCCTAAATGGAAAGTGAACATGGATTACTAAAAACATCCATGTCTTGGATGCCTAATTCTCTCAAATGTCAATCCTATTGGTGAGTACATATTTGTTTCTTCCCAAGATTATATATTCAACCTCAACCATGTTGAAAATGTCTAATTCTATCACTCACTTTATATTTTGTCTAATTTCCTAATGTCTCTATTGATATCTCTTTTCCTACATATTTTCCCCAGTTCATCATAGTGACTGATTCTTCACATGTGCTGACATTTACATTCACTCTTTATCCGAAACCCTATTGCTAAAGAACTTTTTGTCCAAATACTATACTCACTCTTTTTTCTAAACCTACCGACTATTTACCTAATCCTACGATTATCCCTTTTTGACTGGATGATCTCTTCAACAATCAATCATCCAAGGTACAATGTCCTATACCATTGTATATTGATTTATCTGAGACATCTGTGCAGAACATACTTCAAAGCTAAGTATCCCAATCACGGGCCCAATGCCTTTCTGGTCTTCAAATCTTACCTAGATTTCAGTTTTCATAATTATATTTTACCTGTATATTCTTATATATATTGCAGGTTCCCAATACCATTATTCATCCAGCAGAATGATTCCTAACACAAATCGAACATGTTATTAATCCTAACTATACACTGTTCCCTCAATCCAACTTTACAGAAGAGCAGGGACAGAGTTGGTCTTACAATACAGGGGTGGAGGGGATCTTCCACCTGTTGACAACCTCAAATTTCCATGCAGATATGATCCCTGGAGAAGATGCAGGCAGCTATGAAAGGCCTGAGAGAGCAAAAGTCATCTTCCATGGCAAACAACTCGGTCAGGTTGAAAGCATGTGTCTGAATCATCCTCTCTTTTCTTAATGTAGGGAAGATTGACCAAACTAGGCCTGTGTGGAGAGCTGTTCCCAGGTGCCTATGGTTTCTATACCATTCGAACTTGTGAAAGTGTCACAGGAAGTAGGGGCATCCTCCATATTATGAGACCCTAGGAAGCAAATTTTAGGACAAAGTGGTTGCAAAGGCAGTGACCACATTCAGTTCCTGAAGGAAGTGACCTCACCTCACATCCTTGTTGATGGAACTCTCCGAATTTGGGTACCAGGAAGCCAGGAATCCAGACCCAGTCCAAGCTCCAGTCACAGTGGTCTCACTTGTTTGGATTTACCAAGGACAGAGTCAGTCTTTTGTGGTACCTAGTGATGTGAGGATGGCCAAATGCCAGGAAAGTTCTGAAGACGGGCCCTTACGGAGAAAGAAGGTAGAGGCTCACTGCTGTCTCCTGACCACTTCACAGAGTTGACCCAGGAGACCAGATCTGAGACAGGACTGGCCATTTCTGGGGAACATAGTATGGCCCTCCAGTCAGAGGACACTCTGGATAGTTTCAGACCTACTTGGGGGAAGGAGGTGACTTTGTGGGTGTTTGAGTGGGATTGTGGTTTTTTTCTCATGTTCTGAGAATAGTTAGGAAAGGGGGTTTGTTTGGTTTGGAGTGAACTGTTTCTAGTTAGTCCTTTGACAAGGCGAGTGTTT
This sequence comes from Callospermophilus lateralis, assembly GCF_048772815.1. Lineage (NCBI taxonomy): Eukaryota > Metazoa > Chordata > Mammalia > Rodentia > Sciuridae > Callospermophilus > Callospermophilus lateralis. The sequence goes on along the minus strand of NW_027514379.1, from coordinate 593,686 downwards.
CTATGTCTGTGTATCCCACTGTGTCCATGGTTGTAGACATTAGAAAAGAGAATGCCTCAATGGGTGTGTTCTGTCAAAGAGAAAACTTCCAAGCATTCATCCTGCCCATTTTATAAATGGACTGTGGCTTGCCTTATCATTGGGCAACACCTACTATTTTCTTACGTTCCTGTATCCTTCCTGAATTCTGGCCACTCTCCAAAATAGGCTCATGGTTTTGTGTACAAGATATGTACCACTTCCAAGCTCTGTGACATGGCCATGTACTGGATAGCTGAAGGGAATGGCAAGAATCTCAGAAAACTCTGATATCAGTGTGACCAGTAAAGTCTCAGTGGAGAAACCCTGCTTTGGGCCTTTTGATTACCTATTGTTATGTTGCCCTGAATATCAGGAATGTCTTTTCCTCAGGCTACTCCTTCCTGAAGCCTGAAGAAAACAGTTTTCACATGGAAATGAATGGGCATTGCCTTTGTGTTTTACAATAAAACCTTCACAGAGATTAGGCTCTACTTAACTTAAAAATACTTTTAAATTGTATCTAAGTGTAAAAAGTAACATGTAACTGTACATATCTTTTTGATAACAAGTCCAATTATACAACACAAATGATACACATAAATCTCCAAAATGTTTTTATTTTAAGCCTAGAATTACCATACAACCTTAGAACACCACCATGATACAATGCTCTTTTGAAGCTTCTACCTTACACACTTGTATACCTGGAAGATATGAACACATTAACACCACAATTACATTGATGTTTTTGTATTAACCATGTTTAGCTTTTTAAAGAAATAACCTGGCATAATTTTATAAAAACAGTATTGTTTAACCAGCTGTTTAATTTTTTAAGATTACTTGCTCAAAACTTACACATATAACCAACTTACACAAACCTTTTTATTATTTACTTAAACCATTTTAATTACTTAATCATATAGACTCTCTTATCGAGAAACATATTTTCCCTCTATTAAATCTATATCTAGAAACTTTTAGTTTCTCTTTTCCATCTGTGAACCTCTTTCTGTTCACATTTTGAAACAATACTTATAAATTTCTGAATTTAAGCAGATTATTTTGTAGACATCAACATTTTATTAGGGCCTGTTTGTACACCTAGAAAACTTATAGGCCTAATTCTAAAGACATCTTTATTTTTATCTGTTTACCCAATTTGAATTGAACCATTTGAATCACGTGAATCCAAGATATTTATATCAATTTTTAAATATTTTATGAGCGCTCCTCATCTGTCAATTGTCATATCACTGCATGATATATGGACATACACACATACAGACATACCAACATACAACACGTAACACAAGTGTAACACATAACACAATAGTGAAGGCCTTGTACCTTTTTCAGGTGAAATATCCATTGCAATGTTTAAAAACTCCACAGTTGATCAAAAATAGAACTGATCAGAAAACATTAACCCATCTGCAGGATCAAGATCATGAGCTCAAAAAATAAAAAATACAGAATCTAAGAAAAAGCAAGAGTGCCAAAAAAGATGACTGGCCAGTAATTAGTAAATACCATATAATGTACTTTTTGTTTGGATCTAGTTTGAGTTCAGGTAAAAAGACACTTTTACTCCTTTTTATCTGTCTCCTGCTGAGTGCTGCAGGCTTCTTTTATTTGCATATCAACTTAAGTCCTGGCTGAGGACTTGAAAACTGTAAAGGCTGGAGTTCTGAGCAGAAACCTCATGTCTAAGGCATTTTAGCTATAAGTCATAATTTCCAGGTTTGAATGTTGAAAATTATGATGCAAGTTTAAGATGTAATTCTCAAAATTTTATATCTTTATGTTTTTCTACACTAGAAAATCTTGAGTCCCTTAGCCTCACCACAAAAAACTGAAAATATGATCATTTTTTGATAATATTAAAGCCACCATCATAAGAAGTTTCTCTAGGATCATTAAGCCACTTTCTTTGTTCTGAAGTTTCTAAAGTAGTAGTAAGCTACATTAAATTTCTTGAAAAAAATTTTAAAAACAACCACAGACTACCATTTGTATCCCAAATTAAGCTTTAAAAATTTCCAACACTGTTGCTAATTAATGTCATTTCACTAAGCCAGACCAACGTTTTAATTTAGCACGTTTTTAAAAAAATCTTACACATTGAAGGGAACAGATATCATATCATAATTTATTATCTTTGCCCAAGTTAATGCACTGGTATATCTAGTGAAATTTTCTCAGGCTACCTAGTTCAAAATTAAAACTCTTTAATTATTTTTTTTATCCGAAGTATTTAAGTTTTCTAGCATCAGCTATCTTAAATCAAACTAAACTCTTGTTTAAACCCAACTTTTATCTGTAAGATAGTGCAATGCTTTAGAAACCCATTCAGATACCAGATTGTTACAATTAAAAATATCATCTTTTAAATACAATTTCAGCCAAGATCATCCCCAAGAAACAATCTAAAATATCAACATATTACTGCATTCTTGGTCCCTTTTGTTAAGTAAACAGAGGTGGAGCAATCCTTAAAGTGCAGGTAAGGAATAAGGGAGTTCCCCACAGCAAAATGGCTCTGGCACCTGCTGGGAGTCCCTTAGCCTCACCATTTACTTACAGGATTAGTCCTTCTGGTGGTTTTACCCCAGGCACCAGGCATATTCTATATCTCCCACCTTTTCAGTAGTCAGCTTCCAAAAAATTCATCCTCTGCTTGCAATTGTTTTGAGTGCTAGGCTTCCCCAAGAGGGCAGAGTGTGGTTCATTGAAAGTCCCCACTGGTGTGTCAAAATTTATGACTGAAGGTTTGGTTCCCAACCCCAAAGCCAATTAATAAAAATTTAATAATGAGGATAGGGTTTTGAGAAAAGTTTAAGTGAGATATCAATGTTCTTAGACCCCAGGCATTTCCTTCTGCAGTGGGCGTGCTCAAGCCAACTATGGGAAGAAAAGAAATCACTGCTTCCCTAATCTCGCTTAACAAAGAGAAGAAAAGTTTATCAAAGTTCTTTAAAACACAGCTAAGAGAGGTGTAAAAGGTGAGAACAGAAAAGCTGGTGGTTCTATTGACTTTTGGTCCCTCACAGAAGAAGCTTTAGGTTAAATTTTAGCTAAAGTTATTTCCACACATCTAAGGCAGGTTGGAACTCGGGACTCTGCATCGGTCCAAACAATGCCATCACATTTAACAGAAACACAGACAAAAAGACACACAAAGACCATCATGCAGCTCCCGTTTGTTCACAACCCCAAGATCAACAATCTTGTGACTCAGGGAGAATGGAGGGAAGAGGGGGAGGAGCAGAAGGTTTGAGTTATAGGATTGTGGGCAAAGGGGTCAGATTGGAGGCAGCGACCAGGAAAGGCTTCAGGGACAGAGGCATGGAATGGCTTTGTCCCATATTGAGAGTTACTCAAACAGAGACAAGGACAAAACAAACGTAACACAAACACGGGCACACAGTTAACGTTTAACACGAGTTCAGAAGTACAGATTAGAACCCAGTAACTGGCATAACCTGATGAGTTACACCACAAAGACAGACAGTGAATTCAACCTGAGAGAAAAAAGTAGCCAGCAAGACCTGATGGGTTTGCAACAGAGTCACTTAATGAGGGCTCATCTGTCCCTCCTCACCTAATGAGGGCACTTCCATATCTCCTCACCTAATGAGTTCACATCTGTCCCTCCCCGAGTCCTTCAAGGTGTCCCTTGCAAGAACGTGGCCGGTGGCTTTAGGACACGTTTGTCCACCACTGCCAGGGGGAACTTACACGCTCTGCTGGCAGCCACTCTGCCAACCCAAACCGAAAACCGAAAAACCAAACCTGAACAAAAAGCTCTGAGCGATCACAAGGAAAAATGGAAAGAGGCGCCTTTCTTACCCTCAGAGGGGTCCGTTGGGATCTCCTTGTTCGGTGCTGCACGATTCCCGGCCAACTCACCAAAATTAAGGGTTCAGCGAATGTCGGAGGAAGAGACCACCAAGAGACCGCGGATCATTCAACAGCAAAAAGCATTTATTGAGTTCCAATCCATCATGCTGGGGCTCCGTGCTCACTCAAGAAGGGAGAGCAGCCCAGAGCCACAAGCAGGAGTTGAGCAGTGCTTAAGTACACTTTTTGTGGAGGGCGGGACTTTACATACATCACAGTCTCTTTTAAAAAATCATCATACACCACGGGAAAATCAAACAACAATTCCAAAGATGATTAGCTCATTCTTTGGTGGGAACAGGTCTGGCAGGAGTGATAGGTCAGTTCTAAAGTGGGGTACACATTGAAACTGATTGGTTTAGGCCCTGTGATGCCTATGTGCCAGGCCACAAAGGGTACTAGGTTATTAAACAATCAGGCAGTCAGGGGAAAATTTACTGGGCAGTCCGGGAATTGTCCTACAAGCTACAGGAATTTCAGGTTTTGTGTATAGCATAGGAATGAAACAATACCTGGTCCTTTACATTTTAACTCAGACCTTGCAGCTTAGAAACTTTGCAACACCCAGTCTTTTAAACTTTAAATTTTACACATTAATTTCAATTTCTTTTACACTTACAGATTACTTCTGGTTCACAACAAGGGTGTCAAAGCCACCCTGACTTTAGGCAAATGAGGGGCAAGGGAGCTTATTTTGGACACTGTTTTTGGCTGTGCCCCTCATGGCAACCTCCAGCCAGATGTTATGATGAGTGTCTTTATGGAAGATGAGTGCCATGTAGGAGTCTTGTGGTTTTAATTGTGGTCATTTGTGTGGCGGTTGAAAGAGATGACTGGGTCCACATGGGCTTGAACTCTGCTGTGATTCCTCTTAGAGACTGAGTTCTGGAACTGACCTCAGAAAAGTATTGCCATGAATTGTGTTGGGATAACAGGAGGCCACGCATGAGCATCGCCCTTGGAAACTGAGATATAGGCCCAAGATGGCTTTCCACAGAGCACTGAGAATCTCAGCCAGGATATCACATTATTTTTTTGTGAAAGACTTGGCAGCCATAATTGAGAGTCAAAACACATATGAACCTCACATTCAAGACCTCAATGGGCCTGGCTTCATGTGACCTATTGGCCACTCTTTGGGAAGCCTTGCCTTAAAGAGTTCTGCAGAGCTTTCATTGAAATCAGCTTCCTCACCATGTAATGGTTCCTGAATGAATTGATACCCACAGTGCCTCCAACTTCATCCTTGAAAAATGGCTAGATAAATACCATGAATTTTTTTGAAATTTTCATCACCAGGTGGCCCTGGAGAACCTTTGGATGTTCTATTGCTGATCATGAGTGTACCAGACAGTGCCTTGATTGACTGGGTTTCATGAAAATGTTGTAGAACAGAGTTGCTAGTGAGTTGGAGCCTCCTGAGTAGTGGGTGTAGAGCAGTGGACTATAGGTTTCTGAATAAATACCTGTGGTTTTACCACGTGGATCTGCCATTGGCTTCAAAAGACTTGTGACTGACATGGTTCAGGCCACAGATCCTTATATGTATAGGCATCTTGTTATATTGAGAGGTTTGAGGGCAATGTTCAGAATCCGGTTGCTATAGTCAAGGGGGAAAGCTATGTGGGATAGACCCCTGTTTTGAACATTCTCCTGGAGACCCTGACCAACCACACGTGACAGAACTCCCTCCAGCACTGTGTCCTTGTTGAACTACTTGTATTTCATTAAGCCAATACCAAACTCCCAGTGCCACAGTAAGAAACACCACGAAAATGGAGGATGATGACCAAATGGTTTCACAGACCACAAGGGGAGACACTTAACTACCAGTGACCACAGTTTACCTACAAAGGGAGAATTCAGAACTCCTTCCTCATGTTCATTAGAAAATAAGGAACCATTTTCTCCAGGTCACATAGATGCAGATCCAGATTTGATGGTGTCACTACAAAAGAAGCTAAATCTTCTGACAACTACATATATTTCATGTGCCCAACCTCAGAGGAAGTTTCTCAAGAAGTCTTTAGGCCAGCAGAGCTCCATGTTTGTGCAGTTTTTAACCTCTCCCTTACTTTTGGAAACTGTTCTAACACATCGAATGTTGTGAACTCCTGAGCATTTTCAGTTCCACATATGTAATCACAGGTTTTCGAACTCCTCACCACTAATTGGGTCTAACTTGGAGTGAAGTTAATGTCAAGGAATTGTTCTGGATGAGAGTGGCAAGATTTTTGTGTAGCACATACTTGCATACACATTAGATTCATTTTCCTATTTTCCATTTTAAATACTGATCCCTGACACTAACACATACCCGACTAGAATCTGAAAACTAATCCTAATATGATGGATAAAAAGAAACCTAACCGAAAAGAAATACAGGCCTTCCATAGGAGGCATGGTGTATACTTTGATTTGCCTTCTGCTTAATCAAGGGTATGTGTTATAAATCTTGTCAAATTTTCTTTGTAATATTTCTCCATGAGATATATATATATATATATATATATATATATATATATATATATATATATATATATATATATTTTTTTTTTTTCTCAAAACATGAAACATATGTGTATTATTAAACACTCCCTAAATTCATTCATGTTCCTGTATGTGGATTTATTATCAACTTTTCACAAGATTATTCTCAGAAATATTCAACCACCTGAAATACATATTTCTTTCCTAGTACTGAAAACTAACTTCAATGAATGGTGCTTACAAATCCTAATATTTCTACAGTAACTGACCCAGTTTAACATCAATGCAAGTAGATTCCTATGGGACATGATGTGTATTTTGAAGTTCATTTTTATTCAACACTGGCACATTACTATTTCTTCAGTTTATGGAAATCATAGGATATATCTTACATCCACAAGTACACAAATTTATAGACATTTGGCTCAATTTCAATCACTTTCTCCTTGAGAACACATATATTACTCCATGTTTCTTTATGGTCTATTCACTAGACTTCTTTCTAAACACATTATTTTCGATTCCATAATCATTTTTGAAGCAAAACTCACACTCTTCATGATAAACCGTAACCCTAATATTACCATTAGATATATAACTGGTTGGAATGAATGTATGTATATCAATATACGATTTGCTATATATTTTCAGATATCAATTCAATCCATTATTTAAAGTTGGAAATAGTTATATAATTTATTCACAATATTGTCTATTCATGCATCATCTCTAGATTCATCAACACAGGTTACAACAATTTGTATCCTCAGTACTAATTTATAAGTTTTCAAAATTTTGCTCCCCAAAATGGTGGAAGAAATACTCATGTCACCTGATGTACATATACATTTTATCACAGTAATATAATGGACACAGTATTGATAAATAAGAATGATACCCTTTTACTTAAATATGTTTATTTGATTTTCACTGTAAGATGTTAATTCTGGAAGACTTGAGAATTAAGAAAGATTTTGTCTATATTATTTCAAACAGACTAATCAAAGTACTTTTAAATATATATATATATATATATATATATATATATATATATATATATACATACATATATATACATACATATATATATATATATATAACATATGTAATACATATGCATGAATATAGATAATATGTATAATTAATGTATTGTAATATATCTATCAGGTGATTATAATTTTTAAATTTTCTCAAGAAAAAAGAATGACTATAAAAAACTGTCTTAAATGTAAATTTCATAGCATACTACTGTTTGTAATGACATGAGAGAAAAATACATATGGAGGGATAATGAAAAAGGAAGAGAAAGAAGGAAGAAAATGAGGAAGAAAGTGAGAAAAGAAGAGGGAGAGGAGTGTTTGATGATAAGATAAAAGTGGAGGGGCTGGGTTTGTGGCTCAGTGGTATCATGCTTGTCTACCATTTGTGAGGCACTGGGTTATATTCTCAGCACCAGATACAAATAAATAAAATGAAGGTCTATCACAAACTGAAAAAATAAAAAATAAAAAACTAGAAATATTACCATAATTCCAAGGTTTTATGAATGTTAAATAAAAAAAATGTTATATAGCCTTATGTAATTTCTACACTCCGCAAAGTAGTCATTTAATGTTAGATAATTAATGCTATAACTGAAAATCCATTGCTCTTCCCTCTACCTTCTGTGGCATGCTAGTGCTAAAATAAATTGTATTATAACACCAAAAAAAAAAATTCTAATATTTCTACAGTAACTGACCCAGATTAACATCAATGCAAGAATATTCCTATGGGATATAATGTGTATTTTGACGTTCATTTTTATTCAACACTGGAATATTACTATTTCTCCAGTTTATGCACATAATAGGATGCATATTTCATCCACAATTTAGATAATTTATACGCATTTTTTTACTTTCAATCACTTCCTGCTACAGAACACATGTATTCCTCCATGTTTCTTGACTGCTCTTTTCATGAGACTTTTTTCCAAACACATTATTTTCGATTTCCATTATCACATTTGAAGCAAAACTCACACACCCGTCATGATAAACCATAACCCTAATATTACCATTACATGTATAAGTGGTGGGAAAGAATGATTGTATATCAATATAAGATTTCTTACTTAGTTAAAGGTATCCATTCAATCCATTATTTAAAGTGGAACCAGTTATATTATTTGGTCACAGTATGGTCTATTCATGCATTACCTCTATATTGATAGACACAGGGTACACCTCTTTGTACACCCAATACTAATTTATACGTCTTCAAAATATTGCTCCCAGAAATGGTGGAAGAAATACTCATGTCAACTGATTCTACATATGCATGTTATCATAGTAATATTCAGGACACAAAATGCAAAAGTCACACGTATGATTGTACCAAAGCCTAAAAGGGAACTGAACATGGATTACTAAAAACATCCATGTCCAGGTTGCCTAATGCTCTCAAATGTCAATCCTATTGGTGACTACATATTTGTTTCTTCCTAAGATTATATATTCAATCTCAAAACTGTTGAAAATGTCTATTTTTTTTTACTCACTTTATACTTTGCCTGATTTCCTAATGTCTCTATTGATATCTGCTTTCCTACATATTTTCCCCAGTTCAACATTGTGACTGACCCTTCAAATGTGCTGACATTGACATTCACTCTCTAACCGAAACCCTATTGCTAATGAACTTTGGTCCAAATCCTATACTCACTCTTCTTCCAAAGCATACTGACTATCTTCCTGATTCTATCTACTATCCCTTTTTGAGTGGATGTTCTCTTCTACATTCAATCATCTAAGGTACAATGTCATATGCCATTGTTTATCGATTTATCTGAGATATGTATGCAGAACGTAATTCAATGCTATGTATCCCAATCAATTTCCCAATGCACTTCTGAGCTTCAAATCTTACTTAAATTTCTGTTTTTATACTTATATTTCACCTATATATCCATGTTAAGTAAAATGAATATTTTTGGATCTGTAGATGATATATATTTTATCATGAATTTTCTACTCACCTGATATACATATATATTTATCTCTGTAATATTCCAGACACAAAATACAAGGGTCACACTTATGATTGTACCAAAGCCTAAATTGAATGTGACCATGTATTACTAACATCATCCATGTCCTTGTTCCCTAACACTCTCAAATATCATTGCTATTGGTGACTACATATTTGTTTCTTCCTAACATTATATATTCAACCTCAACCCTGTTAAAAATGTATTTTCCTATCACACACTTTGAATTTTGCCTGATTTCCTAATGTCTCTATTGATAAATGCTTTCCTACACCTTTTCTCCAGTTCATCATTGTGAATGACTCTTCACATGTGCTGACATTGACATTCACTCTCTCACTGAATCCCTATTGCTAAAGAACTTTTGGTCCAAATGCTTTACTCAGTCTTCTTTTGAAACCTACCAACTATCTTCCTTACCCTACCAACTATCCCAGTTTGAGTGAATGTTCTCTTCTATATTCAATGATCCAATGTACAAGGTCCTATTACCATGATTATCTATTTAACTGAAACATCTGTGCAGAATGTAATTCAAAGCTATGTATACCAATCAAGTGCCCAATGACCTTCTGGGCTTCCAATCGTTCCTAGATTTCTGTTTTCATACTTATATTTCACCTCTATAGTCTTATAAATATCGCAGGTTCCCAATAACATTATTCATACAGCAGAACAATTCCTAACCCAAATAGAACATGTTATTAACCCTAACCATACACTGTTCCCTCAATCTAACTTTACAGAAGAGCAGGGAAAGAGTTGGTCTTACAATACAGGAATTTAGGGGATCTTCCACCTGCTGAGAACCTCAAACGTCCATGCAGAAATGATCCCTGTAGAAGATGTAGGCAGCTATGAAAGACCTGAGAGAGTAAGAGTCACCTTCCATGGCCAACGACCTGGTCAGGATGAAGGGATGTGTCTGAATCTGCCTCTCTCTTCTTAGTGTAGAGAAGATGGACCAAAACAGGCCAGTGTGGAGAGCTGTTCTGGAGTGCCTATGGATGATATACCATTCTAACTTGTGAAAGTGTCACAGGAACTAGGGGCAGCCTCCATCTAATGGGGCCTTTGGAAGCAACTATTAGGACAATGTGTTTGCCAAGGCAGTGACTTCATTTAGTTTCTGAAGGAAGTGACCTCACGTCATTTCCTTGGTGTTCGAAATCTCTGAACATGTGGTAAAGGAAGCCAGGCACCCAGAGCCAGTCCCAGTCCCAGTCCCAGTGATCTCACTTGTTTGGATTTACCAAGGACAGAGTCAGTCTTTCTTGGTACCTACTGATGTGAGGATGGCCAAATGCGAGTAAAGCTCTGAAGAGGGCCCTTTCTTGAGAAACCAGGTTGTGGCTCACCACTGGCTCCTGTCAACATCACAGAGTTGGACAAGGAGAACAGATCTGAGACAGAACAGGCCATTTCATGGAAACATAGTATGGCCCACCAGTCAGAGGACACTCCGGATAGTCACAGACCTACTTGGGGGAAGGAGGTGCATTTGTGGGTGAGGATGTGGGGTTGTGGTTTTGTCTCATGTTCTGAGAATAGGTAAGAAAGGCAGTTTGTTTGGTTTGGAGTTAATCGATTCTAGTAAGTCGTTTGAAAAGGCAAGTGTTTCTAGGTCTGTGTATCCCACTGAGTCCGTGGTTGTAGACATTAGAAAAGAGAATGCTTCAATGGATGTGTCCTGTCTAGTAGAAAGCTTCCCCAGATTCATACTTCCCATTTATGAATGTACTGTGGCTTGCATTATCGATGGGCAACCCCTGATATCTTCCTAAGTTCCTGTTTTCTTTCTGATTTCTGGCCACTTTCCAGAATAGGCTCATGGTTTTGTGTCCAAGATGTGTACCACCACCAAGCTCTGTGACATGGCCATGTACTGGATAGCTGAAGGGAATGGCAAGCATCTCAGAAAACTTAGATATCAGTGTGATCAGGTAAGTCTCAGTGGAGAAATACTGCTTTGGTACCTATTGTTCTGTTGCCCTCAATGTCAGGAAGCTTTTTGCCTCTGGCCACCCCTTTGGGAAGCCTAAAGAAAACAGTTTTCAAATGGAAATCAATGGGGATCACCTGTGACTCTTTGCTTAATTGCATTGGAAAGGGATATGTCTGAATCAGGCTCTAGGTCCTGTGTTAGGCTTTGGCTTAGATTCTCAGCACATGATGGATGTAAAGAAAATCCCATGTTTGCATCCAAAACTAAATTGGCCAAAAGAGCAGTCATTATGGAAGAAGTCTCTCGCCTTCCCCTGTAAGGTTCCTTACCTCCTTCAAGTGAGAATAGGAACCTTTGGATCAAATGAGTTCTTCAAAGCCCTTTAGAGGCTATCCCATAGGTGCTTGGGTTTTCTCCAGAATCCAAATCACATAAAGAATCTATACCTGACAGTCAGTAGGCCTCAAAATGAAGGAGCAAAGCAATATTAACAGCAGGCCTATTTGCTCACTCCTGGTTCCCCGGACGAATGTCCAGGCCACCCTGAGTTTAGGCAAATGAGGGGCAATGGAGGTTATTTTGGACACTGTCTTGGGCTGTGCCCCTCATGGAAACCTCAAGCCAGAGGTAATGATGAGTGTCCATATGGAAGAAGATGAGGGCCATGTGGGAGTGTTTTGGTTTTAATTGTGGTCATGTGTGGCCGTTGGAATAGATGACTGGGTCCACCTTGGCTTGAACTCTGTTGTGATTCCCCTTAGAGACTGAGTTGTGGACCTCACCTCAGAGAAGTATTGCCATGAATGGTGTTGGGATTTTAGGAGGATTCACATGAGAGTCACCCTTGGAAAATGAGATCTAGGCCCAGGGTGGCTGTTCACAGAGCACTGGGAATCTCAGCCAGGTTACCACATGATTTTATTCTGAAAGACTTGGCAGCCATATATGAGAGTCAAAACACACATGGATGTCACAATGTAGATCCTAATGGGCCTGGATTTATGTGATCATTTGGCCACTGTTTGGGAAGCCTTGCCTGTGAGACTTCTCCAGAGATTTCATTGAAATGAGCTTCCTAACCATGTAATAGTTCCAGAATGAAATGAAACACACAGTGCCTCCAACTTCAACCTTGAAAAATGGCTAGATAAATACCAAGAAATTTTGAAACTTCCCATGACCAGGTGGCACTGGAGAATCTTTGGATATCCTGTGGCTGATCATGAGATTACAAGACAGTGCTTTGATTGACTGGTTTTCATGAAAATGGTTCAGAACAGAGATACCAGGAAGTTGGAGCCTGCTGAGGAGTGGGCCTACAGCAGTGGTGGGCAGGTGTGTAATAAAACAACTGTGGTGGGGCCATGTGGATCTTCCATTGGCTTCCAAATGGCTTGTGACTGACATGGTGCAGCCAGCAGACCCTTGTATGTAAAGGCATCTTGTCATATGGACAGGATTCAGGGCAATGTTTAGAATCAGGTTGCTATGGTCAAGGGGGAAAGTCATGTGGGATATAAGCCTGGTTGGTGCATTCTCCTGCAGACCCTGACCTACCAAAAGTGACTGAACTCACTCACGCACCGGGTAACTGTTGAATTCTTTGTATATCATGAAGCAAATACCAAAATCCCAGTGCAGCAGCAAGAAACACCACGAAAAGTGGAGGATGACCAAATGGCCTCACAGTCCACATGTGGATACACTTATCCCCCAGTTGCCACAGTTTACCTACAAAAGAGAATTCAGCACTGCTGCCACATATTCAGTGGAAAATAAGAAACCATGTCCTCCAGGTAACATAGATGCAGACACAGCTTTGATTGTCTCACTACAATGGAAGCTAAATCTCCCGACAACAACATATATTTCAAGTGCCCAAACTCAGAGTCAGTTTCTCAAGAAGGATTTAGGGAACCAGAGCTCCATGTTTGTGGACTGTTTTCCCTGTCCCTTACTTTTGAAATCTCCTCTACCATCTTCAAGGTTGTGAACTCCTGAGCACATTCCATTCCAGATATTTATTCACAGATTTTCTAACTCTTCTCCTCTAATTGTGCCTTAGTCTCGGTGATTGTAATGTCAAGGCATCCCTTTCTCTGTAGCCTATTCAGCACATATATTTTTACATGCAATTATAGAATCTTACCTGATACCACACGTACATTCTTGTGAGGTGACTGACTTGGCAGATACAAATTGTAACAGATCACTCCTCCTAAACGCTGTTGGAACTGAAAATTCAATCTATGAGTGAGCTTCCTTGTTGAACAACATTATACATAAATCAATATTCAATAAAATAAATAAATTTGGATCTGTAGATGACATATATTTCATGGTGAATTTCAATTGGAATATATTATGCTATTTTTAATGTCTGTGTGTTTGTGTATGTATATATATATATATATATATATATATATATATATATATATATATATACACACACTCTCCAGATTTTTCAAAATATGAAATATATATCTTGTTATACACTCCCTAAACTCATTCATATTCAAGTATGTATATTTATAATCAAAATTTCACAAGAGTATTCTCAAAATTATTCATTCACCTGAAATACATATTTGTTTCCTAGTACTGAAAACTATCTTCAGTGAATGGTGCATACAAATCCTAATATTTCCACAGTAACTGAACCAGTTTAACATCAGTGCAAGTAGATTCCTATGGGACATGTTGTGCATTTTGACATTTATTTTATTCAACACTGGTACATTACTATTTCTTCAGTTTATGCTCATCATAGCAAATTTATTTCATCCAAAACTTTGCAAATTTATAGGCATTTTGTTCACTTTCAATCACTTTATTCTACAGAACACGTGTGTTCCTCCATGTTTTTGATGGGTCTTTTCATGAGACTTCTTTCCAAACACATTATTTTCGATTTCCATGATCACTTTTGAAGCAAAACTCAAAGACACTTCGTGATAAACCATAACCCTAATATTACCATTAGATGTATTGCTGGTTGGAATGAATGATGGTATATCGATATAAGATTTCTTATATATTTTCAGATATCAATTCAATCTATTATTTAAAGTGGGACCAGTTATATTATTTATTCACAATGTGGTCTATTCATGCACTATCTCTATATTCATAGACACAGTGTATACCTCTTTGTACCACCAATACTAATTTATAGGACTTCGAAATATTGCTCCCAGAAATGCTGGAAGAAATACTCATGTCACACGATCTACATATACATTTTATCTCAGTAATATTCTGGACACAAAATGCAAAGGTCACACTTATGATTGTACCAAAGCCTAAAAGAAAAGTGAACAGGGATTACTAAAAACATCCATGTCCACATTGCCTAATACTCTCAAATGTCAATCCTATTGGTGACTACATATTTGTTTCTTCCTAAGATTATATAGTCAAACTCAACCCTGTTCAAAATGTCTAATCCTATCACTCACTTTATACTTTCCCTGATTTTGTAATGTCTCTGTTATTATCTGATTTCCTACATATTTTCCAAAGTTCATCGTTGTGACTGAATCTTCATATGTGCTGACATTTACCTTCACCCTCTAACAGAAACCCTATTGCTAAAGAAGTTTTTTTTTTCCAAATCCTATACTCACTCTCCTTCCAAAACCTACCAACTATCTTCCTAATCTTACCTACTATCCCATTTTGACTCGATGTTCTCTTCCACATTCAATCATCCAATGTACAAGGTCCTATCCCAATGAATATGGATTTATCTGAGACATCTGTGCAGAAAGTAAGTCAACACTAAGTATGCCAATGAAGGGCCCAATGCCCTTCAGGGCTTCAAATCTTAGATTTCTGTTTTCATACATATATTTCACCTACATATTCTTATAAATATTGTAGGTTCCCAATAACATTATTCATCCAGCAGAATAGTTCCTAACACAGATTGAACATGTTATTAACCCTAACCATACACTCTTCCCTCAATCTAACTTTACAGAAGAGCAGGGACAGAGTTGGTCTTACAAGACAGAAATTAAGGGATCTTTCACCTGCTGAGAACCTCAAAGGTCATTAAAGAAATGATCCCTGGAGAAGATGTAGGCAGCTATTAAGGACCTCAGAGAGCAAAAGTCATCTTCCATGGCAAACAACCTGGTCAGGATGAAGGGTTGTGTCGGAATCAGCCTCTCTCTTCTTAATGTAAAGAAGATGCAGCAAACCAGGGCTGTGTGGAGAGCTGTTCCTGGGTGCCTATGGTTGTATACCATTCTAACTTGTGAAAATGTCAGAGTAAGTAGGTGCAGCCTCCATCTCATGGGACCCTTGGAAGCAACTGTTAGGACAAAGTGGTTGCCAAGGTAGGGACCTCATTCAGTTCCTGAAGGAAGTGACCTCACCTCACTTCCTTGGTGATGGCATTCTCTGAACTTGGGATCCAGGTAGCCAGGCATCCAGAGCCAGTCCCAGTCCCAGTCCCAGTGGTCAAAATTTTTCGGATTTACCAAAGACAGAGTCAGTCTTTCTTGGTACCTACTTATGTGAGGATGGCCAAATGCCAGGAAGGTCTGAAGAGGGGCCTTTCCTGAGAAAGCAGATAGTGGCTCACCACTGGCTCCTTACAGCTTCACAAAGTTTGCCACAGAGACTAGATCTGAGACAGGACAGCCCATTATGAGGGAATTTATTATGGCCCACTATCAAACGACACTCCATATTGTCACAGACGTACTTGGGGGTCTGTGTGGGTGTGGGTGTGGGTATTTGTTTGTGGTTTTGTCTCATGTTCTGAGAATAGGTAAGAAAGTCGGTTTGTTTGGTTTGGTGTGAACCGATTCTAGTAAGTCGTTTGACAAGGCTAGTCTTTCTATATCTGTGTATCCCACTGTGTCCATGATTGTAGACAATAGAAAAGAGAATGCATAAATACATGTGTCCTTTCTAGTAGAAATCTTCCCAGCATTCATTCTGCCCAATTTATGAATGGTCTGCGGCTTGCCTAATGGATGGGCAACACCTAATATCTTCTTAAGTTCCTGTTCTCTACCTGATTTATGGGCAATCTCCAGAATACGCTCATGGTATTGTGTCCAAGATATGTACCACCTCCATGCTCTGTGATACGGCCATGCACTAGAGAGCTGAAGGAAATGATGAGCATCTCAGAAAACTCAGATATCAGTGTGACCAGGAAAGTCTCAGTGGAGAAACCCCGCTTTGGGCCTTTTGCTTACATATCCTTCTGTTGCCCTGAATGTCAGGAAGGTCTTTGCCTCAGGCTATGCCTTTTTGAAGCCTGAAGAAAACAGTTTTCAAATGGAAATGTATGGACATTACCTGTGGCTCTTTCTTAATTGCTTTGGAAAGGGATATGTCTGAATTAGCCTCTTGGCCCTGTGTGAGGCTGTGGCTTAGATTCTCAGCACCTGATGGATCTAATGAAAAATCCCATGTGTGCATCCAAATCAAAAAGCCAAAAGAGCAGTAATTTTGGACGAAGTCTCTCACCTTCCTCTGTAAGGGTTCTGACTTCCATCATTGAGAATACAGATCCTTTGCGTCAAATGAGTTCTTCAAAGCCCTGCAGACACTAGACCATAGGTTCTTGGGTTTTCTCATGACTCCAATTAACATAAAGAATCTAAACCCCACAGTCAGTAGGCCTCAAAATCGAGAATAAGAGCAATATTAACGGCAGGCCTCTTTGAACACTCCTGGTTCACAGGAAGGATGTCCCAGCCACACTGACTTTAGGCAAATGGATGCAAGGGAGCTTATTTTGGACACTGTCTTGGGCTGTGCCCCTCATGGAAACCTCCAGCCAGAGGTTATGATGAGTGTCTATATGGAAGAAAATGAGGGCCATGTGGGAGTGTCTTGACTTTAATTGCGGTCATTTGTGTGGCGCTTGGAATAGATGACTGGGTCCACCTGGGCTTGAACACTGGTGTGATTCTCCTTAGAGACTGAGTTCTGGAACTTACCTCAAAGAAGTATTGCCTTATATTGTGTTGGGATTTTAGGAGGCCACACATGAGAGTCGCCCTTGGAAAGTGAGATCTGGGCCCAGGTTGGCTTTCCACAGAGCACTGGGAATCTCGGGAAGGATATCACATGATTTTATTCTTAAAGACTTGGCAGCCATAGTTGCAAGTCAAAACACACATGGACCTCAAATTTTAGACCTCAGTAGGTCTGGCTTCATGGGACCTTTTGGCCTGTCTTTGGGAAGCCTTGCGTGTGATAGTTCTCCAGAGCTTTCAATGAAATGAGCTTCCTCTCCATTTAATCATTCCTGAATAAATTGAAACCCACAGTGCCTCCAAGTTCACCCTTGAAAAATGGCTAGATAAACACCTTTAAATTTTTGACATTCCCATGACCAGGTGGCCATGGAGAACCTTTGGATGTCCTATTGATGACCATCAGTGTTCCAGACAGTGCCTTGATTGACTGGATTTCATGAAAATGGTGTAGAACAGAGATGCCAGTAATTTGGAGCCTGCTGAGTAGTCGGCCTAGAGCAGTGGTGTGCAGGTGTGTGTTAAAACATCTGTGGTCGGGTCATCTGCTTCTGCCCTTCGCTTCCAAATGGTTTGTGACTGACATGCTACAAGCCACAGACCCTTGTATGTAAAGGCATCTTGTTATATGGAGAGGATTCAGGGCAATGTTTACAATCAGATTGCTATGGTCAAGGGGGCAAGCTATGTGGGATAGAAGCCTTGTTGGTGCATTCTCCTGCAGACCCTTACCCACCACACGTGACAGAACTCCCTCCATCACTGTGTCCCAGTTGAACTTCTTGTATTTCGTGAAGCAAATATCAAACTCCCAGTGCAGCTGCAAGAAACACCACAAAAATTGGAGGATGACCAATGGCTTCACATTCCACACTGGGAGACACTTAGCCACCAGTGGCCACAGTTTACCTACAAAGAGAGACTTCAGCACTGCTGCCTCATGTTCATTGGAAAATAAGAAACAATGTCCTCTAGGTCACATAGATTCTGACCCAGCTTTGATCATCTCATTACAAAGGAAGCTAAAGCTCCTAAAAACAACCTCAGATGAAGTTTCTCAAGAAATCTTTAGGCCAGCAGAGCTCCATGTTTGTGGAGTTTTTACCCTGTCCCTTACTTTTGGAAACTCCTATACCACCTCCAAGGTTGTGAACTCCTGAGCATTTTCTATTCCAGATGTTTATTCACAGATTTTCTAACTCTTCTCCTCTAATTGTGTCTTACTTGGGATGAAGGTAATGTCAAGGCATTGTTTTGAATACACATTGGATTCTTTTTCAAATTTTCCATTCGAAATACTGAATCCCTGACTGTCAGGGGTAGAAGGAATTCACCTTAAAGAATAGCCTGACACTTACAAGAAACAGCCCCCATGGAGACATCCTGTCTGGGAGACATCCTGTAGCCAACTGTGTCCCTGAGACATCCTGTTGCCATCTGTCTTCCTGAAACATCCTGAGTTTATCTCACCTTGTGAAGACATCCAGAAACTTCGGATAAGAGAGCTTTCCCATCTCCAGCATATAAATGCCCCTGTGTGAAAAATAAAAGTTTGCAGCTTGATCAGAACTCCTGTCATGCTGTCATCTCTCGTGTCTCTTGTCCCTTCATTCCTCCGCATCTAGGTTCGCTGCCCCTGTTGATGTGTCTTTCCAGCAGGGACTACTGGCACCCACTGACTGGGGCTCGAGCCTTTGACTCATTGGGAACCCCGTCCTCCTGGAAGACTTCATCAAGTGGAGCTTGGGATTGCCTCAGCAGACACCACCAAGAGACAGATCCAGGAGGAGAGTGGGGATGATGCACGGTGAGTGACCCACCATGGGACAAGCAGTTTCGTCACATGATTTGTTTTTGTCAGGCCTCAAGGAGTCCTTCAAGACATGGGGGTGTGTGTTAAGAAAAAGGACTTAAATTTTTTTTCTAATACATAGGAGAATTGTGTCCATGGTTTCACCTTGAAGTGACCATTGATGGTAAAAGATGGCTTAGAGTAAGAGACTGTTTAAAACATTATTATTAAACCTTTGGCCCAGAAAAAGTGCCAGTTCCCACATTTTCTTACTGGAACTTAATTAATGAAATTCTTAAAAGTTCACCCTTTGACAATGGTACCTTACAACTTGTCAGGATTGGAGAAGAGACTATGCAAAACACCTCTCGTCTCCCCAAGGCATGCCCATCAGTTAGTATAGACATTGACCCTTCTCAGTCTCCCCAGGACCCTGGGAACCTTCCTGGTCCCCCTCAAAATACCACCCTAATGAATAAGGCTCTAATGGTTACCAGACGCCTTTATCGAGTTTTAAATCCCAGAGACACATTGACCCCTGGGACGGAGGCTACCTTGGAGAAGGAAGCAGCAAGCTACCATTCAGAAGATGCGCCACCTCTCAGGACCCTACCACAGCCTATAGGACTTACACATCTACCTACCTCCTATATCCCTCCTGCCTTTTGTGCTCCAGCCCTTCAGGAGCAAAATGCCACCCAGATATTTTTTTCCCCACTTCCCTTGCCTAGCCTGGCTCCCTTGTGAGAGTCTCTCCAACATAGACGGGAACAGATCAAACTTTTAAAAGAATTAAGATCCCTTGACTCTGAGCTCTGTTCATTAGCCTTAGGCATGGAGTCAATGAAAGCTGGCCCACGGTGGTCTAATACAAAGGCTAAGCCACTCCATCAGCCTGTTCTCGCTTTCCCAGTCACCCACAGTCAGATAGATATGCCTGCAAAGGCTGAGGTCAAAGACTTAGAGGAGGATCAAGAGGAGGAAGCGGGGGAAATGGATCAAGGAGATCAGGACTCAGAGGATGAAGAGTTCACCCCTAGGCAGGAAGGAACCCAGAGTGTCTACAAAAAATTAAGCCTGCGTTTTCTTGAAAAACATAAAAAGACTTGTGCTTACAATGGCCCCACTGTGCCCTACACGTTGACTTTATTAGAAAGCCACAGCACACAATGGCTTACTCCCAATGATTGGAAATTTTTAGACCGACCTACCCTCAGTGCTGGAGATTTCCTGTTATGGAATGCAGATTTCAAGGAGCACTGTCAGGAAACTGCTCAAAAAAAAAAATTAACTAAGGCCTCCTATAAATCCTGAACTTATGTTAAGCTAGTGGGCTATGAGCCATTTGACACTAAAACTAAATAGGCACGTTTCCCTGCTGGACTTTTGGCGCAGATTCAGATGGCTGGCTTACATGCTTGGAGATGCCTCCCTCAAACGGGCTCGGCTACCACTTCTTTGGCAAAAATTTGACAAGGACCCAACGACCCTTATAGAAACTTTGTTCCCCATCTTAACCTAGCTGCAGATTGCTTGCTTGGACCAAGCGAAAGCGAAAGAACTTTTGTAAAACATCTTGTCTTTGAAAACGCCAACCCGGCATGTCAGGATGTTCTTTGACCACATAAGGAAAAAGGGAAACTTTCTGACTTTATTAGACTCTGTGCAGGGGTGGGTGCAGCCCATGCCATGGGTCTCGCCCTACGTGCCCCCTTTACCAAGGCCTTTCACAATCCTGGCTCATGTACTTGCTTTACTTGTAAACAACCTGGCCATTTTGCACGCAAGTGTCCGAAAGGCAAACAAAGCCTAGGAATATCGTCTCCTCAAACTGGGGATAAATCGCCCCCAGCTACCCTTTGTTTTAGATGTGGTAAATGTCATCACTGGGCCAGTAAGTGTAGATCTAAGACAAATGGCCTCAGACAGTCTATTTCTTCCTGCTTCTCAGGAAACTCCCTGCGGGGCCAGCCCCTGGCCACGACCTCCCCCAGGACAAAACCAGGGGCAATAAGGTTTGTTCCCTCCCAAACTCCAAACCTACCACAAAATTCTTCCCCACAATTGCCTCCCTCCAACTAGCCACCCCAGGCAGCGCAGGATTAGACCTCTGTGCTACCACCGATACAATATTAGACTCAATGCAAGGGCACCAGATAATACCCCCTAGAATTATGGGTCCCCCTTCATCTCACACGAGTGCCCTTATTCTTGGAAGAGCCTCTGCTACGTTAAATGGTGTTCAGGTCTTCCCTGGCATTAATGATAATGATTTCACTGGAGAAATAAAAATACTGGCAACAGCTATTAATGGAGTTCCGGCCATCCCAGCAGGAACAAGACTTGCACAATTAACATTCCTTCCCTTGGATTCAGGAGGCACTTCCACTGCCCAAACCTACAACGGGGGACAGCCTCCCTCGGCTCCTCTGATGTATATTGGGTTCAGCCCATTTCTCACAATAGACCCACCCTTACCTTACTTATTGAAGGAAAGGAATTCCAAGGAATTCTAGATACTGGAGCTGATGCCACAATTATTTCTCACAAATACTGGCCATCAGGTTGGCCCATCACCCCATCCTTGAATGATCTAAAAGGGTTAAGAGTAAAAAAATTTCCATGTCAGTTCTAGGGCTTTTAGCTGGACTGATAAAGAGGGTAATAAGGTGACTGTCACTCTTTTCATTGTTCCTGACCTCCCTGTTAACCTATGGGGCCGAGATATTTTGAGTCAAATGGAAGTTATTCTTGCCAGTCCCAATTCCATGGTGACTCATCAAATGCTTTGTATGAATTTTGTCCCTGGTACAGGCCTTGTGAGACTGAGACAAGGACTGGTGGGGACTATAAAACCCATAAAAAAAACAAATACATATGGACTTGGGTATTCTGATTTTTAGTGTCAGTTCCTGACCCTCCTGTACCCCATGCAGATAAAATTATTTTGGAGACTCAGACTCTTGTGTGGGTGGATCAGTGGCCCCTTACCCCCCAGAAAAATTGGAGGCTGCCTCCATGTTAGTGCAGGAACAGCTGGCAGCCGGCCATGTAGAGCCCTCAACCTCACCATGGAATACTCCTATTGTTATCAAGAAAAAATCAGGCAAGTGGCGTCTTTTACAATATTTGTGTGCCATTAATAAAGTTATGTGCCTGATGGGAGCACTACTGCCTGGAATTTCCACACCAGTGGCTATTCCCAAAAACTATTGTAAAATGGTTATTGACTTAAAAGTTTGCTTTTTTACCATTCCTTTACATCCCGAGGATAGACCCTATTTTGCCTTTAGTCTCCCTTGCATTAATTTCCACGGCCCTATGCAGAGATTTCAATGGAAGGTTCTTCCCCAAGGTATGGCCAACAGCTCTAGTCTTTGCTAAAAATAAGCTGTTCAAGCAGTAGACCCTGTGAGAGAGTGATGACCACAATTTTATGTTTTACATAATATGGATGATTCTTTAATTGCTGCACCTAATTACCATGACCTTAATAATTGTTACTTGGACCTTTAGAAAACACTCACTACCTTGAGACTACAGATAGCTCCTGATAAGGTTTAAACACAGGACCCTTATTCCTATTTGGGCCTTAAACTTCAAGATAATCAGATCCAAATTCCTAAAATACAACTACGTGTGGACCATCTTCACACCCTTAATGATTCTCAAAAATTACTGGGAGATATTCAATGGCTAAGAACATATTAAAATTACCCACTTGTGTACTTTTGCCCCTTAATGATATTTTGAGAGGTGATTCCTACCCCTCTTCCCCTCAAAAGCTTACTCCCGAGGCATGACAGGCATTAAACCAAGTCACAGAAGCCATTGCCAAACAGTTTGTTACACAAATTTCTTATAACCTTCCTCTGGTTCTGGTTCTTTTACACGCTCCTCATATACCCTCAGAAAAATTTTGACAGGATATCCATATTTTAAAAATAAAGGCTTCCCCTTGCTTTGGGTCGATTTATCCATCACATCCTCCAAGTTTATTACCGTTTATCTTGCTCAGGTAGCTTCTATTATTATTAAAGGTCGTTTGCTTTCTCGACAACATTTTGGCAAAGACCCTGATAATATTTTAATTCCATATACTAATCACCAAACCCAATTTTTACTACAGAGAGGGGATGAATGGGGTATTGCCCAATCAGGCCATTTGGGAACAATTGATAACCATGTCCCCAATGACACCCTTTTACATTTTGTCCAGATACATCCACTCATTTTTCCCAAAATTACTCAAAAGGCTCCCAGTCCTCAAGCCCTTACTGTCTTTACAGAGGGTTCCAGTAATGGCTGTGCGGTCTTTGTTGTAAATAACCAGCCTACCACCTTTGATACTGTCTATCATTAAGCACAGTGTGTGGAATTGTTTGCCATAACACAAGTTTTTATAACATTTTGTGATAATCCTGTTAATATTCATACAGACAGTGCCTACATTGCTCATTCTGTGCCCCTGCTGGAGATTTCACCCGCCATTAAAGCTTCTTCCAATGCGGCCTTTCTGTTTCACCAGCTTCAGCAGCTAATTCAGGCCAAACAACACCCATTTTTCTTAGGACACATCAGGGCACACTCTGATCTTTCCGGTCCTCTAACACAGGTAATGCTTAAGCTGATGCAGCAACTCCTACCATCTTTCCAATTTTTGGTGGCTCCATTCAAAAGGCCATGGAGCTAAACAATCTTCACCAACTAAATTCCCAGAGCCTTTGATTACTTTGTAAAATTACCAGGCAACAGGCACGAGAAATAGTAAAAGAATGCCCTGCTTGTGCTCTCTCTCTCCCGATTCAACACTTGGGAGTTAACCCCTGAGGATTACTGCCAAATCAGGTTTGGCAAATGGATGTTACTCATTTTCCTGAATTTGGATAAACCAAATATATACATGTTTCTATCGATACCTTCAGCAGCTTTATTTTTGCATCACCACATTCTGGAGAGGCTACCAAAGATGTCCTTTCTCATCTTGTTTCAGCCTTTTCCATAATGGGTAAACCAATACATATTAAAACAGATAATTGTCCTCCATATACCAGTGCCAATTTTAAACAGTTTTGTGCTACCTTGCAATTTTGTCATACTACTGGAATTCAATACAAACCTCAGGGCCGAGGCATTGTGGAACGTTCCACCTTACCTTAAAGACTTGGCTATCCCGCCTTAAGGCTTCCGCCCTTCTATTTACCACTCACATGCATTGCCTTAACCATGCATTATTTGCCCTTTTTTTTTCTTACCCTAGACAGTGAAGGCCTTTCGGCTGCAGACAGACACTGGCATCCCTTTTCCAATTCTGATCACCCACCTGTTATGTGGCGAAATCCCCTTACAAATAAATGGAAACGCCCAGATCCTGTCCTCATCTGGGAACGAGGCTCAGCTTGTGTTTTGGACCAAGAGCTAGCAGACCCAATATGGTTACCAGAACACCTGGTTAAACAGGTTAATGACTTACCTCAAACCGGGGACGGAGGCCCTCCCCATGAGTACAATTTTTCCTCTTTTTCAGATCCATCCAACAATCTGTGTGAGGATCCTGCTTAAGGAACTTATGCTGAACAGGTTTGTGCACGGAGGCCTTGGCCCTCCACCTTCCAACATCATGGAGTACCTTTTTGCCCCCCTGCCCCCGTGAATGCAAGGGAGGATCTTGGACTCAGGCTTCCACTAGTTGGACCCAGACTGCTGACTGCATGACTAAGGTGGCTTACCTCCGTGCCGAGGTTGACCATAAACTCAGAGGAGTTCATCAGCCTAAATGGGTATGTGTTAACAAGCCAAAGATTATTCCCCCTAGTACAAGTAAAGCTCTCCAAAATTGTTCTGCAACCCGTACGCATACCCAGGCGATGCATGTCTCTTGTTATGTGTCGGCCTCAATTTGTGTTAACAAGCAGGGAAAATGATTTTTTGAAGCCTCCCTAATTAAAACTCATGAAGCAGGGGGGACCACTATTCATTATACCCCCGTTCTCTTTGACCGGGGAGGAGAAGGCAAATACACCAAGCTACAGTCAGCTGGGTGCCAAGGCACTGTCGGAAAACCTTCCGACTGGCCCATTAAGGCCCCTACAGGGGTCTCTGATGGTAGAGGACCCACTTATTCTGTCAAGCATCCTCAGATAATCAAACTTTTGAAACCCCAAATCCCTGAGCTCACATATCATCCCTTAATGTAGCCGAAATCCCAGTTCCCAGGTTTAGATACCAATACATTAGATATTTTGCAAACTACCTTCTCCTTCCTTAGTAATTCCAACCCCACCCTTGCTGGTAATTGCTGGCTCTGCATGACAACAGGGGCAAGCATTCCTATGGCAGTTCCAAATAATTCTACTATGGACAATGATAATACATGCCAACCCGGATTTCCCTTTAAAAAATAGCCTATAGGCACTTTTACATTATGTCTTTTAGGTGCGATGCAGAATAATACCTATGATATGGATTTTGGAATTACTTCCTTTGGAAATTGCTCAACAGTACAAAATTATTCCTCACCCATCCCATCACTTTGTCCCCCCAATGGCACAGTTGTTATGTGTGGAGGAAATGTGGCCTTCCCCAGGCTTCCAGCGAATTGGACCAGTGACTGTGTTCTTGCCTTATTACTCCCTGATATAACTATTGTCCCAGGAGACGAACCTCTAGCCTAGACACCTTAGTCAAAAGACAGAGGCGGGTGATACAGGCCTTACCACTTATTGCCAGCCTTGGAATAACAGCTGCTGTGGGCACAGGTACACTGGCTTTGGCACGGCTATACACCCTTACCATCGCATGTCTCAACAACTTAAAATGATGTACAAACTCTATCAGAAACCATTAAAGATTTGTAGGACCAAATAGACTTCCTGGCAAAAGTGTTCCTTCAAAACAGACGAGGCTTAGATTTGCTGACTGCTAACCAGGGAGATATTTGATTGGCCTTAGGGGAACGATGCTGCTTTTATGCCAATAAATCAGTCATAGTATGCACTAAATTTAAGCAGCTTCAAGAAGATCTAGAAAAGAGATGAAGAGAACTATTTGAAAATCCCCTCTGGACTAAGCTTAATGGATTTCTACCCTACCTTCTTCCCCTATTAGGCCCTTTGTTGGGTTTACGTTTAATGGTGACCATAGGACCCTGCATTATAAACAGTGTGGTACAATTTATTAAAGAACACATTAATATTATGGCCTCTAAGCCCATACAGATCCACTATCATCATCTGGAGATGGAAGACCACGCTGTCAACTTTTAAAAGGATGTTCTACCCTTCTCACAGGCTTATTTCTTAAGTTTACATCCCCACAGATCTCTCTTTCTTACATAAAACTATAAGTAAAAGCTCTGACAAACCATCTTCTGCCCTTGCCATAAGGGTTCGTCTCCATGGGCCCTTCGGCTTGGGGGAAGACGCACCCATGGAGTGAGGACGTTAGGCCATAATATCGGAGGGTGCAGGAAGGACTGCAAAAGGATGGATCCACGGATCCCCAAACACAAGACCTCTGAGTGACACGCTCTGGTGCATGGCGGTTGGCATGCTTCCCCTTCAAGGCCATCTCCTCCAAAAACATGCCAAGGCCACCACGAAATCTGCTAGTAAAGATGCTTGCTCAGATCAGGAGATATTCTAAGGCCTCCTAGACAAACAGAGCTTCTAACCCCCCCTAAAAACATGGCCGGTAAGGTAGGTCAAATATTTTATATAAGAAAGGGGGAGATGTCAGGGCCTAGAAGGAAGTTCTCCTTCAAAGAATAGCCTGACACTTACAAGAAACAGCCCCCTGGGAGACATCCTGCCTGGGAGATATCCCACAACCATCTATCTCCCTGAGACATCCTGTCGCCATCTGTCTTCCTGAAATATCCTGAGGTTATCTAACCCTGTGAAGACATCCAGCAACTGCCGATAAGAGAGTTTTCCCATCGGCAGCATATAAACACCCTGTGAGAACAATAAAAGTTTGCAGCTTGATCAGAACTCCTGTCTGGCTGTCATCTCTCCTGTCTCTTGTCCCTTCATTCCTCCCCAACTATGTTCAATGCCCACGTTGATATGTCCTGCCGGCCGGGACCCCTGGCACTAACCCATATCCTATTGACTATGACTACTAATACTAATATGATGGAGGAAAATAACCCAAATAGAATAGAAATACAAGCAGTTCAGAGGAGGCATGGTGTATAGTTGGAGTTGCCTTTTGCATGATATAGGGTAGGTGTTATAAATCTAGCTAATTTTTAATTGAAATAATTCTCCATGTGTTTTTAAAGTTAAAAAATATGTGAATACCTGGCTCCCTTTCTCTGTAGCCTATTCACCACATGTATTTTATATGCACATATAGAATCCTACATGGTATCACACGTATATTCTTGTGAGGTGGCTGACTTAGCAGATTCAAATTGTGAGAAGAGATCACTTCTCCTAAACGCTGTTGGAACTGAAAATTCAAGGTATGGGGGAGCCTCCTAGTAGAAAAACATTATACATAAATCCATGTTAAGTAAAATAAATATTTTTGCATCAGTGGATGATATATATTTCATGAAGAATTTCGATTGGCATATATATTGCTATGTTTTATTGTCTGTGTTTGTGTTTTGTGTGTGTGTATATATATATATATATATATATATATATATATACTCTCCAAATTTTTCAAAATATAAAATATATGTGTCCTATATACACTACCTAAATTCATTCATGTTCATGTATGTGGATTCATAATCAACTTTTCACAAGATTATTCTCAGAAATATACATCCACCTGAAATACATATTTGTTTTCTAGTACTGAAAGGTAACTTCAGTGAATGGTGCATAAAATCCTAATATTTCTACAGTAGCTGACCCAGTTTAACATCAATGCAAATAGATTCCTATGGGACATGATGTGTATTTTGAAGTTCATTTTATTTAACACTGGTACATTACTATTTCTTCAGTTTATGCACACCATAGGATATATATTTCATCCACAGGTTCACAAATTAATAGGCATTTGTTTCACTTTCAATCATTTCCTGCTTCAGAACACATGTATTCCTCCAGGTTTCTTGACTGTTCTTCTCATGAGACTTCTTTCCAAACACATTATTTTCGATTTCCATAAAAATTTGAAGCAAAACTCCCACACTCTTCATGATAAACCATAACCCTAAAATTACCATTAGATGTATAACTGGTTGGAATGAATGATTGAATATCAATATAAGATTTTCTGTATATTTTCAGATAACAATTCAATCCATTATTTAAAGTTGGAACCAGTTATATAATTTATGTTGAGTGTCTATATGGAAGAAGCTGAAGGCCATTTTAGAGGGTTTTGGTTTTAATTGTGGTCATTTGTTGGTGGTTGGAAGAGATGACTGGGTCCACCTGGGCTTGAACACTGGTGTGATTCCCCATAAGACTGAGTTCTGGAACCAAACTCAGAGAAGTATTGCCATGAAGTCATGTTGGGATTTTAGGAGGCCACGTATGAGAGTCGCCCTAGGAAACTGAGTTCTAGGCCCAGGATGGCTTCCCACATTGCCATGGGAATCTCATCCAGGATATTACATGATTTTATTTTTAAAGAGTTGGCAGCCATAATTAAGAGACAAAACACACATGGATCTCACATTGAAGACCTCAATGGGCCTGGCTTCATGTGACCTTTTGCCCCCTCTTTGGGAAGCCTTGCCTGTGAGAGTTCTCCAGAGGTTTCATTCAAATGAGCTTCCTCAAAATTTTATGGTTCCTGGATGAATGGGAAACTCACAGTGGCTCCAAATTCATCCTTGAAAAATGGCGAGATAAATACCATGAAATTTTGGACATTCCCTTGACCAGGTGGCACTGGAAAACATTTCCATGTCCTATTGCTGATCAGGAGTATACCAGACAGTGCCTTGATTGACTGGGTTTCATGAAAATGCTGTAGAACAGAGATGCCAGTAATTTGGAGCCTTCTGAGTAGTGAGCCTAGAGTAGTGGTTAGCAAGTGTGTGATAATACATCTGTGCTGTGGCCATGGAGATCTGCCATTGGCTTCCAAATGTCCTGTGACTGACATGGTGCAGCCAGCAGACAATTATATAAAAAGGCATCTTGGTATATGGAGACGTTTCTGGGCAATGTTCAGAATCAGGTTGCTATGGACAAGGGCGCAAGCTATGTGGGATAGAAGCCTGGTTGGTGCGTTCTCCAGCAGACACTGACCAACCACATGTGACAGAATGCCGTGCAGCACTGCGACCCATTTGAACTCCTTGTATTTTGTGAAGCCAATACCAAACTCCCATTGTAGCAGCAAGAAAGACCATTAAAAGTGGAGTATGACCAAAGGGCTTCACAGTCCACACGGGGAGAGGCTTAGCCCCAATGGCCATTGTTTACCTACAAAAAGAGAATTCATCACTGCTGCACCATGTTCATTGGAAAATAAGAACACATGTCCTTCAGGTCACATAGATGCATATCTAGCTTTGATGGTCTCACTACAAAGGAAGCTAAAGCTCTGACAACAACATATATTTCAAGTGCCCAGCCTCAGATCAGTTTCTCAAAATGTCTTTAGGCCAGGAAACCTCTATATTCATAGACACAGGGTACAACTTTTTGTACCCCCAATACTAATTTATAAGTCTTCAAAATATTGCTCCCAGAAATGGTTACGAGAAATACTCATGTCACCTGATCTACATATACATTGTATCACAGTAATATTCTGAACACAAAATGCAAAGGTCACACTTATGATTGTACCAAAACCTAAATGGAAAGTGAACCTGCATTACTAAAATCATCCATGTCCACTTGCCTAATGCTCTCAAATGTCAATCCTATTGATGACTACATATTTCTTTTTTCCTAAGATTATATAATTAAAGTCAACCCTGTTGAATGTGTAATCCTATCACTAACTTTATGCTTTGCCTGATTTCATAATGTCTCTATTGATATCTGCTTTCCTACATGTTTTCTCCAGTTCATCATTGTGACTGACTCTTCACATGTGCTGACATTTACATTCACTCTCTATATGAAACCCTATTGCTAAAGGACTTTTTTTCCAAATCCAATATTCACTCTTCTTCCTAAACCTACCAACTATATTCCTAATCTTACTGACTATCCCGTTTTGAATGGATGTTCTTTTCTACATTCAATCATCCAAGTAAATGTCAGGTGAGCGTCGGAGGAAGAGACCACCCAGAATCTATCTCATGCAACAGCAAAGGGTTTATTGGGGGTCCAGCGTGCTGGTGCTCATACCTCACTTGAATAGAGCAGAGAGCGCTGAGAACAGCTTAAGCAGAGCTTATATACTTTCCTTGAAGAGGGCAGGGAGGGAATTTTATTAATGGATCAGGGCGAGTGGGCAGTTTGCGCGCAACCGGGTGAGGGAGTGCATTCTGTAGTTTGGCCGTTGGGGACAGCACATTCTGGGAACAAGATTAGCAAACATTTCTCAAGATTTCAACAGTGTTTTGTTAAGCGTACAGAAAAACAGGAAGTGACAAGTGCCTATTTTATTAACCTTTCATTCCCCACTTCTTCTTCTGGCTACTTTTAGTCATAAAAGTGATCTTTGGGGGGTGTCATATTTTATGTCTGCTAGTGGGGTATTAACATAAGTTTAACTTG
This sequence comes from Callospermophilus lateralis, assembly GCF_048772815.1. Taxonomy (NCBI): domain Eukaryota; kingdom Metazoa; phylum Chordata; class Mammalia; order Rodentia; family Sciuridae; genus Callospermophilus; species Callospermophilus lateralis. The sequence continues at coordinate 562,848 of NW_027514379.1, read as the reverse complement.
TCCAATTTGAGATTGGAGAAAAGAAATTACATGGTTGAGCAAACAGAGTTTATAGTTAGCAATAATATGAGGAATACACAATTTGAAAGGGTTACCAGTCTTTTCCAGTTTCCAGCCAGAGTCTCAACAGGCCGCAGGCTTGAGATGAGAGGTATGGATCCAGGAAATGATTCTGTCTACCTTTACCGCTGTAGGTGTTATAAGTAGCACCTGGTATGGTCCTTTCAAGCGGGGTTCCAGGGATGACACCTGATGTCGTCTTACATAGAAGAAGTATCTTACTTGATGTTGATTTGGAGTCCTCTCGTTGTTGTTAGGCAGTGGCCATCTGTTTTCACAGGTATCCTGAGTTCTTTCAAGAGCTTTAAGTCTGTCAAGCAAGGGGGTGTGAAAGGGATCGTTAGGTCTTAGAGTTGGAGTTAGGTCCCTTACTGGAGGAGGGGCACCATAGAAAATTTCATAGGGGGTTAGGTTACACAAAGAAACAGAGGGAGTATTTCTTGCATGAAACAGTTCATAAGGCAGTAGCATAGTCCAATATTTTATGCCGGTCACTAAGCTTAATTTCGTTATGGTCTCTTTAATGGTTCTATTCATTCATTCTGCCTGTCCTGAACTCGGGGGTCTATAAGCACAATGTAACTTTCAATAAATCCCCAAGGTCCTGGCTAACCCCTGACTTATGTGGGTTATGAACGCGGGTCCATTATCACACCCTATTACTTTAGGCAGGCCGTATCTTGGAAAAATATCTCCCAGGATCTTCTTCACCACAATTTGCACTGTTTCTTCTTTTTTCTTTTTTTCCTTTTCTTTTTTTTTTTTTGGTGGGAAAGGCTTCAATCCATCTGAAAATGTATCTACAAAGACTAGGAGATATTTAAGTCCATAACTTGCTGGCTTTATTTCAGTAAAGTACACTTCCCAGAATTGTCCTTGTCTGGTTCCTCATAGGTGCTTTCCTGCAGGAAGCTTGGAAGGATAAGAATTAACCAATTGATGGACCTGACAGGCTTTTGTTAACCATTCAGTTATTTCCTTTAACTGTGAGTCGGTTAGTGGAAAACTCTGTTCTTGATCCTTCATGAATGAATGTAGTTTCTTTGAACTAAGGTGAGTGATTTGGTGTACATTATCTACTGACATAGTTAGAGCTGTGAATATAGGAGTTTTTACTGAAGGATTTAGAAATTCCACTTGGGGGCCTTCAGGGTTAAAAGTTATTTTGGCCTGGAGCTTGCTGAGCAGAACTCTGCCCATCAATGGGGCCGGGCATTCTGGAATTACTAGGAAGAAGTGATGGATTTTTCCTTTCCCCTGGTCCCAGGTCCTCTTAGTTGTCCAAGCCCGATATTTACTGCAATTAGCCCCTTGAATTAGAGACCTTTTATTTGATAGAGGGCAAAATGGGGCCTTAATGGCTGAGTATATTGCCCCTGTATCCACTTCAATGTTTACTGGGGTGCCCTCCACTTCAAAAGTTAACCTGAGCTCGGGGAGGAGATCTGATCCCCAACTTTCTTAGTCATCCTCCAGAGTCAGAATGGCTGGCTGGCGTGGCTGTCTCTTTCTAGGGCTCTCTTTGGCCCAGTGTCCTTTTTCTTTACAGTAGGCACATTGATCTGAGGCCAGGGGTGGCCTCTAGTTTGGGCCCAGGTATCCCTTCCTGTCTCCATGTTTCTTATTTCTGGCCTATTTGTTGTTGTGACCAGGACCTTAATCAATTCCTTAGTCTGTCTTTTGTTTCTTTTATCCTCCCTTTGCTTCCTTATCTTCTTCAGTTTCTCTCGTATAGTATACCTTTTTGGCTTCGCTGACTAAATCTCTCAAAGTCATATCTTGTAATCCATCTAAGTGTTTTAAATTTCTTTAAATATCCAGCTTGCCCAATAAAGGCCATCATGACAGATGCCTTTTGAGCCTCTGCCTGAGTATCAAAAGGAGTATATCTCCTATATGCCTCCATAATTCTCCCTAGAAACATAGAGGAAGATACGTCAGGCCCTTGAATAAACTCTATTACCTTGGCCAAATTAGTTGGTCGCCTAGCAGCCACTAAGATACCCGCTATTAGAGCCCGGAGATAAGTGAACAGATGCTCCCTACCTTCAAAGGTATTGGGGTCCCTGTTTCGTCGATTCTAGGGAAAGCCGGGTTGAATATGTTGGGAAGTTGTGTCCGTCACCCACCTGGTCTGAGGATATTATTTTCTAGCTTCCAGGAGGATTCTCTTTTGTTCCTCTGTCATGAAGAGAGTCCCTAGGTGTTGTTGGCAGTTATTCCAAGAAGGCTGGTGTGAAAACATCTATGAATCAACCACACCTGAGAGACGAGTGGGGTCCTCGGTAAAAGGGGGATTGTTATTTTTCCAGTTATATAGGTCTGAAGAGGAGAAAGGCCAATACTGGTAGGCTTGCATTTTTTCCCCATGACCATCATCAATCATTGGCACATAGGGACGGAGGGGGAGCATCACGGGAGTTCCAGGGTTTTCAATCATTCATTGCCGGTGAGTTCCTTTAGCCGGGCCAGGTTCCTCCAGGGGAGGAGGGGCTGTGTGTGCCACGGGGGAGTTTTCTGGAGGGTGCTGGGCTGGCTTAGCTTCCTCCAATGGCGGAGAGGCTGAGTCAGCAGCAGGGGAATCACTTAGAGGGTGTTGGGGGTTGGGAGACCAGGGCAAGGGATAAGGAGAGGGATGAGAGTCCAGTAGAGTTAAATCTTGTGACTTAGGCAGAAAAGAGGGTGGAGGAGGAGGAGGAGCAGAGGGTTTGAGAGATCGTGGGGGAAAGATTAGGAGCGGGGGCAGGGGCAAAGAAAGGCTTCACCCATGGAGGAGATTTGCAGAGGTAATGCCGGGTTAAGATATATGGCTTTGGATCTAGATGGCTATGTGGCCCTTCCTGAAAGACAATATCTCTGATTTTTAAATTACTGAGAAGTAGAAAAATTCTTCTAAGGGCCATCCGAATCCAAAGGTGGGCCATTCTGAGGCACAGAGAGTCTGCCAGGTCCAGCGGTTTACTGAAAAAGAAAGATTCTGAGCCCTTAAGCGGAATTTGGTCCAGTGATCAAGGGTCAGGGACAGAGGCATTGAAGTGCTCTTTCCCATAATGAAAAATGCACAAACAGTAAAAGCAACGACACATGACACAGATAAGACAAGACAATAAAGACAGGCAATGGACGTCCAACACTGAGACGAGGACTGAGTAGCCGGCAATACCTGATGGGCTGGCAATACCGAATCTGAAACAAAATATCACTGAGTTAAGGAGACTATTGTTCCTCGATTTTCAGAGTCCTCTGGGGTGTCCCTCAGGGTGGTTGCCTGTGGCTCTGTGACACATCTGTCAGCCACCGTGAGAGAGAGCTCACGCTCTTTATTGACAGCCATTTTGCCAAGACCTAACCTGAAACCTGACACCAGAAAGAGGTGCTTTACGAATCCCGAGAGGAGCCTGTTGGGGTCTCTCGTCCGCTGCTCCCAGAACTCGGTGGAACCTCCATATGTAAAGGTCGGACGAGTGTCAGGCGAAGAGACCTCCAAGAGACTGTCTCATGCAAAAGCAAAGGGTTTATTGGGGGTCCAGCATGCTGGGGCTCAGAGCTCACTTAAATATAGCAGAGAGTCCTGAGAACAGCTTAAACAGGGCTTATATACTTTCCTTAGGGAGGGCAGGGAGGGAAGTTAAGTATACAGAAAAACATGAAGAGACAACTACCTATTTTACTAACTTTTCACTAACGACTATAATTTGCCAGATTTCCTAATGTCTCTATTGATATCTATTTTCCTACATACTTTTCCCAGTTCATCTTTGTGACTGACTCTTCACATGTGCTGACATTTACATTTACTCTATACCCGAAAAGCTATAGCTAAAGAACTTTTGGCGCAAATTCTATACTCACTATCCTTTCTAAACTACCGACTATCTTCTTAATCTTACCGACTATCACTTTTTGACTGGATGTTATCTTTGACAATCAATCATCCAAGGCACAAGGTCCAATGCAATTGTATATCGATGTACCTGAGACATCTGTGCAGAAAATATATCAAAGCTAAGTATCACAATCAAGGTCCTAATACACTTCTGGGTTTTAAATCTTACCTAGATTTCTGTTTTCATACTTATATTATACCTATATATTCTTGTAATTATCGCAGGTTATCAATACCATTTTTCATCCAGCTGAATGATTCCTAACCCAAATCAAACCTGTTATTAACCCTAACTATTCACTGTTGCCTCAATCTAACTTTACAGAAGAGCAGGGACAGAGATGGTCTTACAATACAAAAATGTAGGATTCATTCCAACTACTGAGAAACTCAAAGGTCCATGCAAAAATGATCCCTGCAGAAGTTGTAGGCAGCTATGTAGGAACTGAGAGAGCAAAAGTCATCTTCCATTGTAAAAAACCTGGTCAGGATCAAGGAATGTGTCTGAATCAGCCTCTGACTTCTTAATTTAGAGAAGAAGGACCAAACCAGGCCTGTGTTGAGAGCTGTTCCCGGGTGCCTATGGTTGATATACCATTCTAAGTTGTGAAAGTGTCACAGAAAGTAGGGGCAGCCTCAATTTCATGGGACCCTTTGAAACAACTGTTAGGACAACGTGGTTGCCAAGGCAGTGACCTTATTCAATTCCTGAAGGAAGTGACCTCACCTAACATCCTTAGTGACAGAACTCTCTGAACTTGGGATCCAGGAAGCCAGTCACCCAAATCCACTCCCAGTCCCACTCCCAGGGGTCTCAATTTCTTGGATTTACCAAGGACAGATTTAGTCTTTCTTGGTACATACTGATGTGAGGATGGCCAAATGCCAGAAAGCTCTGAAAAGTCGCCTTTACTGAGAAAGCAGGTATTGGATCACCGCTGGCTCCTCAGTACTTCACAATGTTGACCAAAGAGACCAGATCTGAGACAGGACAGGCCATTTTGGGGGAAGAAAATATGGCCCACAATCAGAGAAACTCTGGATAGTCACAGACCTACTTTGGGGAAGGAGGTGCCTTTGTGGGTGTGGGTGTGAGTTTGTGGATTTGTCTCATGTTCTCAGAATAGGTAGGAAAGTCGGTATGTTTGGTTTGGTGTAGACTGTTTCGAGTAAGTCATTTGACAAGGCGAGTGTTTCTATGTCTGTGTATCCCACGGTGTCCATGGTTGTAGACATTAGAAAAGAGAATGTATCAATTGATATGTCCTGTCTAGTTGAAAGCTTCCCAGCATTCATCCTGCCCAATTTATGAATGGATTTCAGCTTGCCTTATCAATGGGCAACACTTGCTATCTTTCAAAGTTTCTGCTTTCTTCCTGAATTCTGGCCACTCTCCAGAATAGGCTCATGGTTTTGTGTCCAATATATGTACCACTTCCAAGCCCTGTGACATCATCATGTACTGGATAGCTGAAGGGAATGGCGAGCATCTCAGAAAACTCTGATACCAGTGTGATCAGGATAGTCTCAGTGGAGAAAACCTTTGGGGCTTTTAATTATCAATTGTTCTGCTGCCCTCAATGTCTGAAAGGTCTTTGCCTCAGGCCACCCCTTTTTGATGCCTGAAAAAAACTGTTTTCACATGGAAATGAATGGGCATCACCTGAAGATTTTTGCTTAATTCCTTTGGAAAGGATGTGTCTGAATCAGCCTTTTGGCCCTGTGTGAGGCTTAGGCTTAGATTCTCAGCACCTGATGGATCTAAAGAAAGATTCCATGTGTGCATCCAAAACCAAAATAGCCAAAAGAGCAGTCATTCTGTATGAAGTCTCTCCCCTTCTTTTGTGAGGTTCCAGACCTACATCAAGTTAGAATAGGAATGCTTTGGGTCAAATAATTTCTTCAAAGCCCTGCAGAGGCTAGCCCATAGGTGCTTGGGTTTCCTCATGTCTCCAATTTAGACAAAGAATCTAAACCCCACAGTAGTCCTCAAATTGGAGAAGCAGAGAAGTATTAACAGCAGGCCTATGTGATCACACCAGGTTCACAGGAAGGGTGTCCAAGCCACCCTGATTTTAGGCAAATTAGGGGCAAGGGAGATTATTTTGGAGACTGTCTTGGTCTGCGCCCCTCATCGAAACATCCAAACAGAGGTTATGAAGAGTGTTTATATGAAATATCATGAGGACCATGTGGGAGTGTGTAGGTTTTAATTGTGGTCATTTGTGTGGTGGTTGGAAGAGATGACTGGGTCCACCTTGACATGATCTCTGGTGTGATTCCCCTAAGAGACTGAGTTCTGGAACTGACCTCAGAGAAGTATTGCCATGAATTGTGTTGGGATGTTAAGAGACTATGCATGAGAGTCGCCCTTGGAAACTGAGATGTATGCCCAGGTTGTATTTCCACAAAGCACTGTGAATCACAGCCAAGATATCACATGATTTTATTCTGAAAGACTTGGCAGCCATAGTTGAGAGTCAAAACACACATGGACCTTACATTGTAGACATCAATGGGCCTGGATTCACGTGACCATTTAGCCACTCTTTGGGAAGCCTTGCCTGTGAGAATTCTCCATTGTCTTTTATTGACATGAGCTTCCTCAAAATTTATTGGTTCTGGATTGATTTGAAACGCACAGTGCATCCAAATTCATCTTTCAAAAATGGCTAGATAAATACCAAGAAATTTTTGAAATTCCCATGACCAGGTGGCACTGGAGAACCTTTGGATGTCCTGTTGCTGATCATGAGTATACCAGACAGTGCCTTGATTGACTGGGTTTCATGAAAATGGTGTAGAACAGAGATGCCAATAAATTGGAGGCTGCTGAGTACTGGGCCTAGAGCAGTAGTGGGCAGGTGTGTGATAAAACATTTGTGGTGGGGCCATGTGGATCTGCCAGTAGCTTCCAAGTGTCTTGTGACTGAAATGGTGCAGCAAGCAGTCCCTTCTATGTAAAGGCATCTTGTAATATTGAGAAGTCTCAGGGCAAGTTTCAGAATCAAGTTGCTATGGTCAATGGGGCAAGCTATGTGGGATAGAAGCATGGTTCGTGCATTGTCCTAGAGAAACTGACCCACCACAAGTGACAGAACTCCCTCCAGCACTGTGTCCCAGTTGACCTCTTTGTATTTTGTGAATCAAATACCAAACTCCCAGTGAAGCCGCAAGAAACACCATGAAAATTTTAGGATCACAAAATGGCTTCACAGTCCACACGGGGAGACACTTAGAACCAGTGGCCACAGTTTAGCTACAAATAGCAAATTCAACACTGCTGCTCATGTTCAGTGGAAAATAAGAAACAATGTCCTCCAGATCACATAGATGCAGACCCACCTTTATTGGTCTCACTAGAAACGAAGCTAAAGCACTTGACAACAACATATGTTTCAAGTGCCCAACCTCAGAGGCAGTTCCACAAGAAGTCTTTAGGCCAGAAGAGCTCCAGTGTGTGGAGTGTTTACCCTGTCCCTTACTTTTGGAAACTCCTTAGCATATTCCATTTCAGATATGTATTCACAGATTTTCTAACTCTTCTCCTCTAATTTTGTCTTACTTGGGGAGTAGGTAATGTCAAGCCATTGTTCTGGATGACAGTGGGAACAATTTTTTGTAGCACATATTTGCATACACATTGGATTCATTTTACAATTTTCCAGTCAAAATAGTGAATCCCTCACACTAACCCCTACGCTACTAAACTCTGACTACTAATCATAATATGATGGAGAATAATAACCCAAACAGAATTGAAATACAAGCAGTTCAGAGGAGGCATCGTGTATAGTTGGACTTGCCTTTTGCATTATATAGGGTAGGAGTTATGAATCTAGTCAATTATTTGGTTGAAAGAATTCTCCATGTTTTTTTAAAGTTAACAAATATGTGAATTCCTGTCTCCCTTTCTCTGTAGCCTGTTTAGCACATGTAATTTTATATGCACATATAGAATCATACCTGGTATCACACGTATATTTTTGGTGAGGTGGCTGACTTGGCATATAGAAATTGTGAGAAGATATAACTCCTTCTAAAAGCTGTTGGAACTGAGAAGATATCACTCCTTCTAAAAGCTGTTGGAACTGAGAATTCAACCTATGGGTGATCCTCCTATTTGAATAGCATTATACATAAATCCATGTTCAGTAAAATGAATATTTTTGAATCTGTGGATGATATGTATTTCATGATGAATTTCGATTGGCATATATAATGCTACTTTTTAATGTCTCTCTGTGTATGTCTGTGTATATATATATATATATATATATATATATATATATATATATATATCCTCCAGATTTTTCAAAATATGAAATATATGTGTCTTATTATGCACTCCCAAATTTCATTCATATTCATGTATGTGGATTTATAATCTACTTTTCAAAAGATTATTCTCAGAAATATTCATCCACCCGAAATACATTTTGGTTTACTAGTACTGAAAACTATCTTCAGTAAATGGTGCATAGAAATCCTAATATTTTGACATTGCAAGATGGCCATGAATAGAGTGCATCACACCCTTTGTACTGCGCCACTTCATATGTGAATAAGGAGTTAGAATGACGAAAAAGTATCTTGTTAGGATCTTACAGAAAAATGGGTGTGCCTGGAACCTAGAAGAATGATTTCCACCACCAAGGTCCGGTAATTGAGTCTCAAACAAGAGCCAACTATGCGACCAAAGATCTGGGGTGACTGATCCGTGCGGCCCGTGCCATGGTTACAGACGGTGGGCCTCCACCGAGAAGCGACCAGCATGCAGGGAGAAACGTTGCTGCAAATTCTGTGGAATCCGACTGGCTCACCCGCCATTGAGCCCGGGGCTGAGCTCGGGATTTCAGATGGGGAAGAAAGCGCTACAGTTCTATCCCCCACAACCGAAACTCCATCGAGGAAACCAACGGCCACCATCTTGGAGAGCTGAAGTATCCACCGCCACTCTCCGACAGATTGCAACAACAAAACAGGTGTGTTTTACTCAGCTTATCTCCCATACAGCAGGTAATTTGCAAAATTTCTCTCTTAGGCTTTCCGGGGGAGGGATTACCAGAGAAAGCCTTCACAAAGACGGGGGGAAAACTAGTGGCACCTGACCTTCAACTTCCCCTCCCATCACCGGTGAAAACGAAACTTGTCTAGCCAGCGCAATGGGTGGGGCAAGCTGAAAAATTCAAAACAATAGAGTGCCAGGGTTCCCAATAGACACCCTCCACACCCAAGAAACGGCAGGCAAAGAGTACAGTTTGATCTGCCAAGAGGCATCACTCAGGGGAAATCTGGTGTAGCAGGGGAAATCAGGACTCGCAGAGGAAACCAGGGGACTAGAGGACAGACCCGCTTGACTAGGCGGCTGGAGAACGCCTGCCCACCAGCAACCAATCACCCGCTGGCTGCCTGCGCAATTGGGCAGCTAGAGATCACCCGTCCGCCGGTGACAGCCCATTCACTGATTGCACGACTGGATGGCTGGAGACCGCCTGCCCGCCAGCGACCGGGAGGTGAAACCAACCAGAGACAGTCCAGTCCCACCCCCCCATTCAAACACCCCGGCAAGGAGCCTGGGGCCCGCCATAGCAGACAGGTGACATCACTGGAGCTCAGCTGTCGGAATTCCTTCCAAGCGGAATCCACTTTTGCAGGCATAGTCTACAAACACAAAAGAGAGACAACAGAGATATACAAAACCAAAAAAAATCTATTGAAGAGAGCAGAAACACAGCAATCAATAGAGCTGAAAAGTAATGTGAACATCATGAAAAAACAAGGGAAAAAAATTCTACAGGAAGACCGAGAAGCATCAGAAATAGGGATAGGGAAAAAACTCAAGGCATACCTAACTCAGATGGAAAGGAATATTAGAGAAGACATGAGGCAGCAAGTCCAAGCAATAAAAGTATATTTTGAAAATCAAATAAACAAACAAATTCAAATGGCAAAGAACGAGCTTTACCAGGAGATAGAGATCTTAAAAAGAAATATCAAACAGTAATCCTAGAAATGCAGAAAACTCTAAACCAAATTAAAAACTCAAACGAAGAATATTACAAATAGACTAGATCAATTAGAAGTTAGAACATCAGATAATGAAGACAAAGTTTATCAACTTGAAAAGAATAGAGTAAACACAGAAAAGATGCTTAAATCCCATGAGCAATCTATTCAAGAGATATGGGATGTGATAAAAAAAACAAATTTGAGTGTCATCTGGATAGAAGAAGGCATAGAGATTCAAACCAAAGGAATGGACAACATATTAAATGAAATATTTCTGGAAAATTTCCCAGAGATGAAAGATGGAATGAATTGCCAAATCCTGGAAGCCTACAGGACCCCAAGCATTCATAACCATAATAGACCAACTCCAAGACAAATAATTATGAAGATAGCCAGAACAAGGACACACAGAACAAAGAGAGAATATTAAAAGCTATCAGAGAAAGTAGGCAGATTACATTCAGGGGTAAACCAATAAAGTTAACGACTGATTTTTTATCACAAACTTTGAAAGCAAGAAGATCCTGGAAAAAAGTATTTCAAACGCTCAAAAATAATGGATTCCAACCAAGAATACTGTATCCAGCAAAATTAAGCTTCAGATTTGACAATGAAATTTAAGTCTTTCACGATAAACAAAAGCTAAAAGAATTCACAGCCAGAACACCAGCAGTGCAAAGCATTTTGAGCAAAATACTACAAGAAGAGGATTTGAAAAGTAATGCCTGAAACTAGCAGCGGGAGGTATCTCAGTAAAGGGAGAGGAAAATAACCAAAAAGTAAAAACTAACCAAAATAAATAAATAAATAAATAAATAAACATGACTGGAAGTACAAATCATATTTCAATTGTAACCTTAAATGTTAATGGCCTAAACTCACCAATCAAGAGACATAAGCTAGTAACCTTGATCAAAAAAGAAAAAAATCCAACAATATGCTGCCTTCAGGAGACTCAAATGATAGGTAAAGACATACAGAGGCTGAAATTAAAAGTTTGGGAAAAATCATACCACTCACATGACCCTCGGAAGCAAGCAGGAGTGGCCATACTCATATCGAATAAAATCAACTTCAACCCTACGTTAATCAAAAGGGATAAAGAAGGACACTACATACTGTTAAAAGGAACCTTGCACCAACAATGCATAACCATTATCAATTTTTATGCACCAAACAATTGAGCTGCAAAACTCATAAAACAAACTCGCCTCAAGTTCAAGAGTCAAATAAACTACAACACAATAATTATGGGTGACTTCAACACACCGCTCTAGCCATTAGACAGATCCTCTAGACAAAAACTGAATAAAGAAACTATAGAATTCAACAGCAAAATCAGTAACCTAGACTTCACCGACATATATAGAATATATCAACCATCAAAAAGTGGATACACGTTCTTCTCAGTAGCACATGGATCCTACTCAAAGGTAGACCATATATTATGCCATAGGGCAATTATTAGTAAATATAAAGTCGTGGAGATAATACCATGCACCATATCTGATCATAATGGAATGAATCTGGAAATCAATGATAAAAGAAGGAAGGAAAAATCCTACATCACATGGAAAATGAACAACATGCTACTGAATGATAAAACGTTTACAGAAGACATAAAGGAGGAGATAAAAAAATTCATAGAGACAAATGACAATACAGACACAACACACTGGAATCTATGGGACAAAATGAAAGCAGTTTTAAGAGGGAAATTCATTTCTTGGAGTTCTTTCCTCAAAAAAAAAAAAAGAAAAAAACAGCAAATAAATGAACTCACACTACACCTCAAAAACCTAGAAATGGAAGAGCAAAACAACAGCAAATGTAGTAGAAGACAAGAAATAATTAAAATTAGAGCAGAAATCAAGGAAATTGAAACAAAAAAAAACATTGAAAATATTGATAAAAATAAAGTTGGTTCTTTGAAAAAATAAATAAGATTTATAGACCCTTAGCCGTTCTAAGGAAGAGAAGAAAAGAGAGAACTCAAATTACTAACATACGGGATGAAAAAGGCAATATCACAACAGACACTACAGAAATAAGAAGATAATTAGAAAGTGTATGGAAAACCTATGTTCCAATAGGTTTGAAGATATCAAAAATTGATGATAGTGAAGATATCAATAAACTTCTTAAGTCATGCGATCTGCCCAGATTGAGTCAGGAAGACAGACACAATTTAAACAGAACAATAACAAAGGAAGAAATTGAAGAAGCCATCAAAATACTACCAACAAAAAAAAGCCATGGACCGGATGGGTATAGAGCAGAGATCTACATAACCTTCAAAAAGGAATTAATACCAATACTTTTCAAGCTATTTCAAAAAATAGAAAAAGAAGAAACTCTTCCAAATTCATTCTATGAGGCCAATATCACCCTGATCCCAAAACCAGACAAAGACACTTCAAAGAAAGAAAGCTACAGACCAATATCTCTAATAAACTTGGATGCAAAAATTCTCAATAAAATCTTGGTGAATCGAATACAAAAGCATATCAAAAAAATTATGCACCATGATCATGTAGGATTCATCCCTGGGATTCAAGGCTGGTTCATTATACGGAAATCAATAAATGCTATTCACCACATCAATAGACTTAAAGACAACAACCATATGATCATCTCGATAGATTCAGAAAAAACATTCGACAAAGTTCAACATCCCTTTATGTTGAAAACACTAGAAAAACTAGGGATAACAGGAACTTACCTCAAGATTGCAAAAGCTATATATGATAAACCTCAGGCTGGCATCATCCTAAATTGAGAAAAGCTGAAGGCATTCCCTCTAAAATCTGGAACAAGAGGGATGCCCTCTATCACCACTTCTATTTAATTTAGTTCTTGAAATACTAGGCATAGCAATTAGACAGACAAAAGAAATTAAAGGCATAAAACTAGGAAAAGTAGAACTTAAATTATCACTATTTGCGGATGACATGATAATATATTTAACAGACCCCAAAGGGTCTACAGAGGAACTGCTAGAGTTAATAAATGAATTCAGCAAAGTGGCAGGATATACAATCAACTCGCATAAATCAAAGGCACTGCTGTATATCAGCAGCAAAACTTCTGAAATGGAAATGAGGAAAACCACTCCATTCAAAATATCCTCAAAGAAAATAAGATAATTGGAAAAACAATTAAATAGTTGGGAAACAACCTAACAAAAGAGGTGAAAGATTTATAAATGAAAACTACAGAACCCTAAAGAGACAGAAGAGATCTTAGAATATGGAAAAATATACCCAATTCATAGATAGGCAGAAATAACATCATCAAAATGGCGATATTACCCAAATTCTCTACAGGTTTAAATTGATGCCAATCAAAATCCCAACGACATTTCTTGTAGAAATGATAAAGCAATCATGAAATTCATATGCAAAAACAAAAGACCCAGAATAGCAACAGCAATTCTAAGCAGGAAGTTTGAATCTGGAGGTATAGCGATACCAGAGTTCAAACTGTACTACAAAGCAATAGTAACAAAAACAGCATGGTACTGGTACCAAAACAGGCAGGTGGACCAATGGAACAGAATAGAGGACACAGAAACCAATCCACAAAATTACAACTTTCTTATATTTGATAAAAGGGGCTAAAAACCTGCAATATACGAAGGATAGCATCTTCAACAAATGGTGCTAGAAAAATTGAAAATCGATATGCAACAAAATGACACTGAATCCGTTTCTCTCGCCAAGCAAGGAAGTTAACTCAAAGTGGATCAAGGAGCTACATATCAAATCAGAGACACTGCATCTGATAGAAGAAAAAGTTGGCTACGATCTACATACTGTGGGGTCGGGCTCCAAATTCCTTAATAGGACACCCATAGCCCAAGAGTTAATAACAAGAATAAATTAATGGGACTTACTTAAACTAAAAAGTTTTTTTTTTTTCTCAGCAAGAAAAACAATAAGAGAGGTAAATAGAGAACCTACATCCTGGGAACAAATTTTTACCCCTCACACTTCAGATAAAGCCCTAATATCCAAAATATACAAAGAACTCAAAAAATTAAAAAATAAGATAACAAATAACCCAATCAACAAATGAGCCAAGGACCTGAACAGACACTTCACAGAGGAGGACATACAATCAATCAACAAGTACATGAAAAAATGCTCACAATCTCTAGCAGTCAGAGAAATGCAAATCAAAACCACCCTAGGATACCATCTCACTCCAGTAAGATCGGCAGCCATTAGGAAGTCAAACAACAGTAAGTGTTGGCGAGGATGTGGGGAAAAGGGGACACTTGTACACTGCTGGTGGGACTGTAAATTGGTGCAGCCAATTTGGAAAACAGTATGGAGATTCCTGGGAAAGCTGGGAATGGATCCACCATTTGACAAAGATATCACCCTTCTTGGACTATTCTCTGAGCATCTTAAAACAGCGTACTATTGGGATACTGCCACATCAATGATCATAGCGGCACAATTCACAATAGCTAGACTGTGGAACCAACTTAGATGCCCTTCAATAGATGAATGGATAAAAAAATGTGGAATCTACACACAATGGAGTATTACGCACCACTAAAAAATTACAAAATCATAGAATTTGCAGGGAAATGTATGGCATTAGAGCAGAATATGCTAAGCGAAGCTAGCCAATCCTTAAAAAACAAATGCCAAATGTCTTCTTTGATATAAAGAGAGCAACTAAGAACAGAAAGGGAGGAAGAGCATGAGGAAAAGATTAACATTATACAAAATGAGTGAGGGGAGAGAAAGGGAGAGAGAACAGAAAGCATATGGAAATGGTAGGAAACCCTCAATGATACACAAAATTACACATAATAGGTTGTGAGGGGAAATGGGAGGGAAATAATGGAGAGAATTAAACAACAGCACATGAGGTAGAGAGGGAAGATGGGAGGGGAGGAGAGGGGGGATAGTAGGGGATAGGAAATGTAGAAGAATACAACAGTCACTAATATGCCATTATGTAAAAATGTGAATGTGTAACCAATGTATTTCTGCAATTCTTATTTGGGGAAAAAAATGGGAGTTCATAATCCAATTGAGAAAAATGTATCAAAGATGATATATCATGAACTTTGTAATGTTTTGAACAACCAATAAAAATAAATAAATAAATAAAGGTTTAAAATTCAGTGGGAAGAAATCAGCTAAAAAAGTGTTGAGATGCATTCAATTTTCTTAGCAGAAACTTTGTTTTGTGTAGTTGTAACTATCACAAATTTATTTTACCAGAAATTTGGCTTTTGAAAATGCACATAAATTGAGATTAAAGGATAATTCACCTACCTTCATGAAAAATTCATAGCATTTCCTATATTTTTCATATTTCATTTTTTTAGTTAATATTTTGTCATGGACCAGGTCTAGCCTTAGGCTATTCTTCCAGAATACTAACTCATCTGACAAGTTCGTACAATGTGTTGGATTTTTCTTTTCTTCTTTTATTTAATTGTTTCTAGCTAATAATGTGTATTTCTCCTTATCTTTATTTGGACATACATACCCAACTATATCTTTGCATTTTATGTTTTACTGGGGAAGAGACTCATCAAAAGCTTTTTGTTATATGTATTAACAATCAAACAATCAGAGCATGCAATTATTCTTAATTTTGCATGAAAATATCTTTGCACAATTTTTCTTATAAAGATTTAGAATTATTAATAATGTCCCTGCTGTAATAAGTAACTACTTACAAGAAGAATTAAACAATTGACTTTATATCAATTATGAATATGAAAAGTACTAAAATAAATATTTGGCACTAATACACAATTGATAGAAATTGAAATCACGAGAAAGCCATTTAAAATGTCAGTGCATATGGTCCTTAAATAATAGGTTTTTTAAAAAATTTTTCTCTAATTCATAAGATATATTATGCCATATTATCGCTTAATGTGATATAAAACCTTAAATTATCAGTATAGATAAATAAGAAAGAAACCTGTTTACTTAAATATGTTTAATTGATTTTCACTGTAAGATGTTAATTCTGGAAGACTTGAGAATTAAGAAAGATATGGTCTATATTATATCTAACAGGCTAATCAAAGTACTTTTAAATATAAATGTATATATACATATATAATATATGTAATGCATATGCATGAATATAGATACATATATATATAATAAATGTATAGTGATGTATCTATCAGGTGATTATAATTTTAACGTTTTCTCAAGAAAAAAGAATGACTATAAAAAACAGTCTTAAATTTAAATTTCATAGCAAGATACTGTTTGTAATGACATGAGAGAAAAATTGATATGGATGGAAAATGAAAAAGGAAGAGAGAGAAGGGGGAAAATGAGGAAGAAAGTGAGTAAAGAAGAGGGAGAGGCATATTCGATGTTAAGAAAAAAGTGGAGGGGCTGGGTTTATGGCTCAGTGGTAACATGATTGTCTAGCATGTGTGAGGCACTGGGTTCTATTCTCAGCACCACATAAAAATAAACAAAATGAAGGTCCATCAACAACTGAAAAACAAAAAATAAAAAAGTAGAAATATTACCAAAATTCCAAGCTTTGTTGAATGTTAAATAAAAAACAATATGTTACATAGCCTTATGTAATTTCTAGACTCCCCAAAATAGTCATTAAATGTTAGATCATTAGTGCTATAACTAAAAATCCATTTTTCCTTCCTCTACATTCTGTGGCATGCTAGTACTAAAATAAATTGTATTATAACACCAAAAAAAAAAAAGCCAAATCATAATATTTCTACAGTAACTGACCCGAGTTTAACATCAATGCAAGTAGATTCCTATGGGACATGATGTGCATTTTGACGTTCATTTTTATTCAACACTGGAACATTACTATTTCTTCAGTTTATGCACATCATAGGATACATATTTCATCCACAATTTAGCAAATTTATACTCATTTGTTTAACTTCAAATCACTTCCTGCTTCAGTACCCATGTATTCCTCCATGTTTCTTGACTGCTCTTTTCATGAGACTTCTTTACAAACACATTATTTTCGATTTCCATTATCATATTTGAAGCAAAACACCCGTCATGATAAACCATAACCCTAATATTACCATTAAATGTATAAGTGGTTGGAAAGAATGATTGTATATCAATATAAGATTTCTTACTTAGTTACAGATATCAATTCAATCCATTATTTAAAGTGGAACCAGTTATATTATTTATTCACAGTATGGTCTATTCATGTATTATCTCTATATTCATAGACACAGGGTACACCTCTTTGTACCCCCAATACTAATTTATACGTCTTCAAAATATTGCTCCCAGAAATGGTGGAACAAATACATGTAACCTGATCTACATATACATTTTATCACAGTAATATTCTGAACAGCAAAAAGCAAAGTTCACACTTATGATTGTACCATACCTAAATGGAAAGTGAACATGGATTACTAAAAATATCCATGTCCAGGTTGCCTAATGATCTCAAATGAAAATCCTATTGGTGACTACATATTTGTTTCTTCCAAAGATTATATATTCAAACTCAACCCTGTTGAATATGTCTAAAGCTGTCACTCACTTTACACTTTGAATGATTTTGTAATGTGTCTATTGATATCTGCTTTCCTACATATTTTCCCCAGTTCATCATTGTGACTGAATCTTCACATGTGCTATCACTAACATTCACTCTCTAACCGAAACCCTATTGCTAAAAAACTTTGGTCCAAATCCTATATTCACTCTTCTTCCTAAACCTACCTACTGTCTTCCTAATCCTACCGACTATCCCTTTTTGACTGGATGTTCTCTTCTACATTCAATCATCCAAGGTACAAGGTCCTATGCCATTGTATATTGATTTATCTGAGACATCTGTGCAGAACGTAATTCAATGCTAAGTATCCCAATCAAGGACCCAATGACCTTCTGGGCTTCAATTCTTACTTAGATTTCTCTTTTCGTTCATATATTTCACCTCTATATTCTTATAAATATCGCAGGTTCCCAATACCATTGTTCATCGAGCAGAATGGTTCCTAACCAAAATTGAATATGTTATTAACACTAACCATACACTCTTCCCTCAATCTAACTTTACAGAAAAGCAGTGACAGTGTTGGTCTTACAATTCAGGAATGTATGGGATCTTCCACCTGATGAGAACCTCAAAGGTATGTGCAGAAATGATCCCTGGAGAAGATGTAGGCAGCTATGAAGTACCTGAGAGAGCAAAAGTCATCTTCCATGGAAAACAACCTGGTAGGATGAAGTTTGGTGTCTGAATCAGCCTCTGTCTTCTTAATGTAGAGGAGACGGACCAAACCAGGCCTTATGGAGAGCTGTTCCTGAGAGCCTATGGATTATATCTCATTCTAACTTATGAAAGGGTCACAGGAAGTAGGGGCAGCCTCCATCTAAAGGGACCATAAGAAGCAACTGTTAAAACAAAGTGGTTGCCAAGGCAGTGACCTCATTCAGTTCCTGAAGGAAGTGACCTCACCTCACTTCCTTGGTGTTGGAACTCTCTGAACTTGGGATCCAGGAAGCCAGGCACCCCGAGCCAGTCCCAGTCCCAGTCCCAGTTGTCTCACTTGTTTGGATTTACCAAGGACAGGGTCAGTCTTTCTTGGTACCTACTGATTTGAAGATGTCCAAATGCCAGAAGAGCTCTGAAGAGGGGCCTTTCCTGAGAAAGAAGGTAGTGGCTCACCGCTGGTTCCTGTCAACTTCACAGAGTTGGCCAAGGAGACCAGATCTGAGAGAAGACAGGCCATTTCGGAGGAACATAGTATGGCCCAGCAGTCAGAGAACACTCCGAATAGTCACAGACCTACTTGGGGGAAGGAGGTGCCTTTGTGGGTGTGGTTGTGGGTTTGTGGTTTGGTCTCATGTTCTGAGAATAAGTTTTTTCAGATATCAGCTCCGGAGCCCAGGAATTAGTTCTCATTGGGGCTAAGGTTCCCCACCAGCGAGATTTGAAATTGGCGCTGGCTGCATTGTTAACAAGGGCGGGGACTTTTCACGCCACTGCAGAAAAGAAGAAGGTAGGAAGAAGAAGTCCTTAGGCGCCATGTTGGGGTTTTTCTCTGGGGTATGGCTGCCATTTATACTTTTCCTAACATTCCTCCCTTTTTGTTTTTTTAGAAATTGGGGTGTTGTTTGTCATTTCTGGCTGATTCCTGCTGTGTAGGGGTGCTGTGGGGCCTAGAAAGGGAAGTGGACGAATGCTCGGGGGGCAGGTCTTGGGATATCATGGAGGCCAGAAATAAAACCCAGTGGTATTGATAGCTACTTCAGTAGGGGTAAAGTCTATGAAAGTTTCCTGATGCCACAAGTTGTCAATGGCATGAAACCAGTCCTGGATGGAGGAGATTGTTGGTATCAGCCACTGGTCCTGTAATAGAGACTCAAGGAAATACTGGAAGCGTTGCCTGGACATGGCGTCACCAGCATCTGAAGAAGATCAGAGCGAATAAAAACAGAATGAAGATAAAAATTAAAGCAAAGGTCAATTTTTGGCAGAAGTTCCATGTTGGGGGACTGACATAGAAGAGGCCAAGGGCCATGAGGAAGCTTAGAATGTCATAAAGACTCATGAATCCAGGATGGCAGATTAGGAGGTTCTCCAAGCTCGTTGCCTCCCGCTGTCTGATGTATGTTGCATTCCATCGTGCCTGGTAGTGAGCTTCATCACTGAGTGAACTGTTCTCTTGGAGATGTTAGGGGTTCATCGGTCATCAGAGGCTGGTAGTGCCTAAGCAAAAGCTGGTTGAAATTTTGATTAAAAATTTTTTGCAGTTGGGTTTGAAGGAACTTCATTATGCATGGCAAGAGAGCACAAAAAGGGAGCATCCCAATAAGGGGCCCCAAGATAGGTAGTAAGTACATGGCAAGATAGGATTGGAAGAACCCTGTTATGGGATTGGAGGAGCTAGGTTTGAGCAATTTGGTGGATAATTCCTGCAATTTAACAACATTTTTTTCTATCAGCCCAGATTCATTAACATAATAGCAACATTCCTCTCTGAGGAATAGGCATGTACCCCCTTTTTCTGCAGTGAGAAGATCAATTGCCCTTTGGTTCTGTAAAGCCACGTGTGCCAATGAAGTAACCTGGCGCTGCAAGGAGCCCAGAGACTCAGCAGTGGTATCGAGTGCTTCCTGCAGTTTTTGTTGCAGGTCATTGGATGCCCATAGAACATGACCTATAGCTCCACCAGAGAGTCCGAGACCAGCCACTGAGGTTGTTAAAGTGAGGCCTACAAGAACCGGCAGAAAGACTGCCCTACGGGTTCGGGAAGGTAGGGCCAACAGTCGGAATTCGGTGGGAGTATACAAAGACAGCTGAGGAACTACAGTAACCAAGAAACAGGTGCCAGAGACATTGATCGTTGAGGTACTTAAAGACCCATTACACCAGAGGAAATTTCCAGGTTGCATAAACGCAGGGCTCGATTGGGTGCTTAAGCTCAAGGAACAAATTGGTAAAGGATTCATTATTGGCAGGTGGAAACAGATGAAAGCAAATAAAGCATTGGTGGAATAACTTTCCCACAGTGGGATACGTGTCACATGTAGGGGTTGTCCTTTCTTAGAGAAATTGTAGGTTTTTGCTGAAATATTTCCTGCCGCTAATGGGACCGCTGCTAGAAGTGGACGACTAATTGAAGCACAGAGAAAGCACTGAGAAGGAGGCACAGAAAGAGGGGTGGATTTTAATAATTGAAGAGTTTGGTGTAACAAATTGAACCATGTGTCAGGGGGACCTGAGGGGGTTGAAGGGTCTGAATCCTTTTTGGATGAGCTATGGATAAGATCTCGAAGTTTTGATTCTGACTCCTTAATGTGTTCGACTACCTGGATGGTTGCCTTAGGTGGCATAATCAGGGTGCTGCCAACAGTCATCCACATTGTGGGTCTGGCTGAGGTTGTCCGAGCATAGACAGCAAACTCAACATAGCCACAACGTTTGGCCTTGGGGTCAGGTATATCTAAAGTATACCATCCATTGTTATCAGATGAAGAGCCTTTATGCCACTTTAGGTAACTAGATGTCCACCCTTTTGGGTAACCAAGTGAGTGGTAAGAATAGCTACCATGTTCATCATGGAACCTGCATGACCAATAGGGGCACCCATTATATATCTCAGGCCACCAATGACAATAGTCTTTTGTTTGATCAAAAAGGAAGCAAATGAAAAGCCAGTTCCAGCTACCAGGGACGAAGGTCCTTGAAGGTGACAATTTTAGGGAAATAGAGGTGCAATTGTGGATGAAGCAAGAAGTTGCATCCACTGCACGGACCTTCTGCATGCCATGTTCTGAGTACCGTTCCTGAAGAGTGAATAAATACATGGTAGGAGAGGTGGGTAAAGACCAGTCCCGATAGAGTACAGAAAATAAGCAGAGCACAAAAAAACAAGCAGTTACAGAAGATTAGGGTGTTGGGAGAGCTCATTGTGACTTTTTTAAAAGGAATTGGGCTGCATGGAACACCGTGTGAGCTGCAACTTAAATGGGTGAGATGACTGTGGAGAGCAGGAGTTAAGGGGAGGTTCAGGAGGTGATTCTTGGAGTTCCTCTGGGTGGTCCTGTCGTCAGCAGGTGGGACCTCCTGGTGATATGGCTTCAACCTAGAAATGTGAATCCAGGGAGTGAGACGGTTGTCTGGTAAGGAGAGTTTGGCGGCAGTGGGGGTACAGAGAATGACAGGATAGGGGCATTTCCATTTTGGGGCAAGAGTCCCTTTCTCCTCTGGGGTATTATAATAGACTAGACTCCCAGGTGTTATGGGAGGAGTGTTTGGAGAGGACACTGGGTCCGGATGAAGCCAGTCCTGATATTTCCAGATTTCCGAGCAGAGATGATATAAAAGAGGCAAAGACAAATCTCGGGTGAGAGATCCTTGTGAAATGACCAACCCAGGGGGTATAAGAGGTCTTCCATACATTATCTCAAAGGGAGACAGTAAAGATGGTTTTTAGGGAGAGCTCTGATTCGAAGCAAATCCAAGGGAAGGAGTTTGACCCAGTCTAAGTTTAATTCCATTGTCAATTTGGTAAGGACTTCCTTTAGAGTACGATTTACCCTTTCCACTTTCCCTGAAGCTTGGGGGTAATATGGACAGTTGGAATGCCACTTGAAGGAGAGGGCTTGAGAGACCTTTTGTGTGATCCTAGAAATAAACTCAGGGCCATTGTCATATTGTAGAGAAGTGGGCATACCAAACCTGGGGATGATGTCTGTCAGTAAGATTAAAGCTACAGTGGAAGCCGTTTTATTGGAAGTGGGAAATGCCTCAATTCAACCAGAGAAAGTGTCCACAAAGACAAGGAGGTATTTAGTGCGCCATACTGTGAGCATGTTGGTGAAGTCTACCTGCCAGTCAGCAGTGGGAATGTGTCCCCGGGCTTGGTGGGAAGGGAAAGGTTTGGGCCTTAAAGGAGTATAAGTGTTGGTCCACTGACAGATCTGACAATTAGAGGCTATATTCTGTAGCATGGCTTTGTCAGAGAGGGTGAGCGAGAAGAAGCTCTGTAAAAAGAGGGTCAAAGACTGAGAATTGGAAAGGAATAGATTATGAAGGAACTTGAAGAGATCCTTGTTCTTACTGGAAGAAGTAGGGGCTTCAGATGAGCTGTCTAAAGTGGCCATTATATGTCCCCCAGGGGGTCCATCATTGGAAGTGGTAGCAGCCATTTGTGCCACCTGGTCAGCTTTGGCATTGCCCTCAGTGATAAGAGAGAAGTCCTTCTGATTAGACCTACAATGGACAACTTCCACCTGGGTGGGTAAGTGGGAGGCCTCTATCAGATTTGTTATAAGAGCCGAATTAGTGATCACATTACCTTTGGTGGTAAGTAGGCCTCGCTCCTTTTATATTGCAGGATGGGATAAGATATGGAAGACATATTTTGAATCAGTATAAAGGGTGAGGGATTTGCCTTGTGCTAGAAGGCTGGCACGAGTGGCTACTATAAGTTCAGACTGCTGGTTGGTAGTTCCTGAAGGCAGAGCTTTGGCCTCTATAATTTCAGTGGCTGTTACTACAGCGTATCCAAAGTAATGAGTGCCGTTCTGCCTAAAGGAACTGCCTTCAGTAAACCAGATAAGGTCAGGCTTGGCTAGTAGTCACTCAGAAATGGAAGAATGACAGGGGAGGAAATCATCTAAGGTTTCCAACCAATTATGAGTTGGTGTGTTAGACGTGGGAGTCATTGGGAGCAGTGAGGCAGGGTTCTGTGCAGAGCAGGGAAGGAAAGTAATATTAGGGTTTTCCAGAAAGGAAGTGAGGAGCGACAGAAATCTGGATGGAGGAAGGGTTTGAAAGCCCTTATAAGCTAAAAGATCCTTCAAGTGATGTGGGGAGTGGATAGTTAAAGGGGCCCCAAAAGTAAGCTTAGAGGCTTCTTTGTGTAAAATGTGTCCAGCAGCCAGAGCTCTTAAGCAAGGGGCCCACTCACGGATGGTAGGGTCAAGTTGCTTGGACAAATATGCCACAGGTGCAAATGTAGGCCCATAGTTTTGACCTAAGACCCCAAGTTCTTGCCTCCCATTTTCAGGGACATATACATGAAATGGTCTTGAAAGATCAGGAAGGTGAAGGGCAGGTGCCTTTAAGACAAGTTGCTGAAGCCTGCGCAAGTTGTAGTTTGGAGAGGAGGCAAGAGATTCACTAGGGGGTCCCTTTGCTAGGTCATACAGGATTTATAAAGAAGAGAATAATTTGGGATCCAGGCCCTAAAATAACCTGCTAGTCCTAGGAATGATAGTATTTTGGCTTTTGTATGGGGCACTGGAAGATAAGAGAGGAGTTGCCTCCTATCCAGTGTTATTTCCTTTTTTCTGGGTGTAAGGCAAAAACCAAGATAGGTGACAGAAGACTGGGAAACCTGGGCCTTGTGGGGAGACTCCCTATTTCCCTTGTCTGCTAGGAAATTAAGAAGCTGAGCAGTGTGGGATTGAGAGTGTTCCCAGAGGGACTACATAGAAGAATGTTATCGACATATTGAAGGAGAGTAGAGTCAGGACAGGTCGGGTGAAAGGATGTGAGGTCCTGGGCAAGAACTTGGCCAAAGAGATGGGGGCTATCCCTGAATCCCTGTGGGAGGACAGTCCAGGTAAGCTGATGAGAATGGCGGGTGTGAGAGTCAGTGCAAGTAAAAGCAAAGATATACTGAGATTCTGAGAACAAGGGAATTGAAAAGAACGCATGTTTTAAATTTAGGACCAAGAAGTGGGTAATAGTGGCAGGAATCTGAGAGAAAAGGGTGTAAGGGTTGGACACTAGCGGGTGGATGGGGACCACAGAGGAGTTGACAAGGGGAAGGTCTAGAACCAGCCTGTAGGACACGTTAGGTTTCTTTACTGCCAGAATGGGGGTGTTGAAAGGAGAGTGTGTAGGCCTAAGATACCCCTTTCATAATAAATCCTGGATGATGGCTTCTAATCCGAGGAAGGCTGTGGTTGTGAGTGGATATCATGGTTGACTAATATATCTTGAAGGGTCCCGTAAGACAATATGAATAGGACTGCATTTAGCCATAAAGGGTGTAGTTGTGTCCCAAAACTCAGGGTTAACTGGTTTAGATAGTCGTGGGAGAGTGCATGAAGGAGGTGTATCTGCCCCTAGGAACATCATGAGGAAATGAGAGGTAGGAGAGGTGTGGGGTGATATGTGAATGGTGACTTTTAATAGTGAGAGTATGTCCCTTTCCAGAAGGGGAATGGGGCAATGGCTCATAACGAGAAAGGAGTGACTGAAGGACAAAAGGGATTTTGAGGGAAAATACGTTTACCTCCTACCACGACAATAGGAGTTTTTGAGGGTGTGGTAGGACCCCAATACTCCCTCAAGACTGAAAAAGTGGCACCAATATCCAAGAGGAAGGTAATGAAGCGTCCATCCACCAGGAAGGTGACCCTAGGCTCTTGATTCTTGATGGTAATAGTTTGGAGGGAAGGCCCAGGGCTCCATCAATCCTCCTCTGCCAAGCCCAGGAGAGGCTGGGGTTGCCGGGTGGCTGACCAACCTCCCTTCCGGGTTGTTGGGCAGTCTGCCCCCCAGTGTCTCCTTTGATGGCATGTTGGGCAGGGGTTTTATGGTGTTCTCGGCGATGGACAATCCTTACCACATTTGAAGAAAGCTCCAGGGGGTGTCACATTGGGACGGCTTGGTGATGGCCTTCTCTGAATGACCTGGGCCAACATTTGGAATTTGGCATTTTCAGCTCTCTGCCTACGGCAATCACTTTCATCCTCTCTACCATGAAAAACCTTTAAAGCGACAGCGAGGATTTTGGTCTGAGGAGTAGCAGGGCCCTGTTCAAGCTTTTTAAGCTTGGCTTTAATGTCAGAGTATATTGGGGCCAGAACATATGTCATTAAGACATGACGGCCATCAGGGGTTTCTGGGTCGAGTTATGTGCACTGTTGAAGGGCCTTGGTTAGTCTATCCAGGAATTCTGAAGGTGTTTCCTCCTTCCTTTGAATGACCTCCTGCACCTTTTTAAAGTTAACAGCCTTGCAGGTGGCCTTTTTCAGGCCCGCCAAGAGGCAGGATGTAAAAAGGTCATGAGTCTGTAAGCCTTCAGGGGTGTTGTAATCCCATAGGGGATCCTGCTCTGGGACAGCATGAGGGCCCGAGGGGTGGTTAGGATTGGTCCTATGATTTTCATCAGCATGGGCTTGGGCTAGCTCCCAGACCCATTGCCTTTCCTCGGGGAGATGTGTATTGGCCAAGAGCATGTATATGTCATGAAGAGTGAGGCTATATGCTTGCAGGACCCATTGAAACTCCCGTATGTAAGTGGTGGGTTTAGTGGTGATTGAGCCTAACTTCCTCTCTAGCTGAGTAATGTCTGACCTGGAGAAGAGCACGTGGACTCTGATGACACCCTCGGGACCAGCTACCTCACGAAGGGGTGCGATTGTCTTAGGGGTGGGAAGGAGTCCTTTAGACCTGGTAACAGGAGGACTGAAAGAGGCAGGCGGTGGACAGGAAAGAGAGGAAGGGGAAGGGAGTGTCTCTTTGGAAGAGGAGGAGGTAGAGCAGGCAGAAGAGGACGGAGGGGAGGGGGATAAAATGGAAGGCTGAGGATCCATGGAATCAGGCAGAGGATGAGGAGGGTATAGCAGAAGAGAAGGGGCAGATGGGGCTGGGGATAAGGTGGGGGTTCATCTGCTGGGTCGAATGAGGAAGAATCTGTGAAGTCAGAAGTAGAAGTAGGGGAAGAGAGGGGATTGCAAGCAAGGAGGACCTGAGCGGGAGGGCAGGAGGAGCAGAGACAAGGTGCTGTGTGGGAAGGCTAAAACCTTCAATGCAGGGAATCTTCCTCCACTTTTTCAGACGCTGCCAGTAGTTAAAAAGGTCCCGGGGGAGGTTTGGATCTAAGGATCCTTCTTGGACTGATCCCCTCATGGAAACCTCAAGCCACAGGTTATGATGAGTGTCTATATGGAAGAAGATGAGGGCCTTGTGGGAGTGCTTTGGTTTTAATTGTGGTCATTTGTGTGGTGGTTGGAAGTGATGACTGCGTCTACCTGGGCTTTAACTCTGGTGTGATTCCCCTTAGAGTCTGAGTTCTGGAACTGATCTCAGAGAAATATTGCCATGAACTGTGTTCAGATTTTAGGAGGCCACGCATGGGATTTGCCCTTGGAAACTGAGATCAAGGACAGAGTGGCTTTCCACAGAGCCTTGGAATCTCAGCTAGGATATCATATGATTTTATTCTGAAAGATTTGGCAGCCATAGTTGAGAGTCAGAACACCCATGGACGTCACATTGAAGACCTCAATGGGCCTGGCTTCATGTGACCTTTTGAAGACTCTATGGGAAGACTTGCCTGTGAGAGTTCTCCAGAGCTTTCATTGAAATGAGCTTCCTCACCATTTAATGGTTCCTGAATGAACTGAAACCCACAGTGTCTCCAACTTCATCCATGAAAAAAAGCTAGATAAATACAATGAAATTTTTGAAATTCCAATAATCAGGTGGCACTGGAGAACCTTTGGATGTCTTGTTGCTGATCATGAGTGTACAAGAGAATGCCAAGATTGACCGGGTTTCATGAAAATGGTGTAGAACAAAGATGCCAGTAAGTTGGAGCCTGCTGAGTAGTGGGCCTATTGCAGTGGTGGGCAGGTGTGTGATAATATATCTGTGGTGTGGCCATGAGGATTTGCCATTGCCTTCCAAATGGCTTGTGACTGACATTGTGCATCCAGCAGACCCTTCTATGTAAAGGCATCTTCTTACATGGAGAGGTTCCAGGGCAAAGTTCAGAGTCAGATTTCTATGGACAAGGGGGCAAGCTCTGTGAGATATAACCTGGTTGTTGCATTCTCCTGCAGACCCTGACACACCACAAGTGACTGAACTCCTTCCAATACTGGGTCCCAGTTGAACTCATTGTATTTCATGCAGCAAATACCAACCTCCAGTGCAGCAGCAAGAAACACCACGAAAAGTGGAGGATGAACAAATGGCTTCACAGTCCACACGGGAAGACACTTAGCACCCAGTGGCCACAGTTTACCTAAAAAGAGAAAATTCAGCACTGCTGCCTTATGTTCATTAGAATACAAGAAACCATGTCCTCCAGGTCACATAGATTCAAACCCAGCTTTGATGGTCTCACCAGAAAGGAAGCTAAAGCTCCTTACAACAACATATGTTTCAAGTGCCCAACCTCAGAGGAAGTTCCTCAAGAAGTCTTTAGGCCGGCAGAGCTCCATGTTTTTGGAGTGTTAACTGTTAGACCAGGACACAAGAAAAGACCACTGACTCTAATTAAAATCAAATTAAATTAATCTTATTATTTCCACCTTTCATGCTGCCTCCCCTCCCAAAACAGCCAGAACAAGACAGCAACCCCAGCTTTCCTACAGCCCAGCTTTATAGCCCAGAAAGTTACACAAAAGGGGTGTTACAGATAACAGAACTCTGACAAGCATCACACTAATGGTAGTTTAGATTTTTTTTGCTGTCCCTACATCAGAATTCAGAGGACCATTAGAGCCTCAGAGAGGGATGTTGTCTGGCCAGAGAAGGCAAATATTTATGATGTGTCACTAAAGTTTCAGAGAGGGCTGCTATCTGGTCAGAGAGCCGGGCATGCGTGAGTTCAAGGCACGGGCAGGCATTTCAAGCAGGTTCAGAACTTGCAGTAATTTATGGTAAAGCCAAAATTATCTTTTCATGGCTTTGTGGCAAGATGGCTCCCAATTTTAATAAAAGATCAGGTTGGGTCTGACATTTTCCCCTTTTCTCTGTGTCCCTTTCAAATCTTTAATAGATTAGGGGAAGAGCACTGAGGAAATTTTAATCCCTCAGGTAAGATTCTCCAAATTTTTAGAACTCACCCAAAACCGATCTCCCTGATTTTACCTGACTTAATTAATTACTTATATTGATAGTCTATTTATCTTTCTCTTCATTGTTGTAAGAAGAGTGGCGTCAATCATTATTTCTTCTTCTGACCTGAGACAGGGTGAAGTGAGTGGGCGTGAGGGACATGAGTTGCCTTTTATAAGTCAGTTGGGGGACATGAGTTGCCTTTTAGAAGTCAGTTTCGGATTGAAGTCTGGTTGGGGAAGAACAGGTTGTAAAGTCATCTGGGGATGGGTTCTTCTATGAGAGAAACAAAAACCATGAGTACTGAATAAATGTTGCAGCAGCTGGAACATGTCACTGTATGGAAGTTCCCTCACCAGTCTTTAATATCCCCAGTTATCAGGACTATCAAATTAATATTTAACTTTTAGTGTTACAGTTGTCCCTCCCCGTAAGATACAGTTTAACAATTTAATGTCATCTGATCTTGTAAAATCCTTTTTTTTGTATGACCTCTATGTCTAATAGAGAAACCTTTAATTCTGTTACTCAGGGCTGGATAATCGTACTAGCAAACACCAAGCCTACCTGTGTAGGTTAGGAATATCTGCAGGCCTTAAATTAGAAATTTCTGCCTGTGGCAGCTCTTCTTGATAGTCTCTTTTTATAAGTATCAGGCATTCCTGTCTGAGAATCCTTCTTTGTAGCCTCCAGTCTTACTTATTTTGGGAGGCTAAAATAAAGTGCATACCTTAAAATATTATTATTATTATTATTTTTTTTTTATTATATTATTATTATTTAAAATGCCCAGGAATGGCTGTATTTTGGTCTTAACTGTCTTTCCAAAGTGTTTAAGATGAAGCAGTCAAACGGACTTTTGTTTCTATCTATTGTTAACAGTCAGCTGAGCTTTATGGGAGTCAATTCTGGAAAAACGAGAGCAGATTTTCAATTCTGCTACTGCCATTTGCGCTAGGTGGGTCCAGGTCTTGCTTTACCATTTGGCTTCCCTCAGAAGCATCAGGGATATCTCCTTTCTCTGATGACTCTCGTAGCAAATGCACTGATTGGCTTTCTGTTCTCCAGTGGTCTCATTAATCTCCCTGATCAGGAGGTTATGTGGCTCAGAGTTGCAAAGCTCTTTAGAGAAGTCCCCTGTTCCCTGGATTCAGATTGACTCAGAGGGTAAGAGCCAAAATATTGGTTTTCTTGGCCCATTTCATTTAACTTTAATTTTAAATCCTAATCTTAAATATCCAGCAAATAAATTTTAACAGCCTTATATTAAGAGTACTGGACTTTAATGTCTATAACTTTATAATTATCTTTTAATTAATTGGGATCTGTATTATTCTGTCTGTATTGTAGGTGATGACTTATTATCTTGAATAAACCCATGTTGTGTTCTTAAAGCAACTAACAGGGAATCTTTAGATCACTTATAAGAAAATTTCAAAATAAAATTAACAAAAGTAAAAATACTTAGTTCGTGTAATAGCTACCCTAAATTTTTTGGCTGAGTATTACTTTATATCCCCTCTTTTAGATCCTAGGAATCTTGACATTTTTTAGGTTTTTAACATAACTTTAAAGAAATATTATCTGACCTACTGGTTTCGTAGTCATTCTCACATATAGTAAAATGGGACACACAGCCTTATCTCAGGTAAGGCAGGGCTCTTTATAAATCTTAAGTATTTTAGTTCTAAAGCTGATCTTTATTTTTAAATATCATTTGCCAAAGTTTACATAAATTGCGGTCTCATGAACATTAGCTAACACCATATGATATCACATTTAAAACATGAATTAAAGAAAGCCTGAAAGTTTTCAACTTTTACATAGATTAGGCTCTCATTAACTTAAAAATACATTTAAATTGTTCCACAATGTAAAAAGTAACATGAAACTTTACATATCTTATTGATAACAGGTAAATAAATCTCCAATATATTTTTTTTACCATACAACTTCAGAACACCAGCTTGATATAATGCTCTTTTAAAGTTTCTACCTTACAGACTTGCATACCTGTAAGATATGAAAACATTAAGAGCATCACAATTACATTGATGTTTCTACATTAACCAAGTTTACCTTTTAAAGAAATGGCAGTACAGTGCTCTAAAATAACAGTTCTGATTTAATAAGTTGTTTAATTTTTATGGTTCCTTGCTCTAGAAAAAATAAAACTTAATAAACACAATGTTATGGGTAAACTTATGTTTCAAAAAATTTTTGTCTCATTAACACATGACTGATTTTTAAAATCTTATATAGAGTTTAGTAAAAACTCATACAGACCTTAGTAAACGAATCAGATATCTAACAAAAGTACTCACGAATGAGTAATCCCATATCAAATTTACTTTACTTATTTATCAAAATATTAGAGAAATGTATTGAACAGTGTAAACAATTTTTATGTTGAAGAAAATGTCCTAGAACCAAGGCACATTAGACGTTTTGTAGATATTAATATTTTATTAGATTTTTGAACACCTAGAAAAATTTGTAAGCTTAAATTTAAAAACATTTATTTTTATCTGTTTATCCAATTTAAATTGAAACATTTAAACCACGTGAACTAAAGATCTTTGGATCCACTTTTTAAAATTTGTTTTTATGAGCGCTTTTTTTATGAGTGCTCCTTATATATGTTAATTTGTGTATCATATATATGATATACGAACATATGTATATATAGACAGACAACACATAACAAAATTGTACACACATAATAATAGTAAAGGCCTTGTAGTTTTTCGCAGGTTAAATTTTTATTGCAATGTTTCAAGAAGTCCACAGTTGGTCAAAGATTGAACTGATCAGAAAAACATTAACCTAGGTCTGCATGCTCAGAATCATGAGCTCAAAAAGAAAATACAGAATCTAAGGAAAAAAATAAGAGTCCTAGAAAAAACGACTGGCCAGTAATTAGTAAATACCATACAATTTACTTTTTTTTTCCGTTAGGCATCAAATCAGTCTCCTACTAAGCTTGCAGGCTTCTTTCATTTGCATTTCAACATAAGTCATGGCTGAGGTCTGGAAGGAGCAGGAAAAAACTGCTATTCTGAGCAGACACCTCAGGCCTAAGGCATTTTAACCATAATTTTCAGGTTCGGGTGTTGAAAATTATGATACAAGTTTAAGATACAATTCACAAAATTTTATGTCTTTACATCTTATTTTGTCAACAGATACCATACTATGGTTTACTATCCTTGTCCAAATTAATGCACTGGTACACACAGTGACATTTTCCCTGGCTACCGAAATCAAAATTGGTTAAAAAAAAAAAAAAGACTGAATGATTCGGAAGTTACTTGCCAATTGGAAGTAGAGTTCTTCAGTTTTCCATCCTAAGTATTTAAGTTCTCTGGCATGAATTACCTGAAATCTTAAACTAAACAATTACCTAAACCCGACTTTTAACTGCAAGATTGTGCAATGCTTCAAAAACCCATTCAGATACCAGTTTGTTATGATAAAACATCATCATTTAGACACACATTCAGCTAAGATCATTCCCAAGAAAAATTTTATAATATCAACACATTATTGCACATGTCTTAAAGGACCAGAAACAAAGACACAAGACAGACAGAAAGGAGGTAGAGACTATGGTTGCCAGACAGAATCCTTTAAACCAGAGCAGATAAGAGAAAAATCTACTACACCAGTGGCACCATAAAAATCTACTACACCAGTGGCACCATGGGGGGGACCAGATGTTTTAACAGAGGGGCAACCTGAAATGTAAAATAAAGTGTCTATATGGTGACTTTAATGAATTTAGTGTCCCCTTTTTCTTTTTCTCTTTTTTAACAAGACAGAGGTGGCGTAATTCTTACAGTGCACGGAAGGAAGGAGGGTATTCCCTGAATCAACAGGGCTTTGGCAGCTGCTGGGGGTCCCTCAGTCCCTCCTTTTACTTACAGGATTAGCTCCTCTGGTTCAGTTCCACCCCAAGCAAGCTACATCTCCTAACATTTCAGTAGACAGCTCTCAAAAAGTTCTGGGGCGGAGGGCGGATACCAAATTTGTAACTTAAAGTTCGGTTCCTGACCTAGAAGCCAATTTATACCAATTAAATAATGAGGAATGGGTTCTGAGAAAAAGAAAAGGGGAGGTTAATTGCTTTGCTAACAAAGGAGAAACACAGGGGACTCTGCCAAATTTTGTGACTCTCTTGATCTGGAGGGACAAGGGGTTTTAAAGGAGTTTCACTTGTTAACCTGGGAGATACTCAGTTCTTAGGTCCCCAGCAGGCATTGCCCTCTGCAATGGGTGTGCTCCAGGCAGCCAGCTAGGGGCTTCTATCATCCTGCTTAACAAAGGGGGGTAAAGTTCATCGCAGTTCCTTAAAACACAGTTCAAACGGGTGTCAGGTTTACTCTCTTTATTACCCATTTTCACGTCCAATATCCTTAAGTTTTTACCACTGAAATCACACAACAAAATGAACAAAAGCAAACAAACAAACAAACAAAAATAGAACGCAGAACAAAACACACACACACACACACACACACACACACACACACACACACAAAGAAAAACAGAAACCCGGCGCCTAAACAGAAAAACAGTGGTACAGTGCAAGATCTTGCTAAAGCTCCAGGGTACGAGCGCGTGCGTGCCCGTGGGCACCTCTCTACACTTCCAGAGGAATTTCCTACAGAACAAAACAGAGGACAGAATGATTCTTGTTACTGTCCTGGACAGGAGTATTTGTGAGTCTCCCGAGGCCACATCTCTGTCATCAGAAGAGATCTCCCTTAACCGGATATCAGATGTTATAAAGGCGCCACTTACCTATGGAGGCCTCCTCCATCAGGTGCTTGCTAATAGTTTTAGTGCGGAGGTTCACTGCAATGCTCCCGGGACTAAAGGCTCTCTTCCTAATATAGAGAAGATGGACCAAACCAGGCCTGAGTGGAGAGCTGTTCCTTGGTGCCTATGGTTTATATACCATTCTAATTTGTGAAAGTGCCACAGAAAGTAGGGTCAGCCTCCTTCTCATGGTACGCTTGGAAGCAACTGTTTGGACAAAGTGGTTGCCAAGGCAGTGACCTCATTCAGTTCCTGAAGGATGCGACCTCACCTCACTTCCTTGGTAATGGAACTCTCTGAACTTGGGATCCAGGAAGCCAGGCACAGAGAGCCAATCCCCGTCCCATTCCCAGTGGTCTAACTTGCTTCGATTTAGCAAGGACAGAGTCATTCTTTCTTGGTACCTACTGATGTGAGGATGGCCAAATGCCAGGAAAACTCTGAAGAGGGGCCTTTTTTGAAAAAGCAGGTAGTGGCTCACAGCTGGCTCCTGACCACTTCACAGAGTTGGACAAGGAGACCAGATCTGAGACAGGACAGGCCATATCGGGAGAACACAGTATGGCCCAGCAGTCAGAGGACACTCCGGAGAGTGAGAGACCTACTTGGGGGAAGGAGGTGCCTTTGTGGATGTGGATGTGTGCTTGTGGTTTTGTCTCATGTTCAGAGAATAGGTAGGAAAGTCGGTTTGTTTGGTTTGGAGTGAACTGTTTCTAGTAAGTTGTTGGACAAGGCGAGTGTTTCTATGTCTGTGTAACCCACTGTGTCCGTGGTTGTAGATGTTAGAAAAGAGAATGCATCAATGGATGTTTCCTGTCTATTAGAAAGCTTCCCAGCATTCATCCTGCCCAACTAATGAATGCTCTAGGGCTTGCCTTATCAATGGGCAACACCGGCTATCTTCCTAAGTTCCTGTTTTCTTCCTGAATTCTGGCCACTCTCCAGAATAGACTCATGCTTTTGTGTCCACGATATGTAGCACCTCCAAGCACTGTGACATGAACATGTACTGGATAGCTGAAGGAATTGGCAAGAATCTCAGAAAACTCAGATACCAGTGTGACCAGGATAGTCTCAGTGGAGAAACCCTGCAATTGGCCTTTTGATTACCTATTGTTCTGTTGCCCTGAATGTCAGGAAGGTCTTTGCCTCAGGCCACGCCTTCGAGATTCCAGAAGAAAACAGTTTTCAAACGGAAATGAGTGGGCATCACCTGTGGCTGTTTGCTTAATTGCTTTGGAAAGGGATGTGTCTGAATCAGCCCCTTGGCCCTGTGTGAGCCTAGAGCTTAGATTCTTAGCACCTGATGGATCATAAGAAAGATCCCATGTGTGGATCCAAATCAAAATGACCAAAAATCAGTCATTGTGGATGAAGTCTCTCGCATTCCTCCGTAAGGTTCTTTACCTCCCTCAAGTGAGAATAGGGATCCAATGGGTCAAATGAGGTATTCAAAGCCCTGCAGATGCTAGCCCATAGGTTCTTGGGTTTTCTTATGAATCCAATTCAAATAAAGAATCTAAACCGACAGTCAGTGGGCCTAAAATTGGAGAACAGAGCTGTGTTAACGGCAGGCATATTTGATCACTCCTGGATCACAGGAAGGGTGTCCAGGCCACCCTGACTTTTGGTAAATGAGGGGAAAGGGAGCTTATTTGGGACACTGTCTTGTGCTGCGCCTCTCATGGAATCCTCCTGCCAGAAGTTATGATGAGTGTCTATATGGAAGAAGATGAGTGTCATGTGAGAGTGTTTTGGTTTTAACTGCGGTCATTTGTGTGGAAGTTGGAAGAGATAACTGGGTCCAACTTGGCTTGCACTTTGGTGTGATTCTGCTTAGAGACTGTGTTTTGGAACTGACCTCCGAGAAGGTACAAGGTCCTATGACATTGTATATCCATATTTCTGCGACATCTCTACAGAACGTAATTCAATGCTAAGTATACCAATCAAGGGCCAAATGAACTTCTGGACTTCAAGTCTTACCTAGATTTCTGTTTTCATACTTATATTGAAAGGTTAATAAAATAGATACTTGTCACTTCCTGTTTTTCTGTATGCTTAACAAAACACCGTTGTAATCTTGAGAACTGTTTACTATTCTTGTTCCCAGAATGTGCTGTCCCCAACTGCCAAACTGCAGAATGTACTCCGTCAACCAGTTGCACGCAAACTGCCCACTTGCCATTACCCATCAATAAATTTCTCTCCCTGCCCTCTCCAAGGAAAATATATAAGCATTTCTTAAGCTGTTCTCAGGGCTCTCTGCTCTGTTCAAGTGATCTCTGAGCCCTTCATGCCGGACTCCCAATAAACCCTTTGCTGTTGCATGAGACTGTCTCTTGGTGGTCTCTGCCACAGATGCTCGCCCAACCTTTACATCTGGTGGCCCTAGCGAGATCCGGCAGCTGCAGACAAAATACCCCCAACGGGCTCCTCTGGGGGTAAATAAGACCCATCTTTCTGGTTTCAAGCTTCAGGTTAGGGTATGGCAAAATGGCTATTGGTAAAGAGCGTGAGCTCTCTCCCATGGTGGCTGACACACATGCCACAGAGCCACAGACCATGTTCCTGGGAGATAGACTCGGGAAATCGAGGAACAATAGTCTCCTCGACTCAGTGATATTTTGTTTCTGATTCGGTATTGCCAGCCCTTCAGGTTTTGCAGACTAGTCAGTCCTGGTCTCAGTATTGGACGTCCATTGCCTGTCTTTATTGTCTTGTCTTGTCTGTGTTGTGTGTCGTTGCTTTCACTGTCTGTGTATATTTTATTATGGGACAGATCATTTCAATGCCTCTGTCCCTGACCCTTGATCACTGGACCAAATTCTGCTTAAGGGCTCAGAATCTTTCTTTTTCAGTAAAACGCCAGACCTGGCAGATTCTGTGTCACAGAATGACCCACCATTGCAGTCGGATGGCTCCTAGAAGGATCTTTGTACTTCGCACTTATTTGAAAAGTCCGAGATATTGTCTTTCAGCAGGGGCCACATAGACATCCAGATCAACAGCCATATATCTTAACTTGTCAGTACCTCTACAAATCTCCTCCTCCATGGGTCAAGCCTTTCCTTGTCCCTGCACCTGCTCCTACTCCTTCGCCCACAATTCTATCTCTCAAACTCTCTGCTCCTCCTCCTCCACCCTCTTTTCTCCTCGAGTCTCAAGACTCTACTGGACTCTCCTCCCCCTCCTTATCATCTGCCCTCGTCTCCCAACCCCCAACAACCTCTAAGTGATTCCCCTTCTGCTGACTCAGCCTCTCCACCATTCGAGGAAGCTAGGCTGGCCCAGTGCCATCAAGATGACTGTCCCGCAGCACAGACAGCCCCTCCTTCCCTGGAGGAAGCTGGCCCGGCTAAAAGAACTCAGAGAACTCACCAACGTTTTCACACCTGCCTACTTGGGGTGACTGCCAACACCACCTAGCGACTCTCTTCATGACAGAGCAATGAGAGAAAAATCTCCTGGAATGTAGAAAAAATATCCTCAGACCTGATGGGCGACCAACACAACTTCCCAACATAATGAAAGCTGGCTTCTCCTTAAACCTATTCAACAGGGACCCCAACACGTTGGAAGATAGGGAGCATCTGTTCAATTATTGCCAGGCTCTAACAGCGGGTCTCCAAGGGACCGCTGGGTGACCAACTAATTTGGCCATGGTAAGAGAAATTATTCAAAGGCCTGATGAATCTCCCTTTATGTTTCTAGAGAGAATCATGGAGGCATACAAGAGATATACTTCTTTCGATCCTCAGGCAGCGGATTAAAAGGCATCTGTCATGATGGCCTTAATTGAGCAAGCTGCCATGGATATTAAAAAAAAATTTAAAAGAGAGATTTAGTCAAAGAAGCCAAGAAAGTATACTATAAGAGAGAAACAGGGAGAAAGAAAGGGAGCAAACGGAGGATGAGAGAAGCAAAAGACAGACTAAGGCATTGACTAAGGTCCTGATCACAACAAGAAAGAGGCCAGAAATTAAGACACAGGGTGACAGGAAGGGCCCATGCCAGAGGCCACCCCTGGCCTCAGATCAGTGTGCCTACTCTAAAGAAAAAGGATACTGGGCCATAGAGTTCCCTATAAAGAGACAGCCACGCCAGCTGGCCATTCTGACTCTGGAGGATGACTAAGAAAGTCGGGGCTCAGATCCCTTCCCCTAGCTCAGGGTAACTTTTGAAGTGGAGGGGACTCCAGTAAACTTTGAAGTGAATACAGGAGCAGTATACTCAGCCCTTAAGGCCCCATTGGGCCCTCTATCAAATAAAAGGTCTCTAGTTCAAAGGGCTGATGACAGTAAATATCGGGCTTAGACAACTAAGAGGACCATGGACCTGGGGAAAGAAAAAATCCATCACTCCTTCCTAGTAAGACCAGAATGCCTGCACCCATTGATGGGCAGAGATCTGCTCACCAAGCTCTGGGCCAAAATAACTTTTAACCCTGAAGGCCCCCAAATGAAATTTGTAAATCCTTCAGTAAAACTCCTATAGTCACCGCTTTAACTATATTAGTAGAAGATGAACGTCCACTCTTCACACCCCCCAAGACTGATCAAACAGGCAAGCTACCCCAAAAATGGATAACAGATTACCCAGATGCCTGGGCAAAAACTGCGGTGTTAGGTCTGGCCGTGAAACAACCTCCAATAACAGTGGAGTTAAAAACCTCAGTCTCCCCAATCAATGTCAAATAATATCCTCTAAGCAAAAAAACTAAAGGTGGGATAAGGCCCCATATTCAGAAATATCTGGCCTTAGGAGTCCTAAGGCCCTGTCAATCGGCCTGGAACACTCCCCTGCTACTAGAAAAAAAAAAAAAAAGCCAGGAACCGGGGACTATCGCCCCATTAAAGAGCTAAGAGAGATCAACAAAAGAGTGCAGGACATTCACCCCACGGTACCTAATCCGTACAATCTGCTTAGCACTCTGAACCCTGAGCGGAAATTATATACTGTTCTGAACTTAAAAGATGCTTTCTTTTGCTTGCCTCTGCATAAAGATAGTCAGTTTCTGTTTGCTTTCGGGTGGGTAGACCCAGAAACCAAAATGTCTGGTCAACTAACTTGGACTAGACTCCCACAGGGATTCAAAAACTCCCCCACTCTCTTTGATGAAGCCCTCCACAGAGATCTCAACAACTTCAGAACTACGCACCCTGAAGTTACCCAGCTTCAATACGTGGATGACCTGCTACTGGCAGCCAACACCAAGGAAAACAGTGAGTCTGGGACCCAAGCACTATTATATGAGCTTGCTCAACTCGGGTATAGAGTTTCGGCCAAAAAGGCCCAAATTTGCTAGCATGAAGTAATCTTCCTGGGCTATTCCCTTAGGGGCAGTAAACGATGGCTCACTGAGCCCAGAAAACAAACCATTGTGTAGATACCACCCCCATCTTACAGCAGACAACTCAGAGAATTTCTTGGGACTGCTGGCTTTTGCAGGTTATGGATACCTGGGTTTGCGTTCTTAGCTGCTCCTTTATACAGCTGTTAAAGGAAGATGCCCAATTCCAATGGAACCCTGAGTACCAGGAAGTTTTTGATAACATCTAAGGACACTGACACTGAACACCTCAACTTCACTGAGCTCAGCCTGCAATTACAGCAAGCCCTACACTACGTTAAAAATGCACATCAACTCACTCACCTTGGTTCAAAGAAACTGCAGGCATTACTGTAGGATTAAGAACAGAGTTCTCCACTAACCAACTCACAGCGAAAGGAAATAACTGAACGGGTAACAAAAGCCTGTCGGATCCGTCAATTGGGTAATGATTACCCTTCCAAGT
Source organism: Callospermophilus lateralis (assembly GCF_048772815.1). Lineage (NCBI taxonomy): Eukaryota > Metazoa > Chordata > Mammalia > Rodentia > Sciuridae > Callospermophilus > Callospermophilus lateralis. The sequence continues at coordinate 523,941 of NW_027514379.1, read as the reverse complement.
TTCCTAGAGGAAAGCACCTACGAGGAACCAGACCAGGACAATTCTGGGAAGTGGACATTAATGAAATTAAGCCAGCAAGGTATGGACTTAAATATCTCCTAGTCTTTGTAGATACATTTTCAGGATGGATTGAAGCCTTACACACACACACACACACACAAAAAAAAAAAAAAAAAAAAAAAAAAACGGCCCAAATGGTTTTCATGAAGATCCTGAAAGATATTTTTCCAAGATACGATCTGCCTAATGGACTGATAATGGACTGGTGTTCATGGCCCAGGTAAGTGAGGTGTTAACCAGGACCCTGTGGATTAATTGGAAGTTACATTATGCTTATATATCCCAGAACTCAGGACAGGTAGAAAAAATAAATAGAACCATTAAAGAGACCTTAACGGCCCCCTTAGGGATGTGGTGGCTATCTCTCCACCCAGACATTTTTCAGCTCGGTAGAGGTCTTTCCTTTTGAGATATACCTGATGAAGAGGATCTCACTAAAATTTCATTAAATCCCTTCCATACCATAGATAATTGAAACAAACATTATGGATGCAGGGACACGCGAGCCAGATGCAGGTTGGCTAGCCTATATTACTATGTATGCCCGGCAGACTATCAAAGCGACAAACAGCCATGGCTTTGTGGGGGAAAAGCCGACTTCTTGTGTAAGTCATGGGGATGTGAGCATACAGGGGCTGCCTGGTGGAACCCAAACTCCTCATCAAATTCAGTACACAGCATTGGCCATATTACCAATTAGACAACCAAAAACTATGGCGCCCAGAGGGTTCTCTAGATCTTCAAATTCTGCATGACATTTTTAACTTTGGCAAGTGATCAAAAGGGGGAAATTCCCCTATGTGGAATCCTTTTTCCTCCTGCGCTCACATCCTGTACTATGCTTCCCCAATAGTTCCTCACACTCAGCCTTCTGCTCTAGACTCTCTGCTTTCACTCCCACCTCAGCAACCTGATTTCTCCCCTCCAATTACTAGATCAAAAACCCAAACCTCCGCTGGATCTCAGAACATTGCCCCCTTGCTGAGGAAGCAGGTACCGAGGTACCCCTCAACCCACTCACTCCTCTCTTTTCCTGTCAGTGTCTGCACTAGGTCCCACCAAGTCCTCTAGCAAGCTTAGCCAAAGCTCAAACCAGCTGAGAAGAGCCCTCAGACCCCTATCCAAGATGTAATGAAAATGACCTGTAAAGTTGATTTGTCATCACTGAAAACAGGTTCTAAGAATTTAAAGTCCCTCACAGGCTTTTTGGAATACTCACTCCCGTCTTCCCCTCTGCTCTACCTGTTCTACTGCTCAAGTTTTTGTTCTATGAAAATCCCAAACCGCTTTCCCATTATTCTTTGGCATCTCTCCTTCCTCATTCTCAGATCCACAGAGCTGCTCTCAGCATCGCCTTCCCTGTCATCCCCCTCTGTACCAGGTCCACAGAAATGTCTTAAATGACCTTCTCCAGAAGTCTTCACCAAGGCTTACTTTAGGTCTTTCAGCAAAAGAGTCCCTCTGAAAAAGTTCAATGGAGATAAACTTCCACTCTTCGTGTTGCCCTGTTCTACTTGGCCACTGGCTGGAAAAATCACCACCCCTAAGCTAGACATCGCCTTACCAGTTTTTCACAAAATATGTGAACAAGGACTCTGGCCTTGAGCTGGGGCTTCACAGAGATGGCTACATTTCTAAGATAAAAAGTTACCAACTGGGCTCCATGGTGACAGCTGGCAAGGAGGAAAAAAAAGAGACAAAAAAGCTCTCCCGTTCCAAGGTGTCCTTGAAAAGTTAACGTGCACAGAACAGAGGAAAAAAACAGAAACAAAAACTGATTTGTGTAAATTTCTGCAGACTGTGAACTTCTGAGCCCCTTCCCTTACATGTTGGGTACAAATACTAAAAACTACCAAAACTTTTGGTTCAGTGGATTAATTGATTACAACAGAAGCAATGCCCTCTAAATACGGATGCGACCAAATAAAACTGCTTTCCTGTCTTTGGTGCTATCTTAGGTGCCTTTCCTTGTCCATCCCTACAACAGTATAATTCTATACACTTTAACATTATTTATGTTTTCATAAAATGGTCAATAGATGCGATTAATTATGTAATGATGCAGATGTTTTCGAGAGTGCTCAATCAGGATGCAGGTTCATTTAAAGATCAAATAGGGGGGGCATACAACCCGGTTCCACCAGGAAACTGTATCCCTCACTTTAGCCATCCTATTAGGAATAATAGTTGCTAAAGGGGTGGGCACAGGAACAAATGCCCTAGTCCATGAGACACACCAAAGACACAATTAGAAGCAGAAATAGACCAAAGCTTAAAGACATTAAAAACCGCATCACAGCTTTACAGGAATTTTAACCTCTCTCTCTCTGAAGTTGTTTACAGAGCAGGCGAGTGTTGGCCCTCTTCTTCATGAGAGAAGGGTGCCTTTTTGCTTGCATTGAGGAAAGAATGATGTTTTTATGCCGACAATACTGGAGTTGTAAAAGAATCTATGAGTAAATTAAGAAAACGACTTGAAGAGGGTCAAAGAAAGACAGAGGCCCCCAAAGGGAGGTTTGAGTCTTGGTTCACATAGTCCACCTGGTTAACTACGCTTTTATCCACCCAGGCTGGTCCATTAATAATTCTCATATTATTGTTAACTGTAGGACCCTGTTTGCTCAACCATGTAGTTTCTTTTCTCACCCAAATTGAACCTGTTATTAACCCTAACCGTACACTGTTCTCTCAATCTAATTTTACAGAAGAGCGGGGACAGAGTTGGTCTTAAAATACAGCAATATAGAGGATCTTCCACCTGCTGAGAACCTCAAAGGTCCATGAAGAAATGATCCCTGGAGAAGATGTAGTCAACTATGAAGGACCTGAGAGAGCAAAAGTCTTCCATGGCAAACAACCTGCTCATGATGAAGGGATGTGTCTGAATCAGCCACTCACTTCTTAATGTAGAGAAGATGGACCAAAGCAGGGATGTGTTGAGAGCTTCTCCTGCATGCCAATGGTTGACATACCATTCTAACTTGTGAAAGTGTCACAGAAAGTAGGGGCAGCCTCCTTCTCATGGGAACCTTAGAAGCAACTGTTAGGACAAAGTTGTTGCCAAGGCAGTGACCAAATTCAGTTCCTAAAGGAAGTGACCTCACCTAACTTCTATGGTGATAGAACTCTCTGAACTTGGAATCCAGGAAGCCTGGCACCCAGAGCCAGTCCCGGTCCCAGTCCCAGTTGTCAAACTTATTTTGATTTACCAAGGACAGACTCAGTCTTTCTTGGGACCTACTGATGTGAGGATGGCCAAATGTAAGAAAAGCTATGGAGAGGGGGCTTTCCTGAGAAAGTAGGCATTGACTCACCACTTGATCCTGAAAACTTCACAGAGTTGGCCAAGAAGACCAGATTTGAGACAGAACAGGCCATTTCTGGGAACATAGTATGGCCCAACAGTCAGAGGACTCTCCGGATAGTCACAGACCTACATGGGGGAAGGAGGTGCCTTTGTGATGTGGGTGTGAGTTTGTGGTTTTTGTGTCATGTTCTGAGAATAGGTATGAAAGAAGGTTTGTTTTGTTTGGAGTGAACGGTTTCTAGTAAGTCGTTTGACAATGCGAGTGTTTCTATGTCAGTGTATCCCACTGCGCCCGTGGTTGTAGACATTAGAAGAGAGAATGCATCAATGAATATGTCTTGTCAGGTAGAAAGCTTCCCAGCATTCATCCTTCCCAATTAATTAATGGACTGCAGCTTGCCTTATTGATGGACAACACCTACTATCTTCCTAAGATCCTGTTTTCTTCCTGAATTCTGGCCACTCTCCAGAATAGGCTCATGGTTTTGTGTTTAAGATATGTACAACCATGAAGCTCTGAGAAATGACCATGTACTAGATAGCTAAAGGGAATGGCGAGCATCTCAGAAAACTCAGATATCAGTGTGATCAGTAAAGTCTCAGTGGAGAAACCATGCTTGGGGCCTTTTGCGTACCTTTTCTTCTGTTGCCCTGAATGTCAGGAAGGTCTTTTCCGCAGGCCACCACTTTGTGAAGCCTGAAGAAAACAGTTTTCAAATGGAAATGAATGGGTATTACCTGTGGTTCCTTGCTTAATTGTTTTGCAGAGGATATGTCTGAATCAGCCTATTTGCCCTGTGTGAGGCTGTGGCTTAGTTTTTCACCTTCTGATGGATATAAAGAAAGATCCCATGTGTACATCCAAAACCAAAATGGCCAAAGAGCAGTCCTTGTGGATGAAGTCTCTGGCCTTCCTATGTAACTTTCCTGAACTCCATCAAGTCAGAATAGGGATCCTTTGGGTAAAATGAGATCTTCAGAGCTCTGCAGAGGCTAGCCCATGGTTGCTTGGGTTTTCTCAAGACTCCAATTCACATAAAGAATCCAAACCCCACAGTCAGTTGACCTCAAATTGAAGAAGTGGAGCAGTATTAATGGGAGGCCTATTTGATCTCTCCTGGTTCACAAGAAGGGTGTCCATGCCACCCTGAATTAGGCAATTTAGGTGCAAGAGAGCTTATTTGGGACACGGACTTGAGCTGTCCCCCTCATGGAAAACTCTAGCCAGAGGTTATTATGTGTGTTGGAGTCTTTTAATTTAAATTGTGGTCATTTGGGTGGCGGTTAGAAGAGATGACTTGGTCCACATGTGCTTGAACTCTGGTGTGATTCCCTTAGAGACTGAGTTCTGCAACTGAACTCAGAGAAGTATTGCCATGAATAGTGTTGAGGTTTCAGAAAGCCAGGCATGACTGTCGCCCTTGGAAACTGAGTTCTATGCCCAGGGTGGCTTTCCACAGAGCACTGGGCCTCTCAGCCAGGATACCACATGATTTTATTCTGAAAGACTTGGCACCCATCATTGAGAGTCAAAACTCATATGGACCTCACATTGTAGAGCTAAATGAGCTAAACATCATGTGATCTTTTCACCACTCTTTGGGAAGCCTTACCTGTGAGTGTTCTCCAGAGCTTTCATTGAAATGAGCTTCCTAACCATCTAATGGTTCCTGAATGAATTGAAACTCACAGTGCCTCCAACTTCATCCTTGAAAAATGGCTAGATAAATACCATGAAATTTTTGAAATTCCCATCACCAGGTGGCACTGGAGAACCTTTGGATGACATGTTGCTCATCGTGAATGTTCCAGACAGTGTCTTGTTTTACTGGGTTTCATGTAAATGGTGTAGAACAGAGATGTCAGTAAGTTGGACTCTGTTGAGTAGTGGGCCTAGAGCAGTGTTGGGCAGGTATGTGATAAAACATATGTGTGGGGCCATTTGGATCTGCCATTGGCTTCCAAATGGCTTGTGACTGATATGGCGCAGCCAGCAGAACCTTCCGTGTAAAGGCAACTTGTTATATGGAGATATTTCAGGACATTGTTCAGAATCAGGTTGCTATGGTCAAGGGGTCAAGCTATGTGGGATAGAAGCCTGGTTCTTGTATCATCCTGCAGACCCTGACCCACCACACGTGACAGAACTCCCTCTTGCACTTTGTCCCAGTTGAACTCCTTGTATTTCGTGAAGCAAATACCAAACTCCCAGTGCAGCAGGAAGAAACACCACGAAATGGAGGATGACCATATGGCTTCACAGTCCACACGGGGAGACACTAAGCGCCCAGTGGCCACAGTTTACCTACAAAGAGAGAATTCAGCACTGCTGCCTCGTGTTCATTGTAAAATAAGAAACTTTGTCCTCCTGGTCACATAGATGCAGACCCAGCTTTGAGGTTCTCACTACAAAGGAAGCTTAACTCGTGACAACAACCTATATTTCAGTGCCCAACCTCAGTGGCAGTTTCTCAAAAAGTTTTAGGCAAGCAGAGCTCCATGTTTGTGGAGTGTGTACTTTGTCCTTATTTTTGGAAACTCTTATACCACCTCGAAGTTTGTGCACTCTTGAGCATTTTCCATTCCAGAAATGTAATCACAGATTTTGTAACTCTTCTTCTCTAATTGTGTCTTACTTGGGGTGAAAGTAATGTCAAGGCATGGTTCTGGATGAGAGTGGGAAGATTTGTTGTAGCACATATTTGCATACACATTGGATTAATTTTCCTATTTTCCATTCGAAATTCTGAATCCCTGACACTAACACATATTCTACTAGACTCTGACTACTAATTCTAATAAGATGGAGAAAAATAACCCAAACAGTATATAAGTACATGCAGTTCAGAGTTCGACTTGCCTTTTGCATGATAAAGGGTAGGTGTTATAAATCTAGTCAATTTTTAATTGAAATAGTTCTCGATGTGTTTTCAAAGGTAACAAATATGTGAACTACTGTCTCCCATTCTCTGGAGCCTATTCAGCACATGTATTTTTATATGCACAAATAGAATCCTGCATGGTATCACACGTACATTCTTGTGAATTACATGACATAGCAGATACAAAGTGTGAGAAGTGATCACTCCTCCTAAACCCTGTTGGAACTGAAAATTCAACGTATGGGTGAGCTTCCCAGTAGAACAACATAATACATAAACCCATGTTCAGTAAAATGAATGTTTTTGCATCTTTATGATATATATTTCATGATGAATTTCGATTGGCATATATATTGCTACTTATTAATGTCTATGTTTGTGTGTGTGTGTGTGTGTGTGTGTGTGTGTGTATATATATATATATATATATATTTATACTCTCCAGATTTTTAAAAATATGAAATATATGTGTCTTATATACAATCCCTAAATTCATTCATGTTCATGTATGTGGATTAATAATCAACTTTTCACAAGATTATTCTTAGAAATATTCATCCACCCGAAATACATATTTGTTTCCTAGTACTGAAAACTAACTTCAGTGAAAGGTGCATACAAATCCTAATATGTCTACATTAACTAACCCAGTTTAACATCAATGCATGTAGGTTACTATGGAACATGATGTGTATTTTGACGTTAATTTTTATTCCACACTGGTACATTACTATTTCTTCAGTTTATGTACATCATAGAATATATATTTGATTCATTAGTTGGCAAATTTATAGGCATTTGTTTCACTTTCAATCACTTCCTGCTCCAGAACACATGTATTCCTCTATGTTTCTTTACTGGTCTATTCATGAGACTTTTTTCCAAATATATTATTTTTGATTTCCATAATCAATTTTGAAACAAAACTCATAAACCCTTCATGATAAACCATAACCCTAAGATGATCATTAGATTTATAACTGGTTGGAATGAATGATTGTATATCAATATAACATTTCTTATATATTTTCAGATATCTATTCAATCCATTATTTACAGTGGATCCAGTTATATTATTTATTCACAGTATGGTCTATTCATGCATTATGTGTATATTCATAGAAATAGGGTACACCTCTTTGTACGACCATACTAATTTATAAGTCTTCAAAATATTGCTCCAAGAAATGGTGGAAGAAATACTCATGTCACCTGATCTACATACACATTTTATCACAGAAATATTCTGGACACCAAAAGCAAAGGTCACACTTACAATTGTACCAAAGCCTAAATAGAAAGTGAGCATGGATTACTAAAAACATCCATGTCCAGGTTGCCTAATGCTCTCAAATATCAATCCTATTGGTGACTACATATTTGTTTCTTCCTAATATTATATATTCAACCTCAAACCTGTTGAAAATGTCTAACCCTATCACACACTTTATACTTTGCTTGATTTCCTAATGTCTCTATTGATATCTGCTTTCCTACATGTTTTCCCCAGTTCATCATTGTGACTGACTCTTCACATGTACTGACATTTACATACACTCTCTACCCAAAACCCTATTGCTAAAGAACTTTTGGTCCAAATCCTATACTCACTCTTCTTTCTAAACCTACCGACTACCTTCCTAATCCTACCGATTATCGCTTTTTGACTGGATGTTCTCTTCAACATTCAATCATCCAAAGTACAAGGTTTGATGCCAGTGTATATTGATTTATTTGAGACATCTGTGCAGCACATAACTCAAAGCTAAGTATCCCACTCAAGTCCCCAATGCCCTTCTGGGCTTCAAATCTTACCTAGATTTCTGCTTTCATAGTTATATTTCACATATATACTCTTGTAAATACCACAGGTTGCCAATGCCATTATTCATCCTGCAGAATGATTCGTAACCCAAATCGAACCTATTATTAACCCTAACCATACACTCTTCCTTCAATACAACTTACAGAAGAGCAGGGACAGAGTGGGTCTTACAATATAGGAATGTAGATTATCTTCCACCTGCTGAGAACCTAAAAGATCCATGGAGAAAGGATCCTTGGAGAATATGTAGGCAGCTATGTAGGACCTGAGAGAGCAATAGTCATCTTCCATGGCAAACAACCTGGTCAGGAAGAATTGATGTGTCTGAATCAGCCTCTGCCTTCTTAAAGTAGAGAAGATGGACCTATGCAGGCCTGTGTGGAGAGCTGTTCCTGGGTGCCTATGGTTGATATACCATTCTAACTTCTGAATGTGTCACAGGATGTTCGGGCAGCCTCCATCTCATAGGAACCTTGGAAGCAACTGTTAGGACAAAGTGGTTACCAAGGCAGTGACCATATTCAGTTCCTGAAAGAAGTGACCTCACTTCACTTCCTTGGTGATGGAATTCTCTGAACTTGGGATCCCAGAAGCCAGGCACCCAGAGTCAGTCTCACTCCGAGTCCCAGTGGGCTAAGTTATTTGTTTTTCCCAAAGACATAGTCAGTCTTTCTTGGTACCTACTGATGTGAGGATGGCCAAATTCCAGCAGAGCTCGGAAGAGGGGCCTTTCCTGAGAAAGTAGGTAGTGGCGAACCACTGGCTCCTGACAACTTCACAGAATTGGCCAAGGAGACCAGGTCTGAAATAGGACAGGCCATTTTTGGGGGAACATAATATGGCCCACCAGTCAGAAGACACTTCGGATAATCACAGACCTACTTGGGTGAAAGAATCGCCTTTGCTGTTGTAGGTGTGAGTTTGTGGTTTTTTCTGATGTTCTGAGAATAGCTAGGAAAGGTGGTTTATTTGGTTTGGAGTGGACTATTTCTAGTAAGTCCTTTGACATGGTGAGTGTTTCTATGTCTGTGTATCCCAGTGTATCCGTTGTTGTAGACATTAGAAAAGAGAATGCATCAATGGAAGCGTTGTCTCTAGTTGAAAGCTTCCCCACATTCTTACTGCCCAATTGATGAATGGACTGCAGCTTGCCTTATGGATGGGCAACATCTACTATCTTCTTAAGTTCCTGTTTTCTTCGTGTTTTCCAGCCACTCTCCAGAATAGGCTCATGGTTTTGAGTCCCAGATATGTAACACCACAGGGCTCTGTGACATGGCCATGTACTGGATAGCTTAAGGGAATGGGAGCATCTCAGAAAACTCAGATATCAGTGTGACCAGTAATGTCTCAGTGGAGAAACCCTTCTTTGGGCCATTTGCTTACTTCTGTTTCTATTATCCTGAATATCAGGAAAGTCTTTGCCTCAGGCCACCCAGTTGTGTAGCATTAAGCAGACTGTTTTCATATGGAAATGAATGGACATCACCTGTGGCTCTTTGCTTAATTGCTTTGGAATGGAATGTGTCTGAATCAGCCTCTTGTCCTTGAATGAGGTTGTGGCTTAGATTCTCAGCACCTGATGGATCTAAAGAAAGATCCCATGTGGTTCCAAAACCAAAATGACCAAAAGAGGAGTCATTGTGGATGAATATTTTTGCCTTCTTGTTTTAGGTTCCTGACCTCCATCAAGTGAGAATAGGGATCCTTAGGGTCAAATGAGTCTTTGAAATCCCTGCAGAGGCTAGCCCACATGTGCTTGGGTTTTCTCATGACTCCAAATCACATCAAGAATTTATAGGCTTCAGCCAGTAGGCCTCAAATTGGAGAAGCGGAACACTTTAACAGCAGGAATATTTGATCACTCCTGGTTCACAGGAATAGTGTTCAGGCCACCATGTTTTTAGGCAAATGAGGGGCTAGTGAGCTTATTTTGGACACTACCTTGTGCTCATTGAAACCTCCAGCTAGAGGTTATGATGAGTGTCTACAAGGAAAAAGATTATGGCCCTGTGGGAGTGATTTCATTTTAATTTTGGTCATTTTTGTGGCAGTTGGAAGGGATGACTGGGTCCACCTGGGCTTGAAATCTGGTATGATTTATCCTTAGAGACTGAGTTCTGCAACTGACCTCAGAGAAGTATTGCCATGAATTGTGTTGGGATTTTAGGAGGCCACGCATGAGACTCACTCTTGGAAACTGAGATCTTGGCCCAGGGTGGGTTTCCACAGAGGCCTGGGTATCTCAGCCAGGATATCACATGATTTTATTCTGAAAGACTTGGTAGCCATAGGTGAGATTCAAAACACACATGGACCTCACATTGTAGACGTCAATTGGCCTGGCTTCATGTGACCTGTTGGCAACTCTTTGAGAAGCCTTGACTTTAAAGTTCTCCAGAGCATTCATTGAAATGAGCTTTCTCAACACTTAACGGTTCCTGAATGAATTGAAACCCACAGTGCCTGTAACTTCATCCTTGAAAAATTGCTAGATAAATACCATAAAAGTTTTGAAATTCCCATGACCAGGTGGCACTGCAGAAACTTTGGATGTCCTGTTGCTGATCATGTGTATACCAGACAGTGCCTTGTTTGACTGGGTTTCATGAAAATGGTGTAGAATACGAGATGCCAGGAATTTGGAGCCTGGTGAGTAGTGGGCCTAGAGTAGTGGTGGGCAGGTATGTGATGAAACATCAAGGTGGGGCCATGTGGATCGGCTATCGGCTTACAAATGGCTTGTGACTGATATGGCGCAGCCCCCATTCCCTTGTAGGTAAAGGCATCTTGTTATGTGGAGAGGTTTCAGGGCAATGTTCATAATCAGGTTGCTATGGTTATTGGGACAAGCTATGTGGGATAGAAGACTGGTTGGTACATTCTCCTGCAGACGCTAACCCACCCCACGTGACAGAACACGCTCCAGCACTGTATCCCAGATGAACTTCTTATATTGTGTGAAGCAAGTACCAAATTCCCAGTGTAGCAGCAAGAAACACCACAAAAAGTGGAGGATGATCAAATGTCTTCACAGTCCCCACCGGGAGACACTTAGCCTCCAGTGGACATAGTTTACCTACAAAGAGAAAATTGAGCACTGCTGCCTCATGTTCATTGGAAAATAAGAAATCATGTCTTCCAGGTCACATAGAAGCAGACCCAGCTTTTATGATCTCACTACAAAGGAAGCCAAAGCTCATGACAACAACATATATTTCAAGTGCCCAACCTCAGAGGCAGTATTCCAAGAAGTCTTAGGCCAGCAGAGCTCTTTGTTTGTGGAGTGTTTACCCTGTCCTTTACTTTTGGAAACGCCTCTACCACCTCCAAGGTTGTGAACTCCCGAGGATATTCCATTCCATATATGTATTCATAGATTTTCACACTTTTCTACTATAATTGTGTCTTACTTGGGTGAAGGTAATGTCAAGGCATTGTTCTGGATATGAATGAGAAGATTTTTGTGTAGCACATATTTACATACACTTTGGATTCATTTTTCAATTTTCCATTTGAAATACTTAATCCCTGACACTAACCCATACCCTACTAGACTCTGACTAATGATCCTAATATGATGGTGAAAAATAACCCAAAAAGAAAAGAAACACAAGCAGTTCAAAGGAGGCATGGTGTATAGTTGGAATTGCCTTTTGCATTATATTTTGTAGGAGTTATAAATCTAGTCAATTTTTTGTTGAAATAGTTCTACATGTGTTTTTAAAATTAACAAATATATGAATCCCTGTCTCCCTTTCTCTGTAGCCTATTCAGCACATGTATTTTTATATGCACATATAGAATCCTACCTGATATCACTCGTACACACTTGTGAGGTGGCTGAATTGGCAGATGCAAATTGAGAGAAGAGATCACTCCTCCTAAACGCTGTTGGAACTGAAAATTTAACCTATGGGTGAGCATCCTAGTTGAATAACATTATACATAATTTCATGTTCAGTAAAATTAATATTTTTCAATCTGTGGATTATATATATTTCATGATGAATTTCTATTGGCATATATATCGCTACTTTTTTTATTGGTTGCTCAAAACATTACAAAGCTCTTGACATATCATATTTCATACATTAGATTCAAGTGGGGTATGAACTCCCATTTTTACTCCAAATACAGATTGCAGAATCACATCAGTTACACATCCACATTTTTACATAATGCCCTATTAGTTACTGTTGTATTCTGCTACCTTTCCTATACTCTACTATACCCCCTCCCTTATCTTCCCATCTTTTCTCTCTACCATACCTACTGTAATTCATTTCTCTCCTTGTTTATTTTCCCACAACCTCTTATATGTAATTTTGTGTAACAATAAGTGTCTCTCTCCATTACCATGCAATTTCCCTCTTCTCTCCCTTTCCCTCCCACCTCATGTTTCTGCTTAATGTTAATCTTTTCTTCATGCTCTTCCTCCCTGCTCTGTTCTTAGTTGCTCTCATTATATCAAAGAAGACATTTGGTATTTGTTTTTTAGGGATTGGCTAGATTCACTAAGCATAATCTGCTCTAGTGCCATGCATTTCCCTGCAAATTCCATTATTTTGGCATATTTTAGTGCTGCGTAATCCTCCATAGTATATAAAAGTCACATTTTTTTATTCATTCATCTATTGAAGGGCATCTGGGTTGGTTCCACAGTGTAGCAATTGTGAATTGTGCTGCTATGAAAATTGATGTGGCAGTATCCCTATAGTACGCTCTTTTAAGGTCTTCAGGGAATAGTCCAAGAAGGGCAATAGCTGGGTCAAATGGTGCTTCCATTCCAAGCTTTCACAGGAGTCTCCATACTGCTTTCCAAATTCGCTGCACCAGTTTCAGTCCCACCAGCAATGTACAAGAGTACCCTTTTCCCCACATCCTCGCCAGCACTTGTTGTTGTTTGACTTCATAATGGCTGCCAATCTCACTGGATTGAGATGGTATTTTAGGGTGGTTTTTATTTGCATTTCTCTTACTGCTAGAAATGGAGAGCATTTTTTCATGTACTTGTTAATTGATTCTATGTCCTCCTCCGAGAAGTTTCTGTTCAGGTCCTTGGCCCATTGGGTTATTGGTTATCTTATTGTATAATTTTCTGAGTTATTTGTATACTTTGTATACTCTAGATATTAGGGCTCCATGTGAAGGGTGAGGACTAAAAATTTGTTCCCATGATGTAGGCTCCATATTTACCTCTCTTATTGTTTCTCTTTCTGAGAAAAAAAAATTCAGTTTAAGTAAGTCCCATTTCTTGATTCTTGTTATTAACTCTTGTTTTATGGGTGTCCTATTAAGGAATTCGGAGCCTGACCACACAATATGTAGATCGGAGCCAACTTTTTCTTCTATCAGACGCAGAGACTCTGATTTGAATCTAGCTCCTTGATCCACTTTGAGTTAACTTTTGTGCATGGCGAGAGGAGGGGATTCAGTTTCATTTTGTTGCATATGGATTTTCAGTTTACCAAACACCATTTAATGAAGATGCTATCCTTCCTCCATTGCAGGCCATTAGCTCCTTTATCAAATATAAGATAGTTGTAGCTTTTTGGATTAGTCTCTGTGTCGTCCATTCTGTACCATTGGTCCACCCACCTGTTTTCGTACAAGTACCATGCTGTTTTTATTATGATTGCTCTGTAATATAGTTTGAAATCTGGTATTGCTATACTGCCTGATTCACACTTCCTGCTTAGAATTGCTTTTGCTATTCTGGGTCTTTTATTTTTCCATTTGAATTTTATGATTGCTTTATCTATTTCTACAAAAAATTCCTTTGGGATTTTGATTGGCATTGCATTAAACCTATAGAGAAGTTTTGGTAATATCGCCATATTGATGATGTTAGTTCTGGCTATCCATGAACGGGGTATATTTTCCATCTTCTAAGATCTTATTCTATTTCTCTTTTTAGGGTTCTGTAGTTTGCATTATATAAATCTTTCACCTCTTTTGTTAGGTTGATTCCCAAGTATTTAATTATTTTGAGGAAATTGGGAATGCAGTGTTTGGACTCATTTTTGTTTCAGAAGTTTTGTCGCTAATATACAGAAATGCCTTTGATTTATGCATGTTGATTTTGTATCCTGCCACATTGCTGCATTCATTTATTAGTTCTAGTAGTTTTTTCTGTAGACCCTTTTGGGTCTTCTATGTATAGAATCATGTCATCTGCAAATAGTGATAATTTAAGTTCTTCTTTTCCTATTTTTATGCCTTTAATGTCTTTCATCTCTCTAATTGCTCTGGCCAGTTTTTTCGAGAAATATATTGAATAGAAGTGGTGATAGAGGACATCCCTGTCTTGTTCCAGATTTTAAAGGGAATGCCTTCAACTTTTCTCCATTCAGAATGATGCTAGCCTGAGGCTTAACATAGATAGCTTTTACAATGTCGAGGTAAGTTCCTGTTATCCCTAGTTTTTAAAATGTTTTGAACATAAAGGAATGCTCTACTTTGTTGAATGGTTTTTCTGCATCTATCGAGATGATCATATGGTTCTTATCTTTAAGTTCAATGATGTTGTGAATAACATTTATTGATTTCCGTATATTGAACCAGCCTTGCATCCCAGGGATGAATCCTAGTTGATCATGGTGCACAATTTTATTGATGTGCCTTTCTATCCAATTCACCAGAATTTTAATGAGGATTCTTGCATCTAGGTTCATCAGAGATATTGGTATGTAGTTTTCTTTCTTTGAGGTGTCTTTGTCTGGTTTCAGAATCAGGGTGATGTTGGCCTCATAGAATGAATTTGGCAGAGCTCCCAGTTTTTCTATTTCCTGAATAACTTGAAAAGTATTGGTATTAATTCTTCTTTAAAGGTTTTGTAAAACTCTGCTGTATACCCATCCGGTCCTGGGCTTTTCTTGGTTGGTAGTCTTTTGATTGCTTCTTCTACTTCATCCATTGATATTGGTCTGTTTAAATTGTGTTTTCCTTTATGACTCAGTCTGGGCAAATCATATGACTTAAAAAATTTATCGATGTCTTCACTATTTTCTATTTTATTGGAATACAGTTTTCCAAATAATTTCTAATTTTCTTCTGTATTTATGTTGCATCTGTTGTGATATTGCCTTTTTCATCCCGTATGTTAGTAATTTGAGTTCTCTCTCTTCTTCTCTTCGTTAGCACGGCTAAGGGTCTGTCGATCTTATTTATCTTTTCGAAGAACCATCTTTTAGTTTTGTTAATTTTTTCAATAGTTTCTTTTGTTTCAATTTCGCTCTGATTTTAATTATTTCTTGCCTTCTGCTACATTTGCTGTTGTTTTGCTCTTCCTTTTCTAGGGCTTTGAGATAAAGTGTGAGCTCATTTATTTGTTGTTTTTTTTTTTCTTTTTTTGAGGAATGACCTCCAGGCAATGAATTTACCTCTTAAAACTTCTTTCATTGTGTCCCATAGAATCTGATATGTTGTGTCTGTATTTTCATTTATCTCGAAGAATTTTTTTATTTCCTCCTTTATGTCTTCTGTAACCCATTGATCATTCAGTAACATATTGTTCATTTTGCAGGTGATGTATGATTTTTTCTTTTTTCTTTTATCATTGGTTTCCAGTTTCATTCCATTATGATCACAAAAAATTCATGGTATTATCTCCTCCCCTTTATATTTACTGAGGGTTGCCCTATGGCATAACATATGGTCTATTTTTGAGAAGGATCCATGTGCTGCTGAGAAAAAAGTATATCCACTTGATGATGGTTGATATATTGTATATATGTCAGTTAAGTCTAGGGTATTGATTGTGATATTGAGTTCTATAGTTCCTTTATTCAACTTTTGTTTGGAGGATCTGTCCAAAGGTGAGAGAGGTGAGTTGAAGTCACCCATAATTATTGTATTGTGGTCTATTTGATTCTTGAACTTGAGGAGAATTTGTTTTATGAACGTCGCAGCACCATTATTTGCTGCGTGAATATTGATAATTGTTATGTCTTGTCGGTGAATGGTTTCTGTTAACAGTATATAATGTCCTTCCTTATCCCTTTTGATTAAATTAGTCTTGAGGTCGATTTTATTCGATAGGAGGATGGCCACCCCTGCTTGCTTACAAGGTCTGTGTGCATGGTATAAATTTTCCCAATCTTTCACCATCAGCTTGTGTATGTCTTTTCCATTCAGATGTGTCCCCTGGAGGCAACATATTGTTGGATTTGTTTTTTTTTTTTTTAATTCAAGTTACAAGCCTATGTCACTTTATTGGAGAGTTTAAGCCATTAACGTTTAGAGTTACTATTGATATATGGTTTGTACTGCCACCCATGTTTGCCTATATCTTTTTTTTTTAATTAGATTGTTTCTCCATGATTAGCTTTTCCCAGCCCTCTGTCATTACTGAGGCACTTCCCACTGATGGTTTTCGTTGTTGATTTTCATTTCTTCCTTGTGTAGTGTTTTGCTCCAGATGCTTTCCAATGCTGGTTTTCTGGCTGCAAATTCTTTTAGTTTTTGTTTATCATGAAATATTTTTATTTCGTTGTCTTACATTAAGCTTCATTTTGCTGGATACATAATTCTTGGTTGGCATCCATTGTCTTTCAGTGTTTGAAGTACGTTGTTCCAGGATCTTCTCACTTCCAGCATCTGTGATAAAAAAATCCATTGTTAACCTTTTTGGTTTACCCCTAATTGTAATCTGCCTCCTTTCTCTGGTAGCTTTTAATATTTTCTCTTTGTTTTGTATATTGGATATCTTCATAACAATGTGTCTTGGCATGGGTCTACTGTGATTTTGTGTGCTCAGTGTCCTGTAAGCATCTACAATTTGTTTATCTGTTTCCATTTTTATTTCTGGAAAGTTTTCTCTAATTATTTCATTCAGCAGGTTACTCATTCCCTTGGTTTGAATCTCTGTACCTTCCACTTTCCGGATGACTCATAAGTTTTTTTTTTTTATGTTATCCCATATCTCTTGGATGTTTTCTCATAATTTTTTACAGCATTTCTTTCTTGGCTAGAGTTTTTTTTCAAGATGATATATTTTGTCTTCATTATCTGACATTCTGTCTTCTACTTGCTCCACTCTGTTAGTGATACTCTCAATTGAGTTTTTAATTTGGTTTATCATTTCCTTCATTTCTAGAATTATTGTTTGATTTTTCTAATAATCTCTATCTCCTGATAAAGATGCTTAATTTCTTATTTTATCTGTTTATGTAATTCATTTTCAATGCGTTCTTTCACTGTTTTTGTTGTCTCGTATCCTCTTTAAGGTTCCATTCCATCTGTCTAAGGTATTCCTTGAGTTCTTTATATGACCATTTTTCTGATGACTCTAGATGCTCTTGAATATTTAGGCTGTCCTTCATTGTTTGCACTTTTTTTCTTCCTTGCTTTTTTATGCTTCTCATGTTACTTCTTGTTCTGTTTGACTACTGAGTTACTGCTTACTCTTATAAATTAATTTGATGCTTGGAAGGAAAGATATTAAAAGGGAAGGGAAGAAGTCACTAAGGAGAATGAGAGTAGGCAGGTAGAATTCAAGGAAGGGGGTATAACAAAATTGAAAAGAAATGAAAAGACAAAAGAAAAAAATAGAAAATAAAGAAAATTTTAAGTAATAATGATAATTTAAAAATGAAAATTAAAATTTAAAATAATAATAATAATAATAAAATAAAAAATTAAAAAAAATAAAAACATTAAAAAAGTTAAAGAACAACAACAAAAATGAAAATCAAAGAAAAAGAAAAGAATACAAATAAAATAATAATATTAATACATGCAGTCCTAGAGTTCAATTTACTTCTCTTCCATTAGGTGGAGCTGTGTGCACTGGGCCAAGATTCTCCTCTCAATTAGCGGGAACCAATCACTGTGTAGCAGCTCTTCCTCCCAGACTGGGCGGGTCTCCAATCCTGAGTGCTTAGGGCCTTCTCTTGTGCTTCCTCAAGCCAGGCCCCGCTCACCTTTGAAGCTCACCACAATACTGGTTACACGCCAGGCCTCTGCTCCTGGTAGCCCTGTTTTAATGAACGCCTGGGCACACTCTCCCTGTTTGCCTCCCTCAGACCCTAAGTTTGTAGAGCTTTGGCCTGAGAACCACCAGCGAATTTTCTTGTTCTCCGGGAGCCATGCCCCCGGTAGGTGGTGTAAGAGACCTCAATTGTCAGCACTGGTGGGAGTGGTAGCCGGGAATTCCACGCCGCGAGTCCCGAGCCAATCCTGATTCCCTAGGTCTGGCTATCGCGCTCCTGTGAGACCTGGGAGGGGCCATTACGGCAGAGCTGGGAAGGGCCCTTGAGGTTTCCCCATGGTTTTGAGAGAGATGGCAATGGGATTACACACTTGTCGCGTTGGTTTCAATGAAGTTATCTCCTCCGCCTGTAATGTCAGTTCTCTGCCATGGTCGAATCCCATTAAAATGGTGACCATTCGTTCCCTTTGCTGGGTGACCAATGCAACAGGTGGGTCCTGACTATATCTCCCAAGCCCCATTTCAATCCTGTGGCCACTGCCTATGAAGGCTCAGTTGTCTTTTAACTCTGTCAATTCAGAAAGACCGACCAGTTATTTCAGCGGGAATGTTAGTGCTGAGTCACAAAAACCAGACGAATCTAAGCTTGAATGCAGCCAATCCGGGCTCTGTGTGTGTTCTGAGGGGCCCAGACTGTTCGCCCCAGATTCACAACAGGTCAACATTGCCTAGTGATTCTGAGCAAACAGCATTTAGACAGTTTACGACTCCCTATGCCCGTGCAGCTGAAGAGATCATAGACTTGATTTCTCCATGCCTGCCTTCATAATGGATCTCCTGTATTGCTACTTTTTAATATCTGTGCATGTGCGTGTGTGTGTGTGTGTGTGTGTGTGTGTGTATATATATATATATATATATATACACTCTCCAGATTTTTCAAAATATAAAATATGAAATATCTGTGTCTTATTATACACTCCCTAAATTCATTCATATTCATATCTGTGGATTTATAATCAACTTTCCACAAGATTATTCTCAGAAATAATCATCCACCTGCAATACATATTGTTTCCTAGTACTGAAAACTAAATTCAGTGAATGGTGCATACAAACCCTAATATTTCTACAGTTACTTAGCCAGTTTAAAATCAATGCAAGTAGATTCCTAGGGGACATGATGTGTATTTTGACTTTCATTTTTCTTCAACACTTGTACGTTACTATGTCTTCAGTTTATGCACATCATAGGATATATATTTCAGTCACAAATTAGAAAATTAATAGGAATTTGTTTCACGATCAATCACTTCCTGATTCAGAACACATGCATTCCTCCATGTTTCTTGACTAGTCTTTTCATGAGACTTCTTTCCAAACACATTATTTTTGTTTAACATCATCACTTATAAAGCAAAACTCAAACATCATTCATCATAAACCATAATCCTAATATTACCATTAGATATATAACTGGTTGGAATGAATGATTGTATATCAATATAAGATTTCTTATATATTTTCACATATAAATTCAATCCATTATTTAAAGTGGAATCAGTTATGTTATTTATTCATAGTATGGTCTATTCATGCATTATCTCTATATTCATAGAAACAGGTTACACCTCTTTGTGCCCCTAATACTAATGTATACATCTTCAAATTATTGCTCCCAGAAATGGTGAAAGAAATACTCATGTCACCTAATCTACATATACATTTTATCACAGTAATATTCT
The DNA here is from genome assembly GCF_048772815.1 of Callospermophilus lateralis. Taxonomy (NCBI): domain Eukaryota; kingdom Metazoa; phylum Chordata; class Mammalia; order Rodentia; family Sciuridae; genus Callospermophilus; species Callospermophilus lateralis. The sequence goes on along the minus strand of NW_027514379.1, from coordinate 504,188 downwards.
GAACAAAAAAAAAATAAAATGTCACACTTATGATTGTACCAAAGCCTAAAAGGAAAGTGAATGATGATAACTAATAGCATCCATGTCCAGGCTGCCTAATGCTCTCAAATGTCATTCCCATTTGTGACGACATATTTGTTTTTTCCTATGATTATATATTCAAACTCAAGCCTGTTGAAAATGTCTAATCCTATCACTCACTTTATACATTGCCTGATTTCGTAATGTCTCTATTGACACCTGCTTTCCTACATATTTTCCCCAGTTCATCGTTTTGGCTGACTCTTCACATGTGCTTACATTTTCATTCACTCTCTAAACGAAACCCTATTGCTAAAGAAGCTTTTTATTCCAAATCATATACTCACTCTTCTTCCTAAACCTACTGACTATCTTCCTAATCCTACCGACTATCCCTTTTTGACTGGATGTTCTCTTCTACATTCAATCATCCAAGGTACTAGGTCCTATGCCATTGTATTTCGATTTAACTGAGACAATTGTACAGAACATAATTCAACACTAAGTATCCAAACCAAGGGCCCAATGCCCTTCTGGGCTTCAAATCTTTCTTAGATTCCCGTTTTCATACATATATTTCACCTATATATTCTTATAAATATCGCAGGTTCCCAATCCCATTATTCATCCTGCAGAATGATTCCTAACCCAAATCGAAAATATTATTAACCCTAACCATACACTAACTTTGCAGGAGAGCAGGAACTGTGTGGGTATTAAATTACAGGAATCCAGGGGATCTTCACCTGCTGAGAAACTCAAATGTTCATGCAGAAATGATCCCTGGTGAAGATGAAGGCAGCTATGAAGTACCTCAGAAAGCAAAAGTCATCTTCCATGGCAATCATTCTGGTAAGGATGAAGGGTTGTGTCTGAATCAGTCTCTCTCTTCTTAATGTATAGAACATGGACCAAACCAGTCCTGTGTGGAAGCTGTTCCCGGGAGCTTATGGTTGATACAGCATTCTAACTAGAGAAAGTGTCCCATGAAAATCGGGGCAGCCTCCACCTCATGGTACTTTTGGAAGCAACTGTTAGGACAAAGTGGTTGCCAAGGCAGTGACATCATTCAGATCCTGAAGGAAGTGATCTCACCTCACTTCCTTGGTGAGGGAACTCTCTGAACTTGGGATCCAGGAAGCCAGGCACCCAGAGACAGTCCCTGTTCTAGTCCCAGTGGTCTCACATGTTTGGAATTACCAAGGACAGAGTCAGTCTTTCTTGGTACCTACAGATGTGAGGATGGCCAAATGCCAGGAAACCTGTGAAGAGAGGCTTTTCCTGAGAAAGCAGGTAGTGTCTCACCGCTGACTCTTGAGAACTTCACAGAGTTGGCCAAGCAGACATGATCTGAGACAGAAGAGGTCATTTCCGGGGAACATAGTATGGCCCACCAGTCAGAGGACACTCCGGGGAGTCACAGACCTACTAGGGGGAAGGAGGTGCCTTTGTGGGTATGGGTGTGAGTTTGTGGTTTTGTCTCATGTTCTGAGAATAGGTAGGAAAGGCGGTTTATTTGGTATGGAGTGGAATATTTCTATTAAGTCCTTTGACAAGGCGAGTGTTTCTATGTGTGTGTATCCCACTGAGTCCATTGTTGTAGATATTAGAAAAGACAATGCATCAATGGATGTGTCCTGTCTAGTAGAAAGCTTCCCAGCATTATTCCTGCCCAATTCATGAGTGGACTCTGGCTTGCCTTATGGATGGGCAACACCTACAAGATTCCTAATTTCCTGTTTTCTCTCTCAATTCTGGCCACTCTCCAGAATAGTATCATGGTTTTGTGTCCAAGATTTGTACCACCTCCAAGATCTGTGACATGGCTATGTAATGGATAGCTGAAGGAAATGGCTAGCATCTCAGAAATCTCAGATATCTGTTGACCAGGAAAGTCTCAGTGGAGAAACCCTGCTTTGGTCCTTTTGCTTACCTATTGTTCTGTTGAATGTCAGGAAGTTTTTTGCCTCAAGCCACCACTTTGTGAAGCCTGAAAAAAAGAGTTTTCAAATGGAAATGAATGGGCATCACCTGTGGCTCTTTGCTTAATTGCTTAGGATTGGGATATGTCTGAATCAGCCTGTTGGCCCTGTGTGAGGCTGTGGCTTAGATTCTCAGCACCTGATGGATCTAAAGATAGATCCCATGTGTGCATCCAAAACCAAAATGGCAAAAAGATCATATATTTTTGATGAACTCTCTTGCCTTCCTCTGGTAGGTTCCTGATATCCATCAAGTGAGAATAGGGATTCTTTGGGTCAAATGTGTTCTTCAAAGCCCTGCAGAGGCTAGGCCATAGGGGCTTGATTTTCATGACTCCAATTCACTTAAAGAATCTAAACCCCAAAGCTAGAAGGCCTCAAGTTGGAGAAGCCAAGCAATATTAAAGGCAGGCCTATTTGATCACTCCTGGTTCACAGGAAGAGAGTCCAGGCTACCCTGACTTTAGGCAAATGAGGGGCAGGGAGCTTATTTTGGACACTGTCGTGGGCTGCGTCACTAATGGAAACCTCCAGCCAGAGGATATGATGAGTGTCTACATGGAAGAAGATGAGGGCCATGTGAGAGTGTTTTGGTTTTAATTGTGGACATTTGTCTGGCGGTTGGAAGAGATCACTGGGTCAAACTAGGCTTGCACTCTGGTGTGATGCCCCTTAGAGACTGAGTTCTTTACTGATCTCAGAGAATTATTGCAAGGAATTGTGTTGGAATTTTAAATGGCCATGCATGAGAGTTGCCTTTGGAAATTGACATCTAAGCCCAAGTTGACTTTCCACAGAGGACAGGGAATCTCAGCCAGGATATCACATGATATTATTCTTAAAGACTTGGCAGCCATATTTGAGAGTCAAAACACACATGGACCATACATTGTAGACCTCAATGGGCCTGGCTTAATCTGACTTTGGGGCACTTTTGGAAGCCTTGCCTGTAAGAATTCTCCAGAGTTTTCATTGAAATGAGCTTCCTCACCATTTAATGGTTTCTGAGTGAATTGAAATCCACAATGCCTCCAACTTCATCCTTGAAAATTGGCTAGATCAATAACATGAAATTTTTGAAATTCCCATGACCGGGTAGCACTGGAGAACATTTGGATGTCCTGTTGCTGATCATGAGTATACAGGACAGTGCCCTGATTGACTGGGTTTTATGAAAATGGTGTAGAACAGAGATTCCAGTAAGTTGGATCATGCTGAGTAGTTGTACTAGAGCAGTGGTTGGCAGGTGTGTGATAAAACATCTGTGGTGGGGGCATGTGGATCTGCCATTGGCTTCCAAATGGATTGTGACTGACATTTTGCAGTCAGTAGAACCTTATATGTAAAAGCATATTGTTATATGGAGAGGTTTCAGGGCAATGTTCAGAATCAGGTTGCTATGGTCAATGGGGCAAGCTATGTGGGATAGAAGCCTGGTTGGTGCATTCTCCTGCAGAACCCGACCCACCACACTTGACAGAACTCACTTCAGCACTGTGTCCCAGTTGAACCCTTGTATTTAATGAAGCAATACCAAACTCCCAGTGCAGCAGCAAGAAACACCACGAAAGTGGAGGATGACCAAAGGAATTTACAGTTCACAAGGGGAGACACCAGTGGTCACATAGATGCAGAACCAGATTTGATGGTCTCACTACATATGAAGCTAATGCTTCTGACAACAGCATATATTTTATTGCCCAACCTCAGAGGCAGTTTCTTCAGATGTTAAGCTGGCAGAACTTCATGTTTTTGGAGTGATTACCCTGTCCCTTTTGGAAACTCCTCTACCACTTCCAAATTTGTGAACTTCTGAGCATTTTCCATTCCACATATGTATTCACAGATTTTCTAAATCTTCTCCTCTATTTGTGTCTTATGTAGGGCGAAGGTAATGTCAAGGCATTGTTCTGAATGAGAGTGGGAAGATATTTGTGTAGCACATATTTGCATACACATTGGATACATTTCCCAATTTTCCATTCGAAATACTGAATCCCTGACACTAACACATACCCTACTAGACTTTGACTTCTTATCCTAATTTGATGGAGAATAATAACCCAAAGAGAATACAAATACAAGAGGTTCACAGGAGGCATGGTGTATAATTGGACTTGCCTTTCATATGATAAATGGTAGGTGTTATAAATCAAGCCAATTTTAATTGAAATAGTTCTCCATGTGTTTTAAAAGTTAACAAATATTTGAATAACTGTCTCCCTTTCTCTGTAGCCTATTCATCACATGTAGTTTTATAAGCACATATAGAATTCAACCTGGTATCAGTCGTACATTTGGTGAGGTGGCTGGCTTGGCAGATACAAATTGTGAGAAGAGATCACTCCTACTTAATGCTATTGGAACTGAAAATTCAACATATGGGTGAGCTTCTTAGTTGAACAACATAAATCCATGTACATTAAAATTAATATTTTTGGATCTGTGGATGATATATATTTCATGGTGAATTTCAATTCACATACATAATGCTACTTTTTAATGTCTCTGTGTGTGTGTGTGTGTCTGTGTGTATATATATATATATATATATATATATATATATTCACTCTCCAGATTTTTAAAAATATTTAGTATATTTTTTTATACCCTCCCTAAATTCATTCATATTCATGTATGTGGATTTATAATCAACTTTTCACAAGATTATTCTCAGAAATATTCCTCCACCTGAAATACATATTTTTTTCCTAGTACTGAAAATAACTTTGGGGGATCACATGATGGCGGCGAATGGAGTGCATTATCCCCATGTACCGCGTCACTGTGCGGGAGAATTACGAGTTAGAACGGCTAAAACCTATCTTGTTAGGAATTTCCAGCAAATTTGGGGTGCTCCACAACCTAGTGGACATATATCCATCTCACGAGGATCAGCTACGGGGGCTCAAACGCGAGTGATTTGTCCGCACGGAGGGTCATGCTGCTTATTCAGCAAATTGCCCTGTAGCTAGAGTCTGTGGCGCGCACTGGGAAACGACGAGATAGCATCGCAAATATACAGTGGTGCGGATTCTATGGGCTCCTGCCAGCTATGCAATTACTGTGCTCAGTGCTGAATTCTGGGATTGAGAAGGGGATGGATGCGGTCCAATTCCGTTCTCCATACCGGTCAGACCACAGAGGAAGCCAGCGTCCACCATCTTGAAGAGCTGACGTCACCATCCCTGTTTTCGACTGATCGCAGCTCATTCAGCTATAGAACAGGTAATTTCAGGATGCCATTCACCTTTGTCTCGCAGACAAATTACTCAGGCTCAGTGCTAAAGAACCCGCAGAAACTGCGCCTTGGAGCCTGCTCCTATTAGAACATACACTGAGCCCAGAGCGGCCAAATTTGGCCTCCCCGAACTGATCTTGCTCAGGGCTAAAGAACCCGTGGAAAGTGCTTCCCGGTCCGGGTCTTGCTGAATAATGTGGAGGTAAATATCAACCGAGCCTTCATAGGCAGTGGCAACAGGATTGAGACGGGGCTTGTGAGGGCAAGTCAGGACTCACCCATTGCATTGGTCACCCAGCAAAGGGAACGAAATGCTGCCTTTTGCATGGGATACCAACATGGCAGAGATCTGATGTCATCAGAAAGCAGCGGAGGAGATAACTTCATTGATACCAGCGGTGACAGAAACAGTTAGTCTCCTGGTAAAGAAAGTGAGTCACAAACACCCGAGTCTCTCTCACTTTTTCATCAAGCCAGAGGGGCAGAGCAGAGCCGCTGCCCATGCTCGGAACAGGCCCAGCGACACACCTGCATGATAATCACTTCACCCCAGTTGGAATAGAGGAAGAGCACAGCCGCCGCAGGTGCCCAGAACAGGCCCAGTGACCAGCAGGCGTGGTAGTAACGTCACCTCAATTGGAGTAGTTGCAGAGCAGAGCCTTCTCCCGCGCCTAGTACAATCCAAGTGGCCCACCGGCATGGTAGTCACGTCATCCCAATAGGAGTAGGGGCAGAGCAGAATCTTTGCACGTGCCCGGAACAGGCCCAGCAACCTACCGGCTTGGTAGTCACGACACCCCAATTGGAGTAGCGGCAGAGCAGAGCCACCACCCGCGCCCTCAAGGTAGACAAAATTTGCACCTGACCAGCAGAAGAGGCCCAGTGGCCTGCCACCATGGCAGACACTTCACCCATTTGGAGTAGGGGCAGAGCAGATCCATCGCACATGCCCTCAAGGTAGGCAGACCTGTGACCGACCACAGAACAGGCCCACCCACCCGCTGGCGTGGTAGTCACGTCACCCCAATTGGAGTAGGGGCAGAGCAGAGCCGCCGCCCGCGACTCCAAGGTAGGCAGACCTGCGACCGATCGGCAGAACACCCCAGGGGTCCACGGGTGTGGTAGACACGTAACACCAATTGGAGGAGGGGCAGAGCAGAGCCGCCTCCCACGCCTGCATGGTAGGCAGACCTGCGACCGAACAGGAGAACAGGCCCAGCGGCCCATCAGCGTGGTAGATAGATCACCCCAATTGGAGGAGCAGCACAGCCACCCCCCGCCCCTGCAAGGAAGATTTTTCAAATATACAAGAGCAATATAAATATATAGGGGGAAAATTTCAAAATCACAACAGTTTCACCAAGCAGAAAGAAACGCGAGCCGTATGAAAAGACAAAGAAAAAAGGACCACAAGCAATGCAGGTCAACACAAATTTAGAAGAGTTAATAGCTGCAGCAGATGGAATGTCAGATAAAGAACTCAGGATATACATGCTTCAGATGATCTGGAGTCTCCAGGAAGACATTAGACAGCAAAATCAGACAATGAAAGATCACTTCGACAATGAATTACACAAACTAATCCAAGAAGCAAAAGATCAATTATACAGGGAGATAGAAGTTGTAAAAAATAACAAACAGAAATCCTAGAAATGCAGGAAGCAATAAACCAACTTAAAAACTCAATTGAGAATACTACCATCAGAGTAGAACACTTAGAAGATAGAACATCAGACAATGAAGACAAAGTATTTCAACTTGAAAAGAACATAGACAGCTCAGCAAGACTGTTAAGAAACCATGAACAGAACATCCGAGAAATATGGGATAACATAAAGAGACCAAACTTTTGAGTCATTGGGATACAGGAAGGTATAGAGGTCCAAACCAAAAGAATGAGCAATGTAATCAATGAAATAATATGAGAAAACTTCCCAGACTTGAAGAATGAGACAGACTCCCAAGTCCTAGAAGCCAACAGGACGCCGAATGTGCAAAATCATAAGAGATCCACACCTAGACACATTATAATGAAGATACCCAACATACAGAATAAAGAGAGAATTTTAAAAGCTACAAGAGAAAGGAAGCAGATTACATTTAGGGGTAAACCAATCAGGATAACAGCTGATATTTCAACACAGACTCTGAAAGCTAGAAGATCCTTGAAATATATGTTTTTGTCAGGAGCTTTAGCTTCATTTCTAGTGAAAGCATCAAAGCTGCGTCTGCATCTATGTAACCTGGAGGACATGGTTTCTTATTTTCCAAATACATAAGGCGGCAGTACTAAATTCACTCTTTGTAGGTAAACTGTGGCCACTTAAGGCTATGTGTCTCCTGTGTGGACTGTGAAGCCATTTGATCATCCTCCACTTTTCATGGTGTTTCTTGCCGCTGCACTGGGAGTTTGGTATTTGTTTCACTAAATAAAACGAGTTCAACTGAGACCAAGTGCTGAAGGGAGTTCTGTCATGTGTAGTGGGTCAGAGTCTGCAGGAGAATTCACCAACCAGGATTCTATCCCACATAGATTGCCCCCTTGACCATAGCAACCTGATTCTGAACATTGCCCTGAATATCTGCATATAAAAAGATGCCTTTACATGGAGAGGTTTCAGACCTATAAGTTTCTGCTGGATGCACCATGTCAGTCTCAAGCCCTTTCGAAGCAATGGCAGATCCACATGGCCCCACAAGAGATGTTTTATCACACACCTGCACACCACCGCTCTAGACCCACTATTAAGTAGGCTACAATTTACTGGCATTTCTATTCTACATCATTTTCATGAAACCCAGACAATCAAGGCACTATCTGGTACACTCATGATGAGCAAAAGGACATGAAACGTTCTCCAGTGCCACCTGGTCATTGGAATGGCAAAAATTTCATGGTATTTATGTAGCCACTTTTCAATGATGAAGTTGGAAGCACTGTGGGTTTCAATTCATTCAGGAACCATTAAATGGTGAGGAAGCTCATTTCAATAAAAGCTCTGGAGAACTCTCACAGGCAATTTTTCCCAAGGAGTTGGCTAGATATCAGTTTACAAGGGCGAATCTCATTAGTGGCCTATTCCACTGCCACACAAATGACCACAATTGAAACCAAAACACTCCCACATGACCCTCATCTTCTGCCATAGAGAAACTCATCATAACCTCTTGCTGCAGGTTTCCATGAGGGGTGCAGCCCAAGACAGTGTCCAAAATAAGCTCACTTACCCCTCAATTGCCTAAAGTCAGGTTGGCCTGGACACCCTTCCTGTGAACCAGGAGTGATCAAATAGGCCTGCCCTTAATACTGCTCTGCTTCTCCATTTTGACTCTTACTGATTGTTGAGTATAAATTCCTTTGTGTGAATTGGAGTCATGAGAAAATCCAAGCACCTATGCATTAGCCTCTACAGGGCTTTGAAGAACTCATTTGACCCAAATGATATCTATTCTCACTTGATAGAGGTCAGGACCTACAGAGGAAGGCAAGAGACTTCATCCACATTGACTGCTCTTTTGGCCATTTTGGTTTTGGATTCACAGATGGGATCTTTCTGTAGATCCATCAGGTGCCGAGAATCTAAGCCCCAGCCTCACATAGGGCCAAGGGGCTGATTCAGACACATCCCTTTTTAAGCAATTAAGCAAACAGCCACAGGTGATGCCCATTCATTTTCATTTGAAAACTACTTTCTTCAGGATTTACAAAGGGGTTGCCTGAGGCAAAGAAATTCCTGACATTCAGGGCAACAGAACAATAGGTTAGCAAAAGGCCCAAAGCAGGGTTTCTCCACTGAGACTTTACTGGTCACACTGATATCTGAGTTTTCTGAGATGCTCCCATTGCCTTCAGCTATCCAGTACATGGCTATGTAACAAATCTTGGAGGCGGTACATATCTTGGACACCAAATCATGAGACTATTCTGGAGAGTGGCCAGAATTCAGGAAGAAAACTGGAGCTTAGGAAGATAGTAGGTGTTGTCCATTCATAAGGCAAGCTGCAGTCCATTCATCAATTGCACAGGATGAATGCTGGGAAGCTTTCTACTAGACAGGACACTTCCATTGATGCATTCTCTTTTCAAATGTCAACAACCACGGACACTGTGGGATACACTTTTAGAAACCCTCGCCATGTCAAACGACCTTCTAGAAACAATCCACTCCAAAACAAACAATCCACTATTCCTACCTATTCTCAGAACATGTGACAAAACCACAAACTCACACCCACACCCACAAAGCACCTCCTTCCCAGAAGTAGGTCTTTGATTATCCGGAGTTTCCTCTGACTGGTGGGCCATACTATGTTCCCCCGAAATGGCCTGTACTTTCTCAGATTTGGTGTCTTTGCCAGAACAACTGCCTGCTTTCTCAGGAAACACCTGTCTTCATAGCTTTCCTGGCATTTGGCCATCCTCACATCAGTTGGTACAAATAAAGACTGACTCTGTCCTTGGTAAATCCAATCAAGTGTGCCAACTGGGACTGGCACTGGCTCTGGGGGCCTAGCTTCCTGGTTCCCAAGTTAAGAGAGTTACACTACAAAGGAAGTGAGGTGAGGTCACTTTTTTCAGGAACTGAATGAGGTCACTGCCTTGGCAACTACTTTGCCCTAACAGTTGCTTCCAAGGGTCCCATGAGATGGATGCTGCCCCAATTCCTGTGACATTTTTACAAGTTAGAATGGTATATCAACCATAGTCACCCAGGAACAGCTCTCCACACAGGCTTGGTTTGGTCCATCTTCTCTACATTAAGAAGAGAGAGGCTGATTCAGACACAACCCTTCATCCTGACCAGGCTGTTTGCCATGGAAGATGACCTTTGCTGTCTCAGGTTCTTCATACCTGCCTACATGTTTTCCAGGGATAATTTCTGCATGGACCATTGAGGTTCTAAGTAGGTGGAAGATCCCCTCCATCCCTGCATTGTAAGACCAACTCTGCTCCAGCGCTTCTGTAATGTTAGATTGAGGGAACAGTGTATGGTTAGGCTTAATAACCAGTTCGATTTGGGTTAGGAATCATTCTACGGGATGTATAATGGTATTGGGTAACTGCGATACTTACAAGAATATATAGGTGAAATATAAGTATGAAAACAGAAATCCAGGTAAGATTTGAAGTCCAGAAAGTCATTGGGTCCTTGATTGGATTACTTAGCTTGAATTACGTTCTGCACAGATATGTCCGATAAATTGATATACAATGGCATAGGAACTTGTACCTTGGATGATTGATTGTAGAAGAGAACATCCCCTCAAACAGAGATAGTCAGTAGGATCAGGAAGATAGTCGGTAAGTATCAGAAGAACAATGAGTATAGGATTTGTACCAAAAGTTATTTAGCAATAGGGATTCGGTTAGAGAGTGAATTTCAATAACAGCACATGTGGAGGGTCTCCAACAATGATGAAGTGGGGAAAATATGTAGGAATGCAGATATCAATAGAGACATTAGGAAATCAGGCAAAGTATAAAGTGAGTGATAGGATTAGATATTTTCAACAGGGTTGAGGTTGAGCATATAATCTTAGAAAGAAACAAATATGCAGTCACCAATAGGATTGACATTTGAGAGCATAAGGCACCCTGGACATGGATGATTTTAGTAATCCATGTTCACTTTCTATTTAGGATTTGGTAGAATCATAAGTGTGACCTTTGAATTTTGTGTCCAGAATATTACTGTGATGAAATGTATATGTAGATCAGGTGACATGAGTATTTCTTCCACTATTTCTGGAAGCAATATTTTGAAGACGTATAAATTTGTATTGGGGCTACAAAAAGGTGCACCCTGTGTCTATGAATACAGAGGAAATACATGAATAGACCATACTGTGAATAAATAATAAAACTGGTTTCAACTTGAAACAATAGATTGAAATAAATGTGAAAATATATAAGAAATCTTATATTAATATACAATCATTCATTCCAACCCATTATACATTTAATGGAAATATGAGGATTTTGGTTTATCATGAAAAGTGTGTGAGTTTTGCTTCAAATTGATTATGGAAATCGAAAATAATTTGTTTGGAAAGAAGTCTCATGAAAACACCAGTCAAGAAACCTGGAGGAATACATGTGTTCTGAAGCAGGAAGCGATTGAAAGCGAAACAAATGCCTATAAAATTACGAAATTGTTGATGAAATATATGTCCTATTGTGGTAAGCCATTGTTGTAGATTGTGGCCACCATTAGAAGATGGCGCCGGCTTCCACTGTGGCCTGTGATAAACAAATTCTTTTGTGGAGAGTTGGCACGCTATCCCTTGCCACCCTATAAGAAAGATCCACGCAGCGGCTTAAGATTGGTACGTGGGAGACTTTATTAGGCTGTGCTTGGGTGCTCGCCAGTAGAGAGGGGGGTCACAAAAAGATACTTTAATCAAGGCCTGAATAAACTGCTGAAAGAAGATTCCTGAGTTGCGTCTTTCTTGCGGGCAAGGGTTCGCGACAAGTGGTGCTGAAAACCCGGGAACCAGAACTTTCAGCAGTCAGGGGTGGTGAACCAGTTAGTCCCAGGTAAGTAGGACCCGCTATCAAAGCGGAGATCAGTCCCAGATAATTGGGACCCGCTATCAAAGCGGAGATTAGTCCTAGGTAATTGGGACCCGCTATCAAAGCGGAGATTAGTCCTAGGTAATTGGGACCCGCTATCAAAGCGGAGATTAGTCCTAGGTAATTGGGACCCGCTATCAAAGCGGCAGCTCCTCTGTAAAGCCAGAGAGAGCATTACATCTTATTGCAGCTGCACTGTGTACTTTCGCTCTTACTTTCACTTTTGTTTTTTGTGTGTCTTTTGTTGTGTCATGGGTGCCGTATCTTCAAGTCCGCTTCTCCTGGCCCTAGATAACCTGTTACGTTCCAAGGGCCTAGAAGTGAAACGTAGTACTTTACAGAGATTTTTACAGAAGACAGATATTGTTGCACCATGGTTCGCGTTCTCGGGTAGCCTCACTCTACCTAGCTGGCATAAGTTAGGCACAGATCTTGACTTTGCTTCTGAGCAGGGCATATTAGATGGTGGGGTGATACCCCTTTGGAAGATGATCCGTAGTTGCCTCGCAGATGGCAGATGTCAGGAAGCACTTACTAAAGGACAAGAAGTTTTAGAGCAATTGCATGAAGAAAGATCAGAAATGGCAGGCAGTGAGGTATTTCAGGATGGTGGGAGTGTGCGGAGCGAGAAACAGGGGAGGAAACAATTATCTCCGGCAGGCAGTGACGTATTTCAGGAGGATGGCAGTGTGCGGAGCGAGAAACAGGGGAGGAGGCGATTGTCTCTGGCACAGAGTGAAATATTTCAGGAGGAAGGGAATGTGCAGAGCGAGAAACGGGGGAGGAAACGCTTGTATCCAGATCTCAGTACACTGCGCACACTCCCATGCAAAAGTGGGTCAGAAGAGGAGGACGATGAGGAGGAGGAGCTCGGGAGACTGTCTCGGCAGCTAGGAAGTCTAACTATGGGAGAAGGGAACAAAAATAAACAGGAGCTCAGAAGAAAAAAAAAATGATCCTCCAGACCCGCCGCTGTACGGTGGCGGTGTTTCGAGGAGAGCTTTCCATGCCCAAACACGGGGGCTGGTAACATTTTTACTGATGGTTCCAAGTCTGGAATGGGAGCCTACATAATTAATGACTCTCCCCCTATCCAGCATCAATTTGCTCCTGGAAATCCACAATGGGTAGAACTACAAATTGTTATTGAAGTTTTTAAACAGTGTTCTTTTCCTTTTAATCTTATTTCGGACTCCAGCTATGTGGTACAAGCACTAAAAGTCCTGGAGGCCATGGGAACTATTAGTGATGCCCACAATGTGTCTGTTTACTTTACTCAGCTTCAACAGCTTATCTCTAACCGCACTGCTTCTTTTTATCCAATGCATATCAGGGCTCACACCTCTCTTCCTGGTCCGTTATCCCAAGGTAATGCCTGTGCGGACTTGGCCACTAGAGGTCAATTGATATGCTTGGCTTCCTCCTTAGAGGGGGCTAAGTTGTTTCACCAAAACTTCCATGTTAATGCATTAACGCTGCACAGGCGTTTTTCCATTTCAAGAGCGGATGCTCGGCAGATAGTATTGCAATGTCCCCATTGTGTCACATTTCTTCATCCCCCTAATTATGGAGTAAACCCACGGGGATTAAAGCCATTGATTGTTTGGCAAATGGATGTGACACATATACCTGACTTTGGTAACCTTAAGTATGTGCATGTTTCCGTTGATACGTGCTCTGGAATTATCCATGCTTCTGCTTTATCGGGAGAAAAGGCACGTAATGTCATTACTCACTGTTTAGAGGCATGGGCAGCATGGGGTGCACCTGCATCCCTTAAGACTTATAATGGAACTGCTTATACTGGCAGACAATTTACAGCTTTTTGTTCTACTATGGGAGTGCAACTTACTCATGGTTTGCCTTATAATCCTCAAGGACAAGGCATTGTTGAGCGTGCTCATCGCACCTTAAAGGAAACTTTACAAAAACAAAAAGGGGGAATAGGAGCTGAACACACTCCTAAAGAACGCCTGTCCTTAGCTCTATTTACCATTAATTTTTTTAATTTGGATATTCATGGTCGCTCTGCGGCCGATAGACATGTGTCCCCTCAGCCCTCTGTGATTGGCTATGTTAAGTGGAAGGATGTTCTTACGGGCCAATGGAACGGCCCTGACCCCGTGCTGACATGGGCACGAGGATCTGTATGTGTTTTTCCCCAGGATCGTACGGAACCGTTGTGGGTCCCTGAATGCTTGACAAGAAGAGTCTCGACATCAACTGACCAGCAACAAGAGATACCACAACAATCCTGTGATGAAGATCTTCATTCTGCTAAGTGCTCTGGCTCTGGTGCTGGTGCCGATGGCACAGGCGACACCAATGAGGTGGTGGGCAGTGGCACGGGCCTGGCCAATGCCGATGCCGGTTCATGGTAATTCTAGTGTCCTCCCCACTCTTTTTTCAACCTCATGTGAGATGTCTGCTCCCTGTGCCTCTCCTAGAGGGGACATGGAGAGAATTTTTAATCAATCTCAAGTTAATCTCACAGGAGTTTTTTGTTTCAGCCTTAGAAACGCTAATTGCATTAGCCTTAAGACCAAAAATTTGACTAACTGGGAGGACCCATTGTGGTCCAATCAGGTCTCAGGAAGCATTATCAGTGCTGTATTGAGCAAGGTAGCTTCAGGGAAGCAATCAGGCTCAGAGACCCCCGCAAACAGCAGCTCTGCTCTTAACATAACTACCTTGGCTATTATCTCCGAGGTACTAATCCCAGTGCCTCCTTTTTCTAGTAGTATTTATAATGCCACTCATTTCAAGGCCTCTCCTTACTGTTCCCCTAATCTTGGTTTCCCCCCAACATTTACGCCTTGTCAGGATCATTCTTGGGAGAAACATCAAGTTGCTAAAGGTTTCTCCCTTTCCCCCTCTCTTAAGAGGTATGTTTATAACTTTAACAATAGTGCCAGCTCCTCTACAGGAGTAGGTTGGTCCTGGTTTCAATGGCTGATTTCCAATGAAAAGGGGGCTTCAGCCGATATTTCTGCACTGGCTCAGTTGCTAGGAGCCAAAAGTTGGCTGGCTAATATTTCTGGTACTGTTAGGGAAAGTGAACAAGGTAATAGACTTACATCTGTTTCATTCAACTCTCTGTTGTATAATGCCACATTGCCTCCTGCAATGGTCTGTGTCCAATCCCCCTTCTTATTCCTTTTGGCTGAGGCCACCTCGTCGGGGATGCTGGATTGTTCTCATACTACCTGTCTCTTATCTGAGTGTTGGAATGGTTCCTGGACTGTAGCAGTGATTATGAAAATTCCAACTTTTGTCCCAATCCCGGTCACTGCGGATCCTGATAAATTCCCTATTGTTGAGCTACTTAGAGTCCGCAGAGATTTTGGAATCACAGCGGCTATAGTGACAGCCATGGTGGTATCTGCTGCTGCAGCGTTTACGGCTGGAGTGGCTATGGCCAATCAAGTACAAACTGCTGCCACCATTAATCACCATTAATCAAGTTGTCCCACAAACTTCCACCATACTTGAATCCCAAAATACAATTAATCAACATATTTTGTCAGGGATTTTAGCTGCCAACCAAAGAATAGACTTATAATTTTGTTCAACTAGGAAGTTCACCCATAGGTTGAATATTCAGTTCCAAAAGCGTTTAGGAGGAGTGATCTCTTCTCACAATTTGTATTTGGTGAGGAAGCCACCTCACAAAAATGTAGGTGTGATACCAGGTAGCTTTCGGTATGTGCATATAAAAATACATATGTTGAATAGGCTACAGAGAAAGGGAGACAGTAATACACATATTTTGAACTTTAAAAACACATGGAGAACTATTTAATTAAAAATTGACTAGATTAATAACACATAAACTTTATCATGCAAAAGGCAAGTCCAAATATACATCATGCCTCGTTTGAACTGCTTGTATTTATATTCTGTTTGTGTTATTTTTCTCCATCATATTAGGATTAGTAGTCAGAGTCTAGTAGGGTATGGGATAGTGTCAGGGATTCTGTATTTTGAATGGAAAATTGGAAATTGTATCCAATGTGTGTGCAAATATGTGCAACCCAAAACTTCCCACTCTGATCCAGAACAATGCCTTGACATTACCTTCGCTCCAAGTAAGACACAATTAGAGGAGAAGAGTTAGAAAATTTGTGAATACATGTCTGGAATGGAAAATGCTCAGGAGTTCACAAACTTCGAGATGGTAGAGGAGTTTCCAAAAGCAAGGGATATGGTAAACACAACACCAACATGGAGCTCTTCTGGCCTAAAGACTGTTTGAGAAACTTCATGTGAGATTGGGCACTTGAAATATAAGGTGTTGTCAGAAGTTTTAGCTTTATTTTTAGTGAGACCATCAAAGATGGGTCTACATCTATGTGACCTGGACGACATGTTTTCTTATTTTCCAATGAACATGAGGCAGCAGTGCTGAATTCTCTCTTTGTAGGTAAACTGTGGCCACTGGGGGCTTAGTGTCTCCCCATGTCGCTGTGAAGCCATTTGGTCATCCTCCACTTTTCGTGGTGTTTCTTGCTGCTGCACAGTGAGTTTGATATTTGCTTCACAAAAAACAAGGAGTTCAACTGGGACACAGTGCTGCAGGGAGTTCTGTCACTTGTGGTGGGTTAGAGTCTGCAGGAGAATGCACCATCCAGGCTTCTATCACTCATTGCTTGCTACAATGCCCCCTTTTCCATTGCAACCTAATTCTGAACATTGCCCTGAAACCTCTCTATATAACAAAGTGCCTTTACATAAATGGGTC
Source organism: Callospermophilus lateralis (assembly GCF_048772815.1). Classification (NCBI taxonomy): domain Eukaryota; kingdom Metazoa; phylum Chordata; class Mammalia; order Rodentia; family Sciuridae; genus Callospermophilus; species Callospermophilus lateralis. The sequence continues at coordinate 487,629 of NW_027514379.1, read as the reverse complement.
TGCTGGCTGCTGCAAGTCAATCACATGCTATTTGGAAGCCAATGTCAGATCCACATGGCCCCACCACCGATGTTTTGTCACACACCTGCCCACACCTGGTCAAGGCGCACTACTCAGAAGGTTCCAACTTACTGGCATCTCTGTTCTATGCCATTTTCATGAAACCCAGTAAATCAAGGCCCAGTCTGGTACACTTATGATGAGCATCAGGAGATCTAACTGTTCTCCAGTGCCACCTGGTCATGGGAATTTTAAAAATTTCATGGTATTTATCTAGCCATTTTTCAAAGATGAATTTGGAGCCACAGTGGGTTTCAATTCATTCATGAACCATTAAATGTTGTGGAAGCTCATTTCAATGAAAGATCTGGAGAACTCTCACAGGCAAGGCTTCCCAAAGAGTGGCCTAAAGGTCACATGAGGCCAGGCCCACTGAGGTCTACAATGTTAGGTTCATGGGTGTTTTGACTCTCAAATATGCCTGCCAAGTCTTTCAGAATAAAATCAGGTTATATGCTGGCTGACATTCTCAGTGCTTTGTGGAAAGCCACCCTGGGCCTAGATCTCAGTTTCCAAGGGCAACTCTAATGCGTGGCCTCCTATAATCCCAACACAATTCATGTCAATACTTCTCTGAGGTCAGTTCCAGCACTCAGTCTCTAAGATGAATCAAACCCGAGTTAAAGCCCAGGTGGACCCAGTCTTCTCTTCCAACAGCCAAATAAATGACCACAATTAAATCCAAAACACTCCCACATTGCCCTCATCTTCTTCCATATAGACACTCATCATTACCTCTGGCTGGAGGTTTCCATGAGGGGTAAAGCACAAGACAGAGTCTGAAATAATCTCCCTTGCCCTCATTTGCCTAAAGTCAGTGTGACCTGGACACCCTTCCTGTAAACAAGGAGTGATTTAATAGGCCTGCCACTAATACTGCTCTGCTTCTCCAATTTGAGGCCTACTGACTGTCAGGTATAGATTCTTTATGTGATTTGGATTCATTAGAAAACCCAAGCACCTATGGGCTAGCCTCTGTAGGGCTTTGAAAAACTCGATTAATTCAAAGGATCCCCAAATTCACTTGATGGAGGTCAGGAACCTAAAAGAGAAAGGCAATAAACTTCATCTAAAATGACTGATTTTTTAGTCATTTTGGTTTTGGATGCACACATGGGATCTTTCTTAAGATCCATTAGGCACTGAATATCTAAGACACAGCCTCACACACGGCCAAGAGGCTGATTCACACACATATCTCTCAAAGCATTTTAGCAAACAGCCACAGGTGATGCCCATTCATTTCCATTTGAAAACTGTTTTCTTCAGGATTCACAAAGGGGTGGCCTGAGGCAAAGACCTTCCTGACATTCAGGGCAACAGAGGAATAGGGATGCAAAAGGCCCAAAGCAGGTTTTCTCCACTGAGACTTTCCTTGTCACACTGATATCTGAGTTTTCTGAGATGCTCCCTTTCCTTTCAGCTATAGAATACATGGCCATGTCACAGAGGTTGGAGGTGGTACATAACTTGGACAAAAAACCATGAGCCTACTCTGGAGAGTGGCCAGATTCAGAAAGAAAACAGGAACTTAGAAAGATAGTACGTGTTGCCCATTGATAAGGGAAGTCACAGTCCATTCATAAATTAGGCAGGATAAATGCTGGAATTCTTTCTACTAGACAGGACACATCCATAGATGAATTCTCTTTTCTAATGAATACAACCACGGACACAGAGAGTTACACAGACATAGAAACTCGCATTGTCAAAGGAATTACTAGACACAGTCCACTCCAAACCCAACAAACTGCCTTTCCTACTTATTCTCAGAACATGAGAAAAACCACAAACTCACTCCCACACCCACAAAGACACCTCCTTCCCCCAAGTAATTCTGTGACTATCCTGAGTGTCGTTTGACTGGTAGGCCATACTATGTTCCCCCAAATGGACTGTCCTGTCTCAGATATGGTCTCCTTGGCCAAATCTGTGACGTTGTCAGGAGCCAGAAGTGGGCAAGTACCTTTTTCTCAAGAAAGGCCCCTCTACAAAGCTCTCCTGGCATTTGGCCATCCTCACATCAGTAGGTTCCAGGAAACACTGACTCTATCCTTGGTAAATCCAAACAAGTGACCTCACTGGGACTTGTACTGGGACTGGGACTGGCTCTGGTTGCCTGGCTTCTGCATCACAAGTTCAGAGAGTTCCATCACCAAGGAAGAGAGGTGAGATCACTTACTTCAGGTAGTGAATGAGGACACTGCCTTGGCAATCACTTTGTCCTAACAGTTGCTTCCAAGGGTCTCATGAGATAGAGGCTGCCCCTACTTCCTGTGACACTTTCACAAGTTAGAATGGTGAATCAACCATAGGCACCCAGGAACAGCTCTTCACACAGGCCTGGTATGGTCCATTTTCTCTACATTGAGAACAGAGAGGCTCATTAAGATACAACCCTTCATCCTGACCAGGTTGTTTGCAATGGAAGATGAGTTTTGCTCTTTAAGGTCCTTCATAGCTGTTTATATCTTCTCCAGGAATCACATCTGCATGGACCTTTTAGGTTTTCAGCATATGGAAGATCCCCTACATTCCTGTATTGTAAGACCAACACTGTCCCTGGTCTTTTGTTAAGTGAGATTGTGGGAACAGTGTATGTTTAGGGTTTAATAACATGTTTGATTTGGGTTAGGAATCATTCTGCTAGATGAATAATGGTACTGGGAACCTGTGACATTTATTGAAACATAGAGATAAAATATAAGTATGAAAACAGAAATCTAGGTAAGATTTGAAGCTCAGAAGGACATTGAGCTGTTGATTGTGATACTTAGCTTTGAATTATGTTCCGCATATATGTCTCAGATAAATCGATAATCAATGGCATAGGACCTTGTACCTTGGATGATTGAATGGAAAAGAGAACTTCCACTCAAACAGGGAAACTCAGTAAGATTAGGAAGATAGTCAGTAGCTTTCAGAAGAAGAGTGAGTATAGGATTTGGACCAAAAATTCTTTATCAATAGGGTTTCGGTTAGAGAGTGAAAGTAAATATCATCACATGTGAAGAGTCACTCACATGGTGAACTGGGGAAAATATTTAGGAAAGCAGACATCAATAGAGACATTAGGAAATCAGGCAAAGTATAAAGTGAGTGATAGGATTAGACAATATTAACTGCATTTAGGTTGAATATATAATCTTAGGAAGAAACAAATACGTAGTCATCAATAGGATTGATATTTGAGACTATTAGGCAACCTGGACCTGGATGTTTTTAGTAATCCATGTTCAGTTTCCATTTAGGCTTTGGTACAATCATAAGTGTGACTTTTGCTTTTTGTGTCCAGAATATTACTGTGATAAATGTATATGTAGATAAGGTGACCTGAGTATTTCTTCCACCATTTCTGGGAGCAATATTTTGAAGAAGTATAAATTAGTATTCAGGGTACAAACAGGTGTACTCTTTGTCTTTGAATATGGAGAATATGCATGTATAGACCATACTGTGAATAAATAATATAACTGGTTCCAACTTTAAATAATGGATTGAATTGAAATGTAAAAATATACAGGAAATCTTATATTGATATACAACCATTCATTCCAACCCGTTTTACATCTAATGGTAATATGAGGATTATGGTTTATCATGAAGAGTGTGTGAGTTTTGCTTCAAATTGATTATGGAAATTGAAAATAATTTGTTTGGAAAAAAGTCTCATAAAAAGACCAGTCAAGAAACCTGGAGAAATACATGTGTTCTGAAGCAGGAAGTGACTGAAAGTGAAACAAATGCCTATAAATTTGCGAACTTGTAGATGAAATATATATCCTATGATGTGCATTAACTGAAGGAGTAGTAATGTGCCAGTGTTGAGTAAAAATGAACGTCAAAATAAACATCATGTCCCATAGGAATCTTCTTGCATTGATGTTAAACTGAGTCAGTTAATTTAGAAATATTAGGATTTGAATGCACCATTCACTGAAGTTAGTTTTCAGACCTAAGAAACAAATATGTATTTCAGGTAGATGAATATTTCTGAGAATAATCTAGTGAAAATTTGATTATAACTCCACATACATGAACATGAATGAATTTTGGGACTGTACAAAAGACGCATCTATTTCATATTTTGAAATATATGGAGAGTGTGTATATATATATATATATATATATATATATATATATATATATATATACACACACACACACACACAACAGACATTAAAAAGTAGCAATACATATGCCAATTGAAATTCTTCATGAAATATATATCATCCACAGATCCAAAAATCTTCATTTTACTGATCGTGGATTTATGTGTAATATTGTTCAACTAGGAAGCTCACCAATAGCTTAAATTTTCAGTTCCAACAGCGTTTAGGAGGAGTGATCTCTTCTCATAATTTGTATCTGCCAAGTCAGCAGCCTCACAAAAATGTACGTGTGATACCAGGTAGGATTCTATATGTGCATATAAAAATATATGTGCTGAATATGCTACAGAGAAAGGGGACAGGAATTCACATATTTGTCAACTTTAAAAACACATTGAGAGAGGGAGGGGCAGATCTGCCAATCGCTCCTTCAAGGTAGGCGGACCTGCGACCCACCGGCTGAACAGGACCAGTGGCCCGCCACCGTGGAAGACACATCGCCCTGGTTGGGGGAGGGGCAATGCCGCCGGGCCTGCAAGGTAGGCAGACCTGTGACCCAAAGCAGGACAGGCCCAGCAATCTGCGGAGGGGCAGAGACGCCCTCCGCGCCTGCAAGGTAGGTGGACCTGCGACCACCGACAGACCAGGCCTATGGCCCGCCAGCATGGTAGACACATCATCCCGGTTGGGGGAGGAGCAGAGCAGCCACACGCGCCTGCAAGGTAGACAGACCTGCAAGGGACAGACAAAACAGACACAGTGGCCTGCAGATGGTCAAAGCTGCCGCCCACGCCTGCAAAGTAGCCCGACTTGCGACCCACTGGCAGAACAGGCCCAGTGCCTGCAGAGGGGCGGAGCTGCTGCTCGCACCTTCAATGTAGGCGGACCAGCTACCGACTGACAGAACAGGCCCAGCAGCCTGCTGGTGTGGTAGGCACATTGTCCCAATTGTAGGAGGGGCAGAGCCACCACCCGTGCCTGCGAGAGAGACTTTGAAACTATACAAGCAATAAAAATATATAGGGGAAAAATTCAATAACACAACAGTTTCACCAAGCAGAAAGAAACATGAACAGAATGAAAAGACAAGGAAAGAAAGGACCATAAGCAATGCAGGTAAAGTCAACTTTAGAAGAGGTAATATCTGCAGCAGATGGAATGTCAGATAAAGAACTCAGGATATACATGCTTCAGATGATCTGGAGTCTCAAGGAAGACATTAGAGAGCAAAATCAGACAATGAAAGATCACCTTGATAATGAATTACATAAAAAATCCAAGAAGCATAATATCAACTATGCAGGGAGATAAAGATTATAAAATCAAACAAACAGATATCCTAGGAATGCAGGAATCAATAAACCAACTTAAAAACTCAATTGAGAATACTAACAGCAGAGTAGAACACTTAGAAGATAGAACATCAGACAATGAAGACAAATTATTTCAACTTGAAAAGAACACAGACAGCTCAGGAAGACTTTTAAGAAACCATGAGCAGAACATCCAAGAAATATGGGATAACATAAAAAGACCAAACTTAAGAGTCATTGGGATACAGGAAGGTATAGAGGTCCAAACAAAAGGAATGAGTAATGTATTCAATGAAATAAAAGAGAAAACTTCCCAGACTTGTAGAATGAGACAGAATCGCAAATCCTAGAAGCTTACAGGATGCCAAATGTGCAAAATTATAAGAGACCTACACCTAGACATATTATAACGAAGATGCCCAACATACAGAAAAAGGAGAGAATTTTAAAAGCTACAAGATAAAGGAAGCAGATTATATTTAGTGGTAAACCAATCAGGATAACAGCTGATCTTTCAACACAGACTCTGAAAGCTAGAAGATCCTGCAATAACATTTTTCAAACACTGAAAGTAAATGGGTTCCATCCAAGAATTGTGCATCTAGCGAAATTAAGCTTCAGGATAGAAGATGAAATTAAAACTTTCCACGATAACAAAAGTTAAAAGAATTTGCAGCTAGAAAACGATTTCTTCAAAACATCCTTGGCAAAACACTACAGGAAGAGGAAATGGAAAATAACAATGAAAACCAACAGTGGGAGGTAGGACAATAAAGGGGGGAAAATAATCAAGGAGGAAAAAAACCATGTTTAGTAACATAAATATACAAATATGGCTGGAAGAACAACCCATATCTCAATAATAACCCTAAATGTTAATGGCTTAAACTCACCAATTAAGAGACACAGGCTAGTAGAATGGATCAAAAAACAAGACCCAACAGTATGCTGCCTATTGGAGACACATTTGTTAGGAAAAGATATACATAGACTGAAGGTGAAAAGTTGGGAAAAATCATATCACCCATATGGACTTCGGAAACAAGCAGAAGTGTCCATACTCATATCAAATAAAATAGATTTCAAGCTAAAGTTAATCAAAAGGGATAAAGAGCAACACTACATACTTCTCAGGGAAACCATACACCAACAAGACATAACAATCATAAATATATATGCCCCAAACATTGGTGCAGCTATGTTCATTAAACAAATTCTTCTCAAGTTCAAGAGTCTAATAGACCACCATACAATACTCATGGGAGACTCAAACACACCTCTCTCACTACTGGACTGATCTTCCAAACAAAAGTTGAATAATGAAACTATAGAACTCAATAACACAATTAATAACCCAGACTTATGATATATATAGAATATACCACCCAACATCAAGCAGCTACACTTTTTTCTCAGCAGCACATGGATACTTCTCAAAAAATAAATCATATATTATGTCACAGAGCAACTCTTAGACAATATAAAGGAGTAGATATAATACCAGGCATCTTATCTGATCATAATGAAATGAAACTGAAAATCAACGATAAAAGAAAGAAGGAAAAATTATGTATCACTTAGAGAATGAAAAATAAGTTACTGAATGATCAATGGGTTATAGAAGACACCAAGGAGGAAATTAAAAAATTCTTAGAGATAAATGAAAACACAGACATAACATATCGGAATCTATGGGACACATTGAAAGCAGTTCTAAGAACAAAATTCATTGCTTAGATTTCATTCCTTAAAAAAAGGAAAAAAAAAACGACAAATAAATGATCTCATACTTCATCTCAGAATCCTAGAAAAAGAAGAGCAAAACAACAGCAAAATAAGTAGAAGGCAAGAAATAATTAAAATTAGAGCTGAAATTAATGAAATCGAAACAAAAGAAACAATTGAAAAAATTGACAAAACTAAAAGATGGTTCTTTGAAAAAAATAAATCAAAACGACAGACCCTTAGCCAAGCTAACAAAGAAAAGAAGAGGGAGAACTCAGTATCACAACAGATAGTTCAGAAATACAGAAGATAATCCGAAATTATTTTGAATTCTTATTTTTCAATAAAATAGAAGATAGTGAAGGCATCGATAAATTTCTCAGTCATATAATCTGCCCAGATTTAGTCAGGAGGATATAGGCAACCTAAACAGACCCATAACAATTGAGGAAATAGAATAAACCATCAAAAGACTACCAACTAAGAAAAGCCCAGGACCGGATGGGTATACAGCAGAGTTTTACAAAACCTTTAAAGAGGAACTAATACCAATACTTTTCAAGCTATTTCAGGAAAAATGCAAAAATCCTCAATAAAATTGTGGCGAATCGGATACAAAAACATATTAAAAAAATTGTGCACCATGATCAAGTAGGATTCATCCCTGGGATGCAAGGCTGCTTCATTATACAGAAATCAATAAATGTTATTCATCACATAAATAGACTTAAAAATAAGAACCATTTGATCATCTCGATAGATGCAGAAAAAGCATTTGACAATGTTCAGCATCCCTTTATGTTCAAAACTCTGGAAAAACTAGGGATAACAGGAACATACCTCAATAATGTAAAAGCAATCTATGCTAAGTCTCAGGCTAGCATCATTCTGAATGGAGAAAAATTGAAGGTATTCCCTCTAAAATCTGGAAGAAGATAGGGATGCCCTCTCTCACTACTTCTGTTCAACATAGTTCTCGAAACACTGGCCAGAGCAATTAGAGAGATTAAAGAAATCAAAGGCATAAAAATAGGAAAAGAAGAACGTAAATTATCACTATTTGCAGATGACATGATTCTATACTTAGCAGACCCAGCAAGGTATACAAAGAAACTATTAGAGGTAATAAATGAATTCACCAAAGTGGCAGCATATAAAATCAATATGCATAAATCAAAGGCATTCCTGTATATCAGCAACAAATCCTCTGAAATAGAAATGAGGACAACAACTCCATTCAAAATATCCACACACACAAAAAAAATACTTGGGAATCAACCTAACAAAAAAGGTGAAAGACTTATAAAATGAAAACTACAGAACCCTAAAGAGAGAAATAGAAGAAGATCTTAGAAGATGGAAAAATATACTATGTTCATGGATAGGCAGAACTAACATCATCAAAATGACAATATAACCAAAAGTTCTCTATATGTTAAATGCAATGCCAATCGGGTCTAAAAGCATGCAATGGAGGAAGGATAGCATCTTCAACAAATGGTTCTGGGAAAACTGGAAATTCATATGCAACAAAATGAAACTGAATCCATTTCTCTCGCCATGCACAAAAGTTAACTCAAAATGGATCAAGGAGCTTGATATCAAATCAGAGACATGGCATCTGATACAAGAAAAAGTTGGCTATGATCTACATACTGTGGGGTTGGGCTCCAAATTCCTCAATAGGACACCACTAGCACACGAGTTAATACCTAGAATCAACAAATGGGACTTACTCAAACTAAAAAGTTTTTTCTCATCAAAAGAAACAATAAGAGAGGTAAATAAGTAGTCTACATCCTGGGAACAAATCTTTACTCCTCACACTTCAGATAGAGCCCTAATATCCAGAGTATACAAAGAACTCAAAAAATTAAACAATAAGAAGATGAATAACCCAATCAACAAATGGTCCAAGGACCTGAACAGACACTTCTCAGATGAGGACATACAATCAATCAATAAGTACATGAGAGAATGCTCACCATCTCTTGCAGTCAGAAAAATGGAAAACAAACCCTCCCTAAGATACCATCTCACTCCAGTATGATTGGCAGCCATTATGAAGTCAAACAACAAGTGCTGGCGAGGATGTGGGGAAAAGGGTACACCTGTACATTGCTGGTGGGACTGCAAATTGGTGCAGCCAATTTGGAAAGAAGTATGGAGATTTCTTGGAAGCTAGGAATGGAACCACCATTTGACCCAGCTATTCCCCTTCTCGGTCTATTCCCTAAGACCTAAAATGTGCATGCTGCAGGGACACTGCTACATTGATGTTCATAACAGCACAATTCAAAATAGCAAGAGTGTGGAACCAACCTAGATGCCCTTCAATAGATGAATGGAAAAAAAAATGCGGCATTTATACACAATGGAGTAATACTCTGCATTAAAAAATTTCAAAATCATAGAATTTGCAGGGAAATAGATGGCATTAGAACAGATTATGCTAAGTGAAGCTAGCCAATCCCTAAAAAAACAAATGCCAATAGTTTTCTTTGATATAAGGAGAGTAACTAAGAACGGATTTGGGAGGAAGAGCATGAGAAGAAGATTAAGATTAAACAGGGGTGACAGGTAGAAGAGAAAAGGAAAGAGAAGGGAAATTGCATGGAAATGGAAGGAGACCCTCATGGTTTTACAAAATTACATACAAGAGGAAGTGAGGGAAAAGGGGGGAAAAAACCAAGGGGGAGAAATGAATTACAGTAGATGGGGTAGAGAGAGAAGATGGGAGAAGAGGGGATGGGGGATAGTAGAGGATAGGAAAGACAGCAGACTACAACAGACACTACTATTGCAATACGTAAAACAGTGGATGTGTAACAGATGTGATGCTGAAACCTGTATACGGAGTAAAAATGGGAGTTCATAACCCACTTGAATCAAAGTGTGAAATATGATATGTCAAGAAATAGGTAAATTTTGAACAACCAACAATAAAAATTAAAGGAAAAAAAACACATAGGGAACTATTTCAATGAAAATGGACTAGACATATAACACCTACGCTTTATCATGCAAAAGGCAAGTCCAACTATACACCATGCCTCCTCTGAACGGCTTGTATTTCTATTCTGTTTGTGTTATTATTCTCCATCATAGTAGGATTAGTAGTCAGAGTCTAGTAGGGTATGGGTTAGTGTCAGGGATTCAGTATTTTGAATGGAAAAAAGGAAAATGAATCCAATGTGTATGCAAATATGGGCTACACAATAAATTACCCACTCTCATCCAGAACAATGGCTTCACATTACCTTCGCCCCAAATAAGACACAATTACAGGAGAAGAGTTAGAAAATCTGTGAATATATATCTGGAATGGAAAATGCAAAAGAGTTCACAACCTTGGATGTGGTAGAGGAGTTTCCAAATGTAAGGGACAAGGTAAACACTCCACAAACTTGGAGCTCTGCTGGCCTAAAGACTTCTTGAGAAACTGCCTCTGAGGTTGGGAACTCAAAATATATGTTGTTGTCAGGAGCTTTAGCTTTCTTTCTAGTGAGACCATCAGAGCTGGGTCTACATCTATGTGACCTGGAGGACATGGTTTCTTATTTTCCAATGAACACTAGGCTACAGTACTGAATTATCTCTATGTAGGTAAACTGTGACCACTGGGGTCTAAGAGTCTCCCCGTGTGGACTGTGAGGGCATTTGGTCATTCTCCACTTTTCGTGGTGTTTCTTGCTGCTGCACTGGGAGTTTGGTATTTTCTTCACGAAATACAAGGAGTTGAACTGGGACACAGTGCTGGAGGGAGTACTGTCATGTGTAGTGGGTCATGGTCTGCAGGAGAATGCACCAACCAGGCTTCTAGCCCACATAGATTGTCCCCTTGTTTATAGCAACCTGATTCTGAACATTGCCCTAAAAATTCTCCATATACCAATATGCATTTACATATAAGAATTTCCTGGCTGCACCACGTCAGTCACATGCCATTTGGAAGCAATGGCAGATCCACATGGCCCCACCACGGATGTTTTATCACAAACCTGCACACCACAGCTTGCGCCTACAATTGAGGAGTATTCAACTTACTGGCATCTCTGTTCTACACCAATTTAATGAAACTCAGTCAATTAGGGCACTTTCTGGTACACTCATGATCAGCAACAGGGCATACAAATGTTCTCCAGTGCCACCTGGTCATAGGAATTTCAAAAATTTCATGGTATTTATCTAGCCATTTTTCAAGGTGGAAGTTGTAGGCACTGTAGGTTTCAATTCATTTAGGAACCATTAAATTGTGAGGAAGCTCATTTCAATGAAATCTCTGGAGGACACTCACAGGCAAGTCTTCCCAAAGAGTCGCCAAAAGGTCACATGAAGCCAGGCCCATTGAGGTCTACAGTGTGAGGTCTATGTGTGTTTTGACTATGGCTGCCAAGTCTTTCAGAATAAAATCTTGTGATATCCTGGGTGAGATTCCCAGTGCTCTGTGGAAAGCCACCCTCGGCCTAGGTCTCAGTTTCCAAGGGCGAGTCTCATGTGTGGCCTCCTAAAAACTCAACACAATTCATGCCAATACTTCTCTGAGTTCAGTTCCATAACTCAGTCTCTAAAGGGAATCAGACCAGATTTCAAGTCCTGGTTGACCTACTCATCTCTTTCAACCCCAACACAAATGACCAAAATTAAACCAAAACATTCCCACATGACCCTCATCTTATTGCATATAGACACTCATCTTAACCTCTGCCTGGAAGTTTCCATGAAGGACACAGCCCAAGACAGTGTCCAAAATAGGCTTCCTTGCCCCTTATTTTCCTAATGTCAGGGTGGCCTGGACACCCTTCCTGTGACCCAGGAGTGATCAAATAGGCCTGCCGTAATACTGCTCTGCTTCTCCAATTTGAGGCCTACTGACAGTGGGGTTTAGAATCTTTATTTGAATTGGAGTCATGAGAAAACACAAGCACCTCTGGGCTAGCATGTGCAGGGCTTTGAAGAAATCATTTGACCCAAAGGATCCTTATTCTCACTTGATGGAGGTCAGGAACCTTACAGTGGAAGGCAAGAGACTTTATGCTCAATGACTCCTCTTTTGGGCATTTCGGTTTTGGATTCACACATGGGATCTTTCTTTATATCGATCAGGTGCTAAGAATCTAAGCCAAAGCCTCACACAGGGCCAAGAGGCTGATTCAGACACACCCCTTTCTAAAGCAATTAGGCAAAGAGCCACAGGTGAGGCACATTCATTTCCATTTGAAAAATGTTTTCTTCCAGCTTCACAAAGGGGTGGCCTGAGGCAAAGAAATTCCTGAAATACAGGGAAATAGAACAAAAGGTAAGCAAAAGGCCCAAAGCACGGTTTTTCCACTGAGACTTTACTGGTCACACTGATATCTGAGTTTTCTTAGTTGCTCGCCATTCCCTTCAGCTATCCAGTACATGGCCATGTCACAGAGCTTGAAGGTGGTACTTCGCTTGGACACAAAACCATGAGCCTATTCTGGAGAGTGGCCAGAATTAAAAAATAAAACCAGACCTTAGGAAAATAGCAGGTGTTGCCCATCGATAAGGGAAGCCACAGTGCATTCATATATTCGGCTGGATGAATGCTGGGAAGCTTTCTACCAGACAGGACACATCTGTTCATGCATTCTCTTTTCTAATGTTTACAACCACGGACCCAATGGGATACACAGACATAGAAACACTTGCCTTATCAAATCACTTATTAGAAACAGTTCACTCCAAACCAAACAAACCGCCATTCCTACCTATTCTGAGAACATGAGACAAAAGCACAAACACACACCCACACCCACAAAGCACCTTCTTCCCCCAAGTAGGTCTCTGACTATCCGGAGTGTCCTCTGACTATTGGGCCATACTATGTTCCCCTGAAATTGCCTGCCCTGTTTCAGATCTGGTTTTCTTGGCCAACTCTGTAAAGTTGTCAGGAGGCAGCGGTGATCCACTACCTGCTTTCTCAGGAAAGGCCACTCTTCAGAGCTTTCCTGGCTTTTGGCCATCCTCATATCAGTAGGTACCAACAAAGACTGATTCTGTCCTTGGTAAATCCAAAGAAGTGGGACCACTGCTACTGGGACTGGAATGGGATTTGGGTGCCTGGCTTCCTTGATTTCAAGTTCAGAGAGTTCTATCACCAAGGATGTGAGGTGAGGTCTGAGGTCACTTCCTTCAGGAACTGAATGAGCTCACATCCTTGGCAACCACTTTGTCCTAACAGTTGCTTACAAGGGTCCCCTGAAATGAAGGCTGCCCCTACTTTCTTTGACAGTTTCACAAGTTAGAATGGTATATTAACCATAGGCAACTGGGAACAGCTCTCCACACAGCCTGGTTTGGTCCTTCTTCTCTACATTAAGAAGAGAGAGGATGATTCAGACATATCCCTTCATCCTGACCAGGTTGTTTGCAAGAGAAGATAACTTTTGCTCACTCAGTTCCTTCATAGCTGCCTACAACTTCTCCAGGGATCATTTTTGCATGTACCTTTGAGTTTCTTAGCAATAGGAAGTTCCCCTACATTCCTGTATTGTAAGACCTACTCTGTCCCTGCTCTTCTGTAAAGTTAGATTGAGGGAACAGTGTATGGTTAGGGTTAATAACAGGTTCAATTTGCATTAGGAATCATTCTGCTGGATGAATAATGGTATTGAAAACCTGCGATATTTACAAGAATATATAGGTGAAAATTAAGTATGAAAACAGAAATCTAGGTAAGATTTGAAGCCCAGAAGAGCATTGGGACCTTGATTGTGATACTGAGCTTTGATTTATTTTCTGCACAGATGTCTCAGATACATCAATATACAATGGCAAAGGTCCGTGTATTTTGGATGATTGATTGTCAAAGAGAACTTCCAGTCAAAAAGGGATAATCAGTAGGATTAGGAAGATAGTCGGTAGGTTTAGAAAGGAGAGTGAGCATAGGATTTGGACCAAAAGTTCTTTAGCTATAGGGTTTCGGGTATAGAGTGAATGTAAATGTCACCACATGTGAAGAGTCAGTCACAATGATGAACTGGGGAAAATATGTAGAAAAGCAGATATCAATAGAGACATTAGGAAATCTGGCAAAGTGTAGTCCGTAGTGAAAGGTTAATAAAATAGGTACTTATCACTTCCTGTTTTCTGTATGCTTAATAAAACACTGTTGAAATCTTGAGAAATGTTTGCTAGTCTTGTTCCCAGAATGTGCTGTCCTCAGCTGCCAAACTGCAGAAAGTAATTCCTCACCCGGTTGCCCACAAACAGCTCACTTGCCCGGACCCATCAATAAACATCCTGCCCTGCCCTCTCCAAGGAAAGTATATAAGCTCTGCTTAAGCTGTTCTCAGGGCTCTCTGCTCTATTCAAGTGAACTCTGAGCCCCAGCATGCTGGACCCATAATAAACCCTTTGCTTTTGCATGAGACAGTCTCTTGGTGGTTTCTTCCCCGGACGCTCACCCGACCTTTACATATGGAGGTTCCACTGAGATCCAGCAGCGGCAGATGAGAGACCCCAACGGGCTCCTCTCGGGGTATGTAAGGTGCCTCTTTCTAGTTTCAGGTTTCAGTTTAGGGCTTGGCAAATGGCTGTTGATGAAGAGTGTGAGCTCTCTCCGACGGTGGCTGAGAGACATGTCATAGAGCCACAGGCCACGTCACTGGGGGACTCCCCAGAGGACTCGGGAAATCGAGGAACAATAGTCTCCTCGACTCAGTGATATTTTGTTTCAGATTCGGTATTGCCAGCCCATCGGGTTTTGCCGGCTACTCAGTCCTGGTCTCAGTGTTGGACGTCCATTGCCTGTCTTTATTGTATTGTCTTGTCTGTGTCGTGTGTCATTGCTTTTACTGATTGTTTATCTTTCATTATGGGATAGAGCATTTCAATGCCTCTTTTGCTGACCCTTGATCATTGCACCAAAGTCCGCTTAAGGGCTCAGAATCTTTCTTTTTCAGTTAAACGCTGGACCTGGCAGACTCTCTGTGCCTCAGAATGGCCCACCCTTGGATTCAGATGGCCCCTAGAAGGATCTTTCTACTTCCCACTAATTTAAAAAGTCAGAGATATTGACTTTCAGCCAGCGCCACATAGACATCAGGATCAAGAGACATATATCTTAACTTTGCAGGACCTCTGCAATTCTCCTCCTCCATGTGTGAAGCTTTTCCTTGCCCCTGCCCCCGCTCCTACTCTTTCCGTCATGCTCTCTCAAACCTTCTGCTTCTCCTCCTCCTTCAACCTCTGTTCTCCCTGAGTCACAAGATTTTACTCTACTGGACTCTCGTCCTACTACTTATTCCCTGCCCTCGTCCCCCAACCCCCAACACCCTCTAAGTAATTCCCCTGCTGCTGTCTCAGCCTCTCCGCCATTGGAGGAAGCTAAGCGAGCCCAGCGCACTCCAGATAACTCCCCTGCGGAAAACACAGCCCCTCCTTTCCTGGAGGTTGCTGGCCCGGCTAAAGGAATTTGCCGGCGTTGAATGATTGAAATCCCTGGAACTCACGTGATGCTCCCTCTCCATTTCTAAGGAACAATGATTGATGACAACCATGGGGGAAAAATGCAAGCCTACCGGTATTTACCTTTCTCCTCTTCAGACCTAAATAACTGGAAAAATAACAATCCCCCTTTTACCGAGGACCCCACCTGGGTCTCAGGTGTGGTTGAGTCATTGATGTTTTCACACCAGCCTACTTGGGATGACTGCCAACAACTCCTAGGGACTCTCTTAATGACAGAGGAACAAAAGAGAATCTTCCTGGATTCTAGAAAAAAATATTCTCGGACCAGATGGGTGACCGACAAAACTTCCCAACATATGCAAAGCCGCCTTTCCCTTGCACTGACCCAACTGGGACCCCAAAACCTGTGAAGGTAATGAGCATCCTTCCTCTTATTGCCGGGCTCTAATAGTGGGTATCTTAGTGGCCGCTAGGCGACCAACTATTTTGGCCAAGGCAAGAGAGATTATTCAAGGGACTGATGAATGTTCCTCCATGTTCCTACAGAGAATTATGGAGGCATATAGGAGATTTAATCCTTTTGATCCTCAGGGAGAGAATCAAAAGGCATCTGTCATGGTGGCCTTTATTGGGCAAGCTGTTCTGGATATTAAAAGACAGTTACAATGCTTAGATGGATTACAAGATATGACTTTGAGAGGTTTAGTCAGAGAAGCCAAGAAGGTATACTATAAGAGAGAAACTGAGGAAGACTAGGGAGCAAAGGGAGGATAAAAGAAACAAAAGACAGACTAAGGCATTGACTAAGATCCTGGTCACAACAACAAATAGACCAGAAATTAAGAAACATGGAGACAGGAAGGGACACCGGGGCCCACACAAGAGGCCACCCCTGGCCTCAATTCAATGTGCCTACTCTAAAAAAAAGGACACTGGGCTAAAGAGTGCCCTAGAAAGAGACAGCCAGGCCAGCTGGACATTCTGACTCTGTAGGATTACTAAGAAAGTCGGGGCTCAGATCCTCTCCCCGAGCTCAGGGTAACTTTTGAAGTGGAGGGGACCCCAGTATACTTTGAAGTGGATACAGGGGCAAGATATTCTGCCTTTAAGGCCCCATTGGAACCTCTATCAAATAAAAGGTCTCTAATTCAAGGGGCTAATGGCAGTAAATATCGGGCTTGGACAACTAAGAGGACCATGGACCAGGGGAAAGGAAAAATCCATCACTCATTCCTAGTAATCCCAGAATGCACGGCCCCATTGATTGGCAGAGATCTGCTCACAAAGCACTGGGCCAAAATAACTTTTTACCCTGAAGGCCCCCAAGTGGAATTTCTAAATCCTTCAGTAAAAACTCCTAAAATCACGGCTCTAACTATGTCAGTAGAAAATGTACATCAAATCACTCATCTTGGTTCAAAGAAACTGCATTCATTTCTGAAGGATCAAGAACAGAGTTTTCCATTAACCAACTCACAGTGAAAGGAAACAACTGAATGGATAACAAAAGCCTGTTGGGTCCATCAATTGGTTAATTCTTACCCTTCCAAGCTTCCTGCAGGAAAGCACCTACGAGGAACCAGACCAGGACAATTCTGGGAAGTGGACTTTACTGAAATTAAGCCAGCAAGGAATGGACTTAAATATCTCCTAGTCTTTGTAGATACATTTTCAGGATGGATTGAAGCCTTCCCGCCCCCCCAAAAAAAAAGAAAAGAAAAAAAAATGAAACAGTGCAAATGGTGGTCAAGAAGATCCTGGAAGATATTTTTCCAAGGTACGGCCTGCCTAAAGTAATAGGGTCTGATAATGGACCGGCGTTCGTGGCCCAGGTAACTCAGAGGTTAGCAAGGACCCTGGGGATTAATTGGAAGTTACATTGTGTTTACAGACCCCCGAGTTCAGGACAGGTAGAAAGAATGAATAGAACCATTAAAGAGACCATAACGAAATTA
Source organism: Callospermophilus lateralis (assembly GCF_048772815.1). NCBI lineage: Eukaryota > Metazoa > Chordata > Mammalia > Rodentia > Sciuridae > Callospermophilus > Callospermophilus lateralis. Next base: position 470,025 of record NW_027514379.1, on the reverse strand, counting down.
AACTTAGAGACCGGCATAAAAGATTGGACTATGCTCCTGCTTTATGTACTGTTTCATGCAAGAAATACTCAATCTATTTCTTTGTGTAACCTCACACCCTGTGAAATTCTCTATGGTGTCCCTCCTCCAGTAAGGGACCTACCCCAACTCTAAGACCTAACGATTCCTTCCACACCCCCTTGCTTAACAGACTTAAAGCTCTTGAAAGAACTCAGGGATACCTGTGAAAACAGATGGCCACTGCCTACCAACCTGGGGATGAGGGGACTCTACAGCGATATCAAGTAGAGACTTCGTCTATGTAAGACGACATCTGGTGTCATCCCTGGAACTCCGCTGAAAAGGACCATACCAGGTGCTACTTATAACACCTACAGGGTAAAGGTAGTCAAAATCACTTCCTGGATCCCTACCTCTCATCTCAAGCCTGTGCCCTGTCCAGACTCTGGCTGGAAACTGGAAAAGACTGGAAACCCTTTCAAATTGTGGATTCGCTGTGTGGATAAGGCTATAGACTCTCCCCTTGACCACCAGTAGTCCTAACCCTCATAAGCCTGTTCAGCAGCGATGGCTGATCACAAATCCTACTGGAACGGAAGTATGGTCTATCTTGCATACAGCCCGCTTAGGGACCTGGTGGCCATCTCTCCAGCCAGACATTTGTCAGCTGCGTATAGGTCTTCCCGATTGGGATATCCCTAATGAAGAGGATCCCACTAAAATTCCATTAAATTCCTTCCATACCATAGATAATGGAAACAAACATTATTGATGTAGGGACACGCGAGCCAGATGCTGGTTGGCTAGCCTAGATTACTATGTTTGCCCAGTGTACTATCAAAGCCACAAACAGTCAAGGCTGTGTGCGGGGAACGCCGACATCTTCTGTAAGTCATGGGGATGTGAGCATACAGGGACTGCCACATGGAACCCAAACTACTCATGAAATTCTCTACACAGCATTGGCCATATTACCAATTAAACAACCAAAACCGATGGCCCCCAGAGGGGTCTCTAGATCCTCAAATTCTGTGTGACCTTTTTAACTTCTGCAAGTGCTCAAAAGGGTGAAAGGAGATTCCTCTATGTGGAGGCCTTTTCTCTCCTTTGCTCACATCGTGAACTATGCTTCTCCAATACATGCTCACCCTCAGCCTTCTGCTCTAGACTCTCTGTTGTCACTCCCACCTCATCAACTTGATTTCTTCCCTCCAATTACTATATTAAAAACCCAAACCTCCACCGTTTCTCAGACCATTGCCCCCTTGCTGAGGTAGCAGGTACTGAGGTAACCCTCCACTCACTCACTCCTCTCTTCTCCTGTCAGTGCCCACACTGGGTCCCACCAGGTCCTCTTACCAGCTAACCCAAAGCTCAAACCAGCTGAGAAGAGCCCTCAGACCCCTATCCAAGATGTAATGAAAATGGCCTTTAAAGTTGCTTTGCCATCACTGAAAACAGGTTACTAAGAATTTAAAGTCCCTTGCAGTCTTTTTGGGATACTCACTCCCATCTCCCGCTCTGTTCTACCCGTTCTACTACTCATGTTTTTGTTGCTAGGAAGATCTCAAAACCCTTTTCCATTATTTTTTTACATCTCTCCTTCCTCATTCTCAGATCCAAAAAGCTGCTCTCAGCCCTGCATTCCCCGTCTTCCCCCTCTGTACCAGGCCCACAGGAAAGTCTTAACTGACCTTATCCAGAAGTTTTCACCATGGCTAACTTTAGGACTTTCAGCAAAAGAGTCCCTATAAAAGAGTTCAGTGTAGATAAGCTTCCTCTTTTTGTGTTGCCCTGGTCTACCTGGCAAGTGGCTGAAAAAAATCAGCACTCCTGAGCTAGACACACCCTAACTAGTTTTTCACAACATATGTGATCAAGGCTTCTGTCCTTTAGCTGGGGCTTCATAGAGATGGCTACATTGCTAAGATGAATAAGTTACAAACTGGGCTCCATGGAAACAGCTGGCAGGGGGAAAAAAAGGGGAAAAAAAGCTCTCCCCCACCCAGGTGTCCTTGAAAATTTAACTTGCCCAGAACTGAGGAAAAATCAGAAACAAAAACTGCTCTTTGTGAACTTCTGCAGACTGTGAACTTCAGAGCCCCTTCCCTTACATGTTGGGTACAAAATTCTGAAACTACCTAAACTTGGGTTTCAGGGGATTAATTGATTACAACAGAAGCATTGCCCTCTGAATCTGGTTGCAACCAAATATGACTGTTTCCTTGTCTTTGGTGCTATCTTAGGTGCCTTGCCTTGTCCGTCCCTACAACAATATAATTCTATATACTTAAACGTTGTTTATGTTTTTATGAAATGGTCAACAGAAGTGATTAATTGTGTAATGGTGCAGATGTTTCCCAGAGTGCTCAATTATGACGCAGGTTCATTGGAAGATCAAATAGAGGGGCATACAACCCGGTTCAGTTGGGAATATATATCTCTCACCTTAGCCATTCTATTATGAATAGGAGTTGCTGCCTGGGTTCGCACAGGAACCACTGCCCTGGTCCATGAGACACAACAAATGACCCAATTAGTAGATCAAAACTTAAAGATATTAGAAAATTCCATCACAACTTTGCAGGAATCTTTTACCTCTCTCTTTGAAGTTGTTTTACAGAAAAGTCGAGGTTTGGACCTCCATTTCATGAGAGAAGGGAGCCTTTGTGCTGCATTGAGGAAAGAATGTTTTTTTTTTTTTTTATGTCGACCATACTGGAGTTGTAACAAACCCTATGAGTAAATTAAAAAGATGCCTTGAAGAGCATCAAAGAGAGATAGAGACCCAAAATTGGTGGTTTGAGTCTTGGTTTACACAGTCCCCCTGGTTAACTACGTTTTAATCAACCCTGGCCGGTCCAATAATAATCCTCATTTTATTGCTTACTATAAAACCCTGTTTCTCAACCATGTAATTTCTTTTCTCCAAGCTCAAATTGGACAAGTTAAACTTATGTTAATACCCCACTAGCATACATAAAATGTGACACCCCCCAACAATCACTTTTATGATAAAAAGTAGCCAGAAGAAGAAGTGGGGAATGAAATGTTAATAAAATATGTACTTGTCACTTCCTGTTTTTCTGTATGCTTAACAAAACACTGTTGAAATGTTGAGAAATGTTTCCTAATCTTGTTCCCAGAATGTGCTGTCCCCAACTGCCAAACTGCTGAATGTACTCCCTCACGCGTTTACACACAAACCGCTAACTCGCCCTGACCCATCAATAAACTTCCCTCCCTGCCCTCTCCAAGAAAATTATATAAGTTCTGCTAAAGATGTTCTCAGGGCTCTCTGCTCTATTCAAGTGAGCTCTAAGCCCCAGCATTCTGGACCCCAAATAAACCCTTTCTGTTGCATGAGATAGTCTCTTGGTGGTCTCATCCTCTGACACTCGCCCTACATTTACTTGGATGATTGAATGTAGATGAGAACATCCATTCAAAAGTGATAGTCGGTAAAATTAGGAAGATTGTCGGTAGGTTTAGGAAGAAGAGTGAGTATAAAATTTGGAACAAAAGTTCTTTAGCAATAGGGTTTCAGTTACAGAGTGAATGTAAATGTCAACACAAGTGAAGAGTCAGTCACAATGATGAATTGGAGAAAATATGTTGGAATGCAGATATCAATACAGACATTACAAAATCAGGAAAAATATAAAGTCAGTGATAGGATTAGACATTTTCAACAGGGTTGAGTTTGAATATATAATCTTAGGAAGAAACGAATATGTAGTCATCAATAGGATTGATATTTGAAAGCAATAGGCAAATTGGACATTGATGTTTTTAGTAATCCATGTTCACTTTCCATTTAGGCATTGGTACAAATATAAGTTTGACCTCTGAATTTTGTGTCCAGAATATTACTGTGATAACATGTATATATAGATCGGGTGACATAAGTATTTCTTCCACCATTTTTGAGAGCAATATTTTGAAGACTTATAAATTAGTATTTGGGGTACAAACAGGTGTACCCGGTGTCTATGAATATAGAGATAATGCATGAATAGACCAACTGTGAATTAGTAATATAACTGGTTCCACTTTAAATGGTGGATTGAATTGATATCTGAAAATATAAAAAATCGTATAGTGATATACAATCATTCATTCCAACAAGTTATACATCAATGTTAATATTAGGGTTATGGTTTATCATGAAGGGTGTGTGAGTTTTGCTTCAATGTGATTATAAAAATCGAAAATAATGTGTTTGTAAAAAAGAATCTTGAGAAGACCAGTCAAGAAATATGGAAGAATACATGTGTTCTAAAGTAGGAAGTGATTGAAAGTGAAAAAATGCCTATAATTTTGTGATCTTTTTGATGAAATATATATCCTATTATGTGCATAAACTGAAGAAATAGTAATGTACCAGTGTTGAATTAAAATGAACATCAAAATAAACATCATGTTCCATATGAATCTTCTTGCATTGAGGTTAAACTGGGTCAGTTACTCTAGATATATTAGGATTTGTATGCAACATTCACTGAAGTTAGTTTTCAGTACTAAAAACAAAAAAGTATTTCAGGTGGATGAATATTTCTGAGAATAATATTTAGAAAAGATGATCATAAATCCACATACATGAATATGAATGAATTAAGGTAGTGTATATTAAGATACAAATATTTCATATTTTGAAAAATCTGGAGAATGTGTGTATGTATATATATATATATATATATATATATATATATATATATATATATATATATATATACACACACACACACACACACACACATATATACATACAAACACACATATATATACATACACACACACATTAAAAACTAGCAATATATATGCTATTTGAAATTCATCATGAAATATATATCATTCACAGATCTAAAAATATTCATTTTACTGAACATGGATTTATATATAATGTTGTAAAACTAGGAAGCTCACCCATTGGTTATATTTTCAGTTCCAACAGCGTTTAGGAGGAGTGATCTTCTCTCACAATTTATATCTGCCAAGTCGTTCACCTCACAAGAATGTAGGTGTGGTACCAGGTAGGATTCTATATGTGTTTATTGCTGTTGCATTGGGAGTTTAGTAATTGCTTCATGGAATCCAAGGAGTTCAACTGGGACACAGTGCTGGAGCGAGTTCTCTCAGGCGTGGTGCGTTAGGGTATGCAGGAGAATGCACCAACCAGGCTTCTATCCCACATAACTTGCCCCCTTAAACATAGCAACCTGATTGTAAACATTGCCCTGAAACGTCACCATATAACAAGATGCCTTTGCATAGGAGGGTCTGCTGATTGCACCATGTCAGTCACAAGCCATTTGGAAGCCAATGGCAGATCCACATGGCCCCACCACTGATGTTTTTTCACACACCTGCCAACCACTACTCTAGGACAACTACTCAGCAGGCTCCAACTTATTTTCATGAAACCCAATCAATCAAGGCACTGTCTGGTACACTCATGATCAGCAACAGAATATCCAATGGTTCTCCAGTGCCACCTGGTCATGGGAAATTGAAAATTTTCATGGTATTTATCTAGCCATTTTTCACGGATGAAGTTGGATGCACTGTGGGTTTCAATTCATTCAGGAACCATTAAATGTTGAGGAAACTCATTTCAATGTAAGTTCTGGAGAATTCTCACAGGCAAGGCTTCGCAAAGAGTGGCCAAAAGGTCACATGAAGCCAGGGCCATTGAGGTCTAAAATGTGATGTCATTGTCTGTTTTGACTCTCAACAATGGCTTCCAAGTCTTTCAGAATAAAATCATGTGATATCCTGGTTGAGATCAGAGTGCCCTTTGGAAAGCGACCCTGGGCCTTCATCTCAGTTTCCAAGGATGACTCTCATGCGTGGCTTCCTCAAATCCCAACACAATTCATAGCAATACTTCTCTGAGGTGAGTTCCAGAACTCAGTCTCTAAGGGGAATCACACCAGAGTTCAAGCCCAGGTGGACCCAGTCATCTCTTCCAACTGCCACACAAATGACCACAATAAAACCGAAATTCTCCCACATGGTCCTCATCTTCTTCCATATTGACACTCATCATAACCTCTGGCTGGAGGTGTCCATGAGGGACGCAGCCCAAGACAGTGTCCAAAATAAGCTCCGTTGCTCCTCATTTGCCTAAATTCAGGGTGGCCTGGACACCCTTCCTTTGTACCAGGAGTGATCAAAAAGGCCTGCCTATCATACTGCTACACTTTTCCCATTTGAGGCCTATTGAGTGTCGCTTAAAGATACTTTATGTGAATTGGAGTGATGAGAAAACCTAAGCACCTACGGGATAGCCTCAGAAGGGCTTTGACGAACTCATCTGACCCAAATGATCCCTATTCTCACTTGATGGAATTCAGGAACCTTACAGAGGAAGGCAGAAGACTTCATCCACAATTACAGCTCTTTTTGCCATTTTTGATTTGGATGCACACATGGGATCTTTCTTTAGATCCATCAGGTGCTGAGAATCTAAGTCAAAGAATCACACTGGGCCAAGAGGCTGATTCAGACACAACTCTTTCCAAATCAATTAAGTAAAGGGCCAAAGGTGAAGCCTATTTATTTCCATTTGAAAACTATTTTCTTCAGGATTCACAAAGGGGTGGTGTGAGACAAAGACTTCCTGACTCTCAGGGCAACAGAACAATAGGTAAGCAAATGGCCCAAAGCAGGGTTTCTCCACTGAGACTTTCCTGGTCAACTGATATCTGAGTTTTCTCAGATGCTCGTCATTTCCTTCAGCTATCCAGAACATTGCCTTGTCACAGAGCTTGGGTGTGGTACATAACTTAGACACAAAACCATGAGCCTATTCTGGAGAGTGTCCAGAATTCTGGAGGAAAACAGCAACTTAAGAAGGTAGCAGGTATTGCCCATTAATAAGGCAATCAACAGTCCATTCATAAAATGGGCAGGATGAATGCTGGGAAGCTTTCTACTAGACAGGACATATCCATTGATGCATTCTCTTTTCTAATGTCTACAACACGGACACAGTGTGATACACAGACCCAGAAACACTTGCCTTGTTAAACGACTTACTAAAAACAGTTCACTCCAAACCAAACAAACTGACTTTTCTTCCTATTCTCAGAACATGAGACAAAACCACAAACCCACACCCACACCGACAATGACACCTTCTTCCCCCAAATAGGTATGAGACTATCCGGAGTATCCTCTGACTGGTGGGCCATACTATGTTCCCCCGAAATGTCCTGTCCTGTCTCACATCTGGTCTCCTTGGCCAACTCTGTGAAGTTGTCAGGAGCCAGGAGTGAGCCACTACGTGCTTTTCCAGGAAAAACCCCTCTTCCAAGCTTTCCAGGCATTTGGCTTCCTCACCTTAGTAGGTACCAAGAAAGACTGATTCTGTCCTTGGTAAATCCAAACAAGTGAGACCACTGGGACTGGGACTGGGACTGGATCTGGGTGCCTGGCGTCCTGGATCCCATGTTCAGAGAGTTCCATCAATAAGGAAGTGCTTTGAGGTCATTTCCTTCAGGAACTGAATGAGATCACTGCCTCGGCAACAACTTTGTCCTAAGAGTTTCTTCCAACGGTCCCATGAGATGGAGGCTGCTCCTACTTCCTTTGACACTTTCACAAGTTAGAATGGTATATCAACCATAGGGAACCAGGAACAGCTCTCCACACAGCTCTCCATCTTCTCTACATTAAGATGAGAGAGGCTGATTCAGAAACATCCCTTCATCCTGACCAGGTTGTTTGCAATGGAAGATAACTTTTGCTCTCTCAGGTCCTTCATACCTGCCTACATCTTCTCCAGGGATCATTTCTGCATGGAGCTTTGAGGTTCTCAGCAGATGGAAGATCCACTACATTCCTGTATTGTAAGATCAACACTGTCCCTGCTCTTCTGTAAACATGTTATTAACACAAACAGTGTATGGTTAGTGTTAATAACATGTTCCATTTGGGTTAGGAATTATTCTGCTGCATGAATAATGGTATTGGAAACTTGTGATTATTTTAAGAATATAGAGATGAAATATATGTATGAAAAAAGAAATCTAAGTAAGATTTGAAGCCCAGAAGGGCATTGGGCCCTTAATTGTGATACTTAGCGTTGAATTACATTCTGCACCGATGTCTCAGATAAATCAATATACAATAGCATAAGACCTTGTACCTTGAATGATTGAATGTAGAAGAGAACATCCAGTCAAAAAGGGATACTCGGTAGGATTAAGAAGATAGTTAGTATGTTTAGGAAGAAGAGTGAGTATAGGATTTGGAACAAAAGTTCTTTAGCAATAGGTTATTTATTAGGGTGTGAATGTAAATGTCAGCACATGTGAAGAGTCAGTCACAATGATGAACTGGGGAATATATATAGGAAAGCAGATAGCAATAGAGACATTATGAAATCAGGCAAATTATAAAGTGAGGGATAGGATTAGACATTTTCCATTGGGTTGAGTTTGAATATATAATTTTAAGAAGAAACACATGTGTAGTCACCAATAGGATTGACATTTGAGAGCATTAGGGAACCTGGACATGGATGTTTTTAGTAATCCATGTATTCTTTCCATTTGGGCTTTTATACAATCATAAGTGTGACCTTTGCATTTTGTGTCCAGAATATTTCTGTGATTAAATGTATATGAAGATCAGGTGACATGAGTCCACTTCCACCATTTCAGGGAGCAATATTTTGAAGACGTATAAATTAGTATTGGGGGTACAAAGGGGTGTACACTGTGTCTATGAATATAGAGATAATGCATGAATAGACCATAGTGTGAATAAATAATATAACTGGTTCCACTTTAAATAATGGATAGAATTGATATCTGAAAAGATATAAGAAATCTTATATTGACATACAATCATTCATTCAAACCAGTTATACATCTAATGGTAATATCAGAGTGATAATTAATATGAATGGTATGTGAGTTTTGCTTCCAAAGTGATTATGGAAATCAAAATTAATGTGTTTGGTATGAAATCTCATGAAAAGACCAGTCAAGAAACTTAGAGGAATACATGTGTTCTGAAGCAGGACGTAATTAAAAGTGAAACAAATGCCTATAAATTTTTGAAATTGGATGAAATCATATATCCTATGATGTCCATAAACTGAAAAAATAATAATGTACCAATATTGAATAAAAATGAACTTCAAAATACACATCATGTCCCGTAGGATTCTACTTGCATTGATGTTTAACTGATTCAGTTACTGTAAAAATATTAGGATTTGTAAGCTCCATTCACTGAAGTTAGTTTTCAGTACTAGGAAATAATTATGTATTTCAGGCAGATGAATATTTCTGAGAATTATCTTGTGAAAAGTTGATTATAAACCACATATAGAAACATGAGTGAATTTAGGGAGTGTATAATAAGAAACATATATTTCACATTTTGAAAAATCTGGACAGTATATATATATATATATATATATATATATATATATATATATAGATAGATAGATAGATAGACAGACATTATAATGTAGCAATCTATATGCTAATCGAAATTCACCGTGTAATACATATCATCCACATATCCAAAAATATTCATTTTACTGAACATCGATTTATATATAATGTTGTTCATCTAGGAAATTCACCAATAGGTTTAATTTTCAGTTCCATCATGATTTAGGGGGATTGATATCTTATCAAAACATGTATCTTTCAAAATCAGTGAGCTTACAAAAATGTACTTGTGATACCAGGTAGGATTCTAAATATGCATAAAAATACATGTGATGAATAGGCTACAGAGAATGGGAGACAGAAATTTACATATGTGTTAACTTTAAAAACTCATTGAGAACTATTACAATGAAAAGTTGACTAGATTTATAACACATACCCTTGATAAAGCAGAAGGGAAGTCCAAGTATACACCATGCCTCCTATGAACGGCCTGTATTTCTATTCTGTTAGGTTTCTTGTTCTCCATCATATTAGGATTAGTAGTCAGAGTCTAGTAGGTTATGGGTTAATGTCAGGGATTCAGTATTTCAAATGGAAAATATGAAAATGAATCTAATGTGTATGCAAATATGTGCTACACAAAAATCATCCCACTCTCATCCAGAACAATGCCTTGACATAACCTTCGCCCCAATTAAGACACAATTAGTGGAGAAGAGTTAGAAAATTTGTGAATACATATGTGGAAATGAAAATGCTCAGGAGTTCACAGCCTTGGAGGCGGTAGAGGAATTTCCAAAAGTATGGGATAGGGTAAATACTCCACAAATATGGAGTTCTGCTGGCCTAATGACTCTTTGAGAAACTGCCTTTGAGGTTGGGCCCTTGTAATATATGTTGTTGTCAAGAGCTTCAGCTTTCTTTGTAGTGAGACAATCAAAGCTGGATCTGCATATATGTGACCTGAAGGACATCGTTTCTTATTTTCTAGTGAACATGAGGCAGCAGTTCTGAATTCCCTCATTGTAGGTAAACTGTGGCCACTGGGAGCTAAGTGTCTCCTCGTGTGGACTGAGAAGCCATTTGGTCATCCTCCACTTTTCCTGGTGATTCTTACTGCTGCACTGGGAGTTTGGTATTGGCATCAGTAAATACCATGAGTTCAACGGGGACACAGTGCTGGAGGGAGTACTCTCACGTGTGGTGGGTCAGGGTGTGCAGGAGAATGCCCCAACCAGGCTTCTATTCAACAAAGCTTGCCTCCTTGTCTGCAGCAACCCAATTCTGAACATTGCCCTAAAACTTCTCAATGTAACAACATGCCTTAACATATAAGGGTCTACTGGCTGCACCATATCAGTCACAAGGCATTTGGAAGCCAATGGCAGATCCATGTGGCCCCATCACAGATGTTTTATCATACACCTGCAAACCACTGCTCTAGGCCCACTACTAAGCAGTTTCCAACGTACTGGCACCTTTGTTCTACACCATTTTCATGAAGCCCAGTAAATCAAGGCACTGTCTGGTACACTCATGATCAGCAACAGAACATCGAAAGATTCTCCAGTGCCACCTGCTCTTGGGAATTTCAAATATTCCATGGTATTTATCTAGCCATTTTTCAAGGATGAAGTTGGTGTCACTGTGGGTTTCAATTCATTCAGGAACCATTAAATGGTGAGGAAGCTCATTTCAATGAAAGCTCAGGAGAACTCTCACAGGCAAGTCTTCCCAAAGAGTGGCCAAAAGGTCAAATGAAGCCTGGCCCATTGAGGTCTACAATGTGAGTTCCATGTGTGATTTGACTCTCAAGTATGGCTGCCAAGTTTTTCAGAATAAAATCATGTGATATCCTAGCTGAGATTCCCAGTGCTCTGTGGAAAGCCATCCTGGGCCTAAATCTCAGTCTCCAAGGGCAATTCTCATGCGTGGCCTTCTAATATCCCAACAGAATTCATGGTAATACTTCTCTGAGTTCAGTTCCAAAACTCAGTCTCTAAGGGGAATCACACCATAGTTCAAGCCCAGGTTGACCCAGGAATCTCTTCCTACTGCCACACAAATGACCACAATTAATACCAAAACACTCCCACATGGCCCTCATCTTCTTTTATATAGACACTCATCATAACCCCTGGGTTGAGGTTTCCATGAGGGGTGCATACCAAGACAGTGCCCAAAATAATCTCCCTTGCCTCTAATTTGCCTAAAGTCAGGGTGGCCTGGAAACCCTTCCTGTTAACCAGGAATGATCAAATAGGCCTGCCATTAATACTGATCTACTTCTCCAAATAATCACACTGGGAAAATATGCTGATTAAGACACATCTCTTTACAAAGCAATAAAACAAAGAGCCACAGGTGATGCCTATTCATTTCCATTTGAAAACTCTTTTCTTCAGGATTCACAAAGGGGTGGCCTAAGGCAAAGACCTTCTAGATAATCACAGCACCAGAACCATAGGTAAGCAAAATTCCCAAAGCAGGGTTTCTCCACATAGACTTTACTGTTCACACTGATATCTGAGTTTCTTGAGATGCTCCCATTTCCTTCAGCTCTCCAGTACATGGCCATGTCACAGAGCTTGGAGGTGGTACATATCTTGGACAGAAAACCATGAGCCTATTCCGGAGAGTGGCCAGAATTCAGGAATAAAACAGGAAATTAGGAAGTTAGTCATTGCTACCCATCCATAAGGAAAGCTGCAGTCCAATCATGAATCGGGCAGTATGAATTTTGGGAAGCATTATACTAGACAGGACACATTCATTGATGCATTATGTTTTCTAATGTCTACAACTACAAACACAGTGGGATACATAGACATAGAAACACTTGCCTTGTCAAACGACTTACTAGAAACAAACTGCCTTTCCTACCAATTCTCAGAACATGAGACAAAACAACAAACTCACACCCACAACAACATAGGAATTTCTTCCCTCAAGTAGGTCTTTGACTCTCGGAATTTCCTCTGACTGTTGTACCATACTATGTTCCCCCAAAATGCCCTGTACTGTTTCAGAGCTGGAATTTTTGGCCAACTCTTTGAAGTTGTCAGGAGCCAGCTTTGAGCCACTACCTTCTTTCTCAGGGAAGGCCACTCTCCAAAGCTCTCCTGGCATTTGGCCATTCTCAAATCAGTAGGTACCAAGAAAGACTGATTCTGTCCTTGGTAAAACCAAACAAGTGAGCCCACTGGGACTGGGTCTGGGTCTGGGACTGGTTCTGTGTGCCTGGCTTCCGGGATTCCAAGTTCAGAGTGTTCCAAGACCAAGGAAGTGAGATAGGTCACTTCCGTTCGGAACTGAATGAGGTCACTGGTTTGGCAACCACTTTGTCCTAACAGTTCCTTCAAAGGGTCCCATGAGATGGAGGCTGCCCCTACTTTCTGTGACACTTTCACAACTTAGAATGGTATATCAACCATAGGCACCCAGGAACAGCTCTCACACAGAACTGGTTTGGTCCATCTTCTCTACATTAAGAAGAGAGAGCCTGATTCACACACATCCCTTCATCCTAACCAGGTTGTTTGCCTTACAAGATAACTTTTGCCCTCTCAGGTCCTTTATAGCTGCCTTCATCTTCCCCAGGGATAATTTCTGCATGGACCTTTGAGGTTCTCAGCGGGTGGAAGATCCCCTATATTCCTCTATATTAAGACCAACTCTGTCCCTGTTCTTCTATAAAGTTAGATTGAGGGAACAATGTATGATTAGGGTTAATAACATGTTCGATTTGAGTTAGGAATCATTCTGCTGGATGAATAATGGTATTGGGAACCTGGGATATTTATAAGAATATAGATGTGAAATATAAGTATGAAAACAGAAATCTAGGTAAGATTTTAAGCCCAGAAGGGCATTGGGTCCTTGATTGGAATACTTAGCATTGAATTTCGTTCGCACAGATGTCTCAGATAAATCAATATACAATGGCATATCACCTTGTACCCTGGATGATTGAATGTAGAAGAGTTCATCCAGTCAAAAAGGGATAGTTGTTAGGATTAGGAAGATAGTCAGTCTGTTTCGGAAAAAGAGTGAGTATAGGATTTGGACCAAAAGTTCAATAGCCCTAGGTTTCCGGTTAGAGAGTGAATGTAAATTTCAGCACATGTGGAGAGTCAGTCACAATGATGAACTGGGAAAATTATGTAGGAAATCAGATATCAATACACACATTATGAAACCAGGCAAAGTATAAAGTGAATGATAGGATTAGACATTATCAATAAGGTTGAGTTTCAATATATAATCTTAGGAAGAAACAAATATGTAGTCACCAATATGATTGACATTGGAGAGCATTAGGCAACCTGGACATGGATGTTTTTAGTAATCCAGGATCACTTTCCATCTAGGATTTGCTACAATCAGAAGTGTGACCTTTGCATTTTGTGATCAGAATATTACTGTGATAAAATGTATATGTAGATCAGGTGACATGAGTATTTCTTCTAACATTTCTTGGAGCAATATTTTGAAGAGATATAACTTAGTATTGGGGGTACACAGAGTTGTACCCTGTGTCTATGAATGTAGGAGAAATGCATGAATTGACAATACTGTGAATAAATAATATACTGTTTCCACTTTAAATCATGGATTGAATTGATATCTGAAAATACATAAGAAATCTTATATTGATATACAATCATTCATTCCAACGAGTTATACATCTAATGGTAATATTAGGGTTATGTTTTATCATGAAGGGTGTGTGAGTTTAGCTTCAAAAGTTATTATGGAAATGGAAAATAATGTGTTGGAAAGAAATCTCATAAAAAGATGAGTCAAGAAATATAGAGGAATTCATATGTTCTGAAGCAGGATTTGATGGTAAGTATAAAAAAAGCCTATAAATTTCCTAAATTGTGGATGAAATATATATCCTATGATGTGCAAAAACTGAAAAAATAGTAATGCACCAGTGTTGAATGAAAATGAACGTCAAAATACACACCATATCCCATAGGAATCTACTTGCATTGATGCTAAACTGGGTCAGTTACTGTAGAAATATTATGATTTGTATGCACTATTCACTGAAGTTAGTTTTCAGTAGTAGGAAACAAATACGTATTTCAAGTGGATGAATTTTTATGAGAATAATCTTGTGAAATGTTGACTATAAATTTACATATATGAACACGAATGAATTTAGGGAGTGTATAATAAGAAACATATATTTCATATTTTGAAAAATCTTGAGAGTGTATATATATATATATAGATATGTGTGTGTGTGTGCATTTATGTATATATATATATATATATATATATATATATATATATATATATACACACACACACATACACACACACACAGACACTAAAATGTATCAATATGCATGCCAATCGAAATTCACTATGAAACATATATCATCCACAGATCCAAAAATAATCATTTTACTGAACATGGATTTATGTATAATATTGTTCAACTAGGAAGTTCACCCATAGGTTGAATTTTAAGTTCCAACAGCGTTTAGGAGGACTGATCTTTTCCCATGATTTGTATCTCCCAAGACAGCCAAACTCACAAGGATGTACGTGTGATACCAATTATGTTTCTATATTTGCATATAAAAATACATGTGCTGAACAGGCTATAGAGAAAGGGAGACAGGAATTCACATATTTGTTAACTTTAAAAACACATGGAGATCTATTTCAATTAAAAATTGACTAGATTTATAAAACCTACACTTTATCATGCAAAAGGAAAGTCCAACTATACACCATGCCTTCTCTGAACTGCTTTCATTTCCATTCTGTTTGGTTATTTTTGTCCATCATTTTAGGATTAGTAGTCAGAGTCTATTAGGGTATGGGTTAGTGTCAGGAATTCAGTAATTCGAATGGAAAATAGGAAAATCAATCCAATGTGTATGCAAATATGTGCTACACAAAAATATTCCCACTCTCATCCAGAACATTGCCTTTACATTACCTTTGCCCCAAATAAGACACGATTAGAGAAGAAGAGTTAGGAAATCTGTGAATACATATCTGAAATGGAAAATATTCAGGAGTTCACAATATTGGATGTGGTAGAGGAGTTTCCAAAAGTAAGGGACAGGGTAAACACTTCACAAACATGGAGCTCATTGGGCCTAAAGACACTTGAGAAACTGCCTCTGAGGTTGGGCACTTGAAATATATGTTGTTGTCAGGAATTTTAGCATCCTTTCTAGTGAGACCAAAAAAGCTGGGTCTGATCTCTGTGACCTGGAGGATATTTTTTTTTTTATTTTCCAATGAACATGAGGAAGCAGTGCTGAATTCTCTCTTTGTAGGTAAACTGTGGCCACTGGGGTCTAAGTGTCTCCCCATGTGGACTGTGAAGCCATTTGATCATCTTCCACTTTTCGAGGTGTTTCTTGCTTCTGCATGGTGAATTTGGTATTTGCTTCAGGAAATACAAGGAGTTCAACAGGTACCAGTTATGGAGGGAGTTCTGTCACGTGTGGTGGGTCAAGGTCTGCAGGAAAATGCACCAACCAGGCTTCTACCCCACATAGCTTGCCCGCTTGTCCATAGCAATCTGATTCTGAACATTGCCCTGAAACCTCTCCATATAACAAGATGCTTTTATATATAAGGGTCTGCTGACATCACCATGTCAGTCTCAAGCCATTTGGAATCCAAGGGCAGATCCACATGGTACCACCACAGATGTTTTATCACATACCTGCACACCACTGCTCTAGGCCCACTACTCAGCAGTCTCCAACTTACAGGGATCTCTTTTCTACACTGTTTTCATGAAACCAAGTAAATCCAAGCACAGTCTGGTACACTCATGATCAGCAACAAGTCATCCAAAGTTTCTCCATTGCCACCTGGTCATGGAAATTTCAAAAAATCCATGGTATGTACATAGCTATTTTTCAAAGATGAAGTTGGAGGCACTGTGGGTTTCAATTTATTTAGGAAACATTAAATGGTGAGGAAGCTCATTTCAAAGAAATCTCTGGAGAACTCTCACAGGCAAGGCTTCCCAAAGAGTGGCCAATATTTCACATGAATCCAGGCCCATTGAGGTCTAAAATGTGAGGTCCATGTGTGTTTTGACTCTCAATTATGGCTGCCAAGACTTTCAGAATAAAATCACGTGAAATCCTGGATGAGATTCCCAGTGCTCTGTGGAAGCCACCTTGGCCTAGATCTCAGATTTCAGGGTGACTCTCATGTGTTGCCTCCTAAAATCCCATCACAATTCATGGCAATACTTCTCTGAGGACAGTTCCAGAATTCAGTCTCTAAGGGGAATAACACCAGAGTTCAAGCCCAGGTGAACTAAGTCATCTCTTTCAACCGCCACACAAATGACCAGAATTAAAACCAAAACACTCCCACATGGCCCTCAACATCCTCCATATAGACACTTATCATAACCTCTGGCTGGAAATTTCCATGAGGGGTGCAGACAACGAAAGTATCCAAATAAGTTCCCTTGCCCCTCATTTGCCTAAAGTCAGGGTGGCCTGGACACCCTTCCTGAGAACCAAGAGTGATTAAATAGGCCTGCACTTAATACTGCTCTGCATCTCCAATTTGGGGCCTACTTACTTTCAGGTATAGATTCTTTATGTGATTTGGAGCCATGAGAAAAGCCAAGCACCTCTGGGCTAGTCTCTGCAGGGTTTGAAGAACTCATTTGACCCAAATTATCCCTATTCTCACTTGATGGATTTCAGGAACCTAACAGAGGAAAGCAAAAGACTTAATCTACAATGACTGCTCATTTGGCCATTTTGGTTTTGGATGCACACATGGTATCTTTCTTTAGATCCATCAGGTGCTAAGAATCTAAGCCACAGCCTCACATAGGGTCATGAGGCTGATTCAGACACATCCCTTTCCAAAGCAATCAAGCAAAGAGCCACAGGTGATGCCCATTCATTTGCATTTGACAACTCATTTCTTCAGGCTTCACAAAGGGGTGGTCTGAGGCAAAAAGCTTCCTGAAATTCAGGGCAACAGAACAATAGGTAAGCAAATGGCCCAAAGCAGGATTTCTCCACTGAGACTTTCCTGGTCACACTGATATCTGAGTTTTCTGAGATGCTCGCCATTCCCTTTAGCTCTGCAGTACATGGCCATGTCACAGAGCTTGGAGGTGGTATATATATTGGACACATAACCATGAGCCTATTCTGGAGAGTGGAGTGGATTCAGGAACAAAATAGAATCTTAGGAAGATAGTAGGTGTTGCCCATTCATAAGGCAAGCCGCAGTCCATTCATAAATTGGCAGGATGAATGTTGGGAAGATTTCTACTAGACAGGAGACATCCATTGATGCATTCTCTTTTCTAATGTCTAGAACCACGGACACAGTGGGATACACAGACTTAGAAACACTCGCCTTTTCAAAAGACTTATTAGAAACAATTCACTTCAAACCAAAAAACAGCCTTTATTACCTATTCTCAGAACATGAGACAAAACCACAAACCAACACCCACATCCACAAAGACACCTTCTTCCCCCAAGTCAGTCTGTGACTATCCATAGTGTCCTCTGATTGGTGGGCCATACTATGTTACCCCGAAATGGCCTGTCCTGTCTCAGATCTGGTCTACTTGGTCAACACTGTGAAGTTCTCAGGAGCCAGCGGTGATCCACTAACTGCTTTCTCAGGAAAGGCCACTCTTCAGAGCTTTCCTGGCATTTGGGCATCCTCACTTCCATAGGTACCAACAAAGACTGACTCTGTCCTTGGTAAATCTGAACAATTGAAACCACTGCGACTGGGACTGGGACTGAGACTGAATTTGGGTGCCTGGCTTCGTGGATCCCAAGTTCAGAGAGTTCCATCACAAAGGATGTTAGGTGAGGTCACTTCCTTTAAGATCTGAATGAGGTCACTGCCTTGGCAACCACTTTGTCCTAACAGTTGCTTCAAAGTGTCCCATAAAATGGAGGCTGCCCCTACATCCTGTGACACTTTCACAAGTTAGAATGGTATATCAACCATAGGCACCCGGGAAGTGCTCTCCACACTGGCCTAGTTTGGTCCTTCTTCTCCATATTAAGAAGAGAGAGGCTGATTCAGACACATCCCTTCATCCTGACCAGGTTGTTTTCAATGGAAGATGACTTTTGCTCTCTCAGTTCGTACATATGTGCCTACAACTTCTCCAGGGATCATTTTTGCGTGGACCTTTGAGTTTCTCAGCAGTTGGAGGAAACCGTAAATTCCTGTATTGTAAGACCAACTCTGTCCCTGCTCTTCTGTAAAGTTAGATTGAGGGAAGAGTGTATGGTTAGGGTTAATAACAGTTTCGATTGGGGTTAGGAATCATTCTGCTGGATGAATAATGGTATGGCGAACCTTCGATATTTTCAAGAATATATAGGTGAAATATAAGCACGAAAACAGAAATAAAGGTAATATTTGAAGCCCAGAAGGGCGTTGGGCCCTTGATTGCAATATTTAGCATTGGTTCATTTTCTGCACAGATGTCTCAGATAAATCAATATACAAATGCATAGGACCTTGTACTTTGGATTATTTATTGTCAAAGAGAACTTCCAGTCATAAAGGGATAGTCGGGGGGCTGGGGATGTGGCTCAAGTGGTAGCACGCTCGCCTAGCATGCGTGCGGCCCGAGTTCGATCCTCAGCACCACGTACAAACAAAGATGTTGTGTCTGCCAAGTACTAAAAAAAATAAATGTTAAAAAATTCTCTCTCTCTCTCCCTCTCTCTCTAACTCTTTCTTTAAGAAAAAAAAATTTAAAAAAAAGAATAGTCGGTAGGATTAGGACGATAGTCGGTAAGTTTAGAACGGAGAGTGAGTATAGGATTTGCACCAAAAGTTCTTTAGCTATGGGGTTTCGGGTATAGAGTGAATGTAAATGTCAGCACATGTGAAGAGTCAGTCACAATGATGAAATGGGGAAAATATGTAGGAAAGCAGATTTCAATAGAGACATTAGGAAATCTGGCAAAGTATATTCGGTAATGAAAATTTAGTAAAATAGGTAAATGTCACTTCCCGTTTTTCTGTATGCTTAACAAAACACTTTTGAAATCTTGAGAACTGTTTGCTAATCTTGTTCCCAGAATGTGCTGTCCCCAACTGCCAACCTGCAGAATGTACTCATTCACCCGGTTGCACGCAAACTGCTCACTCGCCCAGACCAAACAATAAAGTTCCCTCTCTGCCCTCTCCAAGCAAAGTATATAAGCTCTGCTTAAGCTGTTCTCAGGGCTCTCTGCTCTATTCAAGTGAGCTCTGAGCCCCAGCATGCTGGACCTCCAATAAACCCTTTGCTTTTGCATGAGACAGTCTTTTGGTGTTCTCTTCACCCGATGCTCGTCTGACCTTTACATATGGAGGTTCCAGTGAGATCCGGCAGCTGCGAACGAGAGACCCCAACAGGCTCCTCTTGGGGTATGTATGGTGCCTCTTTCTGGTTTCAGGTTTCAGGTTAGGGCTTCACAAAATGGCTGTCAATGAAGAGTGTGACCTCTCTCCGATGGTGGCTGACATACATGTCACAGAGCCACAGGCCACATCCCTGGGGGATGCACCAGAGTACTCGAGAAATCGAGGAGCAATAGTCTCCTCAACTCAGTGATATTTTGTTTCAGATTCGGTATCGCCAGCCCATCGGGTTTGGCCAGATACTTAGTCCTGGTCTCAGTGTTGGAAGTTCCATTGTCTGTCTTTATTTTCTTGTCTTGTCTGTGTCGTGTGTCATCGCTTTTACTGTTTGTGTATCTTTCATTATGGGACAGAGCACTTCAATGCCTCTGTCCCTCACCCTTGATCACTGGACCAAAGTACCCTTAAGGGCACAGAATCTTTCTTTTTCAGTAAAATTCTGGACCTGGCAGACTCTCTGTGCCTCAGAATGGCCCACCTTTGGATTCGGATGGCCCCTAGAAGGATCTTTCTACTTCCCACTAATTTAAAAAGTCAGAGGATATTGTCTTTCAGCCAGGGCCACATATCCATCCGGATCAACAGCCATATATCTTAACTTGGCAGGACCTCTGCAAATCTCCTCCATGGGTGAAGCATTTCCTTGCCCCTACCCCCGCTCCTACTCCTTCCCCCATGATCTCTCAAACCCTCTGCTTCTCCTCCTCCTCCACCCTCTGTTCTCCCTGAGTCACAAGATTTGACTCTACTGGACTCTCGTCCCCCTCCTTATCTCCTGCCCACGTCCCCCAAAGACCAACACCCTCTAAGTGATTCCCCTGCTGCTGACTCAACCTCTCCACTATTGGAGGAAGATAAGCCAGCCCAGCGTCCTCCAGATAATTTCCCCGCAGCACACACAGCCCCTCCTCCTCTGGAGGAAGCTAGCCCAGCTAAAGGTACTCACCAGCAGTGAATGATTGAAAAACCTGGAACTCGAATGATGCTCCCCCTCATCCCTAGGGGCCAATGATTGACAACGGCCTTGGGGGAAAAATGCAAGCCTACCAGTATTAACCTTTCTCCTCTTCAGACCAATATAACTGGAAAAATAAATATCCCCCTTTTACCGAGGACCCCATCCGGCTCCTAGGTGTGGTTGAGTCATTGATGTTTTCACACCAGCCTACTTGGGGTGACTGTCAACAACACCTAGGGTTGTCTCTTCATGATAGAGAAACAAAAGAGAATCCTCCTGGATGCTGGAGAAAATATCCTCTGACCAGATGGGTGACCGACAAAACTTCCCAACATATTCAACCCTCTTTCCCTTGAATCGACGAAACTGGGACCCCAACACCTTTGAAGGTAGGGAGCATCTGTCCACTTATCGCTGGTCTCTAATTGTGGGTATCTTAGTGGCCGCTATGCGACTAACAAATTTTGCCAAGTTAAGAGAGATTATTCAAGGGCCTGATGAATCTCCCTCTATGTTTTTAGAGAGAATTATGGAGGCATATAGGAGATATACTCCTTTCGATCCTCAGGCAGAGGATCAAAAGGCATGTGTCAAGATGGCCTTTATGGGCAAGCTGCCCTAGATATTAAAAGAAAGTTACAATGCTTAGATGGATTACAAGATATGACTTTGAGAGATTTAGTCAGAGTAGCCGAGAAGGTATACTATAAGAGAGAAACTGAGGAAGAGTAGGGAGCAAAGGGAGGATAAAAGAAACAAAAGACAGACTAAGGCATTGACTAAGGTCCTGGTCACAACAACAAATAGGCCAGAAATAAGAAACATGGAGACAGGAATGGATATCGGGGCCCATACTAGAGGCCACCCCTGGCCTCAATTTAATGTGCCTACTGTAAAGAAAAAGGACACTGCTTCAAAGAGTGCCATTGAAAGAGACATCCACTCTAGCCAGCCATTCTGACTCTGGAGGATGACTAAGAACGTTGGGGCTCAGATCCCCTCCGAGAGCTCAGGGTAAATTTTGAAGTGGAGGGGACCCCAGCAAACTTTGAAGTGGATACAGGCGCAATATACTCTGCCCTTAAGGCCCCATTGGTCTCTCTATCAAATAAAAGGTCTCTAATTCAAGGGGCTAATGGCAGAAAATATCGGGCTTGGACAACTAAGAGGACCATGGACCAGGGGAAAGGAAAAATCCATCACTCGTTCTTAGTAATCCCAGAATGCCCGGCCCCATTGATGGGCAGAGATCTGCTCACCAAGCTCCGGGCCAAAATAACTTTTAACCCTGAAGGACCACAAGTGGAATTTCTAAATCCTTCAGTAAAAACTCCTATAGTCACGGCTCTATATATGTCAGTAGAAAATGTACATCAACTCACTCAACTTGGTTCAAAGAAATTGCATTCATTCCTGAAGGATCAAGAACAGAGTTTTTTACTAACCGACTCAAAGCAAAAGGAAATAACTGAATGGGTAACAAAAGCCTGTCAGGTCTGTCATGGATAATGCTTACCATTCCAAGCTTCCTGCAAAAAAGCACCTACGAGGAACCAGACCAGGACAATTCTGGGAAGTGGAATTTACTAAAATTAAGCCAGCAAGGTTTGAAATTAAATATCACCTAGTCTTTGTAGATATATTTTGAGGATGGATTGAAGCCTTTTCCAGGAAAAAAGAAAAAAAAACGAAACAGCGCAAATGGTCGTCAAGAAGATCCTGAAAGATATTTTTACAAGATACGGCCTGCCTTAAGTAATAAGGTCTGATAATGGACTGGCGTTTGTAGCCCAGGTAAGTCAGGGGTTAGGCAAAACCCTGGGGATTAATTAAAAGTTACATTGTGCTTATAGACCACCGAGTTCAGGACAGGTAGAAAGAATGAATAGAACCATTAAAGAGACCATAACGAAATTAAGCTTAGAAACCTGCATAATAGATTGTACTATGCTCCTGCCTTATGCACTATTTCATGGAAGAAATACTCCCTCTGTTTCTTCGTGTAACCTCACCCCCTATGAAATTGTCCATGGTGCCCCTCCTTCAGTAAGGGACCTAACCCCAACTCTAAGACCTAGCAATTCCTTCCACACCCCATTGCTTGACTGAATTAAAGCTCTTGAAAGAACTCAGGGATACCTGTGAAAACAGATGGCCAATGCCTATCAACCTGGGGACGAGTGGACTCTACATCGATATCAAGTAAGAGACTTCATCTATGTAAGTCGACATCAGGTGTCATCCCTGGAACCCCACTGGAAATGACGATACAAGGTGCTACTTATAACACCTACAGCGGTAAAGGTAGAAAGAATCACTTCCTGGATCCATACCTCTCATCTCAAGCCTGACCCTGTCCAGACTCTGGCTTGAAACAGGAAAAAATTGGTAAAACTTTCAAATTGTGTATTTACCCTGTGTCTAAGGCTATACACTCTCCCCTTGACCACCAGTAGTCCTAAACCTCTTCAACCTTTTCAGCAGCGATGGCTGATCACAAATCCTACTGGTAAAGAAGTATGATCTATCTCGCATACAGCCCACTTAGGGACTTGGTGGACATCTATCCACCCAGACATTTGTCAGCTGGCTATAGGTCTTTCCTATTGGGATATACCTGATGAAGAGGATCCCACTAAATTTCCATTAAATCCATTCTGCACCATTGAAAATGGAAACAATCATTATGGATGTACGGACACGCAAGCCAGATGCAGGTTGGCTAGCCTAGATTACTATGTTTGCCCGGTGGACTACCAAAGCCACAAACAGTCACGGTTGTGTGGGGGGAATGCCGACTTCTTCTGTAAGTCATAGGGTTGTGATCATACAGGCAGTGCATGATGGAACCCAAACTCCTCATCAACTTCTGTACACAGCATTGGCCCTATTACCAATAAGATCACCAAAACCGATGGCCCCTAGAGGGGTCTCTAGATCCTCAAATTCTGCCTGACCTTTTTAACTTCTGAAAGTCCTCAGAAGGGTGAAAGGAGATTTCCCTATGTGGAGGCCTTTTCCCTCCTTCGCTCACATCCTGAACTATGCTTCTCCAATAGGTCCTCACACTCAGCCTTCTGCTCCAGACTCTCTGCTGTCACTCTCACCTCAGCAACATGATTTCTCCCCTCCAATTACTAGATCAAAAACCCAAACCTCCGCCGGATCTAAGACCATTGCCCCCTTGCTGAGGTAGCAGGTACTAAGGTAACCCTCCACCGAATCACTCCTCTCTTCTCCAGTCAGTGCCCGCACCGGGTCCCACCAGTTCCTCTTACCAGCTAACCCAAAGCTCAAACCAGCTGAGGAGAACCCTCAGACCCCTATCCAAGATTTAGTGAAAATGGCCTTTAAAGTTTCTTTGTCATCACTGAAAACAGATTACTAAGAATTTAAAGTCCCTCACAGGCTTTTAGTGATACTCACTCCCATCTTCCCCTCTGCTCTACCTGTTCTACTGCTCACCTTTTTGTTGCTAGGAAAATCACAAACCCCTTTCCCAGTATTCTTTCACATCTCTGCTACCTCATTCTCAGATCCACGGAGCTGCTCAAAGCCATGCCTTCCCCATCTCCCCCCTCTGTTCCAGGCCCACAGAAAAACATTAACTGAAATTCTACAGAAGTCTTCAGCATGGCTGACTTTAGGATTTTCAGCAAAAGAGTCCCCATGAAAGACTTCAAAGTAGATAAACTTCCTCTTTTCCTGTTGCCCTGTTGTACTTGGCCACTGGCTAAAAATATCAGCACTCCTAAGTTAGACACCCCCTTACTAGTTTTTCACAAAATATGTGAACAAGGCCTTTGTCATTGAGCTGGGGCTTCACAGAGATGGCTACATTTCTAAAATAAAGAAGTTACCAACTGGGCTCCATGGTAACAGCTGGAAGGGGGAAAAAATAAAGGGAAGAAAAAGCTCTCCTTCACCCAGGTGGCCTTGAAAAGTTAACTTGCCCAGAACAGAGGAAAAAAACAGAAAAAAATCTGCTTTTTGTGAACTTCTGCAGGCTGTGAACTTCTGCGCCCCTTCCCTTATATGTTGGGTACAAAATTCTGAAACTACCTAAACGTGGGTTTCAGGGAATTAATTGATTATAACAGAAGTAATGCACTCTGAATCCGGTTGCAAATAAAATGGAAAGTTTCCCTGTTTTTGGTAGTATCTTAGGTGCCTTGCCATGTCCGTCTCTACAACAGTATAATTCTGTAGACTTAAACATTGTTTATGTTTTCATGAAATTGTCAAGACCATGTGATTAATTTTGTAAAGGTGCAGAGGTTTCCCAGAGTGCTTTATCATAATGCAGGTTCATTTGAAGATCAAATAAGGGGGCATAAAACCCGGTTCCACTGAGAACATATATCCATCACTTTAGCCATCCTATTAGGTATAGGAGTTGCTGCAGGCGTGAGCACAAAACCACTGCCTTGGTCCATGGGATACAACAAATGACACAATTAGAAGCAGCAATAGACCAAAACTTAAAGATATTAGGAACCTCCATCTTGGCTTTGCAGGAATCTTTAACCTCTCTCTCTGAAGTTGTTTTACACAACAGGCGAGGGTTGAACCTCCTCTTCATGAGAGAAGGGGGCCTTTGTTCTGCATTGATGGAGAATCTTGTGTTTTTGCCGACCATACTGGAGTTTTAAAAAAATCTAGGAGTAAATTAAAAAGATGCCTTGAAGAGTGTCATTGAGAGAGAGAGGCCCAAAAAGGGTGGTTTGAGTCTTGGTTCACACAGTCCCCCTGGTTAACTACGCATTTATCAACCCTGGCCATTTCAATAATAATCCTCAGATTATTGCTAACTATAAAACCCTGTTTGCTCAACCGTGTAATTTCTTTTCTCCAAGCTCAAATTGGACGAGTTAAACTTATGGTAATACCCCACTAGCAAACATAGAATGTGACACCCCGCAATGATCACTTTTATGATTAAAAGTAGCCAGAAGAAGAAGTGGGGAATGAAAGGTTAATAAAATAGGCACTTTTCACTTCCTTTTTTCCTGTATGCTTAACAAAACACTGTTGAAATCTTGAGAAATGTTTGCTAATCTTGTTCCCAGAATATGCTGTCCCCAACTGACTAACTGCAGAATGTGTTCCCTCACTGGGTTGCATGCAAACTGACCACTCGCCCTGACCCATCAATAAACTTCCCTCCCTGCCGTCACCAAGGAAAGTGTATAAGCTCTGCTTAAGCTGTTCTAAGGGCTCTCTACTCTATTCAAGTGAGCTCTGAGCATCAGCATGCTGGACACCCAATAAACCGTTTGCTGTTGCATGAGATAGTCTCTTGGTGGTCTCTTCCTTCGACCTCACCCGACCTTTACTTGGATAATTAAATGTAGAAGAGAACATGCATTCAAAAAGGGATAGTCGGTAGGATTAGGAATATAGTTGGTAGGTTTAGGAAGAAGACTGTGTATAGGTTTTGGAACAAAAGTTCCTTAGCAATAGGGTTTCGGTTAGAGAGTGAATGTAAATGTCAGCACATGTGAAGAGTCAGTCACAATGATGAACTGGAGAAAATGTGTAGGAAATCAGATATCAATACACACATTATGAAATCAGGCAATGTATAAAGTGAATGATAGGATTAGACATGATCAACCAGGTTGAGTTTCAATATATAATCTTAGGAAGAAACAAATATGTAGTCACAAATATGATTGACATTGGAGAGCATTAGGCAACCTGGACATGGATGTTTTTAATAATCCAGGATCACTTTCCATTTAGGATGTGCTACAATCATAAGTTTGACCTTTGCATTTTGTGATCAGAATATTACAGTGATAAAATGTATATGTAGATCAGGTGACATGCATATTTTTTCTAACATTTCTGGGAGCAATATTTTGAAGAGGTATAAATTAGTGTTGGGGGTACACAGAGTTGTTCTCTGTGTCTATGAATATAGAAGTAATGCATGAATTGACAATACTGTGAATAAATAATATAACTGTTTCCACTTTAAATCATGGATTGAATTGATATCTGAAAATATATAAGAAATCTTATATTGATATACAATCATTCATTCCAATGAGTAATGCATCTAATGGTCATATGAGGGTTATGTTTTATCATGAAGGGTGTGTGAATTTAGTTTCAAAAGTGATTATGAAAATGAAAAATTATGTGTTTGGAAAGAAGTCTCATGAAAAGACGAGTCAAGAAACATAGAGGAATACATGTGTTCTGAAGCAGGAAGTGATTGTAAGTATAAAAAAACGTATAAATTTCCTAACTTGTGAATGAAATATATATCCTATGATGTGCAAAAACTGAAAAAAATAGTAATGTACCAGTTTTGAATGAAAATGAATGTCAAAATACATATCATGTCCCATAGGAATCTACTTGCATTGATGTTAAACTGGGTCAGTTACTGTAGAAACATTAGGATTTGAAAGGACCATTTACTAAAGTTAGTTTTCAGTACTAGGCATCAAATATATATTTCAGGTGGATGAATATATCTGAGCATAATCTTGTGAACATTTTATTATAAATCAACATTCATGACATGAATAAATTTAGGGAGTGTATATAAGACACATATATTTCATATTTTGAAAAATCGGAGGGTGTATAATATATATATATATATATATATATATATATATATATATATATATATATATATATATATATATCACAGATACATTAAAAAGTAGCAATATATAAATATATATGCGTATCAAAATTTATCATGAAATATATATCATCCACAGATTAAAAAGTATTCATTTTAGTGAACATGGATTTATGTATAATGTTGTTCAACTAGGAACCTCACCCATAGGTGGAATTTTAAGATCCAAAAGCGTTTAGGATGAGTGATCTCTTCTCACAATTTGTATCTGCAAAGTCAGCCACCTCACAAAAATGTACGTGTGATACCAGGTAGGATTCTATATGTGCATATAAAAATACATGTGCTGAATAGGCTCCAGAGAAATGGAGACAGGAATTCAGAAATAAGTTAACATTAAAAACAATGGAGAACTATTTCAATTAACAATTGACTATATTTATAACACCTACCATTTATCATGCCAAAAGCAAGTCCAACTATACACCATGCCTCCTCTGAACTGCTTATGTTTCTATAATGTTTGGGTTACTTTCCTCCATCATATTAGGATTAGTAATCAGAGTCTAGTAGGGTGTGAGTTAGTGTCAGGGATTCAGTATATCGAATGGAAAATAGGAAAATGAATCCAATGTGTATGCAAATATGTGGTACACAAAAATCTTCCCACTCTCATCAAGAACAACACCTAGATATCACCTTCGCCCCAAGTAAGACACAATTAGAGGAGAAGAGTTAGAAAATCCGTGACTACATATCTGGAATGGAATACGATCAGGAGTTTAAAACCTTGGAAGTGGTAGAGGAGTTTCCAAAAGTAAGGGACAGGGTAAAAACTCCACAAACATGGACCTCTGCCTGCCTAAAGACTTCTTGAGAAACTGTCTCTGAGGTTGGGCACTTAAAACATATGTTGTTGCCAGGAGCTTTAGCTTCCTTTCTAGGGAGACCATCAAAGCTGGGTCTTCATCTCTTTGACCTTGTGGATATGGTTTCTTATTTTCCAATGAACATGAGGCAGCAGTGCTGAATTCTCTCTTTGTAGGTAAACTGTGGCCACGGGGAGCTAAGTGTATCCACATGTTGACTGTGAAACCATTTGATCATCCTCCACATTTCGTGGTGATTCTTGGTGCTGCACTGGGAATTTGGTATTTGCTTCATGGAATACAAGGAGCTCAACTGTAACACAGTGCTGGAGGGAGTTCTGTCATGTGTGGTGGGTCAGGGTCAGCAGGAGAATGCACCAACCAGGTTTCTAGCCCACATAGTTTGCCCCCTTGACCATAATAACCTGATTGTGAACATTTCCCTTAAACCTCTTCTTATAAAAAGATGCCTTTACATATAAGGGTCTGCTGGATGCACCATGTCAGCCACATGCCATTTGGAAGTCAAAGGCAGATCCACAAGGCCCCACGACAGAAGTTTTATCACAAAACTGCACATCTCTGCTCTAGGTCCACTAATCAGCAGGCTTGAACTTACTGGCATCTCTGTTCTACACCATTTTCATGAAACTTAGTCAATCAAGGAACTGTCTGGTACACTCATCGTCAGCAAAAGTACATCCAAAGGTTCTCCTGTGCAACCTGGTCAAAGGAATTTAAAAAATTTTATGGTATTTATCGAGCCAGTATTCAAGCATGAGGTTGGAGGCACTGTTGGTTTCAATTTTTTCAGGAAACATTAAATGGTGAGGAAGCTCATTTCAATGAAACCTCTGGAAAACTCTCACAGGCAAGTCTTCCCAAGGAGTGGCCAAAAGGTCACAGAAATCCAGGACTATTGAGGTCTACAATGTGAGGTCCATGTGTGTTTTGACGCTCAAGTATGCCTGCCAAGTGTTTCAGAAAAAATCATGTGATATCCAGGCTGAGATTCTCAGTGCTCTGTGGAAAGCCACCCTGGACCTAGATCTCAGTTTATAAGGGCGACTCTCATGTGTGGCCTGCTAAAATCCCAACACAATTCATGGCAATACTTCTCTGAGTTCAGTTCCAGAACTCAGTCTCTAAGTCCCCTTGAACTCACACCAGAGTTCAAGCCCAGTTGGACCCAGTCATTTCTTCCAATCGCCACACAAATGACCAAAATTAAAACCTAAACACTCCCACAAGGCCCTCATCTTCTCCATATAGACACTCATCATAACCTCGGGCTGAAGGTTTCCATGAGGGGCGCAGCCCAAGACAGTGACCAAAATGAGCACCCTTGGCCGTCATTTGCCTAAAGTCAGGGTGGCCTGGACACCATTCCTGTGAACCAGGAGGAATTAAATAGACCTGCCATTAATACTCCTCTGCTTCTCCATTTTGAGGCCTACTGAATGTCAGGTATAGATTCTTTATGTGGTTTGGAGTCATGAGAAAACCCAAGCACTTCTGCAGGGCTTTGAAGAACTCATTTGACCCAAAGGATCCCTATTCTCACTTGATGGAGTCAGGAACATCACAGAAAAAGGCTAGAGACTTCATCCACAATGACTGATCTTTTTGCCATTTTGGTTTTGGATGCACACACGGGATCTTTCTTTAGATCCATCATGTGCTAAGCTGGAGCCTCACACAGGGCCAAGTGGCTGATTCAGACACCTCCCTTTCCAAAGCAATTATGCCAAGAGCCACAGGTGATCCTCATTCATTTCCATTTGATAACTGTTTTTTTCAGTCTTCACAAAGGGTTGGCCAGAGGCAAATACCTTCCTGACATTCAGGGCAACAGAACAAAATGTAAGCAAAAGGCCCAAAGCAGGGTTTCTCCACTGAGAGTTTCCTGGCCACACTGATATCTGAGTTTTCTGAGATGCTCTCCATGCCATTCCCTTCAGCTATTCAGTACATGGTCATGTCACAGTGATTGGAGGTGGTACATATCATGGATAAAAAACGATGAGCCTATTCTGGCTAGTGGCCAGAATTCTGGAAGAAAACAGGAACTTAGGAAGGTTGTAGGTGTTTCCCATTGGTAAGGCAAGCCGCAGTCCTTTCATAAATTGGACAGGTTGATTGGTGGGAGGCATTCTACTACACAGGACATATTCATTGATGCATTCTCTTTTCAAATGTGTACAACCACGGACACAGTGGGATACACAGAAATAGAAACACTCACCATGTCAAATGACTTATTAGAAACAGTCCATTCCAAAAGAAATAAATCACGTTTTTTTACCTATTCTCAGAACATGAGACAAAACCACAAACTGACATCCACACACCCAGGCACCTCCTTTTCCCAAGTAGGTCTGTGACTCTTCTGAGTGTCATCTGACTGGTAGGCCATACGATGTTCCTCCGAAATGGCCTTTCCTGTCTCAGATCTGGTGTCATTCACCAACTCTGTGAAGATGTCAGGAGGCAGTGGTGAGCCAATTCCAGTCTTGTCAGTAAAGGCCCCTCTTCAAAGCTTTTTTGGAATTTGGCCACCTTCACATGAATAGGTACCTAGAAAGACTGATTCTATCCTTGGTAAATCCAAACAAGTGAGACCACTGGGACTTGGACGGGTAATGGCTCTGGGTGCCTGGCTTCCTGGATCCCAAATTCAGAGAATTCCATCACCAAGGAAGTATGTGAGGTCACTTCCTTCAGGAACTGAATGAGGTCACTGACTTGGCCACCAATATGTCCTAACAGTTGCTTCCTAGGTTCTCATAAGATGGAGGCTGCCCCTATTTCCTGTGACACATTCACAAATTAGAATGGTATAGAAACCACAGGCACCTGGGAACAGCTCTCCACAAAGGCCTGGTTTGGTCCAACTTCTCTACATTAAGAAGAGAGAGGCTGATTCAGAAACATCCCTTCATCCTGATTAGGTTGTTTGCCATGGAAGATGACTTTTGCTCTCTCAGGTCCTAAATAGCTGCCTAAATCTTCTCCATGGATCATTTCTGCATGGACCTTTGAGGTTTTCAGCAGATGGAAGATCCCCTACATTCCTGTATTGTAAGACCAACTCAGTCCCTGCTCTTCTGTAAAGTTAGATTGACGGAATATTGTATGGTTAGGGTTAATAGCATGTTCGATTTTGGTTAGGAATCATTCTGCTGGATGAATAATGGTTTGGGAACCTGTGATACTTATAAGAATATAGACTTGAAATATAAGTACAAAAACAGAAATCTAGGTAAGATTTGAAGCCCAGAAGGGCATTTGGCAATTGATTGGCATACTAAGCTTGAATTATGTTCTGTACCGAGGTCTCAGATAAATTCATTTACAATGGCATAGGATGCTGTACCTCAGATGACTGAATTTAGAAGAGATCATCCAGTCCAAAAGGGATAGTCCAAAGGATTAGGAAGATTGTCAGTAGGATTAGGAAGAAGAGTGAGTCTAGGAGTTGGACCAAAAGTTCTTTAGCAATAGGGTTTTAGTTAGAGAGTGAATGTAAATGTCAGCACATGTGAAGAGTCAGTCACAATGATGAACTGGGAAAAATATGTAGGAAAGAGAGTAAATATGTATCAATAGACACATTAGGAAATCAGGCAACGTCTAAAGTGAGTGATAGGATTAGACATTTTCAACAGGGTTGAGGTTGAATATATAATCTTAGGAAGAAACAATTATTTAGTCACCAATAGGATTGACATTTGAGCACATTTGGGAACCTAGACATGGAGGTTTTTAGTAATCCATGCTCACTTTAAATTTAGGCTTTAGTACAATCATAAGTGTGACCTTTGCATTTTGTGTCAAGAATATTACTGTGGTAAAATATATATTTAGATCAGATTACATGAGTATTTCTTCCACCAATATGAGGAGCAATATTTTGAAAACTTATAAATTAGTATTGCGGATAAATAGGCGTACCCTGTGTTGATGAATAAGAGATGATGCATGAATAGACCATATTGTGAATTAATTATATAACTGGTTCCAACTTTAAATAATGCATTGAAATTATATTTGAAAATATATAGGAAATCTTATATTGATATATATACATTCATTCCAACCAGTTATACATCAAATGGTAATATTAGGGTTACGGTTTATCATGAAGAGTGTGTGAGTTTTGCTTCAAAAATGAGTATAGAATCGAAAATAATGTTTTTAGAAAGAAGTCTATTGAAAAGACCACTAAAGAATCATAGAGGAATACATGTTTTCTGAAAGAGGAAGTGATTGAAAGTGAACCACATGCCTATAAATTTGTGAATTTGTGGATGAAAGGTTATATCCTATGATGTCCATAAACTTAAGAAATAGTAATGTACCAGTGTGGAATAAAAATGAACTTCAAAATACATTTCATGTCCCATAGGAATCTAACTGCATTGATGTTAAACTTGGTCAGTTACTATAGAAATATTAGGATATATAAGGACCATTCACTGAAGTTAGTTTTCAGTACTAGGAAACAAATATGTATTTTAGGTGGTTAAATATTTCTGAGAATAATCTGTTGAGAGCCACAGCCAAAGGAGCCCCAGTAAAATTGCAGCTGCCAGCAAACTTCCATCTGCCGGCTGATGATTGGCTCACAGCGGCCCCAGCATCATCTAGCTGATTTGCTTCTCTGTGGTGATGCTCATTGGAGATGCTCAATGAGCGGTTTCCCCGACCTTTCAGACTGCCAGCGGATGATTGGCTCACAGCGGCCCCAGCAACATCTAGCTGATTGGCTCCTCTGTGGTGATGCACATTGGGCTGGTTCCCTGCCCTTTCAGACCACGGAACTGCTCATTGGGGGACTTTTTTGGCTCCGCCCATGCGACCCAGCCAATCGGCCTCAAGAGGAGGAGACTTGTGTTTGAGGGAGAGGCTTGTGGGAAGCCTGTGGTGGCAGTTGGGCTCTGACGGCTATTCCTGAGGAGCTGTTTTGTTTGGTGTCATCTTGTTGGGTTGTATTATAGTAGAAATGCGGAATCAGAAATTATTAAAAAAAAAAAAACTGAAAGAGTGTTCAGTAAATTGTTAGATGCAATTAAGGCATGGAAGACTTTACACGGACATGGAGGTTTACAAGGTTAATTATCTAAGGTAATACAAGGAGCTAATGAACCTTATGCTGAATTTGTAGATAGGCTTATTCAAACAGCTACCAGAGTTTTTGGAAATACACAACAAGCAATGCCATTACTAAAACAAGTGGCTTATGAGCAAGCGAATCTTTGGTGCAATGATATCATTAGACCATGGAAACATGAAGATTTAAACACATATATTAAATTATGTAGAGACATTAAAGAACAAGAGCAAGTCGTGGAATCTGCAGTAAAACAGGCTTTAGATGCCAGAGACATTAATGAACAAGGGCAAATTGTGGCAGCTGCAGTAAAACAGGCTTTAGATGCCAGGCCAAGAACATGCTACAATTGTGAAGAAACAGGACATTTTAAAAGGAATTGTCCCATAGGAGGAGGGTTTAACAAAACTAGGTATCAAAGGAGTAGAATACCAGGTATTTGTCCACGATGCCGTAGAGGGAGACTTTGGGCTAATGAATGCTGTTCTCAAACCACCATAGAGGGTACACCATTATCAAAAAACGATCAAGGACCAGGTGTTTATCCACAATATTGTGGACAAAGACATGGAGCTCCATTGCCAAAAATGGACAAGGGGGCTCAATGCTCCGGGGCCCAAAACCACAAATATAGGCAGCACTGGAGAAACCCAGCAACCCCATCAGGGTAGTGCCCAGGACACATTGTCCATCAGATCCCTCATCAGACAAATCAGAGGGAGCTCAGGGTTGGACATCTGTGCCTCCGCCAGAGCAGTACTAACTGCAGAGATGGGAGTTCAATTCATTTCCACATGGGTAAAAGGACCTCTTCCCAAAGGAACAGTAGGCTTATTATTGGGACGCAGCTCTTCTACTCTAAAAGGACTTACGATAAGTCCTGGGGTAATTGATCTCGACTATGAAGGTGAAATAAAAATTATAGCCAGTTCTCCAAAGGGTATATCAGTAATTTCACCAGGAGATAGAATAGCAGTTACTAATAATACCCAGCCTACATGAAAAATTTTCCAGTTGTACTGTAGAAAGAGGTTCCAAGTGATTAGGCTCCACAGGTGTAGATTGGGCTATGCTTTCTTTAAATTTAGATTCTGGCCCCATGCTAAAACTAAATATTCAAGGGCATAAATTTAATGGGCTACTGGATACAGATGCAGACCTTAGCATCATCTCTCGTCAAGAATGGCCAAAACATTGGCCGTTACAACAAGCCACTCAAACGCTTCGAGGCCTAGGAGTGGCGTCTAATCCCCATAGAAGTGCAATGGTATTAGATTGGAAGGATCCTGAAGGATGTGAAGGAACTCTAAGGCCATATGTATTGGATCATCTTCCCGTAAATTTATGGGGACGAGATAGTCTTCTGGACTCAGTGATATTTTTTTTCGGATTGAGTATTGCCAGTCAATCGGGTTTTGCCGGCTCCTCAGTCCTGGTCTCAGTGTTGGACGTCCATTGCCTGTCTTCATTGCCTTGTCTTGTCTGTGTCATGTTTCATTGCTTTAACTGTTTGTGTATCTTTCATTATGGGACAGAGCACTTCAATGCCTCTTTCCCTGATCCTTGATCACTGGACCAAAGTCCGCTTAAGGGCTCAGAATCTTTCTTTTTCAGTAAAGCCCCGGATGTGGCAGACTCTCTGTGCTTCAGAATGGCCCACCTTTGGATTTGGATTACCCCTAGAAAGATCTTTCTACTTCCCACTAATTTAAAAAAGTCAGAGATATTGTCTTTCAGCCGGGGCCACATAGCCATCTGGATCAACAGCCATATATCTTAACTCGGCGGGAACTCTGCATATCTCCTTTTCCATGGGTGAAGCCTTTCTTGCCCCTGCCCCCACTCTGACTCCTTCCCCCAGGAACTCTCAAATCCTCTGCTCCTCCTCCTCCTACACCCTCTGTTCTCCTTGAGTCACCAGATTTCACTCTACTGGACTCTCCTTCCCCTCCTTATCCCCTGACCTTGTCCCCCAACCTCCAACACCCTCTAAGTGATTCCCCTGCTGCTGACTCAGCCTCTCCTCCATTGGAGGAAGCTATGCCGGCCCAGCGCCCTCCAGATAATTCCCTTGCGGCACACACAGCACCTCTTCCCTTGGAGGAAGCTGACCCATCTAAAGGAACTCGCTGGCAGTGAATGATTGAAAACCCTGGAACTCTCGGGATGCTCCCCCTCCATCCCTATGGGCCAATGATTGACGATGGCCACGGGGAAAAAATGCAAGCTTACCAGTATTAGCCTTTCTCCTCGTCAGACCTAAATAACTTAAAAAATTATAATCCCCCTTTTTCTGAGGACCCTACTTGGCTCTCAGGTCTGGTTGAGTCATTGATGTTTTCACACCAGCCTACTTCAGAAGACTGCCAAAAACTCCTAGGGATTCTCTTCATGACAGAGGAACAACAGTGAATCCTCCAGGAAGCTAGAAAAAAATATCCTCAAACAAGATGTGCGTCCGACACAACTTCCCAACATAATCAAAGGCAGCTTTCCCTTGAACCCACCCAACTGAGACCCCAAAATCTTTGAAGGTAGGGAGCATCTGTCCACTTATCACCGGGCTCTAATAGTGTGTCTCCAAGCAGCCGCTAGCGACAAACTAATTTGGACAAGGTAGGAGAGATTATTCAAGGGCCTGATGAATCTCCCACTATGTTTCTAGAGAGAATTATAGAGGCATATAGGAGATATACTCCTTTTGATCCTCAGGCAGAGAATCAAAAGGCATCTGTCACGATGGACTTTATTGGGCAAACTGGCCTGGATATTAAAACAAAGTTACAAAGCTAGATTGATTACAAGATATGACTTTGAGAGATTTAGTCAGAGAAGTCAAGAACGTATACTATAAGAGAGAAACTGAGGAAGAGAAGGGAGCAAAGGGAGGATAAAAGAAACAAAAGGCAGACTAAGGCGTTGACTAAGGTCCTGGTCACAAGAACAAATAGGCCAGAAATTAAGAAACAGGTAGACAAGAAGGGATAACATTGGCCCATGCCAGAGGGCACCCTGCCCTCAGATCAATGTGCCTACCCTAAAGAAAAAAGGACACTGGGCCAAAATTGCCCTAAAAAGCGACAGCCACACCAGCCAGCCATACTGACTCTGGAGGATGACTAAGAAAGTCGGGGTCAGTTTCCCTCCCCAAGCTCAAGGTAACTTTTGAAGTGTTTCAAAAGTGATTATGGAAATCGAAAATAATGTGTTTGGAAAGAAGTCTCATGAAAAGGTCAGTCAAGAAACATGGATGAATACATGTGTTCTGAAGCATGAAGTGATTGAAAGTGAGACAAATGCCTATAAATTTGCTAACTTGTGGATGAAATATATATTCCATGATGTGCATAAAGTGAATAAATAGTAATGTAGAAGTGTTGAATAAAATTGAACATCAAAATACACATCATGTCCCATAGTAATCTACTTTAATTGATTTTATACAGGGTCAGTTAGTGTAGAAATGTTAGGATATGTTTGCACCATTCAAAGAAGTTAGTTTTCAGTACTAGGAAACAAATATGTATTTCAGGTGGATGAATATTACTGAGAATAATCTTGTGAAAAGTTGATTAAAAATCCAAATACATCAATATGAATGAATTTAGGGAGTGTATAATAAGACACATGTTTATATATATATATATATATATATATATATATATATATATATATATATATATATATATATATATCACAGACATTAAAAATAGCAATATATATGCCAATTGAAATTCATCATGAAATATATATCATCATCATATCCAAAAATATTCATTTTAATGAATATGGATTTTTATATAAGTTTGTTCAAATAGGAAGCTCACCCATGGGTTGAATTTTCAGTTCCAACAGTGTTTAGGACGAGTGATCACTTCTCAAAATTTGTATGTGCCATGTCAGCCACCTCACGAGAATGTACGTGTGACACCAGGTAGGATTCTATATGTGCATATTAAAACACATGTGCTGAATAGGCTACTGTGAAAGGAAGACAGTAATTCATATATTTGTTTACTTTAAAAACACATGTAGAACTATTTCAATTAAAAATTGACTAGATTTATAACTCCTACCCTATATATTTCAAAAGGCATGTCCAACTATACACCATGCCTCCTCTGAAATGCTTGTATTTCTATTCTGTTTGGGTTATGTTTCTCCATCATATTAGGATTAGTAGTCAGAGTCTAGTAGGGAATGGGTTAGTGTCAGGGATTCACAAAAATCTTTCCACTCTCATTCAGAACAATGCCTAGACATTACCCTCGTCCCATGTAAGACACAATTAGAGGATAAGAGTTAAAAATTCTGTGAATACATATCTGGAAATGAATATTCTCATGAGTTCACAACCTTGGATGTCGTAAAGGAGTTTCCAAAAGTATGGGACAGGGTAAGCACTCCACAAACATGGAGCTCTGCTGCCCTAAAGACTTCTTGAGAAACTGTCTCTGAGGTTGGGCACTTGATATATATGTTTTCGTAAGGAGCTTTCTTTGTACTGAGACCATCAAAGCTGGGTGTGCATCTATGCGACCTGGAGGACATGGTTTCATATTTTCCAATGAACATGAGGCAGCAGTGCTGAATTCTCTCTATGTAGGTAAACTGTGTCCACTGGGGCCTAAGTGTCTCCGCGTGTGGACTGTGAAGCCATTTGGTCATCCTTCACTTTTCCTGGTGTTTCTTGCTGCTGCACTGGGAGTTTGGTATTTGCTTATGAAGTAAAAAAAAGATCACCTGGGACACAGTGCTTGAGGGAGTTCTGTCACGTGTGGTGGGTCAGGGTCTGCAAGAGAATATACCAACAATGCTTCTATTCCACATAGCTTTTCCCCTTGACCACAGCAACATAATTCTCAACATTGCCCTGAAACCTCTCTATATAACAAGATACCATTACATATAAGGGTCTGCTGGCTGCACCATGTCAGTCACAAGGCATTTGGAAGCCAATGGAACATCAACATGGCCCCACCACAGATGTTTTATCACACACCTCCCCTCCTCTGGTCTAGGCCCACTACTCAGCAGGCTCCAATTTACTGGCATCTCTGTTATACACCATTTTGATGAAACCTAGTCAATCA
This sequence comes from Callospermophilus lateralis, assembly GCF_048772815.1. Taxonomy (NCBI): domain Eukaryota; kingdom Metazoa; phylum Chordata; class Mammalia; order Rodentia; family Sciuridae; genus Callospermophilus; species Callospermophilus lateralis. Next base: position 431,562 of record NW_027514379.1, on the reverse strand, counting down.
AGGCACTGTCTGGTATACTCATGATCAGCAACCGGTTTTCCAAATTTTCTCCAGTGCCACCTGGTCATGGAAATTTCAATAATTTTATTGTATTTATCTAGCCATTTTTCACGGATGAAGATGGAGGCACTGTGGATTTCAATTTGTACAGGAACCATTAAATGATGAGAAATCTCATTTCAATGAAAGCTCTGTAGAACTGTTAAAGACAAGGCTTCCCAGGGAGTGGCCAAAAAGTCACATGAAATCAGACCCATTGAGGTCTACAATGTGAGGTCCATGTGTGTTTTGACTGTCACCTATGCCTACCAAGTCTTTCAGAAAAAAAAAATCATGTGGTATCCTGGCTGAGATTCCCAGTGCTCTGTGGAAAGCCACCCTGGGCCTTGATCTCAGTTTCCAAGGGAGACTCTCATGCGTGCCCTCCTAGAATCCCAACACAATTCATGGCACAAGTTCTCTGAGATCAGATCCAGAATGCACTCTCTAAGTGTAATCACACCAGAGTTCAAGCCCATGTGGACCCAGGCATCTCCTTTAACAGCCACACAATGACCACAATTAAACCAAAACACTCCCACATGGCCCTCATCTTTTTCCATATAGATACTCATCATAACCTCTGGCTGGAGGTTTCCATGAGGGGCACATTCCAAGACAGTGTCCAAGATAAGCTCCCTTGCCCCTCATTTGCCTAAAGTCAGGGTGGCCTGGACATACTTCCTGTGAACCCGGAGTGATCAAATAGGCATGCCGTTAATACTGCACCGCTTCTTCAATTTGAGGCCGACTGAGTTAGAGGTATAGATTCTTTATGTAAATTAGAGTCATGAGAAAACCCAAGCACCTTTGCAGGGCTTTGAAGAACTCAATTGACAAAAAGGATCCCTAGTCTCACTTGATAGAGGTCAGGAACCTCACAGAGGAAAGCGAGACTTTATCCACAATGACTGGTGTATTTGCCATTTTGGTTTTGGATGCACACATGGGATCTTTCTTTAGATCCATCTGGTGCTGAGAATCTAAGCCACAACCTCACACAGGGCCAAGATGCTAATTCAGACACATCCCTTTCCAAAGCAATTAAGCAAAGAGCCACAGGTGATGCCCAATCATTTCCATTTGAAAACTGTTTACTTCAGGCTTCACAAAGGGGTGGACAGAGCAAGAACTTCCTGACATTCAGTTCATCAGAACAATATATAAGCAAAATGCCCAAAGCAGGGTTTTTCCACTGAGATTTTCCTGGTCACACTGATATCTGAGTTTTTTGAGATGCTCGCCATTCCCTTCAGCTATCCAGTACATGGCCATGTCACAGAGCTTGGAGGTGGTATATATGTTGGACACAAAACCATGATCCTATTCTGGAGAGTGAACAGAGTTCATGAATAAACCTGGAAATTAGGAATGTATTAGGTTATGCCCATCTTTAAGTAAAGCCGCAAACCATTCATAAATTGGGCAGGATGAAATGGGAAGCTTTCTACTAGACAGGACACATCCATTGATGCACTCTCTTTTCTAATGTCTACAACCACGGACACCATGGGATACACAGACATAGAAACACTCTCCTTTTCAAACGACTTACGAGAAACAGTTCACTCCAAACCAAACAAACCACCTTTTTTTCCTATTCTCACAACATGAGACAAAATCACAAACTCACAACCACACCCACAAAGGCACCTCCTTACCCTAAGTAGGTCTGTGACTCTATGGAGTGTCCTCTGACTCTTGGGCCACACAATGTTCCCCCGAAATGTCCTGTCCTGTCTCAGATATGGTCTCCTTGGCCATCTCTATGAAGTTGTCAGGAGCCAGCGGTGGGCCACTATCTGCTTTTTCAGGAAAGGCCCCTCTTCAGAGCTCTCTTGGCTTTTGGCCATTCTAACATCAGTAGGTACAAAGAAAGACTGACTCTGTCCTTGGTAATTCCAAACAAGTGAACCCACTGGGACTGGTACTGGGACTGGCTCTGTTTGCCTGGCTTCCAGGATCCTAAGTTCAGAGAGTTCCATCACCAAGGGAGTAAGGTGAGGTCACTTCCTTCAGGAACTGAATGAGGTCACTGCCTTGGCAACCACTTTATCCTAACAGTTGCTTCCAAGTGTCTCATTAGATGGAGGCTTCCCCTACTTCCTGTGAAACATTCACAAGTTAGAATGGTATATCAACCATAGGAACCCGGTAATAGCTCTCCACACAGGCCTGGTTTGGTCCATCTCCTCTACATTGAGAAGAGAGGTTCTGATTCAGACACATCCCGTCATCCTGACCAGGTATTTTGCCATGGAAGATTACTTTTGCTTTCTCAGGTCCTCCATAGCTGACTACATATTCTCCAGGGATCATTTCTACATTGAACTTGTGGTTCTCAAAAGGTGAAAGATCCCCTACATTCCTGTATTGTAAGACCAACTCTGTTCCTGCTCTTCTTTAAATTTACATTGAGGGAACAGTGTATTGTTAGGGTTAATAAAATGTTTGATTTGGGTTAGAAATCATTCTGCTGGATGAATAATGGTATTGGGAACCTGCGATATTTTTAAAAATATAGAGGTGAAATATATAAATGAAAAAAGAAAGTCTAGGTAATTTTGAAGCCCAGAGGGGCAATGGGCCCTTCATTGGGATACTTAGCTTTGATTTACGTTGTGCACAGATATCTCAGATAAATCGATATACAATGGCATAGGACCTTGTACCTTTTATGATTAAAATTCGAAGAGAACATCCAGTCAAAAAGGGATAGTAAGTAGGATTAGATAGATATTCGGTAGGTTAACAAAGAAGAGTGAGTATAGGATTTGGAACAAAAGTTCTTTAGCAATAGGGTTTGGGTTAAAGTGTGAAAGTAAATATCAGCACACTTGAAGGGTCAGTCACAATGATGAACAGTGGAAAATATGTAGGAAAGCAGATATCAATAGAGATACTACAAAATCAACAAATGGGCCAAGGACCTGAACAGACACTTCTCAGAAGAAGACATACAATCAATTAATAAGTACATGAAAAAATTCTCACCTTCTCTAGCAGTCAGAGAAATGCAAATCAAAACCACCCTAAGATACCATCTCACTCCAGTAAGATCGGCAGCCATTAGGATGTCAAACAATAATAAGTGCTAGCGAGGATGTGGGGAAAAGGGTACACTTGTACATTGCTGGTGGGACTGCAAAATGGTGCGGCCATTATGGAAAGCAGTATGGAGATTCCTGGGAAAGCTGGGAATGGAACCACCATTTGACCCAGCTATCGCCCTCCTCGGACTATTCCCTGAGGACCATAAAAGAGCATGCTATAGGGATACCGCCACATCAATGATCATAGCAGCACAATTCACAATAGGCAGACTGTGGAACCAACCTAGATGCCCTTCAATAGATTAATGGATAAAAAATAATGTGGCATCTATACACAATGGAGTATTATGCAGCACTAAAAAATGACAAATTCATGGAATTTTCAGGGAAATGGATGGCATTAGAGCAGATTATGCTAAGTGAAGCTAGCCAATCCTTAAAAAACAAATGCCAAATGTCTTATTTGATTTAAGGAGAGCAATTAAGAACTGAACAGAGGGAAAGAGCATGAGGAAAATATTAACATTAAACTGAGACAAGTGATGGGAGGGAAAGGGAGAGAGAAGGGAAATTGCATGGAAACGGAAAGAACCCTCATCGTTATACGAAATCACATATACGAGGTTGTGAGGGGAAAGGGGGGGGAGGGAGAGAACGGAATAACAACAGATGAGGTAGAGAGGGAAGATGAAAGGGGAGGGGAGGGTGGATAGTAGGGGATAGGAAAGTCAGCAGAATACAACAGTCACTAATATGGCATTATGTAAACATTGTGAATGTGTAACTGATGTGATTCTGCAATCTGTATTTGGGGTAAAAATGGAAATGCATAACTCACTTGAATCAAATGTATGAAAGATGATAAAAATAAAAATTAAAAAAGTACTAAATTGGCTCATCGTAAGAATAAAAAAAGAGATATTACAAAATCAGGCAAAGTATAAAGTGAGTGATATGATTAGATATTTGCAACAGGGTTGATTTTGAATATATAATCTTAGGAAGAAACAAATATGTAGTCACCAATAGGATTGATATTTGAGAGCATTAGGCAACCTGAACATGGAAGTAATCCATGTTCACTTTCCATTTAGGCTTTAGTACAATAATAAGTGTGAACTTTGCATTTTGTGTCCAGAATATTACTGTGATAAAATGTATATATAGATTAGGTGACATGAGTATTTCTTTCACCATTTCTGCGAGTAATATTTTGAAGACATATACATAAGTATTGGTTGTACAAAAAGCTGTAGCCTGTGTCTATGAATATACAGATAATGCATGAATAGACCATACTGTGAATAAATAGTATAGCTGGTTCCACTTTAAATAGTGGATTGAATTGATATTCACAAAGGAGTGGTCTGAGGCAAAAACCTTCCTGAAATTCAGGGCAACAGAACAATAGGTAAACAAAACGCACAAAGCAGGGTTTCTCCACTGAGACTTTCCTGGTCACACTGATATCTGAGTTTTCCTAGATGCTCGCCTTTCCCTTCAGCTATCCAGTACATAGCCATATCACATAGCTTGGAGGTAGTACATATCTTGGACATAAAACAATGAGGCAATTCTGGAGAGTGTCCAGAATTCAGGATGTAAACAGAAACTTTGAAAGATAGCAGGTGTTTCCCTTCAATAAGGAAAGCCGCAGTCCATTAATAAATCGGGCAGGATGAATGTTGCGAAGCTTTCTCCTAGACAGGACACATCCATTGATGCATTTTCTTTTCTAATGTCTACAACCACGGACAGAGTGGGATACACAGACATAGGAGCACTCGCCTTGTCAAAGGACTTACTAGAAACAGTCCACGCCAATTCAAACAAACAGCCTTTCTTACATCTTCTCAGAACTTGAGAAAAAACCATACACACACCTACACCCACAAAGGCACCTCCTTTGTGGAGTGTCCTCTGAATGGTGGGCCATACTATATTCCCCCAAAATGGCCTGTTGTATCTCAAATCTGGTCTCCTTGGCCAACTCTGTGCAGTTGTCCGGAGCCAGCGGTGAACCAATACCTGCTTTCTCAGAAAGGTCTTTCTTCAGAGCTTTCCTGGCATTTGGCCATCCTCACATCTGTTGGTACTAAGAAAGACGGACTCTGTTCTTGGTAAATTGAAACAAGTGAGACCACAGGGACTGGGACTGCGACTGGCTCTGGGTGCCTCTCTTCCTGGATCCCAAGTTCAGAGAGTTCCATCACCAAGGAAGTGAAGTGAGGTCACTTCCTTCAGGAACAGAATGAGGTCACTGCCTTGGCAACCTCTTTGTCCTAACAGTAACTTCTAAGGGTCCCATGAGATGGAGTCTGTCCCTTCTTTCTGTCACACTTTCACAAGTTAGAATGGTATATCAACCATAGGCACCTGGGAAGAGCTCTCCACACAGGCCTGATTTGGTCCATCTTCTCTACATTTAGAAGATAGAGGTTGATTCAGACACATCCATTCATCTTGACCAGGTTGTTTACCATAAAAGATGACTTTTCCTCTCTCACGTCCTTCATAGCTGCCTATATTTTCTCCAGGGATCATTTCTGCATGGACCTTTGATGTTCTCAGAAGGTGGAAGATCCCCTACATTCCTGTATTGTAAGACCAACTCTGTCCCTCCTCTTTTGTAAAGTTAGATTGAGGGAACAGTGTATGTTTAGGGTTAATAACATGTTTGATTTGGGTTAGGAATCTCTCTGCCCCATGAATAATGGTATTGGGAACCTGTGATATTTACAAGAATATATAGGTGAAATGTAAGTATGAAAACAGAAATCTAGGTAAGATTCGAAGTCAGAAGGGCATGGGTCCTTGAGTGGGATTCTTAGGTTTGAATTATGTTCTGCATATATATCTCCGACAAATTGAAATACAATAGTTTAGGACCTTATACCTTGGATGATTAATTGTCGAAGAGAACATCGAGTCAAAAAGCAATAGTCAGTAGGATTAGGAAGATAGTCAGTAGGTTTAGAAATAAGAGTGAGTATAGGATTTAGACCAAAATTTCTTTAGCAATAGGGTCTCGGGTAGACATTGAATGTAAATGTCAGCATATGTGAAGTGTCAGACACAATGATGAACTGGGGAATATATGTAGGAAAGCAGATATCAATAGAGATATAAGGAAATCAGGCAAAGTATAAACTGAGTGATAGGATTAGACAATTTCAACAGGCTTGAAGTTGAATATATAATCTTAGAAAGAAACAAATATGTAGTCACCAATAGGATTTACATTTGAGAGCATTAGGCAACCTGGATATGGTTGTTTTTAGTAATCCATGCTCACTTTCCATTTAGGCTTTGATACAATCATGAGTATGACCTTTGTTTTTTGTGTCCAGAATATTACTGTGATAAAAAAAAGTATATATATATATATATATATATATATATATATATATATATATATATATATATATTGATAGATAGATAGATAAGGTGACATGAATATTTCTTCTACCATTTTTGGGAGCAATGTTTTGAAGAGGTATAAATTAGTATTGGGGGAACAAAGAGGTGTACACTGTGTCTATGAATATAGAGATAATGCATTAATAGACCATACTGTGAATAAATAGCATACCTGGTTCCAACTTTAATAATGGATTGAATTGAAATGTGAAAATGTACAGGAAATCTTATATTGATATTCACACATTCATTCCAACCACTTATACATCTAATGGTAATATTAATGTTATGGTTTATCTTGAAGAGTGTGTGGGTTTAGCTTCAAAATTGATTATGGAAATCGAAAATAATGTGTTTGGAAAGAAGTCTCATGAAAAGACCAGTCAAGTAACATGGAGGAATACATGTGTTCTGAAGCAGGAAGTGATTAAAAGTGAAACAAATTCCTATAAATTTGTGAACTTGTGAATGAAATATATATCCTATGATGTGCAAAAACTGAAGAAATAGTAATGTACCAGTGTTGAATTAAAATGAATGTCAAAATAGACATCATGTCCCATAGGAATATACTTGCATTGATGTTAAACTGGGTCAGTTACTGTAGAAATATTAGGATTTGTAAGCACCATTGATTAAAGTTAGTTTTCAGCACTGGGAAACAAATATGTATTTCAGGTAGATGATTATTTCTGAGAATAATCTTGTGAAAAGTTGATTATAAATCCACATACATGAACATGAATGAATTTACGAAGTGTATATAAGACAAATATATTTCATATTTTATAAAATCTGTAGAGTGTATGTGTATATATATATATATATATATATATATATATATATATATATATATAAAAACACAAAAAATCATTAAAAAGTATCAATATATATATGCCAATCGTAATTCATCATGTAATATATATCACCCTCAGATGCAAAAATATTTATTTTACTAAACATGGGTTTATGTATAATATTGTTCTAATAAGAAGCTCACCCATAGTTTGGATTTTCAGTTCCAACAGCGTTTAGGAGGACTGATCTCTTCTTACAATTTGTTTCTGCCAAGTCAGCCAACTCATAAAAATATACGTGTGATACAAAGTAGGAATCTATATGTGCATATAAAAAGTACATGTGCTGAGTAGGCTACAGAGAAAGGGAGACAGGAATTCACATATTTGTTAACTTTAAAAACGCATGGAGAGAGCTGGGGATGTGGCTCAAGTGGTAGCGCGCTCGCCTTGCATGCGTGCGGCATGGGTTCGATTCTCAGCACCACATGCAAACAAAGATGTTGTGTCCGCCGATAACTAAAGAAATAAATATTATAGAATTCTCTCTCTCCTCTCTAACTCTCTCTTTAAAAAAAACACATGGAGGACTATTTCAATTAAAAATTGAGTAGATTAATAAAACCGACCCTTTATCATGCAAGAGGGAAGTCCAACTATACACCATGCCTCCTCTGAACTGCTTGTATTTTCATTTTTTTTGTTTATTTTTCTCCATCATATTAGGATTAGTAGTCAGAGTCTAGTAGGGTATGAGTTAGTGTCAGGGATTCAGTATTTCGAATGGAAAATTGGAAAATGGATCAATGTGTATGCAAATGTGTACTACAAAAAAATTTTCCCACTCTCATTCAGAACAATGCCTTGACATTACCTTCACCCCAAGTAAGACACAATTAGAGGAGAAGAGTTAGAAAATCTTTGAATACATATCTGAAATTGAAAATGCTTAGGGTTCACAACCTTGGAGATTGTAGAGGAGTTTCCAAAAGTAAGGGACAGTGTAAAAACTCTACAAACATGGAGATTTGCCTGCCTAAAGACGTCTGGAGAAACTGTCTCTAGGTTGGGCACTTGAAATATATGTTTTTGTGAGGATCTTTAGCTTCCTTTCTAGTGAGACCATCAAAGCTGCGTCTTCATCTCTGTGATCTGGAGGACATGGTTTATAATTTTCCAATAAACATGAAGCAGCAGTGCTGAATTCTCTCTTGTATGTAAACTGTGGCCACTGGGGGCTAAGTGTCTCCCCATATGGACTGCGAAGCCATTTTATCATCCTCCACTTTTCCTAATGTTTCTTCCTGCTGCACTCGGAGTTTGGTATTTGCTTCACGAAATACAAGGAGTTCAACTGGGACACAGTGTTGCCGCGAGTTCTGTCACGTGTGGTGGATCAGGGTCTGCAGGAGAATGCACCAACAGGGCTTGTATACCACATAGGATGCCCCCTTGACCATAGCAACCTGATTCTGAACATTGCACTGAAACCTCTCCATATAACAAGTTGCCTTTACATATAAGGGTCTGCTGGCTGCACCATGTCAGTCACAAGCCATTTGGAAGCCAATGGCAGATCCACATGGCCCCACCTCAGATGTTTTATCACACATTTGCTCACCACTGATCTAGGCCCACTACTCAGCAGGATCCAAATTATTGAGATCTCTGTTCTACACCATTTTCATCAAAACCAGTCAATCAAGGCACTGTCTGGTACACTCGTGATCAGCAACAGGACATCCAAATGTTCTTCATTGCCACCTGGTCATTGGAATTTCAAAAATTTCATGGTATTTTTCTAGCCAATTTTCAATTATGAAGTTGGAAGCACTATGGCTTTCAAATCATTCAGGAATCATTCAATGGTGAGGAAGCTCATTTCAATGAAAAATTTGAAGAACTCTCACAGGCAAGGCTTCCCAAAGAGTGGCCTAAAAGTCACATGAATCCAGGCCCATCGAGGTCTACAATTGAGGTCCATGTGTGTTTTGACTAGCAAATTTGGCTTCCAAGTCTTTCAGAAAAAAATAATTTGATATCCTGGCTGAGATTCCCAGTGCTCTGTGGAAAGCCACCCTAGGACTAGATCTCAGTTTCCAACGGAGACTCTCATGCATGGCCTCCTAAATTCTTAACACAATTCATGGCAATACTTCTTTGATGATTGATCCAGAACTGAGTGTTTAAGGGGAATGACACCAGAGTTCAAGCCCAGGTGGATCCAGTCATCTCTTCCAACTGCCACACGAATGACTACAATTAATACCAAAACACTTCCACATGGTCCTCACCTTCTTCCAGAGAGACACTCATCATTACCTCTGGCTGGAGTTTTTCATGTGGGACGCATCCCAAGAGAGTGTCCGAAATAATCTTCCTTGCCCCTCATTTGCCTAAAGTCAGGGTGGCATGGTCACCCTTCCTGTGAACCTGGAGTGATCCAATAGGCCTGCTTCTCCAATTTGAGGCCTACTGACTCTCAGGGATAGATTCTTTAAGTGATTTGGAGTCACAAGAAAACACAAGCACCTCTGCAGTTTTTCAAAGAACTCATTTGACCTAAAGGATCCCTATTCTCACTTGATAGAGGTCAGAATCCTAACAGAGGAAGGCAAGAGACTCATCAACAATGACAGATTTTTGGCCATTTTGGTTTTGATTGCACACATGGAATCTATCTTTAGATCCATCATGTGCTGAGAATCTAAGCCACAACCTCATACAGGGCCAAGAGGCTGATTTAGACACATCCTTTTACAAGCAATTAAGCAAAGAGCCACAGGTGATGCCCATTCATTTCCATTTGAAAACTGTTTTCTTCAGGCTTCACAAAGGGGTGGCCTGAGGCAAAGACCTTCCCGACATTCAGTACAACAGAACCATAGGTAAGCAAATGAACCAAAGCAGGGTTTCTCCACTGAGAATTTCCGGGTCACACTGATATCTGAGTTTTCTAAGATGTTCCCATTCTCTACAGCTATCAAGTATATGGACATGTCTCAGAGCTTGGAGGTGGTACATATCTTGGAAACAAAACCATGAGACTATTCTGGAGAGTGGCCAGAATTCAGGAAGAAAACAGGAACTTAGGAATTTACTAGGTGTTGCCCATCCATAAGGCAAACCAAAGTCCATTCTTCAATTAGGCAGGATGAATGCTGGGAAGTTTTCTACTATACAGGACACATCCTTTGATGCCTTCTCTTTTCTAATGTCTACAACCACGGACACAGTGGGATACTCAGACTTAGAAACACTAGCCTTGTCAAACGACTTACTAGAAACAGTCCACTCCAACCCAAAAAAACTGCCTTTCCTACCAATTCTCAGAACATGAGAGAAAAGCACAAACTCACTGAACACCCACAAAGGCACCTCCTTAACCCAAGTAGGTCTGTGACTATCTGGAGTGTCCTCTAACTGGTGGGCCATACTATGTTCCGCTGAAATGGCCTGTCCTTTCTCAGATCTGGTCTCCTTGGCCAACACTGTGAAGTTGTCAGGAGCCAGCGGTGAACCAATACCTGCTTTCTCAGGAAAGGCCCCTCTTCAGAGCTCTTCTGCCATTTGACAATCCTCATATCAGTCGGTACCAAGGAAGACTGACTCTGTCCTTGGTAAATCCAAACAAGTGAGACCACTGGGACTGGGACTGGGACTGGCTCTGGGTGCCTGGCTTCCTGCATCACAATTTCAGATTTTTTGATCACCAAGGAAGAGAGGTGAGGTCACTTTCTTTAGGAACTGAATGAGGTCACTACCTTGGCCACCACTTTGTCCTAACAGTTGCTTCGAAAGGTCCCATGAAATGGAGGCTGCCCCTACTTCCTTTGACACTTTCACAAGTTAGAATGGTATATCAACCATAGGCACCTGTAAACAGCTCTCCACACAGGCATGGTTTCATCAGTTCTCTACATTAAGAAAGGAGAGGCTGATTCAGACACATCCCTTCATACTGACCCTGTTGTTTGCCATGGAATATGACTTTTCCCCTCTTAGGTCCTTCATAGCTGCCTGCAACATCTTCAGGGTATAATTTCTGCATGGTCCTTTGATGTTCTCAGCAGGTGGAAGATCCCCTACATTACTGTATTGTAAGATAAACTCTGTCTCGGCTCTTCTGTAAAGTTAGTTTGAGGGAACAATGTATGGTTAGGCTTAATAACATGTTTCATTTGAGTTAGGAATCATTCTGCTTAATGAATAATGGTATTGGTAACTTGCGATATTTACAAGAATATATTGGTGAAATATAAGTTTGAAAACAGAAATCTAGATAAGATTTGAATCCAGGAAGGGCATTGGGCTGTTGATTGGGATACTTAGCTTTGAATTATGTTCTGCACAGATGTCTCAGATAAATCAATATACAATGGCATAGGACCTTGTACCTTGGATGATTGCTTGTCGAAGAGATCATCCAGTCAAAAAGGGATAGTCTTTAGGATTAGGAAGATAGTCGGTATGTTAGAAAAAAGAGTGAGTATAGGATTTGGACCAAAAGTTCTTTAGCAATAGGGTTTCGGATAAAGAGTGAATGTAAATGTCAGCACATGTGAAGAGTCAGTCACAATGATGAACTGGGGAAAATATGTAGGAAAGCAGATATCAATAGAGACATTAGGAAATCAGGAAAATATAAAGTGAGTGATAGGATTAGTCATTTTCAACAGGGTTGAGGTTGAATATATTATCTTAAGAAGAAACAAATATGTAGTCACCAATAGGATTGATTTGAGAGCGTTAGGCAACCTGGATATGGATGTGTTTAGTAATCCATGCTCACTTTCCATTTAGGCTTTGGTGAAAGGTTAATAAAATAGGTACTTGTTACTTACTGTTTTTCTGTATGCTTAACAAAACACTGTTGAAGTCTTGAGGACTGTTTGCTAATCTTGTTTCCAGAATGTGCTGTCCCCAACTGCCAAACTGCAAATGTATACCCTCACCCGTTTGCACGCAAACCACCCACTTGCCCTGACCCATCAATAAACTTCCCTCCCTGCCCTCTCCAAGGAAAGCATATAAGCTCTGCTTAAGCTGTTCTCATTGCTCTCTGCTCTATTCAAGTGAGCTCTGAGCCCCAGAATGCTGGACCCATAATAAACCATTTACTGTTGCATGAGACATTCCTCTGGTGGTCTCTTCCTCTGATGCTTGCCCGACCTTTACATCTGGAGGCACGAGCAAGATCCGGCAGCGGCGGATGAAAGATCCCCAAGGGGCTCCTTTCAGGGTAAGTAAGGGAACTCTTTTTGGTTTTAGGTTTCAGGTTAGGGCTTGGCAAAATGGCTATTGGTGATGAGCGTGAGCTCTCTCTGACAGAGGCTGACATACGTGTCACAGAGCCACAGGCCACGTCCCTGGGGGATGCCCCAGAGGACTCAGGAAATCGAGGAACAATAGTCTCCTTGACTCAGTGATATTTTGCTTCAGATTCAGTATTGCCAGCCCATCAGGTTTTGCCGGCTACTCAGTCCTGGCCTCAGTATTGGACGTCCATTGCCTGTCTTTATTGTCTTGTCTTGTCAGTGTAGTGTGTGATTGCTTTCACTGTTTGTGTATCTCTCATTTTGGGACAGAGAACTTCAACACCTCTCTTCCTGACCCTTGATCACTGGACCAAAGTCTGCGCAAGGCCCAGAATCTTTCTTTTTCAGTAAATTGCTGGACCTGGCAGACCCTCTGTGCCTCAGAATGACCCACCTTTGGAGTTGGATAGCCCCTAGAAACATCTACTTCCCACTAATTTGAAACGTCAGAGATTTTGTCTTTCAACCAGGGCCACATAGACATCCAGATCAACAGCCATATATCTTAACTTTGCAGGACCTCTGCAAATCTCCTCCTACATGGGTGAAGCCTTTCTTTGTCTCTGCGCCCACTCCTACTCCTTCCACCATGATTCTATCTCACAAACCCTCTGCTCTTCCTCCTCCAACCTCTGTTCTCCCTGAGTCTCAAGACTCTACTGGACTCTCCTACCCTTCTTATCTGCTGCCGTCGTCCACCAACCCCCAACAACCTCTAAGTGATTCCTTTGCTGCTGACTCAGCCTCTCCGCCATTGGAGAAAGCTAGGCCGGCCCAGCACCCACCAGATGACTCCCCCTTGTCACACACACAGCCCCTCCTTCCCTGGAGGAAGCTGGCCTGGCTAAAAGAACTCAAAGAACTCCCTGGCGTTTTCACACCTGCCTACTTGGGATGACTGCCAACAAATCCTAGGGATTCTCTTCATGACAGAGGGAACGAGAGAGAAACTTTCTGGAAGCTAGAAAAAAATATCCTCGGACCAGATGGGTGACCAACACAACTTCCCAACATTATCAAAGCCGGTTTACCCTTGAACTGACCCAACTGGGACCCCGACACCTTTGAAGGTAGGGAGCATCTGTCCACTTATTGCCGGGCCCTAATAGTGGGTTTCCAACCGGCCGCTAGCCAACCAAATAATTTGGCCAAGGTAAGAGAGATTATTCAAGGGCCTGATGAATATCCCTCTATGTTTCTAGAGAGAATTATGGAGGCATATAGGAGATATACTCCTTTCGATCTTCAGGCAGAGGATCAAAAGACATATGTCATGATGGCCTTCATTGGGCAAGCTGATCTGGATATTAAAAGAAAGTTACAATAGTTAGATGGATTACAAGATATGACTTTGAGAGATTTACTCAGGGTAGCCGAGAAAGTATCCTATAAGAGAGAAACAGAGAGAACGAAAGGGAGCAAAGGGAGGATGACAGATAAAAAAGACAGATGAAGGTATTAACTAAGGTCCTGGTCACAACAATAAATAGGCCAGAAATTAAGAAACAGGGAGACAAGAAGCGATACCTGGGTCCCCACCAGAGACGACCCTTGGCCTCAGATCAATGTGCCGACTCTAAAGAAAAAGGACACTGAGCCAAAAAGTGCCCTAGAAAGAGACAGCCACGCCAGACAGCCTTTCTGACTCTGGAGGTTGACTGAGAATGTCGGGGCTCAGATCCCTTCCCCGAGCTCAGGGTAACTTTTGAAGTGAAGGGGACCCCATAAACTTTGAAGTGGATACAGCAGCAGTATACTCAGCCCTTAAGGCCCCACTGGGCCCTCTATCAAATAAAAGGTCTCTAGTTCAAAGGGCTAACAGCAGTAAATATCAGACTTAGACAACTAAGAGGACCATGGACATGGGGAAAGGAAAAATCCAACATTCCTTCCTAGTAATCCCAGAATGCCTGGCCCCATTGATGGGCAGAGATCTGCTCAGTAAGCTCCGGGCCAAAACAACTTTTAACCCCGAAGGCCCCAAAATGAAATTTCTAAATCCTTCATTAAAAACTCCTATAGTCATGGCTTTATAAATGTCAGTCGAAGATGAACATCCACTTTTCACACACCCCAAGAATGATCCAGGCAAGCTACCCCAGAAATGGATAACAGATTACCCAGATGCCTGGGCAAAAATTGTTGGGTTAGGCCTAGCCATGAAACAACCTCCAAGAACAGTGGAGTTAAAAACCTCAGCCTCCCCAATCAATGTCAAACAACATCCTCTGAGCAAAAATGCTAAAGATGGGTTAAGGCCCCATATTCAGAAATATCTGGCTTTAGGGTCCTAAGGCCCTGTCAATCGGCCTGGAACACTCCCCTGCTACCAGTAAAAAATCCAGGAACTGGGGACTATCCCCGTTCAAGACCTAAGAGTGATCAACAACAGAGTGCAGGACATTCACCCCACGGTAAATAATTTGTACAATCTGCTTATCACTCTGAACCCTGAGTAGAAATGGTATGGACATAAAGATGCTATCTTTTGCATGCCTCTGCATAAAGACAGTCAGTTTCTGTTTGCTTTTGAGTGGGTAGACCAAGAAACCGGAACGTATGGTAAACTAACATGGACTAGACTCTCACAGGGCTTCAAAAACTCCCCCACTCTCTTTGATGAAGCCCTCCACAGAGATGTCAACAACTTCAGAACTATGCACCCCAAAGTCACCCAGCTTCAACACGTGGATGACCTGCTACTGCAGCCAACACCAAGGAAAACTGTGAGTCTGGGAACCAAGCACTATTATGTAAGCTTGCTCAACTCGGGTATAGAGCTTCTTCCAAAAAACCCCAAATTTGCCAGCAAGAAGTAGTCTTCCTGGGCTATTCCCTTAGAGGTGGTAAACGTTGGCTCACTGAGCCCAGAAAACAAACGGTTGTGCAGATACCCCCCGCCCCCAGCAGCAGACAACACAAAGAGTTTCTTGGGACTACTGGGTTTTGCAGGTTATGGATTCCTGTGTTTGCGTCCTTAACTTCTCCTTTATACCCGCTGTTAAAGGGAGATGCCCAATTCCAATGGACCCCTGAGCACCAGCAAGCTTTTGATAACATCTTACGACACTGGCACTGAACTCCTCAACTTCACTGAGCCAAGCCTGCAATTTCAGAAAGCCCTACACTACGTTAAAAATGTACATCAATTCACACACCTTGGTCCAAAGAAACTGCAGGCATTCCTGAAGGATCAAGAACAGAGTTTTCCACTAACCGACTCACAGCGAAAGGACATAACTGAACGGGTAACAAAACCCTGTCCGTTCTGTCAATAGAACAATTACCCTTCCAAGCTTCCTGCAGGAAAGCACCTATGAGCAACCAGACCAGGAAATTCTGGGAAGTGGACTTTACTGAAATTTAGCCAGCAAGGTATGGACTTCAATATCTCCTAGTGTTTGTAGATATATTTTCAGGATGGATTGAAGCCTTCCCCACAAAAAAAAGGCACAAATGGTGGTAGAAAATTCTGAAAGATATTTTTCTATGATACGGCCTACCTAAGGTAATAGGGTCTGATAATGGACCGGCATTCATGGCCCAGGTAAGTAAGGGGTTAGCCAGGATCCTGGGGATAAATTGGAAGTTACATTGTGCTTATAGACCCCAGAGCTCAGGACAGGTTAAAAAAAATAATAGAACCATTAAAGAGACCTTAACGAAATTAAGCTTAGAGAGGGCATCAAAGATTGGACTATGCTCCTGCCTTATGCACTGTTTTATGCAAGAAATACTCCCTCTGTTTCTTTGTGTAACCTCACCTCCTATGAAATTCTCTATGGGGCCCCTCCTCCAGTAAGGACCTAACCACAACTCTAAGACCTACCGATCCCTTCCACACCCCCTTGCTTGACAAACTTAAAGCTATTGAAAGAACTCAGGGATACCTGTCAAAACAGCTGGCCACTGCCTACCAACCTGGTGAAGAGGAGACTCCACATCGATATCAAAAAAGAGACTTCATCTACATAAGATGACATCAGGTGTCATCCCTGGAACCCCGCTGGACAGGACCATACCAGGTGCTACTTCTAAAACCTACAGTGGTAAAAGTAGACGGAATCACTTCCTGGATCCTAATTCTCATCTCAAGCCTGTGCCCTGTCCAGACTCTGGCTTGAAAGTGGAAAAGACTGGTAACCCTTTCAAATTGCATATTTGCCATGTGGATAAGGCTATAGACTCTCCCCTTGGCCACCACTAGTCCTAACCATCATCAGCCCATTCAGCAGCGATGGCTGATCACAAATCCTATTAGACAAGAAGTATGGTCTGTCTCACATACAGCCCCCTTAGGGACCTGGTGGCCAACTCTCCACCCAGATATTTGTCAGCTGGGTATACGTCTTTCCAATTGGGATATCTCTGATGAAGAGGATCCCACTAAAATTCCATTAAATTTCTCCCGTACCATAGATAATGGAAACAAACATTATGGATGTAGGGACACGCAAGCCTGATGCAGGTTGGCTAGTCTAGATTACTATGTTTGCCCGGTGGACTATCAAAGCCACAAACAACCAGGGCTGTGTGGGGGAAAAGCCATCTTCTTCCCTAAGTCATGGGGATGTGAGCATACAGGGGCTGCCTGGTGGAACCCAAACTCCTCATCAAATTCAGTTCACAGCATTGGCCATATTACCAATTAGACAACCAAAACCGATGGCCCCCAGAGGAGTCTCTAGATCCTCAAATTCTGTGTGACTATTTCAACTTCGGCAAGTGCTCAAAAGGATTGAAGAAAATTCCCCTATGTGTAGGCCTTTTCCCTCCTTTGCTCACATCACGAAATATGTTTCTCCAATAGATCCTACTGCTCCAGATTCTCTGCTGTCACTCTCACATCAACAACCTGATTTCTCCCCTCCAATTACTAGATCAAAACCCCAAACCTCCGATGGTTCTCAGACCATTGCCCCCATGCTGAGGCAGCAGGTACTGAGGTACCCTTCCACCCACTCACTCCTCTCTTCTCCTGTCAGTGCCCACACCGGGTCCCACCAGGTCCTCTTACCAGCTAACCCAAAGCTCAAACCAGCTGAGGAGTGCCCTCAGACGCCTATCCAAGATGTAATGAAAATGGCCTTTAAAGTTGCTTTGTCATCACTAAAAACAGATTACTAAGAATTTAAAGTCCCTCACAGGCTTTTTAGATACTCATTCCCGTCTTCCCATCTGCTCTACCTGTTCTACTGCTCAAGTTTTGTTGCCAGGAAAATCCCAAACCCTTTTCCCATTATTCTTTTATATCTCTTTTTCCTCATTCTCAGAACCACAGAACTGCTCTCACCCCCTGCCTTCCCCGACTTCCCCTCTGTACCAGGCCCACAGAAAAATCTTAAATGGCCTTCTCCAGAAGTCTTCAACGTGGCTGACTTTTGGACTTTCAGCAACAAAGTCCCTATAAAAGAGTTCAGTGTAGATAAACTTCCTCTTTTCGTGTTGCTCTGTTATACTTGGCCACTGGCTGGAAAAATCAGCCCTTCTAAGCTACACACCCCCTTACTAGTTTTTCACAAAATATGTGAACAAGGCCTCTGGCCTTGAGCTGAGGCTTCCAGAGATGGCTACATTTCCAAGATAAAGAAGTTACCAACTGGGCTCCATGGTAACAGCTGGCAGGGAGAAAATAAAAGAGAAGAAAAAAGCTCTCCCCCTCCCAGGTGTCCTTAATAAGTTATCTTTCCCAGAGAAGAGGAAAATAAAAACAGAACCAAAAACTGCTTTTTGTGAACTTCTGCAGACTGTGAATTTCGGAGTCTTTTCCCTTACATGTTGGGTACAAAATTCTGAAACTACCTAAACTTGGGATTCAGGGGATTAATTGATTACAACAGAAGCAATGCCCTCTATATCCGGTTGCAACCAAATAGGACTGTTTCCCTGTCTTTGGTGCTATCTTAGGTGCCTTGCCTTGTCTATACCTACAACAGTATAATTCTATATACTTAAACATTGTTTATTCATAAAATTATCAGCAGATGTGATTAATTATGTAATGGTGCAGATGTTTCCCCGAGTGCTCTATCATGAGGCAGGATCATTTAAATTTCAAATAGGGAGGCATACAACCCGGTTCCGCTGGCAACCTGTATCCTTCACTTTAGCCATCCTATGAGGAATAGTAGTTGCTGCAGAGAAGGGCACAGGAACCACTGCCCTAATCCATGGGACACAACAAATGACCCAATTAGAAGCAGCAATAGACCAAAACTTAAAGATATTAAAAAACCACCATCACAGCTTTACAAGAATCTTTAACCTCTCTCTCTGAAGTTGTTTTACAGAACAGGCGAGGGTTCGACCTCCTCTTCATGAGAGAAGGGGCCTTTGTCCTGCATTGAGGGAAGAATGTTGTTATTATGCCTACCATACTGGAGTTGTAAAAGAATCTATGATTAAATTAAGAAGACGCATTGAAGAGCATCAACAAGAGAGAGAGGCCCAAAAAGGGTGGTTTGAGTCTTGGTTCACAGAGTCCCCCTGGGTAACTATGCTTTTATCAGCCCTGGCCGGTCCATTAATAATCCTCACATTATTGCTAACTGTAGGACCCTGTTTGCTCAACCGTGTAGTTTCCTTTCTCCAAGCTCAAATTGGACAAGTTAAACTTATGGTAATCAGAAATCAATATACCACACTAGCAGACATAAAATGTGACATCCTCAATGATCACTATTATGATTTAATGTAACCAAAAGAAAGTGGGGAATGAAAGGTAAATAAAATAGGTAATTGTCACTTCCAGTTTTACGGTATGCTTAACAAAACACTGTTGATATCTTGAGAACTGTTCACTAATCTTGTTCCCTGAATGTTCTGTACCAACTGCAAAACTGCAGAATGTACTCCCTCACCCATTTGCACGCAAACTGCCCACTCGCCCTGACCCATCAATAATCTTCCCTCCCTGCCCTCTCCAAGGAAAGTATATAAGCTCTGCTTAAGCTGTTCTCAGGGCTCTCTGCTCTATTCAAGGGAGCTCTGAGCCCCAGCATGTTGGACCCCCATAAACTTTTGGCTGTTGCATTAGACAGTCCCTGGTAGTCTCTTCCTCCGATGCTCGCCTGACATTTACATTGGTAAAATAATAAGTGTGACCATTGCTTCTGTGTCGAAATGTACAAATTATTATTGGGGGTACAAATAGGTGTACCCTGTGATATGAATATAGAGATAATGCATGAATAGACAATACTGTGAATAAATAATATAATGGATTCCAAATTTAATAATGGATTCAATTGATATCTGAAAATATACAGGAAATCTTATATTGATATACATACATTCCTTCCAACCAGTTAAACATCTAAACGTTATATTAGGATTATGATTTATCATGAAGAGTGTGTGAGTTTTCCTTCAAAATTGATTATGGAAGTTGAAAATAATGTGTTTGGAAAGAAGTCTCATGAAAAGACCAGACAAGAAACCTGGAGGAATCCATGTGTTCTGAAGCAGGAAGTTATTGAAAGTGAAACAAATGCCTATAAGTTTGCTAACTTGTGGATGAAATATATATCTTATGATGTGCATAAATTGAAGAAATAGTAATGTAGCAGTGTTGAATAAAAATGAATGTCAAAATACACATCATGTCCCATAGTAATCTACTTGCATTGATGTTAAACTGGGTCAGTTACTGTACAAATTTAGTATTTGTATGCAACGTTAACTAAAGTTAGTTTTCAGTACTGGTAACAAATATGTATTTCAGGTGGATGAATATTTCTGAGAATAATCTTGTGAATACTTGATTATAAATCCATAAACATGAACATGAATGAATTTAGGGAGTGTATATAAGACACATATATTTCATATTTTGAAAAATCTGGAGAATATATATACAAAAAACACACATGCAGAGACATTAAATTACCAATATATATGCCAATCGAAATTTATCATGAAATATATATCATCCACAGATGCAAAAATATTTCTTTTACTGAACATGGATTTATGTTTAATGTTGTTCAACTAGGAAGCTCACCCATAGGTTGAATTTTAAGATCCAACAGGGTTTAGGAGGAGTGATCTCTTCTCATAATTTGTATCTGCCAAGTCAGCCACCTCACAAGAATGTACATGTGATACCAGGTAGGATTCTATATGTGCATATAAAAATACATGTTCTGAATAGGCTACAGGGAAAGGGAGACAGGAATTTATATATTTATTAACTTTAAAAACACAAGGAGAACTATTTCAATTAAAAATTAACTAGATTTATAACACCTACCCTTCATAATGCAAATGGCAAGTCCAAGTATACACCATGCCTCCTTTGAACTGCTTGTATTTCTATTCTGTTTGGGTTAGTTTTCTCCATCATATTAGGATTAGCAGTCAGAGTCTAGTAGTTTATGAGTTAGTGTCAGGGATTAAGTATTTCGAATGGAAAATTGGAAAATGAATCCAATGTGTATGCATATATGTGCTACACAAAAATCTTCCCACTCTCATCCATAACAATGCCTTGACATTAACTTCGCCCCAAGTAAGTCACAATTAGAGGAGAAGAGTTAGAAAATCTGTGAATGCATATGTGGAATGGAATATACTCAGGATTTCACAAACTTGGAAGTGGTAGAGCTGTTTCCAAAAGTAAGGCACATGGTAAACACTCCACAAACATGGAGTTCTGCTGGCCTAAAGACTTCTTGATAAACTGCCTCTGAGGTTGGGCACATGAAATATATGTTGTTGTCAGTAGCTTTAGCTTACTTTCTAGTGAGACCATCAAAGCTGGGTCTGCATCTATGTGACCTGGAGGACATTGTTTCTAATTTTCCAATGAACATGAGGCAACAGTGCGAATACTCTCTTTGTAGTTAAACTATGGCCACTGGGAGCTAAGTGACTCACCGTGTGAACTGTGAAGCCATTTGGTCGTCCTCCACTTTTCGTGGTGGTTCTTGCTTCTGCACTGGGACTTTGGTATTTTCTTCATGAAATACAAGGAGATCAACTGGGACACAGTGCTGGAGGGAGTTCTGTCACGTGTGGAGGTCACGGTCTGCATGTGAATGCACCAACCAGGATTCTATCCCACATGGGTTGCCCCTTTGTCCATAGCAACCTGATTCTGAACATTGCCTTGAAATCTCCCTATACAAAAAGATGCCTTTACATGGAAGGTTCTGCTGGCTGTACCATGTCATTCACAAGCCATTTGGAAGCCAGTGGCAGATCCACATGGCCCCACCACACGTTTTATCACACTCCTTCACACCACTGCTCTAGGCCCACTAATTTGCAGGCTCCAACTTACTGGCATCTCTGTTCTACACAATTTTCATGAAACCTAGTCAGTCAAGGCACTGTCTGATACACTCATGATCAGCAATAGGACATCCAAAGATTCTCCAGTGCCACCTGGTCATGGGAATTCCAAAAATTTCATGGTGTTTATCAAGCCATTTTTTTGAGGATGAAGTTGGAGGAACTGTGGTTTTCAAAAACCATTAAATGTTGAGGAAGCTCATTTCAATGAAACTCTGGAGAACTCTCATAGGCAAGGCTTCCCAAAGAGTTGTCAAAAGGTCACATGAAGCCAGTCCAATTGAAGTCTACAATGTGAGGTACATGTGTGTTTTGACTCTCAGCTATGGCTGCCAAGACTTTAAGAAGAAAATCATGGATTATCTTGGCTGAGATTCCCAGTGCTCTGTGGCCTTGATCTAAGTTTATAAGGGCTACTCTCATGCGTGGGCTCCTAAAATCCCAACAAAGCTCATGGCAATACTTCTCTGAGGTCAGTTCCAGAATTCAGTCTCTATAGGGATTCACACTAGAGTTCAAGCCCAGGTGGACCCAGTGATTTCTTCCAATCGCCACACAAATGACCAAAATTTAAACGAAAACACTCCCATATGGCCCTCATCTTTTCCACATAGACACTCATCATAACCTCTAGCTGGAGGTTTCTATGAGGGGCGCTGGACAAGACAGTGTCCAAAATAAGCTCACTTGCCCGTCATTTGCCTAAAGTCAGGGTGGCCTGGAAACCCTTCCTCTGAACCAGGAGTGATCAAATAGGCCTACCATTATTACTGTTCCACTTCTCCAATTTGAGGCCTACTGACTATGGGGTTTAGATTCTTCATGTGGATTGGGGTCATGAGAAAACCCAAGCACCAATGGGCTAGACTCTGAAGGGCTTTGAAAAACTCATTTGACCCAAAGGTTTCCTATTCTCACCTTATGGAGGTCAGGAAACTTACAGAGGAAGGTGAGAGACTTCATCCATATTGAGTACTCTTTTGGCCATTTTGGTTTTGGATGCACACATGGCATCTTTCTTTAGATCCATCAGGTGCTGAGAATCTAAGCCACAGCCTCACACAGGGCCAACAGGCTGATTCAGACACATCCCTTTTGAAATCAATTACTCAAAGAGGGACAGGTGATGCCCATTCATTTACATTAGAGAACTGTTTTATTCAGGCTTCACAACGGGGTGGCCTTAGGCAAAGACCTTCCTGACATTCAGTGCTATAGAACAATAGGTAAGCAAAAGTCCCAAAGCAGGGTATCTCTACTGAGACTTTCCTGGTAACATTGATATCTGAGATTTATGAGATTCTCGCCATTCCCTTCAGCTATCCAGTACATGGCCAAGTCACAGAGCTTGGAGGTGGTACCTATCTTGGTCACAAAATCATGAGCCTATTCTGGAGAGTGGCCAGAATTCAGGAAGAAAACAGGAACTTAGGAAGATTTCAGGTCTTGCCCACAAATAAGGCAACCCTCTGTCCTTTTATAAATTGGGCAGCGTGAATGTTGGGAAGCTTTCTCCTAGACAGGACACATCCATTGATGCATTTTCTTTTGTAATGTCTACACCCACGGACACAGTGGGATACACAGACATAGAAACACTTGCCTTGTCAAATGACTTAATAGAAACAGTCCACTCCAAACCAAACAAACCAACTTTCCTACCTATTCTCAGAACATGAGACAAAACCACAAACCCACACTCATTCCCACAAATGCACCTCCTTCCCCCAAGAAGGTCTGTTACTAACCGGAGTGTCCTCTGCCTGGTGAGCCATTCTTTGTTCACCCGAAATGGCCTGTCTGTTCTCAAATCTGGACTCCTTGGCCCACTCTGTGAAGTTGTCAGGAGCCAGCTTTGAGCCGCCACTACCTGCATTCTCAGGGAAGACACCTCTTCAAATTTTTTCTGGCATTTGACCATCTTCACATCTGTAAGTACCAAGAAAGACTGACTCTTTCCATGATAAATCCAAAAAAGTGAGATCTCTGTGACTGTTACTGGGCCTGACCCTGGGTGCCTGGTTTCTGGGATCCCAAGTTCAGAGAGTTCCATCACAAAGAAGTGAGGTAGGTCACTTCCTTCATGAACTGAATGAGCTCACAGCCTTGGAAAACACTTTGTCCTAACAGTTTCTTCCTAAGGTCCCATGAGATGGAGGCTGCCCCTACTTCCTGTGACACTTTCACAAGTTAGAATGGTATATCAACAATAGGTACTGGGGGAGAGATCTCCACACAGGGTTGGTTTGGTCCATTTTGTCTACATTAAAATGTGAGAGGCTTATTCAGACACATCTCTTCATCCTGACCAGGTTGTTTGCCATGGAAAATGACTTTTGCTCTCTCAGGTCCTTCATAGCATTCTATATCTTCTTCAGGGATAATTTCTGCATGGATCTTTGAGATTCTCAGCAGGTGGAAGATCCCCTATATTCCTGGATTGTAAGACCAACTCTATCCCTGCACTGCTGTAAAGTTAGATTGAGGGAACAGTGTATGGTTAATGTTAATATCATTTTCTATTTGCGTTAGGAATCATTCTGCTGGATGAATAACGGTATTGGGAACCTGAGATATTTACAAGAATATATAGGTGAAATATAAGTATGGAAACAGAAATCTAGGGAAGACTTGAAGCCAAGTAGGACTTTGGGCCGTTGAGTAGCATACTTTGCATTGAATTATATTCTGCACAGATGTCTCAGATAAATTGATATACAAAGAAATAGGATCGTATACACTAGATGATTGAATAACATACAGAATATCCAATAAAAAAGGGATAGTCTGTAGGATTAGCAAGATAGTCAGTAGGTTTAGAAAGAAGAATGAGTATAGGATTTGTACCAAAAGTTCTTTACAAATAAGGTTTCGGGTAGAGAGTGAATGTAAATGTCAGCACATGTGAAGAGTCAGTCACAATGACGAATTGGGGAAAATATGTAGGAAAGCAGATATAAATAGAGACATTAGGAAGTCAGTAAAAGTATGAAGTGTGTAATTTGTTTAGACATTTTCAACGGTTTGAGTCTGAATATATAACCTTAGGCAGAAACTAATATGTTGTCACAAATTGGATTGACTTTTGAGGGCATTAGGTAACCAGGACATGGATGTTTTTATTAATCCATGCTCACTTTTTATTTAGGCTTTGGTAAAATCATAAGTGTGACCTTTGCATTTTGTGTCCAGAATATTATTGTGATAAAATGTATATGTAGATCAGGTGACTTGAGTATTTCTTCCACCATTTCTGTAGCAATATTTTGTAGACGTATAAATTACTATTGAGGGTACAAATAGGTGTACCCTGTGTCTATGAATATGCAGATAATGCATGAATAAACCATACTGTGTGTAAATAATATAACTTGCTCTACTTTAAATAATGGATTGAATTGATATCTGAAAATATAAAAGAAATCTCATATTGATATACAATCATTCACTGCAACCAGTTATACATCTAATGGTAATATTATGGTTGTGGTTTATCCTGAAAGGTGTGTGAGTTTTGTTTCAAAAGTGATTATGGAAATCAAAAATAATGTGTTTGGAAAGAAGTCTCATGAAAAGAATAGTCAAGAAACCTGTAAGAATACATGTGTTCTCAAGAAGGAAGTGATTGAACATTATATATCATACTATATATAATGTGCATAAACTGCAGAAATAGTAATGTACCAATGTTGAATAAAAATGAACATCAAAATACACATCATGTCCCATAGGAATCTAGTTGCATTGATGTTAATCTGGGTCAGTTACTGTAGAAATATTAGGATTTTTATGCACCATTCACTGAAGTTACTTTTCAGTACTAGGAAAAAAGTATGTATTTAAGTTGGATGAATATTTCTGAGAATAATCTTGTGAAAATTTGATTATAAATCCACATAAATCACAAAACTTTATAAACACAAAAGTCACATGGACATTAAAATGTAGCAATATATATATTCCAATTTAAATCCATCTTGAAATATATATCATCCACTGATCCAAAACTATTTATTTAATGAACTTGAATTTATGTATAATGTTGTTCAGCTAGGAAGCTCCCCCATAGATTGAATTTTCTGTTCCAAATCAGTGTTTAGGAGGAGTGATCTCCTAAATGTGTATGCAAATATGTGCTACACAAAAATCTTCCCACTCTCATCCAGAACAATGCCTTGATATTACCTTCACCCCAAGTAAGACACAGTTGGAGGACATGAGTTAGAAAATCTGTGAATACATATCTGGAATGTAAAATGGTCAGGAGTTCACAACCTTGCAGGTTGTAGAGGAGTTTCCAAAAGTAAAGGACAGGCTTGATAGACCTAACCTGATCTTTTATTAAAATTGGGAGCCATCTTTCCAGAAAGCCATGAAAAGATAATTTGGGCTTTACTATAAATTACTGCAAATTCTGAACCTGCTTGGAATGCCTGTCCGTGCCTTGAACTCATCCATGCCTGGCTCTCTGACCAGATAACAGTGCTCTCTGAAACATTAGTGACACCTAATAAATATTGGCCTTCCCAGGCCAGACAACGACCCTCTCTGAGTCTCTAATGGTCCTCATAATTTCTGATGTTGGAGCCAGCAAAAAAAATGTAAACTACCATCAGTGTGATGCTTTCAAAGTTCTGTTATCTGTAACCCCCTTTTTGTGTAACTTTCTGGGCTATATAGCTGGGCTGTAGGAAAGGTGGTGTTGCTGTCTTGTTCCCGCCTTTTTTGGAGGGAGAGGCAGCCTGGCCAGTTTTAATAATAAGCCTGCCTTAATTTGATTTTAATTGGAGTCACTGGTCTTTTCTTGCATCCTATTCCAACATTTTGGAGTTCCCCAGTGAGATGACCCTGCCAGACTGCTGAAAA
This sequence comes from Callospermophilus lateralis, assembly GCF_048772815.1. Classification (NCBI taxonomy): domain Eukaryota; kingdom Metazoa; phylum Chordata; class Mammalia; order Rodentia; family Sciuridae; genus Callospermophilus; species Callospermophilus lateralis. The sequence goes on along the minus strand of NW_027514379.1, from coordinate 404,775 downwards.
TTCTGAAGCTGGCCTTCCCTCCAGGGCTACGGGCTGGGGAGCCACTCTAGGGGGTGCACAACTTGAGATGTTCCAAGGCCTTGGAGTGAGCCGTCGGTCTGGGGAGCACTGCAGTGAACCACCGCACTGAAAGTATTAGCAAGTACCTGGTGGAGGAGGCCTCCATAGGTAAGTGGCACCTTGATAACATCTTATATCTGGTTAAGGGAGATCTCTTCTAATGACAGAGAGGTGGCCTGGGGAGGCTCACATTCACTCCTGTCCAGGATAGTAATGAGAATCGTTCTGTCCTCTGTTCCGTTCTGTAGGGAATTCCTCTGGAAGGTTAGAGAGGTGCCGAGGGACACTCATGCGCTCCTACCCCAGAGCTTTAGCAAGACGTTGAATTGCTCATCTGTTTTTCTGTTTTGGCACCGGGATTCTGTTTTTTTTTTTTTTTTTTTTTTTTTTTTTTTTGTGTGTGTGTGTGTGTTTTGTTCTGTGTTCTATATGTTTTTTGTTTGTTTGTTTTTGTGCGTTTTGTTTTGTGATTTCTGTGATAAAATCTTAAGGATATTGAATGTGAAAATGTGTAACAAAGCAAGTAAGCCTGACACCCCTTTGGACTGTGTTTTAAGGAACTGTGATGAACTTTACCACCATTTGTTAAGCAGAATGAGAGAAGGCGCTAGCTGGCTGCCTGGAGCACACCCAGTGCAGATGGTAATGCCTGCTGGGGAATGAAGAACTGAGTATCTCCCAGCATCTGCCGAAGCCCTGTTGCTTCAGGGAATTCCCTCCTTCGTTCCCTGCACTGCAAGGATAATGCCACCTCTGTCTTCTTAAAAAAAGAGAAAAACAAAAAGGGGACACTAAATGCAGTAAAGTCGCCATGGAGACACTTTATTTTATATTTCAGGTTGCTCCTCTGTGAAAACATTTGGTCCCCTTGTGGGGACATCTCTGGTGCCACTGGAGAAGGAGATTTTTCTCTTATTTGCTCTGTTTTAAAGGGTTTTGTCTGTCAGCCATTGTCTGGAGTTCATTTCTGTCTGTCTTGTGCCTTTTTTCTAGCCCTTTAAGACATGTGCAATAATGTGTTAATATTATAAATTGTTTCTTGGAAATGATCTTAGCTGAATGTGTGTCTAAATGATGATGTTTCATTGTACCAATCTGGTATCTGAATGGGTTTTTGAAGCATTCCACAATCTTGCAGTTAAAAGTCAGGTTTAGGTATTTGTTTAGTTCATGGTTTCAGATAATTCATGCCAGAGAACTTAAATACTTAGGATGGAAAACTAAAGAACTCTACTTCCAAGTTGGCAAGTAACTTCCCAATCATTCAGTCTTTTTTTCACAAATTTTAAATTAGGTAGCCTGGGAAAATGTCACTGTGTGTACCAGTGCATTAATTTGGACAAGGATACTAAATCATAGTATGATATCTGTTGACAAAACAACTTGTAAAGATATAAAATTTTGTGAATTGTATCTTAAACTTGTATCATAATTTTCAACATCCTAACATGAAAATTATGGTTAAAATACCTTAGGCCTAAGGTTTCTGCTCAGAATAGCCTTTTTTTCCTTCTTCTTCCAGACCTCAGCCAGGACTTATTTTGAAATGCAAATGAAAGAAGCCTGTAAGCTTAGTAGGAGACTTATTTGAGGCCTAAGGGAAAAAAAAAAGGTAAATTGTATGGTATTTACTAATTACTGGCCAGTCATTTTTCTAGGACTCACAATTTTTTCCTTAGGTTCTTTATTTATTTTTTGAGCTCATGATTTTGCTCCTACAGACCTAGGTTAATGTTTTTCTGATCAGTAATATCTTTGACCAACTGTGGAATTTTTAAATCATTGCAATGGAGATTTCACCTGTGAAAAGCTACAAGGCCTTCACTTTTATTATGTGTGCACAATTTGTTATGTGTTGTATGTCTATATATATATGTCCATATATCATATATATGATACACAAATTAACATATATAAGGAGCACTCATATTAAAAAGAACTCATAAAAAACAATTTTAAAAAGTGGATCCAAAGATCTTTAATTCACGTGATTAAAATGTTTCAATTTAAATTGGGTAAACAGATAAATATAAATGTCTTTAAATTTAAGCTTACAAGTTTTTCTAGGTGTTCAAAAATCTAATAAACTATTAATGTCTACAAAAGGTCTAATATGCCTTTGTTCCAGGACTTTTCTTTCAATCAAGAAAATGGTTTACAGTGTTCAAAAAATTTGTCTAATATTTTGATAAATAAGTAAAGTAAATTTGATATGGGATTACTCAATCATGAGTACTTTTGTTTGATATCTGATTGATATACTAAGGTCTGTATAAGTTTGTACTAAAGTCTGTATAAGATTGTAAAAATCAGTCATGTGTAAAAGAGACAAAAATTTCTTAAACATAAGTTTACCCATAACAATAAGTTTATTAAGATTTAAATTTTCTAGAGCAAGCAACCATAAAAATTAAACAAATGTTTAAATAAGAACTGTTATTTTAGAGCACTGTACTGCCATTTCTTTAAAAGCTAAACTTGGTTAATGTAGAAACTTCAATGCAATTGTGATGCTATTAATGTGCTCATATTTTCCAGTTATACAACTCTATAAGGTAGAAACTTTAAAAGAGCATTATATCAAGCAGGTGTTCTGAAGTTGTATGGTAAATAAAATATATATTGGGGATTTATTTACCTGTTATCAATAATATATGTAAAGTTTTATGTTACTTTTTACATTGTGGAACAATTTAAATGTATTTTTAAGTTAATGAGACCCTAATCTATGTAAAGGTTAAAATCTTTCAGCCGTACTTTAATTCATGTTTTAAATGTGATATCATATGGTGTGAGCTAATGTTCATGTGACCTCAAACAATTTATGTAAACTTTGTAAAATGATATTTTAAAAAAAGATCAGCTTGAGAACTAAAGCATTTAAGATTTATAAGGAGCCCTGCTTACCTGAGATAAGACTCTGTGTCCCATCTTACTACATGTGAGAATGACTAATAAGCAGTAGGTCAGATTTTATTTCATTTAAAGTTATGTTCAATTTTTTTTTTTCTGTCAAGATTACTAGGATCTCAAAAAGGTGATATAATATAGAACTCACCAAAAAATTCAGGGTAGCTATTACATGAACTAAGTATTTTTACTCTTGTTAAAAAATTTTATTTTTTAATTTCTTTAGAAGTGATCTAAAGATTCCCTGTTGGTGTTTTACAGAAGTGTTGATTTAAGAACACAACATGGGTTAATTTAAGAAAATAAGTCATCAACTACAAGACAGACAGAATAATAAGATCCCAATTGATAAAATATAAATAATTATAAACGTATAGACATTAAAGTGCAGTACTCTTAATATATGACTGTTAAAATTTATTTGCTGGTTGTTTCAGATTAGGATTGAAAATTAAAGTTAAATGAAAGGGCCAAAAAAAAACCAATATTTGACTCTTACCCTTTGAGTCAGTCTGAATCCAGGGAACAGGGGACTTCTCTATGAGCTTTGCAACTCTGGGCCACATAACCTCCCGATCAGGGAGATTAATGAGACCACTGGAGAACAGAAAGCCAATCAGTGCATTTGCTACAAAGAGGAGAGTCATCAGGAAAGGGAGACATCCCTGATGCTTCTGAGGGAAGCCACATGGTCAAGCAAGACCTGAACCCACCTAGCTCAAATTGCACTAGCAGAACTGAGAAGCTGCTCTCAAGTTTCCCAAGGAATGACTCCCATAAAAGCTCAGCTGACTGCTAACAATAGATAGAAACAAAAGTCATTTGACTGCTTCATCTTAAACACTTAGCAAAGACAGTTAAAACCAAAATACAGCCATTCCTGGGCATTTTAAATAATAATAATAATAATAATAATAATAATAATAATAATAATAATAATAAAAATAATATTTTAAGGTATACACTTTATGTTAGCCTCCCAAAATAAGTAAAACTGTTGGCTACAAAGACTATCAAGAGGAGCTGCCAGAGGCAGAAGTTTTTAGTTTAAGGCCTACAGATATTCCTAACCTACACAGGTAGGCTTGGTGTTTGCTAGTACGATTATCCAGCCCTGAGTAACAGAATTAAATGTTTCTCTATTAGACACAGAGGTCATACTAGTGAAAGGATTTTGCAAAATCAGATGACATTAAATTATTAAACTGTATATTATGGGGAGGGACAACTGTAACACTAAAAGTTAAATATTAAGTTGACAGTCCTGATAATTGGGGATATTAAAGACTGGTGAGTGTACTTTATACAGTGACATGATCCAGCTACTGCAACGTTTATTCAATACTCATGTTTTTTGTTTCTCTCATAGAAGAACCCATCCCCAGATGACTTTACTGCCGCAGTCTCTCGGCTGGGCACAAATCACGAGTCTCCACACAGCTTGTAGATTCAAACAGCAATTCTTTATTCCCGAACTCACACCGGCCGTCTACAAACACGTTCTGGGGGAATCCAGGTTCTCTGCCCAAATCCAATCCGCCCAAATCCACTCCTGCCTAAATCCACTCCGCATGGGCTTCTGTCTCGCAAAATATATACTGTCTGACCCTAAGCACTCAAGAGGAACTCAGCAGCAGGATACGCCCTATTCCAAAAGAGGAACACCCTAATCTCCTATTACTAAACCGCCCTATTCTAAAGGGGAAACACCCTACTCTCCTATTATGCTAAACTGCCCTATTCTAAAGGGGGAACACCCTAAACAGGGATCCTGCCCTGGTCCTTGAGCAAGGTCACCTTTCAGAAGTCCTTCCACTAGACAGTATGGGAGTAAGCTGGCAAGGAATTTGTCATACCTACTTGGCTGATGGCTCCCAGCATCTCCCCCCTTCTGATTAATTAAACAACAAGTAATGTGGCTTAAGGACCGTGCCTGGTAGGTTGTCCAGTTCAACATATGGCTCTTACCCGTCATCGGAAAACTGACCTTTAGGTAACTGACCTTTAGGCGTCAGCCTCCTGTCTTTGGTTGATACCATTGCAACTGGATCATACCCGTCACTGACTACCGGTCCAGCATACAGCCATACTTGTGGATAGGTCTATGCACCAGTGGGGGGGTGAGGTTCTTTGCCTCACCTCTGTTGGCCCCCAAATTTGGCCTTGGTGCCAGTGGGGGAGTGAGGTTAATGTGGCTTAAGGACCGCGCCTGGTAGGTTGTCCAATTCAACATATGGTTCTTACCCGTCATCGGAAAACTGACCTTTAGGTAACTGACCTTTAGGCGTCAGCCTCCTGTCTTAGGTTGATACCATTGCAATTGGATCATACCCGTCACTGACTGCCGGTCCAGCATATAGCCATTGGCCCCCAAATTTAGACCATCACTAGCAGAAGGGAGGAGGATACAGAAATGCCACGACACCAAGCCAATTGACAGTTCCTTTGGAAAAATTGCATCATTGGTGACACCATCAGCAAAGATCACTGGTGACACCATCAGCAAAGATATGCCAGCATTACCACAATTTGCTGCACTAAACGTAGTTACATAGTCCAGGCGAGTTCTGTAAGCAGTTCAAAGGGGAGGAATCTATCAATCTGTCCGTCTCCTCCCAAAGTCCGTTGCCTCCCAAAGTAAGTTGGCTCCTTGATTGAGCATACTTGTTGAGTTATATTCATTGGGATGAAGATAGGAATTCTGGCAATGATGCTAAAAAGACATTATCCTGAAAAGAATTATTAAATATAATGAAAAGGAAAGGTGAAAGTAAACAAACAGATCTGTTAACCTACTTAAAAAAACAATCCTTAACAGCTGTTTACCTGATTTAAATTAGTAAACAAGCAGATCTGTTAACCACCTTTAAAAAGAATCCTTAACAGCTGTTTACTTAATTTAAATTAAGCCATTTAAATCACGTGAATAAAAAATAAATAATTCGGATCCATTTTCTCATGAGCGCTCCTCATATATGAAATATGGACATACGCACACACAGACATATAACACAAAACACAAATGTGCAAACAAACGTACAACACATAAGATAATAATAAAGGCCTTGTAGCTTTACCTAGGTGAAATCTCCATTGCAATGTTTAAAAACTCTATAGTCAAAAAATAAAACTGATCAAAAAAAAAACATTAACTTAGGTTTGTATGAGCTCAAAAAATAAAAATAGAACCTTATGATGTGGAAAGATGCAATAATAAAATAGATATTGAAAAAAACATCCTGGTTAATCACAGTCGCAGATGTAAGAATGGCCAAGCTGGAGTTCTGGATATCAGCTGCTATGGATTTGAGTCAAATCATCTTCTTTTTGATCTGTAGAAATCGTTTTAGTTAGTCTTTCTGGAATCCAAATCGGTTGCTGTTCTCCTGTGGAAAAACAAAAACAGAACCCCGACTCCAGAAAATCACTGGGTCAGGATCTTTCCATTGTCCTGTTAGAATATCTTTCCAAAGTACTTTAGTCTTATGTACATTTTTTGGATACATATGTCTTTCTGTAGCACTAAGTCCTGATGAATCCAAATTTAAAAAGTTTAGAGTAAAAAGGGTTATTTTAAGTTTATCTTTGGGGGATATATACCCCTTTCCAATTTTTAAAATTAACTAGGCTTCGAATGACGCAATCTTTTCTCCATCATGAAGGCATCTTAACCACCTTCAAATTAACCTTTTAAAGCCTTTTAATTATCATCTATACTGTACTTTTAAATGTACTTTTTCATTACCTACAGCTTCACTCTTTTAAACGAGGCTTAGACTCTGTTTAAATCGCTTAATATTAGTTTACATGGCTGCCCTTCAACCAAAGGCCTTTTTTACTCCATTAAGAAGTTTTGTCTCAATCTGCCATGTACAAATACCTTTTTCTTCTTACTTCCTTTCTCACGCTTTTAAGGTAAGTCTAGTTTCCTCAAAATCTTTTTAAATGGCATTTTACAACTTTTTACTTTACCACACAGAGATTATCTCATCTAGAAACATTTATTTTTCTATTAACCTTTTATATTAAAATATATTTTCACATCTTAAATCTTTTAATATTTCTTTTCTAACCGTTAACCCTTTTTATAAATTTACATTCTGAAATAACCCTTATAAAATTTCTGATTTAGACAAATTACTCCACTTTAATAAGATGAAATACTTTCATGGTTTTTTTTTATGGTACTATAATACTGTAATTGAAACCCAACTGAAACTTCTTATACTCTTTGTATGTAAATTACACCTGATAGAATCTTAACACTTAGTAACCTTGTTTCAGCAAAGACATAGACCAAAGCAATATTAAACATTTTTCCATTCACCAATTTATGAAAACACGCATAATGATTAAATATATTATCTTATGTAACTTAATAAGTAAAGAGTACTTGATTTCATATTTAGTGGTTGATATTTTAACACTCTAGTTTTGTGAATTAATCAGATGTCTATAAAAACCAAGATCTTAGACAAGCGTAGTAAACAGAACTAGCCATCTCTTTCTTGTTGAAGAAAAATCCTTCTACAGGATACCATGATGGTCCCATTGAAATATTTAACAATTTCTCGTTTAAAAGCCATGGGCTGCATTTTTGTATTGTATCAACATATGCCCTAGCTGTTCTTGGTCTTACTGGGGTGCCTTTTTTCTCTAACAATTTCTCTTCCTCGGAGGTGAACAACTTCAAACCTTGAGTTAACCATTTTCCCCAGTTTGCCTGAGAAAGTTCTAGGAACAGGCAACTTGAAATAAAAACAAAATAAATCAGAAGGAGAACACATTGTTTTTTGAAATGGTCACCCATTCTCTCGCCTTCCCTCAGGGGCGAGCAATTTCACTTACCCCCAAGCTTCAGGCGTTCCCCATACGGGCCACCAAATGCCGCAGTCTCTCGGCTGGGCACAAATCACGAGTCTCCACACAGCTTGTAGATTCAAACAGCAATTCTTTATTCCCGAACTCCACGTTCTCTGCCCAAATCCACTCCTGCCTAAATCCACTCCGCATGGGCTTCTGTCTCCCAAAATATATACTGTCTGACCCTAAGCACTCAAGAGGAACTCAGCAGCAGGATACGCCCTATTCCAAAAGAGGAACACCATAATCTCCTATTACTAAACCGCCCTATTCTAAAGGGGAAACACCCTACTCTCCTATTATGCTAAACTGCCCTATTCTAAAGGGGGAACACCCTAAACAGGGATCCTGCCCTGGTCCTTGAGCAAGGTCACCTTTCAGAAGTCCTTCCACTAGACAGTATGGGAGTAAGCTGGCAAGGAATTTGTCATACCTACTTGGCTGATGGCTCCCAGCACTTTACAACCTGTTCTTCCTCAACAAGACTTCAAAAGAACTGACTTCTAAAAGGCAACTCATATTCCTCAACTGACTTCAAAAAGGCAACTCATGTCTCTCACGCCATTCACACTCATGTCACCCTCTCTCAGCTGAGAAGAAGGCAAAATGAGAGACGACTCTCCACTTACACCAATGGAGCCCAAAATAAATAGACTATCAATATAAGTAATTAATTAAGTCAGGTAATATCAGGGAGACTGGTTTTCGGTGAGTTCTAAAAATTTGGAGACTGTTAACTGAGGGATTAAAATTTCCTCAGTGCTTTTCCACTAACCTATCAAGGATTACAAAGGGACACATAAGAAAAGGGGGGAATGATAGACCCAACCTTATCTTTTATTAAAATTGGGAGCCATCTTGCAACAAAGCCATGAAAAAATCATTTTGGCTTTACTGTAAATTACTGCAAATTCTGAACCTGCTTGGAATGACTGCCCATGCCTTAAACTCACCCGTGCATGGCTCTCTGACCAGATAGCAGCCCTCTCTGAAACTTTGTCACACCTCATAAATATTGGCCTTCTGTGGCCAGACAATGACCCTCTCTGAGGCTCTAATGGTCCTCATCAATTTTGATGTTGGGGCTAGCAAAAAAAAAATGTAAACTCCCATTAGTGTGATGCTTGTCAGAGTTCTGTTATCTGTTACCCCATTTTTGTGAAACTTTCTGGGCTGCAAACCTGGGCTGTAGTAAAAGTGGGGTTGCTCTCTTGCTCTCGCAATCTTTGGAGGGAGAGGCAGCCCAGCCAGTGGAAATAATAAGCTTACTTTAATTTGATTTTAACTGGAGTCAGTGTTCTTTTCTTACATCCTGGTCTAAGAGGTAAACACTCCACAAACATAGAGCTCTGCCGGCCTAAAGACTTCTTGAGAAACTGCCGCTGAGGTTGGGTACTTTAAATATATTTTGTTGTCAGAAGGTTTAGCTTCTTTTTAATTGAGACTGGGTCTGCATCTATGTGAATGGAGAGCATGGTTTCTTATTTTCCAATGAACATGAGGCAGCAGTGCTGATTTCTCTCTTGGTAGGTAAACTTTGGCCACTGGGGGCTAAGTGTCTCCCCGTGTGGACTGTGAAGCCATTTGATCATCCTCCATTTTTGTGGTGTTTCTTGGAGCTGCACTGGGAGTTTGGTATTTGCTTCACGAAATACAAGGAGTTCAACTGGGACACAGTGCTGGAGGGAGTTCTTTCACGTGTGCTGGGTCAGGAACTGCAGGAGAATGCACCAACCAGGCTTCTATTTCACACAGCTTTTTCCTTGACCATACCAACCTGATTCTGAACATTGCCTTGAAACCTCTCCATATAATAAGATGCCTTTACATGTAAGGTTCTGCTGGATGCACCATGGCAGCCAAAAGGCATTTGGAAGTCAATTGGAAATCCACACGGCCCCACCTCAGATATTTTATCACACACCTGCACACCACTGCTCTGGGCCCACTACTCAGAATTCTCAACTTACTGGCATCTCTGTTCTTTACCATTATCATGAAACCCAGTCAATCAAGGCACCGTCTGGTACACTCATGATCAGCAACAGGAGATCCAAAGGTTCTCCAGTGCCACCTGGTCATGGGAGTTTCAAAAATTTCAGGGTATTTATCTAGCCACTTTTCAAGGATGAAGTTGGAGAAACTGTGGGTTTCAATTCATTCAGGAACCATTTAATGTTGAGGAACCTCATTTCAATGAATGCTCGGGAGAACTCTCAAAGGCAAGGCTTCCCAAAGAGTAGCCAAATAGTCACATGAAGCCCAGCCCATTGAGGTCTACAATTTTGAGGTCCATGTGTGTTTTGACTCTCAACTATGCCTGTCAAGTCTTTCAGAATAAAATCATGTGATATCCTGGCTGAGATTCAAAGTGATCAGTCGAAAGCCACCCTTGGCCTAGATTTCAGTTTCCAATGGCGACTCTCATGCGTGGCCTTCTTAAATCGCAACACAATTCATGACAATACTTCTCTGAGGTCAGTTCCAGAACTCAGTCTCTAAGGTGAATCATACCAAAGTTCTAGCCCTGGTGGATCCAGTCATTTCTTCCAACCACTACACAAATGAACACAATTAAAACCAAAACACTCCCACATGGTCCTCACTTTCTTCCATTTAGACACTCATTATAACCTCTGGCTGGAGGTTTCCATGAGGGGCGCAGCACAAGACAGTATCCAAAACAAGCTCCCTTATCCCTTATTTGCTTAAAGTCAGCTGGGCCTGGACACCATTCCTGTGAACCAGGAGTGATAAAATAAGCCTGGCCTTAATACTGCTCTGCTTCTCCAGTTTGAGGCCTACTGACTGTCAGGTATAGATTCTTAATGTGATTTAAAGTAATGAAAAAACCCAAGTTCATATGGGCTAGCCTCTGCAGGGCTTTGAAGAACTCATTTGACCCAAAGGATCCCTAGTCTCATTTGATGGAGATCAGAAACCTATCAGAGTAAGGCAAGATACTTCATACACAATTACTGATATTTTTGCCATTTTGGTTTTGGAAGCACACATGGGATCTTTCTTTAGTTCCATCAGGTGCTGAGAATCTAAGCCACTGCCTCACACAGGGCCAAGTGGCTGATTCAGACACATCCCTTTCCAAAGCAATTAAGCAAAGATACACAGGTGATGCCCATTCATTTCCATTTGAAAACAGTTTTCTTCAGGCTTCACAAATTGGTGGCCTGAGGCAGAGACCTTCGTGACTCTCAGAGCAACAGAAAAATAGGTAAGCAAAAGGCCCAAAGTAGGGTTTCTCTACTGAGACTTTCTTTGTCACACTGATATCTGAGTTTTCTGAGATGCTTGCTATTCCCTTCAGCTATCCAGTATATGGCAATGTCACAGAGCTTGGAGGTGGTACATATCTTGGACACAAAACAATGAGCCTACTCTGGAGAGTGGCCAGAATTCAGGAAGAAAACAGGAACTTCGGAAGATAGTAGGTGTTGCCCGTCCCTAAAGCAACCTGCAGTCCACTCATAAATTGGGCAAGATGAATGTTGGCAAGCTTTCTACTAGACAGGACACATCCATTGATGCATTATCTTTTATAATGTCTACAACCACGGACACAGTGGGATACACAGGCATACAAACAATCACCTTGTCAAATGACTTACTATAAACAGTCCACTCTAAAGCAAACAAACCGCCTTTCTTACCTATTCTCAGAACATGAGACATAACCACAAAATCACAATCACACCCACAACGACACCTCCTTTATTCAAGTAGGTCTGTGACTAATTGGAATGTACTCTGACTGATGGGCCATACTATGTTTCCTTGAAATGGCCTGTCCTTCTCAGATCTGGTCACCTTGGCCAACACTGTGAAGTTTTCAGGAGCCAGTGGTGAGCCACTACCTGCTTTCTCAGGAAATTCCCCTTTTTAGAGCTCTCTTGGCATTTGGCAATCCTCACATCAGTAGGTACCAAGGAAGACTTACTCTGTCCTTGGTTATTCCAAACAACTGAGCCCACTGGGTAAGAAACTGGGACTGACTCTGGGTGCCTGGCTTCCTGGATCCCAAGTTCAGACAGATCCGTCATCAACGAAGAGAGGTAGGTCACCTCATTCAGGAACTGAATGAGGTTACTGCCGTGGCAACCACTTTGTCCTAACAATTGCTTTCAAGGGTCCCATGAGATGGTGGCTGCCCCTACCTCCTGTGACACTTTCACAAGTTAGAATGGTATATCAACCATTGGCACCTGGGAACAGCTCTCCACACAGGCCTGGTTTGGTCCATCTTCTCTACAGTAAGAAGATAGAGGCTGATTCAGAAAAAAACCCTTCATCCTGACCAGGTTGTTTGCCATGGAAAATGACTTTTTGTCTCTCAGGTCCTTCATTGCTGCCTACATCTTCTCCAGGGATCATTTCTGCATGGACCTTTGAGGTTCTTAACAGGTAGAGCATCCCCTACATTCCTGTATTGTAAGAACAATCTGTCTCTGCTCTTCTGTAAAGTTAGATTAAGTGAACAGTGTATGGTTAGGGTTAATTTCATGTTCGATTTGGGTTAGGAATCATTCTGCTGGATTAATAATGGTATTGGGAACCTGTGATATTTATAAGAATATCGAGGTTAAATATATGTATGAAAACAGAAATTAAAGTAAGATTTGAATCCCAGAAGGGCATTGGGCCATTGATTGGGATATTTAGCTTTGAATTACTATCTGCACACATGTCTCAAATAAATCGATATACAATGGCAGAGGAACTTGAACCTTGGATGATTGAATGCTGAAGAGAACATCCAGTCAAAAGGGATTGTCGGTAGGATTAAGAAGATAGTCGCAGTCATTAATATGGTATTATGTAAAAATGTGGATGTGTAACCGATGTGATTCTGCAACTTGTATTTGGGGTAAAAATGGGAGCTGATAACCCATTTGAATCAAATGTATGGAAGATGATATGCCATGAGCTTTGTAATGTTTTGAACAACCAATAAAAAAAAATTTAAAAAAAAAAGAAGAGAGTCGTTATGTTTAGCAAGTAGAGTTAGTATAGGATATGTAACAAAAGTTCTTTAGCAATTTTTTTCGGGCAGTGAGTGAATATAAATGTCAGCACATATGAAGAAATCAGACACAATGATGAACTGGGGAAAATTTGTAGAAAAGCAGATATCAATAGAGACATTAGGAAATCAGGCAAAGTATAAAGTGAGTGATAGAATAAGACATTTTCAACAGGGTTGAGATTGAATATCTAATCTTAGGAAGAAACAAATATGTAGGTCACCAATAGGATTGACATTTGAGAGCATTAGGCAAAATGGACATGGATATTGTTAGTAATCCATGTTCACTTTACATTTAGGCTTTGGTACAATACTAAGTGGGACCTTTGCATTTTGTTTCCAGAATATTACTGTGATAAAATGTATATGTAGATCAGATGACATGATTTTTTCTTCCACCATTTCTAGGAGCAGTATTTTGAAAACGTATAAATTAGCATTGGGGGTAAAAAGAGGTGTACCCTGTTTTTATGAATATACAGATAATGCATGAATAGACCTTAATTTCAATAAATAATACAACTTGTTCCACTTTAAATAATGGATTGAATTGATATCTGAAAATATATAAGAAATCTTATATTGATATGCAATCATTCATGACAACCAGTTATACACCTAATGTTAATATTAGGGTACGATTTATCATGAAGTTTGTGTGAGTTTTGCTTCAAATGTGATTATGGTAATCGAAAATAATGTGTTTGGAAAGAAGTCTCATGAAAATGCCAGTCAAGGAACACCGAGGAATTCATGAGTTCTGAAGCAGGAAGTGATTGATATTGAAAAAAATGACGATAAATTTGCTTACTTGTGGATGAAATATTATAATATGATGAGAATAAACTGAAGAAATAGTAATGTACCAGTGCTGAATAAAAATGAACATCAAAATACACATCATGTCCCACAGGAATCTTCTCGCATTGATGTTAAACTGTGTCAGTTACTGTAGAAATATTAGGATTTCTTTGCACCATTCACCAAAGTTAGTTTTCTTTTTTTTAATTTTTATTTATGCTTGTTCAAAACATTACATAGTTCTTGATATATCATATTCCACACTGTGATTCACGTGGGTTATGAACTCCCATTTTTACCCCATAAACCGATTGCAGAATCACATCAGTTACACATCCATTGATTTACATATTGCCATACTAGTGTCTGTCGTATTCTGCTGCCTTTCCTAACCTCTACTATTCCCCTCCCCTTACCTCCCCTCTCCTCTTCTCTCTCTACCTCTTTACTGTAATTCATTTCTCCCCCTTGTATAATTTTTTCCTTTCCCTCACCTCCTCTTGTATGTAATTTTGTATAACCCTGAGGGTCTCCTTTTATTTCCATGCAATTTCCCTTCTCTCTCCCTTTCCCTTCCTCCTCTCATCCCTGTTTAATGTTAATTTTCTTCTCATTCTATTCGTCCCTACTCTGTTCTTAGTTACTCTCTTTATATCAAAAAGACATTTGGCATTTTTTTTTAGGGATTGGCTAGCTTCACTTAGCATAATCTGCTCTAATGCCATCTATTTCTCTGTAAAAATTTTGTCATTTTTTAATGCAGAGTAATACTCCATTGTGTATAAGTGCCTCATTTTTTATCCATTCATCTATGGAAGTGCATCTAGGTTGGTTCCACAGTCTTGCTATTGTAAATTGTGCTGCTATGAACATCAATGTAGCAGTGTCCCTGTAGCATTTTTTTTAGGTCTTTAGGGAATAGACTGAGAAGGTGAATACCTGGGTCAAATTGTGGTTCCATTCCCACCTCTACAAGAAATCTCCATACTGCTTTCCAATTTGGCTGCACCAATTTGCAGTCCCACCAGCAATGTACAAGTGTACCCTTTTCTCCACATCCTCGCCAGCACTTGTTGTTGTTTGAGTTCATAATAAATATCTGGAATGGAAAATGCTCAGGAGTTCACAACCTTGAAGGTGGTAGAGGAGTTTCCAAAAGTAAGGGACAGGGTAAATACCACAAACATGGACCTGTGTCGGCCTTAAGACTTCTTGAGAAAATGCCTCTGAGGTTGGGCACTTGAAATATATGTTGTTGTCAGGAGCTTTAGCTTCCTTTGTAGTGAGACCATCAAAGCTGAGTCTGCATCTATGTGACCTGGACGACATGTTTTTTTATTTTCCTATGAACACGAGGCAGCAGTACTGAATTCTCTCTTTGTAGGCAAACTGGGGCTACTGGGGGCTAAGTGTCTCCCCATGTGGACTGTGAAGCCATTTGATCATCCTTCACATTTAATCATGTTATTTGATGCTGCACTGAAAGTTTGGTATTTACCTTACGAAATAAAGGAGTTTAACTGTGATACAGTGCTGCAGGGAGTTCTGTCACGTGTGGTGGTCAGGATCGGCAGGAGAATGTACCAAGAAGGCTTCTATCACACATAGTTGCCCCCTTGACCATAGCAACATGATTCTGAACATTGCCCTGAAACCTCTTCATACAACAAGATGCCTTTACATCCAAAGGTCTGCTAGCTGCACCATGTCAGTCACAAACCATTTCTAAGCCAATGGCAGATCCACATGGCCCCACCACAGATGTTTTTTCACACACCTACACTCTACTGCTCTTGGCCCACTACTCAGCAGGCTCCAACTTACTGGCATATCTTTTCTACACCATTATCATGAAACTCAGTCAAACCAGGCACTGTCTTGTATACTCATGATAAGCAACAGGACATCAAATGGTTTTCCAGTGCCAGCTGGTCATGGAAATTTCAAAAATTTCATGGTATTTTCTAGCCGTTTTTCAAGGATGAAGATGGAGTTACTGTGGGTTTCAATTCATTCAGGAACCATTAAATATTGAGGAATCGCATTTCAATGGAAGCTCTAGAGAACTCTCACAGGCAAGTCTTCTGAAAGAGTGGCCCAAGGTCACATAAAGCCAGCCACATTGAGGTCTACAATGTGAGGTCCATGTGTGTTTTGACTCTCAACTATTGCTGCCAAGTCTTTCAGAATATAATCAAGTGATATCCTCGCTGAGATTCCCAGTGCTCTGTGGAAAGCCACCCTGGGCCTAGATCTCAGTTTCCAAGGGTGACTCTCATGCGTGGCCTCCGAAAATCCCAACACAATTCATGGCAATACTTCTCTAAGGTCAGTTTCAGAACTCAGTCTCCAAGGGGAATCCCACAAGAGTTGAAACCCAGGTGGACGCAGTCATCTTTTCCCACCTCCACACAAATGACCACAATGAAAACCAAAACACTCTCACATGGCCCTCATGTTCTTCCATATAGACACTAATCATAACCTCTGGCTAGAAGTTTCCATGAGGGGCACAGACCAAGACACTGTCCAAAATAAGCTCCCTTTCCCCTCATTTGCCGAAAGTCAGGGTGGCCTACACACCGTTCCTGTGAACCAGAACTGATCAAATAGGCATGGCGTTAATACTGTTCTGCTTTTCCAATTTGAGGCCTACTGACTGTCAGGTATAGATTCTTTATGTGATTTGGAGTCATCAGAAAACTCAAGCACTTCTGCAGGGGTTCAAAGAACTCTTTTGAACTAAAGGATCCTGATTCTTACTTGATGAAGGTCAGGAATCTAATAGAGGAAGGCAAGAGACTCATTTTACATTTCTGTTTTGAATGCACACATGGAATCTATCTTTTGATGCGTCAGGTGCTGAGAATCTAAGCCACTACCTCACACAGAACCAAGAGTCTGATTCAGACACATCCTTTTACAAAGCAATTAAGCAAAGAGCCACAGGTGATGCCCATTCATTTTCATTTGAAAACTGTTTTCTTCAGGCTTCACAAAGGGGTGGCCAGAGGCAAAGACCTTCCTGACATTTAGGGCAACAGAAGAACAGGTAAGCAAAAGACACAAAGCAGGGTTTCTCCACTGAGACTTTCCTGGTCACACTGATATCTGAGTTTTCTGAGATGCTCCCCATTCACTTCAGCTATCAAGTACATGGCCATGTCACAGAGCTTGGAGGTGGTATATATCTTGGACACAAAACCATGAGCCTATTCTGGAGAGTGGCCAGAATTCAGGAAGAAAACAGGATCTTAGGAAGATAGAAGGTTTTGCCCATCCAGAAGGCAAGCCGCAGTCCATTCATCAATTGGGCAGGATGAATGCTGGGAAGCTTTCTACTAGACAGGACACATCCATTAATTCATTCTCTTTTCTAATGTCTACAACCACAGACACAGTGGGATACACAGACATAGAAACACTTACATGTCAAACGACTTACTAGAAACAGTCCAATCCAAACCAAACAAACCACATTTCCTACCTATTCTCAGAACATGTGACAAAACCACAAAACCACAACCACTCCCACAAAGGCACCTCCTTCCCCCAAGTAGGTCTGTGACTATCCAGAGTGTCCTCTGACTGGTGGGCCATAAAATGTTCTCCCGAAATGTCCTGTCCTGACTCAGATCTGGTCTCTTTGGCCAACTTTGTGAAGTTGTCAGGAGCCAGCGGTGAGCCACTACCTGCTTTCTCAGAAAAGGTCCCTCTTCAGAGCTCTTCTGGCCTTTGGCCATCCTCACATAGGTAGGTACCAAGAAAGACTGACCCTGTCCTTGGTAAAACTGAACAAGTGAGCCCACTGGGACTGGGACTCTGACTGGCTCTGGGTACCTGTCTTCATGGATCCCAAGTTCAGAGAATTCCTTCACCAAGGAAGTGACGTAGGTCACTTCCTTCAGGAACTGAATTAGGTTACTGCCTTGTCAACCAATTTGTCCTAACAGTTGCTTCCAAAGTCCAATGAGTTGGAGGCTGCCCCTTCTTCCAGTGAAATTTTCACAAGTTTGCATGGTATATCAACCATAGGCACCCAAAAAAAGCTCTCCAGATAGGCCTGGTTTGGTCCATCTTCTATACATTAAGAAAAGAAATGTTGATTCAGACACATCCCTTCATGCTAACCAGGTTGTTTGTCATGGAAGATGACTTTTGCTCTCTGACGTCATTCATAGCTGCCTACATTTAATCCAGGGATCATTTCTTTAATGACCTTGGAGGTTCTCAGCAAGTGGAAGATCCCCTAATTTCTGTATTGAAAGACCAACTCTGTCCCTGCTCTTCAGTAAAGTTAGATTGAGAGAACAGTGTATGGTCAGGGTTAATAACATGTTCCATTTGGGTTAGGAATCATTCTGCGGGATGAATTATGGTATTGGGAACGTGCGATATTTATAAGAATATAAGTGAAATATAAGTATGAAAACAGACATCTAGGTAATATTTGAAGCCCAGAATTGCATTGGACCCTTGGCTGGGATTCTTAGCTTTGAATTATATTCTGCACAGATGTCTCAGATAAATCGATATACAATGGCATAATTCCTTGTACCTTGGTTGATTGAATGATGAAGAGAACATCCAGTCAAAAAGAAATAATTTGTAGGATTAGTAAGATTGTTGGTAGGTTTTGAAAGAAGAGTGAGTATAAGATTTGGATGAAAAGATCTTTAGCAATAGGGTTTCGGATAGAGAGTGAATGTAATTGTCAGCACATGTGGAGAGTCTGTCAAAAGGATGAACTGGGGAAAAAAGTAGGAATGCAGATATCAATTGACATTAGGATATCAGGCAAAGTATGAAGTGAGTGATAGAATTATACATTTTCAACAGGCTTGAGTTTGAATATATAATCTTAGGAAGAAACAAACATGTAGTCACCAATAGGATGAACTTTTGAGAGCATTAGGCAACATGGACATGGATGTTTTCCGTAATCCATGCTCACTTTTCATTTAGGCTTTGGTACAAACATAAGTTTGACCTCTTCTTTCTGTGTGCAGAATATTACTGTGGTAAAATGTATATGTAGATCAGGTGACATGAGTATTTCTTCCACCATTTCTGGGAGCAATATTTTGAAGACGTATCAATTATTTTTGGAGGTAAAAATGGTGTACACTGTGTCTATAATTATAGAGATAATGCATGAATAGACCATACTGTAAAGAAATATTATAACTGGTTCTAACTTTAAATAATGGATTGAATTGATATCTGAAAATATACAGAAAATCTTACATTGATATACAATCCTTCATTCCAACCAGTAATATATATAATGGTTATATCAGCATTATGGTTTTTCATGAAGAATGTGTGAGTTTTGCTTCAAAAGTGATTATGGAAATTGGAAATAATGTGTTTGGAAAGAAGTCTCATGAAAAGACCAGTCAAGAAACCTGGAGGAATACATGTGTTTTGAAGCAGAAAGTGATTGAAAGTGAAACAAATGCCTATAAATTTGTGAACTTGTGGATCAAATATATATACTATGATGTGCGTAAACTGAAGAAATAGTAATGTACCACTGTTACATAAAAATGAACGTCAAAATACACATCATGTCCTCTCCCACAGGAATCTACTTGCATTGATGTTAAACTGGGTCAGTTATTGTAGAAATATTAGGATAATGCCGCAGTCTTGCTGGGCACAATCAGCAGCCACTTGTCAAAAGAAAGTAACTTTATTTTTAGAAACACACATGCCAAACAAAACAGCCTCTCAGGAAAAACCTTCAGAGCCCCAACTGCCACCACTGGCTTCCCAAAACCTCTCCCTCCCACAGGAGCCTCTCTCCGCCTCCCACAATACTCCTGCTCTTGAGGGCGATTGGCTGGGTCATGTGGGAGGAGTCAAAAAAAGTCCCCCAATGAGCAGTTTTGTGGTCTGAAAGGGCAGGGAAACAGCCCATTGAGCATCACCGCAGAGGAGCCAATCAGCTAGGTGTTGCTGGGGCCGCTGTGAGCCAATCATCAGCCGGCAGCTGAAAGTTTGCTGGCAGCAGGAATTTTGCTGGGGCCCCTTCGGCTGTGGCTCTCAACATCTTCGCCTCTCTGTTTAAACAACACGCATGTGGCTTAGGGACCGTGCCTGCCTTAGGTTGTCCAATAGTACATATGGTCTTTACCCGTTAAGTTGGTACCATTGCAATTGGATCTTACCCGTCACTGACTACCCGTCCAGTATAGAGCCACACCTGTGGAGAGGTCTTTGTACCAGTGGGGGTGGGTGAGGTTCTTTGCCTCACCTCTGTTGTCCCCCCAAATTTTAGCTGGACGATCATGACACGCAGAAGGGAGGAAGATACACCAAGCCAATTGATGGCTCCTTTTGGAAAAATTGTACCACCGATGACATCATCAGCAAATATACCCCAACACTACCACAAGTCGCTGCACCAACAGATAGTTCACAATGCATTTAGGTGAGTTCACAATGTGTCCAGGCAAGTTCTGCAAGCAGTACAGGGATGGCTATTGCAGAAGCTGTAGATTGGTATTATCTTTGATTTCACCTGCACTGGGATGGAGATAGGAACTCTGGCAATAATGTCTAAAGAAAAAAATTATGTAATATTCCAGAAGGCACTAAAACCAAAAAAAAAAAAATATGTAACATTCCAGAAGGCACATCAAAAACCAAAATGGCCCAAAAAGCAGTCATTGAGGATGAAGTCTCTCACTTTCCTCTGTAAGGTTCCTGACCTCCATAAAATGAGAATAGGCATTTATTGGGTCAAATGAGTTCTTCAAAACCCTGCAGAGTGTAGCCAATGGGTTATTGGGTTTTTTCATTACTCCAATTCACATCAAGAATCTATACTCCACAGACAGTAGGCCTCAAATTGGAGAAGCAGAGCAGTATTAAAGTCAGGGTTATTTGATCACTCATGGTTCACAGAATGGGTGTCCAGGCCACCCTGACTTTAGGCAAATGAGAGGAAAGGGAGATTATTTTGGACACTGTCTTGGGCTGTGCCCCTCAAGGAAACGTCAAGCCAGAGGTTATGATGAGTGTCTATATGGAAGAAGATGAGGGCCATTTGGGAGTGTTTTGGTTTTCATTGTGGTCATTTATGTGGCAGTCGGAAAAGATGACTGGGTCCACCAGGGCTTGAACTCTGGTGTGATTCCTCTTAGAGACTGAGTTCTGGAACTGACCTCAGAGAAGTATTGCGATGATTTGTGTTGGGATTTTAGGCGGCCACCCATGAAAGTTGCCCTTTGAAACTGAGATCTAGGCCCGGGGTGGCTTTCCACAGAGCACTGGGAATCTCAGACAGAATATCATATGATGTTATTTTGAAATACTTGCCAGACATAGTTGAGAGTCAAAACACACATGGACCTCACATTGTAGACCTCAATTGGCCTGGCTTCATGTGACTATTTGGCCACTCTTTGGAAAGCCTTGCCTGTGAGAGTTCTCCAGAACTTTCATTGAAATGAGCTTCCTCAACATTGAATGATTCCTGAAAGAATTGAAACCCACAATGCCTCCAACTTCATCCTTGTAAAATGGCTAGATAAATACCATGAAATTTTTGAAATTCGCATGATGAGGTGGCACTGGAGAACCTTTGATGTCCTGTTGCTGATCATTAGTGTACCAGACAGTGCCTTGATTGATTGGGTATAATGAAAGTGGTGTAGAACAGAGATGCCGGTTAGATGGAGACTGCGGAGTAGTTGGCCCAGAGTTGTGGTGTGCAGGTGTGTGATAAAATATTTATGGTGGTGCCATGTGGATCTGCCATTGACTTCCAAATGGCTTTTAGCTAACATGGTGCACCCAGCAGACCCTTATATGTAAAGGCATCTTGTTATATGGAGAGGTTTCAGGGAAATGTTCAGAATCAGGTTGCTATGGTCAAGGGGGCAAGCTATGTGGGATAGAAGCCGGGTTAGTGCATTCTCCTGGAGACTCTGACCCAGCACATGTCACAGAACTCCCTCCAACACTGTGTCCCAGTTGAACTCCTTGTATTTCTTGAAGCAAATACCAAACTCCCAGTTCAGCACCAAGAAACACCATGAAAATTGGAGGATGACTAAATAGCTTCACAGTCCACATGGTTAGACACTTTGGCCCAGTGGCCTCTGTTTACCTACAAAGAGAGAAATCAGCACTGCTGCTTCAGGTTAATTGGAAAATAAGAAACCATGTTGTCCAGGTCACATAGATTCAGACCCAGGTTTGATGGTTTCACTACAAATGAAGACAAAGCTCCTGACAACAATATATATTTCAAGTGCCACACCTCAGAGGCAGATTCTCCAGAAGTCTTTTTTTCCAGCAGAGCTCCATGGTTGTGGAGTGTTTACCCAATCCCTTACTTCTGGAAACTCCTCTACCTGCTCCCAGGTTGAGAACTCCTGAGAATTTTTCATTCCAGATATGTATTCACAGATTTTCTAACTCTTCTTCTCTAATTGTGTCTCACTTGGGGCAAAGGTAATGTCAAGGCATTGTTCTAGGTGAGAGTGGGAAGATTATTGTGTAGCACATATTTGCATACACATTGGATACATTATCCTATTTTCCATTTGCAATACTGAATTTCTGACACTAACCCATACCCTACTAGACTCTGACTACTATCCTAAAATGATGGAGAAAAAAGAAACCTAACAGAATAGAAATACAGGCCTTTTGTAGGAGGCATGGTGTATACTTGGATTTTCCTTCTCCTTTATCAAGGATATGTGTTATAAATCTAGTCAACTTTTCATTGTAATATTTCTCCATGAGTTTTCAAAGTTAACACATATGTAAATTCCTGTCTCCTTTGCTCTGTAGCCTCTTTAGAAAATGTATATTTTTATGCATATATAGACTCCTACCTGGTAACACACGTAAATTCTTGTGATCTCACTAACTTTGGAATATACAAATTATGAGAATAGATCACTTCCCCTAAATACTGATGGAACTGAAAATTCAAACTATGGGTGAGCTTCCTAGTGAACAACATCATACATAAATCCATGTTCAGTAAAATGAATATTTTTAGATATGTGGATGATATATATTTCATGATAAATTTCGATTGGCATATATATTGCTACATTTTATTGTTGTGTGTGTGTGTATATATATATATATATATATATATATATATATATATATATATATATATATATATAAAAGATTTTCCAGATTTTCCAAAATATGAAATATATGTGTCTTATTATACACTCCCTAAATTCATTCAAGTTCATGTATGCGATTTAAAATCAACATTTTACATGATTATCATCAGTCTGGCTGGGCACAATTCAGGAGCCAATTGTCAAAAGAAACAAACTTTATTTATAGAACCACACAAGCCAAACAAAACAGCTTCTCAGGAAAAACCCTCAGAGCCCAACTGCCACCACAGTCTTCCCACAAGCCTCTCCCTCAACCACAAGCCTCCTCCTTTTGAGGCCGATTGGCTGGGTCACATGGGCGGAGCCAAAAAAGTCCACCAATGAGCAGCTCCGTTGTCTGAAAGGGCAGGGAAACATCCCATTGAGCATCACCACAGAGGAGCCAATCAGCTAGATGTTGCTGGGGCCTCTGTCAGCCAATCATCCAGTGGCAGTCTGAAAGGGCGGGGAAACAGCTCAATGAGCATCTGCAATGAGCAACACCGCAGAGGAGCCAATCAGCTAGATGTTGCTGGGGCCGCTGTGGAGCCAATCATCAGCCGGCAGCTGGAAGTTTGCTGGCAGCTGGAGGTTTCCTGGGGCCCCTTTGGCTGTGGCTCTCAACATCTCCCCCTCTCTGTTTAAACAACGAGCATGTGGCTTAGGGACCATGCCTGCCTTAGGTTGTGCAGTAGTACATATGGTATTTACTGGAGACCCTTGGCTGTGGCTATAAACAGGATTTGTATGTACCATTCACTGAAGTTAGTTTTCAGTACTAGGAAACAAATATGTATTTCAGGTGGATAAATATTTCTGAGAAAAATCTTGTGAAAAGTTGATTATAAATCCACATACTTGAACATATATGAATTTAGGGAGTGTAAATAAGATACATATGTTTCATATTTTGAAAAATCTGGAGAGAGAGAGAGAGAGAGTGTGTGTGTGTGTGTGTGTGTATACACACACAGACACATACAGATATTAAAATGTAGCAACATATATGCAAATCTAAATTCACCATGAAATATACATCAATCACAGATCCAAAAATATTCAATTTTCTTAACAGGGATTTATGTATAATGTTTTTCTACTAGGAAGCTCACCCATTATTTGAATTATCAGTTCCAACAGCGTTTAGGAGGAGTGATGTCTTCTCACAAATTGTATCTCCCAAGTCAGTCACCTCACAAGAATGTAGGTGTGACACCAGGTAGGATTTGATATGTGCATATAAAAATACATGTGCTGAATAGGCTACAGACAAAGGGAGACAGGAATTCACATATTTGTTAACTTTAAAAACACATGGAGATCTATTTCAATTAAAAATAGACTGGATTTATAACACCTGACATTTATCATGCAAAAGGCAAGATCAATTATACACGATGCCTCCTCTGAACTGCTTGTATTTCAATTCTGTTTGTGTTACTTTCTGCATCATATTAGAATTAGTAGTCAGAGTCTTGTAGGGTATGGGTTCGTGTCAGGGATTCAGTATTTCGAATGGAAAATTGGAAAATGAATCCAATGTGTATGCAAATACGTGCTACACAAAAAAAAATTCCCACTCTCATTCAGAACAATGGCTTGAAATAACCACGCCCCATGTAAGAAACAATTAGAGGAGAAGAGTTAGAAAATCTGTGAATACATACGTAGAATGGAAAATTCTCAGTAGTTCACAACCTTTGAGGTGGAAGAGACGTTTCCAAACCTTAAGGACAGGGTAAAACTCCACAAACATGGATCTCTGCTGGCCTAAACACTTCTGGAGATACTGACAATGAGGTTGGGTACTTGAAATATATGTTGTTTTCAGAAGCTTTAGCTTCCTTTGTAGTGAGACCATCAAACTTGGGTCTGCATTTTTGTGACCTGGAGGACATGAATTCTTATTGTCCAATGAACATGAGGCAGCAGTGCTGAATTCACTCTTTGTAACAAAACTGTGGCCAATGGGGGATAAGTGTCTCCCCATCTGGACTTTGAAATCATTTGGTCATCCTCCACTTTTCGTGGTGTTTCTTGCTGCTGCAGTGGGTGTTTTGTATTTGGTTCATGACATACAAGGAGTTAAACTGGGACACAATGCTGGAGGGAGTCCTGTAACGTATGGTGTGTCAGGGTCTGCAGGAGAATGCACCAACCAGGCTTCTATCCCCCATTGCTTGCCCCCTTTACCATAGGAACTTGATTCTGAACATTGCCCTGAAAACTCTCCATGTAACATAATGCCTTTACATACAAAGTTCTGCTAGCTGCACCATGTCAGTCACAAGCCATTTGGAAGTCAATGTAAGATCCACATGACCCCACCACAGATGTATTGTCACACACCTGCACACAACTGCTCTAGGCCTGCCATAAATACTGCTCTGCTTCTCCAATTTGAGGCCTACTTACTGTCAGGTATAGATTCTTCATGTGATTTGGCATCATGAGACAACCCAAGCAGTTCTGCAGGACTTTGAAGAACTCATTTGATCCAAAGGATCCCTATTCTCACTTGATGGAGGTCAGGAACCAAACAGAAGAAGGCAAGAGACTTCATCCACAATGACAGATTTTTTGCCATTTTGGTTTTGGATGCACACATGGGATCTTCTTTAGATCTATCAGGAGCTGAGAATCTTAGCCACAGCCTCAAACAGGGCCTAGTGTCTGACTAAGACACATCCCTTTCCAGAGCAATTAAGCAAAGAGCCACACGTGATGCCCATTCATTTCCATTTGAAAACTGTTTCTTCACGCTTCACAAAGGGGTGGCCTGAGGCAAAGACCTTCCTGACATTCAAGGCAACAGAAACATAGATAAGCAAATGGAGCCAAGCAGGGTTTCTCCACTGAGACTTTACTGGTCACACTGATATCTGAGTTTTCTGAGATGTTCCCATTCCCTTCAGCTATCAAGGACATGGCCATGTCACAGAGTTTGGAGGTGGTACATATCTTGGACAATAAACCATGATACTATTCTGGAGAGTGGCCAGAATTCAGGAAGAAAACAGCAACTTAGGAAGTTTGTAGGTGTTTCCCATCTATAAGGCAAGCAACAGTCCATTAATCAATTGTGCAGGATGAATGCTGTGAAGCTTTCTACTAGACAGGACACCTCCATTGATGCATTCTCGTTTCTAATGTCTAAAACCACGGACACAGTGGCTACACAGACATAGAAACACTCGCCTTGTCTATAGACTTACTAGAAACAGTCGACTCCAAACCAAACCAACCACCTTTCCTACCTATTCTCAGAACATGAAACAAAACTGCAAACTCACACCCACAACCAAAAAGGCACCTCCTTCCCAAAAATAGGTCTTTAACTATCTGGAGTGTCCTCTGACTGGTGGGCCATACTATGTTCCACTCGAAATGGCCTGTCTGGTCTCAGATCTTGTCTCCTTGGCCAACTCTGTTATTCTGCGAGGAGCCTGCTGTTAGCCACAACCTGCTGTCTCAAGAAAGGCCCCTCTTCAGAGCTCTACTGGCATTTGGCCATCCTCACATCAGTAGGTACCAAGAAGGTCTGACTCTGTACTTGGTAAATCCAAACAAGTGAGCCCACTGGGACTGGGACTGGGACTGGCTCCTGGTGCCTGGCTTCTTGCATCCCAATTTCAGAGAGTTCCATCACCAAGGAAATGAGGTATGTCACTTTCTTTGCAACTGAATGAGGTCACTGCCTTGGCAACAACTTTGTCCTAACACTTGCTTCCAATGGTTCCATGAGTTGGAGGGTGCCCATACTTCCTGTGACAATTTGACTAGTTAGAATGGTATATCAAAATAGACACCATGGAACAGCTCTACACGCAGGCCTGGTTAGGTTCATCTTCTCTACATTAAGAAGAGAGAGTCTGATGCATACACATCCCTTCATCCTGTCCAGGTTGTTTGCCATGGAAGATGGCTTTTGCTCATGCAGGTCCTTCATAGCTGCCTACATCTTCTCCAGGGATCATTTCTGCATCGAACTTTGAGGTTCTCAGCAGTTGGAAGATTACCTACATCCCTAATTGAAAGAATAGCCCTGTCCCTGCTCTTTTGTAATGTTAGATTGAGGCAACAGTGTATGGTTAGGGTTAATAACACGTTCGACTTGGGTTAGGAATCATTCTGCGGGATGAATAAGGTTATTGGGAACCTGCAATATATAGAAATATAGTGGTTAAATATAAGTATGAGAACAGAAATCTAGGTAAGATTTGAAGCTCAGAAGTGCATTTGGCAATAGATTGGGACACGTAGCTTTGAATTATGTTCTGCATACATGTTTCAGAAAAATCGATATACAATGGCATAGGACCTTGTACCTCAGATGATTGAATGTAGTAGAGTACATCCACTCAAAAAGGGATAGTCGATAGGATCAGGAAGATAGTCAATATGTTTCGGAAGAAGATAGAGTATAGGATTTGGACCAAAGTTCATTAGCATTAGGGTTTCGGTTAGAGAGTGAATGTCAATGTCAGCACATGTGAAGGGTCAGTCACAATGTTGAACTGGAAAAAATATGTAGGAAAGTAGATATCAATAGAGACATTAGGAAATCAGGCAAAGTATAAAGTGAGTGAAAAAACTAGACATTTCCAACAGTTTTGAGGTTGAATATATAATCTTAGGAAGAAACAAAAATGTGGTCACCAATAGGATTGACATTTGAGAGCATTAGGCAACCTGGATATGGATGTTTTTAGTAATCCATGTTCAGTTTCCATTTAGGCTTTGGTACAATCATACGTGTGACTTTTGCATTTTGTGTCCAGAATATTACTATGATAACATGCATATGTAGATCAGGTGACATGAGTATTTCTTCCACCATTTCTGGGAGCAATATTTAGAAGACTAATAAATTAGTATTGGGGGTACTAAGAGGTGTACCCTGTGTCTATGAATATAGAGATAATGCATGAATAGACAATATAGTGAATAAATAATATAACTGGTTCCACTTTAAATAATGGAATAAACTGATATAAGAGAATATATAAAAAATACTATATTGTCATAAAATCATTCATTCCAACCAGTTATACATCTAATGGTGATATTATAGTTATGGTTTATCATGAAGTGAGTGTCAGTTTTGCTTCAAAAGTGATAAAAGAAATCAAAAATAATATATTTCGAAAGAAGTCTCATTATAAGACCAGTCAAGAAACCTGGAAGAATCCATGTGTTCTGAAGCAGGAAGTGATTGAAAGTGAAACAAATGCCTATAAGTTTGCTAACTTGTGGATGAAATATATATCCTATGATGTGCATAAATTGAAGAAATAGTAATGTACCAGTGTTGAATTAAAATGAATTTCAAAATACACATCATGTCACATAGGAATGTACTTGCATTGATGTTAAACTGGGTCAGTTACTGTAGAAGTATTAGTATTTGTATGCAACATTAACTGAAGTTAGTTTTCAGTACTGGAAACAATATGTATTTCAGGTGGATGAATATTTCTGAGAATGATCTTGTGAAAAGTTGATTATAAATCCATATACATGAACATGAATGAATTTAGGGAGTGTATATAAGACACATATATTTCATATTTTGAAAAATCTGGAGAGTGTATATATATATATATATATATATATATATATATATATATATATATATATATACAAAAAAACACACACAGACAATAAATTAGCAATCAAATTTATCATGAAATATATATCCTCCACAGATGCAAAATTATTTCTTTTAGAACATGTATTTATGTATAATGTTGTTCTTCTAGGAAACACACCCCTAGGTTAAATTTTCAGTTCCAACAGAGTTTAACAGGAGTGATCACTTCTCACAAATTGTATTTGCCAAATTAGCCACCTCACAAAATGTAGGTGTGATACCAGGTAGTGTTCTATATGTGCATTTAAAAATACATGTGCTGAATAGGCTACAGAGAAAGGGAGATAGGTATTCACATATTTGTTAACATTAAAAACACATGGAGAACTATTTCAATTAAAAATTGACTAGATTTATAACACCTATAATTAATCATGCAAAAAACAAGTCCAACTATACACTATGATTCCTCTGAACTGCTTGTATTCCTATTCTGTTTGTGTTATTTTTCTCCATCATATTAGGAGTAGTAGTCAGAGTCTATTAGGGTATGCGTTAGTGTCAAGGATTCAGTATTTCAAATGGAAATATGGAAAATGACTCTAATTGGTATGCAAATATGTGCTACACAAAAATGTTCACACTCTCATCCAGAAGATTGCCTTGACATTACCTTAGTTCCAAGTAAGATACAAATAGACGAGAAAAGTTAGAAAATCTGTAAATACATATCAGGAATAAAAAATGCTCAGGAGTTCACAAACTTGTAGGTGGTAGAGGAGTTTCCAAAAGTAAGGGACAGGGTAAACACTCCACAAACATTGAGCTCTGCTTGTGTAAAGACTTCTTGAGAAACTCTCTGAGGTTGGGCTCTTAAAATACATGTTGTTGTCAGGAGCTTTAGCTTCCTTTGTTGTGTGACCATCAAATCTGGGTGTGCAAATATGTGACCTGAAGGACATTGTTTCTAATTTTCCAATGAAAATGAGGCAGCAGTGCTGAATAATCTTTTTGTAGTTAAACTATGGCCACTGGGGTGTAAGTGTCTCCCCGGGTTGACTGTGAAGCCATTTGGTCATGCTCCAATTTTCGTGGTGTTACTCCTTGGTGCACTGTGAGTTTGGTATTTGCTTCATGAAATACAAGGAGTTCAACTGGGACACAGTGCTGGAGGGAGTTCTGTCACGTGTGGAGGGACACAGTCTGCATGAGAATGCACCAACCAGGATTCTGTCCCACATAGGTTGCCCCTTTGTCCATAGCAACCTGATTCTGAACATTGCCCAGAAACCTATCCATATAACAAGATGCCTTTACATATAAGGGTCTGCTGGCTGTACCCTGTCAGTCACAAGGCAATTGGAAGCCAATGGCAGATCCACATGCCCCAACACACATGTTTTATCACACACCTTCACACCACTGCTCTAGGCCCACTAATGAACAGGCTCCAACATACTGGCATCACTGTTCTACACAATTTTCATGAAACCCAGTCAGTCAAGGCACTGTGAGATACACTCATGATCAGCAACAGGACATCCAAAAGTTTTCCAGTGCCACCTGGTCATGGGAATTTCAAAAGTTTCATGGTATTTATCAAGCCATTTTTTGAGGATAAAGTTGGAGGCTCTGTGGGTTTCAATTCATTCAGGAACCATTAAATGTTGAAGAATCTCATTTCAATGAAAGATCTTGAGAACACTCACAGGCAAGTCTTCCCAAAGAGTGGCCAAAAGGTCACATGAAGTCAGGCCCATTGAGGTCTACAATGTGAGGTCCATGTGTGTTTTGACTCTCAACTGTGGCTTTATAGAATTTCAGAATAAAATCATGTGATATCCAGGCTGAGATTCCCAGTGCTCTGGGCAAAGCCACCCTGCACCTAGATCTCCCTGCACCACAATTAATACCTGAGATCTAGGTTGCATGGCTTAGTAAAATCCAAACACAATTCATGACAATACTTCTCTGATGTCACTTCCAGAATTCAGTCTCTAAGGAGAATCATACCAGAGTTCAAGCCCAGGTGGACCCAGTCATCTGTTCCAAGCGCCAAACAAATTACCACAATTCAAAACAAAATGCTCCCACATGCCCCTTATCTTCTTCAATTTGAGGCCAAATGACTGTGGGGTTTAGATTCTTTATGTAAATTGGATTCATGTGAAAACCCAAGCACCTATGGGCTAAACTCTGCAGGGCTTTAAAGAACTCATTTGACCCAAAGGATCCCTATTTTCACTTGATGGATGTCAGGGCCATCAGAGAGGAAGGTGAGAGTCTTCATCCACAATAACTGCTCTTTTGGCCATTTTGGTTTTGGATGCACCCATGGGATCTTTCTTTAGATCCATCAGGTGCTGAGAATCTAAGCCACAGCCTCACACAGGGCCAAGAGGCTGATTCAGACACATCTCTTTCAAAAGCAATTAAGCAAAGAGCAAAACACACACAGACATTATAAAGTGGCAATATATATGCCAATTGAAATTCATGATGAAATATATATCGTCCACAGATCCAAAAATATTAATTTTACTGAACATGGATTTATGAATAATGTTGTTCAACTAGAAAGGTTACCCTTAGGCTGAATTTTATGATCCAATAGCGTTTAGGAGGAGTGATCTCTTGTCATAATTTGTATCTGCCATGTCAGCAACCTCACAAGAATGTATATGTGATACCAGGTAGGATTCAATATGTTTATATAAAAATACATGTGATGAATAGGCTACAGAGAAAAGGATACAGGAATTCACATATTTATTAACTTTAAAAACACAAGGAGAACTATTTCAATTAAAAATTAACTAGATTTATAACACCTACCCTACATAATGCAAAAGGCAAGTCCAACTATACACCATGCCTCTTCTGAACTGCTTGTATTTCTATTGTGTTTGTATGCACTGTGGGTTTCAAGAACCATTAAATGTTGAGGAAGCTCATTTCAATGAAACTCTGGAGAACTCTCATAGGCAAGGCTTCCCAAAGAGTGGCCAAAAGGTTAGATATAGCCATGCCCATTGAGGTCTACAATGTGAGGTCCATGTGTGTTTTGACTCTCAACTATGGCTACCAAGTCTTTAAGAATAAAATCATGGGATATCTTTGCTGAAATTCCCAGTGCTCTGTGGAAAGCCACCCTCGGCCTTGATCTTAGTTTCCAAGGGCGACTCTCATGCTTGACCTCTTAAAATATCACCACAATTCATGGCAATACTTCTTTGAGTTCAGTTCCAGAAGTCAGTGTCTAAGGGGAATCACACAAGAATTCAAGCCCAGGTGGACCCAGTCATCTCTTCCAACCGTCACACAAATGACCACAATTAATACCAAAACACTCTCACATGGCCCTCCTCTTCTTCTATAAAGGCACTCATCATAACATCTGGCTGGAGGTTTCCATGAGGGGCACAGCCCAAGACAGTGTCCCAAATAAGCTCCCTTGCCACTCATTTGCCTAAATTCAGGGTGGCTTGGACATCCTTCTTGTGCACCAGGAGTGATCTGAAAGGGTAAAATAAATTGAAATTAAAGTGTAAAAGTTGAAGTGTAAAAGACCGGGTTTTGTAAAGTTTCTAAGCTGCAAGGCCTGAGTTAAAATGTAAAGGACCAGGTATTGTTAAGTTCCTATGCTACATGCAAAACCTGAAATTCCTGTAGCTTGTAGTACAATTCCGGACTGCCCAGTAAATATTCCCCCTGACCGCCTGGTTGTTTAATAACCTAGGACCCTGTGTGGCCTGGCACATAGGCATCGCAAGGCCTAAACCAATCTGTTTGAATGTGTACCTCGCTTTATAACTCACCTATCACTCCCGCCTGACCTGTTCCTGCCAATGAATGAACTAATCATGTTTAGGAATTGTTGTTTGATTTTTCTGCGGTGTATGTTGATTTCTTAAAGGAGACTGTGATATATGTAAAGTCCCGCCCTCCCCAAAAAGTGTACTTAAGCACCGCTCAACCCCTGCTCGGGGCTCTGGGCTGCTCTCCCTTCTTGAGTGAGCACGTAGCCCCAGCATGCTGGATTGGATCCTCAATGAACGCCTTTTTCTGTTGCATGAGCCGCGTTCTCTTGGTGGTCTCTTCCTCCGACGTTCACCGGACCCTTACATTTGGTGCGTTGGCCGGGAATCACGCAGCATAGGACAAGGACACGCCAACAGACCCCTCTGGAGGTAAGTAAGGCGCTTCTTTTCATTTTTCCTTGTGATCACTCAGAGCTTTTTGTTCAAGTTCCATTTTTCCGTTTTTGGTTTGGGTTGGCAGAGTGGCTTCCAGCGGAGAACGTAAGTTCCCCCTGTCAGTGGTGGACAAACGTGTCCTAAAGCCACAGGCCATGTCCTTGCAAGGGATGCCTTGGAGGACTCGGGGAGTGACGGATGTGCTCTCATTAGGTGAGGAGGGACGAATGAGCCCACATTAGGTGACTCTGCTGGCAACCCATCATATCTTGCTGACTACTTTTTTCTCTCAGGTTGAATTCACTGTCTGTCTTTGTGGTCTAACCCATCAGGTTTTGCCAGTTACTAGGTTCTAATCTTTACTTCTGAACTCGTGTTAAATGTTAACTGTGTGTACATGTTTGTGTCACGTTTGTATTGTCCTTGTCTCTGTTTGAGAAACTCTCATTATGGGACAAAGCCATTCCATGCCTCTTTCCTTGAAGCCGTTCCTGGTCCCTGCCTCCAATCCGACCCCTTCACCCAGGATCCTATCACTCAAACCTTCTACTCCTCCCCCTCTTCCCTCCATTCTCTCTGAGTCACAAGATTGTAGATCTTGGGGTTGTGAACAAACGGGAGCTGCATGATGGTCTTTGTGTGTCATTTTATCTGTGTTTCTGTTAAATGTGATGGCATTGTTTGGTCCGATGCAGAGTCCCGAGTTCCAACCTGCATTACATATGTGGAAGTTACTTTAGCTAAATTTTAAACTAATGCTTCTCCTGTGAGGGACCAAAAGTCAATAGAACCGCCAGTTTTTCTGTTCTCACCTTTTCACCTCTCTTAGCTGTGCTTTAAAGAACTTTGATAAACTTTACTCCCCTTTGTTAAGCAAGATTACGGAAGCAGTGATTTCTTTTCTTCCCGTAGTTGGATTGAGCATGCCCACTGCAGAGGGAAATGTCTGGGGTCTAAGAACTTTGATATCTCGCTTAAACTTTTCTCAAAACCCTGTCCTCATTATTAAATTGGCATTAATTGGCTTTGGGATGGGAACCAAGCCTTCAGTCATAAATTTTGACACCCCAGAGGGGACTTTAAATAAACCCCACTCTGCCCTCTTGGGGAAGCCTAGCACTCAAAACAACTGAAGCAGAGAATGAAATTTTTGGCAGCTGACTACTGCAAAGTTGGGAGGCATAGAATATGCCTGGTGCCTGGGGTCAAAGCAAACCAGAGGAACTAATCCTGTAAGTAAATGGTGAGGCTAAGGGACTCCCAGCAGCTGCCAGATCCATTTTGCTGTGGGGAACTCCCTTATTCCTTACGTGCACTTTAAGGATTTCTCCACCTCTGTTTACTTAACAAAAGGGACAATGAATGCATTAATATGTTGATATTATAGATTGTTTCTTGGGGATGATCTAGGGTGAATGTGTATCTAGAAATGATTTTTTTATTTTAACCATCTGGTATCTAAATGGGTTTCTAAAGCATTGCACTATCTTACAGTTAAAAGTTGGGTTTAAACAATTGTTTAGTTTGATTTCAGGTAGTTCATGCTAGGAAACTTAAATACTTAGGGTAAAAAAAAAAATAAAGAGTTTTAATTTTGAACTAGACAGCCTGAAACAATTTCACTAGATATATCAGTGCATTAACTTGGGAAGAGATAATAAATTATGATATGGTATCTATTCCCATCAGTGTGTAAGATTTTAAAAAATGGTACTAAATTAAAACGTTGGTCTGGCTTATTGAAATGACATTAATTAGCAACAGTCTTGGAAATTTTTAAAGCTTAATTTCGGATACACATGGTAGCATGTGGTTCTTTTTAAAAACTTTTCAGCCAATTTAATTTAACTTAATACTATTAGAAACTTCATAACAAAGAAAGGGGCTTAATGATCCTATAGAAACTTCTTCTGATGGTGGCATTAATATTATCAAAAAATGATCCTATTTTCAGTTTTGTGTGAGCAAGTTTTTCTAGTGTAGAAAAATCTAAAGAAATAAAATTTTGAGAATTACATCTTAAACTTGCATCAAAATTTTCAACATCCAAACCTGGAAATTATGACTTATAGATAAATGCCTTAGGCGTGAGGTTTCTTCTCAGAATTCCAGTCTTTCCAGTTTTCCAGACCTCAGCCAGGACTTACTTTGATATGCAAATAAAAGAAGCCTGCAGCACTCAGCAGGAGACAGATAAAAAGAGTAAATGTGTCTTTTTACCTGAACTCAAACTAGACCTAACCAAAAAAGTATATATTATGGTATTTACTAATTACTGGCCAGTCATCATTTTTAGGACTCTTGCTTTTCTTAGATTCTGTAATTTTTTTTTTTTTTTTGAGCTCATGATCTTGATTCTGCTGATGGGTTAATGTTTTCTGATCAGTTCTATTTTTGATCGACTCTGGAGTTTTCAGCATTGCAATGGAGATTTCACCTGAAAAAAGCTACAAGGCCTTTACTATTGTGTTACATTTGTGTTACGTGTTGTATGTTGGGATGTCTGTATGTGTGTATGTCCATATATCATGCAGGGATATGACAATTGACAGATGAGGAGCGCTCATGAAAAATTTAAAAATGTATCCAAATGTCTTTGATTCACGTGATTCATATGTTTTAATTCAAATTGGGTAAACAGATAAAAATAAAGATGTCTTTAAAATTAGGCCAATAAGTTTTCTAGATTTTCAAAAAGGCCCTAATAAAATGTAGATGTCTATAAAATAATCTGCTTAAATTCAGAAATTGAAAAGCATTGTATTGAAATGTGAACAGAAAGAGGTTAGTAGATGGAAAAGAGAAACTAAAAGGTTCTAGATATAGATATAATAGAGGAAAAACGTGTTTCTGGATAAGAGAGTCTATATGATTAAGTAATTAAAAGGGTTTAAGTAAATAATAAAAAAAAAGGTGTGTGTAACTTGGTTATATGTGTAAGTTTTGAGCAAGTAATCTTAAAAAATTAAACAGCTGGTAAAACAAGTACTGTTTTTATAAAATTGTGCCATGTTATTCCTTTAAAATATAAACTTGTTTAATACAAAAACATCAATGTAATTGTGGTGTTAATGTGTTCATATCTTCCAGGTATACAAGTCTGTAAGGTAGAAACTTGCAAAGACCATTGTATGAAGCTGGTGTTCTAAGGTTGTATGGTAATTCTAGGCTTAAAAGAAAAACATGTTGGAGTGTTGGAAATTTATGTATATCATTTGTGTTCTATAATTGGACTTGTTATCAATAAGATATGTACAGTTCCATGTTACTTTTTACACTGAGATACAATCTAAAAGTATTTTTAACTTAATGAGAGCCAAATCTGTGAAGGTTTTATTGTAAACTCAAAGGTAATGCCCATTCATTTCCATTTGAAAACTGTTTTCTTCAGGCTTCACAAAGGTGTGGCCTGAGACAAAGACTTTCCTGATATTCAGGGCAACATAACAATAGATAATAAAAAGGCCCAAAGCAGGGTTTCTCCACTGAGACTTTACTGGCTACACTGATATCTGAGTTTTCTGAGATGCTTGCCATTCCCTTCAGCTACCAGTACATGGCCATGTCACAGAGCTTGGAAGTGGTACATATATTTGACACAAAATCATGAGCCTATTCTGGAGAGTGGCCAGAATTCAGAAAGAAAACAGGAACGTAGGAAGATAGTTGGTGTTGCCCATTGATAAGGCAAGCCACACTCCATTCATAAATTGTGCCGGATGAATGCTGGGAATTTTTCTCCTTGAGAGGATACACCCATTGAGGCATTATCTTTTCTAATGTCTACAACCACGAAAACAGTGGAATACACAGACCTAAAAACACTCGCCTTGTCAAAGGACAAACTAGAAACAGTCCACTCCAAACCAAACACACCCCCTTTCCTAACTATTCTCAGAACAAAAGAAAAAACCACAAACCCACACCCACAACCACAAAGGCACCTCCTTCCCCCAAGTGGGTCTGGAACTATCCAGAGTGTCCTCTGACTGGAGGGCCATACTATGTTCCCCAGAAATGGTCTGTCCTGTCTCAGATCTGGACTCCTTGGTCAACTCTGTGAAGTTGTCAGGAGCCAGCAGTGAGCCTCTACCTGTTTTCTCCGGAAGGGGCCCTCTTCAGAATTTTTCTGGAATTTGGCCATTCTCACATAAGTAGGTACCACAAAAGACTGACTCTGTCCTTGGAAAATCCAAACAAGTGAGAACACTGGAACTGGTGCTGGGACTGGGCCTGGGTGCCTAGATTCCTGGAACCCAAATTTGGAGAGTTCCATCTACAAGGATGTGAGGTGAGGTGACTTCCTTTAGTAACTGAATGAGGTCACTGCCTTGGCAACCAATTTGTCCTAACATTTGCTTCCTAAGGTCTCATAACATGGAGGATGTCCCTACTTCCTGTGACACTTTCACAAGTTAGAATGGTAAAGAAACAATAGTCACCTGGGAACAGCTCTCCACACAGGCCTCTCCTCTACATTAAGAAGAGAGAATCTGATTCAGACACAACCCTTCATCCTGACCAGGCTGTTTGCCATGGAAGATGCCTTTTGCTCTCTCAGATCATTCATAGCTGCCTACATCTTCTCCAGGGTTCATTTCTGCATGGAACTTTGAAGTTTTCAGCAGGTGGAAGATCCCCTGCATTCCTGTATTGTAAGACCAAATCTGTTCCTGCTTTTCTGAATACTTAGATTGAGGGAACAGTGTATGGTTAGGGTTAACAATATGTTCAATTAAAACCAAAATACTCCCACATGGCCCTCATATTCTTCCATCTAGACATTCATCATAACCTCTGGCTGGAGGTTTCCATAAGGGGCGCAGCCCAAGACAGTGTCCAAAATAAGTTCCCTTGCCCCTCATTTTCCTAAAGTCAGGGTTTCCTGGACACCCTTCCTGTAAACCAGGATTGATCAAATAGGCCTGCCAGTAATACTGCTCTGTTTCTTCATTTTGAAGCCTAATGACTGTGAGGTATAGCTTCTTTATGTGATTTGGAGTCATGTGAGAACCCAAGCACTGCTGCAGGGCTTTGAAGAACTCATTTGTCTCAAAGGATCCCTATTCTTACTTGATGGAGGTCAGGAACCTAACAGAGGAAGCAAGAGACTTCATCCACAATGACTGATCTTTTTGCCATTTTGGTTTTGGGTGCACACATGGGATCTTTCTTTAGATCCATCAGGTGCTGAAAATCAAAGCCACAGCCTCTCTCAGAGCCGAAAGGATGATTCAGACACATCCCTTTCCAAAGCAATTAAGCAAAGAGCCACAGGTGATGCTCATTCATTTCCAATTGAAAGCACTTTTCTTCAGGCTTCACAAACTGGTGGCCTGAGGAAAATACCTTCCTGACATTCAGGTCAACAGAACAGTAGGTAAGCAAAAGGCACAAAGCAGGGTTTCTCTACTGAGACTTTACTGGTCACACTGATATCCGAGTTTTCAGAGATGCTCCCAATTCCCTTCATCTATCCAGTACATGGCCATGTCACAGAACTCAACGGAGGTCCATATCTTGGACAAAAAAACATGAGCCTATTCTGGAGAGTGGCCAGAATTCAGGAAGAAAACAGGAACTAAGGAAAGAAGTAGGTGTTGTCTACAACCACGAAAACAGTGGGATACACAGACCTAAAAACACTCGCCTTGTCAAATGACTTACTAAAAACAGTCTACTCCAAACCAAACATACTGCCTTTCCTACCTATTCTCAGAACATGATAAAAAAACACAAATTCACACCCACACCCACAAAGGCACCTCCTTCCCCCAAGTAGGTCTGTGACTATCCAGAGTGTCCTCAGACTGATGGGCCTTACTCTGCTCCCTCAAAATGGACTGTCCTGTCTCAGATCAGGTCTCCTTTACCAACTCTGTAAAGTTTTCAGCATCAATCAGTGAGTCACTACCAGCTTTCTCAGGAAAGGCCCCTCTTCAGAGCTTTCCTGGCATTTAGCCATCCACACATCAGTATGTACCAAAAAGACTGACTCTGTCCTTGGTAAATCCAAACAAGTGAACCCACTGGGACTGGGACTGGGACTGGCTCTGAGTGACTGGCTTCCTGGATCCCAAGTTCAGAGAGTTCCATCACCAAGGAAATGAGGTAGGTCACTTCCTTCAGGAACTGAATGAGGTCACTACCTTGGTAACCACTTTATCCTAACATTTGCTTCCAAGGGTCCCACGAGAGAGAGGCTTCCCCTACTTCCTGTGTCACATTCACAAGATAGAATGGTATATCAACCATAGGCACATGTTAACAGCTCTCCACACAGACCTGGTTTGGTCCATCTTCTCTACTTTAAGAAAAGAGAGGCTTATTCAGACACATCGCTTCATCCTGACCAGGTATTTTACCAAGGAAGATTACTGTTGCTCTCTCAGGTCCTTCATAGCTGCCTACATCTTCTTCAGGGTTTATTTCTGCATGGAACTTGAGGTTCTCAACAGGTGGAAGATCCCCTACCTACCTGTATTATAACACCAACTCTGTCCCTGGTCTTTGTAAAGTTAAATTGAGGGAACAGTGCATGGTTAGGGTTAATAACATGTTCAATTTGGGTTAGGAATCATTCTGCGAGATGAATAATGGTATTGGGGACCTCCGATATTTACAAGCATATATAGGTGTAATATAAGTATGAATACAGAAATCTAGGAAAGATTTGAAACCCAGATGAACACTGGGCCCTTGATTGGGATACTTAGCTTTGAATTATTTCCGCAAAGTTGTCTCAAATAAATCGTTATACAATGGCATAGGACCTTGTACCTTGGATGACTGAATGAGGAAGAGATCCTCCAGACAAAAAGGGATAGTTCCAAAAGTTATTTAGATATAGGGTTTTGGTTAGAGAGTGAATGCAAATGTCAGCATATGTGAAGAGTCAGTCACAGTGATGAACTGGGGAAAATGTGTAGGAAAGCAGATATCAATAGAGACATTAGGAAATCAGGGAAAGTACAAAGTGAGTAATAGGATAAGACGTTTTTAACAGGGTTGAGTTTGAATATATAATCTTAGGAAGAAACAAATATGTAGTCACCAATAGGAATGATATTTGAGATCATTAGTTAATCAGGACATGGATGTTGTTAGTAATACATGCTCACATTAAATTTAGGCTTTGGTACAATCATAAGGGTGTCCGTTGCATTTTTTGTCAGGAATATTACTGTGATGAAATGTAAATGTATATCAGGTGACTACAGTATTTCTTCAAACATTTCTGAAAGCAACATTTTAAGACTTATAAATTAGTATTGGGGACACAAGTACGTGTACCCTGTGCCTATGATTATAAAGATGATGCCTTAATAGACCATACTGTAAATAAATAATATAACTTGATCAAACTTTAAATAATGGATTGAATTGATATCTGAAAATATATAGGAAATCTTATTTTGATATACATAAGTTCATTCTAACCAGTTATACATCTAATGGTAATTTTAGCATTATGGTTTATCATGAAGAGTGTGGGAGTTTTGCTTCAAAAATGATTATGGAAATCGAAAATAATGTGTTTGGAAATAATCTCATGAAAAGTACAGTCAAGAAACATGGAGGAATACATATATTCTGAAGCAGGAAGTAATTGCAAGTGAACCAAATGCGTACAGATTTGTTAACTTGTGGATGAAAAGTATTATCTTATAATGTCCATAAACTGAAGAAATAGTAATGTACCAGTGTTGAATAAAAATGAACTTCAAAATACACATCATGTCCCATAGGATTTTACTTGCATTGATGTTAAACTGGGTTAGTTACTGTACAAATATTAGGATTTGTAAGCACCTTTCACCGAAGTTAGTTTTCAGTACTGGGAAATAAATATGTATTTCATGTGGATGAATATTTCTGAGAATAATTTTGTGAAAATTTGATTATAAATCCACATATAGGAACATGAGTTAAATTAGTGAGTGTAAAATAAGACACATATATTTCATATTTTGAATAATCTGGAGAAAAAAATATATATATATATATATAAAGATACAAACACAGACATTAAAATGTAGTAATATGTATGCCAATCAAAATTCATCATGAAATATATATAATCCTCATATCCAAAAATATTCTTTTTACTGAGCATGGATTTATGTATAATGCTGTTCATCTAGGAAATTCACCCATATGTTGAATTTTCAGTTCCATCAGTATTTAGGGGGAGTGATCTCTTCTCACAATTTGTATCTTCCTAAAACAGCAAGCTCACAAGAATGTACGTGTGATACCAGGTAGGATACTAAATATGCATAATAAATTTCATGAGATGAATAGGGTACAGAGAAAGGGAGACAGAAATGTACATATGTGTTAACTTTAAAAACTCATGGAGAAGTATTACAATGAAAAGTTGACTAGATTTATAACACATTCACTTGATAAAGCAGAAGGCAAGTCCTAGTATACACCATGCCTCCTATGAACGGCCTGTATTTCTATTGTGTTAGGTTTCTTTTTCTACATCATATTAAGATTAGTAGTCAGAGTCTAGTAGGGTATGGGTTAGTGACAGGGATTCAGTATTTCTAATGGAAAATAGGAAAATGAATCTAATGTGTATGCAAATATTTGCTAGACAAAAATCTTCCCACTGTCCTCCAAAACAATGCCTTGATATTTCCTTCGCCACAAGTAATACACAATTAGTGGAGAAGAGTTTGAAAGTCTGTGAATATATATCTGGAAAAGAAAATGCTCAGGAGTTCACAACCTTGGAGGTGGTAGTGGAATTTCCAAAAGTAAGGTACAGGGTAAACACTCCACAAACATGGAACTCTGGTGGCCTAATGAGTTGTTGAGAAACTGCCTCTGAGTTTGGGCCCTTGAAAAATTTGTTGTTGTCAGGAGCTTTAGCTTCCTTTGTATTGAGACCATCAAACCTGGGTCGGCATCTATGTGACCTGGATGACATGGTTCCTTATATGCTATTGAACATGAGGCAGAAGTTCTGAATTTTCCCTTTGTTAGTAAACTGAGGACACTGGGATCTAAGTGTCTAACCATGTGATCTGTGAAGCCATTTGGTCATACTCCACTTTTCGTGGTGTTTCTTACTGCTGCACTGGGAGTTTGGTATTGGCTTCACGTAATACAAGGAGAAAAACTGGGACACAGTGCTAGAGGGAGTACTCTCACGTGTAGTGGATGAGGGTCTGCAGGAGAATTCACCAACCAGGCTTCTATCCCAAAAAGCTTGCACCCATGTCCATAGCAACCTGATTCTGAACATTGCCCTGAAACCTCTCCATATAACAAGGTCCCTTTACTTGTAAGGTTCTGCTGGCTGCACCATGTCAGTCACAAGTCATTCGGAAACCAATGGCAGAACCACGAGTGCCCACGACAGATGTTTTATCATACACCTGCTCACCACTGCTCTGGGCCCACTAGTCAGCAGGCTCCAACTTTCTGGCATCTCTGTTCTCACCATTTT
Organism: Callospermophilus lateralis; assembly: GCF_048772815.1. Taxonomy (NCBI): domain Eukaryota; kingdom Metazoa; phylum Chordata; class Mammalia; order Rodentia; family Sciuridae; genus Callospermophilus; species Callospermophilus lateralis. Next base: position 362,705 of record NW_027514379.1, on the reverse strand, counting down.
CATGAAACCCAGTCAATCAATGCAATGTCTGGTACACTCGTGATCAGCAACAGATATCCAAAGGTTCTCCAGTGCCACCTGTTCATGGGAATTTAAAAAATTCATGGTATTTATATAGCCAATTTTCAAGGATGAAGTTGGAGGCACTGTGGCTTTCAATTTATTCAGGAACCATGAAATGGTGAGGAAGATTATTTCAATTAAAGCTCAGGAGAACTCTCAGAGGCAAGGCTTCCCAAAGAGTGGCCAAAAGGTCACATTAAGTCAGGCCCATTGAGGTCTACAATTGAGGTCCATGTGTGTTTTGACTCTCAACAATGGCTGCCACGTCTTTCTGAATAAAGTCATGTGATATCCTGGCTGAGATTCCCAGTGCTCTTTGGAAAGCTATCCTGGGCCTAGATCTCAGTCTCCAAGGGCAACTCTCATGAGTGGCCTCCTAAAATCCCAACACAATTCATGTCAATACTTCTCTGAGTTCATTTCCAGAACTCAGTCTCTAAGGGGAATCACTCCAGAGTTCAAGCCCATGTGGACCCAGTCATCTCTTCCAACTACCACACAAATGACCACAATTAAACCAAAACACTCCCACATGGCCCTCATCTTCTTCAATATAAACTCTCATCATAACTTCTTGCTGGAGGTTTCCATGAGGGGCGCAGCCTAAGACAGTGTCCAAAATAAGCTCATTTGCCCCTTATTTGCCTAAATTCAGGGTGGCCTGGAAACCCTTCCTGTGAATCAGGTGTGATCAAATAGGCCTGCCATTAATACTGCTCTACTTCTCCAATTTGAGGCCTACTCTCTGTGGGGCATAGATTCTTTATGTGAATTGGGGTCATGAGAAAACCCAAGCACCTATGGGCTACCCTCTGCAGGGCTTTGAAGAACCCATTTCAGTGAGTCTAGGAGTTGGACCAAAAGTTCTTTAGATATAGGGGTTTTGTTAGAGAGTGAATGTAAATGTCAGCATATTTCAAGAGTCAGTCACAGTGATGAACTGGGGAAAATGTGTAGGAAATCAGATATCAATAGAGACATTAGGAAATCAGGCAAAGTCCAAAGTGAGTGATAGGATGAGACATTTTTAACAGGGTTCAGTTTCAATATTTAATCTTAGGAAGAAACAAATATGTACTCACCAATAGGAATGATATTTGAGATCATTAGTTAATCAGGACATGGATGTTGTTAGTAATACATGCTCACTTTCAATATAGGCTTTGGTACAATCATAAGTGTGTCCATTGCATTTTGTGTCAGGAATATTACTGTGATAAAATGTATATGTATATCAGGTGGCTAGAGTATTTCTTCCAATATTCTTAAAGCAATATTTTAAAGACTTATAAATTAGTATTTGGGATACAAGTAGGTATACCATCGGTCTATGAATATAGAGATGATGCCTTAATAGACCATACTGTGAATAAATAATATAACTGGTTCAAACTTTAAATAATGGATTGAATTGATATCTGAAAATATATAGGAAATCTTATATTGATATATATAAATTCATTCTAACCAGTTATACGTCTAATGGTAATATTAGCATTATGGTTTATCATGAAGAGTGTCTGAGTTTTGCTTCAAAAATGATTATGGAAATCAAAAATAATGTGTTTGGAAAGAATCTAATGAAAAGAACAGTCAAGAAACATGGAGGAATACATGTGTTCTGAAGTAGGAAGTGATTGAAAGTGAACTAAATGCCTATAAATTTGTGAAATTGTGGATGAAAGAATATATCCTATTATGTCCATAAACTTCAGAAATAGTAATGTATCAGTGTTGAATAAAAATGAACTTCAAAATACACATCATGGTGCCATAGGTGTCTACTTGCATTGATGTGAAACTGGGTCAGTCACTGTGGAAATATTACGATTTGTATGCACCATTCACTGAATTTAGTTTTCAGTACTAGGAAATAAATATGTATTTAAGGTGGATGAATATTTCTAAGAATTATTTTGTGAAAATTTGATTATAAATCCACATACACACATATGAGTAAATTTAGAAAGTGTATAATAAGACACATATATTTCATATTTTGGAAAATCTAAAGAGTAGATATCTATATCTATATAGATAGATAGATAGATAGATAGATAGATAGATAGATACTCACATACACAGACATTAAAATGTAGCAATATATATGCCATTTGAAAATCATAATAAAATAGATATCATCCACGTATCCAAAAATATTCATTTTACTGAACATTTATTTATGCATAATATTGTTCATCTAGGAAATTCACCCATAGGTTGAATTTCCAGTTCCATCAGTATTTAGAGGGAGTGATCTCTTCTCACAATTTGTATCTTCCAAAATAAGCGAGCTCACAAGAATGTACATGTGATACCAGGTAGAATTCTAAAGATGCATTAAAAAATACATGTGATGAATAGGCTACAGAGAAAGGGAGACAGAAATTTACATATGTGTTAATTTTAAAAACTCATGGAGAAGTATTACAATGAAAAGTTGACTATATTTATAACACATACCGTTGATAAAGCCGAAGGCAAGTCCAAGTATACACCATGCCTCCTATGAAAGGCCTGTATTTCTATTCTGTTAAGTTTCTTTTTCTCCATCATATTTGGATTAGTAGTCAGAGTCTAGTAGGGTATGGGTTAGTGTCAGGGATTCAGTATTTCAAATGGAAAATATGAAAATGAATCTAATGTGTATGCAAATATGTGCTACACAAAAATCTTCCCACTCTCATCCAGAACAATGCTTTGACATTACCTTCGCCCCAAATAAGACACAATTAGTGGAGAAAAGTTAGAAAATCTGTGAATACATATGTGGAAAGAAAAATGCTCAGGAGTTCACAAACTTGTAGGAGGTAGAACGGGTTACAAAAAGGGAGAGGGTAAACACTCCACAAACATGGAGCTCTGCTGGCCCAATGACTTTTTGAGAAACTGCCTCTGAGGTCGGGCAGTTAAAATATATATTGTTGTCAGGAGTTTTAGCTTCCTTTGTAGTGAGACCATCAATTCTGGGTCTCCATCTATGTGACCAGGATGACATGGTTTTTTGTTTTCTAGTGAACATGAGGCAGCAGTGCTGAATTCTCTCTTTGTAGGTAAACTTTGGCCACTGGGGTCTAAGTATCTAACTGTGTTGTCTGTAGAGCCATTTGGTCATTATCCACTTTCGTGGTGTTTTTTACTGCTGCACTGTGAGTTTGGTATTGGCTTCACGAAATACAAGGAGTTCTACTGGGACACAGTGCTGGAGGATGTACTCTCACGTGTGGTGGGTTAGTAAAATGCACCAGTGAGGCTTCAATCCCACATAGCTTTTCAACTTGACAATAGCAACCTGATTCTGACCTTTGGCAGGAATCCTCTCCATATAACAAGATGCCCTTACATAGAAGGGTCTGCTGGCTGTACCATGTCAGTCACAAGTCTTTCTAAGCCAATGGCAGATTCACGTGGCCCCACCACAAATGTTTTTTTTCACACACCTACACTCCTCTGCTCTAGGCCCACTAGTCTGCAGGCTCCAACTTTCTGGCATCTATGTTCTACACTTTTTTCATGAAACCCAGTCAATCAAGGCACTGTCTGGTACAATCATGATCAGGAACAGGACATTCAGAGGTTCTCCAGTGCAACCTGGTCATAGTAATTTCAAAAAATTCATGGTATTTATCTAGATATTTTTCAATAATGAAGTTGGAGGCACTGTGGGATTAAATTTGTACAGGAACCATTAAAAGGTGAGGAATCTCATTTCAATGAAAGCTCTGGAGAACTTTCACAGGCAAGGCTTCCCAAAGAGTGGGCAAAAGGTCACATGAAGCCAGGCCCATTGAGGTCTACAATGTGAATTCCATGTGTGTTTTGACTCTCAACTATGGCTGACAATCTTTCAAAATAAAATCTTGTGATATCCTGGCTGAGATTCCCAGTGCTCTGTGGAAAGTCACCCTGGGCCTAGATCTCATTTTCCAATGGCGAATCTCATGCGTGGACTCCAAAAATCCCAACACAATTTATGGCAATACTTCTCTGAGTTCAGTTCCACAACTCAGTCTCTAAGGGGAATCACAACAGAGTTCAAGCCCAGGTGGACACAGGCATCTCTTCCAATTGCCACACAAATGATGACAATTAAAACCAAAATACTCCCACAGGGCCCTCTTCTTCTTTTATATAGACACTAATCATAAACTCTAGCTGGAGGTTTCCATGAGGGGCACAGCCCAAGACAGTGTCAAAAATAATCTCCCTTGCCCCTCATTTGCCTAAAGTCAGGGTGGCCTGGACAACATTCCTGTGAAACAGAAGTGATCATATAGGACTGCTGTTAATACTGCTCCACTTCTCAAATTTGAGGCCTACTGACTGTGGGGTATAGATTCTTTGTGTGAATTGGAGTCATGAGAAAATGCAAGCACCTATTGTCCAGCCTCTGCAGGGCTTTGAAGAACTCATTTGACACAAATGATCCCTATTCTCACTTGATGGAGGTCAGAAATATTACAGAGGAAGGCGAGAGGCTTCATGCAAAATGACTGATCTTTTTTCCATTTTGGTTTTGAATGCCCACATGGGATCTTTCTCTAGACCCATCAGGTGCTGAAAATCTAAACCACAGGCTCACACAGGACCAAGAGGCTGATTCAGACAAATCTTTTTCCAAAGCAATAAAGTAAAAAGCCACAGGTGATTCCCATTCATTTCCATTTGAAAACTCTTTTCTTCAGGCTTCACTAAGGTTTGGCCTGAGGCAAAGACCTTTCTGACATTCAGAGCAACAGAACAATAGGTAATCAAAAGCCCCCAAGCAGGGTTTCTCCTAGGAGACTTTCCTGGTTACTCTGATATGTGAGTTTTCTGAGATGCTCGCCATTCTCTTCAGCTATCCAGTACATGGCCATGTCACAGAGCTTGGAGGTGGTACGTATCTTGTACAAAAATACATGATACTAATCTTGAGAGTGGCCAGAATTCAGGAAAAAAATGAGAACTTAGGTAGATAGCAGGTGTTGCCCATGAATGAGGCAAGCCTCAGTCCATTCATTAATTGGGAAGGATGCATACTGGGAAGTTTTCTACTAGACAGGACACACCCAATGAGCTATTTTCTTTTCTAATATCTACAAAGAAAAACACAATGGGATACACAGACACAGAAACAGTCTCCTTGTCAAATGACTTACTAGAAACAGTCCTCTCCAAACCAAACAAACCTCCTTTTTTACCTATTCTCAGATCATGTGAAAAAAACCACAAACACAAACCAACACCCACTAATGCACCTCCTTCTTCCAAGTAGGTCTGTGACTATCTGGAATGTCCTCTGACTGGTAGGACATACAATGTTCCCCAGAAATGGCCTTTCTGTCTCAGATCTGGTCTCCTTGGTCAAATCTGTGAAGTTGTAAGGACGCAGTAGTGAGCCAATTCCTATCCTCTCTGGAAAGATCCCTCTTCAGAGCTTTCTTGGTATTTGGCAACCCTTACATCAGTAGGTACCAAGAAAGACTGACTCTGTTCCTGGAAAATCCAAAGAAATGAGCCCACTGCGACTGGGACTGGGACTGGCTCAGGGTGCCTTGCTTCCTGGATCACAAAATTCAGGAGCTCCATCACCAAGGAAGTGAGGTGAGGTCACTACCTTCAGAAAATGAATGAGGTCACTGTCTTGGCCACCACTTTGTCCTAACAGTTTCTTCCTATTGTCTCCTGACATGGAGGCTGCCCTACTTCCTGTGATACTTTCTCATGTTAGAATGGTATAGAAACCATAGTCACCTGGGAACAGCTCTCCACACAGGCCTGGTTTGGTCCATCTTCCATACATAAAGAATAGAGAGGCTGACTCAGACACATCTTTTCATCCTGACCATGTTTTTTGCCATGGAATATGACTTTTGTTCTCTCAGGTCCTTCATAGCTGCCTGCATCTTCTCCAGGGATAATTTCTGCATGGATTTTGAGGTACTCAGCAGTTGGAAGATCTCCTAACTTCCTGTATTGTAATACCAACTTTGTCCCTGCTCTTCTGTAAAGTGAGATTGAGAGAACATTGTATAGTTAGGATTAATAGCATGTTCGATTTGGGTTGGAAATCATTCTGCTGGATGAATAATGGTATTGGGAACCAGCGATATTTATAAGAATATAGAGGTAGAACATAAGTATGAAAACAGAAATCTAGGTAATATTTGAAGCCCAGAAGGATTTGGACCCTTGATTGGGATCCTTAGCTTGAGTTATGTTTTGCACCGAGGTCTCAGTTAAATTGATATACAATGGCATAAGACCCTGTACCTCAGATGATTAAATGTAGAAGAGATCATCCAGTCAAAAAGGGATTGTGTGTAGGATTAGGAAGATAGTCAGTAGGTTTAGAAGGAAGAGTGAGTCTAGGATTTGGACCAAATGTTCTTTAGCAATAGGGTTTTGGTTAGAGAGTGAATATAAATGACACCATATGTGAAGAGTCAGGCACAATGATGAACTGGGGAAAATATGTAGGAAAGCAGACATCAATAGACACATTAGGAAATCAGGCAAAGTATAACGTGATAGGATTAGACATTTTCAACGGGTTGAGGTTGAATACATAATCTTAAGAAGAAACCAATTTGTAGTCACCAATAAGATTGACATTTGAGAGCATTAGGCAACCTGGACATGGATATATTTAGTAATCCATGTTCACATTCCATTGAGGCTTTGGTACAATCATAAGGGTGACCTTCGCATTTTGTGTCCAGAATATTACTGTGATAATATGTATATGAAGATCAGGTGACATGAGTATTTCTTCCACCATTTCTGGGGGAAATATTTTGAAAAGATATTAATTAGTACTGGGGATACTAATCGGCTTACCCTGTGTTGATGAATATAGAGATGATGGATTAATAGACCATACTGTGAATAAATTATATGACTGGTTCCAAATTTAAATAATGGATTGTATTGATATCTGAAAAAATAGAGGAAATCATTTATTGATATACATACATTCATTCCAACCACTTATATATCTAATGGTTATATTAGGGTTACCGTTTATCATAAATAGTGTGTGAGTTTTGCTTCAAAAATGATTATGGAATCGAAAATAATGTCTTTAGAAAGAAGTCTAGTGAAAAGACCAGTCAAGAAACATGGAGAAATATAAGTGTTCTGAAGGAGGAAGTGATTGAAAGTGAACCAAATGTTTATAAATTTGTGAACTTGTGAATGAAAGGATATAATTTATGATGTCTATAAACTGAAGAAATAATAACGTACCAGGTTTGATTAAAATGAACTTTAATAAACACATCATATCCAATAGGAATCTACTTGCATTGATGTTAAACTTGGTCAGTTACTGTAGAAATATTAGGATTTGTAAGCACCCTTCCCTGAAGTTAGTTTTCAGTACTAGGAAACAAATATTTATTTCAGTGGATATATATTTCTGAGAATAAACTTTTTAAAAGTTGATTATAAATCCACATATATGAAAATGAATGAATTCAGGCGGTGTATAAGAAGACACATATATTTCATATTTTGGTAAATCTGGAGAATATATATATACATATATATATATATATATATATATATATATATATATATATATATAATGTATATATAGACACACAAACACACACATTATAATGTAGCAATATATATGCCAATTGAAATTCATCATGAAAAATAACTCATCCGCATATCCCAAAATATTCATTTTACTGAACATGAATATGTGTATAGTGTTGTTCATCTAGGAAGCTCACCCATGGGTTGAATTTTCAGTTAAAACAGCGTTTAGGAGGAGTGATCTCTTCTCACAATTTGTATCTGCCAAGTCAGCCACCTCACAAGAATGTATATGTGAAACCAGGTAGGATTCTATTTGTGCATATAAAAATACATTTGCTTAATAGGCTACAGAGAAAGGGAGACAGGAATTCACATTTTTCTTAACTTTAAAAACACATGGAAAATTATTTCAACAAATAATTGACTAGATTTATAACTCCTACCTTATATCATGCAAAAGGTAATTCCAACTATACACCATGCTTCTTCTGAAATGCTTGTATTTCTATTCTGTTTGGGTTATTTTTCTCCATTATATTAGGATTAGTAGTCAGAGTTTAGTAGGGTATGGGTTAGTGTCAGGGATTCAGTATTTCAAACAGAAAATTGGAAAATGAATCCAATGTGTATGCAAATATGTGCTACAAAACAATCTTCCCTCTCTCATCCAGAACAATGACTTGACATTCCCTTTGCCCCAAGTAAGTCAGAATTAGAGGAGAAGAGTTAGAAAATCTGTGAATATATATTTAGAATGGAAAATGCTCAGGAGTTCACAACCTTGGAGTTGATAGAGCAGTTTCCAAAAGTAAGTGACATGGTAAACACTCCACAAACATGGAGATCTGCTGGCCTAAACACTTCTTGAGAAATTGCCTCTGAGCTTGGGCACTTGAAATATATGTTGTTTTCAGGAGCTTTAACTTCCGATGTAGTGAGACCATCAAAGCTAGGTCTGCATCTATGTGACCAGGAGGACATGGATTCTTATTTTCCAATGAACATGAGGCAGCAGTGCTAAAATCTCTCTTTGTAGCTAAATTGTGGCCACTGGGGCTAAGTGTCTCCCCATGTGGACTGTGAAGCCATTTGGTCATCCTCGACTTTTCGTTTTGTTTCTTGCTGCTGCACTGGGAGTTTGGTATTTGCTTCACGAAATACAAGGAGTTCAAGTGGGACACAGTGCTGGAGGGAGTTCTGTCACGTGTGGTGGGTCAGTGTCTGCATGAGAATGCACCAACTAGGCTTCTATCCCACATAGCTTGCCCCTTGACCATAGCAACCTGATTCTAAACATTGCCGTGAAAAATCTCCATATAACAAGATGCCTTTATATAGAAGGGTCTGCTGGCTGCACCGTGTCTGTGTCAAGGCATTTGAACGTCAATGGCAGATCCACAGGCCCCACCACAGATGTTTTATCACACACCTGCACACCACTGCTCTAGGCCCACTACATATCAGGCTCCAACTTACTGGCATCTCTGTTCTACACCATTTTCATGATACCTAGTCAATCAAGGCACTGTCTGGTATACTCATGATCAGCAACAGGACATCCAAAGGTTCTCCAGTGCCACCTGGTCATGAGAATTTCTAAAAATTCATGGTATTTATCTAACTATTTTTCACAGATGAAGTTGTTGGTACTGTGGGTTTCAATTCATTCAGGATCCATTAAATGTTGAGGAAGCTCATTTTAATGAAGGATCTGGAGATCTCTCACAGGCAAGGCTTCCCAAAGAGTGGCCAAATTGTCACATGAAGCCAGGCCCATTGAGGTCTCCAATGTGAGGTCCATGTGTGTTTTGACTCTCAACGATGGCTGCCAGGTCTTTCAGAATAAAACCTGTGATATCCTAGCTGAGATTCCCAGTGCTCTCTGGAAAGCCTCTCTGGGCCAAGATCTCAGTTTCCAAGGGCGACTCTCATGCGTGGCCTCCTGAAATCCCAACAACATTCATGGCAATACTTCTCTGAAGTCAGTTCCAAATCTCATTCTCTAAGGGGAATCACACCAGAGTTCAAGCCCAGGTGGACCCAGTCATCTCTTCCAACTACCACACAAATGACCACAATTAAAACCAAAACACTCCCACATGGCCCTCATCTTCTTCCATATAAACACACATCATAACCTCTGGATGGAGTTTTCCATGAGGGGCACATCCAAACCAGTGCCCAAAATAAGCTCCCTTGCCCCTCATTTGCCTAACATCAGGGTTGATTGGACACGCTTCCTGTGAACCAGCAGTGATCAAATAGGCCTGCCGTAAATGCTCCACTTCTCCACTTTGAGGCCTTCTTACTGTGGAGTTTAGATTCTTTTTTTTTCTAAATTTTTTTGGAAATTTAATTGGAAAGTTAAAAAAAATTGTTTTGCAGAATATTAAATTTCTAATGGCAAAGCCTTCACCTTGTTTGTGAAGGAAACCTTGATGCCTTGCCAATCTGGTTATATGGAGACACTCAAAATTTTCTGTTACATACTACATGGATGAATGGCTGAAGCACATAGTTTTTTAAAACTGAAAGGCAGATAACAGCAAGTAAGATAACAAATAAAAGACAATTTTATTAAAAAATAAAGTTGTTATATGACTCAAATATTGGAAATTCAATTCTTTTTTTTTTTTGGTTGTTCAAAACATTATAAAGCTCATGATATATCATCTTTCATACATTTGACTTAATTGGGTTATGAACTCCCATTTTTACCCCAAATACAAATCGCAGAATCACATCAGTTACACACTCACGTTTTTACATAATAGCATACTAGTTATTGTTGAATTCTGCTACCTTTCCTATCCCCTACTATTCCCCCGCCCCTCCCATCTTCCCTCTCTACCTCATCTGCTGTTGTTTAATTCTCTCCCTTGTTTTCCCCTCTTTAGCCTCACAACCTCTTATATGTAATTTTGTGTAACATTGAGTAGTCTCCTACCATTTCCATATAATTTTCCTTCTCTCTCCCTTTCTCTCCCCCCACTCATCTCTGTTTAGTTTTAATATTTTTCTCATGTTCTTCCTCCCTGTTCTGTTCTTATTTGCTCTCTCTATATAAAAGGAAACATTTGGCATTTGTTTTTTAAGGATTGGCTAGCTTCGCTTAGCATAATCTATTCTAATGCCATTCATTTCCCTGCAAATTCTATGATTTTGTCATTTTCAGTGCTGTGTAATACTCCATTGTGTATAGATGCCACATTTTTATTATCCATTCGTCTATTGAAGGGCATCTAGTTTGGTTCCACAGTCTAGTTATTGTGAATTGTGCCGCTATGATCATCGATGTGGCAGTATCCTTATACTGCTCTCTATTAAGATCCTCAGGGAAGAGTCTGAGAAGGGCGATATCTCGGTCAAATGGTGGTTCCATTCCCAGCTTTCCCAGGAATCTCCATACTGCTTTCCATATTGGACTCTCCAATTTGCAGGCCCACAAGCAGTGTACAAGTGTACCCTTTACCCCACATCCTCACCAACACTTATTGTTGTTCGACTTCATAATGGCTGCCAATCTTACTGGAGTGAGATGGTATCTTAGGGTGGTTTTGATTGCATTTCTCTGACTGCTACAGATGGTGAGCATTTTTTCATGTACTTGTTGATTGATTGTATGTCCTCCTCTGTGAAGTGTCTGTTAAGATCCTTGGCCCATTGTTGATTGGGTTATTTGTTATCTCATTGTTTAATTGTTTTGAGTTCTTTGTATATTCTAGATATTAGGGCTCTATCTGAAGTGTAAGGGGTAAAAATTTGTTCCCAGGATGTAGGCTCTCTATTTAACTCTCTTATTGTTTCTCTTGCTGAGAAAAAACTTTTTTAGATTAAGTAAGTCCCATTTGTTTATTGTTTTTATGAACTCTTGGGCTATGGGTGTCCTATTAAGGAATTTGGAGCCCAACCCCACAGTATGTACATCGTAGCCAACTTTTTCTTCTATCAGATGCAGTGTCTCTGATTTTATATCTTGCTCCTTGATCCATTTTGAGTTAACTTTTATGCATTGTGAGAGAAAGGGATTCCGTTTCATTTTGTTGCATATGAATTTCCAATTGTCCCTGCACCATTTGTTGAAGATGCTATCCTTCTTACATTGCATGCTTTTAGGCCCCTTTTCAAATATAAGAAAGTTGTAATTTTGTGAATATGTCTCTGTGTCCTCTATTCTGTACCATTGGTCCATCTGCCTGTTTTGATACCAGTACCACACTGTTTTTGTTACTATTGCTTTGTAGTACAGTTTGAACTCTGGATTCACACTTCCTGCTTAGAATTGCTTTCGCTATTCTGGGTCTTTTGTTGTTCCATATGAAATTCATGATTACTTTATCTATTTCTACAAGAAATGCCATTGAGTTTTTGATTGGCATTGCATTAAACCTGTAGAGAACTTTGGGTAATATCGCCATTTTGATGATGTTATTTCTGCCTATCCATGTACAGGGCATATTTTTCCATCCTCTAACATCTTCTTCTATCTCTCTCTTTAGGGTTCTGTAGTTTTCATTGTATAAATCTTTCACCTCTTTGGTTAGGTTGATTCCCAAGTTTTTTATTTTCTTTGAGTATACTGTAAATGGAGTGGTTTTCCTCATTTCCATTTCAGAAGTTTTGTTGCTGATATACAGGAATGCCTTTGATTTATGCGTGTTGATTTTATATCCTGCCAATTTGCTGAATTCATTTATTAACTCTAGCAGTTTCTTTGTAGACCCTTTTGGGTCTGTTAAATATATTATCATGTCATCCACAAATAGCAATAATTTAAGTTCTTCTTTTCCTATTTTTATGCCTTTAATTTCCTTTGTCTGTATCATTGCTCTGGATAGTATTTCAAGAACTAAATTAAATAGAAGTGGTGATAGAGGGCATCCCTGTCTTGTTGCAAATTTTAGAGGGAATGCCTTCAGTTTTTCTCCATTTAGGATGATGCTAGCCTGAGGTTTAGCATATATAGCTATTACCATGTTGAGGTAAGTTCCTGTTATTCCTAGTGTTTTATAGAGTTTTAAAGAAAAAGGGATGCTGTGCTTTGTAGAATGCTTTTTTTGCATCTATCGAGATGATCATATGGTTCTTCTCTTTAAGTCTATTGATGTGATGGATTACATTTATTGATTTCCGTATATTGAACCAGCCTTGCATCCCTGGGATGAATCCCTCTTGATCATGAAGCACAATTTTTTTATATGCTTTTGTTTTTTATTTGCCAGGATTTTATTGAGAATTTTTGCATCCAAGTTTATTAGAGATATTGGTCTGTAGTTTTTTTCTTTGAAGTGTCTTTGTCTGGTTTTGGGATCAGGGTGATGTTGGCCTCATAGAATGAATTTAAAAGAACTCCTTCTTTTTCTATTTTTTGAAATAGCTTGAAAAGTATTGGTATTAATTCATCGTTGAACGTTTTGTAGAACTCTGCTGTATAACCATCTGGTCCAGGGCTTTTTTTGGTTGGTAGTCTTTTGAAGGTTTCTTCTATTTCTTCCTTTGTTATTGGTCTATTTAAATTGTGTGAGTCTTCCGGACTCAAACTTGGCAGATTATATGACATAAGAAATTTATCAATATCTTCATTATCTTCTGTTTTATTGGAATATGGGGTTTCAAAATACTTTCTAATTATCATCTGAATTTCTGTAGTGTCTCTTGTGATGTTGCCTTTTTTATCCCATATGTTAGTAATTTGAGTTCTCTCTCTACTTCTCTTCATTAGCATGGCTAAGGCCCTGTCGATTTAATTTATTTTCAAAGAACCAACTTTTATTTTTTCAATTTTTTTGTTTCAATTTTGTTGATTTCTCCTCTAATTTTAATTATTTCTTGTCTTCTACTACATTTGTTGTTTTGCTTTTTTTTTCTAGGTTTTTGAGATGTAGTGTGAGATCATTTATTTGTTGTTTTTTTCTTTTTTTTTTTTTTTTTGAGGAAAGAATTCCAAGAAATGAATTTCCCTCTTAAAACTGCTTTCATTGTTTTCCATAGAATCCGGTATGTTTTGTCTGTATTGTCATTTGTCTCTAAGAATTTTTTTTATCTCCTCCTTTATGTCTTCTGTAACCCATTGATCATTCAGTAACATATTGTTCATTTTCCATGTGATGTAGAATTTTTCCTTCCTTCTTCAATCATTAATTTCAAGTTTCATTCCATTATGATCAGATATGGTGCATGGTATTATCTCCATACTTTTATATTTACTAAGAGTTTCCATATGGCATAATATATGGTCTATATTTGAGTAGGACCAATGTGCTGCTGAGAAGAACATGTATCCACTTTATGATGTTTGATATATTCTATATATGTTGGTTAAGTCTAGGTTATTGATTGTTCTATTAAGTTCTATAGTTTCTTAATTCAGATTTTCTCTAGAGGATCTGTCCAATGGCGAGAGTTGTGTGCTGAAGTCACCCGTAATTATTGTGTTATAGCCTATATGACCCTTGAAGTTGAGGAGAGTTTGTTTTATGACTTTGCACCACCATTGTTTGATGCATACAAATTGATAATTGTTATGTCTTGTTGGTTAATGGTGCCTTTTAACAGTATACAGTGTCCTTCTTTATCACTTTTGATTAACTTAGGTTTAAGTTGATTTTAATCGATATGAGTATGGCCACTCCTTCTTGCTTCCGAGGGCCAACAATGGCTGCAAAGTCTTTCAGAATAAAATCATGTGATTTCCTAACTGAGATTCCCATTGCTCTGTGGAAAGCCACCTTGGGCCTAGATCTCAGTTTCAAAGGGTGACATTCATGTGTGGCCTCCTAAAAACCAACACAGTTCATTTCAATACTTCTATGAGGTACGTTCCAGAACTCAGGCTCTAAGGGAAATCACACCAGAGTTCAAGCCCAGGTGGACCAAGTCATCTCTTCCAACCCCCACACAAATGACCACAACTAGAACAAAAAAACTCCCACATGGCCCTCATCTTCGTCCATAAAGACCCTCATCAAAAGTTCTGGATGGAAGTTTTCATGAGGGTCATTACCAAAGACAGTTTCCAGAATAAGCTCCCTTGCCTCTAATTTCCCTAAAGTCAGGGTGGCCTGGACACCCTTCCTGTGAACCAGGAGTGATCAAAAAGGCCTGCCATTAATTCCGCTCTGTTTCTATAATTTGAGGCTTACTGAATGTCAGGTATGGATTTTTTATGTGATTTGGAGTCATGAGAAAACCCAAGCATATCTGCAGAGCATTGAAGAATTCATTTGACAAAGAGGATCCCTATTCTCACTTGAAGGGGGTCAGGAACCTAACAGAGAAAGGCAAGAATCTTCATCCACAATGACTGCTCTTTTTGCCATTTTGGTTTTGAATGCACACATGGGATCTTTCTTTAGATCCATTAGGTGCTGAGAATCTAAGCCACAGCTTCACACAGGGCCAAGAGGCAGATTCAGACAAATCCCTTTCCAAAGAAATTAAGCAAAGAGCCACAGGTGATGTCCATTTATTTCCATTTGAAAATTTTTTCTTCAGGCTTCACAAAGGGGTGGCCTGAGGCAAAGACCTTCCTGACATTCAGGGCAACAGAACCCTTGATTGGTATACTTAGCTTGAATTATGTTCTGCACCGAGGTCTCAGATAAATCGATATACAATGGCATAGGACCGTGTACCTCGGATGATTGAGTGTAGAAGAGAACATCCAGTCAAAAAGGGATAGTCTGTAGGATTAGGAAGATAGTCAGTAGGTTTGGGAAGAAGAGTGACTCTAGGAGTATGACCAAAAGTTCTTTAGCAATAGGGTTTCAGTTAGAGAGTGAATGTAAATGTCAGCACATGTGAAGAGACAGTCACAATGATGAACTGGGAAAAATATGTAGGAAAGCAGATATCAATAGAAAGATTAGGAAATCAGGCAAAGTATAAAGTGAGTGATAGAATTAGACATTTTCAACAGGCTTGAGGTTGAATATATAATCTTAGGAAGAAACAAATATGTAGTAATCAATAGGATTGACATTTGAGAGCATTAGGCACCCTGGACATGGATGTTTTTAGTAATCCATGGTCACTTTCCATTTAGGCTTTGGTACAATCATATGTGTGACCTTTGCATTTTGTGTCCAGAATACTACTGTGATAAATTGTATATGTAGATAAGTTGACATGAGTATTTCTTCCACCATTATGGGGAGTAATATTCTTGAAACTTATAAATTAGTACTGGTGATACAAATAGGTGTACCTTGTGTTGATGATTATTGAGATGTTGCATGAATAGACCATATTGTGATAAAGTATATAACTAGTTCCAACTTTAAATAATGGATTGAGTTTGCATCTGAAAATATATTGGAAATCTTATATTGATACATATACAATCATTCCAACCAGTTATATATGTAATGGTAATATTAGGGTTACGGTTTATCGTGAAGGGTGAGTATTGCTTCAAAAATGATTATGGAATCAAAAATAATGTGTTTAGAAAGAAGTCTAGTGAAAAGACCAGTAAAGAAACATGGAGGAATACATGTGTTCTTAAGTAGTAAGTAAATGAATGTGAACCAAATGCCTATAATTTTGTGAAGTTGTGGATGAAAAAATATATCCTATGATGTCCATAAACAGATAAAATAGTAATATACCAGTGTTGAATAAAAATGAACTTCAAAATACACATCATGTCCCATAGCAATCTACTTGCATTGATGTTAAACTGGGTCAGGTACTGTAGAAATATTAGGATTTGTATGCACCACCTACTGAACTTAGTTTTCAGTAGTAGGAAACAAATATGTATTACAGGAATATAAATATTGCTGAAAATAATCTTGTAAAGATTGGATTTTGAACCCACATACATGAATATAAATGAATTTAGGGAGTGTATAATAAGACACATATTTTTCATATTTTTTTAAAATCTGGAGAGAAAAAAAAAAAAAAAATATATATATATATATATATATATATATATATATATATATATATATATATATATATTTTTTTTTTCCAGATTTAAAAAAAATACACAAACACACACACACACACACACACACATGCACACATACACACACACACACACACACACATTAATATTTAGCAATATATATGCCAATCAAAATTCATCATGAAATATAATTCATCCACGTATCCAAAAATATTCATTTTACTGAACATGGATTTATGTATAGTGTTTTTCACTAGGAAGCTCACCCATAGGTTGAATTTTCAGTTCCATCATTATTTAGGGAGAGTCATCTGTTCTCACAATTTTATATTCCAAAGTCAGGGAGATCAAAAGAATGTCCGTGTGATACCAGGTAGGATATTATATATATGCATAAAAAAATACATGTGCTGAATAGGATACAGAGAAAGGGAGACAGGAATTAATATATGTGATAATTTTAAAAAATCATGGAGAAATATTACAATGAAAAGTTGACTAGATTTAAAACACATACTCTTGATAATGCAGAAGGCAAATAGAAGTATACACCATGCTTCCTATGAAAGGCCTGTATTTCTATTCGGTTAGGTTTCTTTCTCTCCATGATATTAGGATTAGTAGTCAGAGTCTAGTAGGGTATGGGTTAGTGTCAGGGATTCAGTATTTCAAATGGAAAAAAGGAAAATTAATCTAATGTGTATGCAAAAATGTGATACACATAAATCTTCCCTCTCTCATCCAGAACAATGCCTTGACATAACCATCGCTAAAAGTAAGACACAATTAGAGGAGAGGAGTTAGAAAATCTGTGAATTTATGTGGAATGGAAAATGCTCAGGAGTTCACAACACTGGAGGTGGTAGAACAGTTTCCAAAAGTAAGGGAGAGGGTAAACAATCCAGAAACATGGAGCTGTGCTGGCCTAAAGACTTCTTGAGAAACTTCCTCTGAGGTTGGGAACAAGAAATATATGTAATTGTCAGGAGATTTAGCTTCGTTTGTAGTGACACCATGAAATCTGGGTCTGCATCTATGTTACCTGGAGAACATGGTTTCTTATTTTCCAATGATCATGAGGCAGCGGTGCTGAATTCTCTCTTTGTAGGTAAACTAAGGCCACTGGGCTGAAGTGTCTCCCATGTGGACTGTGAAGCCATTTGGTGATCCTTCACTTTCCAGGGTGTTTCTTACTGCTGCACTGGGAGTTTGGTACTTGCTTCACGAAATACAAGGAGTTCAACTGGGATAAAAATGCTGGAGAAGTTCTGTCATGTGTGGTTGGTCAGGGTCGCGAAGAGAATGTACGAACCAGGCTTCTATCCTACATAGCTTTCCCCTTGACTATAGCAACCTGATTCTGAACATTGCCCTGAAACCTCTCCATATGACAAGATGCCTTTACATATAAAGGTCTGCTGCCTGCACCATGTCAGTCGCAAGTCTTTCAAAGCCAATGGAAGATCCAGGTGGTCCTACCAAAAATATTTATTTACACACCTACAGTACACTTCTCTACGCCCACTACTCAGCAGGCTCCAAATTACTGGCATCTCTGTTCTACACCATTTTTACGAAACCCAGTCAATCAAGGCACTCTTTGGTACACTCATGATCAGCAACAGGAAATCCAAAGTTTATCCAGTGCCACCTGGTCATGGGAATTTCAGAAATTTCATGGTATTAATCTAGTCATATTTCAAAAATGAAGTTAGAGGCACTGTGGGTTTCAATTAATTCAGGAACCATTAAATGGTGAGGAAGCTCATTTCAATGAAAGCTCTGGAGAACACTCACAGAAAAGCCTTCCAAAAGACTGGCAAAAAGGTCACATGAATCCAGACACATTGTGGTCTACAATGTGAGGTCCATATGTGTTTGGACTCTCAACTAGGGCTGCCAAGTCTTCAAGAAGTAAATCATGTGATATCCTGGCTCAGAATCCCCGAGCTCTGTGGAAAGCCATCCTGGGCCTAGATCTCAGTTTCCAAAGGTGATTCTCACGCGTGGCCTAGTAAAATCCCAAGAGAATTCACGGCAATACTTCTCTGAGGTCAGATCCAGAACTCATTCTTTAAGGGGAATCACACCAGAGTTCAAGCCCAGGTGATCCCAGTCATCTCTTCCAACTACCACACAAATTACCACAATTAAAACAAGAACACTCCCATATGGCCCTCATCTTCTTCCATATTGACACTCATCATAATTTGGCTGGATGTTTAAATGAGGGGCGCAGACCAAGACAGTGTCCAAAATAAGCTCCTTTGACCCTCATTTGCCTAAAGTCAAGGTGGCCTGGACACCCATCCTGTGAACCAGGAGTGATCAAATAGGCCTGCCATTAATACCGCTCCAATTCTCCAATTTGAGGCCTACTGACTGTGGGGTTTAGATTCTTTATGTGAATTTTAGTCATGATAAAACCAAACACCTATGGGCTAGCCTCTGCAGGTTTTGAAGAACTCATTTGACCCAAAGGATCCCTATTTTCACTTGATGGAGTTCAGGAACCTTACAGAGGAAGTCAAGAGGCTTCATCCCAATGACTGCTCTTTTGGCCATTTTTCATTTGGATGCAAACATGGGAACTTTCTTTAGATCCATCAGGTGCTGAGAATCTAAGTCACAGCCACACACAGGGCCAGGGGGCTGATTCAGACACATCCCTTTTCAAAGCACTTAAGAAAAGAGCCACAGGTATGCCCAATCATTTCCATTTGAAAACTGTTTTCTTCAGGCTTCAAAAAGGGGTGGCCAGAGGCAAAGACCTTCCTGACATTCAGGGCAACAGAACAATTGGTAAGCAAAAGGCCCAAAGCAGGGTTTCTCCACTGAGACTTTCCTGGTCACACTGATATCTGAGTTTTCTGAGATGCTCCCCATTCCCTACAGCTATCCAGTACATTGTTATGTCACAGAGCTTTGAGGTGGTAAAGATCTTGGACACAAAACCATAGGCCTATTCTTGAGATTGGCCGGAATTCAGGAAGAAAACAGGAACTTAGGAAGATAGCAGGTGTTGCACATCAATAAGGCAAGCTACAGTCCATTCATAAATGGGGCAATATGAATGCTGAGAAGCTTTCTAATAGACAAGACACATCCATTCATGAATTTTCTTTTCTAATGTCTACAACCACGGACACAGTGAGATACACAGACAGAGAAACACTCGCCATGTTAAACGACTTACTAGAAACAGTCCACTTCCAACGAAACAAACTGACTTTCCTACCTATTCTCAGAAAATGAGACAAAACCACAAACCCACAACCACACCCACAAAGGCACCTTCTTCCCCCAAGTAGGTCTTTGACTATCCGGAGTGTCCTCTGACTTGTAGGCCATAATATGTTCCCCCAAAATAGCCTGTCCTGTCTCAGATCTGGTCTCCTTGGCAAACTCTGTGAACTTCTCAGGAGCCAACGGTGAGCCACTAACTGCTTTCTCAAGAAAAGCAACGCTTCCGAGCTTTCCTGGCATTTGTTCTTCTCACGTCTGAAGGTACCAAGAAAGACTGACTGTCCTTGGTAAATTCAAATAAGTGAGACCACAGGGATGGGGACTGGGACTGGCTCTGTGTGCCTGGCTTCCTGGATCCAAAGTTCAGAAAGTTCCATCACCAAGGAAGTGAGGTGAGGTCATTTCCTTCCTGAACTGAATGAGGTCCCTGTCTTGGCAACCACTTTGTCTTAACTGTTGCTTCCAAGGGTCCCATGAGATTGAGGCTGCCCCTACTTCCTGTGACACTTTCACAAGTTAGAATGGTATATCAACCATAGGCACCCAGGAATAGATCTCCACACAGGCCTGTTTTGGTCCATGTTCTCTACATTAAGAAGAGAATCTGATTCAGACACAACCTTTTATCCTGACCGGGTTGTTTGCCATGGAAGATGACTTTTGCTCTCTCAGGTCCTTCATAGCTGCCTACATCTTCTCCAGGGATCATTTCTGCATGGGCCTTTGAGGTTCTCAGCAGGTGGAAGTTTCCCTACATTTCTTTATTGTAAAATCAACTCTTTCCCTGCTCTTCTATAAAGTTAGATTGAGGGAACAGTGTATGATTATGGTTAAAAACATGTTTGATTTGGGTTAGAAATCATTGTGCTGGATGAATAATGGTACTGGGAACTTGCTATGTGTATAAGAATATATAGGTGTAATATATGTATGAAAAAAAAAATCTAAGTATGATTTGAATGCCAGAAGGGCATTGGGCCCTTGATTGGGATACGCAGCATTGAATTACGTTCTGCAGAGATGTCTCAGATAAATCGATATACAATGGCATAGGTCCTTGTACCTTGCATGAATTAATGTAGAAGGAACATCCAGTCAAAAAGGGATAGTCGGTAGTGAAAGGTTAATAAAATAGGTACTTGTAATTTCCTGTTTTTCTGTATGCTTAACAAAACACTGTTGAAATCTTGAGAAATGTTTGCTAATCTTGTTCTAGAATGTACTGTTCCCAACTGCCAAACTGCAGAATGTACTGCCTCACTGGGTGTCACGCGAACCGCCCACTCACCCTTACACATCAGTAAACTTCCCTCCCTTCCCTCTCCAAGAAATGTATGTAAGCTCTGCATAAGCTGTTCTCAGAGCTCTCTGATCTATTTAAGTTAGCTGTGAGCCCCAGCAAGCTGGACCCAAAAAAAACCCTTTGCTGTTGCATGAGACAGTCTCTTGGTAGTCTCTTGCTCCGACCCTCGCCTGAACTTTACATATTGAGGTTCCACCGAGTTCTGGAAGTGGCGGATGAGAGACACCCAACGGGCTCCTCTCGGAGCAAGTAAGGCGCCTCTTTCTGGTTTCAGGTGTCATGTTAGGGCTTGGCAAAATTGCTGGCGATGAAGAGCCTGGGGTCTCTCCGATGGTGGCTGAGAGATGTGTCACAGAGACATAGGGCACCTCCATGGGGGACCCCGCAGAGGACTCGGAGAATCAAGGAACAATTGCTTCATCGACTCAGTGATATTTTGTTTTAGATTAGGTATTGCCATCCTATCGGGTTTTGCCGGCTACACATTCCTGGTCTCAGTGTTGGACGTACATTGCCTGTCTTCATGGTCTTGTCTTATCTGTGTCATGTGACTTTGCTTTTACTGTTTGTGTACCTTTCATTATGGGACAGAGCACTTCAATGCCTCTGTCCCTGACCCTTGATCACTGAACCAAAGTCCGCTTAAGGGCTCAGTATCTTTCTTTTTTCAGTAAAACGCTAGACCTGGCAGACTCTCTGTGCCTCAGAATGGCCCATTTTGGAGTCGTCAGAGATATTGTCTTTCAGCCAGGGCCACATAGCCATCCTGATCAACAGCCATATATCTTAACTTTGCCGACCTCTGCAAATCTCCTCCTCCATGGGTGAAGCCTTTCCTTGCCCATGCCTCTGCTCATACTCCTTCCCCCATGATCTCTCAAACCCTCACCTCTTCCACCTCCTCCACCCTCTGTTCTCCCTGAGTCACAAGATTTGACTCTACTGGACTCTTCTTCCCCTCCTTATCCACTGCCCTCGTCCCATAACACACAACACACTCTAAGTGATTCCCCTGCTTCTGACTAAGCCTCTCTACCATTGGAGGAAGCTAAGCCGGTAATAGGATCTGATAATGGACCGATGTTCATGGGCCAGGTAAGTCAGGGGTTAGCCAGGAACCTGGGGATTAATTGGAAGTTATATTGTGCTTATAGACCCCAGAGTTCAGGAGAAGTAGAAAGAATGAATAGAACATTTAAAGAGACCTTAACGAAATTAAGCTTAGAGACCAGCATAGAAGATTGGACTATACTCCTGACTTATGCAATGTTTCATGCAAGAAAAAATCCTTCTGTTTCTTTGAGTAGCCTTACCCCCTGAGAAATTCTCTATGGTGGCCCTCGTCCAGTAAGGGTCCTAAGCCCAACTGTAAGACCTAAGCATCCATTTCACACCCTCTTGGTTGACAGACTTAAAGCTCTTGAAAGAACTCAGTGATACCTGTGAAAATAGCTGGCCACTGCCTACCAAATTGTGTACCAGGGGATTCCACATCCATATCAAATAAGAGACTTCATGTATGTAAGATGACATCAGGTGTCATCCCTGGAACCCTGCTGAAAAGGACCATACCAGGTGCTACTTATAACACCTACAGTGGTAAAGGTATACAGAATCACTTCCTGGATCCATGCCTCTCATCTCAAGCCTGCTCCTTGTCCAGAATCTTTCTGGAAACTGGAAAAGACTGGTAACAGTTTCAAATTGTGTATTCGCCATGTGGATAAGGTTATATACTCTCCCCTTGGCCACAAGTAGTCCTAACCCTCATCAGCCTGTTAAGCAGCGATGCCTGATCACAAATCCTACTGGAAAAGAGTATAATCTATCTCGCATACAGCCCCCTTAGGGACCTGGTGGCCATCTCTCCACCCAGACATTTGTCAGCTGGCCATAGGTCTTTTTTATTGGGATATCCCTGATGAAGAAAATCCCACTAAAATACCATTAAATCCCTTCCGTACCATAGATAATGGAAACAAACATTATGGATGTAGGGACACGTGAGCCAGATGCGGTTGGCTAGCCTAGATTACTATGTTTGCCCGGCAAACTATCAAAGCCACAAACAGTAACGGCTGTGTGGGGGAAAAGCCGACTTCTTCTGTATTTCATGGAGATGTGATCATACAGGGGCTGCCTGATGGAACCCCAATACTTCATCAAATTCAGTACACAGTATTGGCCATATTACCAAGTAGAAAACAGAAAAAGGATGGCCCCCAGAGGGGTCTCTAGATCCTCAAATTTTGCGTGACCTTTTTAACTTCTGCAAGTGCTCAAAAGGGTGAAAGGAGATTCCCCTATGTGGAAGCCTTTTCCCTCCTTCACTCACATCCTGAACTATGCTTCTCCAATAGATTTTTATCCTCAGCCTTCTGCTCCAGACTCTCTGCTGTCACTCCCACCTCAGCAACCTGATTTCTCCCCTCCAATTACTAGATCAGAAACCCAAACCTCCACCAGTTCTCAGACAATTGCCCACTAGTGAGGTAGCAGGTACTGAGGTACCCCTCCACCGACTCATTCCTCTCTTCTCCTGTCAGTGCCCTCACCGGGTCCCACCAGGTCCTCTTTCCAGCTAACCCAAAGCTCAAACGAGCTGAGGAGAGATCTCAGACCCTTATCCAAGATGTAATATAAATGGCCATTAAAGTTGCTTTGTCATCACTGAAAACAGGTTACTAAAATTTAAAGTCCCTCACAGAATTTTGGGATACTCACTCCCGTTTTCTGCTCTGCTCTACCTGTTCTACTGCTGAAGTTTTGTTGCTAGGAAATTCCCAAACCCCTTTCCAATTATTCTTTTACATCTCTCTTTTTCCTCATTCTCAGATCCTCAGAGCTTCTCTCAGCCCCACCTTCCCCGTATTCCCCCTCTGTACCAGGCCCACAGAAAAGTCTTAAATGTCCTTCTCCAGAAGTCTTCACCATGGCTGAATTTAGAACTTTCAGCATAGAGTTTCTATAAAGAGTTCAATGTAGATAAACTTTCTCTTTTTGTATTGCCATGTCCTACTTGGCCACTGGCTAAAAAACTCAGTACTTCTAAGCTAGAAAACCCCTAACTTGTTTTTCACAAAATATGTGAACAAGGCCTCTGGCCTTCAGCTGGGGCTTCACAGAAATGGCTACATTTCTAAGATAAAGAAATTACCAAATGGGCTCCGTTGTAACAGCTGGCAGGGGAAAAATAAGAAAGGGAATAAAAAGCTCTCCCCCTCCCATGTGTCCTTGAAAATTTAACTTGCCCAGAACAGAGGAAAAATCAGAAACAAATACTGCTTTTTTGAACTTCTGCAGACTGTAAACTTCTGAGCCCCATCCTTATATGCTGGGTACAAAATTCTGAAACTACCTAAACTTGAGTTTCAGGGGATTAATTGATTACAACAGAAGCAATGCCTTCTGAATCCGGTTGCAACAAAATAGGAATGTTTCCATGTCTTCAGTGCTATCTTAGGTGCCTTGCCTTTTCTGTCCCAACAACAGCATAATTCTATATACTTAAACATTGTTTATGTTTTCATGAAATGGTCAACATAAGGGATTAATTTTGAAATGGTGCAGATGTTTCCCAGAGTGCTCTATCATGATGCAGGTTCGTTTGAAGATCAAATGGGGGGGGCATACAACCGGTCCCACTGGGAACATGTATCGCTCACTTTAGCCATCCTATTATGAATATGAGTTGCTGCACGGGTGGGCACAGGAGCCACTGCCATTGTCCATGGGACGCAACAAATGACCCAATTAGAAGCAGCAATAGAGCAAAACTAAGATATTAGAAACCCCCATCAGAGCTTTGCATGAATCTTTAACCTCTCTCTCTGAAGTTGTTTTACAGAACAGTTGAGGGTTGGACCTCCTATTTATTAGAGAAGGGGGCC
Source organism: Callospermophilus lateralis (assembly GCF_048772815.1). Taxonomy (NCBI): domain Eukaryota; kingdom Metazoa; phylum Chordata; class Mammalia; order Rodentia; family Sciuridae; genus Callospermophilus; species Callospermophilus lateralis. The sequence goes on along the minus strand of NW_027514379.1, from coordinate 337,759 downwards.
TTTGTGATGCATTGAGGGAAGAATGTTGTTTTTATGCTGATCATACTGGAGTTGTAATAAAATCTATGAGTAAATTTAAAAGACACCTTGAAGAGCATCAACAAGAGAGAGAGGCCCAAAAAGGGTGGCTTGAGTCTTGGTTCACACACTCCTCCTGGTTAACTACGTTTTTATCAACCTGGCAGGTCCAATAATAATCCTCATATTATTGCTAACTATAAAACCCTGTTTGCTCAACCGTGTAATTTCTTTTCTCCAGGCTCAAATTGGACGAGTTAAACTTATGGTAATACCCCACTAGCAGACATAGAATGTGACACCCTCCAATGATCATTTTTATGATTAAAAGTAGCCAGAAGAAGAAGTGGGGAATTAAAGGTTAATAAAATAGGTACTTGTCACTTCTTGTTTTTCTGTATGCTTAACAAAACACTGTTGAAATCTTGAGAAATGCTTGCAAATCTTGTTCCCAGAATGTTCTGTCCCCAACTGCGCAACTGCAGAATGTACTCCCTCACCCAGTTGCACGCAAACCACCCACTCGCCCTGACCCATCAATAAAATTCCCTCCCTGCCCTCTCCAGGGAAAGTATATAAGCTCTACTTAAGCTATTCTCAGGGCTATCTGCTCGATTCAAGTGATCTCTGAGCCCCAGCATGCTGGACACCCAAAAAACCTTTTGATGTTGCATGAGATAGTCTGTTGGTTGTCTCCTCCTCTGAAGCTCGCCCCACATTTACTTGGATGATTGAATGCAGAAGAGAACATCCAGTCAAAAAGGGATAGTCTATAGCATTAGGAAGATAGTCAGTACTTTTAGGAAGAAGGGTGAGTATAGGAATTGGAAAAAAAAGTTCTTTAGCAATAGGGTTTCGATTAGAGAGTGAATGTAAATGTCAGCACAGGTGAAGAGTCAGTCACAATGATGAACTGGGGAAAATATGTAGGAAAGCAGATATCAATAGAGACATTACGAAAACAGGCAAAGTATAAAGTGAGTGATAGGATTAGATATTTTGAACAGGGTTGAGTTTACATATATAATCTTAGGAAGAAACAAATATGTAGTCACAAATAGGATTGACGTTTGAGATCATTAGGCAAATTTCAGGTGGATGAATATTTCTCAGAATAATCTTGTGAATAGTTGATTATAAATCCACATACATAAACATGAATGAATTTAGGGAGTGTATATAAGACACATATATTTCATATTTTGAAAAATCTGGAGAGTGTGTATATATATATATATATATATATATATATATATATATATATATATATACAAAACACACACACAGACAAAAAAGTAGCAATATATATGTCAATCAAAATTCATTATAAAATATGCATCATCCAGAGATCTAAAAATATTAATTTTACTGAACATGGATTTATGTATAATGCTGTTCAACTAGCAAGCTCACCCATAGGTTGAATATCCAATTCCAACAAGTTTAGTAGGAGTGATCTCTTCTAACAATTTGTATCTGCCAAGTCAGCCACCTCACAAGAATGTACGTGTGGTACCAGGTAGGAATCCATATGTGCATATAAGAATACAGAGAAAGGGAGACAGGAATTCACATATTTGTTAACCTTAAAAATACATGGACAACTATTTCAACAACAAATCGACTAGATTCATAACTCCAACTCTGTATCATGCAAAAGGCAAGTCCAACAATACACCAGGCCTACACTGAACTGCTTGTATTTCTATTCTGTTTTGGTTAGTTTTCTCCATCATATTAGAATTAGTAGTCAGAGTCTGGTCGGGTATGGGTTAGAGTCAGGGATTCAGTATTTTGAATGGAAAATAGAAAACTGAATCCAATGTGTATTCAAATATATGCTACAGAAAATTCTTCCCACTCTCCTCCAGAACAATGCGTTGACATTACCTTCGCCCCAAGAAAGACACAATTAGAGGAGAAGAGTTAGAAAATCTGTGAATACCTATCAGGAATGGAAAATGCTCCAGATTTCACATCTTTGGAGGTGGTAGAGGAGTTTCCAAAAGTAAGGGACAGGGTAAACACTCCACAAACATGGAGCTCTGCTGGCCTACAGACTTTTTGAGAACCTGCCTTTGACGTTGGGCACTTAAAATATATGTTGTTTTCATTAGCTTTAGCTTTATTTGTAGTGAGACAATCAAAGCTCGATCTGCTTCTATGTGACCTGGAGGACATGGTTATTTATTTTCCAATAAAAATGAGGTAGCAGTGCTGAATTCTCTCTTTGTAGGTAAACTGTGGCCACTGAGGGCTAAGTGTCTCCCCGTGTGGACTGTGACACAACTTGGTCATCCTCCAATTATCGTCGTGTTTTTTGCTGCTGCACTGGGAGTTTGGTATTTGCTTCATGAAATACAATGAGTTCAAATGGGAGACAGTGCTGAAGGGAGTTCTGTCAGCTGTGGTGGGCATGGTCTCCAGGAGAATGCACCAACCAGGGTTTATCCCACGTAGCTTGCCCCCTTGACAATAGCAACATGATTCTGAACATTGCCCTAAAACCTCTCCATATAAAAATATGCCTTTACGTATATGGGTCTGATGGCTGCACCATGTCAGTCTCAAGCCATTTGGAAGCCAATGGAAGATCCACATGGCCCCACCACAGATGTTTTATCACTCACTTGCATAACACTTCTCTAGGCCCACTACTCACCAGGCTCCTACTTACTAGCATCTCTGTTCTACACTATTTTCATGAAACCCAGTCAATCAAGGCCCTGTCTGGTATATTCATGATAATCAACAGGACATCAAAGGTTCTCCAGTGACATCTGGTCATGGGAATTTTAAAAATTTCATGGTAATTATCTAGCAATTTTTCATGGATGAAGTTGGAGGCACTGTGGGTTTCAATTCATTCAGGAACCCTTAAAGGGTTAGGAAACTAGTTTCAGGCAAAGCTCTGGAGTACTCTCACATGCAAGGCTACCCAATGAGTGGCCAAAAAGTCACATGAAGCGAGGCCAATTGAGGTCTATAAAGCGAGGTCCATGTGGGTTTTGAATCTCTATAATGCATGCCAAGTCTTTCAGAATAAAATCATGTAATATCCTGGCTGAGATTCGCAGTGTTCTGTGGAAAGCCAACCTGTGCCTAGATCTCAGGGTCCAATGGCAACTTCATGCCTGGCCTCCTAAAATCCCAACACAATTCATGGCAATACTACTCTCAGGTCAGTTCCAGAACTCAGTCTATAAGGAGAATCACACCAGAGTTCAAGTCCAGGTGGACCCAGACAACTCTTCCAACCGCTACTCAAATGAAAACAATTAAAACCAGAATACTCCCTCATGGCCCTATGCTTCTTCCATATAGACACTAATCATAACCTCTTCCTGGAGTTTTCCATGAGTTGTGCAGCCCAAGAAAATGTCCAAAATAAGCTTCTTGCACCTCTTTTGCCTAACTTCAGCGTGGCCTGGGCACCCTTCCTGTGAACCTGGAGTGATCAAATAGGCCTGCCCTTAATACTTCTCCGCTTATCCAATTTGAGGCTCTCTGACTGTGGGGTGTAGATTCTTTATGTGAATTGGAGTCATGAGAAAAGCCAAGACAGTGTCCAAAATCAGCTCGCTTTTTCCTCATTTGCCTCAAGTCAGGGTGGCCTGGACACCGTTTCTGTGAACCAGGAGTGATCCAATAAGCCTGCCATTAATACTTCTGTGTTTCTCCAATTTGAGGCCTACTGATTTCAGGTATCAATTTCTTATGTGATTTGGAGTTACTCGAAAACCCAAGCACCTCTGCAGGGAATTGAAGAACTCATTTGACCCAAAGAATCCCTATTCTCACTTGATGGAATTCAGGAACCTAACAGAGGAAGGCAAGAGACTTCATCCATAATGAATGATTTTTTTGCCATTATGGTTTTGGATGCACACATGGGATCATTCTTTAGATGCATCAGGTGCTGAGAATCTAACTCAAAGCCACACACATGGCCAAGAGACTAATTCAGACACATCCCTTCCCAAAGCAATTAAGCAAAGAGCCACAGGTGATGCCATTCATTTCCATTTGAAAACTGTTTACTTCAGGCTTCACAAAGGGGTGGATTGAGGCAAAGAACTTCCTGACATTGAGTGAAAAACAACAATAAGTAAGCAAAAAGCCCAAAGCAGGGTTTTTCCACTGAGACTTACCTGGTCACACTGATATCTGAGTTTTCTGAGATGCTCGCAATTCTCTTCAGCTATCCAGTACATGGCCATGTCACAGAGTTGGAGGTGGTACATATTTTGAACACAAATCCATGAGCCTATTCTAGAGAGTGGCCAGAATTCAGGAAGAAAACAGCAACTTAGAAAGATAGCAGGTGTTGCACATCGACAAGACAAGCTGCACTCCATTCATATATTGGGCAGGTTGAAATATGGGAAGATTTACACTTGACAGGACACATCCATTAATGCATTCTCTTTTCCAATGTCTACAACAATGGACACAGTGGGATACACAGACATAGAAACACTCACCTTGTGAAACAACTTACTAGAAACTGTCCACTCCAAACCAAACCGCCTTTCCCATCTATTCTCAGAACATGAGACAAAACAATAAACCCACACACACTCCCACAAATGCACCTCCTTCACCCAAGTAGGTCTGTGACTATCCAGAGTGTCCTCTGACTGGTGGGCCATACTATGTTCCCCTGAAATGGTCTGTCTTCTCTCAGATCTGGTTTCCTTGGCCAACTCTGTGCAGTTGTCAGGAGCCAGTGGTGAACCACTATCTGCTTTCTCAGGAAAGGTCCATCTTCAGAGCTTTCCTGGCATTTGGCCATCCTCACATCATTAGGTACCAAGAAAACTGACTCTGTCCTTGGTAAATCCAAACAAGTGAGCCCACTGGGACTGGGACTGGGACTGCCTCTTGGTGCCTGGCTTTTTGGATACCAAGTTCAGACAGTTCCATCACCAAGGAAATGAGGTATGTCACTTTCTTTGGAACTGAATGAGGTCACTGCCTTGGCAACGACTTTGTCCTAACACTTGCTTCCAAACGTCCCATGAGATGGAGCCTTCCCCTACTTCCTGTGACACTTTCACAAGGTAGTATGGTATATCAACCATTGGCACCCAAGAACAGCTCTCCACACAGGCCTGGTTTGGTCCATCTTCTCTACAATAAGAAGAGAGAGGCTGATTCATACATATCCCTTCATCCTGACCAGGTTGTTTGCCATGGAAGATGACTTTTGCTCTCTCAGGTCCTTCATACCTGCCTACAACTTCTAAAGGTATCATTTCTTCATGGACCTTTGAAGTTCGCAGCAGGTGGAAGGTCCCCAAGTTTCCTGTATTGTAAAAACCACTCTGTCCCTGCTCTTCTGTAAAATGAGATTGAGGGAACAGAGTATGTTTAGGGTTAATAATAGGTTTGATTTGGGTTATGAATCATTCTGTGCAATGAATAATGCTATTGGGAACCTGCGATATTTACAAGAATATAGAGGTGAAATATAAGAATGAAAACAGAAATCTAGGTATGATTTGAAGCCCAGAAGGACATTGGGCCCTTGATTGGGATACTTAGCTTTGAATTATGCTCTGCAAAATTGTCTCAGATAATTCGATATACAATGGCATATTACATTTTATTGAATGTAGAAGAGAACATCCAGTCAAAAAGGGATAGTCGGTAAGATTAGGAAGATAGTCGGTAGGTTTAGAAAGAAGAGTGAGTATAGGATTTGGACCAAAAGTTCTTTAGCAATAGGGTTTCGATTATAGAGTGAATGTAAATGGCAGCACATATGAAGTGTCAGTCACTAGGATCAACTTGGGAAAATTTGTTGAAAAGCAGATATCAATAGGAACATTATGAAATCAGGCACAGTATAAAGTGAGTGATAGCATTAGACATTTCCAATAGGGTTGAGTTTGAATATATAAATTAGGAAGAAACAAATATGTAGTCACCAATAGGATTGACAATTGACAGCATTAGGCAACCTGGACATGGATGTTTTTAGTAATTCATGTACACTTTACATTTAGGCTTTGGTACAATCATAAATGTGACCTTTACATTTTTTTTGTCCAGAATATTACTTTGATAAAATGTATATGTACATCAGGTGACATGAGTATGTCTTCCACCATTTCTGCAAGCAATATATTGAAGATGTAAAATTAGAATCGGGGGTACAAAGAGGTGTACCCTGTGTCTATGAATATAGAGATAAAGAATGAATAGACCGTAATGTGAATGAATAATATAACTTTTTTCAACTTTAAAAAATGAATTGATCTAATATCTGAAAAATCACAGGAAATCGTATATTGATATACAATCATTCATTCCAAGCAGTTATACATCTAATGGTAATATTGGTGTTTTGGTTTATCATGAAGAGTGTGTGAGTTTTGCTTCAAAAGTGACTATGGAAATAATGTGTTTGGAAAGAAGACTCATGAAAATACCAGTAAAGAAACCCTGACAATACATGTGTTCTGAAGCAAAAAGTGATTAAATTTGAAACAAATGCCTACAAATTTGTGAACTTGTGGATGAAATGTATATCCTATGATGTGCAAAAACTGAAGAAATAATAATGTAAAAGTGTCGAATACAAATGAATAAAGAATTACATATCATGTCCCATTGGAATCTACTTGCATTGATGTTAGACTGGGTCAGTTACTGTAGAATAATTAGGATTTGTATGCATCATTCCCTGAAGTTAGTTTTCAGTACTAGGAAACAAATATGTATTTCAGGTGGATGAATATTTCTGAGAATAATCTTGTGAAAAGTTGATTAAAAATCCACATACATGAACATAAATGAATTTAGAGAGTGTATATTAGACACATATATTTCATATTTTGAAAAATCTGGAGAGTGTACACACACACACACACACACACACACACACACAAAACACTCACAGACATTAAAAAGTAGCAATATAAATGCCAATCGAAATTCATCAGTAAATATATATCATCCACAGATGCAAAAATATTTATTTTACTGAACATGAGTTTACGTATAATGTTGTTCTACTAGGACGCTCCCTATAGGTTGAATTTTCAGTTCCAACAGCATTTAGGAGGAGTGATCTCTTCTCACAATTTGTATCTGCCAAGTCAGCCACCTCACAAAAATGTACGTGTGATACCTGGTAGGATTCTATATATGCATATAAATATACAAGTGTGAATAGGCTAAAGAGAAAGGGAAACATGAATTCTCATATTTGTTAACTTTAAAAACACATGGAGATCTTTTTCTATTAAACATTGACTAGATTTATAACTCCTACCTTGTATAATGCAAAATGCAAGTCCAACTATACAACATGCCTCCAATGTACTGCTTGTATTTCTATAGGTTTGTGTTATTTTTCTCTATCATATTAGGATGAGTTGTCTGAGTCTAGTATGTATGGGTTAGTGTCAGGGATTCAGTATTTCAAAAGGAAAATTGGAAATTGAATCCAATTTGTATGCAAATATATGCTACACAAATATCCTCCCACTGTCATCCAGAACAATGCCTTGAAATTACCTTCACCCCAAGTAAGACACAGTTAGAGGAGAATAGATTGAAAATCAGTGAATACATATCTGGAATGGAAAATGCTCAGGAGTTCACAACCTTGGAGGTTGTAGAGGAGTTTCCAAAAGTAAGGGACAGGGTAAACACTCCACAAACATGGAGCTCTGCTGGCCTAAAATCTTTTAGAGCAACTGCCTCTGAGTTTGGGAACGTGAAAAATATGTTGTTGTCAGGAGAATTGGCTTCCTTTGTTGTGAGACCATCAAAGCTGGGTCTGCCTCTATGTGATGTGGAGGACATGGTATCTTATTTTCCAATGAACATGAGGTAGCAGTGTTGATTTTCTTCTTTTTAGGTAAACTGTGGCCTCTGGGGGCTAAGTGTCTCCCCGTTGGACTGTGAAGCCATTTGGTCCTCCTGCACTTTTTGTGGGGTTTTTGCTGCTGAACTGGGAGTTTGGTATTTGCTTCATGAAATTCAAGGAGTTCAACTGAGACACAGTGCTGGAGGGAGTTCTGTCATGTGTGGTGGTTCAGAGTCTGCAGAAGAACGCACCAACCACGCTTCTATCCCTCAAAGCTTGCCACATTGCATCCTTGTCCATAGCAACCTGATTCTGAACATTGCCCTGAATCCTCTCCATATAACAAGATGCCTTTAATTACAAGGGTCTGCGGGCTGCTTCATGTAATCCACAAGCCATTTGGAAGTCAATGGAAGATCCACATTGCTCCAACACAGATGTTTTATCACACTCCTGCCCACCACAGCTCTAGGCCCACTTCTCAGCAGGCTGCAACTTTCTGGCACCTCTGTTCTACACAATTTTCATAAAACCCAGTCAAGCAAGGCACTGTCTGGTACATCCATGATCAGCAACAGGACATCCAAAGATTCTCCAGTGCCACCTGGTCATGGGAATTTCAAAAATTTCATGGTATTTATTTAGACATTTTTCAAGGATGAAGTTGGAGGCACTGTGGGTTTCAATTCATTCAGGAACCAGTAAATGGTGAGCAAGATTATTTCAATGAAAGCTCTCGAGAACCCTCACAGGCAAGGCTTCCCAAAGAATGGCCAAAAGGTCACATTAAGCCAGGCCCATTAAGGTCTACAATATGAGGTCCATGTGTGTTTTCACTCTCAACTATGGCTGCCAAGTCTGTCGAATGAAATCATGTGTTATCTTGGCTGAAATTCCCAGTGCTCTGTGGAAAGCCACTCTGGGGCTAGATCTCAGTTTCCAAGGGTGACTCTCATACATGGCCTCTTAAATCACAACACAATACATGGCAATACTTCTCTGAGATCAGTTCCTGAACTCAGTCTATAAGGGGAATCACACCAGAGTTCAAGCCCAGGTAGACCTTGTTATGTCTTCCAAGTGTCACACAAATATCCACAATTAAATCCAAAACACTTCCACATGGCACTCATCTTCTTCCATTTCCACAATCATCATAATCTCTGGCTGGAGGTTTCCATGAGGGGTGCAGCCCAAGACAGTGTCCAATATAACCTCCCTTGCCCCTCATTTGCCTAAAATAAGGGTGGCCAGGACATCCTTCCAGTGAACCAAGAGTGATCAAATAGGCCTGCCATTAATATGGCACTGCTTCTCCAATTTGAGGCATACTGACTGTGTGTTTTAGATTCTTTATGTGAATTGGAGTCTTGAGAAAAACCAAGCACTTATGGGCTAGCCTCTGCAGGGTTTTGAGGAACACATTTGAACCAAATTATCACTATTCTCACATGATGGATGACAGGAACCTTACAGAGGAATGCGAGAGACTTCATCCACACTGACTGCTCTTTTGTCCATTTTGGTTTTGGATGCACACATGGGATCCTTCTTTAGATCCATCAGGTGCTGAGAATCTAAGCCACAGTCTCACACAGGGCCAAAAGGCTGATTCAGACACATCCCTTTCCAAAGCAATTAAGCAAAGAGCCACAGGTGATGCCCTTTCATTTCCATTTGAAAACTGTTTCTTTAGGCTCTACAATGGTGTGGCCTGAGGCAAAGACCTTCCTGACATTCAGGGCATCAGAACAATTGGTGAGCAAAAGGCCCAAAGCAGGGTTTCTTCACTTAGAATTTCCTGGTCAAACTAATATCTGAGTTTTCTGAGATGCTCCCATTTCTTTCAGCTATCCAGTACATGGCCATGTCACAGAGCTTGGAGGTGGTACATATTTTGGACAAAAAACCATGAGCCTATTCTGGAGAGTGGCCAGAATTCAGGAAGAAAACAGGAACTTAGGAAGATTGTTGGAGTTGTCCACCCATAAGTCAAGCCGCAGTCCATTCATAAATTGGGCAAGTTGAGTCTAGACAGGACACATCCAATGATTCATTCTCTTTTCTAATATCTAAAACCACGGACACAGTGGGATACACAGACAAAGAAACACTGGCCTTGTCAAACGACTTACCAGAAACAGTTCACTCCAAACCAAACAAACCGCCTTTCCTACCTATTCTCAGAACATGAGACAAAATCTCAAACCCACACCCACACACACAAAGGAAGCTCCTTCCCCAAGTAGGTCTGTGACTATTGGGAGTGTCTTCTGACTGGTGGGCCAAACTATGTTCTGATGAAATCGCCTGTTCTGTGTCAAATATGGTCTCGTTGGCCAAATCTGTGAAGTTGTCACTAGCCATCGGTGAGCCACTACCTGCTGTCTCAGGAAAGGCCCCTCTTCAGAGCTTTCCTGACATTTGTTCATCCTCACCTCAGTAGGTACAAAGAAAGACTGACTCTGTCCTTGGTAAATCCAAAAAATAAGACCACTGGGACTGGGACTGAGACTGGCTCTGGGTGCCTGGCTTCCCGGATTCCAAGTTCAGAGAGTTCCATCACCAAGAAAGTGAGGTGAGATTACTTCCTTCAGGAATTCTTTGAGGTCATTGCCTTGGCCAACCACTTTATCCTATGAGATGGAGGCTGCCCTTACTTCCTGTGACACTTTTACAAGTTAGAATGGTATATCAACCATAGGCACCCAGGAACAGCTCTCCACACATGCCTGGTTTGGTCTATCTTGTGTACATTAACAAGAGAGAGGCTTATTCAGACACAACCCTTCATCCTGGAAAGGTTGTTTGCGATAGAATATGACATTTGCTCTCTCAGGTCCTTCATAGATGCCTACATCTTCTCCAGGGATCAAATCTGCATGGACATTTGAGGTTCTCAGCAGGAGGAAGATACCCTACATTCCTGTATTGTAAGACAAACTCTGTCCCTGCTCTTCTGCAAAGTTAGATTGAGGGAAGAGTGTATGGTTAGGGTTAATAACATGTTTGATTTGGGTTACGAATCATTGCGAAGGATGATTAATAGTATTGGGAACCTGCGATATTTATAAGATTATAGAGGTGAAATATAAGTATGGAAACAGAAATCTAGGTAAGATTTGAAGCCCAGAAGGGCATTAGGCCCTTGATTGGGATACTTAGCTTATAATTACGTTCTGCACAGATGTCTCAGATAAATCGATAATCAATGGCATAGGACCTTACACCTTGGAAGATTGATTTTAGAAGAGAACATCCACTCAAATTGAGATAGTCGGTGGGATTAGGAAGGTAGTCAGTAGGTTTAGGAAATAGAGTGAGTATAGGACATGGAGCAAAAGTTCTGTAGCAATAGTGTTTTCGTTATAGAGTGAATGTAAATTTCAGCACATGTGAAGAGTCAGTCACAATGATTAACTGGGGAAAATATGTAGAAAGGAAAATATCAATACAGACCTTACGAAATTAGGCAATTATACAGTGAGTGATAGGATTAGACATTTTCAATAGGGTTGAGATTGAATACATAATCTTAGGAAGAAACAAATATGTCGTCACCAATAGGAATGACATTTGAAAGCATTAGGCAACCAGGACATTTATCGTTTTAGTAATCCATGTTCACTTTCCATTTAGTATTTGGTACAATCATAAGTGTGATTTTTGCATTTTGTGCCCAGAAAAATATTGTGATCAAATGTATATGTAGATCATATGACATGAGTATTTCTTCCACGATTACTGGGAGCAATATTTGAAGACATATAAATTAGTATTGGGGGTACAAAGTGGTGTACCCTGTGTCTATGAATATAGAGATAATGCATGAATAGACCATACTGTGAATAAATATTATAACTGGTTCCACTTTAAATAATGGATTGAATTGATATCTGAAAATATATAGGAAATCATATATTGAAATACAATCATTCACTCCAACCAGTTATATATCTAATGGTAATCTTAGGGTTATTGTTTATCATGAAGTGTGTGTGAGTTTTGTTTCAAAAGTGATTATGGAAATCGAAAATAATATGTTTGGAAAAAAGTCTCATGAAAAGACCAGTCAAGAAATATGGAGGAATCCATGTGTTCTGAAGCAGGAAGTGATTGAAAGTGAAACAAATGCCTATAAATTTTCTAAATTGTGAATGAAATATATATCCTGTTATGTGCATAAACTGATGAAATAGTAATGTATCAGTGTTGAATAAAAGTGAATGTCAAAATACACATCATGTCCAATAGGAATCTACTTGCATTGATGTTAAACTGGGTCAGTTACTGTAGAAATATTAGAATTGTGTGCATTATGCACCAAAGATAGTTTTTTTTTTATTTTTATTTATGGTTGTTCAAAACATTACATAGTTCTTGATATATCATATTTCACACTTTGATTCAAGTGGGTTATGAACTCCCATTTTTACCCTGTATACAGATTGCAGAATCACATCAGTTACACATCCATTGATTCACATATTGCCATACTAGTGTCTGTTGTATTCTGCTGACTTTCCTATCCTCTACTATCCCCCCTAGCCTCCCTGACCCTCCCCACTTCTCTCTCTACTCCCTCTACTGTAATAAATTTCTCCCCCTTGTATTATTTTTCCCTTTCCCCTCAATTCCTCTTGTATGTAATTTTGTATAACCCAGAGTGTCTCCTTCCAATTCCATGCAATTTCGCTTCTCCCTCCCTTCCACCTCTCATCCCTGTTTAATGTTAATCATCTTGTCATGCTCTTTGTCCCTATCTGTTCTTAGTTACTCTCCTTATGTCAAAGATGACATTTGGCATTTGTTTTACAGGAATTGTGTAGCTTCACTTAGCATAATCCAGTCTAATGCCATCCATTTTCCTGCAAATTCTATGATTTTTTCATTTTTCAATGCAGAGTAATAATCCATTGTGTATTAATGCCACATTTTTTTATCCATTATTCTATTGAAGGGCATCTAAGTTGGTTCCACAGTCTTGCTGTTGTGAATTGTGCTGCTATGAACATCGATGTAGCAGTGTCCCTGTAGCATGCTCTTTTTAGGTCTTTAGTGAATAGATCAAGAAGGGGAATAGCTGGGTCAAATGGTGCTTCCATTCCCAGCTTTCCAAGAAATCTCCATACTGCTTTCCCAATTGGCTGCACCAATTTGCAGTCCCACCAGCAATGTACAAGTGTACCTCTTTTCCCACTACCTTGCCAGCACTTCTTGTTGTTTGACTTTATAATGGCTGCCAATCTAACTGGAGTGAGATGGTATCTTAGGGTGGTTTTAATTTGCATTTCTCTGACTGCTGGAGATGGTGAGCATTTTTTCATGTACTTATTGATTGATTGTATGTCCTCATCTGAGAAGTGTCTGTTGAGGTCCTTGGACCATTTGTTGATTGGGTTATTTGTTATCTTATTGTCTAATTTTTTGAGTTCTTTGTATACTCTGGATATTAGGGCTCTATCTGAAGTGTGAGTAGTAAAGATTTCTTCCCAGGATGTAGGCTCCATATTTACCTGTCTTATTGTTTCTTTTGCTGAGAAAAAACTTTTTTAGTTGAGTAAGTCCCATTTGTTGATTCTAGTTATTAACTCTTGTACTATGGGTGTCCTATTGAGGAATCTGTAGCCCGACCCCACAGTATGTACATCGTAACCAAATTTTTCTTCTATCAGACAGTGTGTCTCTGATTTGATATCAAGCTCCTTGATCCATTTTGAGTTAACTTTTGTGCATGGCGAGAGAAAGGGATTCAGTTTCATTTTGTTACATATGGATTTTCAGTTTTCCCAACACCATTTGTTGAAGATGCTATCCTTCCTCCATTGCATGCTTTTAGCCCCTTTATCAAATATAAGATAGTTGTAGTTTTGTGGATTGGATTCTGTGTCCTCTATTCTGTACCATTGGTCCACCTGCCTTTTTCGGTACCAGTACCATGCTATTTTTGTTACTATTGCTCTGTAGTATAGTTTGAAGTCTGGTATCGCTATACCACCTGATTCACACTTCCTGCTTAGCATTGTTTTGCAATTCTGGGTCTTTTATTTTTTCATATGAATTTCATGATTGCTTTCTCTATTTCTACAAGAAATGCCTTTGGGATTTTGATTGGCATTGGATTAACCCTATAGAGAACTTTTGGTAATATCGCCATTTTGATGATGTTAGTTCTGCCTATCCATGAACAGGGTATATTTTTACATCTTCTAAGATCTTCTTCTATTTCTCTCTTTAGGGTTCTGTAGTTTTCATTGTATAAGACTTTCACCTCTTTTGTTAGGTTGATTCCCATTTTTTTTTTAGGATATTTTGAATGGAGTGGTTGTCCTCATTTCCATTTCAGAGGATTTGTCGCTGATATACAGGAATGCATTTGATTTATGTGTGTTGATTTTATATCCTGCCACTTTGCTGAATTCATTTATTAGCTCTATTAGTTTATTTGTAGACCCTTTTGGGTCTGCTAGGTATAGAATCATGTCATCTGCAATAGTGATAATTTAAGTTATTCTTTTCCTATTTATATGCCTTTAATTTCTTTCATCTGTCTAATTGCTCTGGCCAGTCTTTTGAGAACTATATTGAACAGAAGTGGTGAGAGCGGGCATCCCTGTCTTGTTCCAGATTTTGGAGGGAATGTCTTCAATTTTTCTCCATTAAGAATGACGCTAGCCTGCGGTTTAGCATAGATTGTTTTTACAATATTGAGGAATGTTCCTGTTATTCCTAGTTTTTGGAGAGTTTTGAACATAAAGTGATGCTGTACTTTGTCGAATGCTTTTTCTGCATCTATCTAGATGATAATATGGTTCTTATTTTTAAGTCTATTGATGTGGTGAATAACACTTATTGATTTTCGTATATTGAACCCTCCTTGCATCCCAGGGATGAATCCTACTTGATCATGGTCCACATTTTTTTGATATGTTTTTGTATCTGATTCGCCAGAATTTAATTTAAGATTTTTGCATTTAGGTTCAATAGAGATATCGGTCTTTAGTCTTCTTTCTTTGAAGTGTCTATCTGGTGAAGGAATCAGAGTGATATTGGCCTCGTAGAATGAATTTGGAAGATCTCCCTCTTTTTAAATTTTCTGAAATAGCTTGAAAAGTATTGGTATTAGTTCATATTTAAAGGTTTTGTAAAAGTCTGCTGTATACCCATACGGTCCTGGGATTTTCTTAGTTGGTAGTCTTTGGATGGTTTCTTTTATTTCCTCAATTGATATTGGTATGTTTAGGTTGTCTATATCCTCCTAACTCACTCTGGTCAGATCATATGACTTAAGAAATATTTCGATGCCTTCACTATCTTCTATTATTTTGGAGTATAAGGATTCAAAGTAATTTCTGATTATCTTCTGTATTTCTGAAATATCTGTTGTGATATTGCCTTTTTCATCCCATATGATAGTAATTTCAGTTCTCTCTCCTCTTCATTAGCATGGCTAGGGGTCTGTCCATTTTATTTATTTTTTCAACGAACCAACTTTTAGTTTTGTCAATTTCTTCAATTGTTTCTTTTGTTTCGATTTCATTGATTTCTGCTCTGATTTTAATTATTTCTTTCCTTCTACTTCTTTTGCTGTTGTTTGCTCTTGTTTTTCTAAGATTTTGAGATGAAGTATGAGATCATTTATTTGTTGTTTTTTCTTTTTCTAAGGAATGAACTCCAAGCAATGAATTTTCCTCTTAGAACTGCTTTCAATGTGTCCCATAGATTCCGATATATTGTGTCTGTGTTTTCATTTTTCTCTAAGAATTTTTTATTTTCCTCCTTGATGTCTTCTATAACCCATTGATCATTCAGTAACCTATTGATCATTCTCCAAATGATGCATGGTTTTTCCTTCCTTCTTTTATCATTGATTTTTAGATTCATTCCATTATGATAAGATAAGAAGCATGGAATTATCTCTACTCCTTTAATTTGTCTAAGAGTTGCCCTGTGACATAATATATGATCTATTTTTGAGAAGGATCCATGTGCTGCTGAGGAAAAATGTAACTGCTTGATGTTGGGTGGTATATTCTATATATGTCAATTAAGTCTAGGTTATTAATTGTGTTATTGAGTTCTATAGTTTCCTATTTCAACTTTTGTTTGGAAGACCTGTCCAGTGGTGAGAGAGCTGTGTTGAAGTCTCCCATGATTATTGTATGGTGGTCTATTAGACTCTTGAACTTGAGAAAAGTTTGTTTGATGAACATAGCTGCACCATTGTTTGGGGCATACATATTTATGATTGTTATGTCTTGCTGGTGTATGGTTCTCTTGAACAGTATGTAGTGTCCCTCTTTATCCCTTTTGATTAACTTTGGCTTGAAATCTATTTTATTTGATATGAGTATGGACACTCCTGCTTTTTTCCGAAGTCCATATGAGTGATATGATTTTTTCCAAACTTTCACCTTCAGTGTATGTATGTCTTTTTCTTATCAAATGCGTCTCCGGTAGGCAGCATATTATTGGGTCTTGTTTTGTGATCCATTCTACTGGCCTGTGTCTGTTAATTGGTGAGTTTAAGCCATTAACATTTACAGTTATTATTGAGATAAGGGTTGTTCTTCCAGCCATATTTGTTTATTTATGTTATTAAACATGGATTGTTTTCCTCTTTGATTATTTCCCCCCTTTAATGTCCTACCTCCCACTGTTGGTTTTCATTATTTTCCAATTACTCTTCCTGTAATATTTTGCCAAGGATGTTTTGAAGAGATGGTTTTCTAGCTACAAATTCTTTTAACTTTTGTTTATCGTGGAAAGTTTTAATTTCATCTTCCATCCTGAAGCTTAATTTTGCTGGATACACAGTACATGGTTGGAACCCATTTTCTTTCTGTGATTGAAAAATGTCATTCCAGGATCTTCTAGCTTTCAGAGTCTTTGTTGAAAGATCAGCTGTTATCCTGATTGGTTTACCCCTAAATGTAATCTGCTTCCTTTCTCTTGTAGATTTTAAAATTCTCTCCTTATTCTGTATGTTGGGCATCTTCATTATAATGTGTCTAGGTGTGGATCTCTTATGATTTTTCACATTCGGCGTCCTGTAGGCTTTTAGAACTTGGGAGTCTGTCTCATTCTTCAAGTCTGGGAAGTTTTCTCATATTATTTCATTGAATAGATTGCTCATTCCTTTGGTTTGGACCTCTATACCTTCCTGTATCCCAATGACTCTTAAGTTTGGTCTCTTTATTTTATCCCATATTTCTTGGATGTTCTGTTCATGGTTTCTTAACAGTTTGGCTGAGCTGTCTATGTTCTTTTCAAGTTGAAATACTTTGTCTTCATTGTCTGATGTTCTATCTTCTAAGTGTTCTACTCTGATGGTAGTATTCTCAATTGAGTTTTTAAGATGGTTTATTGCTTCCTGCATTTCTAGGATTTCTGTTTGTTATTTTTTACAACCTCTATCTCCCTGTATAGTTGATCTTTTGCTTCTTGGTTTTGTTTATGTAATTCATTGTTGAAGTGATCTTTCATTGTCTGATTTTGCTGTCTAATGTCTTCCTTGAGACTTCAGATCATCTGAAGAATGTATATCCTGAGTTCTTTATCTGACATTCCATCTGCTGCAGCTATTACCTCTTCTAAAGTTGTGTTGACCTGCATTGCTTGTGGTTCTTTTTTCCTTTTCTTTTCATACTGCTCGCGTTTCTTTCTGCTTGGTGAAACTGTTGTGATTTTGAAATTTTCTCCCTATATATTTATATTGCTCTTGTATATTTGAAAAGTCTTCATTGCAGGGGCAGGGGTGGCTGTGCTGTTCCACCAATTGGGGTGATATATCTACCACGCTGATGGGCCGCTAGGCCTGTTATTCTGATCGGTCGCAGGTCTGCTTACCATGCAGGCGCAGGAGGCTGCTCTCCTCTGCCCCTCCTCCAATTGGTGTGACGTGTCTACCACGCCCGTGGACCCCTGCGGTGTTCTGCCGATCGGTCGCAGGTCTGCCTACCTTGCTTGTGTGGGCGGCGGCTCTGCTCTACCCCTACCCCAATTGGGGTGACATGACTACCACGCCGGTGGGCCGCTGGGCCTGGTCTGCCGGTTGGTCGCAGGTCAGAATACCTTGTGAGCATGGGCTACAGATCTGTTCTGCCCCTACTCCAAATGGGGTAAAGTGTCTGCCGCGCCAGCAGGCCGCTGGGCCTCTTCTTCTGGTCAGGTGCAGGTCTGCTACCTTGCAGGCGCGGGTGGTGGCTCTGCTCTGCCCCTACTCCAATTGGTGTGTCGTGACTACCATGCCTGCAGGTTGCTGGGCCTGTTCTGGGCATGGGCAAAGGCTCTGCTCTGCCCCTACTCCTATTGGGGTAATGTGACTACCATGCCGGTGACCCACTGGGATTGTACTAGGCACGGGAGAAGGCTCTGCTCTGCAACAACTCCAATTGGGGTGACGTGACTACCACACCTGTGGGTCGCTGGGCCTGTTCTGGGCCCGGGTAGCGGCTCTGTTCTGCCTCTACTGCAATTGGGTTGACGTGACTACCATGCAGGTGTGTCACTGGGTCTGTTCCAGGTGCGGGCAGCTGTTCTGCTCTGCCCCTCTGGCTTGATGACAAAGTGAGAGAGACCCGGGTGTTTGTGACTCACTTTCTTCATCAGGAGACCAACTGTTTCTGTCACTGCTGGTATCAATGAAGTTATCTCCTCTGCTGCTTTCTGATGACATCAGAAATTTGTCATGTTGGTATCCCATGTGAAAGGCAGCATTTCGTTCCCTTTTCTGGGTGACCAAAGCAATGGGTGAGTCCTGACCGGCCCTCACAAGCCGCGTCTCAATCCTGTTGCCACTGCCTATGAAGGCTCGGTTGATATTTACCTCCACAGTATTCAGCAAGACCAGGAACGAGAAGCAGTTTCCGCGGGTTCTTTAGCCCTGGGCCAGATCAGTTCCGAGAGGCGGAATTCGGCCGCTCTGGGCTTGGTGTATGTTCTAATAGGAGCAGGCTCCAAGACGGAGTTTCTGCAGGTTCTTTGGCACTGAGCCTGAGTAATTTGTCTGCGACACAAAGGTGAATGGCAACCTGAAATTACCTGTTCTATAGCTGAATGAGCTTCGATCAGTCGAAAACAGGGATGGTGACATCAGCTCTCCAAGATGGTGGCCGCTGGCTTCCTCTGTGGTCTGACCGGTGTGGAGAACCGAATTGGACCGCATCCTTTCCCGTCTCAAACCCAGAATTCAGCACTTAGCACAGTGATTGCATACCTGTCAGGAGCCCACAGAATCCACACCGCTGTATATTTGCATTGCTATCTCTTCGTTTCCCAGTGCACGCCGCAGACTCTAGCCGCAGACCGATTTACTGAATAAGCAGCATGACCCTCTTGGCGGACAAATCACTCGTGTTTGAGCCCACGTAGCTGATCCTCGTGAGATGCAAATATGTCGACTAGTTTTTGGAGCACCCCAATTTTGCTGGAAATTTCTAACAAGATAGGTTTTAGCCATTATAACTTGTCATTCTCCCGCACAGTGACGCGGTACATGGGGGTGATGCACTCCCTTCACCACCATCATAGGATCCCCCAAAGTTAGTTTTCAGTACTAAGAAACAAATATGTATTTCTGGTGGATGAATAATTCTGAGAATATTCTTGTGAAAACTTGATTATTAATCCAAATACATGAATATGAGTGAATTTAGGGAGTGTATAATAAGAAAAATATACTTCATATTTTGAAAAATCTGGAGAGTGAATATATATATATATATATATATATATATATATATATATATATACACATACACACACAGACATTAAAAAGTAGCATTATGTATGCCAATCGAAATTCACCACGAAGTAATATATCATCCACAGATCCAAAAATATTCATTTTAATGAACATGGATTTATGTTGTTCAAATAAGAAGCTCACTCATATGTTGAATTTTCAGTTCCAACAGCATTTAGTAGGAGTGATCTCTTCTCACAATTTGCATCTGCCAAGCCAGCCACCTCAAAAAATGTACGAGTGATACCAGATAGAATTCTATATGTGCATATAAAAATACATGTGATGAATAGGCTACAGAGAAAGGGAGACAGTTATTCACATGTTTGTTAACTTTTAAAACACATGGAGAACTATTTCAATTAAAATTCGCTAGATTTATAACACCTACCATTTATCATACGAAAGGCAAGTCCAACTATACACCATGCCTCCTGTGAACCTCTTGTATTTCTATTCTGTTTGGGTTATTTTTCTCCACCATATTAGGATTAAAAGTCAAAGTCTAGTAGGGTATGTGTTACTGTCAGGGATTCAGTATTTCGAATGGAAAATTGCAAAATGTATCAAATGTGTATGCAAATATGTGCTACACAAAAATCTTCCCACCCTCATTCAGCACAATGCCTTGACATTACCTTCGCCCCACATAAGACACAATTAGAGGAGAAGAGTTAGAAAATCTGTGAATACATAGGTGTAATGAACAATGCTCAGGAGTTCACAAATTTGCAGGTGGTAGAGGAGTTTCCAAAAGTAAGGGACAGGGTAAAAACTCCACAAACATGAAGTTTTGCCAGCCTAACATCTGGAGAAACTGCCTCTGAGGTTGGGCAATGAAATATATGCTGCTGTCAGGAGCATTAGCTTCATTTGTTGTGAGACCATCATAGCTGAGTCTTCATCTATGTGATCTGGATGAAATGGATTCTTATTTTCCAATGAACATGAGGCAGCAGTGCTGAATTTTCTATTTGTAGGTAACCTGTGGCCACTGGGGTCTAAGTGTCTCCCCTTGTGGACTGTAATTCCATTTGGTCATCCTCCACTATTCGTGGTATTTCTTGGTGCTGCACTGGGAGATTGGTGTTTGTTTCATGAAATACAAGGATTTCAAATGGGACACAGTGCTGAAGTAAGTTCTGTCAAGTGTGGTGGGTCAGGTTCATCAGGAGAATGCACCAACCAGGCTTCTATCCCACATAGCTTGCCCCATTTTCCATAGCATCCTGATTCTGAACATTGCCCTAAAACCTCTCCATATAACAATATGCTTTTACATATAAGGGTCTACTGGCTGCAAAATGTCAGTCACAATCCATTTGGAAGCCAATGGCAGATCCAAATGCCCCCACCACAGATGTTTTATTACACACCTGCCAACCACTACTCTAGTACAACTACTCAGCAGGATCCAACTTACTGGCATCTCTGTTCAACACCATTTTCATAAAACCCAGTCAATCAAGGCACTGTCTTGTATACTCATGATCAGCAACAGGACATCCAAATATTCTCCAGAGCTACCCGGTCATGGGAATTTCAAAAATTTCATGGTATTGATATAGCCAATTTTCAAGGATGAAGTTGGAGGCACTGTGAATTTTAATTCACTCAGAAACCATTAAATGGTGAGGAAGCTCATTTCAATGAAAACTCTGGAGAATTCTTACAGGCAAGGCTTCCAAAAGTGGCGAAAAGTCAGATTAAGCCAGGCCCCTTGAGGTCTACAATGTATGGTCCATGTGTGTTTCGACTCTCAAATATGGCTGCCAAGTCTTTAAGAATAATATCATGTGATATCCTGGCTGAGATTCCCTGTGCTCTGTGGAAAGTCAACTTGGGCCTAGATGTCACTTTCCAAGGGCAACTCTCATGCATGGCCATCTAAAATTCCAACACAATTCCTGGCAATAATTCTCTGAGATCAGTAAAAGAACTCAGTCTCTAAGGGGAATCACACCAAAGTGCAAGCCTAGGTGGACCCAGAGATCTCTTCCAACCGCCAGACAAATATCCACAATTAAAACCAAACACTCTCACATGGCCCTCATCTTCTTCCATATAGACACTCATCATATTCTCTGGCTGGAGGTTTCCATAAGGGACGCAGCCCATGACAGTGTCCAAAATAAGCTTCCTGCCCCTCATTTGCCTAAAGTCAGGGTGGCCTGGACTCTCTTCCTGTCAACCAGTAGAGATCAAATAGGCCTGCCTTTAATATTGCTTGGCTTCTCCAACTTGAGACCTTCTGGCTTTGGGGTTTAGATTCTTTAAGTGAATTGGAGTCATGAAAATCAAACACCTATGGCCTAGCCTCTGCAGGGCTTTGAAGAACTCATTTGACCCAAAGGATCCCTATTCTCACTTGATGGATATCAGGAACCTACCAGAGGAAGGCAAGAGAGTTCATCAACAATATCTGATCTTTTTGCCATTTTGGTTTTGGATGCATGCATGGGATCTATCTTTAGATCCATCAGGTGCTGAAAATCTAAGCCACAGCCTCACACAGGGCCAACAGGCTGATTCAGACATATCCCAATCCTAAGCAATTAAGCAAAGAGTCACAGGTGATTCCCATTCATTTCCATTTGAAAACTATTTTCTTCAGGGTTCACAAAGTGGTGGCTTGAGGCAAAAAACTTCCTGACATTCAACAGAACAATAGGTAAGCAAAAGGAACAAAGAGGGGTTTCTCCACTGAGACTTTCCTGGTCAACAGATATTTGAGATTTCTGAGATGCTGGCCATTTCTTTCAGCTATCCAGTACATAGCCATGTCACAGATCATGGAGGTACAAATCTTGGACACAAAACCACGATACTATTCTGGAGAATGGCCAGAATTGAGAAAGGAAACAGGAAATTAGGAAGCTTGTAGGTGTTGCCCATCCATAAGGCAAGCCAGAGTCCACTCATGAATTGGGCAGGATGAATGCTGGGAAGCTTTCTACTAGACAGGACACATCCATTGATGCATTGTCTTTTCTAATGTCTACAACAATGGACTCAGTGGGATACACACACATAGAAACACTCGCCTTGTCAAAGGACTTAATAGAAATATTCCACTCCATACCAAACAAACCGCCTTTCCTACCTATTATCAGAACATGAGACAAAACCACAAACTCACACCCACACCCAAAAAGGCACCTCCTTCCCCCTAGTAGGTCTGTGACTCCCTGGAGTGTCGTCTGACTGGTGGGCCATTCTATGTTCTTCCAAAATGACCTCTCCTGTCTCAGATCATGTCTGCTTGGCCAACTCTGTGAAGTTCTCAAGAGCCAGCGGTGAGACACTACCTGCTTTCTCAGGAAAAGCCCCTCTTCAGAGGTTTCCTGGCATTTGGCCATCCTCACATCTGTAGGTACCAAGAAAGACTGATTCTGTCCTTGGTAAATCCAAACATGTCAGACCACTGGGACTAGGACAGGGACTGTCTCTTGGTGCGTGGCTTCCTGGATTTCAATTTCAGAGAGTTCCATCACCAAGGAAGTGAGGTGAGATCACTTCCTTCAGGATATGAATGATGTCACTGCCTTGGCAACCACTTTGTCCTAACAGTTGCTTCCAAAAGTATCATGAGGTGGAGGCTGTCCTGATTTTCATGGGACACTTTCTCTAGTTAGAATGTTATATCAACCATAAGCACCCGGGAACAGCTTCCACACAGGACTGGTTTGGTCCATGTTCTATACATTAAGAAGAGAGAGACTGATTCAGACACAACCCTCCATCCTGACCAGGATGATTGCCATGGAAGATGACTTTTGCTTTCTGAGGTACTTCATAGCTGCCTTCATCTTCACCAGGGATCATTTCTGCATGAACATTTGAGTTTCTCAGCAGGTGAAGATCCCCTAGATTCCTGTAGTTTAATACCCACACTGTTATTGCTCTCCTGCAAAGTGAGTGTATGGTTACGGTTAATAATATGTTCGATTTGGGTTAGGAATCATTCTGCAGGAAGAATAATGAGATTGGGAACCTGCGATATTTATAAGAATATATACGTGAAATATATGTATGAAAACGGGAATCTAAGAAAGATTTGAAGCCCAGAAGGGCATTGGGCCCTTTATTTGGATACTTAGTGTTGAATTATGTTCTGTACAGTTGTCTCAGTTAAATCGAAATACAGTGGCATAGGACCTTGTACCTTGGATGATTGAATGTAGAAGAGAACATCCAGTCAAAAAGGGATAGTCAGTAGGATTAGGAAGATAGTCAGTAGGTTTAGAAAGAAGAGATATGATTTGGAATAAAAAGCTTCTTTAGCAATAGGGTTTTGTTTAGAGAGTGAATGGAAATGTCAGCACATGTGAAGAGTCAGTCACAATGATGAACTGGGGAAAATATGTAGGAAAGCAGGTGTCAATAGAGACATTACAAAATCAGGCAAAGTATAAAGTGAGTGATAGGATTAGACATTTTCAACAGGGTTGAGTTTGAATACATAATCATAGGAAAAAACAAATATCTCGTCACGAATGGGAATGACATTTGAGAGCATTAGGCAACCTGGACATGGATGTTATTAGTTATCCACGTTCACTTTCCTTTTAGGCTTTGGTACAATCATAAGTGTGACATTTTTATGGTTTTTTTTGTTCAGAATATTACTGTGATAAAATGTATATGTAGATCAGGTGGCATGAGTATTTCTTTCACCATTTCTGGGAGCAATATTTTGAAGACGTATACATTAGTATTAGGGGTACAAAGAGGTGTACCCTGTGTCTATTAATATAGAGATAATGCATGAATAGACCATACTATGAATAATTAACGTAACTGATTCCACTTTAAATAATGGATTGAATTGATATGTGAAAATATATAAGAAATCTTATATTGATATACAATCATTCATTCCAACCAGTTATATATCTAATGGTAATATTAGGATTATGGTTTATGATGAATGGCGTTTGAGTTTTGCTTTACACGTGATGATGTTAAACAAAAATAATATGTTTGGAAAGAAGTCTCATGAAAAGACCAGTCAAGAAACATGGAGAAATACATGTGTTCTGAATCAGGAAGTGATTGATCGTGAAACAAATGCCTATAAATTTTCTAATTTGTGACTGAAATATATATCCCATCATGTGCATGAACTGAAGACATAGTAACGTACAAGTGTTGAATAAAAATGAAAGTCAAAATACACATCATGTCCCCTAGGAATCTACTTGCATTCATTTTAAACTGGCTAAGTAACTGTAGAAATATTAGGGTTTGTATGCACCATTCACTGAATTTAGTTTTCAGTACTAGGAAACAATATGTATTTCAGGTGGATGATTATTTCTGAAAATAATCTTGTTGAAAGTTGATTATAAATCCACAGATATGAATATGAATGTATTTAGGGAGTGCATAATAAGACACATATATTTAATATTTTGAAAAATCTAAACAGTATATATATATATATATATATATATATATATATATATATATACTGTTTATATATATATATATACACACACACACGCAAATGCACAGATATTAAAAAGTAGCAATACAGGAGATCCATTATGAAGGCAGGCATGGAGAATTCAAGTCTCTGATCTCTTCAGCTGCGCGGGCATAGGGAGTCGTAAACTGTCTAAATGCTGTTTGCTCAGAATCACTAGGCAATATTGACCTGTTGTGAATCTGGGGCGAACAGTCTGGGCCCCTCAGAACACATACAAAGCCCGGATTGGCTGCATTCAATCTTAGATTCATCTGGTTTTTGTGACTCAGCATTAACATTCCCGCTGAAATAATTGGTCGGGCTTTCGGAATTGACAGAGTTAAAAGCCAACTGAGCCTTCATAGGCAGTGGCCACAGGATTGAAATGGGGCTTGGGAGAGATAGTCAGGACCCACCTGTTGCATTGGTCACCCAGCAAAGGGAACGAACGGTCACCATTTTAATGGGATACCACCATGGCAGCGAACTGACGTCACAGTCGGAGGAGATAACTTCATTGAAACCAACGCGACAAGTGTGTTATGCCATTGCCATCTCTCTCAACACTGCAGGGAAACCTCAAGGGCCCTTCCCACCTCTGCCGTAATGGCCCCTCCCAGCTCTCCAAGGAGCGCGATACCCAGACCTAGGGAATCAGGATTGGCTCGGGACTCGAGGCGTGTAATTGCCGGCTACCGCTCCCACCAGTGCTGACAATTGAGGTCTCTTACACCACCTACCGGGGCCATGGCTCCCGAAGGGCAAGCAAATTCGCTGGGGTTTCTCAGCCCCAAGCTCTACAAACTTAGGATCTGAGGGAGGCAATCAAGGAGAGTGTGCCCAGGCGTTCATGGAAACAGGGCTACCAGGAGCAGAGGCCTGGCTTGTAACCAGTATTGTGGTGAGCGTCACAGGTGAGTGGGGCCTGGCTTGAGGAAGCACAAGAGAAGGCCCTAGGCACTCAGGGTTGGAGACCCGCCCAGTCTGGGAGGAAGAGCTGCTGCACAGTGATTGGTTCCCACTTATTGAGGGGAGAAGCTTGGCCCAGTGCGCACAGCTCCACCTACTGGAAGAGAAGTTAATTGAACTCTAGGACTGCATGTATTATTACTATTTTTTTATTTGTATTTTTTTCTTTTTCTTTCATTTTCATTTTTGTTGTTGTTGTTCATTAACTTTTTTAAATGTTTTTATTTTTTTAATTTCTTTTATTTTATTATTATTATTATTAATATTATTATTTTAAATTTTAATTTTCAATTTTTTAATCATCATTATTACTTAAAATTTTCTTTCTTTATTTTCTATTTTTTTTTGTCTTTTCATTTCATTTCAATTTTTTTATTCCCCCTTACTTGAATTCTACCTGCCTACTCTCATTCTCTTTAGTGACTTCTCCCTTCCCTTCTAATATCTTTCCTCTCAAGCATCAAATAAATTTATAAGAGTAAGCAGTAACTCAGTAGTCAAACAGAACGAGAAGTAACATGAGAAGCATAAAAAAGCAAGGAAGAAAAGGAGTACGAACAATGAAGGACAGCCTAAATATTCAAGAGCACCTAGAGTCATCAGAAAAATGGTCATATAAAGAACTCAAGGAATACCTTAGACAGATGGAATGGAACCTTAAAGAGGATACGAGACAGCAAAAACAAACAGTGATAGAACGCATTGAAAATAAATTACATAAACAGATAAAATAAGAAATTAAGCATCTTTATCAGGAGATAGAGATTATTAGAAAAATCAAACAATAATTCTAGAAAACAAGGAAATGATAAACCAAATAAAAAATTCAATTGAGAGTATCACTAAAAGTGTAGAGCAAGTAGAAGACAGAATGAAGACAAAATATATCATCTTGAAAAAAGTCTAGCCAACAAAGAAATGCTGTAAAAAATTATGAGAAAACATTCAAGAGATATGGGATAACATAAAAAAAAAAACTAATGAGTCATATGGATAGAGGAAGGTACAGAGATTCAAACCAAGGGAATGAGAAACCTGCTGAATGAAATAATTACAGAAAACTTTCCAGAAATAAAAATGGAAAGGGATAAACAAATTGTAGATGCTTACAGGACATCGAGCACACAAAATCACAGTAGACCAATGCCAAGACACATTGTTATGAAGATATCCAATATACAGAACAAAGAGAAAATATTAAAAGCTACCAGAGAAAGGAGGCAGATTACAATCATTACAATCAGGGGTAAACCAAAAAGGTTAACAATGGATTTTTCATCATAGATGCTGGAAGTGAGAAGATCCTGGAACAACGTACTTCAAACACTGAAAGACAATGGATGCCAACCAAGAATTATGTATCCAGCAAAATTAAGCTTAAGGTAAGACAACGAGATAAAAATATTTCATGATAAACAAAACCTAAAAGAATTTGCAGCCAGATAACCAGCATTGCAAAGCATCTTGAGCAAAACACTACACGAGGAAGAAATGAAAATCAACAACGAAAACCATGAGTGAGAAGTGCCTCAGTAATGACAGAGGGCGGGGGAAAAGCTAATCATGGAGAAACAAACTAATTTAAAAAAAAAGATATAAGCAAACATGGGTGGCAGTACAAACCATATATCAATAGTAACTCTAAAAGTAAATGGCTTAAACTCTCGAATATAGTGACATAGGCTTGTAACTTGAAATAAAAAAAAAATCCAACAATATATTGCCTCCAGGGGACAAATCTGAATGGAAAAGACATACACAGGCTGAAGGTGAAAGATTGGGAAAATTTATACCATGCACACGGTCCTCGTAAGCAAGCAGGGGTGGCCATCCTCCTATCGAATAAAATCGACCTCAAGACTAATTTAATCAAAAGGGATAAAGAAGGACATTATATACTGCTAAAATGAACCATTCACTGACAAGACATAACAATTATCAATATTCACGCAGCAAATAATGGTGCTGCGATGTTCATAAAACAAATTCTCCTCAAGTTAAAGAATCAAATAGACCACAATACAATAATTATGGGTGACTTCAACTCACCTCTCTCACCATTGGACAGATCCTCCAAACAAAAGTTGAAAAAAGAAACTATAGAACTCAATCTCGCAATCAATACCCTAGACTTAACTGACATATATAGAATATATCAACCATCATCAAGTGGATATACTTTTTTATGAGCAGCACATGGATCCTTCTCAAAAATAGACCATATGTTATGCCATAGGGCAACCCTCAGTAAATATAAAGGGGTGGAGATAATACCATGATTTTTTTGTGATCATAATGGAATGAAACTGGAAACCAATGATAAAAGAAGGAAGAAAAAATCATACATCACATCCAAAATGAAGAATATGTTACTGAATGATCAATGGGTTACAGAAGACATAAAGGAGGAAATCAAAAAATTCTTAGAGATAAATGAAAATACAGACACAACATATCAGATTCTATGGGGTACAATGAAAAGAAGTTTTAAGGGGTAAATTCATCTCCTAGAGGTCATTCCTCAAAATAGAAAAGAAAAACAAATAAATGAGCTCACACTTCATCTCAAAGCCTTAGAAAAGGAAGAGCAAAACAACAGCAAATGTAGCAGAAGGCAAGAAATAATTAAAATCATAGCGAAATTCAAACAAAAGAAACTATTGAAAAAATTAACAAAACTAAAAGGTGGTTCTTCAAAAAGATAAATAAGATAGACAGACCCTTAGCCATGCTAACTAAGAGAAGAAGAGAGAGAAATCAAATTACTAACATACGGGATGAAAAAGGCAATATTACAACAGATGCTACAAAAATACAGAAGAAAATTAGAAATTATTTTGAAAACCTGTATTCCAATAAAATAGAAAATAGTGAAGACATCGATAAATTTCTTAAGTCATATGATTTGCCCAGACTGAGTCAGGAGGAAACACACAATTTAAACAGACCAATATCAATGGATGAAGTAGAAGAAGCAATCAAAAGACTACCAACCAAGAAAAGCCCAGGACCGGATGGGTATACAGCAGAGTT
Source organism: Callospermophilus lateralis (assembly GCF_048772815.1). Lineage (NCBI taxonomy): Eukaryota > Metazoa > Chordata > Mammalia > Rodentia > Sciuridae > Callospermophilus > Callospermophilus lateralis. The sequence goes on along the minus strand of NW_027514379.1, from coordinate 308,701 downwards.
TTACAAAACCTTTAAAGAAGAATTAATACCAATACTTCTCAAGTTATTCAGGAAATAGAAAAACTGGGAGCTCTGCCGAATTCATTCTATGAGGCCAACATCACCCTGATTCTGAAACCAGACAAAGACACCTCAAAGAAAGAAAACTACAGACCAATATCTCTGATGAACCTAGATGCAAAAATCCTCATTAAAATTCTGGCGAATTGGATAGAAAGGCACATCAAAAAAATCGTGCACCATGATCAACTTGGATTCATCCCTGGGATGCAAGGAGGGTTCAATATATGGAAATCAATAAATGTTATTCACAACATCAATAGACTTAAAGATAAGAACCATATGATCATCTCGATAGACGCAGAAAAACCATTCAACAAAGTAGAGCATTTCTTTATGTTCAAAACATTTTAAAAACTAGGGATAACAGGAACTTACCTCGACATTGTAAAAGCTATCTATGTTAATCCTCAGGCTAGCATCATTCTGAATGGAGAAAAATTGAAGGCATTCCCTCTAAAATCTGGAACAAGACAGGGATGTCCTCTATCACCACTTATATTCAATATAGTTCTCGAAAAACTGGCCAGAGCAATTAGAGAGATGAAAGACATTAAAGGCATAAAAATAGGAAAAGGAGAACTTAAATTATCACTATTTGTAGATGACATGATTCTATACATAGAAGACCCAAAAGGGTCTACAGAAAAAACTACTAGAACTCATAAATGAATGCAGCAATGTGGCAGGATACAAAATCAACATGAATAAATCAAAGGCATTTCTGTATATCAGCGACAAAACTTCTGAAACAAAAATGAGTCCAAACACTGCATTCCCAATTTCCTCAAATAATTAAATACTTGGGAATAAACCTAAAAAAAGAGGTGAAAGATTTATATAATGCAAACTACAGAACCCTAAAAAGAGAAATAGAATAAGATCTTAGAAGATGGAAAAATATACCGTGTTCATGGATAGGCAGAACTAACATCATCAAAATGGTGATATTACCAAAAGTTCTCTATAGGTTTAATGCAATGCCAATCAAAATCCCATAGAAACTTTTTGTAGAAATAGATAAAGCAATCATAAAATTCAAATGGAAAAATAAAAGACCCAGAATAGCAAAAGCAATTCTAAGCAGGAAGTGTGAATCAGGCAGTATAGCGATACCAGATTTCAAACTATATTACAGAGCAATCATAATAAAAACAGCATGGTACTGGTACCAAAACAGGCGGGTGGACCAATGGTACAGAATGGAGGACACAGAAACTAATCCAAAAAGCTACAACTATCTTATATTTGATAAAGGAGCTAATGGCCTGCAATGGAGGAAGGATAGCATCTTCATCAAATGGTGTTGGGTAAACTGGAAATCCATATGCAACAAAATGAAACTGAATCCCCTCCTCTCGCCATGCACCAAAGTTAACTCAATGTGGATCAAGGAGCTAGATTCAAATCAGAGTCTCTGCGTCTGATAGAATAAAAAGTTGGCTCCGATCTACATATTGTGTGGTCAGGCTCCAAATTCCTTAATAGGACACCCATAGAACAAGAGTTAATAATAAGAATAAACAAATGGGACTTACTTAAACTGAATTATTTTTTCTCAGAAAGAGAAACAATAAGAGAGGTAAATATGGAGCTTACATCATGGGAACAAATTTTTAGTCCTCACCCTTCACATGGAGCCCTAATATCCAGAGTATACAAAGTATACAAAGAACTTAGAAAATTAGACAATAAGATAACCAATAACCCAATGGGCCAAGAACCTGAACAGAAACTTCTCAGAGGAGGACATAGAATCAATTAACAAGTACATGAAAAAAAATGCTCTCCATTTCTAGCAGTAAGAGAAATGCAAATAAAAACCACCCTAAAATACCATCTCAATCCAGTGAGATTGGCAGTCATTATGAAGTCAAACAACAACAAGTGCTGGCGAGGATGTGGGGAAAAGGGTACTCTTGTACATTGCTGGTGGGACTGAAACTGGTGCGGCCAATTTGGAAAGCAGTATGGAGATTCCTGGGAAAGCTGGGAATGGAAGCACCATTTGACCAAGCTATTGCCCTTCTCGGACTATTCCCTGAAGACCTTAAAAGAGCGTACTACAGGGATACTGCCACATGGATTTTCATAGCAGCACAATTCACAATTGCTACACTGTGGAACCAACCCAGATGCCCTTCAATAGATGAATGGATAAAAAAATGTGACGTTTATATACTATCGAGAATTACGCAGCACTAAAAAATGACAAAATCATGGAATTTGCAGGGAAATGCATGACACTGAGCAGATTATGCTTAGTGAATCTAGCCAATCCCTAAAAAACAATTACCAAATGTCTTCTTTGATATAATGAGAGGAACTAAGAACAGAGCAGGGAGGAAGAGCATGAAGAAAAGATTAACATTAAGCAGAAACATGACGTGGGAGGGAAAGGGAGAGAAGAGGGAAATTGCATGGTAATGGAGAGAGACACTTATTGTTACACAAAATTACATATAAGAGGTTGTGGGAAAATAAACAAGGAGAGAAATGAATTACAGTAGGTATGGTAGAGAGAGAAGATGGGAAGAGAGGGGAGTGGGGATAGTAGAGTATAGGAAAGGTAGCAGAATACAACAGTAACTAATAGGGCATTATGTAAAAATATGGATGTGTAACTAATGTGATTCTGCAATCTGTATTTGGAGTAAAAATGGGAGTTTATAACCCACTTGAATCTAATGTATGAAATATGATATTCAAGAGCTTTGTAATGTTTTGAGCAACCAATAAAAGAAAAAAAAGTAGCAACATATATGCCAATAGAAATTCATCATGAAATGTATATAATCCACAGATCGAAAAATGTTCATTTTACTCAACATGGATTCATGTATAATGTTTTTCAACTAGGAAGCTCACCCATAGGTTGAATTTTCAGTTCCAACAGCGTTTAGGAGGAGTGAACTCTTCTCTCAATTTGCATTTGCCAATACAGCCACCTCTCAAGTGTATACGAGTGATATCAGGTAGAATTCTATATGTGCATATAAAAATACATGTGCTGAATAGGCTACAGAGAAAGGGAGACAGGGATTCACATATTTGCTAATTTTAAAAACACATTTAGAACTATTTCAACAAAAAAAAGACTAGACTTATAACTCCTACATTATATAATGCAAAAGGCAATTCCAACTATACACAATGCGTCCTCTGAACTGCTTGTGTTTCTTCTCTTTTTGGCTTATTTTTCACCATCATATTAGGATTATTAGTCAGAGACTAGTAGGGTATGGGTTAGTGTCAGGGATTCAGTATTTCAAATGGAAAATTGAAAAATGAATCCAATGTGTATGTAAATATGTGCTACCCAAAAATCTTCCCACTCACATCCAGAACAATGCCTTGACATTACCTACGCCCCAAGTAAAACACAATTAGAGTAGAAAAGTGTGAAAATCTATGAATACATATATGGAATGGAATATGCTCCGGAGTTCACAACCTTGGAGGTGGTAGAGGAGTTTCCAAAAGTAAAGGACAGGGTAAACACTCCACAAAAAGGAGCTCTGCTGGCCTAAGAATTCTTGGGAAACGGCTTCTGAGGTTGGGCACTTGAAATATATGTTGTTGTCATGAGCTTTAGCTTCCTTTGTAGTGAGACCATCATAGCTGGGTCTGCATCTATGTAACCGAAAGACATGGTTTCTTATATTCCAATGAACATGAGGCAGCAGTGCTCAATTCTCTCTTTGTAGCTAAACTGTGTCCATTGGAAGATAAGTGTCTCCCAGTGGGGACTGTGAAGACATTTGGTCATCCTCCACTTTTCGTGGTATTTCTTGCTGCTGCACTGGGAATTTGGTATTTGCTTCACAAAACATAAAAAGTTCATCTGAGATACAGTGCTGGAGGGAGTTCTGTCACGTGTGGTGGGTCAGGGTCTGCAGGAGAATGCACCAACCAGGCTTGTATCCCACATAGCTTGCCCCAATAACCATAGCAACCTGATTCTGAATATTGCCCTGAAAACTTACCATTTAACAAGATGCCTTTACATATAAGGGTCTGATGTCTGCACTATATCAGTCACAAAAAATTTGGAAGCCAATGGCAGATTCACATGGCCCCACCATGATGTTTTATCACACACCTGCCCACCACTGCTCTAGCCCCCCTACTCAGCAGGCTCCAAATTACTGGCTTCTCTTGTTCTACACCATTTTAATGAAACCCAGTCAAAAACAAGGCACTGTCTGGTATACACATGATGAGCAACAGGACATCAAAAGTTTCTGCAGTGCCACCTGGTCATGGGAATTTCAAAAATTTCATGGTATTTATCTAGAAATTTTTCAAGGATGAAGTTAGAGGCACTGTGGGTTTCAATTCATTCAGGAACCATTAAGTGTTGAGAAAGTTCATTACAATGAACGCTCTGGAGAACTCTCACAGTCAATGCTTCTCAAACAGTTGCCAAAAGGTCTCCTAAAGCCAGGCCAACTGACATCTACAATGTGAGGTCCATGTGTGTTTTGACTCTCAAATATGGGTGCTAAGTCTTTCAGAATAAAATCATGTGATATCCTGGCTGAGATTCTAAGGCCTCTGTCTAAACCACCCTGGGCCTAGATCTCAGTTTCCAAGAGTGAGTCTCATGCGTGGCCTCCTAAAATCCCAACACAATTCATGGCAATACTTCTCTGAGGTCAGATTCAGAACTCAGTCTCTAAGGGGAATCACACCAGAGTTCAAGCCCAGGTGGACCCAGTCATCCCTTCCATCCACCAAAAAATGACCACAATTAAAATCAAAACACTCCCACAGGGCCATCATCTTCTTCCATGTAGACACTCATCATAACCTCCAGCTGGAGGTTTCTATGAGCCCAAATAAGCTCACTTGCCCCTCATTTGCCTAAAATCATGATGGCCTGGACACTCTTCCTGTGAACCAGGAATGATCAAATATTCATGCTGTTAAAGTGTTCCACTTCTCCAATTTGAGGCCTACTGGCTGTAGGGTATAGATTCTTTATGTGATTTGGAGTCATGAGAAAACCCAAGCAAATATGGGCTAGCCTCTGCAGGGATTTCAACAACTCATTTGACCCAAAGGATCCCTATTCTCACTTTATGGAGGTCAGGAACCTAAAACAAGAAGGCAAAAATATTCATCAACAATGACTGCTCTTTTGGCCATTTTAGTTTTGGAAGCACATGGGATATTTCTTTAGATTCATCAGGTGCTGAGAATCAAAGCCACAACCTCATACAAGGACAAGAGGCTGATTCAGACACATCTCATTCCAAATCAATTAAGCAAAGAGCCACAGGTGATGTCCATACATTTCCATATGAAAACAGTTTTCTTCAGGCTACACAAAGGGGTGGCCTGAGGCAAAGACCTTCCTGACATTCAGGGTAATAGAAATAGAAGTAAGCAAATGGCCCAAAGAAGGGTTTCTCCACTGAGACTTTACTGGTCACACTGAAATCTGAGTTTTCTTAGATGCTCCCATTCCCTTCAGCAATCCAGTACATGGCCATGTCACAGAATCTTGTGGTGTTACATATTTGGGAAACAAAACCATGAGCCTATTCTGGAGAGTGGCCAGAATTCACGAAGAAAACAGGAACTTTAGAAGATAGTAGATGTTGCCCATCCATAAGGCAAGCTGCAGTCCATTCATTAATTGGGCAGTATGAATGCGGGGAAGCTTTCAACTAGAGACAACACATCCATTGATGCATTCTCTTTTCTAATGTCTACAACCACGGATACAGTGGGATACACAGACCTAGAAACACTCACCATGTCAAACGACTTACTAGAAACAGTCCACTCCAAACCAAACAAACCACTTTTCCTACCTATTCTCAGAACATGAGAAAAAAACACAAACTCACACCTACAACGGCAAAGGCACTTACTTCCCCCAAATAGGTCTGTGACTATCCGGAGTGTCTTCTGACTGGTGGGCCATATTATGTTCCCCCAAAATGGCCTGTCCTGTTTCAGATCTGGTCTCCTTGTCCAACTCTGTGAAGTTGTCAGGAGCCAAAGGTGAGCCACTACCTGCTTTCTCAGGAAAGGCCCCTCATCAGAGCTCTGCTGGCATTTTCCATCCTCACATCAGTAGGTACCAAGAAAGACTGACTATGTCTTTGGGAAAAGCAAACAAGTTAGCCCACTGGAACTGGGAGTGGGACTGGCTCTGGGTGCCTTCCTTCCTGGATCCCAGGTTCAGAGAATTCCATCACCAAGGAAGTGAAGTGAGGTCACTTCTTTCAGGAACTGAATATGGTCACTACCTTGGTAACCACTTTGTGCTAACAGTTGCATCCAGGGTTCCCATGAGATGGAGGCTGCCCCAACATCCTGTGACACATTCAGAAGTTAGAATGGTATATCAACCATAGGCACCAGGGAACAGCTCTCCACAGAGGCCTGGTTCAGTCCATCTTCTCTTCATTAAGAAGAGAGAGGCTGATTCAGACTATCAATTAATCCTGACCAGGTTGTTTGCCATGGAAGATGACTATTGCTCTCTCAGGTCCTACATAGCTGCCTATATCTTCTGCAAGGATCATTTCTCCATGGATCTTTGATGTTCTCAGCAGGTGGAAGATCATCTACATTCCTATATTGTAAGACCCACACTGTCCCTGCTCTTAAGTAAGTTATACTGAGGGAACAGTGTATGGTTAGGGTTAATAACATGTTCAATTTGGGTTACAAATCATTCTGCGGGATGAATAATGGTATTGGCAAAATGCGATATTTACAAGAGTATATATGTGAAACATAAGTATGAAAGCAGAAATCTAGGTAAGATTTGAAGCCCAGAAGGGCATTGGGGACTTGAGTGGGATACTTAGCTTTGAGTAATGTGCAGCACAGATGTCTCAGATAAATCAATATACACTGGCATCGTACCTTGTACCTTGGATATTGAATGTTGAAGAGAACATCCAGTCAAAAACTGATAGTCGGTAGGATTAGGAAGGTAGTTGGTAGGTTTAGAAAGAAGAGTGAGTATAGGATTTGGACCAAAAGTTCTTTCGCAATAAGATTTCGGGTAGAGAGTGTATGTAAATGTAAGCACATGTGAAGAGTCAGTCACAATGATGAACTGGGGAAAAATATAGGAAAGCAGATATCAATAGAGACATTAGGAAATCAAGCAAAGTATAAATTGTGTGATAGGGTTAGACATTTTCAACAGGTTTGAAGTTGAATATATAATCTTAAGAAGAAACAAATATGTAGTCAAAAATAGAATTGATATTTGAGAGCATTAGGCAACCTGGACATGGATGTTTTTAGTAATCCATGCTCACTTTCCATTTACGCTTTGGTACAATTGTAAGTGTGACCTTTGCTTTTTGTGTCCAGAATATTTCTGTAATAAAATGTGTATGTAGATCAGGTGAAAAGAGTATTTCTTCCACCAATTCTGCGAGCAATATTTTGAAGACTTACAAATTAGTATGGGGGTACAAATAGGTGTACCCTGTTTCAATGAATATAGACATAATGCATGAATAGACCATACTGTGAATAAATAATATAACTGGATCCACTTTATATAATGGATTGAATAAATATCTGAAAATTTATAAGAAATTTTATATTGATATGCAATCATTCATTCCAACCAGTTATATATCTAACGATAATCTTAGGATTATGGTTTATCATGAAGGGTGTGTGAGTTTTGGTTCAAAATTGATTATGGAAATCGAAAATAATATATTTGGAAAAAAGTCTCATGAATAGACCAGTCAAGAAACATAGAGGAATACATGTGTTCTGGAGCAGGAAGTGATTGAAAGTGAAACAAATGCCTATAAATTTGCTAACTAGTGAATAAAATATATATACTGAGATTTGCATAAACTGAAGAAATAGTAATGTACCAGTGTGGAATAAAAATTAATGTCAAAATACACATCATGTCCCATAGGAACCTACATGCATTGATGTTAAACTGGGTCAGTTAAAGTAGACATATTAGGATTTGTATGCACCTTTTACTGAAGTTAGTTTTCAGTACTAGGAAACAAATATGTATTTCGGGTGGATGAATATTTCTAAGAATAATCTTGTGAAAAGTTGATTATTAATCCACATACATGAACATGAATGAATTTAGGGAGTGTATATAAGACACATATATTTCATATTTTTAAAAATATGGAGAGTATATATATATATATATATATATATATATATATATGTATATATATACACATATATATACACACACACACACACACACACACACACACACACACAAACACAGACATTAAAAAGTAGCAATATATATGCCAATCGAAATTCATCATGAAATATATATCATAAAGATGCAAAAACATTCATTTTAGTGAACATGGGTTTATGTATAATGTTGTTCCACTGGGAAGCTCACCCATAGGTTGAATTTTCAGTTCCAACAGCGTTTAGGAGGAGTGATCACTTCTCACACTTTGTATCTGCTAAGTCATATACCTCACAAGGATGTACGTGTGATACCTTGTAGGATTCTATTGGTGCATATAAAAATACATGTGCTGAATAAGCTCCAGAGAATGGGAGACAGTAATTCACATATTTGTTAACATTAAAAACACATGGAGAACTATTTCAATTAAATATTGAATAGATTTATAACACCTACCCTTTATCATGCAAAAGGCAAGTCCAACTCTGAACTGCAAGTATTTATGTACTGTTTGGGTTATTTTCTTCCATCATATTTGGATTAGTAGTCAGAGTCTAGTAGAATATGGGTTAGTGTCAGGGATTCAGAATTTCAAATGGAAAATAGAAAAATTAATCTTCTGACTCTCATCCAGAACAATGCCTTGTCATTACTTTCGCCACAAGGGAGACACAATTAGAGTAGAAGAGTTACAAAATCTGTGATTACATTTCTGGAATAGAAAATGCTCAGGAGTGCACAAACTTGGAGGTGGATTAGGAGTTTCCAAAAGTAAGGACAGGGTACACACTCCACAAACATGAAGCTCTGCTTGCCTAAAACTTCTTGAGAAACTGCCAGTGAAATTGGGCACTGAAATATAGGTTGTTGTCTGGAGTTAAGCTTCCTTTGTAGTGAGACCCTCAAAGCTGTGTCTGCATCTATGAGACCTGGAGGACAACATTTCTTATTTTCCAATGAACACGAGGCAGCAGTGCTGAATTCTCTCTTTGTAGGTAAACTGTGGGCACTGGGGGCTTATTGTCTCCCCGTGTGGACTGTGAAACCATTTGGTCATCCTCCACTTTTCGTGGTGTTTCTTGCTGCTGCACTTGGAGTTTGGTTCATGCTTCACGAAATACAAGGAGTTCAACTGGGAAACAGTGCTTGAGGTAGTTCTGTCACGTGTGGTGGGTCAGGGTCTGCAAGAAAATTCACCAACCAGGCTTCTATCTCTCAAAGATTGCCCGCTTGTCCATAGCAACCTGATTCTGAACATTGCCCTGAAACTACGCCATATAACAAGATGCTTTTACATATAAGGGTCTGATGTCTGCACTCTGTCAGTTACAAGCCATTTGGAAGCCAATGGGAGATACAAATGGCCCCACCATGATGTTTTATCACACACCTCTCCACCACTGCTCTAGGCCCACTACTCAGCAGGCTCCAAAATATTGGCTTCTCTGTTCTAAACAAATTTCATGAAACCCTGTCAATCAAGGCACTGTCTGGTACACTCATGGTAAGCAACAGGACATCGAAAGTTTCTGCAGTTCCACCTGGTCATGGAAATTTCAAAAATTTCGTGTTATTTATCTAGCCATTTTTCAAGGATGACGTTGGATGCACTGTGGATTTCAATTATTCAGGAACCATTAAATGTTGAGAAAGTTCATTTCAAAGAAAATTCTAGAGAACTCTCACAGGCAAGGCTTTCCAAAGAGTGGACAAAGGTCACTTGAAGCCAGGATCATTGAGGTCTACAATGTGAGGTCCTATGTCTTTTGACTCTCAACTATGGCTGCCAAGTCTTTCAGAATAAAATCATGTGATATCCAAGCTGAGATTCCCAGTTCTTTGTGGAAAGCCACCCTGGTCCTAGATCTCAGGTTCCAAGGGCGACTCTCATGCGTGGCCTCCTAAAATCCCAACACAATTCATGGCAATACTTCTCTGAGATCAGTTTCAAAACTCAGTCTCTACGTGGAAACACACCAGAGTTCAAGACCAGTTGACCCAGTCATCTCTTCCAACCGCCACACCAATGACCAGAATTAAAACCAAAACACTCCCACATGGCCCTCATTTTCTTCCATATAGTCACTCATCATAACCTTGGCTGGAAGTTTTTATGAGGCACACAGCACAAGACAATGTCAAAATAAGCTCCCTTGCCCTTCATTTGTCTAAAGTCAGTGTTTCCTGGACAACGTTCCTGTGAACCAGGACTGATCAAAGAGGCATGCCATTAATACTGTTCCGCTTTTCCAATTTGAGGCATACTGACTGTCGGGTATAGTTTCTTTATGTGATTTGCAGTCATAAGAAAACCCAAGCACCTATGGGCTAGCCTCTGCAGGGCTTGAAGAACTCAGTTGACCCAAAGATCCCTGTTATCACTTGATGGAGATCAGGAACCTTACAGAGGAAGGCAAGAGACTTCATCACAATGACTTCTCTTTTGGCCATTTTGGATTTGGATGCACACATGGGATCTTTCTTTAGATCCATCAGGTGCTGAGAATCTAAGCGATAATCTCAAACTGCACTGAGAGGCTGATTCAGACATATCCCTTTGCAAAGCAATTAAGCCAGGAGCCACAGGTGATGCCCATTTATTTCCATTTGAAAACTGTTTTTTTCAGGCATTGGAAATGTGGGGCCTTAGGCAAAGACCTTCCTTACATTCAGGGCAACAGAACAATAGGTAAGCAAAATCCCAAAGCAGATTTTCTCCACTGAGACTTTCCTGGTCACACTGATATCTGAGTTTTCTGAGATATTCACCATTCTCTTCAGCTATCCAGTACATGGGCATGTCCCAGATTGTGGAGGAGATACATATCTTGAACACAAAACCATGAGAATATGGGAGAGTGGCCAGAATTCAGGAAGAAATCACGAATGTAGGAAGGTAGTAGGTGTTGCCCATCCATAAGGTAACCTGCAGTCCATTCATAAATTGGACAGGATGAATTCTGCGAAGATTTCTACTAGACAGGACACATCTATTGATGCATTCTCTTTTCTATTGTCTACAACCACGGACACAGTGGGATATCCAGACATAGAAACACTCGCCTTCTCAAAGGACTTACTAGAAACAGTCCACTCCAAACCAAACAAACCGACTTTCCTACATATTCTCAAAACATGAGACAAAATCAAACACACACACACACACACACACACACACCCACAAAGGCACATTCTTTCCCCAAATAGGTCTGTGACTATCCAGAGCGTCCTCTGACTGGTGGGCCATACTATGTTCCCCCGAAACGGGCTGTGCTATGTCAGATCTGGTCTCCTTGGCCAAAACTGTGATGTTATCAGGAGCCAGCGGTGAGCCACTGCCTGTTTTCTCAGGTAAAGCCCCTCTTCAGAGCTTTCCTGGCATTTGTCCATCTTCAATTTAGTTGCCAAGAAAGACTGACTCTGTCCTTCTTAAATCCAAACATTTGAGACCACTGGGACTTGGACTGGGACTGCCTCAGGGTGCCTGGCTTCCTGGATCCCAAGTTCAGAGTGTTCCATCAACAAGAAAGTGACATAGGTCACTTCGTCTAGAACTGAATGAGGTCACTGCCTTGGCAACCACTTTGTCTTAACAGTTGCTTCCAAGGGTCCCTGAGATGGATCCTGCCCCTACTTCCTATGACAGTTTCACAAGCTAGAATGGAATATCAACCACAGGCACCCGGGAACAGCTCTCCACACAAGTCTGGTTTGGTCTATCTTCTCTACATTAAGAAGAGAGAGACTGCTTCAGACACATCCCTTCATCCTGACCTGTTTTTTTTTTTTTTTTGTCATGAAAGATGACTTTCGCACTCTCAGGTCCTTCATAGCTGCCTACATCTTCTTTAGGGATCATTTCTGCATGGACCTTTGAGGTTCTCTGCAGGTTGAAGATCTCCTACATTCCTGTATTGTAAGACCAACTCTGTCCCTGCTATTCTGTAAAGTTAGATTGAGGGAACAGTGTATGGTTACGGTTAATAACATGTTTGATTTGGGTTAGGATCATTCTGCTGGATGAATAATGGTATTGGGAACCTGCGATATATATAAGATTATATAGGTGAAATATATGAATGAAAACAGAAATCTCGGTAACATTTGAAGCCCAGAAGGGCATTAGGTCCTTGATTGGGATACTTAGCATTTAATTATGTTCTGCACAGATGTCTCAGATAAATCTATACACAATGGCATAGGACCTGATACCTTGGATGATTGAATTTTGAGGAGAACAACCATTCAAAGAGGGAGAGTCGGTAGGATTAGGAAGATAGTTGGTAGGATTATAAAAAAGTGTGAGTATAGCATTTGGACAAATAGTTCTTTAGCAATAGGTTTTCAGGTAGACAGAAAATGTAAATGTCAGCACATGTGAAGAGTCAGTCACAGTGATGAAATGGGGAAAATATGTAGGAAAGCAGATATCAATAACGACATTAGGAAATCAGGCAAAGTATAAAGTGAGTGATAGCAATAGACACTTTCAACAGGCTTGAGATTGAATATATAATCTTAGAAAGTAACAAATATGTAGTCACCAATAGGATTGACATTTGAGAGCATTAGGCAACGTGGACATGGGTGATTTTCATAACCCATACTCACATTCCATTTAGGCTTTGGTACAATCGTAAGTGTGACTTTGCATTCTGTGGCCAGAATATTACTGTAATAAAACGTATATGTAGATCAGGTGACATGAGTCTTTCTTGCACCATTTCTTGGAGCAATATTTTGAAGGGGTATAAATTAGTATTGGAGGTACATATAGGTGTACCATGTATGTATGAATATAGAGATAATGCATGAATAGACCATACTGCGAATAAATAATATAACTTGTTCCAACTTTAAATAATGGATTGAATTGATATCTGAAAATACACAGGAATCATATATTGATATATATACATTCATTCCAACCAGTAATACATCTAATGGTAATATTACAGTTGTGGTTTATCATAAAGAGTGTGTGAATTTTGCTTCAAAATTGATTATGGAAATCGAAAATAATGTGTTTGGAAAGAAGTCTCATGAAATGACCAATCAAAAACAAGGAGGAATACATATGTTCTGAAGCAGGAAGTGATTGAATGTGTTACAAATTTCTTTAAATTTGTGAACTTGTGGATGAAATGTATATTCTATGATGTACAAAAACTGCAGAAATAGTAATGTACCAGTGTTTAATAAAAATGAACGTCAAAATACACATCATGTCCCATAGGAATCTACTTGCATTGATGTTAAAGTGGGTCAGCTACTGTAAAAATATAAGGATTTGTTTGCACCATTCACTGAAGTAACTTTTTAGTACTAGAAAACAAATATGTATTTCAGGAAGATGAATATTTTTAAAATAATCTTATGAAAAGTTTAATATAAAACCACATACATGAACAAGAATGAATTTAGGGAGTGTATAATTGGACACATATATTTTATATTTTGAAAAATCTAGAGAGTATATATATATATATATATATATATATATATATATATATATACACACACACACACACACACACACACACAAAACACACACAGAGACATTAAAAAGTAGCAATATATATGCCAATTAAAATTCATTGTGAAATATATATCATCCACAGATCCAAAAATATTAATTTTACTGAACATGGATTTATGTATAATGTTCTTGAACTAAGAAGCTCACTCATAGTCTGAATTTTCAGTTCCAAAAGTATTAATGAGGAGTGATCTCTTCTCACACTTTGTATCTGCCAAGTTAGCCACCTCTCAAAAATATACGTGTGATACCAGGTAGGATTCTATATGTGCGTATAAAAATACATGTGCTGAATAGGCTACAGAAAAATGGAGACAGGAATTCACAGATGTGTTAACTTTAAAAACACATGCAGATGAGAATGAAGACAGAGAACAAGTGAGAAATAAGCTTGCCTCTTTGCTGGTTGAATATTGCAATCCTGGCATGAAGCACACTCACAGGAACAGGGGCACAGTGTCTCTACTCAGAGGACCCTTCTATTTTTATTAGTGTAGAAGAGAATCCTTTGTCCAGAGATGATGTTTTCTGCTATTCCATGTACTCAGGGAAGATGGCCTTTTCTAAGTTCAACTGTGAGCCATGTAAATGAGTAGTTGTATGTTGGAGTGAGAGAACAAAGATTCCACATGCAGGTATCTAAGGACTCTATCAGCTTATTCTCAACTGCACCAAAGCAAGGCATGCCTTCAATAAACTCAAAGCATTGCCCACTTACTCAGACCTCCATTACCAAGAGCAATGGTGTTTAGAAGCCTACTCTGAGTCGTCTGTGGGCTGTGAATGAATTGTGTTGCACATACTAGCCTCTTGAGGGGATAGGCCTGGCACTGTGAACTCCTTATCAAGGGATTGACTGCAAGATGCAGGTGAGCCTCTTACTATAGCTCTGCCTAAGATCCCACACAGCACCTGAGATGGGTGTGACTCATCAACATGTCAATCAATCTGCTGACCAGGAGACATCACAAAGCAAGACTCCCTTGAAACCTTATCCCCCTCTGATTCCGCCCAGGGCCATAAAATAAAGGGATTCCAGGCTCACGCTATCTTTTCCAGCACTCTTTCCAGTGTGGAAGCTGACCCTTAAGGTCGAAGAGCTGTCCCCGCCTCAATCTGAAAAACTTATGTCTGCATTGTGTGATTTTTCACAGCTTTCTTAGCTTAATGTTGCAGCCACATCTTTTAAACCCAGTTCATCTCGTCCGCACAGATCATGGGCGAGAGAAGCCATTCTACTTTTGCAATTAATAAGCTATAAATAGGGGTAAACAAGGCCAAATCCTGTCTATCCCTTATTTTTGCATAGTCTGGAAGTTAAAAATGCTTTTTATATCTTTTAATGACTTAAAAAATTAAAAGATGAATAATATCTTATTCATGTATGAATTATATGAAATCATATAAATAAAATTTTATTAGAACATGAAAAAAAAAACACATGCAGAACTATTTCAACAAAAAATTGACAAGATTTATAACTCTTACCCTATATCATGCAAAAGGCAAGACCAACTATACACCATGCCTCTTCTGAAGTGCTAGTATTTCTATTCTGTTTTGGTTATTTTTCTCCATCATATTAGAATTAATAGTCAGAGTCTAGTAGGGTATGGGTTAGTGTCAAGGATTCAGTATTTCGAATGGAAAATTGAACAATGAATCCAATGTGTATGTAAATATGTGCTACACAAAATTATTCCCACTCTCAACCAGAACAATGCCTTGACAATCCCTTCACCCCAAGTAAGACACAATTAGAGGAGAAGATTTAGAAAATCTGTGAATAAATTTGTGGAATGCAATATGCTCAGGAGCTCACAACCTTGGAAGTGGTAGAGTAGTTTCCAAAAGTATGGGACAGGGTAAAAACTCCACAAACATGGAGGTCTGCTGGCCTAGAGACTTCTTGAGAAACTGCCTGTGAGGTTGGGCACTTGAAAAATATGTTGTTGTCAAGAGCTTTAGCTTCCTTTCTAGGGAGACCATAAAAGCTTGGTCTGCATCTATGAGACCTGGAGGACATAGTTTCTTATTTCCCAATGTACATGAGGCAGCCGTGCTGAATTCTCTTTTTAGATATACTGTGGCCACTGGAGGCTAAATGTGTGCCGGTGTGCACTGTGAAGGCATATGTTCATCTTCCATTTTCGTGGTGTTTCTTCCTGCTGCACTGAGAGTTTGGCATTTGCTTCACAAAATACAAGGAGTTCAACTGGGTCACAATGCAAGAGGAAGTTCTGTCATGTATGGTGGGTCAGGTTTTGCAGGAGGATACAAGAACCAGGATCCTATCCCACATATCTTGCCCTCTTGACCATAGCAACCTGATTCTGAACAATGTCCTGAAACCTCTCCATATAACAACTTGCCTTTACATGGAAGGTTCTGCTGGCTGCACCATGTCAGTCACAAGCCATTTGGAAGCCAATGGAAGATCCACATGGCCCCACCACAGATGTTTTATCACATACCTGCCCACCACTGCTCTAACCTACTACTCAACAAAGTCCAACTTACTGGCATCTCTGTTCTACACCATTTACATGAAACCCAGTCAATCAAGGCACTGTCTGGTATATTCATGATCAGCAACAGGACATCAAAAGGTTTTCCAGTGCCACCTGGTGATGGGAAATTCAAAAATTTCATGGTATTTATCTAGCCATTTTTTAAGGATGAAGTTGGAGGCACTGTGAGTTTCAATTTTTTCAGGAACCATTAAATGGTTAGGAAGCTCATTTCAATGAAATCTCTGGAGAACACTCACAGGTAAGGCTTCCCAAAGAGTGGCCAAAAGATCATATGATGCTATGCCCATTTAGGTCTACAATGTGAGGTCCATATGAGTTTTGACTCTCAACAATGGGTGCCAAGTCTTTCAGAATAAAATTTGTGGTATCCTGGCTGAGAGGCTCAGTGCTCTGTGGAAAGCCACCCTGGGCCTAGAACTCAGTTTCCAAGGGCGATGCTCATGCCTGGCTTCCAAAAATCTCAACACAATTCATGGCAATACTTCTCTGAGGTCAGTTGAAGAACTCAGACTCTAAGGGAATCACACCAGAGTTCAAGAACATGTGGACCAAGTCATCTCTTCCAACCGCCACCCAAATGACCACAATTTAAACCAAAACACTCCAACGTGGCGCCCATCTTCTTCCATATAGACACTCACAATAAACTCCACTATGGCTGGAGTTTTCCATGAGGGGCATAGCCCAAGACCGTGTCCAAAATAAGCTCTTTTGCACCTAATTTGCCTAAATTCAGGGTGGCCTGGACACCCTTCTTGTGAACCAGAAGAGATTAAATAGGCCTCCCGTTAATACTGCTCCGCTTCTTCAATTTGAGGCCAAATGACTGTGGGGTTTGGATTCTTTATGTGAATTGGAGTCTTGAGAAAACCCAAGCAAATATGGGCTAGACTCTGCAAGGCTTTGAAGAACTCATTTGACCCAAAGGATCCCTAATCTGACTTGATGGAGGTCAGGAAAGTTACAGAGGAAGGCGAGAGGCTTCATCCACAAGGACTGCTCTTTTGGCCATTTTGGTTTTGGATGTACACATGGGATCTTTCTTTAGATCCATCAGGACCTGAGAATCTAAGCCACAGCCTCACACAGGGTAAATAAGCTGATTCAGACACATCCTTTCCAAAGCAATTAAGCAAAGAGCCACAGGTAATGCCCATTCATTTCCATTTGAAAACTGTTTTCTTCACGCTTCACAAAGTGGTGGACTGAGGAAAAGACCTTCCTGACATTCAGGGCAACAGAAGAGTAGGTAAACAAAAGTCCCCAAGCAGGGTTTCTCCACTAAGACTTTCCTGGTCACACTGATATCTGAGTTTTCTGTGATGCTCACCATTCCTTCAGCTATACAGGACATGGTCATGTCACAGAGCTTCGAGGTTGTACATATCTTAAACAGAAAACCATGAACCTATTCTGGAGAGTGGCCAGAATTCAGGAATAAAACAGAAACTAAGGAAGATAGCAGGTGTTGCACATCAATAAGGCAAGCTGCAGTCCATTCATAAATAGGGCAGGATGAATGCTGTGAAGCTTTCTACTAGACAGGACATATTAATTGATGCATTCTGTTTTCTAATGTCTACAACCACGGACACAGTGGGATACACAGACATAGAAATTCTCGCCTTGTCAAACGACTTACTAGAAACAGTTCACTCCAAACAAAACAAACCGCCTTTCATACCTATTCTCAGAACATGAGACAAAACCACAAACCCACACCCACACCACAAAGGCACCTCCTTCCCCCAAGTAGGTCTCTGACTGTCCGGAGTGTCCTCTGTCTGGTGGGCCTTATTATGTTCCCTGGAAATAGTCTGTTTTATCTCAAATCTGGTCTTTTGGCCAACTCTGTGAAGTTGTCAGGAGCCAGCGGTGAGCCACTGCGTGCTTTCTCAGGAAAGGCCCCTCTTCATAGCTTTCCTTGCATTTGGCCATCCTTACATCAGTAGGTCCCAAGAAAGACTGAGTCTGTCCTTGGTAAATCAAAATAAGTTTGACCACTGGGACTGGGACTGGGACTGGCTCTGGGTGCCTGGCTTCCTGGATTCCAAGTTCAGAGAGTTCCATCACCAAGGAAGTTAGGTGAAGTCACTTAATTTTGGAACTGAATGAGGTCACTGCCTTGGCAACAACTTTGTCCTAACAGTTGCTTCCAAGGTTCCCATGAGAGGGAGGCTGCTCCTACTTCCTGTGACACTTTCACAGGTCAGAGAGATATGTCAACCATAGGCATGCAGGAGCAGCTCTCAACACATGCCTGCTTTGGTCCATCTTCTCTACATTAAGAAGAGAGTGGCTGATTCAGACACATCCCTTCATCCTGAGCAGGTTGTTTGCCATGGAAGACTTTTGCTCTCTCAGGTCCTTCATACTTGCCTACATCTTCTCCAGGGATCATTTCTACGTGGACCTTTGAGGTTTTCAGCAGGTGGAAGATCCTCTATTTTCCTGTATTTTAATACCAATTCTGTCCCTGCTCTTCTGTAAAATTAGATTGAGAGAACAGTGTATGGTTAGGATTAATAACAGGTTCGATTTGGTTTAGAAAGAAAACTACACGGTTGAGCAAACAGAGTCCTACAGTTAGCAATAATATGAGGAATTTTAATGGACCGGCCATGGCAGATAAAAGCGCAGTTAATCAGGTCACTATGTGAACCAAGACTCAAACCTCCCTTTTGGGGCCTCTGTCTCTCTTTGACGCTCTTCAAGTCGTTTTCTTAATTTATTCATAGATTCTTTTACAACTCCAGTATTGTGGGCACAAAAACAACATTCTTCCCTCAATGCAAGCAAAAAGGCACCTTTCTCTCATGAAGAGGAGGTCCAACACTCGCCTGCTTTGTAAAACAACTTCAGAAAGAGAGAGGTTAAAATTCCTGTAAAGCTGTGATGTCGGTTTTTAATGTCTTTAAGGTTTGGCCTATTTCTGCTTCTAATTGTGTCTTTGTTGTGTCTCATGGACTAGCCCACCCCTTAAGCAACCATTATTTCTAATAGGATGGCTAAAGTGAGGGATACAGTTTCCCGCTGGAACCGGGTTGTATACCCCCCTATTTGATCTTTAAATGAACCTACGTCATGATAGAGAACTCTGGAAAACATCTGCATCATTACATAATTAATCACATATATTGACCATTTTATGAAAACATAAATAATGTTAAAGTGTATAGAATTATACTGTTGTAGGGATGGACAAGGAAAGGGACCTAAGATAGCACCAAACACAGGAAAACAGCCTTATTTGGTTGCATCCGGATTTAGAGGGCATTGCTTCTGTTTAATGAATTAATCCCCTGAACCCCAAGTTTTGGTAGTTTTAGAATTTGTACCCAACATGTAAGGGAAGTGGATCAGAAGTTCACAGTCTGTAGAAGTTCACAAAAATCAGTTTTTGTTTCTGTTTTTGTTCCTCTGTTCTGGGCAAGTTAACTTTTCAAGGACACCTTGGAAAGGTAGAGCTTTTTTGTCTCTTTTTTTTCTCCCTGCCAGCTGTCACCATGAAGCCCAGTTGGTAACTTTTTTATCTTAGAAATGTAGTCATCTCTGTGAATCCCCAGCTCAAGGCCAGAGGCTTTGTTCACATATTTTGTGAAAACCTAGTAAGGCGGTGTCAAGCTTAGGGGTGGTGATTTTTCCAGCCAGTGGCCAACTAGAACAGGGCAACACGAAAAGTGGAAGTATATCTACATTGAACTCTTTCAGAGGGACTCTTTTGCTGAAAGACCTAATGTAAGCCTCGGTGAAGACTTCTGGAGAAGGTTATTTAAGACATATCTATGGACCTGGTACAGAGGGGGAAGACTGGGAAGGCGAGGCTGAGAGCAGCTCCGTGGATCTGAGAATGAGGAAGATGAGATGTAAAAGAATAATGGAAAAGGGGTTTGGGATTTTCCTAGAACAAAACTTGAGCAGTAGAACAGGTAGAGCAGAGGTGAAGATGGGAGTGAGTATTCCAAAAACCCCTGAGGGACTTTAAATTTTTAGAAACCTGTTTTCAGTGATGACAAAGCAACTTTAAAGGCCATTTTTATTACAACTTGGATAGGGGTCTGAGGGCTCTTCTCAGCTGGTTTGAGCTTTGGTTTAGCTTCTTAGCGGACTTGGTGGGACCTAGTGCAGGCACAGACAGAAAAAGAGAGGAGTGAGTGAGTGGAGGGGTACCTCGGTACCTGCTACCTCAGCAAGGGGGCAATGGTCTGAGAACTGGCAGAGGTTTGGGTTTTTGATCTAGTAATTGGAGGTGAGAAATCACGTTGCTGAGGTGGGAGTGACAGCAGAGACTCTAGAGCAGAAGACTGAGGGTGAGGAACTATTGGAGAAGCATAGTACAGGATGTGAGTGAAGGAGGGAAAAGGATTCCGCATAGGGGAATTTTCCCCTTTTGAGCACTTGCCGAAGTTAAAAATGTTACGCAGAATTTGAGGATCTAGAGAACCCTCTGGGGGCCATAGCTTTTGGTTGTCTAATTGGTAATATGGCCAATGCTGTGTACTGAATGTGATGAGGAGTTTGGGTTCCACCAGGCAGCCCCGGTATGCTCACATACCCATGAGTTACACAAGAATTTGGCTTTTCCCCCACACAGCCATGGCTGTTCGTGGCTTTGATAGTCCGCCGGGCATACATCGTAATCTAGGCTAGCCAACCTGAATCTGGCTCGCGTTTCTGTGCATTCATAATGTTTGTTTCAATTATCTATGGAACGGAAGGGATTTAATGAAACTTTAGTGGGATCCTCTTCATCAGGGTTATCTCAATAGGAAAGACGTATACCAAGCTGAAAAATGTCTGGGTGGAGAGATAGCCACCAGGTCCCTAAGGGGGCTGTATGCGAGATATACCATACTTCTTGTCTAGTAGGATTTGAGATCAGCCATCACTGCTGAACAGGCTGATGAGGGTTAGGAGTACTGGTGGCCAAGTTGAGAGTCTACAGTCTTGTCCACATAGCGAATACGAAATTTGAAATGGTTACCAGTCTTTTCCAGTTTCCAACCAGAGTCTGGACACAGCGAAGGCTTTAGATGAGAGGCATGGATCCAAAAAGTGATTCTGTCTACTTTTACCGCTGTAGGTGTTATAAGTAGCACCTGGTATGTTCCTTTCCAGCGGGGTTCTAGGAATGACACCTGATGTTGTCTTATGTAGACGAAGTCTCTTACTTGATATTGATGTGGAATCCCCTCCTCCCCAGGTTGGTAGGCAGTGGCCAGCTGTTTCCACAGTTATCACTGAGTTCTTTCAATGGCTTTAAGTCTGTCAAGCAAGGGGTGTGGAAGGGATTGTTAGGCCTCAGAGTTGGGGATTAGGTCCCTTACTGGATGATGGGCATCATAGAGAATTTCATAGGGGGTGAGGTTACACAAAGAAACTGAGGGAGTATTTCTCGCATGAAACAGTGCATAAGGCAGGAGCATAGTCCAATCTTTTATGCCAGTCTCTAAGCTTAATTTTGTTAAGGTCTCTTTAATGGTTCTATTTATTTTTTCTACCTCTCCTGAGCTCTGGGGTATATAAGCATAATGTAACTTACAATTAATCCACACGTGACTTACCTGGGCCATAAACACAAGTCCATTATCAGACCCTATTACCTTAAACAGACCATATCTTGGAAAAATATCTTCCAGGATCTTCTTGAGAACCATTTGGGCCGTTGTTTTTTTTTTTTTTTTTTTTCCTGTGTGTGTGTGTGTGTGTGTGTGTAAGGCTTCAATCCATCCTGAAAATGTATCTACAAAGACTAGGAGATATTTAAGTCCATACCTTGCTGGCTTAATTTCAGTAATGTCCACTTCCCAGAATTGTCCTGGTCTGGTTCCTCATAGGTGCTTTCCTCTAAGAAACTTGGAAGGGTAAGCATTAAACAATTGACTGACCCAACAGGCTTTTGTTACCGGTTCAGTTTTTTTCTTTCGCTGTGTGTTGGTTAGTGGAAAACTCTGTTCTTAATCCTACAGGAATGCCTGCAGTTTCTTTGAACCAAGGTGAGTGAGTTGACGTACATTTTTAACTTAGTGTAGGGCTTTCTGTAATTGCAGGCTGAGCTCAGTAAAGTTGAGGCGTTCAGTGTCAGTGTCCTTAGATGTTATCTAAAACTTCCTGTTACTCAGGGGTCTATTGGAATTGGGCATCTCCCTTTAACAGCGGGTATAAAGGAGCAGCTAAGGACGCGAACCCATTTATCCATAACCTGCAATACCCAGCAATCCCAAGAAACTCTCTTAGTTGTCTGCTGTAAGATGGGGTTGGTATCTGCTCAACGGTTTGTTTTCTGGGCTCAGTGAGCCATCGTTTACCGCCCCTGAGGAAATAGTCATGGAAGGTTACTTCTTGCTGGCAAATTGGGCAATTTTGGCAGAAGCTCTATACCCGAGTTGAGCAAGCTCCGATAATAGTGCTTGGGTCCCAGTTCAGTTTTCCTTGGTGTTGGATGCCAGTAGCAGGTGATCCACGTATTCAAGCTGGGTGACTTCGGGGTGTGTAGTTCTGAAATTGTTGAGATCTCTGTGGAGGGCTTCATCAAAGAGAGTGGGGGAGTTTTTGAACCCCTCTGGGAGTCTAGTCCAAGTTAGTTGACTATACTTTCCGGTTTCTGGGTCTACCCACCCAAAAGCAAACAGCAACTGACTATCTTTCTGCAGAGGCAAGCAAAAGAAAGCTTGTTTTAAGTCAAGAACAGTATACCATTTCTGCTCAGGGTTCAGAATGCTAAGCAGTTTGAACAGATTAGGTACTGTGGGTTGAATGTCCTGCACTCTGTTGTTGATCTCTCTTTGGTCTTTAACAGGTTGATAGTCCCAGGTTCCTGGCTTTTTCTTCTAATAACAGGGGAGTGTTCCAGGCCAATTGACAGGGCCTTAGGACCCCTAAGGCCAGATATTTCTGAATATAGGGCCTTATCCCATCTTTAGCTTTTTATGCTTAGAAGATATTATTTGACATTGATTGGGGAGGCTGAGGTTTTTAACTCCACTGTTATTGGAGGTTGTTTCACGGCCAGGCCAAACACAGCAGTTTTTGCCCAGGCATCTGGGTAATCTGTTATCCATTTCTGCGGTAGCTTGCCTGTTTGATCAGTCTTGGGGGGTGTGAAGAGTGGATGTTTATCTTCTACTAATATAGTTACAGCCGTGACTATAGGAGTTTTTACTGAAGGATTTAGAAATTTCTTTTGGGGGCTTTCAGGGTTAAAAGTTATTTTGGCCCAGAGCTTGGTGATCTCTGCCCATCAATGGGTGCGGGCATTCTGGGATTACTAGGAAGGAGTGATGGATTTTTCCTTTCCCCAGGTCCATGGTCCTCTTAGTAGTCTAAGCCCGATATTTACTGCCATTAGCCCTTTGAACTACAGACCTTTTATTTGATAGACGGCCCAATGGCGCCCTAAGGGCTGAGTATACTGCTCCTGTATTCATTTCAAAGTTTACTGGGGTCCCCTACTCTTCAAAATTTACCCTGATCTAGGGGAAGGAATCTGAGCCCCAACTTTCTTAGTCATCCTCCAGAGTCAGAATGGCTGGCTGGCGTGTCTGTCTCTTTATAGGGCACTCTTTGGCCCAGTGTCCTTTTTTTTACGGTAGGCACATTGATCTGAGGCCAGGGGTGGCCTCTGGCACGGGCCCAGGTATCCCTTCCTGTCACCTTATGTCTTAATTTCTGGCCTCTTTCTTGTTGTGACCAGGATCTAAGTCAATGCCTTAGTCTTTCTTTTGCTTCTCTCATCATCCCTTTGCTCCCTTTCTTTTTCCCTGTTTCTCTTTTATAGTATTTTTTTTGACTTCTCTGACTAAATCTCTCTTTTAACTTTTTTTTTTTTTTAATATCCATGGCAGCTTCCCCAATTAAGGCCATCATGACAGATGCCTTTTGATCTGCTGCCTGAGGATCGAAAGGAGTATATCTCTTATATGCCTCCATAATTCTCTCTAGAAACATAGAGGTAGATTCATCAGGCCTTTTAATAATTTCTCTTACCATGGCCAAATTAGTTGGTCACCTAGCGGCCCCTTGGATACCCGCTATTTGAGCCTGGCAATAATTGGACATATGCTCCCTATCTTCAAAGGTGTTGGGGTCTCAGTTGGGTTGGTTTAAGGGGAAGCCGGCTTTGATTATGTTGGGAAGTTGTGTTGGTCGCCCATCAAGTCCGAGGATATTTTTTTTCTAGCTTCCAGGAGGTTTTTCCTCTCATTCCTCTGTCGTGAAGAGAGTCCCTAGGAGTTGTTGGCAGTCATCCCAAGTAGGCAGGCGTGAAAACGTTGGCGAGTTCTCTGAGTTTTTTTAGCCGGGCCAGCTTCCTCTAGGGAAGGAGGGGCTGTGTGTGCCATTGGACAGTCATCTGGAGGGTGCTGGGCCATCCTGGCTTCCTCGAATGGTTGAGAGGCTGAGTAAGCAGCAGGGGAATTACTTACAGGGTTTTGGGGGTTGGGGGACAAGGGCAGAGTATAAGGACGAGTAGAGTCTTGAGACTCAGGGACAACAGAGGGTGGAGGTTGAGGAGCAGAGAGTTTGAGAGATAGAATCGTAGGGGAAGGAGTAGGAGTGGGTGCAGGGACAAGGAAAGGCTTCACCCATGGAGGAGGAGATTTGCAGAGGTCCTGACAAGTTAAGATATATGGCTATTGATCTGGATGGCTATGTGGCCCCGGCTGAAAGACAATATCTCAGACTTTTCAAATTAGTGCGAAGTAGAAACATCTTTCTAGGGGCCATCCAACTACAAAGGTGGGTTATTCTGAGACACAGAATCTGCCAGGTCTGGTGTTTTAATGAAAAAGAAAGAATCTGAGCCCTTAAGCAGACTTTGGTCCAGTGATTAAGGGTCAGGGACAGAGGCATTGAAGTGCTCTGTCCCATAATGAAACATACACAGACAGTGAAAACAAAGACACACGACACAGACAAGACAAGACAATAAAGACAGACAATGGACGTCCAATACTGAGACCAGGACTGAGTAGCGGGCAAATCCTGATGGGCTGCCAATTCCAAATCTGAAAGAAAATATCACTGAGTCGAGGAGACTATGGTTCCTCGATTTCCCGAGTCCATCCCACAGGAACATGGCCTGTGGCTCTGTGACATGTATGTCAGCCACCGTGGGAGAGAGCTCACGCTCTTTACCAATAGCCATTTTGTCAAACCCTAACCTGAATCCTGAAACCAGAAATAGGGGCCTTATTTACCCCCAGAGGAGCCCATTGGGGGTCTTTCATCTGCAGCTGCCGGATCTCGCTGGGGCCACCAGAAGTAAAGGTCGGGTGAGCGTCGGTGGAAGAGACCACCAAGAGACTGTCTAATGCAACCTCAAAGGGTTTATTGGGAGTCCGGCATGCAAGGGCTCAGAGATCAGTTGAATAGAGCAGAGAGCCCTGAGAACAGCTTAAGAAGTGCTTATATATTTTCCTTGGAGAGGGCAGGGAGGGAAGTTTATTGATGGTTAAGGGCGAGTGGGCGGTTTGCGTGCAAATGGTTGATGGAGTACATTCTGCAGTTTGGCAGTTGGGGGCAGCACATTCTGGGAACAAGAAGAGCAAACAGTTCTCAAGATTTCAACAGTGTTTTATTAAGCATACAGAAAAACAGGACGTGACAAGTACCTATTTTATTAACCTTTCAATATAAGTATGAAAACAGAAATCTAGGTAAGATTTGAAGCCCAGAAGTTCATTTGGTCCTTGATTGGTATACTTAGCTTTGAATTACATTCCGTAGAGATGTCCTAGAATTATGGATATACAATGACACAGGACCTTGTACCTTCTCAGAGGTCAGTTCCAAAACACAGTCTCTAAGGGGAATCACACCAAAATACAAGACAAGGTGGACCGAATTATCTCTACCAACCGCCACACAAATGCCCACAATTAAAACCAAAACACTCCCAAATGGCACTCACCTTCTTCCAAATAGACACTCATCATAACTTCTGGCAGGAGGATTCCATGAGAGGCGCAGCACAAGACAGTGTCCCAAATAATCTCCCTTTCCCCTCATTTGCCAAAAGTCAGAGTGGCCTGGACACCCTTCCTGTGAACCAGGAGTGATCAAATATGCCTGCCATTAATACAGCTCTGTTCTTCAATTTGAGGCCTACTGTCTGTGGGGTTTAGAGTCTTTATTTGTATTGGATTCATAAGAAAACCCAAGAACCTATGGGCTAGCATCTGCAGGGCTTTGAAGAACTCAATTGACCCAATGGATCGCTTTTCTCACTTGATGGAGAGACTTCATCAACAATGACTGATTTTTTGGCCATTTTGATTATGGATCCACACATGGGATCTTTCTTTAGACCCATCAGGTGCTGATAATCTAAGCCACAGGCTCACACAGGGCCAAGAGGCTGATTCAGACACATCCCTTTACAACGCACTTAAGCAAAGAGCCACAGGTGATGCCCATTCATTTCCATTTGAAACTGTTTTCTTTAGGCTTCACAAAAGCGTGGCCTGAGGCAAAGAACTTCCTGACATTCAGGGCAACAGAACAATAGGTAATCAAAAGGCCCTTTGCAGGGTTTCTCTACTGAGACTTTCCTGGTCACACTGATATCTGACTTTTCTGAGATGCTTGCCATTCTCTTCAGCTATCCAGTACATGTCCATGTCACAGTGGTTGGAGGTGGTACATATCCTGGATGCAAATGCATGAACCTATTCTGGAGAGTGGCTAGATTTCAGGAAGAAAACAGGAACTTAGGAAAATAGCAGGTGTTGCCCATCGATAAGGCAAGCCCTAGTGCATTCATAAATTGGGCAGGATGAATGCTGGGAAGCTTTCTACTTGACAGGAAACATCCATTGATGCATTCTCTTTTCTAATGTCTACAAGCACGGACACTGTGGGATACACAGACATAGAAACACTCGCCTTGTGAAACAACTTACTAGAAACAGTTCACTCCAAACCAAACAAACCGACTTTCCTGCCTATTCTCAGAACATGAGACAAAACCACAAACACACATCTACACCCACAAAGGCACCTCCTTCCCCAAGTAGGTCTCTCACTCTCCAGAGTATCCTCTGACTGCTGGGCCATACTATGTTCCCCCAATATGGCGTGTCCTGTCTCAGATCTGGTCTCCTTGTCCAACTTTGTGAAGTGTTCAGGAGCCAGCTGTGAGCCACAACCTGCTTTTTCAGGAAAGGCCCCTCTTCAGAGAACTCCTGGCATTTGGCCATCCTCACATCAGTAGGTACCAAGAAAGACTGACTCTGTCCTTGCTAAATTGAAGCAAGTGAGACACTGGGACTGGGACTGAGACTGACTCTGTGTGCCTGGCTTTTTGGATCCCAAGTTCAGAGAGTTCCATTACCAAGGGATTGAGGTGAGGTCTCATCCTTCAGGAACTGAATTAGGTCTCTGCCTTGGCAACCACTTTATCCAAACAGTTGCTTTCAAGCGTACCATGAGAAGGAGGCTTACCCTATTTTCTGTGGCACTTTCACAAATTAGAATGGTATATCAACCATAGGCACCAAGGAACCGCTCTCCACGAAGGCCTGATTTGGTCCATCTTCTTTATATTTGGAAAAGAGCCTTTAGTCCAGGGAGCACTACAGTGAACCTCTGCACTAAAACTATTAGCAAGCACCTGATGGAGGAGGCCTCCATAGGTAAGTGGCTCCTTTATAACATCTGATATCCAGTTAAGGGAGATCTCTTCTGATGACAGAGATGTGGCACGGGGAGGCTCACATATACTTCTGTGCAGAACAGTAACGAGAATCATTCTGTCCTCTGTTCTGTTCTGTAGGGAATTCCTCTGGAACTGTAGAGAGGTGCCGATGAGCACGCACGCGCTCCTACCCTGGAGCTTTAGCAAGATGTTGCACTGTTCCCCTGTTTCTGTGTTTAGCCACTGGGTTTCTGTTTATTTGTGTTCTGTGTTCTATTTTTTGTTTTTTTGTTTGTTTGTTTTTGTTCGTTTTGTTGTGTGATTTTGGTGGTAAAAACTTAAGTATATTGGACATGAAAATCAGAAATAAAGAGAGTAAGCCTGACACCCCTTTGGACTGTGTTTTAAGGAACTGCAATGAACTTTATCCCCCTTTGCGAAGCAGGATGATAGAAGCCCCTAGCTGGCTGCCTGGAGCACACCCATTGCAGAGGGAAATGCCTGCTGGGGACCTAAGAACAGAGTATCTCCCAGGTTAACAAGTGAAACTCCTTTAAAACCCCTTGTCCCTCCAGATAAAGAGAGTCACAACTTTGGCAGAGTCCCCTGTGTTTCTCCTTTGTTAGCCAAGCAATAAACCTCCTTTTTTTTTTTTTTCTCAAAACCCAGTCCTCATTATTAAATTGGTATTAATTGGCTTCAAGCTCAGGAACCAAACTTTAAGTTACAAATCTTGTACCCCCCCTCCGCCCCGGAACTTTGTGAGACCTATCTACTGAAATGTTAGGAGATAGAGCATGCTTGGTGTGGAACTGAATCAGAGGAGCTAATCCTGTATGTAAAAGGAGAAACTGAGGGACTCCCAGCAGCTGCCAAAGCCCTGTTGATTCAGGGAATTACCTCCTTCCTTCCCTGCACTGTAAGGATTATGCCACCTCTGTCTTGTTAAAAAAAGAGAAAAAGAAAAAGGGGACACTAAATGCAGTAAAATCACCATGGAGACACTTTATTTTACATTTCAGGTTGCCCCTCTGTGAAAACATCTGGTCCCCTTGTGGGGACAGCTATGGTCCCACTGGTGTACGAGATTTTTCTCTTATCTGCTCTGGTTTAAAGGGTTCTCTCTGACAGCCATAGTCTGGACCTCCTTTTGGTCTGTATTGTGTCTTTGTTTCTGGCCCTTTAAGGCATGTGCAATAATGTGTTGATATTATAAATTGTTTTTTGGGAATGATCTTAGCTGAATGTGTGTAGAAATGATGATGTTTTATTTTAACAATCTGGTATCTGAATGGGTTTTTGAAGCATTGCACAATCTTGCAGTTAAAAGTCGGGTTTAGGTAATTGTTTAGTTTATGATTTCAGATAATTCATGCCAGAGAACTTAAATACTTACAATGGATAACTGAAGAACTCTACTTCCAAGTTGGCAAGAAACTTCCCAATCATACAGTCTTTTTTTTTCACCAATTTTGAATTGGGTAGCCTGGGAAAATGTCACTGTGTGTACCAGTGCATTAATTTGGACATGGATAGTAAATCATAGTATGGTGTCTGTTGACCAAACAAGATGTAAAGATATAAAATTTTGTGAATTGTATCTTAAACTTGTATCATAATTTTCAACATCCGAACCTGAAAATTATGGTTAAAATGCCTTAGTCCTGAGATGTCTGTTCAGAATAGCAGTTTTTTTCCTGCTCCTTCCAGACCTCAGCCATGACTTATGTTGAAATGCAAATGAAAGAAGCCTGCAAGCTTTGTAGGAGACTGATTTGAGATCTAAGGGAAAAAAAGGTAAATTGTATGGTATTTTCTAATTACTGGCAAGTCATTTTTTCTAGGACTCTTATTTTTTTCTGAGATACTTTATGTTTTTTGACCTCATGATTTTGAGCATACAGACCTAGGTTAATGTTTTTCTGATCAGTTCTATCTTTGACCAACTGTGGACTTCTTGAAACATTGCAATAAAGATTTCACCTGGGAAATGCTACGAGGCCTTTACTATTACTATGTGTGCACAATTTTGTTATGTGTTGTATGTCTATATATACATATGTCCGTATATCATATATATGATACATAAATTAACATATATAAGGAGCGCTCATAAAAAAAGCGCTCATAAAAACAAATTTTAAAAAGTGGATCCAAAGATCTTTAATTCACGTGATTTAAATGTTTCAATTTAAATTGGATAAATAGATAAAAACAAATGTCTTTAAATTTAAGCTTACAAAGTTTTCTAGGTGTTCAAACATCTAACAAAATATTAACATCTACAAAATGTCTAATATGCCTTGGCTCTAGTACCTTTCCTTCAACATAAAAATGGTTTACACTGTTCAATACGTTTCTCTAACTTTTTGATAAATAAGTAAAGTAAATTTGATATGGGATTACTCATTCATGAGTACTTTAGTTAGATATCTGATTGATTTACTAAGATCTGTATTTTTTTTAGTAAACTCTGTGTAAGATTGTAAAAATCAGTCATGTGTTAATGAGGCAAAAATTTCTTAAAACATAAGTTTACCCATAACATTGAGTTTATTAAGATTTATGTTTTCTAGAGCAAGCAACCATAAAAACTAAACAACTGATTAAATAAGAACTGTTATTTTAGAGCACTGTACTGCCATTTCTTTAAAAGCCAAACTTGATTAATGTAGAAACATAAATGTAATTGTTATGCTATTAATGTTTTCATATCTTACAGGTATGCAAGTCTGTAAGGTAGAAACCTTAAAAGAGCATTATATCAAGCTGGTGCTCTGAAGTTGTGTGGTAAAAAATATATTGTGGATTTATTTACCTGTTATCAATAAGATATGTAAATTTTTATGTTACTTTTTACATTGGGGAACAATTTAAATGTATTTTTAAGTTAATTAGAGCCTAATCTTTGTAAAGGTTAAAAACTTTCAGCCTTTCTTTAATTCATGTTTTAAATGTGATATCATATGGTGTTAGCTAATGTTCATGTGACCTCAAACAATTTATGTAAACTTTGTCAAAAGATATTTAAAAATAAAGATCAGCTTTAGGATTAAAATACTTAAGATTTATAAAGAGCCCTGCCTTACCTGAGATAAGGCTGTGTGTCCCATCTTACTACATGTGAGAATGACTATGAAACATGTAGGTCAGATAATATTTCTTTAAAGTTATGTTAAAAAGTTTTTTTTTATTGTCAATATTCCTAGGATCTCCAACAGGGGATATAATGTATAACTCAGCCAAAAAATGCAGGGAAGATATTACACAAACTAAGTATTTTTACTTTTGTTAATTTTAGTTTGAAATTTTCTTATAAGTGATCTAAAGATTCCCTGTTAGTGTTTTACAAATGCGTTGCTTTAAGAACACAACATGGGTTTATTCAAGATAATAAGTCATCAACTACAATACAGACAGAATAATACAGATCCCAATTAATAAAAAGGTAATTATTAAGTTATAGACATTAAAGCCCAGTACTCTTAATATAAGGCTGTTAAAATTTATTTGCTGGATGTTTAAGATTAGGATTTAAAATTAATGTTAAATGAAAAGGGCCAAGAAAACCAATATTTGGCTCTTGCCCTCTGAGTCAGTCTGAATCCAGGGAACAGGGGACTTCTCTAAAGAGCTTTGCAACTCTGAGCCACATAACCTCCTGATCAGGGAGATTAATGAGACCACTGCACAACAGAAAGCCAATCAGTGCATTTGTTACAAAGAGGAGAGTCATCAGAGAAAGGAGACATCCCTGATGCTTCTGAGGGAAGCCAAATGGTCAAGCAAGACCTGGACCCACCTAGCGCAAATGGCACTAGCAGAACTGAGAATCTCCTCTCAAGTTTCCCCAGAATTGATTCCCACAAAAGCTCAGCTGACTGTTAACAATAGATAGAAACAAAAGTCAGTTTGACTGCTTCATCTTAAACACTTAGCAAAGACAGTTAAGACCAAAATACAGCCACTCCTGGGCATATTAAATAATAATAATAATAATAATAATAATAATAATAATAATAATAATAATAAAATTTTAAGGTATGCACTTTATCTTATCCTCCCAAAACAAGTAATACTGGAGGCTACAAAGAAGGATTCTCACACAAGAATGCCTAATACTTATAAAAAGAGACTATCAAGAAGAGCTGCCACAGGCAGAAGTTTTCAGTTTAAGACCTACAGATATTCCTAACCTACAAAGGTAGGCGTGGTGTTTGCTAGTACGAGTATCCAGCCCTGAGTAACAGAATTAAAGGTTTCTCTATTAGACGCAGAGGTCATACTAGTAAAAGGATTTTACAAGATCAGATGACATTAAATTATTAAACTGTGTCTTATTGGGAGGGCCAACTGTAACACTTAAAGTTAAATATTAAGTTGACAGTCCTGATAACTGGGGATATTAAAGACTGGTGAGGGAATTTCTATACAGTGACATGTTCTAGCTGCTGCAACATTTATCCAGTACTCATGGTTTTTGTTTCACTCATAGAAGAACCCATTCACAGATGACTTTACAACCTGTTCTTCCCCAACCTGACTTCAAACCGAACTGACTTCTAAAAGGCAACTCATGTCTCTCAACTGACTTCTAATAGGCAACTGATGTCCCTCACGCCGAGCCCACTCATGTCACCCTGTCTCAGGACAGAAGAAGAAAAAATTAGTGATGCCACTCTTCTTACAACAATGGAGAGAAAGATAAATAGACTATCAATATAAGTAATTAAGAAGGGTAAAATCAGCGAGATCGGTTTTGGGTGAGTTCTAAAAATTTGGAGACTCTTACCTGAGGGATTAAAATTTCCTCAGTGCTCTTCCCATAATCTATCAAAGATTTGAAAGGGACACAGAGAAAAGGGGGGAATTGTAGACCCAACCTGATCTTTTATTAAAATTGGGAGCCATCATGCCACAAAGCCATGAAAAGATAATTTTGGCTTTACCATTAATTACTTCAAATTCTGAACCTGCGTGGAATGCCTGCCCACGCCTTGAACTCACACATGCCTGGCTCTCTGACCAGATTGCAGCCCTCTCTGAAACTTTAGTCACACATCATAAATATTTGCCTTTTCTGGCAAGACAACAACCCTCTCTGAGGCTCTAATGGTCCTCATGAATTCTCATGTAGGGACAGCAAAAAAATTGTAAACTACCTTTAGTGTGATGTTTATCAGAGTTCTGTTATCTGTAACCCCCCTTTTGTGTAACTTTCTGGGCTATAAAGCTGGGCTGTAGGAAAGCTGGGGTTGCTGTCTTGTTCCCTTCGTTTTGGGAGGGAGAGGCAGCATGGCCGGTGGAAATAATAAGCTTAATTTTATTTGATTTTAATTTGAGTCAGTGGTCTTTTCTAGCGTCCTGGTCTAACAGGTAAACACTCCAAAAACATGGAGCTCTGCCGGCCTAAAGACTTCTTGAGAAACTTCCTCTGAGTTTGGGCACTTGAAATATATGTTGTTGCAAGGAGATTTAGCTTCCTTTCTAGTGACACCATAAAAGCTGGGTCTGCATCTACGTGACCTGGAGGACATGGTTTCTTGTATTCTAATGAACATGAGGCAGCAGTGCTGAATATTCTATTTGTAGGTAAACTGTGGCCACTTGTTGCTAAGTGTCTCCCCGTGTGAACTGTGAAGCCATTTGGTAATCCTCCACTTTTCGTGGTGTTTCTTGCTGCTGCACTGGGAGTTTGGTATTTGCTTCATGAAATACAATGAGTTCAACTGGGACCCAGTATTAGAGGGAGTTCTGTCACTTGTGGTGGGTCAGGGTCTGCAGGAGAATGCAACAACCAGGCTTCTATCTCACAAAGCTTGCCCCTTTGTCCATAGAAATCTGACTCTGAACTTTGCCCGGAAACCTCTCCATATAACAAGAAGGGTCTGCTGGCTGCACCATATCAGTCACAAGCCATTTTGAAGGCAATGGAAAATCCTCCTGGCCACACCACAGCTGTATTATCACACACCTGCCCACCACTGCAAAAGGCCCACTACTCAGCAGGGTCCAACTTACTGGCATCTTTGTTCTACACCATTTTCATGAAATACCGTCAATCTTGGCATTCTCTTGTACACTCATGACCAGGAAAAAGACATCCAAAGGTTCTCCAGTGCCACCTGGTTAAGGGAATTTAAAAAATTTTATTGTATTTATCTAGCCATTTTTCATGGATGAAGTTGGAGGCACTGTGGGTTTCAGTTCAGTAGTGAGACACTACCTGCTTTCTCAGGAAAGACCCCTCTTCAGAGCTCTCCTGGAATTTGGCCATCCTCACATCAGTAGTTACCAAGAAAGACCGATTCTGTCCTTGGTAAATCCAAACATGTGTGGCCACTGGGACTGTGACTGGGAATGCCTCTGGGTGCCTGGCATCCTGGATCCCAAGTTCAGAGAGTTCCATCACCAAGAAAATGATATAGGTCACTTCCTTCAGGAACTGAATGAGGTCACTGCCTTGGCAACCTCTTTGTCCTAACAGTTGCTTCCAAGTGTCCCAATAGATGGAGGCTGCCCCTACTTCCTGTGACACTTTCACAAGTAAGAATGGTATATCAAACATAGGCACCCGTGAACAGCTCTCCACACAGGCCTGGTTTGGTCCATCTTCTCTACATTAAGAAGAGATAGACTGCTTCAGACACACCCCTTCATCCTGACCTGTTTTTTTTTGTCATGAAAGATGACTTTTGCTCTCTCAGGTCCTTCATAGCTTTCTATATCTTCCCCAGGGTTCACTTCTGCATGGACCTTTGAGGTTCTCAGCAGGTGGAAGATCTCTTACATTTCTATATAAGACCAACTCTGTCCTTGCTTTTCTGTAAAGTTAGATTGAGGAAACAAAGTATGGTTAGGGTTAATAACATGTTTGATTTGGGTTAGGAATCATTCTGCTGCATGAATAATGGTATTGGGAACCTGCAATATTTATAAGTATATATAGAGGTGAAATATATGTATGAAAACACAAATCTAGGTAAGATTTGAAGCCCAAAAGGGCATTGGATCCTTGATTGGGATACTTTACTCTGAATTATGTTGTGCACATGTGTCTCAGATAAATCTATACATAATGGCATAGGACCTTGTACCTTGGATAATTGAATGTTGAAGAGAACATCCAGTCAAAAAAGGATAGTTGGTAGGATTAGGATTTTTTATGTGCATATAAAAATACATGTGCTGAATTGGCTACAGAAAAAAGGAGACAGAAATTCACATATGTGTTAACTTTAAAAACACATGGAGTACTATTTCAACAAACAATTGACAAGATTTATAACTCCTACACTATATCATGCAAAAGGCAAGACCAACTATACACCATGCCTCCTCTGAACTGCTTGTATTAATATTATGTTTGGGTTATTTGTCTCCATCATATTAGGATTAGTAGTCAGAGTCTATTAGGGTATGGGTTACTGACAGGGATTCAGTATTTCGAATGGAAAATTGGAAAATGAATCCAATGTGTATGTAAATATGTGCTACACAAAAATCTTCCCACTCTCATCCAGAACAATACCTTCACAACACCTTCACCCCATGTAAGACACAATTAGAGGAGAAGAGTTAGAAAATCCATGAATACATATCTGGAATGGAATGCGATCAGGAGTTCACAACCTTGGAAGTGTTAGAGGAGTTTCCAAAAGTAAGGGACAGGGTAAACACTTCAAAAACATGGAGGTCTGTTGTCCTAGAGACTTCTTGAGATACTGCCTGTGAGGTTGGGCACTTGAAATATATGTTGTTGCCACGTGCTTTAGCTTCCTTTCTAGTGAAACCATAAACCTGGGTCTGCATCTATGTGACCTGGAGGACATGGTTTCTTATTTTCCAATGAACATGAGACACCAGTGCTGAATTCTCCCTTTGAAGGTAAACTGTGGCCCCTTGGGGCTAAATGTCTCTAGTGTGGACTATGAAGCCATATGGTCATCCTCTATTTTCGTGGTGTTTCTTGGTGCTGCACTGGAAGTTTGGTATTTGCTTCATGACATACAAGGAGTTCAACGGGGACACAGTGCGTGAGGGATTTCTGTCACATGTGGTGGGTCAGGGTCTGTAGGAGAATACAAGAACCAGGCTTCTATTCCACATAGCTTGCCCTCTTGAACATAGCAACCTGATTCTGAACAATGTCCTGAATCCTCTCCATGTAACAAGATGCCTTTACATATAAGGGTCTGCTGGCTTCACCATGTCAGTCACAAGCCATTTGGAAGCCAATGGCAGATCCACATGGTCCCACCACTGATGTTTTATCACACACATGCCCACCTTTGCTCTTGGCCCACTAATCAGCAGGATCCAACTTTCTGGCATCTCTGTTAAACACCATTTTCATAAAAACCAGTCAATCAAGGCACTGTCTGGTATACTCATTGTTGGGAAAAGTATAAACGGCAGCCATACCCCAGAAAAAAAAAACCAACATGGCGCCTAAGCACTTCTTCTTCCTACATTCTTCTTTTCTGCAGTGGTGCGAAATGTTCCCGCCCGTGTGAACTCTTCTGCTGGCGCCAATTTCAAATCTTGCTGGCCGGGAATCTTAGCCCCAATAAGAACTAATTCCTGGGCTCCGGAGCTGATATCTGAAAGAACTTGCCAATAAACGGATTGCCTGCCATTTATCTAAGCCCTCCCATCTCCTCCTTAGTTCTATATAAGCACACAGCTTTTTGCAATAAAATTGGAATTCTCCCGGTGAAGTGCCTTTGCGTGGGGAGTTCTTCATTCTGGTGCCCCGTGTGAGGATATGGGTGAGCTCTTTCCAACAAGAGCCCCGTCCACTGCTCCACCGTGGCACTCTGCCCTGGTCTGCTCTTTTCAGACGCAGGCTTCCTGCACTCACCACTGATTTGTTGTATGTAAGCCTCCCCTGACCCCGGCTCGCCAACTCCCTTCGGGCTACCGCTGGCTTTGTGACCATGATCGTCTGTCACACTCTAGACGCCTGGTAGGGGGGAGGGAATTTCTCCCACTAAGACCTTTACTGGTTGCAGTGGACCCTCTGGTGATCCATTTCCCTTTGGGGTGTGAGGCTTCTGAGTTTACATGAGAGGCTCTATGGTTTTTCCTCCTCTGCTGCTGCTGCCGCTGCTGGCTAGAGTTGCTGTTTCCTGCGGGCCTGCTGTGTCTGGCTGAAGCTGCCTCTCTGCTCGGGGAAAACTGAACTCCCATCCTGGAACTGCATTCTACTGGAGCCGGAGTTCTGTTTTCATTACTTACTTCTTCTGCTGCGTTCGAAAACTTTCCTGATGTCAGGTTGCCCGTGGCTCCGAACCCATTGGGTCTCACAGATCGCACTTCACTGGTGACCATCAGGTAGTGCCCTCTGTATTTCCTCATGACGGCTGGTCATTTTGGGGATGCCCACCTGACCCCCATTCGCCCTGAGCGCTTCCTGGAGTCCGTTCCAGGCCGGGTTTTCTCTTTGTCTCTCTTGCTTACACTTATTCTCTCTCTCTCTCTCTCTCTCTCTCTCTCTCTCTCTCTCTCTCTCCATCTCTCCCTGTGACTGTGGACACCTCTTTATCTGTACCTGAAACCTCACCTCTCAAAAGTTTAATAAAAAATCTGGCCACACTCTCCCTCACACCAGACATCAAGCCCAAACTTCTAATCAAATTCTGTACCCAAGATTGGCCTACATATCCACTGGATAATGGCAATCATTGGCCTCCAGAAGGCTCCTTAGATCCAAACCTCCTCTTGGACCTTTTTAATTACTGCCAGCATCTGAAAAAGTGGAGTGAGATTCCCTGTATTGAATGTTTTAGCCTTCTCGCACAGCACCCTGTCTCTGCTCCTCCTGCCCTCCCTCTCAGGTCCTTCTTGCTTGCAAACCCCTCTCTTCCCCTAGTTCTACTCCTGACTTCGCAGATTCTTCCTCATTCGACCCAGCAGATCAACCCCCACCTTATCCCCCAGCCCCAACTGACCCTTCTCTCCCGCAAAATCCTCCTCTTCCTCTGCCTGATTCCACGGATCCTCAACCTTCCATTTCATCCCCCTCCCTTCCCCACTCTTCTGCCTGCTCCACCTCCTCCTCTTCCACAGAGACATTCCATTCCCCTCCCTCTCCTTCCTGTCCACCGCCTGCCTCTTTCAGTCCTCCTGTTACCAGGTCTAAGGGACTCCTTCCCACCCCCAAGACAATCGCACCCCTTCGTGAGGTAGCTGGTCCCAAGGGTGTCATCAGAGTCCACGTGCCCTTCTCCATGTCGGACATTACTCAGCTAGAGAGGAAGTTAGGCTCTTTCACCACTGACCCCACCACTTACATTCGGGAGTTTCAATGCGTACTGCAAGCATATAGCCTCACTCATCATGACATCTACATGCTCTTGGCCAATAAACTTCTCCCCAAGGAAAGGCAATGGTTCTGGGAGCTAGCCCAAGCCCATGCTGATGAAAATCATAGGACCAATCATAACCACCCACAGGCCCTCATGCTGTCCCAGAGCAGGTTCCCCTATGGGCTTACAGTCTAGTGACCTTTTTACATCCTGCCTCTTGGCCGGACTGAAAAAGGCCACCCGCAAGGCTGTTAACTTTCAAAAGATGCAGGAGGTCATTCAAAGGAAGGAGGAAACACCTTCAGAATTCCTGGATAGACTAACCAAGTCCCTTCAGCAGTACACAAACCTCGACCCAGAAACCCCTGATGGCCGTCATGTCTTAATGACATATATTCTGGCCCAAAGCTACCCTTACATTAAAGCCAAGCTTAAAAAGTTTGAACAGGGCCCTGCTACTCCTCAGACCAAAATCCTCGCTGTCACTTTCAAGGTTTTTCATGGTAGAGAGGATGAAAGTGAATTCCGTAGGCAGAGGGGTGAAAATGCCAAATTCCAAATGTTGGCCCAGCTCATTCAGAGAAGGCCATCACCATGCCGTCCCAATATGACCCCCCCTGGAGCTTGCTTCAAATGAGGTAAGGAGGGACATTGGACCAGGAATTGTTCTTCGCCGAGGACACCCTACAACCCCTGCGCAAAATGCCATCAAAGTGGACACTGGGGAGCAGACTGCCCAACAACCCAGAAGGGAGGTTGGTCTGCTGCCCAGCAACCCCAGCCTCACCTGGGCTTGGCAGAGGAGGATTGATGGAGTCCTGGGCCTTCCCTCCAGACTATTACCATCAAGAATCAAGAGCCTAGGGTCACCTTCCTGGTGGATGGACGCTTCATTAACTTCCTCTTGGATACTGGTGCCGCTTTTTCGATTTTGAGGGAGTATTAGGGTCCTACCACACCCTCAAAAACTCCTATTGTCAGGGTAGGAGGTAAAAAGATTTTTCCTCAAACCCCCCCCCCCCAATCATGTTATATGCAGCGATCCCTTTTTTCCTTCACTCACTCCTTTCTTGTTATGAGCCATTGCCCCATTCCCTTTCTGGGAAGGGACATACTCTCACTATTAAAAGTCACCATTCACTTATCACCCCACACCTCTCCTACCTCTCATTTCCTCATGATATTCCTAGGGGCAGATACACCTCCTTCATGCACTCTCCCACGACTATCTAAACCATTTAACCCTGAGGTTTGAGACACAATTACACCCTTTATGGCTAAATGCAGTCCTATTCATATTGTCTTACGGGACCCTTCAAGATATGTTAGTCAACCACAATATCCACTCACAACCACATCCCTCCTTGGATTAGAACACATCATCCAGGATTTATTATGAAAGGGGTATCTTAGGCCTACACACTCTCCTTTCAACACACCCATTCTGGCAGTTAAGAAACCTAACGTGTCCTACAGGCTGGTTCAAGAACTTCGCCTTGTCAACTCCTCTGTGGACCCCATCCACCCGCTAGTGCCCAACCCTTACACCCTGCTCTCTCAGATCCATGCCACTACTACTCACTTCTCAGTCCTAGATTTAAAAGATGCATTCTTTTCCATTCCCTTGTTCTCAGAATCTCAGGATATCTTTGCTTTTTTATGGACTGACTCTCACACCCGCCATTCTCATCAGCTTACCTAGACTGTCCTCCCACAGGGATTCAGGGATAGCCCCCAACTCTTTGGCCAATTTCTTGCCCAGGACCTCACATCCTTTCACCTGACCTGTCCTGACTCTACTCTACTTCAATATGTCTATGACCTTCTTCTATGTAGTCTTTCTGGAACACTCTCAATCCCACACCGCTCAGCTTCATAAATTCCTAGAAGACAAGGGATATAGGGAGTCTCCCCACAAGGCCCAGGTTTCCCAGTCTTCGGTCACCTATCTTGGTTTTTGCCTTACACCCGGGAAAAAGGAAATAACACTGGATAGAAGGCAACTCCTCTGTGATCTTTCAGTGCCCTATACGAAAGCCAAAATACTATCATTCCTAGGATTAGCAGGTTATTTTAGGGCCTGGATCCCAAATTATTCTCTTCTCTCCAAACCCCTGTATGACCTAGCAAAGGGACCCCCTAGTGAATCTCTTGCCTCCTTTCCCATCTACCACTTCCGCAGGCTTCAGCAACTCCTCTTAAAGGCACCTGCCCTTCACCTTCCAGATCTTTCAAGAACATTTCATCTATATGTCCATGAAAAAGGGGGGCAAGCACTTGGGGTCTTAGGTCAAAACTATGGGCGTACATTTGCACCTGTGTCATATTTGTCCAAGCAACTAGACCCAACCATCCGTGGGTGGGCCCCTTGCTTAAGAGCTCTGGCTACTGGACAAATTTTACACAAAGAAGCCTCTAAGCTGACTTTTGCGGCCCCTTGAACTATCCACTCCCCACATCACTTGAAGGATCTTTTAGCTTAAAAGGGCCTTCAAACTCTCCCTACATCCAGATTTCTGTCGCCCCTCACTTCCTTTCTGGAAAACCCTAATATTATTTTCCTCCCCTGCTCTGCACTGAAACCTGCCTCACTGCTCCCAATGACTCCCATGTCTCACATACCAACTCATAATTGCTTGGAAACCTTAGATGATTTCCTCCCCTGTCATTCTTCCATTTCTGAGAGACCACTCAGCAAGCCTGACCTTATCTGGTTTACTGACAGCAGTTCCTTTAGGGAGAACGGAACTCATTACTCTGGATACGCTGTATTTTCAGCCACTGAGATTATAGAGGACAAAGTTTTGCCTTCAGGAACTACAGACAAGTAGGCTGAACTTATAGCATCCACTCGTGCCTGCCTTCTAGCACAAGGCAAATCCCTCACCCTCTAAACTGATTCAAAATATGTCTTCCATATCTTATTATCCCATGCTGATATTTGAAAGTACCGAGGCCTACTTACCACCAAAGGTAATGCGATCACTAATTCAGCTTTTATAACCAATCTAATAGAGGCCACTTACCCACCCAGTTGGGAGTTGTCCATTGTAGGTCCCATCAGAAGGACGGCTTTCTTATCACTGAGGGCAATGCCAAAGCTGACCAGGCGGCACGAATGGCTGCTACCACTTTCAATTATGGCCTCCATGGGGGACATATAATGGCCACTTTAGACAGCTCATCTGAAGCCCCTACGTCTTTCAGTAAGAACAAGCATCTTTTCAAGTTCCTTCATACTCTATTCCTTTCGAATTCTCAGTCTTTGACCCTCTTTTTACAGAGTTTCTTTTCCCTCACCCCCTCTGACAAGCCATGCTACAGAATATAGCCTCTAATTGTCAGATCTGTCAGCGGACCAACCCTCATACTCCTTTAAGGCCCAAACCTTTCTTTTTCCACCAAGCCCGGGGACACATTCCCGCTGCTGACTGGCAGGTAGACTTCACCAACATGCCCACAGTATGGCGCACTAAATACCTCCTTGTCTTTGTGGACACTTTCTCTGGTTGGGTTGAGGCATTTCCCACTTCCAATAAAAAGGCTTCCACTGTAGCTTCAATCTTACTGACAGACATCATCCCCAGGTTTGGTATGCCCACTTCCCTACAATATGACAATGGCCCTGAGTTTACTTCTAGGATCACACAAAAGGTGTCTCAAGCCCTCTCCTTCAAGTGGCATTTCAACTGTCCATATTTCCCCCAGGCTTCAGGGAAAGTGGAAAGGGTAAATCGTACTCTAAAGGAAGTCCTTACCAAATTGACAATGGAATTAAACATAGACTGGTTCAAACTCCTTCCCTTGGCTTTGCTTTGAATCAGAGCTCTCCCTAAGAAACCATCTTTACTGTCTCCTTTTGAGATAATGTATGGAAGACCTCTTATAACCCCTCGGTTGGTCATTTCACAAGGACCTCTCACCCGAGATTTGTCTTTGCCTCTCTTGCTCCATCTCCTCTCGGAACTCTGGAAATATCAGGACTGGCTTCTTCCGGACCCAGTCTCCTCTCCAAACACTCCTCCCTTAACACCTGTTAGTCTAGTCTATTATAATACCCCAGAGGAGAAAGGGACTCTTGCCGCAAAATGGGAAGGCCCCTATCCTGTCATTCTCTTTACCCTTACCGCCGCCAAACTCTCCTTACCAGACAACTGTCTCACTCCCTGGATTCACATGTCTAGGTTGAAGCCACATCACCAGGAGGCCCCACCTGCTGAAGACAGGGCCACCCCAGAGGAACTCCAAGAATCACCTACTGAACCTCCCCTTTACTCCTGCTCTCCACACCCATCTCACCCATTTTAGTTGTGGCTCACACGGTTTTCCTTGCAGCCCAATTCCTCTTAAAGAAGGCACAATGAGCTCTCCCAACACCCTAGTCTTCTCTAACTGCTTGTTTTTTGTGCTCTGCTTATTTTCTGTGCTCTGTCAGGACTGGTCTTTACCCTCCTCACCTACCATGCATTTATTCACTTTTCGGGAACGATACTCAGAACATGGCATGCAGAAGGTCTGCGCAGTGGATGCAACTACTTGCTTCATCCACAACTGCACCTCTATTTCCCTAAAATTGTCACCTTCAAGGACCTTCATCCCTGGTAGCTGGAACTGGCCTTTCATTTGCTTCCTTTTTGATCAAACAAAAGACTATTGTCATTGGTGGCCTGAGATATATAATGGGTGCCCCTATTGGTCATGCATGTTCCATGATGAACGTGGTAGCTATTCTTACCACTCATTTGGTTACCCTGAAGGGTGGACTTCTAGTTACATAAAGTGGCATAAAGGCTCTTCATCCAGTAACAATGGATGGTATACTTTAGATAAACCTGACCCCAAGGCCAAACGATGGGGCTATGTTGAGTTTGCTGTCTATGCTCGGACAACCTCAGTCAGACCCACAGGGTGGATGACTATTGGCCGCACCCTGATTACGCAACCTAAGGCAACCATCCAGGTAGTCGAACACATTAAGGACTCAGAATCAAAACTTCGAGATCATATCCATAGCTCATCCAAAGAGGATTCAGAGCCTTCAACCCTCTCAGGTCCCCCTCCCACATGGCTCAATTTGCTACACCAAACTTTTTGATTATTAAACTCCACCCCTCTCTGTGCCTACTTCTCAGTGCTTTCTCTGTGCTTCACTTAGTCATCCACTTCTAGCAGCATTCCCATTAGCGGCAGGAAATATTCCAGCAAAACCCTACAATTTCTCTAAAAAGGACAACCCCTACATGTGACACGTATCCCACTGTGGGAAAGTTATTCCACCAATACTTTATTTCCTTTCATCTGTTTCCACCTGCCAATAATGAATCCTTTACCCGTTTGTTCCTTGAGCTACAGCACCCCATAGAGCCCTGTGTTTATGCAACCTGGACATTTCCTCTGGTGTAATGGGTCTTTAAGTACCTCAACCATCAATGTCTCTGGCGCCTGTTTCTTGGTTACTGTAGTTCCTCAGCTATCTTTGTATACTCCCACCGAATTCTGACAGTTGGCCCTACCTTCCCGCACCCTTAGGGTAGTCTTTCTGCCGGTTCTGGTAGGCCTCATTTTAACAACCTCAGTGACGGGTCTCGGACTCTCTGGTGGAGCTTTAGGTCATGCTCTATGGGATCCAATGACCTTCAACAAAAACTGCAGGAAACACTCAATACCATGGCTGAGTCTCTGGGTTCCTTGCAGCGGCAGGTTACTTCATTGGCACAAGTGGCTTTACAGAACCAAAGGGCAATTGATCTTCTCACTGCAGAAAAAGGGGTTACATGCCTATTTCTCAGAGAGGAATTTTGCTATTATGTTAATGAATCTGGGCTAATAAAAAAAAATGTTGTTAAATTGCAGGAATTATCGACCCAATTGCTCAAACCTACCTCCTCCAATCCCATAACGGGGTTCTTCCAATCCTATCTTGACATGTACTTACTACATATCTTGGGTCCCCTTATTTGGATGCTCCTTTTTTGTGCTCTCTTGCCCTGCATAATGAAGTGCCTTCAAACCCAACTGCATAAAATTCCTAATCAAACTTTCAACCAGCTTTTGCTTAGTCACTACCAGCCTCTGATGACCGATGAATCCCCAACATCTCCAAGAGAACAGTTCACTCTGTGATGAAGCTCACTACCAGGCACGATGGAATGCAATGGGTATTAGACAGCGGGAGACAACGAGCTCGGAGAACCTTTTAATCTGCCATCCTGGATTCATAGTCTTTACCACCTTCTAAGCTTTCTCATGGCCCTTGGCCTCTTCTATGTCACTCCCCCCACATGGAACTTCTGCCAAAAATTGACATTTGCTTTAATTTTTATCTTCATTCTGTTTTTATTCGCTCTGATCTTCTTCAGGTGCTGGCGACACCATGTCCAGGCAACGCTTCCAGTATTTCCTTGAGTCTCTGTTACAGGACCAGTGGCTGATACCAACAATCTCTTCCATCCAGGACTGGTTCCATGCCATCGACATCTTTGGCTTCAGGGAACATTCATTGACTTCACCCCTATGAAAATAGCTGTCTATAGCCACTGGGTTTTATTTCTGGCTGCCATGATATCCCCATACCTGCCCCCTGAGCATTCCTCCACTTCTCTTTCTAGGCCCCACACCACCCCCACACAGCAGGAAGCAGCCGGATCTGACAAACGACGCCCCACTTCCTAAGAAA
The DNA here is from genome assembly GCF_048772815.1 of Callospermophilus lateralis. Taxonomy (NCBI): domain Eukaryota; kingdom Metazoa; phylum Chordata; class Mammalia; order Rodentia; family Sciuridae; genus Callospermophilus; species Callospermophilus lateralis. The sequence goes on along the minus strand of NW_027514379.1, from coordinate 263,771 downwards.
ACAAAAAGGGTGGAATGTTGGGAAAAGAATAAATGGCAGCCATACCCCAGAGAAAAACCCCAACATGGCGCCTAAGGACTTCTTCTTCCTACCTTCTTCATTGCTGCAGTGGCGCAAAAAGTTCCCGCCCTTGTGAACTCTCCCGCCAGCGCCAATTTCAAATCTCGCTTGTGGGGAACTTTAGCCCCAATTAGAACTAATTCCTGGGCTCTGGAGCTGATATTTGAAAGAACTTGTCAATAAACGGGTTGCTGCCATTTATCTAAGCCATACCATCCCCCCCTTAGTTCTATATAAGCACACAGCTTTGAGCAATAAAATTGGAATTCTCCCGGTGAAGTGTCATTGCGTGGGGAATTATTTCACTCATGTTCAGCAACAGGATATCCAAAGGTTCTCCAGTGCCACCTGGTCATGGGAATTTCAGAAATTTGATGGTATTTATTTAGCCATTTATGAAGGATGAAGTTGGAGTCACTGTGCGTTTCAATTAATGCAGGAACCATTATGTGGTGAGGAAGCTCATTTAAATGAAATCTCTGGAGAAATCTCACAGGCAAGGCTTCCCAAAGAGTGGCCAAAAGGTCACATGAAGCCAGGATCATTGAGGTCTACAATATGAGTTCCATTTGTGTTTAGACTCTCAATTATGGCTGCCAAGTCTTTCAAAATAAAATCATGTGATATTGTGGCTGAGATTCTCACTGCACTGTGGAAAGACACCCTGACCCTCGATCTCAGTTTTCAAGGGCGCATCTCATGCGTGGCCTCCTAAAATCCCAACACATTTCATGGCAATACTTCTTTGAGGTAAATTCCAGAACTCAGTCTCTAAGAGGAATCATGCCAGAATTCAAGCCCAGGTGGATCCAGTTATCTCTTCCAACCGCCAAACAAATGACCACAATTAAAACCAAACACTCCCACATGGCCCTCATCTTCTTCCATATAGACAATTATCATAACCTCTGGCTGGAGTTTTTCATGAGGGGTGCAGCCCAAGACAGTGTCAAAAATAAGCTCCCTTGCCCCTCATTTGCCTAAAGTCAAGGTGGCCTGGACACCCATCCGGTGAACCAGGAGTGATCAGATAGGCCAGCTGTTAATACTGCTCTGCATCTCCAATTTGAGGCCTACTGACTGTCAGGTATAGATTCTTTATATGATTTGGAGCCATGAGAAAACCCAAAAACCTATGGGTTAGCCTCTGCAGGGCTGTGCATAACTCATTTGAACCAAAGGATTCGTATTCTCACTTGATGGTGGTCAGGAACCTTACAAATGAATGCGAGAGACTTCATTCACAATAATTGCTCCTTTGGCCATTTTGGTTTTGGATGCACACATGGGATCTCTCTTTACATCCATCAGGTGCTGAGAATCTAAGCCACAACCTCACACAGTGCCAAGAGGCTGATTCAGACACATCCCTTTCCAAAGCAATTAAGCAAAGAGCCACAGGTGATGCCCATTCATTTCCATTTGAAAACTGTTTTCTTCAGGCTTCACAAAGGGGTGGCCTGAGGCAAAGACCTTCCTGACATTCAGGGAAACAGAACAATTGATAAGCAAAAGGCCGAAAGCATGGTTTCTCCACTGAGACTTTCTTGGTCACACTGATATCTGAGTTTTCTGAGATGCTCGCCATTCCCTTCAGCTATCCAGGACATGGCAATGTCACAGAGCTTGGAGGTGGTAAATATTTTGGACACAAAACCATGAGACTATTCTGGAGAGTGGTGAGAATTCTGGAAGAAACAGGAACTTAGGAAGGTAGCAGGTGTTGCCCATGGATAAGGCAAGGTGCAGTCCATTAATAAATTGGGCAGGATGAATGCCGGGAATCTTTCTACTATACAGGACATATCAATTGTTGCATTCTATTTTCTAATGTCTACAACCACGGACACAGTGGGATACACAGACATAGAAACACTTGCCTTGTCCAACGACTTACTAGAAGAAGACCACTCCAAATCAAACAAACCGTCTTTCCTACCTATTCTCAGATCATGAGACAAAACCACAAAATCACACCCACACCCACAAAGACACCTCCTTCCCCCATGTAACTCTGTGACTATCAGGAGTTTCCTCTGAGTGGTGGGCCATACTATGTTTCCCCAAAATGGCCTGTCCTATCTCAGATCTGGTCTCCTTGGCCAACTCTGTGAAGTTGTCAGGAGCCTGCGGTGAACCACTACCTACTTTCTCAGGAAAGGCCCCTATGCAGAGCTCTCCTGGTATTTGGCCATCCTCACATCTGTAGGTACCAAGAAAGACTGACACTCTCCTTGGTAAATTCAAACAAGTGAGCCTACTGGGTCTGGGACTGGACTGGCTCCGGGTGCCTGGCTTCCTGGATCCCAAGTTAAGAGAGTTCCATCACCAAGGAAGTGAGGTAGAACACTTCTTCAGGAACTGAATGAGGTCATTGCCTTGACAACCACTTTGTCCTAACAGTTGCTTTCAAGAGTCCCATGAGATGGAGGCTGCCCCTACTTCCTGTGACACTTTCACAAGTTAGAATGGTATATAAACCATGGGCACCCGGGAACAGCTCTCCACCTAGCACTGTTTTGGTCCATCTTCTCTACATTAAGAAGAGAGAGGCTGATTCATACACATCCCTTCATGCTGACAAGGTTGTTTGCCATAGAAGATGACTTTTCTCTCTCAGTCTTTCGTAGCTGCCTACATCTTCTCAAGGGATCATTTCTGCATGGACCTTTGATGTTCTCAACAGCTGGAACATGCCCTACATTCCTGTATTTTAAGAGCAACCCTGTCCCTGCTGTTCTGTAAAGTTCGATTGAGAGAACAGTGTATGGTTTGGGTTAGTAACATGTTCAATTTGGGGTTAGGAATCCTTCTGCATGACGAATAATGGTATTGGGAAACTATGATATTTACAAGAATATATAGGTGAAATATAAGTATAAAAACAGAAATCTAGGGAAGATATGAAGTCCAGAAGGGCATTGGGCCCTTAATTGGTACACTTAGCTTTGAATTATTTTCTGCAAAAATGTCTCAGATAAATCTATATACAATGGCATAGGAGCTTGTACCTTGGATGATTGAATGTCGAATTGAACACCCACTCAAAAAGGGATTGTCGGTAGGATTAGAAAGATAGTCAGTAGGTTTACAAAGAAGAGTGAGAATAGGATTTATACCAAAAGTTCTTAAGCAATAGGGTTTCAGGTAGACAGTGAATGTAAATGTCAGCACAAGTGAAGAGTCAGTCACAATGATGAACAGGGGAAAATATGTAGGAAAATAGATATAAATAGAGACATTACTAAATCAGGCAAAGTATAAAGTGAGTGATAGGATTAGACATTTTCAACAGGCTTGACGTTGAATATATAATCTTTGGAAGAAACAAAAATGTAGTCACCAATAAGATTGACATTTGAGAGCATTAGGCCACCTGGACATGGAAGGTTTTAGTAATCCATGCTCACTTTCCATTTAGGCTCTGGTACAACCTTAAGGGTGACCTTTGATTTTTTTGTCCAGAATATTACTGTGATAAAATGTATATATAGATCAGGTGACATGAGTATTTCTTCCACCATTTTTTGAGGAATATTTTGAAAACGTATAAATTAGTATTGAGGGTAAAAATAGGTGTACCCTGTGTCTATGAATATAGAGATAATGCATGAATAGACCATACAGTTAATAAATAATATAACTGGTTCCACTTTAAATAATGTATTGAATTGATATCTGAAAATACATAAGAAATCATATATTGATATATAATCATTCATAACAACTAGTTATACGTCTAATTGTAATCCTAGGGTTATGGTTTATCATGAAGAGTGTGTGAGTTTTGCTTCAAAAGTGATTATGGAAATCAAAAATAATGTGTTTGGAAAGAAGTCGCATGAAAAGACCAGTTTGAAACATGGCGGAACACGTGTTTTCTGAAGCAGAAAGTGATTGAAAGTAAAATAAATGCCTATAAATTTGTGAACTTGTGGATGAAATATATATCCAATAATGTGCATAAACTGAAGAAATAGTAATGTACTAGTTTTGAATAAAAATGAACTTCAAAATACTTATCATGTCCCATTGGAATCTACTTGCATTGATGTGAAAATGGATCAGTTACTGTAGAAATATTAGGATTTATATGCACCATTCACTGAAGTTAGTTTTCAATACTAGGAAAAAAATACGTATATCAGGTGAATGAATATTTCTGAGAATAATCTTGTGAAAAGTTGATTATAAATCCACATACATAATCATGAATGAATTTAGGGAGTGTATAATAAGACACATATATTGAATATTTTGAAATATCTGGAGAGAATATATATATATATATATATATATATATATATATATATATATATATATCCACACACAGATTTTAAAAATTAGCAATATATATGCCAATCGAATTACACCGTGAAATATGTATCATCCACAGATCCAAAAATATTCATTTTACTGGATATGGATTTATGTATAACTTTTTTCAACTAGGAAGCTCACCCATAGGTTGAATTTTCAGGTCAAACAGCGTTTAAGAGGAGTGATCTCTTCTCACACTTTGTATCTGCCAAGTCATGTAACTCACAAGAATGTACGTGTGATACCAGGTAGGATTCTATATGTGCATATAAAAATACATGTGCTGAATAGAATACAGAGAAAGGGAGACAGGAATTCACATATTTGTTAACTTTAAAAGCACATGGAAAACTATTTCAACAAAAAATTGACTAGATTTATAACTCCTACCCTATATAATGCAAAAGGCAAGTCCAAGTATACAACATGCCTCCTCTGAACTGCTTGTATTTCTATTCTGTTTCCGTTATTTTTCTCCATCATATTAGGATTAGTATTCAGAATCTAGCAGGGCATGTGTTAGTGTCAGGGATTCAGTATTTCAAATGTAAAATAGAAAAATGAATCCAATGTGTATGCAAATATGTGCTAAACAAAATCTTCCCACTCTCATCCAGAACAATTCCTTGACATTTTTTTCGCCCAAAGTAAGACACAATTAGAGGAGAAGAGTAATAAAATCTGTGAATAATATGCTCAGGAGTTTACAACCTTGGAAGTGGTAGAGGAGTTTCCCTAGTATGGGACAGGGTAAACACTCCATAAACATGGAGCTCTGCTGGCCTAAATACTTCTTGAGAAACTGCCTCTGAGTTTGGGCACTTGAAGTATATGTTGTTGTCAGGAGCTTTAGCTTCTTTTTACTGAGACTATCAAAGCTGTGTCTGTATCTATGTGACCTGGAGGACATGGTTTCTTATTTTCCAATGAACATGAGGCAGCAGTGCTGAATTCTCTCTTTGTAAGTAAACTGTGGCCACTGGGGGCTATGGGTATTCCCATGTGGACTTGGAAGCCATTTGGTCATCCTCCAATTTTCGTGGTGTTTCTTGCTGCTGCACTGGGACTTTGGCATTTGCTTCATGAAATAAAAGAAGTTCAACTGGGACACAGTTCTGGAGGCAATTCTTTCATGTGTGGTTGGTCAGGGTCTGCAGGAGAATGCACCAACCAGGCTTGTATCCCACATAGCTTGGCCCCATGTGCATAGTAACCTGATTCTAAACATTGCCCGGAAACATCTCCATATAACCAGAAGCCTTTACATGGAAGGGTTTGCTGGCTGCACCATGTAAGTCACAAGCCATTTGGGATCCAATGGCAGATCCACATGGCCCCACCACAAATTTTTTATCACACACCTGCCTACCACTGCTCTAGGCCCACTACTCAGCAGGTTCCAACATACTGGCATCTCTGTTCTACACCATTTTCATGAAACCCACTCAATCAAGGCACTGTCTTGCATTTTTACGATCAGCAACAGGACATCCAAAGTTTCTCCAGTGCCACCTGGTCATGGGAATTTCAAAAATTTCATGGTATTTATCTAGGCATTTTTCAAGGATGACGTTGCAGGCACTGTGGGTTTCAATTCATTCAGGAACCTTTAAATGGTGAGGAAGCTCATTTCAATGAATGCTCTGTAGAACTCTCACAGGCAAGGCTTCCCAAAGAGTGGCCAAAATGTCACATGAAGCCAGGCCTATTGAGGTCTACAATGTGACGTCCATGGGTGTTGTGACTCTCAACAATGGCTGGCAAGTCTTTCAGAATTAAATCATGTGATCTTCTGGCTGAGATACCCAGGGCTCTGTGGAAAGCCACCCTGGGCCTAGATCTCAATTTCCAAGGGTGATTCTCATGGGTGGACTCCTAAAATCCCAACAAAATTCATGGCAATACTTCTCTGAATTCAGTCTCTAAGGGGATTCACACCAGAGTTCAAGCCCAGGTGGTCCCAGTCATGTCTTCCAACCGGACACAAATGACCAAAATTAAAACCAAAACCCTCCCATATGGCCCTCATCTTCTTCCATATAGACACTAATCACAACCTCTGGCGGAAGGTTTCCATGAGTGGCGGAGTCCAAGAGAGTGTCCAAAATAACTCCCTTGCCCCTCATTGGCGTAAATTCAGGGTGGTCTGGACACCCTTCATGTGAAACAGGAGTGATCAAATATGCTAGACGTTAATACTTCTATGCTTCTCCAATTTGTGGAAAACTGACTGTCAGGTATATATTTTTATGTGATTTGCAGTCATGAGAAAACACAAGCTCCTCTGCAGGTCTTTGAAGAACCCATTTGACCCAAAGGATCCCTATTCTCACTTGATGGAGTTCAAGAACTTTAAAGAGGAAGGCGACATACTTCATCCACAAGGACTGCTTTTTGGCCATTTTGGTTTTGGATGCACACATGGGATCTCTCTTTACATCCACCACGTGCTGAGTATCTAAGCCACAACCTCACACAGGGCCAAGAGGCTGATTCAGACACATCCCTTTTCAAAGCAATTAAGCAAAGAGCCACAGGTGATCCATATTCATTTCCATTTGAAAACTGTTTTCTTCAGGCTTCACAAAGCGGTGGCATGAGGCAAAGACCTTCCTGACATTCAGGGCAACAGAACATTAGGTTAGCAAACGGCCCAAAGCAGTGTTTCTCCACTGAGACTTTCCTGGTCACACTGATATCTGAATTTTCTGAGACGCTCGCCATTCCCTTCAGCTATCCAGTACATGGCCATGTCACAGAGCTTGGAGGTGGTACATAACTTGGTCACAAAATCATGAGCCTATTCTGGAGAGTGGCCAGAATTCAGGAAGAAAACAGGAACTTAGGAAGATAGCAGGTGTTACCCATCCATAAGGCAAGCCGCATTCCTTTCATACATTGGGCAGAAAGAATTCTGGTAAGCTTTCTACTAGCCTGGACACATCCTTTGATGCATTCTCTTTTCTAATGTCTACAACCATGGACACAGTGGGATACACAGACATAAAAACACTCGCCTTGTCAAATCACTTGTTAGAAATCGTCCACTCCAAACCAAACAAACTGCCTTTCCTACCTATTCTCAGAACATGAGACAAAATCACAAACACACACTCACACCCACAAATTCACCTCCTTTCCCAAAGTAGGTCTCTGACTATCGGATGTGACCTCTGACTGGTGGGCCGTACTATGTTCCCATCAAATGGCCTGTTCTGTCTCAGATCTGGTTTCCTTGGCCAACTCTGTGAAGTTGTCAGGAGACAACAGTGAGCCACTTGCTGCTTACTCAGGAAAGGAAACTCTTCAGAGCTTTCCTGGCATTTGGCCATCCTCACATCAGTAGATACCAAGAAAGACTGACTCTGTCTTTGGTAAATCAAAAGAAGTGAGACCACTGGGACTGGGCCTGGGACTAGATTTGTGTGCCTGGATGCCTGGATCCCAAGTTCAGAGAGTTCCATCACCAAGAATGTGAGGTGAGGTCACTTCCTTCAGGAACTGAATGAGGTCAATGCCTTGGCAAGCACGTTGTCCTAACATTTGCTTCCAAAGGTCCCATGAAATGGAGGCTGTCCCTAATTCCTTTGACACTTTCACAAGTTAGAATGGTATATCAAACATTGGTAACCGGGAATAGCTCTCCACAGAGGCCTCGTTTGGTCCTTCTTCTCTACATAAAGAAGAGAGAGGCTGATTCAGACACATCCCTTCATGTTGACCAGGTTGTTTGCAATGAAAGATGACTTTTGCTCTCTCAGTTTCTTCATAGGTGCCTACAACTTCTCTAGGGATCATTTGCGCATAGACCTTTGAGTTTCTCAGCAGTTGGAAGATCCCCTAAATTCCTGTATTTTAAGACCAACTCTGTCCTTGCTCTTCTCTAAAGTTAGATTGAGGGAACAGTGTATGGTTAGGGTTAATAACAGGTTTGATTTGGAATAGAAATCATTCTGCTGGATGAATAATGGTATTGGGAACCTGCGATATTTTCAAGAATATATAGGTAAAATATATGAATCTGAAAACAAAAATCTAGGTAAGATTTGAAGCCCAGAAGGGCATTGGGCCCTTGATTGGGTATTAAGCATAGGACCTTGTAACTTGGATGATTGATTTTCAAAGAGAACTTCCAGTCAAAATGGATAGTCAGGAGTATTAGGAAGATAGTCGGTATGTTTATAAAGGAGAGTGAGTATAGGATTTGGACCAAAAGTTCTTTAGCTATAGGGTTTCGGGTATTGAGTGAATGTAAATGTCAGCACATGTGAAGAATTAATCACAATGATGAACTGGGGAAAATATGTAGGAATGCAGATATCAATAGAGACTTTAGGAAATCTGGCAAAGTATAGTCGGTAGTGAAATGTTAATAAAATAGATTCTTGTCACTTCCTGTTTTTCTGTATGCTTAATAAAACACTGTTGAAATCTTGAGAAGTGTTTTCTAAACTTTTTCCCAGAATGTGCTGTCCCCAACTGCCAAACTTCAGAATGTACTCCCTCACCCAGTTGCACGCAAACTGCTCACCCGCCCAGGCCCATCAATAAACTTTCCTCCCTGCCCTCTTCAAGGAAAGTATATAAGCTCTGCTTAAGCTGTTCTCAGGGTTCTCTGCTCTATTCAAATGAGCTCTGAGCCCCAGCATGCTGGACCCCCAATAAACCCTTTGTTTTTGCATGAGAGAGTCTCTTGGTGGTCTCTTCCCCCAATGCTCTTCCGATATTTATATATGGAGGTTCCACCGAAATCCAGCAGTGGTGAACGAGAGACCCCAATGGGCTACTCTCAGGGTAAGTAAGGCACCTCTTTCTGGTTTCAGGTTTCAGGTTAGGGCTTGGCAAAATGGCTGTCGATGAAGTGTCTGAGCTCTCTTTGATGGTGGCTGGCAGACGTGTCACAGAGCCACAAGCCAAGTCCCTGGGGGACGCCACAGAGGACTCGGGAATCGAGGAATAATAGTCTCCTCGACTCAGTGATACTTTGTTTCAGATTCGGTATTGCCAGCCCATCGGGTTTTGCCGCCTGCTCAGTCTTGGTCTCAGTGTTGGACGTCCATTGCCTGTCTTTATTGTTTTCTCTTGTCTGTGTCCTGTGTCGTTGCTTTTACTGTTTGTGTATCTTTCATTATGGGACAGATCACTTCAATGCCTCTGTCCCTGACCCTTGATCTATGGACCAAAGTCCGCTTAAGGGCTCAGAATGTTTCTTTTTCAGTAAAACGCTGGACCTGGCAGACTCTGTGTGCCACAGAATGGCCCACCTTTGGATTCGGATGGCCCCTAGAAGGATCTTTCTACTTCCCACTAATTTAAAAAGACAGAGATATTGTCTTACAGCCAGGGCCACATAGCCATACTGATAAACAGGAATATACCTTAACTTGGCAGGACCTCTGCAAATCTCCTCCTCCGTGGGTGAAGCCTTTCCTTGCTGTGTCCCCGTTCCTACTCCTTCCAACACGATCTCTCAACCCCTCTGCTCCTCCTCCTCCTCCACCCTCTGTTCTCCCTGAGTCACAAGATTTGACTCTACTGGACTCTCGTCCCCCTCCTTATCTTCTACCCTTGTCCCACAACCCCCAACACCCTCTAAGTGATTCTCCAGCTGCTGACTCAGCCTCTCCGCAATTGGAGGAAGCTAAGCCAGCCCAGGGCCCTCCAGATAACTCCCCTGCGTCACACACAGCCCCTCCTCCCCTGGAGGAAGCTGGAGTTGCTAAAGGAACTCGCCGGTGGCAAATGATTGAAAACCCTGGAACTCCCGTGTTGCTTCCCTCCATCCCTAAGGACCAATGATTGACGATGGCCATAGGGAAAAAATGCAAGCCTACCAGTATTGGCCTTCTCCTCTTCAGACCTATATAAATAGAAAAATAACAATCGCCCTTTTACCGAGGACCCAACCTGGCTCTCAGGTCTGGTGAAGTCATTGATGTTTTCACACCAACCTACTTGAGATGACTGCCAACAACTCCTAGGGACTCTCTTCATGACAGAGGAACAAAAGAGAATCCTCCTGGATGCTAGAAAAAAGTATCCTCGGACCAAATGCGTGACCGACAAAACTTCCCAATATATTCAAAGCCGGCTTTCTCTTGAAACGACCCAACTGGGACCAAAACACCTTTGAAGGTAGGGAGCATCTGTCCACTTATCGCCGGGCTCTAATAGTGGGTATCTTAGTGGCCGCTAGGTGACCAACTAATTTGGCCAAGGTAAGAGAGATTATTTAAGGGCCTGATGAATCTCCCTGTATGTTCCTAGAGATAATTATGTAGGCATATAAGAGACATACTCCTTTCGATCCTCAGGCAGAGGATCAAAAGGCATCTGTCACAATGGCCTTTATTGGGAAAGCTGCCCTGGATATTAAAAGAAAGTTACAATGCTTAGAGGGATTACAAGATATGACTTTGAGGGATTTAGTCAGAGAACCCGAGAAGGTATACTTTAAGAGAGAAACTGAGGAAGAGAAGGGAGCTGAGTGAGGATAAAAGAAACAAAAGACAGACTAAGGCATTGACTAAGGTCCTGGTCACAACAACAAATAGGCCAGAAATTAAGAAACAGAGAGACAGGAAGGGATACCTGGGCACACACTAGAGGCCACCCCTGGCCTCAGATCAATGTGCCTACTCTAAAGAAAAAGGACACTGGGCCAAAGAGTGCCCTAGAAAGAGACAGCCATGCCAGCCAGATATTCTGACTCTGGAGGAATACTAAGAAAGTCCGGGCTCAGATCCTCTCCCTGACCTCAAGGTAACTTTTGAAGTGGAGGGGAACACAATAAACTTTGAAGTAGATGCAGGGGGAACATACTCAGCCCGTAAGGCCCGTTGGGCCCTCTACCGAATAAAAGGTCTCTAATTCAAGAGTCTAACAGAAGTAAATATCGGGCTTTGACAACTAAGAGGACCATGGACCAGGGAAAAGGAAAAATCCATCACTCCTTCCTAGTAATCCCAGAATGCCTGGCCCCATTGATGGGCAGAGTTCTGCTCACCAAGCTCTGGGCCAAAATAACTTTTAACCCTGAAGGCCCCCAAGTGGAATTTTTTAATCCTTCATTAACTACTCCTATAATCATGGCTCTAACTATGTCAGTAGCAAATGTTCATCAACTCACTCACCTTTGTTCAAAGAAACTGCATTCATTCGTGAAGGATCAAGAACACAGTTTTCCACTAACCTACTCACAGCAAAAGGAAATAACTGAATGGGTAACAAAAGCCTGTCAGGTCCATTAATTGGTTAAAGCTTACACTTCCAAGCTTCCTGCAGGAAAGCACCTATGAGGAACCAGACGAGGACAATTTTGGGAAGTGGACTTTACTGAAATTAAGCCAGTAAGGTATGGACTAAAATAACTCCTAGTCTTTGAACATACATTTTCAGGATGTATTGAAGCCTTCCCCACACACACACAGAAAAAGAAATAAAAAAGAAGAAAAAAGAAACATCGCAAATGGTTGTAAAGAAGATCCTGGAAGATATTTATTCTCCCCTTGACGACCAGTAGTCTTAACCCTCATCAGCCCCTTAAGCTACGATGGCTGATCACAAATCCTACTGGACACGAAGTATGGCCTATCTCGAATACAGCCCCCTTACGAACCTGGTGGCCATCTCTCCACCCAGTCATTTGTCAGCTGGCTATAGGTCTTTCCTATTGGGATATCCCTGATTAACAGGATCCCACTAAAATTCCATTAAATCCCTTCCGTACCATAGATAATGGAAACAAACATTATAGATGTAGGGACACGTGAGCCAGATGCAGGTTGGCTAGCCTAGATTACTATGTTTGCCCGGCAGACTATCAAAGCCACAAACAGTCACGGCTGTCGGGGGGGGGGGGGGGAGAGCAGACTTCTATTGTAAGTCATGGGGATGTGAGCATACAGGGACTGTCAGATGGAACCCAAACTCCTCATCAAATTCTGTACACAGCATTGGCCATATTACGAATTAGATAACCAAAACCGATGGCCCCCAGAGGGGTCTCTAGATCCTCAAATTCTGTGTGACCTTTTTAACTTCTGCAAGTGCTCAAAAGGGTGAAAGGAGATTCCGCTATGTGGAGGCCTTCTCTCTCCTTTGCTCACATCCTGAACTGTGCTTCTCCAATAGATGCTCACCCTCAGCCTTGTGCTCCAGACTCTCTGCTGTCACTCCCACCTCAGCAACTTGATTTCTCCCCTCCAATATCTAGATCAAAAACCCAAATCTCGACTGGTTCTCAGACCATTGCTCCCTTGCTGAGGTTGCAGGTACTGAGGTACCACTCCATTCACTCACTCCTCTCCTCTCCTGTCAGTGCCCGCACCGGGTCTCACCCAGTCCTCTTACCACCTAATGCAAAGCTCAAACCCGCTGAGAAGAATCCTCAGACCCTAATACAAGATGTAATGAAAATGGCCTTTAATGTTGCTTTGTCATCACTAAAAACAGGTTACTAAGAATTTAAAGTCCCTCACAGGCTTTTTGGAATCTCACTCCCGTCTCCCCCTCTGTTCTATCTGTTCTACTGCTCAAGTTTTTGTTGCTATTAAGATCCCAAATCCCTCTCCCAATATTCTTTTACATCTCTCCTTCCTCATTCTCAGATCCACAGAGCTGATCTTATCCCTGCCTTCCAAATTGTCCCGCTCTGTACCAGGCCCACAGAAAAGTCTTAACTGACCTTCTCCAGAAGTATTCACCATGGCTGATTTAGGACTTTCAGCAAAAGAGTCCCTATAAAAGAGTTCACTGTAGATAAACTTCCTATTTTTGTGTTGCCCTGGTCTCCTTGGCAACTGGCTAAAAAATTCAGCACTCCTGATCTAGACACACCCTTACTAGTTTTTCACAAAATATTTGAAAAAAAGGCCTCTGGCCTTGAGCTGGGGCTTCACAGAGATGGCTACATTTCTAAGATAAAGAAGTTACAAACTGGGCTGTATGGAAACAGCTGGAAGGGGGAAAAAAAGAAAGGGAAGACACCCCCACCCAGGTGACCTTGAAAAGTTAACTTGCCCAAACTGAGGAAAAAACAGAAACAAAAACTGCTTTTTGTGAACTTCTGCAGACTGTGAACTTCTGAGCCCCTTCCCTTACGTGTTGGGTACAAAATTCTGAAACTACGTAACTTGGGTTTCAGGGGATTAATTGATTACAACAGAAGCAATGCCCTCTGAATCTGGTTGAAACCAAAAAAGACTGTTTCCGTGTCTTTGGTGCTATCTTAGGTGCCTTGCCTTGTCCGTCCCTACAACAGTATAATTCTATATACTTAAACATTGTTTATGTTTTCATGAAATGGTCAACAGATGTGATTAATTGTGAAATGGTGCAGATGTTTCCCAGAGTGCTCTATCATGACGCAGGTTCATCTGAAGATCAAAGAGGGGGACATACAACCCGGTTAAGCTGGGAACATATGTCCCTCACCTTAGCCATTCTATTACGAATAGGAGTTGCTGCAGGGTTGGGCACAAGAACCACTGCTCTGGTCCATGGGACACAACAAGTGACCCAATTAGAAGCAGCAATAGATCAAAACTTAAAGATTTTAGAAACCTCCATCACAGCTTTGCAGGAATCTTTAACCTCTCTCTCTGAAGTTGTTTTACAGAACAGTGGAGGGTTGGACCTCCTTTTCATGACAGAGGGGGGCCTTTGTGCTTCATTGAGGGAAGAATGTTGTTTTTATGTCGACAATACTGGAGTTGTAAAAAAATCTATGAGTAAATTAAAAAGATGCCTTGAAGAGCAACAACGAGAGAGAGAGGCACAAAAAGGGTAGTTTGAGTATTTTTTTACACAGTCCCCCTGGTTAATTACGTTTTTATCAACCCTGGCCGGTCCAATAATAATCCTCATATTATTACTAACTATAAAACCCTGTTTCCTCAACCATGTAATTTCTTTTCTCCAAGCTCAAATTGGACAAATTAAAATTATGGTAATACCCCACTAGCAGACATAGAATGTGACACCCCACAAAGATCACTTTTATGATTAAAAGTAGCCAGAAAAAGAAGTGGGGAATGAAAGGTTAATAAAATATGTACTTGTCACTTCCTGTTTTTCTGTACACTTAACGAAACACTGTTGAAATCTTGAGAACTCTTTGCTAATCTTGTTGCCAGAATGTGCTGTCCCCAATTGCCAAACTGCAGAATCTACTCCCTCACCCGGTTGAATAGAAACCTGAACTGTACTTGGATCATTGAATGAAGAAGAGAACATCCATTCAAAAAGTTATAGTCAGTTGGATTAGAAAGATAGTCGATAAGTTTAGGAAGAAAAGTGAGTATCGGATTTGGAACAAAAGTTCTTTAGCAATAGGGTTTTGGTTAGAGAGTCAATGTAAACGTCAACACAAGTGAAGAGTCAGTCACAATGATGCACAGGGCAAAATATGTAGGAAAGCAGATATCAATAGAGACATTAGGAAATCAGGAAAAGAATAAAGTGAGTGATGGGATTAGATATTTTCAACAGGGTTGAGGATGAATATATGAGCTTAGGATAAAACAAATATGAAGTCAACAATAGGATTGACATTTGATAGCATTAGCGTAGCCCAAGACAGTGTCCAAAATAAGCTCTGTTGCCCCTCATTTGCCTAAATTCCCAGTGGCATGTACACCCTTCCTGTGTACCAGGAGTGATCAAATAGGCCTGCCCTTAATACTGCTCTGCTTCTCCAATTTGAGTCCTACTGAGTGTCGGGTACAGATTCTTTATGTGAATTGGAAAGATGAGAAAACTCAAGCACCTATTGGATAGCCTCTTAATAGATTTGAAGAACTCATTTGACCCAAAAGATCCCTATTCTCACTTGATGGAATTCAGGAACCTTAGAGAGGAAGGCAAAATACTTCATCAACAATGACTGCTCTTTTGCCATTTTGGATTTTATGCACCCATGGGATCTTTCTTTAGATCCATCAGGTACTGAGAATCTAAGTCAAAGAATCACACTGGGCCAAGAGGCTGATTCACACACATCTCTTTCCAAATCAATTAAGGAAAGAGCCAAAGGTAAAGCATATTCATTTCCATTTGAAAAATCTTTCCTTCAGGATTCACAAAGGGTTGGCCTGAGACAAAGACCTTCCTGACTCTCAGGGCAACAGAACAATAGGTAAGCAAATGGCCCAAAGCAGGGATTCTCCACTGAGACTTTACTGGTCACACTGATATCTGAGTTTTCTGAGATGCTCGCCATTCCATTCAGCTATCCAGTACATGGCCATGTCACAGAGCTTGGAGGTAATACATATCTTGCACACAAAACCATGAGATTATTCTGGAGATTGGCCATAATTCAGGAAGAAAACAGCAACTTAGGAAGGTAGCAGGTATCGCCCATCAATAAGGCAAGCCACAGTCAATTCATAAATTGTGCTGGATGAATGCTGGGAAGCTTTCTATGAGACAGGACACATCCATTGATGCATTCTCTTTTCTAATGTCTACAAGCACGGACACAGTGGGATACACAGAAATAGAAACACTTGCATTGTCAAACGACTTACTAGAAACAGTTCACTCCAAACCAAACAAACCGCCTTTTCTAACTATTCTCAGAACATGAGACAAAACCACAAACCCACACCCGCAATGGCACCTCCTTCCCCCAAATAGGTCTGTGACTCTCCGGAGTGTGCTCTGACTGATGGGCCATACTATGATCCTCCGAAATGGCCTGACCTGTCTCAGATCTGGTCTTCTTGGCCAACAATGTGAAGATGTTAGAAGCCAGGAGTGAGCCACTATCTGCTTTCTCAGGAAGAGCCCCTCTTCCGAGCTTTCCTGGCATTTGGCCATCCTCACATCAGTAGGTATCAAGAAAGACTGACTCTGTCCTTTGTAAATCCAAAAAAGTGAGACCACTGGGACTAGAACTGAGACTGGCTCTGGGTGCCTGGCTTTCTGTATCCCAAGTTCAGAGAGTTCCATCACCATGGAATTGAGGTGAGATCACGTCCTTCAGGAACTGAATGAGATCACTGCCTTGGCAACCACTTTGTCATAACAATTGCTTCCAACGGTCCCATGAGATGAGGGCTGCCCCTACTTCCTGTGACACTTTCACAAGTTAGAATGGTATATCACCCGTAGGCAAAAGGGAACAGCTCTCCACACAGGCCGGGTTTGGTCCATCTTCTCTACATTAAGAAGAGATAGGGTCATTCTGACTCAACCCTTAATCCTGACCAGGTTGTTTGCCATGGAAGATGATTTTTGCTCTCTCAGGTCTTACATAGCTGCCTACATCTTCTCCAGAGATCATTTCTGCATGGAGCTTTGAGGTTCTCAACAGATGGAAGATCCACTGCATTCCTGTATTGTAAGACCAACACTGTCCCTGCTCTTCTGTAAACATAGATGTGAATTGGACTCATGAGAAAACCCACGAACCTATGGGATAGCCTCTGCAGGGCTTTAAAGAATTCACTTGACCCAAATGATCCCTATTCTCACTTAATGGAGGTCAGGAACCTTACAGAGGAAGGCGAGAGACTCTATCCACCATGACAGTTCTTTTGTCCATTTTGGTTTTGGATGCACACATGGGATTTTTCTTTAGACAAATCATGTGCTGTGAATCTAAGCCACAGCCTCACATAGGGCCAAGAGGCTGATTCAGACACATCCATTTCCAAAGCAATTAACCGAAGAGGCACAGGTAATGACCATTCAATTCCATTTGAAAACTATTTTCTTCAGGCTTCACAAAGTGTGGCCTGAGGCAAAGACCTTCCTGACATTCAGGGCAACAGAATAGGTAAGCAAAAGGCCCAAAGCAGGGTTTCTCCACTGAGACTTTCTTGGGCATACTGATATCTGAGTTTTCTGAGATACTCACCATTCCCATCAGCTATCCAGTACATGGCCATGTCACAGAGATGGAGGTGGTACATATCTTGGACACAAAATCATGAGCGTATTCTGGAGAGTGTACAGAATTCAGGAAGAAAACAGGAATTTAGAAAGATAGCAGGAGTTGCCCATCCATACGGCAAGCTGCAGTCCATTCATAAATTGCACAGGATGAATGCTTTGAAGCTTTCTAGTAGACAGGACACATCCATTGATGCATTCTCTTTTCTACTGTCTACAATCACGGACACAGTATGATATATAGACACAGAAACACTCACGTTGTCAAAGGACTTACTAGAAACAGTCCACTCCAAAACAAACAAACCAGCTTTCCTAACTATTCTCAGAACATGAGACAAAACCACAAACTCACACTCACACCCAAAATGGCACCTCTTTCCCCCAAGTAGGTCTGTGTCTATCCGGAGTGTCCTCTGACATGTGGGCCATACTATGTTCCCCAAAAATGGCGTGTCCTGTCTCCGATCTGGTCTCTTTAGCAAACTCTGTGAAGTTGTCAGGAGCCCGTGGTGAGAAACTACCTGCTTTCTCTGGAAAGGCCAGTCTTCATAGTTTCCAGGCATTTGGCTGTCCTCACATCAGTAGATACCAAGAAAGAGTGACTCTGTCTTGTTAAATCCAAACAAGTGAGCCCACTGGGACATGGAGTGGGTTTGACTCTGTGTGCCTGGTTTCCTGGATCCCAAGATCACAGACTTTCATCACCAATAATGTAAGGTGAGGTCACTTCCTTCAAGAACTGAATGAAGTCACTGCCTTGGAAACCACTTTGTTTTAACAGTTGCTTCCAAGGTTCCCAAAAGATGGAGTCTGCCTCTACTTGCTGTGACTCATTCATAAATTATAATGGTATATCAACCATAGGCACCGGGGAACAGCTCTCCACACAGTCATGGTTTGGTCCATCTTCTCTACATTAGGAAGAGAGAGGCTAATTCAGACACATCCCTTCAACCTGACCAGGTTGTTTGCCATGGAAGATGACTTTTGCTCTCTCAGATCCTTCAGACCTGCCTACACCTACTCAAGGGATTATTTCTGTTGGGACTTTTGAGGTTCTCAGCTGGTGGATGATACCCTACCTTCCTGGATTTTAAGACCAACTCTGTCCCTGCTTTTCTGTAAAGTGAGATTGAGGGAACAGTGTATGGTTAGTGTTAATAGCATGTTCGATTTGGGTTAGGAGTCATTCTGCTGGATGAATTATGGTATTGGGAACCTGTGATATTTATAAGAATATAAATGTGAAATATATGTATGAGATCAGAGATCTAGGAAAGATTTGAAGCCCAGAAAGGCATTGGGCCCTTGATTGGTACACTTAGATTGAATTATGTTCTGCACCGAGGTCTCAGATAAATCGATATACAATGGCATAGGACCCTATACCTCGGATGATTGAAAGTAGAAGAGAACATCCAGTCAAAAAGGGATAGTCTGTAGGATTAGGAAGATAGTCAGTAGGTTTAGGAAGAAGAGTGAGTCTCGGAGTTGGACCAAAAGTTCTTTAGCAATTGGTTTTCAGTTAGAGGGTGAATGTAAATATCAGCACATGTGAAGAGACAGTCACAATGATGAACTGGGAAAAATATGTAGGAAAGCAGATATCAATAGGGGCATTAGGAAATCAGGAAAAGTATAAAGTGAGTGATAGGATTAGATATTTTCAACAGGCTTGAGGTTAAATATATAATCTTAGGAAGAAAGAAATATGTAGAAACCAATAGGATTGACATTTGAGAGCAGTAGGCACCCTGGACATAGATGCTTTTAGTAATCCATGGTCACTTTCCATTTAGGCTTTGGTACAATCATATGTGTGACCTTTGCATTTTGTGTCCAGAATACTACTGTGGTAAAATGTATATGTAGATCAGGTGACATAAGTATTTCTTCCACCATAAAGGGGAGTAATATTCTGGAAACTTATAATTAGTACTGGGGATACAAATAGGTGTACCTTGTGTTGATGATTATTGAGATGATGCATGAATAGACCATATTGTGAATAAAGTACGTAACTGGATCCAACATTAAATAATGGATTGAGTTTGCATCTGAAAATATATTGGAAATCTTATATTGATATATATACCATCATTCCAACGAGTTATATATGCAATGGTATTATTAGGGTTACGGTTTATCGTGAAGAGTGAGTTTTGCTTCAAAAATGATTATGGAATCGAAAATAATGTGTTTAGAAAGAAGTCTAGTGAAAAGACCAGTAAAGAAACATGGAGGAATACATGTGTTCTGAAGTAGTAAGTAATTGAAAGTGAACCAAATGCCAAAAAAATTTGTGAAGTTGTGGATGAAAAAATACATCCTATGATGTCCATTAACTGAAGAAATAGTAATGTACCAGTGTTGAGTAAAAATGAACTTCAAATTACACATCATGTCCCATACCAATCTACTTGCATTGATGTTAAACTGGGTCAGTTACTGTAGAAATATTAGGATTTTTAAGCACCATCCACTGAACTTAGTTTTCAGTAGTAGGAAACCAAAATATATTTCAGGTGTATGAATATTACTGAGAATAATCTTGTGAAAATTTGAATTTAAATGAACATAAATGAATATGAATGAATTTAGGGAGTGTATAATAAGACATATTTTTCATATTTTTTTAAAATCCATAGAATACACACACACACACACGCACACACACACACACACATGCACACACACACACATTAATATTTAGCAATATATATGCCAATCGATATTCATCATGAAATATAATTCATTCACAAATCCAAAAATATTCATTTTACTGAACATGGATTTATGTATAGTGTTTTTCACTAGGAAGCTCACCCATAGGTGGAATTTTCAGTTCCATCATTATTTAGGGAGAGTCATCTCTTCTCACAATTTTTATATTCCAAAGTCAGTGATCTTACAAGAATGTACGTGTGATACCAGGTAGGATATTGTATATGCATAAAAAAATTACATGTGCTGAATAGGATACAGAGAAAGGGAGACAGGAATTTACATATGTGATAACTTTAAAAAATCATGGAGAAATATTAAAATGAAAAGTTTACTAAATTTAAAACACATACTCTTGATAAAGAGGAAGACAAATACAAATATACACCATGCTTCCTATAAAAGGACTGTACTTCTATTCAGTTAGGTTTTTTTTTCTCCATGATATTAGGATTAGAAGTCAGAGTCTAGTAGGGTATGGGTTAGTTTCAGGGATTCAGTATTTCAAATGGAAAATAGGAAAATGGATCTAATGTGTATGCAAACATGTGATACACAAAAATCTTCCCTATCTTATCCAGAACAATACCTTGACATAACCATCGCTAAAAGTAAGACACAATTAGAGGAGAGGAGTTAGAAAACCTGTGAATACATATGTGGAATGAAAAATGCTCAGGAGTTCACAACACTGGAGGTGGTAAAACAGTTTACAAAAGTATGGGAAAGGGTAAACACTCCAGAAACATGGAGCTGTGCTGACCTAAAGACTTATTGAGAAACTTCCTCTGAGGTTAGGCACAAGAAATATATGTATGGCAATATGTAAATCAATGGTTCTGCAACTGATGTGATTCTGCAATCTGTAGATGGAGTAAAAATGGGAGCTCATATCCCACTTGAATCAAAGTGTGAAATTTGATATATCAAGAAGTATGTACTGTTTTGAACAACCTACAATAAAAATTAATTAAAAAAAGAAAAAGAAATATATGTAATTGTCAGGAGATTTAGCTTCGTTTGTAGTGACACCAAAAATCTGGGTCTGCATCTATGTGACCTGGAGGACATGGTTCTTTATTTTGTAATGAACATGAGGCAGCAGGTCTGAAATCTCCCTTTGTAGGTAAACTGTTGCTACTGGGAGCTAAGTGTCTTCCCGTGTGGTCTGTGAAGCCATTTGGTCATCCTCCACTTTTCAGGGTGTTTCTTACTGCTGCACTGGGAATTTGGTATTTACTTCATGAAATACAATATGTTCAACTGGGACACAAAGCTGGAGGGAGTTCTGTCATGTGTGGTTGGTCAGGGTCGGCAAGAGAATGCACGAACCAGGCTTCTATCCCACATAGCTTTCCCCTTGAATATAGCAACCTGATTCTGAACATTGCCCTGAAACCTCTACATATAACAAGATGCCTTTACATATAAAGGTCTGCTGCCTGCACCATGTCAGTCGCAAGATTTGGAAGCCAATGGAAGATCCAGGTGGTCCTACCAAAAATATTAATTTACACACCTATAGTCCACTGCTCTACGCCCACTACGCAGCAGGCTCCAACTTACTGGCATCTCTGTTCTACACCATTTTCACGAAACTCAGTCAATCAAGGCACTGTTTGTTATACTCATGATCAGCAACAGGATATCTTAAGGTTATCCAGTGCCACCTGGTCATGGGGATTTCAAAAATTTCATGGTATTAATCTAGTCATTTTTCAAGGATGAAGTTGGAGGTACTGTGGGTTTCATTTAATTCAGGAACCATTAAATGGTGAGGAAGCTCATTTCAATGAAAGCTCTGGAGAACACTCACAGGCAAGCCTTCCCAAAGAGTGGCCAAAAGGACACATGAATCCAGGCCCATTGAGGTATACAATGTGAGGTCCATGTGTGTTTGGACTCTCAACTATGGCTACCAAGTCTTTAAGAATTAAATCATGTGATATCCTGGCTCAGAATCCCTGAGCTCTGTGGAAAGCCATCCTGGGCCTAGAGCTCAGTTTCCAAAAGCGATTCTCATGCGTGGTCTCCTAAAATCCCAACACTATTCATGGCAATACTTCTCTGAGGTCAGTTCCAGAACTCAGTCTCTAAGGGGAATCACACCAGAGTTCAAGCCCTGGTGAACCCAGTCATCTCTTCCAACTACCACACAAATTACCACAATTAAAACGAGAACCCTCCCATATGGCCCTCATCTTCTTTCATATAGACACTAATCATAATCTGGCTGGATGTTTCCATGAGGGGTGCAGACCAAGACAGTGTCCCAAATAAGCTCCTTTGCCCCTCATTTGCCTAAAGTCAAGGTGGCCTGGACACCCATCCTGTGAACCAAAAGTGATCAAATAGGCCTGCCGTTAATACCTCTCCAATTTGAGGACTACTGTCTGTGGGGTTTAGATTCTTTATGTGAATTTTAGTCATGAGAAAACCCAAGCA
The DNA here is from genome assembly GCF_048772815.1 of Callospermophilus lateralis. NCBI lineage: Eukaryota > Metazoa > Chordata > Mammalia > Rodentia > Sciuridae > Callospermophilus > Callospermophilus lateralis. The sequence continues at coordinate 241,319 of NW_027514379.1, read as the reverse complement.
CAATGGGCTAGCCTCTGCAGGTTTTGTAGAACTCTTTTGACCCAAAGGATCCCATTCTCACTTGATGGAAGTCAGGAACCTTACAGAGGAAGTCGAGAGACTTCATCCCAATAATTGCTCTTTTGGCGAATTTTCTTTTGGATGCACACATGGTAACTTTCTTTAGATCCATCAGGTGCTGAGAATCTAAGCCACAGCCACACACAGGCCAAGGGCCTGATTCAGACACATCCCTTTCCAAAGCAATTAAGGAAAGTGCCACAGGTATGCCCATTCATTTCCATTTGAAAACTGTTTTCTTCAGGCTTCACAAAGGAGTGGCCTGAGGCAAAGACCTTCAGGACATTCAGGGCAACAGAATAATAGGTAAGCAAAAGGCCCAAAGCAGTCCACTTCAAATGAAACAAACCGACTGTCCTACCTATTCTCAGAAAATGAGACAAAACCACAAACCCACAACCACACCCACAAAGGCACCTCCTTCCCCTAAGTAGGTCTGTGACTATCCAGAGTGTCCTCTGACTTGTGGACCATAATATGTTCCCCCAAAATGGCCTTTCCTGTCTCAGATCTTATCTCCTTGGCCAACTCTGTGAACTTCTTAGGAGCCAACCGTGCGCTACTACCTGCTTTCTCATGAAAAGCCCTGCATCCGAGCTTTCCTGGCATTTGGCCTTCCTCACATCTGTAGGTACCAAAAATACTGACCCTGTCCTTGGTAAATCCAAACAAGTGAGACCACTGGGACTGGGACTGGGACTGGCTCTGTGTGACTGTCTTCCTGGATCCCACGTTCAGAGAGTTCCATCACCAAGAAAGTGAGGTGAGGTCACTTCCTTCCTGAACTGAATGAGGGCACTGTCTTGGCAGCCACTTTGTCCTAACTGATGCTTCCAAGGGTCCCTAGAGATTGAGGCTGCCCCTACTTCCTGTGACATTTTCACAAGTTAGAATGGTATATCAACCAAATGCACCCAGGAATAGATCTCCACACAGGCCTGGTTTGGTCCATGATCTCTACATTAAAAAAAAATCTGATTCAGACACAACCTTTTATCCTGACCGTGTTGTTTGCCATGGAAGATGACTTTTGGTCTCTCAGGTCCTTTATTGCTTCCTACATCTTCTCCAGGGATCATTTCTGCATGGACCTTTGAGGTTCTCAGCAGGTGGAAGTTTTTCTACATTTCTGTATTGTAATATCAACTCCTTCCCTGCTCTTCTGTAAAGTTAGATTGAGGGAACAGTGTCCGGTTATGGTTAAAAACATGCTCGATTTGGGTTAGAAATCATTTTGCTGGATGAATGATTGTATTGGGAACTTGCTATGTGTAGAAGAATATATAGGTGAAATATATGTATGAAAAAAGAAATTTAAGTCTGATTTGAAGCCCAGAAGGGCATTGGGCCCTTGATAGGGATACGTGGTGTTGAATTACGTTCTGCAGAGTTGTCTCAGATAAATCGATATACAATGGCATAGCACTTTGTCCGTTGCATGAATTAATGTAGAAGGAACATCAAGTCAAAAAGGCATAGTCGGTAGTGAAAGGTTAATAAAATTAATAAAATAGGTACTTGTCACTTCCTGTTTTTCTGTATGCTTAACAAAACACTTTTGAAATCTTGAGAAATGTTTGCTAATCTTGTTCTAGAATGTACTGTTCCCAACAGCCGAACTGCAGAATGTACTCCCTCACTCGGTGTCATGCAAACCGCCCACTCGCCCTTACCCATCACTAAACTTCCCTCTCTTCCCTCTCCAAGGAAAGTATATAAGCTCTGCTTAAGCTGTTCTCAGAGGTCTCTGCTCTATTTAATTTAGCTCTGAGCTCCAGCATGCTGGACCACAAATAAACCCTTTGCTGTTGCATGAGACAGTCTCTTGGTAGTATCTTCCTCTGACACTCGCCTGACCTTTACATATTGAGGTTCCACTGAGTTCCAGCAGTGGCGGACGAGAGACCCCAACGGGCTCCTCTCGGAGCAAGTAAGGCGCCTCTTTCTGGTTTCAGGTTTCTTGTTAGGGCTTGGCAAAATTGCTGGCGATGAAGAGCCTGGGCTCTCTCCGACGGTGGCTGAGAGACATGTCACAGAGACAAAGGGCACCTCTCTGGAGGACCCCGCAGAGAACTCGGGAAATCAAGGAACAATAGTCTTCTCGACTCAGTGATATTTTCTTTTAGATTCGTTATTGCCATACCATTGGGTTTTGCCGGCTACTCATTCCTGGTCTCAGTGTTGGACGTTCATTGCCTGTCTTTATGGTCTTGTCTTATCTGTGTCGTGTGTCCTTGCTTTTACTGTTTGTGGAACTTTCATTATGGAACAGAGCACGTCAATGCCTCTGTCCCTGACCCTTGATCACTGGACCAAAGTCCGCTTAAGGGCTCAGAATCTTTCTTTTTTTAGTAAAACGCTGGACCTGGCAGAATCTCTGTGCCTCAGAATGGCCCATCTTTGGAGTCGTATGGCACCTAGAAGGATCTTTCTACTTCCCACTAATTTAAAAAGTCAGAGGTATTGTCTTTCAGCCAGCGCCACATAGCCATCCAGATCAACAGCCATATATCTTGGACCTCTGCAAATCTCCTCCTCCATGGGTGAAGCCTTTCCTTGCCCCTACCTCTGCTCCTACTCCTTCCCCCATGATCTCTCAAACCCTCTCAACCTCCTCCTCCTCCACCCTCTGTTCTCCCTGAGTCACAGATTTGACTCTACTGGACTCTTCTCCCCCTCCTTATCCCCTGCCCTCGTCCCCTAACACACAACACACTCTAAGTGATTCCGCTGCTGCTGACTAAGCCTCTCTACCATTGGAGGAAGCTAAGCCGGTAATAGGATCTGACAATGGACCGATGTTCATGACCCAGGTAAGTCAGGGGTTAGCCAGGAACCTGGGGATTAATTCGAAGTTAAATTGTGCTTATAGACCACAGAGTTCAAGACAAGTAGAAAGAATGAATAGAACCATTAAAGAGACCTTAACGAAATTAAGCTTAGAGACCAGCATAAGATTGGACTATGCTCCTGCCTTATGCAATGTTTCATGCAAGAAAAAATCCCTTTGTTTCTTTGAGTAACCTTACCACATGTGAAATTCTTTATGGTCGCCCTCCTCCAGTAGGGGACCTAAGCCCAACTGTAAGACCTAAAGATCCTTTCCACACCCCCTTGCTTGACAGACTTAAAGATCTTGAAAGAACTCAGTAATACCTGTGAAAACAGCTGGCCACTGCCTACCCAACTGGGAACCAGGGGATTCCACATCCATATCAAGTAAGAGATTTCATCTATGTAAGATGATATCAGGTGTCATCCCTGGTACCCCGCTGAAAAGGACCATACCAGGTGCTATTATAACACCTACAGTGGTAAACGTAAACAGAATCACTTCCTGGATCCATACCTCTCATCTCAAGCCTGCTGCCTATACAGAATCTTTCTGGAAACTGAAAAAGACTGGTAACAGTTTCAAATTGTGTATTGGCAATGTGAATAAGGTTATATACTCTCCCCTTGGCTACAAGTAGTCCTAACCCTCATCAGCCCATTAAGCAGTGATGGCTGATCACAAATCCTACTGGAAAAGAAGTATGGTCTATCTCGCATACAGCCCCCTTAGGGACCTGGTGGCCATCTCTCCACCCAGACATTTGTTAGCTGGCTATAGGTATTTCCTATTGTGATATCCCTGATGAAGAGGATCCCACTAAAATACCATTAAATCCCTTCTGTACCATAGATAATGGAAACAAATATTATGGATGTAGGGACACGCGAGCCAGATGCAGGTTGGCTAGTCTAGATTACTAAGTTTGCCTGGCAGACTATCAAAGCCACAAAGAGTAATGGCTGTGTGGGGGAAAAGCCGACTTTTTCTGTATGTCATGGGAATGTGTGCATACAGGGGCTGCCTGATGGAACCCCAATTCTTCATCAAATTCAGTACACAGCATTGGCCACATTACCAATTAGACAACCAAAAACTATGGCACCCAGAGGGGTCTCTAGATCCTCAAATTTTGCGTGACCTTTTTAACTTCTGCAAGTGCTCAAAAGAGTGAAAGGAAATTCCCCTATGTGGAAGCCTTTTCCCTCCCTCACTCACATCCTGAACTATGCTTCTCCAATAGATCATTATCCTCAGCCTTCTGCTCCAGACCCTCTGATGTCACTCCCATCTCAGCAACTTGATTTCTCCCCTCCAATAACTAGATCAGAAACCCAAAGCTCCACCAGTTCTCAGACCATCGGCCCCTTGCTGAGGTAGCAGGTACATAGGTACCGCTCCACCGACTCATTCCTCTCATCTCCTGTCAGTGCCCTCACCGGGTCCCACCAGGTCCTCTTACCAGCTAACCCAATGCTCAAACGAGCTGAGGAGAGCCCTGAGACCCTTATCCAAGAAGTAATATAATTGGCCTTTAAAGTTGCTTTGTCATCACTGAAAACAGGTTACTAAAATTTAAAGTCCCTCACAGGGATGCAGGTTCATTTGAAGATCAAATAGGGGGGGCATACAACCGGTTCCACTGGGAACATATATCCCTCACTTTAGCCATCCTATTAGGAATAGGAGTTGCTGCACGGGTGGGCAGAGGAACCAGTGGCATTGTCCATGGGACACAAAAGATGACCCAATTTGAAGCAGCAATAGAGCAAAAGTAAGATATTAGAAACCTCCTTCAGGGCTTTGCATGAAACTTTAACCTCTCTCTCTGAAGTTGTTTTACAGAACAGTTGAGGGTTGGACCTCCTCTTCATTAGAGAAGGGGGCCTTTGTGCTGCATTGAGGGAAGAATGTTGTTTTTATGCTGACTATACTGGAGTCGTAATAAAATCTATGAGTAAATTTAAAAGACACCTTGAAGAGCATCAACAAGTGAGAGAGGGCCCAAAAGGGTGGCTTGAGTCTTGGTTCACACAGTCCCCCTGGTTAACTACGTTTTTATCAACCCTGGCCGGTCCAATAATAATCCTCATATTATTGCTAACTATAAAACCCTGTTTGCTCAACCGTGTAATGTCTTTTCTCCAGGCTCAAATTGGAGGAGTTATACTTATGGTAATACCCCACTAGCAGACATTGAATGTGACACCCTCCAATGATCATTTTTATGATTAAAATTAGCCAGAAGAAGAAGTGGGGAATGAAATATTAATAAAATAGGTACTTGTCACATCTTGTTTTTCTGTATGCTTAACAGAACACTGTTGAAATCTTGAGAAATGTTTGCAAAACTTGTTCCCAGAATGTTCTATCCCCAGCTGCCAAATTGCAGAATGTACTCCCTCTCCCAGTTGCATGCAAACCGCCCACTCGCCCTGACCCATCAATACAATTCCCTCCCTTCTATCTCCAGGGAAAGTATATAAGCTCTACTTCAGCTATTCTCAGGGCTATCTGCTCTATTCAGGTGAGCTCTGAACCCCAGCATTCTGGACACCCAATAAACCCTTTGATGTTGCATGAGATAGCCTGTTGGTAGTCTCCTCCTCTGAAGCTCGCACCACGTTTACTTGGATGATTGAATGTAGAAGAGAACATCCAGTCAAAAAGGGATAGTCTGTAGCATTAGGAAGATAGTCAGAAAGTTTAGGAAGAAGGGTGAGTATAAGATTTGGAACAAAAGTTTCTTAGCAATAGGATTTCGATTAGAGAGTGAATGTAAATGTCAGCACAAGTGAAGAGTCAGTCACAATGATGAAGTGGGGAAAATATGTAGGAAAGCATATATCAATAGAGACATTACAAAATCAGGCAAAGTATAAAGTGTGTGATAGGATTAGACATTTTGAACAGGGTTGAGTTTAAATATATAATCTTAGGAAGAAACAAATATGTAGTCACAAATAGGATTGACATTTGAGAGCATTGGGCAAATTTCAGGTGGATGAATATTTTGAGAATAATCTTGTGAATAGTTGATTATAAATCCACATACATGAACATGAATGAATTTAGGGAGTGAATATAAGACACATATATTTCATATTTTGAAAAATCTGGAGAGTGTATATATATATATATATATATATATATATATATATATATATACATATATATATATACATATATATACATATACATAAAACAAACACACAGACAAAAAAGTAGCAATATATATGTCAATCAAAATTCATTATAAAATATATACCATCCACAGATCTAAAAATATTCATTTTACTGAACATGGATTTATGTATAATGCTGTTCAACTAGCAAGCTCACCCATAGGTTGAATATTCAGTTCCAACAGGGTTTAATAGGAGTGATCTCTTCTAACAATTTGTATCTGCCAAGTCAGCCACCTCACAAGAATGTACGTGTGGTACCAGATAGGAATCTATATGTGCATATAAGAATACAGAGAAAGGGAGACAGGAATTCACATATTTATTAACCTTAAAAATACTAGGACAACTATTTCAACAAACAATTGACTAGATTTATAACTCCAACTCTGTATCATGCAAAAGGCAAGTCCATCTATACACCATGCCTACTCTGAACTGCTTGTATTTCTATTCTTTATGGCTTATTTTTCTCCATCATATTAGGATTAGTAGTCAGAGTCTGGTAGGGTATGGGTTAGAGTCAGGTATTCAGTATTTTGAATTGAAAATAGGACACTGAATCCAATGTGTATGCAAATATATGCTACGGAAAAATCTTCCCACTCTCCTCCAGAACAATGCCTTGACATTACCTTCGCCCCCAGTAAGACACAATTAGAGGAGAAGAGTTAGAAAATCTGTGAATACATATCTAGAATGGAAAATGCTCCAGATTTCACATCTTTGGAGGTGGTAGAGGAGTTTCCAAAAGTAAGAGACAGGGTAAACACTCCACAAACATGGAGCTCTGCTGGCCAAAAGACTTTTTGAGAATCTGCCTCTGAGGTTGGGCACTTGAAATATATGTTGTTGTCAGGAGCTTTAGCTTTATTTGTAGTGAAACCATCAAAGCTGGAACTGCATCTATGTGACCTGGAGGAAATGGTTACTTATTTTCAAATAAAAATGAGGCAGCAGTGATGAATTCTCTTTTTGTAGGTAAACTTTGGCCACTGAGGGCTAAGTGTCTTCCCGTGTGGACTGTGAAACCAATGGTCATCCTCCAATTTTCGTGGTGTTTCTTGCTGCTGCACTGGGAGTTTGGTATTTGCTTCATGAAATACAACGAGTTCAAATGGGACACAGTGCTGAAGGGAGTTCTGTCAGGTGTGGTTGGCAGGGTCTCCAGGAGAATGCACCAACCAGGGTTCTATCTCAAGTAGCTTGCCCCCTTGACAATAGTAACATGATAGTGAACATTGCCCTGAAACCTCTCCATATAAAAATATGCCTTTACATATATGGGTGTGATGGTTGCACCATGTCAGTCACAGCCATTTGGAAGCCAATGGAAGATCCACATGGCCCCACCACAGATGTTTTATCACACATTTGCATAACACAGCTCTAGGCCCACTACTTACCAGGCCCCAACTTACTTGCATCTCTGTTCTACACCATTTTCATGAAACCCAGTCAATCAAGGCCCTGTCTGGTATACTCATGATCATCAACAGGACATCAAAGGTCCTCCAGTGCCAGCTGGTCATCGGAATTTCTAAAATTTCATGGTAATTATCTAGCATTTTTTCACAGATGCATTTGGAGGCAATGTTGGTTTCAATTCATTCAGGAACCATTAAATGGTGAGGAAGCTAATTTCAGGGAAATCTCTGGAGCACTCTCACAGGCAAGTCTACCCAAAGAGTGGCCAAAAAGTCACATGAAACCAGGCCCATTGAGGTCTACAAAGCGAGGTCCAAGTGTGTTTTGAATCTCAATTATGCCTGCCAAGTCTTTCAGAATAAAATCATGTAATATCCTGGCTGTGATTCCCAGTGTTCTGTGGAAAGCCACTCTGGGCCTTGATCCCAGGTTCCAATGGCAACTCTCATTCCTGGCCTCCTAAAATCCCAACACAATTCATGTCAATACTTCTCTGAGGTCAGTTCCAGAACTCAGTCTCTAAGGGAAATCACAGCAGAATTCAAGCCCAGGTTTACACAGTCATCTCTTCCAACTGCCACACAAATGACCACAATTATAACCAAAACACTCCTACATGGCCCTCATCTTCTACCATAAAGATACTCATCATAACATCTGGATGGAGGTTTTCATGAGAGGCACATCCCAAGACAGTGTCCAAAATAAGCTCCCTTGCCCCTCATTTGCCGAATGTCAGGGTGGCTTGGACACCCTTCCTGTGAACCAGGAGGGATCAAATAGGCCTGCCCTTAATACTGCTTCGCTTCTCCAATTTGAGGCTCTCTGACTGTGGGGTCTAGATTCTTTTTGTGAATTGGAGTCATGAGAAAAGCCAAGCCCCTCTGCAGAGATTTGAAGAACTCATTTCACCCAAAGAATCCCTATTCTGACATGATGGATTTCAGAAACATAACAAAGGAAGGCAATATAATTCATGCACATTGATTGAACGTTTTTCCATTTTGGTTTAGATGCACATATGGGATCTTTCTTTACATCCATCAGGTGCTGAGAATCTAAGTCACAGCCTAAAACAGGGCAAAGGGCCTGAATCAGACACATCCTTTTCAAATGAAATTAAGCAAAGAGCCAGAGGTGATGCACATTCATTTCCATTTGAAAACTGATTTCTTCAGGCTTAACAAAGGGGTTGCATGAGACAAAGACCTTCCTGATATTCAGGGCAACAGAACAATAGGTAAGCAAAAGGCCCAAAGCAGGGTATCTCCACTGAGACTTTCCTGGTCACACTGATATCTAAGTTTTCTGAGATGCTGGCCATTCCATTCAGGTATCCAGTACATGGCCATGTCAAAGACCTTGGATTTGGTACATATCTTGGACACATAACCATGAGCCTATTCTAGAGAGTGGCCAGAATTCAGGAAGAAAACAGGGACTTAGGAAGGTATTAGGTGTTGCCCGTGCATAAGGCAAGCCACACTCCATTCATAAATTGGGCAGGATGAATGCTGGGAACCTTTATACTAGACATGGCACATCCATTGCTGCATTCTCTTTTCTCATGTCTACTACCACAGGCACAGTGGGATACACAGACATGGAAACACTCACCTCTTCAAACGACTTACCGGAAACAGTTCACTCCAAAACAAACAAACCGCCATTCCTACCTATTTTCAGAACATGAATCAAACCACAAACCCACACACACTCCCAAAAAGGCACCTCCTTCCCCATAGGTGTATGACTAACCAGAGTGTCCTCTTACTGGTGGCCATACTCTGTTCTTCCGAAATGGCCTGTCCTCTCTCAGATCTGTTTTCCTTGGCCAACTCTGTAAAGTTGTAAGGAAAAAGTGGAGAGCCACTACCTCCTTTCTCAGGAAAGCTCCCTATTCAGAGCTCTCCAGGCATTTGGTAATCCTCACTTCAGTAGGTACCAAGAATGACTGACTCTATCTTTGGTAAATCCAAACAAGTGAGCCCACTGGGACTGGGACTGGGACTGCCTCTGGGTGCCTGGCTCCTTGGATACAAAGTTCAGAGAGTTCCATCACCAAGGAAATGAGGTATGTCACATTCTTTGGAACTGCATGAGGTCACTGCCTTGGCAAATGTATATCTTATGATGTGCAAAAACTGAAGAAATAATAATGTACCAGTGTCGAATACAAATGAATGACAAATTACATATCATGTCCCATAGGAGTCTACTTGCATTGATGTTAGACTGGGTCAGTTACTGTAGAATAATTAGGATTTGTATGCACCATTCACTGAAGTTAGTTTTCAGTACTAGGAAACAAATATGTATTTCAGGTGGATGAATATTTCTGATTATAATCTTGTGAGAAGTTGATTATAAATCAACATACATGAACTTGAATGAATTTAGAGAGTGTATATTAGACACATATATTTCATATTTTGAAAAATTTGGAGAGTATATCTATATCTATATCTATATCTATATCTATATATATATATACACACACACACACACACACAAACACACACAAACAACACTCACAGACATTAAAAAGTACCAATATAAATGCCAATCGAATTCATCAGTAAATATATATCATCCACAAATGCAAAAATATTTATTTTACTGAACATGAGTTAATGTATAATGTTGTTCTACTAGGACGCTCTCCTATAGGTTGAATTTTCATTTCCAACAGCATTTAGGAGGAGTGAACTCTTCTCACAATTTGTATCTGCCAAGACAGCCACCTCACAAAAATGTACGTGTGATACCTGGTAGGATTCTATATATGCATATAAATATACATGTGTGAATAGGCTACCGAAAAGGGAAACAAGAATTCACATATTTGTTAAGTTTAAAAACACATGGAGAATATTTCAATTAAAATTTGACTAGATTTATAACTCCTACCTTATATAATGCAAATGTCAAGTCCAACAATACAACATGTCTCTTCTGAAGTGCTTGTATTTCTATTGTGTTGGGTTAATTTTCTCCATTATATTAGGATGAATAGTCTGAGTCTACTAGGTATGGGTTAGTGTCAGGGATTCAGTATTTCGAATGGAAAATTGGAAAATGAATCCAATGTGTATGTAAATATTTGCTGCACAAATATCCTCCTGCACTCATCCAGAACAATGCCTTGAAATTACCTTCACCCCAAGTAAGACACAATTAGAGGAGAAGAGTTACAAAATCAGTGAATACATATCTGGAATGGAAAATGCTCAGGAGTTCACAAACTTGGAGGTGGTAGAGCAGTTTCCAAAACTAAGGGACAGGGTAAACACTCCACAAACATGGAGCTCTGCTGGCCTAAAAATTTTTTGAGAAACTGAAACTGAGTTTTGCACTTGAAATATATGTTGTTTTCAGGAGATTTGGCTTCCTTTGTAGTGAGACCATCAAAGCTGGGTCTGCATCTATGTGACCTGGAGGACATGGTTTCTTATTTCCAATGAACTAGATGAAGCAGTGCTGAATCCTCTCTTTGTAGGTAAACTGAGGCCACTGGGGACTAAGTGTCTCCCCGTGTGGACTGTGAAGCCATTTGGTCCTCTTCCACTTTTTGTGGTGTTTTTGCTGCTGCACTGTGAGTTTGGTATTTGTTTCACGAAATACAAGGAGCTAAACTGGGACACAGTGCTGGAGGGAGTTCTGTCACGTGTGGTGGGTCAGGGTCTGCAAGAGAATGCACCAACTAGGCTCCTATCTCTCACAGCTTGCCCCATTGCCCCCTTGTCCATATCAACCTGATTCTTAATTTTCCTCTGAAAACTCTCCATATAACAATATGCCTTCACATATAAGGGTCTGCTGGCTGCACCATGTCAGTTACAAGCCATTTGGAATCCCATGGTAGATCCACATGGCCCTACCACGGATGTTTTATCAAACACCTCCCCACCACTGCTCTAGACCCACTACTCAGCAGGCTCCAACTTACTGGCATCTCTGTTCTACACCATTTTCATGAAACTCAGTAAGTCAAGGCACTGTCTGGTATACTCATGATCAGCAACAGGACATCCAATGTTTCTCCAGTGCCACCTGGTCATAGGAATTTCAAAAATTTCATGGTATTTATCTAGCCATTTTTCAAGCATGAAGTTGGAGGCACTGTGGATTTCAGTTCATTCAGCAAACATTAAATGGTGAGGAAGCTCATTTCAATGAAGTCTCTGGAGAACTCTCACAGGCACGGCTTCCCAAAGAGTGGACAAACGGTCACATTAGGCCAGGCCCATTGAGGTCTACAATGTGAGGTCCATGTGTGTTTTGACTCTCAACTATGGCTGCCATTTCTTTAAGAATAAAATCATGTGATATCCTTGCTGAGATTTCCAGTCCTCTGTTGAAATCCACCCGGGGCCTAGGTCTCAGTTTCCAAGAGCGACTTTCATGCGTGGCCTCTTAAAATCCCAAGAAAATTTATGGCAATGCTTCTCTGAGTTCATTTCCAAAACCCAGTCTCTAAGGAGAATCACACCAGAGTTCAACCCCACGTGTACCCAGCCATTTTTTCCAATGCCACACAAATGACCAAAATCAAAACCAAAACACTCCCACATGGCCCTCATCTTATTCCATATAGTCAATCATCTTAACCTCTGGCTGGAGGTTTCCATGAGGGGCGCAGCGCAAGACAGTGTCCAAAATCAGCTCCTTTGCCCCTCATTTGTCAAAAGTCAGGGTAGCCTGGACACCGTTTCTGTGAACCAGGAGTAAACAAATAAGCCTGCCTTTAATACTTCTTTGTTTCTCCAATTTCAGGCCTACTGATTTTAGGTATCAATTCTTTAGGTGATTTAGAGTCATGCGAAAACACAAGCACCTCTGCAGGGCTTTGAAGAACTCATTTGACCCAAAGAATCCCTATTGTAATTTCATGGAGTGCAGGAACCTAACAGAGGAAGGCAAGGGACTTCATCCACAATGAATGATATTTTTTGCCATTTTGGTTTTGGAAGCTCACATGGGATCATTCTTAAGATCCATCAGGTGCTGAGAATCTAAGTCACAGCCACAGACAGGTCCAAAGGCTGATAAAGACACATCTCTTTCCAAAGCAATTAAGCAAAGAGCCACAGGTGAGGCCCATTCATTTCCATTTGAAAACTGTTTTCTTCAGGCTTCACAAAGGGGTGGCCTGAGGCAAAGACCTTCCTGACATTCAGTGCAACACAACAATAAGGAAGCAAAAGGCCCAAAGCAGGGTTTCTGCACTCAGATTTTTCTGGTCACACTGATATCTGAGTTTTCCGGGATGCTCGCCATTCTCTTCAGCTATCCAGTACATGGCCATGTCACAGAGCTTGGCGGTGGTACATATTTTGGACACAAATCCATGAGCCTATTCTGGAGAGTGGCCAGAATTCAGGAAGAAAACAACAACTTAGAAAGATAGCAGGTGTTGCACATCGATAAGACAAGCTGCAGTCCATTCATATATTGGGCAGGATGAATTATGGGAAGATTTATACTAGACAGGACACATCCATTAATGCATTCTCTTTTCTAATGTCTACAACAACAGACACAGTGGGATACACAGAAACAGAAACACTCGCCGTGTCAAATGACTTACTAGAAACTGTCCACTCCAAACCAAACAAACCGCCTTTCCTATCTATTCTCAGAACATGAGACAAAACAACAAACCCACACCCACTCCCACAAAGGCACCTCCTTGCCCCAAGTAGGTCTGTGACCATCCGGAGTGTCCTCTGACTGGTGGGTCATACTATGTTCCCCCGAAATGGCCTGTCTTCTCTCAAACCTTCTTTCCTTGACCAACTCTGTGAAGATGTCAGGAAAAAGTGGTTAGCCACTACCTGTTTTCTCAGGAAAGGTCCATCTTCAGAGCTCTCCTGGCATTTGGCCATCCTCACATCATTAGGTACCAAGAAAACTGACTCTGTCCTTGGTAAATCCAAACAAGTGAGTCCACTGGGACTGGGACTGGTACTGCTTCTGGGTGCCTGGCTTCTTGGATACCAAGTTCAGAGAGTTCCATCACCAAGGAAATGAGGTATGTCACATTCTTTGGAACTGAATGAGGTCACTGCCTTGGCAACCACTTTGTCCTAACAGTTGCTTCCAAGGGTAACATAAGATGGAGGTTGCCCCTACTTCTGGTGACACTTTCATAAGGTAGAATGTATATCAACCATTGGCACCCGGGAACAGCTCTCCACTCAGGCCTGGTTTGGTCCATCTTCTCTACAATAAGAAGAGAGAGATTCAGATTCAGACACATCCCTTCATCCTGACCAGGTTGTTTGCCATGGAAGATGACTTTTGCTCTCTCAGGTGCTTCATACCTGCCTACAACTTCTCCAGGTATCATTTGTGCATGGACATTTGAGGTTCTCATCAGGTGGAAGTTCCCCAACTTTCCTCTATTGTAAGAACCACTCTGACAGCTCTTTTGTCCATTTTGGTTTGGGATGCACACATGGGATTTTTCTTTAGACCCATCATGTGCTGTGAATCTAAGCCTCAGCCTTACATAGGGCTGAGAGGCTGATTCAAAAACATCCATTTTCAAAGCAATTAAGCAAAGAGGCACAGGTAATGACCTTTCTTTTCCATTTGAAAACTATTTTCTGCAGGCTTCACAAAGTGTGGCCTGAGGCAAAGACCTTCCTGACATTCAGGGCAACAGAATAGGTAAGCAAAAGGCCCAAAGCAGGGTTTCTCCACTGAGACTTTCTTGGGCATACTGATATCTGAGTTTTCTGAGATACTCGCCATTCCCATCAGCTATCCAGTACATGGCCATGTCACAGAGATGGAGGTGGTACATATCTTGGACACAAAATCATGAGCGTATTCTGGAGAGTGTCCAGAATTCAGGAAGAAAACAGGAATTTAGAAAGATGGCAGGAGTTGCCCATCCATACGGCAACCTGCAGTCCATTCATAAATTGCACAGGATGAATGCTTTGAAGCTTTCTCGTAGACAGGACACATCCATTGATGCATTCTCTTTTCTAATGTCTACAATCACGGACACAGTATGATATATAGACACAGAAACACTCACCTTGTCAAAAGACTTACTAGACACAGTCCACTCCAAAACAAACAAACCAGCTTTCCTAACTATTCTCAGAACATGAGACAAAACCACAAACTCACACTCACACCCAAAAAGTCACCTCCTTTCCCCAAGTAGGTCTGTGACTATCCGGAGTGTCCTCTGACTTGTGGGCCATACTATGTTCCCCCAAAATGGCGTGTCCTGTCTCCAATCTGGTCTCTTTGGCGAACTCTGTGAAGTTGTCAGGAGCCCATGGTGAGAAACTACCTGCTTTCTCTGGAAAGGCCAGTCTTCATAGTTTCCAGGCATTTGGCTGTCCTCACATCAGTAGGTACAAAGAAAGAGTGACTCTGTCTTGTTAAATCCAAACAAGTGAGCCCACTGGGACATGGAGTGGGTTTGACTCTGTGTGCCTGGTTTCCTGGATCCCAAGATCACAGACTTTCATTACCAAAACTGTAAGGTGATGTCACTTTCTTCAAGATCTGAATGAAGTCACTGCCTTGGAAACCACTTTGTTTTAACAGTTGCTTACATGGTTCCCAAAAGATGGAGGCTGCCTCTACTTGCTGTGACTCATTCATATGTTAGAACGGTATATCAACCATAGGCACCGGGGAACAGCTCTCCACACAGGCATGGTTTGGTCCATCTTCTCTACATTAGGAAGAGAGAGGCTAATTCAGACACATCCCATCAACCTGACCAGGTTGTTTGCCATGGAAGATGACTTTTGCTCTCTCATGTCCTTCATAGCTGCCTACATCTTCTCCAAGGATCATTTCAGCATGGACCTTTTAGGTTTTCAGCAGCTGGAAGATCGCCTATATTCCTGTATTGAAAGACCAACTCTGTCCCTGCTCTTCTGTAAAATTAGATTGAGGGAAAAGTGTATGGTTAGGGTTAATAACATGTTCAATTTGGGTTAGGAATCATTCTCTGGAATGAATATTTGCATTAGGAACCTGCGATATTTATAAGAATATATAGGTGAAATATAAGTATGAAAACAGAAATCTATGTAAGTTTTGAAGCCCAGAAGGGCATTGGGCTCTTGATTGGGATAATTAGCATTGATTTATGTCCTGCGCAGTTGTCTCAGTTAAATCAATATACTATGGCATAGGACCTTCTAATTTGGATGATTGAATGTGGAAGAGAACATCCAGTCAAAAAGGGATATTCGGTAGGATTAGGAAAATAGTCGGTAGGTTTAGATAAAAGAGTGAGTATAGGATTTGGACCAAAAGTTCTTTAGCAATAGGGTTTCAGGTAGAGAGTGAATGTAAATGTCAGCACATGTGAAGAGTCAGTCACAATGATGAACTGGGTAAAATATGTAGGAAAGCAATATTTTGAAGACATATAAATTAATTGGTGGTACAAATAGGTGTACCTTGTGCCTATGAATATAGAGATAATGCATGAATAGACCATACTGTGAATCAATAATATAACTGGTTCGAACTTTAAATAATGGATTGAATTGATTTCTGCAAATATAGAGGAAACCTAATATTGATATACAATCATCCATTCCAAACAGTTATGCATCTAATGGTGATATTAGATTTATGGTTTATCATGAAAAGTGTGTGAGTTTTGCTTCAAAACTGATTATGAAATAAAAAAAAAATGTGTTTGCAGAGAAGTCTCATGAAAAGACCAGTCAAGAAACCGGGATCAATACATGTGTTCTGAAGCAAGAAATAATTAAAAGTGAAAAAATACCTATAAAGTTGTGAACTTGTGGATGAAATATATATCCTATCATGTGCAAAAACTGCAGAAATATTAATGTAGCAGTGTTGAATATAAATGAACGTCAAAATACACATCATGTCCCATAGGAATCTACTTGCATTGATGTTAAACTGGGTCAGATACTGTAGAATTATTAGGATTTGTATGCACCATTCACAGAAGTGAGTTGTCAGTACAAGGAAACAAATATGTATTTCAGGTGGATGAATATTTCCAATAATAATCTTGAGAAAAGTTGATTATATTTCCTCATGCATGAACATGAATGAATGTATGAATGTAGAGAGTGTATATAAGACACATATATTTCATGTTTTGATAAATCAGGAGAATATATATATATATATATATATATATATATATATATATATATATACCAAAAAAACACACAGAGAAACATAAAAAAGTAGCAATATATGCCAAATGAAATTTATAATGAAATATATAACATCTACTGATGCAAAAATATATACTTTACTGAACATGGAATTATGTATAATGTTGTTGTACTAGGAAGCTCACCCATAGGTTGAATTTTTAGTTCCAACAGCGTTTAAGAGGGGTAGTCTCTTCACACAATTTATATCTGCCGAGTCAGCAACCTCACAAAAATGTACGTGTGATACCAGGTAGGATTCTATATGTACATATAAAAATACATGCGCTGTATAGGCTACAGAGAAAGGGAGGCAGGGATTCACATATTTGTTAATTTTAAAAACACATGAAAAACTATTCCAAATAAAAATTCACTAGATTTATAACACCTACCATTTATTATGCAAAAGAAAAGTTCAAAAATACACCATGCCTCCTCTGACCTGCTTGTATTTCTGTTCTATTTGGGTTATTTTTCTCCATCATATTAGGATTAGTAGTCAGAGTCTAGTAGGGTATGTGTTAGTGTCAGGGATTCAGTATTTTGAATGGAAAATAGGAAAAAGAATCCAATGTCTATCAAATATGTGCTACACAAAATATTTTCCCTCTCTCATCCAGAACAATGCCTTGACATTACCTTGGCCCCAAGTAAGACACAATTATTGGAGAAGAGTTATAAAATCTGTGAATATATAACTGGAATGGAAAATGCTCATGAGTTCACAACCTTGGATGTGGTAGAGAAGTTTCCATAAGTAAGGGAGAGGTTAAAAACTCCACAAACATGGAGCTCTGCTGGCCTAAAGGACTTCTTGATAAACTGCCTCTGAGGTTGGGCACTTGAAATATATGTTGTTTTCAGGAGCTTTAGCTTCCTTTGTCGTGAGACCATCAAAGCTGGGTCTGATTCTATGTGACCTGGAGGACATGGTTTCTTATTTTCTAATGAACATGAGGCAGCAGTGGTGAATTCTCTCTTTTAAGTAAAATGTGACCAGTGCGTGCTAAGTCTCTCCCCATCTGGGCTGTGAAGCCATTTGGTCATCCTCCACTTTTTCATGGTTTTTCTTTCTCCTGCATTGGGAGTTTGGTATTTGCTTCACGAAATACAAGGAGTTCAAAAGGGACACAGTGCTGGATGGAGTTCTGCCACATGTGGTGGGTCAGGGTCTGCAGGAGAATGCACCAACCAGGCTTCTATCCCACATAGCTTTTTCCCTTGTCTATTGCAACCTGATTCTTAACATTGCCATGAAACCTCTCCATATAACAAGACGCCCTTACATATTAGTGTCTGCTGGCCTCACGATGTCTGTCACAAGCCAT
This sequence comes from Callospermophilus lateralis, assembly GCF_048772815.1. Taxonomy (NCBI): domain Eukaryota; kingdom Metazoa; phylum Chordata; class Mammalia; order Rodentia; family Sciuridae; genus Callospermophilus; species Callospermophilus lateralis. The sequence continues at coordinate 223,294 of NW_027514379.1, read as the reverse complement.
TTGGAAGCCAATGGCAAATCCATATGGCCACATCAGAGATGTATTATGACACACATACACACCACTGCTCTAGGCACACTACTCAGCAGGCACCAACTTACTGGCATGTCTGTTCTAGATCATTTTCATGAAACACAGTCAATCAAGGCACTGTCTAGTATACTCATGATAAACAACAGGACATCCAAAGGTTCTCCAGAGACATGTTGTATAGTTGGACTTGACATTTGCATTATATAAGGTAGGAGTTATAAATCTAGTCAAATTTTAATTGAAATATTCTCCATGTGTTTTTAAACTTAACAAATATGTGAATTCTTGTTTCCCTTTTCTGTAGCCTATTCACACATGTATATTTATATGCATATATAGAATCCTACCAGGTATCACATGTACATTTTTGTGAGATGGCTGTCTTGGCAGATACAAATTGTGAGAAGAGTTCACTCCTCCTAAATGCTGTTGGAAATGAAAATTCAACCTATAGGAGAGAGTCCTAGTAGAACAACATTATCCATTAACTCATGTTCAGTAAAATAAATATTTTTGCATTTGTGGATGATACATATTTACTGATGAATTTCGATTGGCATTTATATTGGTACTTTTTAATGTCTGTGAGTGTTGTGTGTGTGTGTGTGTGTGTGTATATATATAGATATAGATATAAATATAGATATACTCTCCAAATTTTTCAAAATATGAAATATATGTGTCTAATATACACACTCTAAATTCATTCATGTTCATGTATGTGGATTTATAATCAACTTTTCACAAGATTATAATCAGAAATATTCATCCACCTGAAATACATATTTGTTTCCTAGTACTGAAAACTAACTTCAGTGAATGGTGCATACAAATCCTAATTATTCTACAGTAACTGACCCAGTCTAACATCAATGCAAGTAGACTCCTATGGGACATGATATGTAATTTTTCATTCATTTGTATTCGACACTGGTACATTATTGTTTCTTCAGTTTTTGCACATCACAGGATATACATTTCATCCACAAGTTCACAAATTAATAAGCATTTGTTTCAACTTTCACCACTTCTTGCTTCAGAACACATGTATTGTCAGGGTTTCTTGACTGGTCTTTTCTTGAGACTTCTTTCCAAACACATTATTTTGAATTTCCATAATCATTTTGAAGCAAAACTCACACACTCTTCATGATAAACCAAAACACAAATATTTCCATTACATATATACCTTGTTGGAATGAATGATTGTATATCAATATACGATTTCCTTTAATTTTTCAGATATCAGTTCAATTCATTATTTAAAGTTCAAAAAAGTTATATTATTTATTCACAGTATGGTCTATTCATGCTTTTTCTCTATGTTCCTAGAAACAGGGTACACCTCTTTGTACCCCCGATTCTCATTTTACATCTTCAATATATTGCTCCCAGAAATGGTGAAAGAAATACTCATGTCACCTCATTATCACAGCAATATTCTGGACAAAAAATGGAAAGGTCACACTTATGATTGTACCAAAGCCTAAATGGAAAGTGAACATGGATTTCTAAAAACATCCATGTCCAGGTTGCCTAATGCTGTCAATTGTCAATCCTATTGGTGACTACATATTTGTTTTTTTCCTAATTTATATATTCAAACTCAACCCTGTTGAAAATGTCTAATTCTATCACCCACTTTATACTTTGCCTGATTTCGTAATGTTTCTATTGATATCTGCTTTTCTACATATTTTCCCCAGTTCAACATAGTGACTGACTCTTCATATGTGCTGACATTTACATTCACTCAACAACCGAAAGTCTATTGCTAAAGAACTTTTGGTCCAAATCCTATACTCACTCTTCTTCCTAAACCTACCGACTATCTTCCTAATCCTACTGAATATCCCTTTTTGACTGGATGTTCTCTTCTAAATTCAATCATCTAATGTACAAAGTCCTATGCCATTGTATATCGAATTATCTGAGGCATCTTTGCAGAACATCATTCAATTCTAAGTATCCCAATCAAGGGCAAAACCCCTCAGGGCTTCAAATCACACCTAGATTTCTGTTTTCCTACTTATATATCACCTCTATATTGTTGTAAATATTGCAGGTTCCCAATACCATTATTCATCACACAGAATCACTCGTAACCCAAATCAAACCTGTTTTTAACCCCAAGTATACACTGTTCCCTCAATCATTTTACGGAAGAGCAGGGACAGAGTGGTTCTTACAATACAGGAAAGTTGGGGACCTTCCACCTGATGAGAACCTCAAATGTCCATGCACAAATGATACCTGGAGAAGTTGTAGGCAGGTATGAAGCACCTGAGAGAGCAAAAGTCATCTTCCATGGCAAACAACCTGGTCAGGATGAAGGGATGTGTCCGAATCTGCCTCTCTCTCTTCTTATCTTACAGAAGATGGACCAAACCAGGGCTGAGTGGAGAGCTGTTCTCGGGTGCCAATGGTGATATACATTCTACCTTATGAAAGTGTCACAGGAAGTAGGGGCAACCTCCATCTTATGTAACCCTTGGAAGCAACTGTTAGGACAAAGTGGTTGCCAAGGCAGTGACCTCATTCAGTTCCAAAGAATGTGACATACCTCATTTCCTTGGTGATGGAACTCTCTGAACTTGGTATCCAAGAAGCCAGGCACCCAGAGGCAGTCCCAGTCCCAGTCCCAGTGGGCTCACTTGTTTGGATTTACCAAGGACAGAGTCAGTTTTCTTGGTACCTAATGATGTGAGGATGGCCAGATGCCAGGAGAGCTCTGAAGATGGACCTTTCCTGAGAAAACAGGTAGTGGCTAAACACTTTTTCCTGACGTCTTCACAGATTTGGTCAAGGAAACAAGATCTGAGAGAAGACAGGCCATTTCAGGGGAACATAGTATGGCCCACCAGTCAGAGGACACTCCGGATATCACAGACCTACTTGGGGGAAGGAGGTGCCTTTGTGGGAGTGGGTGTGGGTTTGTTGTTTTGTCTCATGTTCTGAGAATAGATAGAAAAGGCGGTTTGTTTGGTTTGGAGTGGACAGTTTCTAGTAAGTCATTTGACACGGCGAGTGTTTCTCTTTCTGTGTATCCCACTGTGTCCGTTGTTGTAGACATTAGAAAAGAGAATGCATTAATGGATGTGTCCTGTCTAGTATAAATCTTCCCATGCCCAATATATGAATGGACTGCAGCTTGTCTTATCGATGTGCAACACCTGCTATCTTTCTAAGTTGTAGTTTTCTTCCTGAATTCTGGCCACTCTCCAGAATAGGCTCATGGATTTGTGCCCAAAATATGTACCACTTCCAAGCTCTGTGACATGGCCATGTACTGGATAGCTGAAGAGAATGGCGAGCATCTCAGAAAACTCAGATATCAGTGTGACCAGGAAAGTCTCAGTGCAGAAACCCTGCTTTGGGCCTTTTGCTTACTTATTGTTGTGTTGCACTGAATGTCAGGAAGGTCTTTGCCTCAGGCCACCCCTTTGTGAAGCCTGAAGAAAACAGTTTTCAAATGGAAATGAATGGGCCTCACCTGTGGCTCTTTGCTTAATTGCTTTGGAAAGGGATGTGTCTTTATCAGCCTCTTGGGCCTGTGTGTGGCTGTGACTTAGATTCTCAGCACCTGATGGATCTTAAGAATGATCCCATGTGAGCTTCCAAAACCAAAATGGCAAAAAATTTCATTCATTGTGGATGAAGTCTCTTGCCTTCCTCTGTTAGGTTCCTGCACTCCATCAAATCACAATAGGGATTCTTTGGGTCAAATGAGTTCTTCAAAGCCCTGCAGAGGTGCTTGTGTTTTCGCATGACTCTAAATCACCTAAAGAATCGATACCTAAAATCAGTAGGCCTCAAATTGGAGAAACACAGAAGTATAAACGGCAGGCTTATTTGTTCACTCCTGGTTCACAGAAACGGTGTCCAGGCTACCCTGACTTTAGACAAATGAGGGGCAAACGAGCTGATTTTGGACACTGTCTTGGGCTGCGCCCCTCATGGAAACCTCCAGCCAGAGTTTAAGATGATTGATTATATGAAATAAGATGAGGGCCATGTGGGAGTGTTTTGGTTTTAATTTTGGTCATTTGTGTGGCATTTGAAAAAATGACTCTGTCCACGTGGGCTTGAACTCTGGTGTGATTCCCCTTAGAGACTGGGTTTTGGAACTGAACTCAGAGAAGCATTGCCATGAATTTTGTTGGGATTTTAAGAGGCCACGCATGAAAGTCGCTCTTGGAAACTGAGACCTAGGCCCCGGGTGGATTTCCACAGAGGCCTGGGAATCTCAGCAAGGATATCACATGATTTTATTCTTAAAGAAATGGCAGCCATAGTTGAGAGTCAAAACACACATGGACCTCACATTGTAGACCACAATGGGCCTGGCCTAATGTGACCTTTTGTCCACTCTTTGGGAAGCCATGCCTGTGAGAGTTCTCCAGAGATTTCATTGAAATGAGCTTCCTCACCATTTAATGTTTGCTGAATGAACTGAAACCCACAGTGCCTCCAACTTCATGCTTGAAAAATGGCTAGATAAATACCATGAAATTTTTGAAATTTCTATGACCAGGTGGCACTGGAGAAACATTGGATGTCCTGTTGCTGATCATGAGTATACCAGACAGTGCCTTGATTTACTGAGTTTCATGAAAATGGTGTAGAACAGAGATGCCAGAAATTTGGAGCCTGCTGAGTAGTGGGTCTAGAGCAGTGGTGGGGAGGTGTTTGATAAAACATCCGTGGTAGGGCCATGTGGATCTACCATTGGATTCCAAATGGCTTGTAACTGACATGGTGCAGCCAACAGACCCTTATATGTAAAGGCATCTTGTTATATGGAGAGTTTTCAGAGGAAAATTAAGAATCAGGTTGATACGGACAAGGGGGCAATGGGGCAGGCTGTGAGAGATAGGAGCCTAGTTGGTGCATTCTCTTGCAGACCCTGACCCACCACACGTGACAGAATTCCCTCCAGCACTGTGTCCCAGTTTAGCTCCTAGTATTTCGTGAAACAAATACCAAACTCACAGTGCAGCAGCAAAAACACCACAAAAAGTGGAAGAGGACCAAATGGCTTCACAGTCCACACGGGGAGACACTTAGTCCCCAGTGGCCTCAGTTTACCTACAAAGAGAGGATTCAGCACTGCTTCATCTTGTTCATTGGAAAATAAGAAACCATGTCCTCCAGGTCACATAGATGCAGACCCAGCTTTGATGGTCTCACTACAGAGGAAGCCAAATCTCCTGAAAACAACACATATTTCAAGTGTGGAAGCTCAGAGGCAGTTTCTCAAAAAGTTTTTAGGCCAGCAGAGCTCCATGTTTGTGGAGTGTTTACCCTGTCCCTTAGTTTTGGAAACTCCTCTACCACCTCCAAGGTTGTGAACTCCTGAGCATTTTCCATTCCAGATATGTATTCACTGATTTTGTAACTCTTCTCCTCTAATTGTGTCTTACTTGGGGTGAAGGTAATGTCAAGGCATTGTTCTGGATGAGAGCAGGAGGATATTTGTGCAGCATATATTTACATACACATTGGATTCATTTTCCAATTTTCCATTCGAAATACTGAATCCCTGACACTAACCCATACCTAGTAGACTCAGACTATTCATCCTAATATAATGGAGAAAATTAACCCAACACAATGGAAATACAAGCACTTCAGAGGAGACATGTTGTATAGTTGGACTTGACATTTGCATTATATAAGGTAGGAGTTATAAATCTAGTCAAATTTATTTGAAATATTCTCCATGTGTTTTAAACTTAACAAATATGTGAATTCTTGTTTCCTTTTTCTGTAGTCTATTCACACATGTATATTTATATGCATATATAGAATCCTACCAGGTATCACACGTACATTTTTGTGAGGTGGCTGTCTTGGCAGATACAAATTGTGAGAAGAGTTCACTCCTCTTAAATGCTGTTGGAAATGAAAATTCAACTTATATTAGAGCGTCCTAGTAGAACAACATTATACATTAACTCATGTTCAGTAAAATAAATATTTTTGCATTTGTGGATGATACATATTTACTGATGAATTTCGATTGGCATTTATATTGGTACTTTTAATGTCTGTGAGTTGTGTGTGTGTGTGTGTGTGTGTGTGTGTGTGTGTGTGTGTGTATAGATATATATATAGATATAGATATACTCTCCAAATTTTTCAAAATATGAAATATATGTGTCTAATATACACTCTCTAAATTCATTCATGTTCATGTATGTGGATTTATAATCCACTTTTCACAAGATGATAATCAGAAATATTCAACCACCTGAAATACATATTTGTTTCCTAGCACTGAAAACTAACTTTAGTGAATGGTGCATACAAATCCTAATTATTCTACAGTAACTGACCCAGTCTAACATCAAAGCAAGTAGACTCCTATGGGACATGATATGTAATTTGTCATTCATTTGTATTCGACACTGGTACATTATTGTTTCTTCAGTTTTTGCACATCACAGGATATACATTTCATCCACAAGTTCACAAATTAATAAGCATTTGTTTCATCTTTCACCACTTCTTGCTTCAGAACACATGTATTGTCAGGGTTTCTTGACTGGTCTTTTCATGAGACTTCTTTCCAAACACATTATTTTGAATTTCCATAATCATTTTGAAGCAAAACTCACACACTCTTCATGATAAACCAAAACACTAATATTTCCATTACATATATACCTGGTTGGAATGAATGATTGTATATCAATATACGATATCCTTTAATTTTTCAGATATCAGTTCAATTCATTATTTAAAGTTCAAAAAAGTTATATTATTTATTCACAGTATGGTCTATTCATGCTTTTTCTCTATGTTCCTAGAAACAGGGTACACCTCTTTGTACCCCCGATTCTCACTTTACATCTTCAATATATTGCTCCCAGAAATGGTGAAAGAAATACTCATGTCACCTCATTATCACAGTAATATTCTGGACAAAAAATGGAAAGGTCACACTTATGATTGTACCAAAGCCTAAATGGAAAGTGAACATGGATTTCTAAAAACATCCATGTCCAGGTTGCCTAATGCTGTCAATTGTCAATCCTATTGGTGACTACATATTTGTTTTTTTTCCTAATTTATATATTCAAACTCAACCCTGTTGAAAATGTCTAATTCTATCACCCACTTTATACTTTGCCTGATTTCGTAATGTTTCTATTGATATCTGCTTTTCTACATATTTTCCCCAGTTCAACATAGTGACTGACTCTTCATATGTGCTGATATTTACATTCACTCAACAACCGAAAATCTATTGCTAAAGAACTTTTGGTCCAAATAATATACTCACTCTTCTTCCTAAACCTACCGACTATCTTCCTAATCCTACTGAATATCCCTTTTTGACTGGATGTTCTCTTCTAAATTCAATCATCCAATGTACAAGGTCCTATGCCATTGTATATCGAATTATCTGAGGCATCTTTGCAGAACATCATTCAAAGCTAAGTATCCCAATCAAGGGCAAAACCCCTCAGGGCTTCAAATCACACCTAGATTTCTGTTTTCCTACTTATATTTCACCTCTATATTCTTGTAAATATTGCAGGTTCCCAATACCATTATTCATCACACAGAATCACTCGTAACCCAAATCAAACCTGTTTTTAACCTCAAGTATACACTGTTCCCTCAATCATTTTACAGAAGAGCAGGGACAGAGTGGTTCTTACAATACAGGAAAGTTGGGGACCTTCCACCTGATGAGAACCTCAAATGTCCATGCACAAATGATACCTGGAGAAGTTGTAGGCAGGTATGAAGCACCTGAGAGAGCAAAAGTCATCTTCCATGGCAAACAACCTGGTCAGGATGAAGGGATGTGTCTGAATCTGCCTCTCTCTCTTCTTATTGTACAGAAGATGGACCAAACCAGGGATGAGTGGAGAGCTGTTCCCGGGTGCCTATGGTGATATACATTCTACCTTATGAAAGTGTCACAGGAAGTAGGGGCAACCTCCATCTTATGTAACCCTTGGAAGCAACTGTTAGGACAAAGTGGTTGCCAAGGCAGTGACCTCATCCAGTTCCAAAGAATGTGACATACCTCATTTCCTTGGTGATGGAACTCTCTGAAATTGGTATCCAAGAAGCCAGGCACCCAGAGGCAGTCCCAGTCCCAGTCCCAGTGGGCTCACTTGTTTGGATTTACCAAGGACAGAGTCAGTTTTCTTGGTACCTAATGATGTGAGGATGGCCAAATGCCAGGAGAGCTCTGAAGATGGACCTTTCCTGAGAAAACAGGTAGTGGCTAACCACTTTTTCCTGACATCTTCACAGAGTTGCTCAAGGAAACAAGATCTGAGAGAAGACAGGTCATTTCAGGGGAACATAGTATGGCCCACCAGTCAGAGGACACTCCGGATATCACAGACCTACTTGGGGGAAGGAGGTGCCTTTGTGGGAGTGGGTGTGGGTTTGTTGTTTTGTCTCATGTTCTGAGAATAGATAGAAAAGGCGGTTTGTTTGGTTTGGAGTGGACAGTTTCTAGTAAGTCATTTGACACGGCGAGTGTTTCTCTTTCTGTGTATCCCACTGTGTCCGTTGTTGTAGACATTAGAAAAGAGAATGCATTAATGGATGTGTCCTGTCTAGTATAAATCTTCCCATGCCCAATATATGAATGGACTGCAGCTTGTCTTATCGATGTGCAACACCTGCTATCTTTCTAAGTTGTAGTTTTCTTCCTGAATTCTGGCAACTCTCCAGAATAGGCTCATGGATTTGTGTCCAAAATATGTACCACCTCCAAGCTCTGTGACATGGCCATGTACTGGATAGCTGAAGAGAATGGCGAGCATCTCAGAAAACTCAGATATCAGTGTGACCAGGAAAGTCTCAGTGCAGAAACCCTGCTTTGGGCCTTTTGCTTACTTATTGTTGTGTTGCACTGAATGTCAGGAAGGTCTTTGCCTCAGGCCACCCCTTTGTGAAGCCTGAAGAAAACAGTTTTCAAATGGAAATGAATGGGCCTCACCTGTGGCTCTTTGCTTAATTGCTTTGGAAAGGGATGTGTCTTTATCAGCCTCTTGGGCCTGTGTGTGGCTGTGACTTAGATTCTCAGCACCTGATGGATCTTAAGAATGATCCCATGTGAGCTTCCAAAACCAAAATGGCAAAAAATTTCATTCATTGTGGATGAAGTCTCTTGCCTTCCTCTGTTAGGTTCCTGCACTCCATCAAATCACAATAGGGATTCTTTGGGTCAAATGAGTTCTTCAAAGCCCTGCAGAGGTGCTTGTGTTTTCGCATGACTCTAAATCACCTAAAGAATCGATACCTAAAATCAGTAGGCCTCAAATTGGAGAAACACAGAAGTATTAACGGCAGGCTTATTTGTTCACTCCTGGTTCACAGAAACGGTGTCCAGGCTAGCCTGACTTTAGACAAATGAGGGGCAAACGAGCTGATTTTGGACACTGTCTTGGGCTGCGCCCCTCATGGAAACCTCCAGCCAGAGGTTAAGATGATTGACTATATGAAATAAGATGAGGGCCATGTGGGAGTGTTTTGGTTTTAATTTTGGTCATTTGTGTGGCATTGGAAAAAATGACTCTGTCCACGTGGGATTGATCTCTGGTGTGATTCCCCTTAGAGACTGGGTTTTGGAACTGAACTCAGAGAAGCATTGCCATGAATTTTGTTGGGATTTTAAGAGGCCACGCATGAAAGTCGCTCTTGGAAACTGAGACCTAGGCCCCGGGTGGATTTCCACAGAGGCCTGGGAATCTCAGCAAGGATATCACATGATTTTATTCTTAAAGAAATGGCAGCCATAGTTGAGAGTCAAAACACACATGGAACTCACATTGTAGACCACAATGGGCCTGGCCTAATGTGACCTTTTGTCCACTCTTTGGGAAGCCATGCCTGTGAGAGTTCTCCAGAGATTTCATTGAAATGAGCTTCCTCACCATTTAATGTTTGCTGAATGAACTGAAACCCACAGTGCCTCCAACTTCATGCTTGAAAAATGGCTAGATAAATACCATGAAATTTTTGAAATTCCTATGACCAGGTGGCACTGGAGAAACATTGGATGTCCTGTTGCTGATCATGAGTGTACCAGACAGTGCCTTGATTTACTGAGTTTCATGAAAATGGTGTAGAACAGAGATGCCAGAAATTTGGACCCTGCTGAGTAGTGGGTCTAGAGCAGTGGTGGGGAGGTGTTTGGTAAAACATCCGTGGTAGGGCCATGTGGATCTACCATTGGATTCCAAATGGCTTGTAATTGACATGGTGCAGCCAACAGACCCTTATATGTAAAGGCATCTTGTTATATGGAGAGTTTTTAGAGGAAAATTAAGAATCAGGTTGATATGGACAAGGGGGCAATGGGGCAAGCTGTGAGAGATAGGAGCCTAGTTGGTGCATTCTCTTGCAGACCCTGACCCACCACACGTGACAGAACTCCCTCCAGCACTGTGTCCCAGTTTAGCTCCTAGTATTTCGTGAAACAAATACCAAACTCACAGTGCAGCAGCAAAAACACCACAAAAAGTGGAAGAGGACCAAATGGCTTCACAGTCCACATGGGGAGACACTTAGTCCCCAGTGGCCTCAGTTTACCTACAAAGAGAGGATTCAGCACTGCTTCATCTTGTTCATTGGAAAATAAGAAACCATGTCCTCCAGGTCACATAGATGCAGACCCAGCTTTGATGGTCTCACTACAGAGGAAGCCAAATCTCCTGAAAACAACATATATTTCAAGTGTGGAAGCTCAGAGGCAGTTTCTCAAAAAGTTTTTAGGCCAGCAGAGCTCCATGTTTGTGGAGTGTTTACCCTGTCCCTTAGTTTTGGAAACTCCTCTACCACCTCCAAGGTTGTGAACTCCTGAGCATTTTTCATTCCAGATATGTATTCATTAATTTTGTAACTCTTCTCCTCTAATTGTGTCTTACTTGGGGTGAAGGTAATGTCAAGGCATTGTTCTGGATGAGAGCGGGAGGATATTTCTGCAGCATATATTTACATACACATTGGATTCATTTTCCAATTTTCCATTCGAAATACTGAATCCCTGACACTAACCCATACCTAGTAGACTCAGACTATTCATCTAATATAATGGAGAAAATTAACCCAACACATTAGAAATACAAGTACTTCAGAGGAGACATGTTGTATAGTTGGACTTGACATTTGCATTATATAAGGTAGGAGTTATAAATCTAGTCAAATTTATTTGAAATATTCTCCATGTGTTTTAAACTTAACAAATATGTGAATTCTTGTTTCCTTTTTCTGTAGTCTATTCACACATGTATATTTATATGCATATATAGAATCCTCCAAGGTATCACACGTACATTTTTGTGAGGTGGCTGTCTTGGCAGACACAAATTGTGAGAAGAGTTCACTCCTCCTAAATGCTGTTGGAAATGAAAATTTAACTTATAGGAGAGCGTCCTAGTAGAACAACATTATACATTAACTCATGTTCAGTAAAATAAATATTTTTGCATTTGTGGATGATACATATTTACTGATGAATTTCGATTGGCATTTATATTGGTACTTTTTTAATGTCTGTGAGTTGTGTGTGTGTGTGTGTGTGTGTGTGTGTGTGTGTGTGTGTGTGTGTATAGATATAGATATAGATATAGATATACTCTCCAAATTTTTCAAAATATGAAATATATGTGTCTAATACACACTCTCTAAATTCATTCATGTTCATGTATGTGGATTTATAATCAACTTTTCACAAGATGATAATCAGAAATATTCATCCACCTGAAATACATATTTGTTTCCTAGTACTGAAAACTAACTTCAGTGAATGGTGCATACAAATCCTAATTATTCTACAGTAACTGACCCAGTCTAACATCAATGCAAGTAGACTCCTATGGGACATGATATGTAATTTGTCATTCGTTTGTATTCGACACTGGTACATTATTGTTTCTTCAGTTTTTGCACATAACAGGATATACATTTCATCCACAAGTTCACAAATTAATAAGCATTTGTTTCAACTTTCACCACTTCTTGCTTCAGAACACATGTATTGTCAGGGTTTCTTGACTGGTCTTTTCATGAGACTTCTTTCCAAACACATTATTTTGAATTTCCATAATCATTTTGAAGCAAAACTCACACACTCTTCATGATAAACCAAAACACAAATATTTCCATTACATATATACCTGGTTGGAATGAATGATTGTATATCAATATACGATTTCCTTTAATTTTTCAGATATCAGTTCAATTCATTATTTAAAGTTCAAAAAAGTTATATTATTTATTCACAGTATGGTCTATTCATGCTTTTTCTCTATGTTCCTAGAAACAGGGTACACCTCTTAGTACCGCCGATTCTCATTTTACATCTTCAATATATTGCTCCCAGAAATGGTGAAAGAAATACTCATGTCACCTCATTATCACAGTAATATTCTGGACAAAAAATGGAAAGGTCACACTTATGATTGTACCAAAGCCTAAATGGAAAGTGAACATGGATTTCTAAAAACATCCATGTCCAGGTTGCCTAATGCTGTCAATTGTCAATCCTATTGGTGACTACATATTTGTTTTTTTTCCTAATTTATATATTCAAACTCAACCCTGTTGAAAATGTCTAATTCTATCACTCACTTTATACTTTTCCTGATTTCATAATGTTTCTATTGATATCTGCTTTTCTAAATATTTTCCCAAGTTCAACATAGTGACTGACTCTTCATATGTGCTGACATTTACATTCACTCAACAACCGAAAGTCTATTGCTAAAGAACTTTTGGTCCAAATCCTATACTCACTCTTCTTCCTAAACCTACCGACTATCTTCCTAATCCTACTGAATATCCCTTTTTGACTGGATGTTCTCTTCTAAATTCAATCATCCAATGTACAAGGTCCTATGCCATTGTATATCGAATTATCTGAGGCATCTTTGCAGAACATCATTCAAAGCTAAGTATCCCAATCAAGGGCAAAACCCTTCTGGGCTTCAAATCATACCTAGATTTCTGTTTTCCTACTTATATTTCACCTCTATATTCTTGTAAATATTGCAGGTTCCCAATACCATTATTCATCACACAGAATCACTCGTAACCCAAATCAAACCTGTTTTTAACCCCAAGTATACACTGTTCTCTCAATCATTTTACAGAAGAGCAGGGACAGAGTGGTTCTTACAATACAGGAAAGTTGGGGACCTTCCACCTGATGAGAACCTCAAATGTCCATGCACAAATGATACCTGGAGAAGTTGTAGGCAGGTATGAAGCACCTGAGAGAGCAAAAGTCATCTTCCATGGCAAACAACCTGGTCAGGATGAAGGGATGTGTCTGAATCTGCCTCTCTCTCTTCTTATTGTACAGAAGATGGACCAAACCAGGGCTGAGTGGAGAGCTGTTCTCGGGTGCCAATGGTGATACACATTCTACCTTATGAAAGTGTCACAGGAAGTAGGGGCAACCTCCATCTCATGTTACCCTTGAAGCAACTGTTAGGACAAAGTGGTTGCCAAGGCAGTGACCTTATTCAGTTCCAAAGAATGTGACATACCTCATTTCCTTGGTGATGGAACTCTCTGAACTTGGTATCCAAGAAGCCAGGCACCCAGAGGCAGTTCCAGTCCCAGTCCCAGTGGGCTCACTTGTTTGGATTTACCAAGGACAGAGTCAGTTTTCTTGGTACCTAATGATGTGAGGATGGCCAAATGCCAGGAGAGCTCTGAAGATGGACCTTTCCTGAGAAAACAGGTAGTGGCTAACCACTTTTTCCTGACATCTTCACAGAGTTGGTCAAGGAAACAAGATCTGAGAGAAGACAGGCCATTTAGGAGGAAAATAGTATGGCCCACCAGTCAGAGGACACTCCGGATAGTCACAGACCTACTTGGGGGAAGGAGGTGCCTTTGTGGGAGTGGGTGTGGGTTTGTTGTTTTGTCTCATGTTCTGAGAATAGATAGAAAAGGCGGTTTGTTTGGTTTGGAGTGGACAGTTTCTAGTAAGTCATTTGACACGGCGAGTGTTTCTCTTTCTGTGTATCCCACTGTGTCCGTTGTTGTAGACATTAGAAAAGAGAATGCATTAATGGATGTGTCCTGTCTAGTATAAATCTTCCCATGCCCAATATATGAATGGACTGCAGCTTGTCTTATCGATGTGCAACACCTGCTATCTTTCTAAGTTGTAGTTTTCTTCCTGAATTCTGGCCACTCTCCAGAATAGGCTCATGGATTTGTGTCCAAAATATGTACAATCTCCAAGCTCTGTGACATGGCCATGCACTGGATAGCTGAAGAGAATGGCGAGCATCTCAGAAAACTCAGATATCAGTGTGACCAGGAAAGTCTCAGTGCAGAAACCCTGCTTTGGGCCTTTTGCTTACTTATTGTTGTGTTGCACTGAATGTCAGGAAGGTCTTTGCCTCAGGCCACCCCTTTGTGAAGCCTGAAGAAAACAGTTTTCAAATGGAAATGAATGGGCCTCACCTGTGGCTCTTTGCTTCATTGCTTTGGAAAGGGATGTGTCTTTATCAGCCTCTTGGGCCTGTGTGTGGCTGTGACTTAGATTCTCAGCACCTGATGGATCTTAAGAATGATCCCATGTGAGCTTCCAAAACCAAAATGGCAAAAAATTTCATTCATTGTGGATGAAGTCTCTTGCCTTCCTCTGTTAGGTTCCTGCACTCCATCAAATCACAATAGGGATTCTTTGGGTCAAATGAGTTCTTCAAAGCCCTGCAGAGGTGCTTGTGTTTTCGCATGACTCTAAATCACCTAAAGAATCGATACCTAAAATCAGTAGGCCTCAAATTGGAGAAACACAGAAGTATTAACGGCAGGCTTATTTGTTCACTCCTGGTTCACAGAAACGGTGTCCAGGCTAGCCTGACTTTAGACAAATGAGGGGCAAACGAGCTGATTTTGGACACTGTCTTGGGCTGCGCCCCTCATGGAAACCTCCAGCCAGAGGTTAAGATGATTGATTATATGAAATAAGATGAGGGCCATGTGGGAGTGTTTTGGTTTTAATTTTGGTCATTTGTGTGGCATTTGAAAAAATGACTCTGTCCACGTGGGCTTGAACTCTGGTGTGATTCCCCTTAGAGACTGGGTTTTGGAACTGAACTCAGAGAAGCATTGCCATGAATTTTGTTGGGATTTTAAGAGGCCACGCATGAAAGTCGCTCTTGGAAACTGAGACCTAGGCCCCGGGTGGATTTCCACAGAGGCCTGGGAATCTCAGCAAGGATATCACATGATTTTATTCTTAAAGAAATGGCAGCCATAGTTGAGAGTCAAAACACACATGGACCTCACATTGTAGACCTCAATGGGCCTGGCCTAATGTGACCTTTTTTCCACTCTTTGGGAAGCCATGCCTGTGAGAGTTCTCCAGAGATTTCATTGAAATGAGCTTCCTCACCATTTAATGTTTGCTGAATGAACTGAAACCCACAGTGCCTCCAACTTCATGCTTGAAAAATGGCTAGATAAATACCATGAAATTTTTGAAATTCCTATGACCAGGTGGCACTGGAGAAACATTGGATGTCCTGTTGCTGATCATGAGTGTACCAGACAGTGCCTTGATTTACTGAGTTTCATGAAAATGGTGTAGAACAGAGATGCCAGAAATTTGGAGCCTGCTGAGTAGTGGGTCTAGAGCAGTGGTGGGGAGGTGTTTGATAAAACATCCGTGGTAGGGCCATGTGGATCTACCATTGGATTCCAAATGGCTTGTAACTGACATGGTGCAGCCAACAGACCCTTATATCTAAAGGCATCTTGTTATATGGAGAGTTTTTAGAGGAAAATTAAGAATCAGGTTGATATGGACAAGGGGGCAATGGGGCAAGCTGTGAGAGATAGGAGCCTAGTTGGTGCATTCTCTTGCAGACCCTGACCCACCACACGTGACAGAACTCCCTCCAGCACTGTGTCCCAGTTTAGCTCCTAGTATTTCGTGAAACAAATACCAAACTCACAGTGCAGCAGCAAAAACACCACAAAAAGTGGAAGAGGACCAAATGGCTTCACAGTCCACATGGGGAGACACTTAGTCCCCAGTGGCCTCAGTTTACCTACAAAGAGAGTATTCAGCACTGCTTCATCTTGTTCATTGGAAAATAAGAAACCATGTCCTCCAGGTCACATAGATGCAGACCCAGCTTTGATGGTCTCACTACAGAGGAAGCCAAATCTCCTGAAAACAACATATATTTCAAGTGTGGAAGCTCAGAGGCAGTTTCTCAAAAAGTTTTTAGGCCAGCAGAGCTCCATGTTTGTGGAGTGTTTACCCTGTCCCTTAGTTTTGGAAACTCCTCTACCACCTCCAAGGTTGTGAACTCCTGAGCATTTTCCATTCCAGATATGTATTCACTGATTTTGTAACTCTTCTCCTCTAATTGTGTCTTACTTGGGGTGAAGGTAATGTCAAGGCATTGTTCTGGATGAGAGCGGGAGGATATTTCTGCAGCATATATTTACATACACATTGGATTCATTTTCCAATTTTCCATTCGAAATACTGAATCCCTGACACTAACCCATACCTAGTAGACTCAGACTATTCATCTAATATAATGGAGAAAATTAACCCAACACATTAGAAATACAAGTACTTCAGAGGAGACATGTTATATAGTTGGACTTGACTTTTGCATTATATAAGGTAGGAGTTATAAATCTAGTCAAATTTATTTGAAATATTCTCCATGTGTTTTAAACTTAACAAATATGTGAATTCTTGTTTCCTTTTTCTGTAGTCTATTCACACATGTATATTTATATGCATATATAGAATCCTCCAAGGTATCACACGTACATTTTTGTGAGGTGGCTGTCTTGGCAGACACAAATTGTGAGAAGAGTTCACTCCTCCTAAATGCTGTTGGAAATGAAAATTTAACTTATAGGAGAGCGTCCTAGTAGAACAACATTATACATTAACTCATGTTCAGTAAAATAAATATTTTTGCATTTGTGGATGATACATATTTACTGATGAATTTCGATTGGCATTTATATTGGTACTTTTTAATGTCTGTGAGTTGTGTGTGTGTGTGTGTGTGTGTGTGTATATAGATATAGATATAGATATAGATATAGATATACTCTCCAAATTTTTCAAAATATGAAATATATGTGTCTAATATACACTCTCTAAATTCATTCATGTTCATGTATGTGGATTTATAATCAACTTTTCACAAGATGATAATCAGAAATATTCATCCACCTGAAATACATATTTGTTTCCTAGTACTGAAAACTAACTTCAGTGAATGGTGCATACAAATCCTAATTATTCTACAGTAACTGACCCAGTCTAACATCAATGCAAGTAGACTCCTATGGGACATGATATGTAATTTGTCATTCGTTTGTATTCGACACTGGTACATTATTGTTTCTTCAGTTTTTGCACATAACAGGATATACATTTCATCCACAAGTTCACAAATTAATAAGCATTTGTTTCAACTTTCACCACTTCTTGCTTCAGAACACATGTATTGTCAGGGTTTCTTGACTGGTCTTTTCATGAGACTTCTTTCCAAACACATTATTTTGAATTTCCATAATCATTTTGAAGCAAAACTCACACACTCTTCATGATAAACCAAAACACAAATATTTCCATTACATATATACCTGGTTGGAATGAATGATTGTATATCAATATACGATTTCCTTCAATTTTTCAGATATCAGTTCAATTCATTATTTAAAGTTCAAAAAAGTTATATTATTTATTCACAGTATGGTCTATTCATGCTTTTTCTCTATGTTCCTAGAAACAGGGTACACCTCTTAGTACCCCCGATTCTCATTATACATCTTCAATATATTGCTCCCAGAAATGGTGAAAGAAATACACATGTCACCTCATTATCACAGTAATATTCTGGACAAAAAATGGAAAGGTCACACTTATGATTGTACCAAAGCCTAAATGGAAAGTGAACATGGATTTCTAAAAACATCCATGTCCAGGTTGCCTAATGCTGTCAATTGTCAATCCTATTGGTGACTACATATTTGTTTTTTTCCTAATTTATACATTCAAACTCAACCCTGTTGAAAATGTCTAATTCTATCACTCACTTTATACTTTGCCTGATTTCATAATGTTTCTATTGATATCTGCTTTTCTACATATTTTCCCCAGTTCAACATAGTGACTGACTCTTCATATGTGCTGACATTTACATTCACTCAACAACCGAAAGTCTATTGCTAAATAACTTTTGGTCCAAATCCTATACTCACTCTTCTTCCTAAACCTACCGACTATCTTCCTAATCCTACTGAATATCCCTTTTTGACTGGATGTTCTCTTCTAAATTCAATCATCCAATGTACAAGGTCCTATGCCATTGTATATCGAATTATCTGAGGCATCTTTGCAGAACATCATTCAAAGCTAAGTATCCCAATCAAGGGCAAAACCCTTCTGGGCTTCAAATCATACCTAGATTTCTGTTTTCCTACTTATATTTCACCTCTATATTCTTGTAAATATTGCAGGTTCCCAATACCATTATTCATCACACAGAATCATTCATAACCCAAATCAAACCTGTTTTTAACCCCAAGAATACACTGTTCTCTCAATCATTTTACAGAAGAGCAGGGACAGAGTGGTTCTTACAATACAGGAAAGTTGGGGACCTTCCACCTGATGAGAACCTCAAATGTCCATGCACAAATGATACCTGGAGAAGTTGTAGGCAGGTATGAAGCACCTGAGAGAGCAAAAGTCATCTTCCATGGCAAACAACCTGGTCAGGATGAAGGGATGTGTCTGAATCTGCCTCTCTCTCTTCTTATTGTACAGAAGATGGACCAAACCAGGGCTGAGTGGAGAGCTGTTCTCGGGTGCCAATGGTGATACACATTCTACCTTATGAAAGTGTCACAGGAAGTAGGGGCAACCTCCATCTCATGTTACCCTTGAAGCAACTGTTAGGACAAAGTGGTTGCCAAGGCAGTGACCTCATTCAGTTCCAAAGAATGTGACATACCTCATTTCCTTGGTGATGGAACTCTCTGAACTTGGTATCCAAGAAGCCAGGCACCCAGAGGCAGTTCCAGTCCCAGTCACAGTGGGCTCACTTGTTTGGATTTACCAAGGACAGAGTCAGTTTTCTTGGTACCTAATGATGTGAGGATGGCCAAATGCCAGGAGAGCTCTGAAGATGGACCTTTCCTGAGAAAACAGGTAGTGGCTAACCACTTTTTCCTGACATCTTCACAGAGTTGGTCAAGGAAACAAGATCTGAGAGAAGACAGGCCATTTTGGAGGAAAATAGTATGGCCCACCAGTCAGAGGACACTCCGGATAGTCACAGACCTACTTGAGGGAAGGAGGTGCCTTTGTGGGAGTGGGTGTGGGTTTGTTGTTTTGTCTCATGTTCTGAGAATATATAGAAAAGGCGGTTTGTTTGGTTTGGAGTGGACAGTTTCTAGTAAGTCATTTGACACGGCGAGTGTTTCTCTTTCTGTGTATCCCACTGTGTCCGTTGTTGTAGACATTAGAAAAGAGAATGCATTAATGGATGTGTCCTGTCTAGTATAAATCTTCCCATGCCCAATATATGAATGGACTGCAGCTTGTCTTATCGATGTGCAACACCTGCTATCTTTCTAAGTTGTAGTTTTCTTCCTGAATTCTGGCCACTCTCCGGAATAGGCTCATGGATTTGTGTCCAAAATATGTACCACCTCCAAGCTCTGTGACATGGCCATGTACTGGATAGCTGAAGAGAATGGCGAGCATCTCAGAAAACTCAGATATCAGTGTGACCAGGAAAGTCTCAGTGCAGAAACCCTGCTTTGGGCCTTTTGCTTACTTATTGTTGTGTTGCACTGAATGTCAGGAAGGTCTTTGCCTCAGGCCACCCCTTTGTGAAGCCTGAAGAAAACAGTTTTCAAATGGAAATGAATGGGCCTCACCAGTGGCTCTTTGCTTAATTGCTTTGGAAAGGGATGTGTCTTTATCAGCCTCTTGGGCCTGTGTGTGGCTGTGACTTAGATTCTCAGCACCTGATGGATCTTAAGAATGATCCCATGTGAGCTTCCAAAACCAAAATGGCAAAAAATTTCATTCATTGTGGATGAAGTCTCTTGCCTTCCTCTGTTAGGTTCCTGCACTCCATCAAATCACAATAGGGATTCTTTGGGTCAAATGAGTTCTTCAAAGCCCTGCAGAGGTGCTTGTGTTTTCGCATGACTCTAAATCACCTAAAGAATCGATACCTAAAATCAGTAGGCCTCAAATTGGAGAAACACAGAAGTATTAACGGCAGGCTTATTTGTTCACTCCTGGTTCACAGAAACGGTGTCCAGGCTACCCTGACTTTAGACAAATGAGGGGCAAACGAGCTGATTTTGGACACTGTCTTGGGCTGCGCCCCTCATGGAAACCTCCAGCCAGAGGTTAAGATGATTGACTATATGAAATAAGATGAGGGCCATGTGGGAGTGTTTTGGTTTTAATTTTGGTCATTTGTGTGGCATTGGAAAAAATGACTCTGTCCACGTGGGATTGAACTCTGGTGTGATTCCCCTTAGAGACTGGGTTTTGGAACTGAACTCAGAGAAGCATTGCCATGAATTTTGTTGGGATTTTAAGAGGCCACGCATGAAAGTCGCTCTTGGAAACTGAGACCTAGGCCCCGGGTGGATTTCCACAGAGGCCTGGGAATCTCAGCAAGGATATCACATGATTTTATTCTTAAAGAAATGGCAGCCATATTTGAGAGTCAAAACACACATGGACCTCACATTGTAGACCTCAATGGGCCTGGCCTAATGTGACCTTTTGTCCACTCTTTGAGAAGCCATGCCTGTGAGAGTTCTCCAGAGATTTCATTGAAATGAGCTTCCTCACCATTTAATGTTTGCTGAATGAACTGAAACCCACAGTGCCTCCAACTTCATGCTTGAAAAATGGCTAGATAAATACCATGAAATTTTTGAAATTCCTATGACCAGGTGGCACTGGAGAAACATTGGATGTCCTGTTGCTGATCATGAGTATTCCAGACAGTGCCTTGATTTACTGAGTTTCATGAAAATGGTGTAGAACAGAGATGCCAGAAATTTGGAGCCTGCTGAGTAGTGGGTCTAGAGCAGTGGTGGGGAGGTGTTTGATAAAACATCCGTGGTAGGGCCATGTGGATCTACCATTGGATTCCAAATGGCTTGTAACTGACATGGTGCAGCCAACAGACCCTTATATGTAAAGGCATCTTGTTATATGGAGAGTTTTCAGAGGAAAATTAAGAATCAGGTTGATATGGACAAGGGGACAATGGGGCAAGCTGTGAGAGATAGGAGCCTAGTTGGTGCATTCTCTTGCAGACCCTGACCCACCACACGTGACAGAACTCCCTCCAGCACTGTGTCCCAGTTTAGCTCCTTGTATTTCGTGAAACAAACACCAAACTCACAGTGCAGCAGCAAAAACACCACAAACAGTGGAGGAGGACCAAATGGCATCACAGTCCACACGGGGAGACACTTAGTCCCCAGTGGCCTCAGTTTACCTACAAAGAGAGGATTCAGCACTGCTTCATCTTGTTCATTGGAAAATAAGAAACCATGTCCTCCAGGTCACATAGATGCAGACCCAGCTTTGATGGTCTCACTACAGAGGAATCCAAATCTCCTGAAAACAACATATATTTCAAGTGTGGAAGCTCAGAGGCAGTTTCTCAAAAAGTTTTTAGGCCAGCAGAGCTCCATGTTTGTGGAGTGTTTACCCTGTCCCCTAGTTTTGGAAACTCCTCTACCACCTCCAAGGTTGTGAACTCCTGAGCATTTTCCATTCCAGATATGTATTCACTGATTTTGTAACTCTTCTCCTCTAATTGTGTCTTACTTGGGGTGAAGGTAATGTCAAGGCATTGTTCTGGATGAGAGCGGGAGGATATTTGTGCAGCATATTTTTACATACACATTGGATTCATTTTCCAAATTTCCATTTGAAGTGCTGAATCCCTGACACTAACCCATACCTAGTAGACTCAGACTATTCATCCTAATATAATGGAGAAAATTAACCCAACACATTAGAAATACAAGTACTTCAGAGGAGACATGTTGTATAGTTGGACTTGACATTTGCATTATATAAGGTAGGAGTTATAAATCTAGTCAAATTTTAATTGAAATATTCTCCATGTGTTTTTAAGCTTAACAAATATGTGAATTCTTATTTCCCTTTTCTGTAGCCTATTCACACATGTATATTTATATGCACATATTGAATCCTACCAGGTATCACACGTACATTTTTGTGAGGTGGCTGTCTTGGCAGATACAAATTGTGAGAAGTGTTCACTCCTCCTAAATGCTGTTGGAAATGAAAATTCAACCTATAGGAGAGTGTCCTAGTAGAACAACATTATCCATTAACTCATGTTCAGTAAAATAAATATTTTTGCATTTGTGGATAATACATATTTACTGATGAATTTCGATTGGCATTTATATTGGTACTTTTTAATGTCTGTGAGTTTTGTGTGTGTGTGTGTGTGTGTGTGTATAGATATAGATATAGATATAGATATAGATATAGATATACTCTCCAAATTTTTCAAAATATGAAATATATGTGTCTAATATACACTCTCTAAATCCATTCATGTTCATGTATGTGGATTTATAATCCACTTTTCACAAGATGATAATCAGAAATATTCATCCACCTGAAATACATATTTGTTTCCTAGTACTGAAAACTAACTTCAGTGAATGGTGCATACAAATCCTAATTATTCTACAGTAACTGACCCAGTCTAACATCAATGCAAGTAGACTCCTATGGGACATGATATGTAATTTGTCATTCATTTGTATTCGACACTGGTACATTATTGTTTCTTCAGTTTTTGCACATAACAGGATATACATTTCATCCACAAGTTCACAAATTAATAAGCATTTGTTTCAACTTTCACCACTTCTTGCTTCAGAACACATGTATTGTCAGGGTTTCTTGACTGGTCTTTTCATGAGACTTCTTTCCAAACACATTATTTTGAATTTCCATAATCATTTTGAAGCAAAAATCACACACTCTTCATGATAAACCTAAACACAAATATTTCCATTACATATATACCTGGTTGGAATGAATGATTGTATATCAATATACGATTTCCTTCAATTTTTCAGATATCAGTTCAATTCATTATTTAAAGTTCAAAAAAGTTATATTATTTATTCACAGTATGGTCTATTCATGCTTTTTCTCTATGTTCCTAGAAACAGGGTACACCTCTTTGTACCCCCGATTCTCATTTTACATCTTCAGTATATTGCTCCCAGAAATGGTGAAAGAAATACTCATGTCACCTCATTATCACAGTAATATTCTGGACAAAAAATGGAAAGGTCACACTTATGATTGTACCAAAGCCTAAATGGAAAGTGAACATGGATTTCTAAAAACATCCATGTCCAGGTTGCCTAATGCTGTCAATTGTCAATCCTATTGGTGCCTACATATTTGTTTTTTTCCTAATTTATATATTCAAACTCAACCCTGTTGAAAATGTCTAATTCTATCACTCACTTTATACTTTGCCTGTTTTCGTAATGTTTCTATTGATATCTGCTTTTCTACATATTTTCCCCAGTTCAACATAGTGACTGACTCTTCATATGTGCTGACATTTACATTCACTCAACAACCGAAAGTCTATTGCTAAAGAACTTTTGGTCCAAATCCTATACTCACTCTTCTTCCTAAACCTACCGACTATCTTCCTAATCCTACTGAATATCCCTTTTTGACTGGATGTTCTCTTCTAAATTCAATCATCCAATGTACAAGGTCCTATGCCATTGTATATCGAATTATCTGAGGCATCTTTGCAGAACATCATTCAAAGCTAAGTATCCCAATCAAGGGCAAAACCCTTCTGGGCTTCAAATCATACCTAGATTTCTGTTTTCCTACTTATATTTCACCTCTATATTCTTGTAAATATTGCAGGTTCCCAATACCATTATTCATCACACAGAATCATTCGTAACCCAAATCAAACCTGTTTTTAACCCCAAGTATACACTGTTCTCTCAATCATTTTACAGAAGAGCAGGGACAGAGTGGTTCTTACAATACAGGAAAGTTGGGGACCTTCCACCTGATGAGAACCTCAAATGTCCATGCACAAATGATACCTGGAGAAGTTGTAGGCAGGTATGAAGCACCTGAGAGAGCAAAAGTCATCTTCCATGGCAAACAACCTGGTCAGGATGAAGGGATGTGTCTGAATCTGCCTCTCTCTCTTCTTATTGTACAGAAGATGGACCAAACCATGGCTGAGTGGAGAGCTGTTCTCGGGTGCCAATGGTGATACACATTCTACCTTATGAAAGTGTCACAGGAAGTAGGGGCAACCTCCATCTCATGTTACCCTTGAAGCAACTGTTAGGACAAAGTGGTTGCCAAGGCAGTGACCTCATTCAGTTCCAAAGAATGTGACATACCTCATTTCCTTGGTGATGGAACTCTCTGAACTTGGTGTCCAAGAAGCCAGGCACCCAGAGGCAGTTCCAGTCCCAGTCACAGTGGGCTCACTTGTTTGGATTTACCAAGGACAGAGTCAGTTTTCTTGGTACCTAATGATGTGAGGATGGCCAAATGCCAGGAGAGCTCTGAAGATGGACCTTTCCTGAGAAAACAGGTAGTGGCTAACCACTTTTTCCTGACATCTTCACAGAGTTGGTCAAGGAAACAAGATCTGAGAGAAGACAGGCCATTTTGGAGGAAAATAGTGTGGCCCACCAGTCAGAGGACACTCTGGATAGTCACAGACCTACTTGAGGGAAGGAGGTGCCTTTGTGGGAGTGGGTGTGGGTTTGTTGTTTTGTCTCATGTTCTGAGAATATATAGAAAAGGCGGTTTGTTTGGTTTGGAGTGGACAGTTTCTAGTAAGTCATTTGACACGGCGAGTGTTTCTCTTTCTGTGTATCCCACTGTGTCCGTTGTTGTAGACATTAGAAAAGAGAATGCATTAATGGATGTGTCCTGTCTAGTATAAATCTTCCCATGCCCAATATATGAATGGACTGCAGCTTGTCTTATCAATGTGCAACACCTGCTATCTTTCTAAGTTGTAGTTTTCTTCCTGAATTCTGGCCACTCTCCAGAATAGGCTCATGGATTTGTGTCCAAAATATGTACCACCTCCAAGCTCTGTGACATGGCCATGTACTGGATAGCTGAAGAGAATGGCGAGCATCTCAGAAAACTCAGATATCAGTGTGACCAGGAAAGTCTCAGTGCAGAAACCCTGCTTTGGGCCTTTTGCTTACTTATTGTTGTGTTGCACTGAATGTCAGGAAGGTCTTTGCCTCAGGCCACCCCTTTGTGAAGCCTGAAGAAAACAGTTTTCAAATGGAAATGAATGGGCCTCACCTGTGGCTCTTTGCTTAATTGCTTTGGAAAGGGATGTGTCTTTATCAGCCTCTTGGGCCTGTGTGTGGCTGTGACTTAGATTCTCAGCACCTGATGGATCTTAAGAATGATCCCATGTGAGCTTCCAAAACCAAAATGGCAAAAAATTTCATTCATTGTGGATGAAGTCTCTTGCCTTCCTCTGTTAGGTTCCTGCACTCCATCAAATCACAATAGGGATTCTTTGGGTCAAATGAGTTCTTCAAAGCCCTGCAGAGGTGCTTGTGTTTTCGCATGACTCTAAATCACCTAAAGAATCGATACCTAAAATCAGTAGGCCTCAAATTGGAGAAACACAGAAGTATTAACGGCAGGCTTATTTGTTCACTCCTGGTTCACAGAAACGGTGTCCAGGCTACCCTGACTTTAGACAAATGAGGGGCAAACGAGCTGATTTTGGACACTGTCTTGGGCTGCACCCCTCATGGAAACCTCCAGCCAGAGGTTAAGATGATTGACTATATGAAATAAGATGAGGGCCATGTGGGAGTGTTTTGGTTTTAATTTTGGTCATTTGTGTGGCATTGGAAAAAATGACTGGGTCCACGTGGGCTTGAACTCTGGTGTGATTCCCCTTAGAGACTGGGTTTTGGAACTGAACTCAGAGAAGCATTGCCATGAATTTTGTTGGGATTTTAAGAGGCCACGCATGAAAGTCGCTCTTGGAAACTGAGACCTAGGCCCCGGGTGGATTTCCACAGAGGCCTGGGAATCTCAGCAAGGATATCACATGATTTTATTCTTAAAGAAATGGCAGCCATAGTTGAGAGTCAAAACACACATGGACCTCACATTGTAGACCTCAATGGGCCTGGCCTAATGTGTCCTTTTGTCCACTCTTTGGGAAGCCATGCCTGTGAGAGTTCTCCAGAGATTTCATTGAAATGAGCTTCCTCACCATTTAATGTTTGCTGAATGAACTGAAACCCACAGTGCCTCCAACTTCATGCTTGAAAAATGGCTAGATAAATACCATGAAATTTTTGAAATTCCTATGACCAGGTGGCACTGGAGAAACATTGGATGTCCTGTTGCTGATCATGAGTATTCCAGACAGTGCCTTGATTTACTGAGTTTCATGAAAATGGTGTAGAACAGAGATGCCAGAAATTTGGAGCCTGCTGAGTAGTGGGTCTAGAGCAGTGGTGGGGAGGTGTTTGGTAAAACATCCGTGGTAGGGCCATGTGGATCTACCATTGGATTCCAAATGGCTTGTAACTGACATGGTGCAGCCAACAGACCCTTATATGTAAAGGCATCTTGTTATATGGAGAGTTTTCAGAGGAAAATTAAGAATCAGGTTGATATGGACAAGGGGGCAATGGGGCAAGCTGTGAGAGATAGGAGCCTAGTTGGTGCATTCTCTTGCAGACCCTGACCCACCACACGTGACAGAACTCCCTCCAGCACTGTGTCCCAGTTTAGCTCCTTGTATTTCGTGAAACAAATACCAAACTCACAGTGCAGCAGCAAAAACACCACAAACAGTGGAGGAGGACCAAATGGCATCACAGTCCACACGGGGAGACACTTAGTCCCCAGTGGCCTCAGTTTACCTACAAAGAGAGGATTCAGCACTGCTTCATCTTGTTCATTGGAAAATAAGAAACCATGTCCTCCAGGTCACATAGATGCAGACCCAGCTTTGATGGTCTCACTACACAGGAATCCAAATCTCCTGAAAACAACATATATTTCAAGTGTGGAAGCTCAGAGGCAGTTTCTCAAAAAGTTTTTAGGCCAGCAGAGCTCCATGTTTGTGGAGTGTTTACCCTGTCCCCTAGTTTTGGAAACTCCTCTACCACCTCCAAGGTTGTGAACTCCTGAGCATTTTCCATTCCAGATATGTATTCACTGATTTTGTAACTCTTCTCCTCTAATTGTGTCTTACTTGGGGTGAAGGTAATGTCAAGGCATTGTTCTGGATGAGAGCGGGAGGATATTTGTGCAGCATATTTTTACATACACATTGGATTCATTTTCCAAATTTCCATTTGAAGTGCTGAATCCCTGACACTAACCCATACCTAGTAGACTCAGACTATTCATCCTAATATAATGGAGAAAATTAACCCAACACTTTAGAAATACAAGTACTTCAGAGGAGACATGTTGTATAGTTGGACTTGACATTTGCATTATATAAGGTAGGAGTTATAAATCTAGTCAAATTTTAATTGAAATATTCTCCATGTGTTTTTAAGCTTAACAAATATGTGAATTCTTATATCCCTTTTCTGTAGCCTATTCACACATGTATATTTATATGCATATATTGAATCCTACCAGGTATCACACGTACATTTTTGTGAGGTGGCTGTCTTGGCAGATACAAATTGTGAGAAGAGTTCACTCCTCCTAAATGCTGTTGGAAATGAAAATTCAACCTATAGGAGAGTGTCCTAGTAGAACAACATTATCCATTAACTCATGTTCAGTAAAATAAATATTTTTGCATTTGTGGATAATACATATTTACTGATGAATTTCGATTGGCATTTATATTGGTACTTTTTAATGTCTGTGAGTTTTGTGTGTGTGTGTGTGTGTGTGTGTGTGTATAGATATAGATATAGATATAGATATAGATATAGATATACTCTCCAAATTTTTCAAAATATGAAATATATGTGTCTAATATACACTCTCTAAATCCATTCATGTTCATGTATGTGGATTTATAATCCACTTTTCACAAGATGATAATCAGAAATATTCATCCACCTGAAATACATATTTGTTTCCTAGTACTGAAAACTAACTTCAGTGAATGGTGCATACAAATCCTAATTATTCTACAGTAACTGACCCAGTCTAACATCAATGCAAGTAGACTCCTATGGGACATGATATGTAATTTGTCATTCATTTGTATTCGACACTGGTACATTATTGTTTTTTCAGTTTTTGCACATAACAGGATGTACATTTCATCCACAAGTTCACAAATTAATAAGCATTTGTTTCAACTTTCACCACTTCTTGCTTCAGAACACATGTATTGTCAGGGTTTCTTGACTGGTCTTTTCATGAGACTTCTTTCCAAACACATTATTTTGAATTTCCATAATCATTTTGAAGCAAAAATCACACACTCTTCATGATAAACCAAAACACAAATATTTCCATTACATATATACCTGGTTGGAATGAATGATTGTATATCAATATACGATTTCCTTCAATTTTTCAGATATCAGTTCAATTCATTATTTAAAGTTCAAAAAAGTTATATTATTTATTCACAGTATGGTCTATTCATGCTTTTTCTCTATGTTCCTAGAAACAGGGTACACCTCTTTGTACCCCCGATTCTCATTTTACATCTTCAGTATATTGCTCCCAGAAATGGTGAAAGAAATACTCATGTCACCTCATTATCACAGTAATATTCTGGACAAAAAATGGAAAGGTCACACTTATGATTGTACCAAAGCCTAAATGGAAAGTGAACATGGATTTCTAAAAACATCCATGTCCAGGTTGCCTAATGCTGTCAATTGTCAATCCTATTGGTGACTACATATTTGTTTTTTTCCTAATTTATATATTCAAACTCAACCCTGTTGAAAATGTCTAATTCTATCACTCACTTTATACTTTGCCTGTTTTCGTAATGTTTCTATTGATATCTGCTTTTCTAAATATTTTCCCCAGTTCAACATAGTGACTGACTCTTCATATGTGCTGACATTTACATTCACTCAACAACCGAAAGTCTATTGCTGAAGAACTTTTGGTCCAAATCCTATACTCACTCTTCTTCCTAAACCTACCGACTATCTTCCTAATCCTACTGAATATCCCTTTTTGACTGGATGTTCTCTTCTAAATGCAATCATCCAATGTACAAGGTCCTATGCCATTGTATATCGAATTATCTGAGGCATCTTTGCAGAACATCATTCAAAGCTAAGTATCCCAATCAAGGGCAAAACCCCTCTGGGCTACAAATCACACCTAGATTTCTGTTTTCCTACTTATATTTCACCTCTATATTCTTGTAAATATTGCAGGTTCCCAATATCATTATTCATCACACAGAATCACTCGTAATCCAAATCAAACCTGTTTTTAACCCCAAGTATACACTGTTCCCTCAATCATTTTACAGAAGAGCAGGGACAGAGTGGTTCTTACAATACAGGAAAGTTGGGGACCTTCCACCTGATGAGAACCTCAAATGTCCATGCACAAATGATACCTGGAGAAGTTGTAGGCAGGTATGAAGCACCTGAGAGAGCAAAAGTCATCTTCCATGGCAAACAACATGGTCAGGATGAAGGGATGTGTCTGAATCTGCCTCTCTCTCTTCTTATTGTACAGAAGATGGACCAAACCAGGGCTGAGTGGAGAGCTGTTCCCGGGTGCCAATGGTGATATACATTCTACCTTATGAAAGTGTCACAGGAAGTAGGGGCAACCTCCATCTTATGTTACCCTTGGAAGCAACTGTTAGGACAAAGTGGTTGCCAAGGCAGTGACCTCATTCAGTTCCAAAGAATGTGACATACCTCATTTCCTTGGTGATGGAACTCTCTGAACTTGGTATCCAAGAAGCCAGGCACCCAGAGGCAGTCCCAGTCCCAGTCCCAGTGGGCTCACTTGTTTGGGTTTACCAAGGACAGAGTCAGTTTTCTTGGTACCTAATGATGTGAGGATGGCCAAATGCCAGGAGAGCTCTGAAGATGGACCTTTCCTGAGAAAACAGGTAGTGGCTAACCACTTTTTCCTGACATCTTCACAGAGTTGGTCAAGGAAACAAGATCTGAGAGAAGACAGGCCATTTCGTGGGAACATAGTATGGCCCACCAGTCAGAGGACACTCCGGATAGTCACAGACGTACTTGGGGGAAGGAGTTGCCTTTGTGGGAGTGGGTGTGGGTTTGTTGTTTTGTCTCATGTTCTGAGAATAGATAGAAAAGGCGGTTTGTTTGGTTTGGAGTGGACAGTTTCTAGTAAGTCATTTGACATGGCGAGTGTTTCTCTTTCTGTGTATCCCACTGTGTCCGTTGTTGTAGACATTAGAAAAGAGAATGCATTAATGGATGTGTCCTGTCTAGTATAAATCTTCCCATAATTCATCCTGCCCAATATGTGAATGGACTGCAGCTTGTCTTATCGATGTGCAACACCTGCTATCTTTCTAAGTTGTAGTTTTCTTCCTGAATTCTGGCCACTCTCAAGAATAGGCTCATGGATTTGTGTCCATAATATGTACCACCTCCAAGCTCTGTGACATGGCCATGTACTGGATAGCTGAAGAGAATGGCGAGCATCTCAGAAAACTCAGATATCAGTGTGACCAGGAAAGTCTCAGTGCAGAAACCCTGCTTTGGGCCTTTTGCTTACTTATTGTTGTGTTGCACTGAATGTCAGGAAGGTCTTTGCCTCAGGCCACCCCTTTGTGAAGCCTGAAGAAAACAGTTTTCAAATGGAAATGAATGGGCCTCACCTGTGGCTCTTTGCTTAATTGCTTTGGAAAGGGATGTGTCTTTATCAGCATCTTGGACATGTGTGTGGCTGTGACTTAGATTCTCAGCACCTGATGGATCTTAAGAATGATCCCATGTGAGCTTCCAAAACCAAAATGGCAAAAAATTTCATTCATTGTGGATGAAGTCTCTTGCCTTCCTCTGTTAGGTTCCTGCACTCCATGAAATTACAATAGGGATTCTTTGGGTCAAATGAGTTCTTCAAAGCCCTGCGGAGGTGCTTGTGTTTTCGCATGACTCTAAATCACCTAAAGAATCGATACCTAAAATCTGTAGTCCTCAAATTGGAGAAAAACAGAAGTATTAACGGCAGGCTTATTTGTTCACTCCTGGTTCACAGAAACGGTGTCCAGGCTACCCTGACTTTAGACAAATGAGGGGCAAATGAGCTGATTTTGGACACTGTCTTGGGCTGCACCCCTCATGGAAACCTCCAGCCAGAGGTTAAGATGATTGACTATATGGAATAAGATGAAGGCCATGTGGGAGTGTTTTGGTTTTAATTTTGGTCATTTGTGTTGCATTGGAAAAAATGACTGGGTCCACGTGGGCTTGAACTCTGGGGTGATTCCCCTTAGAGACTGGGTTTTGGAACTGAACTCAGAGAAGCATTGCCATGAATTTTGTTGGGATTTTAAGAGGCCACGCATGAAAGTCGCTCTTGGAAACTGAGACCTAGGCCCCGGGTGGATTTCCACAGAGGCCTGGGAATCTCAGCAAGGATATCACATGATTTTATTCTTAAAGAAATGGCAGCCATAGTTGAGAGTCAAAACACACATGGACCTCACATTGTAGACCTCAATGGGCCTGGCCTAATGTGACCTTTTGTCCACTCTTTGGGAAGCCATGCCTGTGAGGGTTCTCCAGAGATTTCATTGAAATGAGCTTCCTCACCATTTAATGTTTGCTGAATGAACTGAAACCCACAGTGCCTCCAACTTCATGCTTGAAAAATGGCTAGATAAATACCATGAAATTTTGGAAATTCCTATGACCAGGTGGCACTGGAGAAATATTGGATGTCCTGTTGCTGATCATGAGTATACAAGACAGTGCCTTGATTTACTGAGTTTCATGAAAATGGTGTAGAACAGAGATGCCAGTAAGTTGGAGCCTGCTGAGTAGTGGGTCTAGAGCAGTGGTGGGGAGGTGTTTGATAAAACATCCGTGGTAGGGCCATGTGGATCTACCATTGAATTCCAAATGGCTTGTAACTTACATGGTGCAGCCAGCAGACCCTTATATGTAAAGGAATCTTGTTATATGGAGAGTTTTCAGAGGAAAATTAAGAATCAGGTTGATATGTACAAGGGGGCAATGGGGCAAGCTGTGAGAGATAGGAGCCTAGTTGGTGCATTCTCTTGCAGACCCTGACCCACCACACGTGACAGAACTCCCTCCAGCACTGTGTCCCAGTTTAGCTCCTAGTATTTCATGAAACATCTACCAAACTCACAGTGCAGCAGCAAAAACACCACAAACAGTGGAGGAGGACCAAATGGCATCACAGTCCACACGGGGAGACACTTAGTCCCCAGTGGCCTCAGTTTACCTACAAAGAGAGGATTCAGCACTGCTTCATCTTGTTCATTGGAAAATAAGAAACCATGTCCTCCAGGTCACATAGATGCAGACCCAGCTTTGATGGTCTCACTACAGAGGAATCCAAATCTCCTGAAAACAACATATATTTCAAGTTTGGAAGCTCAGAGGCAGTTTCTCAAAATGTTTTTAGGCCAGCAGAGCTCCATGTTTGTGGAGTGTTTACCCTGTCCCTTAGTTTTGGAAACTCCTCTACCACCTCCAAGGTTGTGAACTCCTGAACATTTTCCATTCCAGATATGTATTCACTGATTTTGTAACTCTTCTCCTCTAATTGTGTCTTACTTGGGGTGAAGGTAATGTCAAGGCATTGTTCTGGATGAGAGCGGGAGGATATTTGTGCAGCATATATTTACATACACATTGGATTCATTTTCCAATTTTCCATTCGAAATACTGAATCCCTGACACTAACCCATACCTAGTAGTCTCAGACTATTCATCCTAATATAATGGAGAAAATTAACCCAACACAATGGAAATACAAGCACTTCAGAGGAGACATGTTGTATAGTTGGACTTGACATATGCATTATATAAGGTAGGAGTTATAAATCTAGTCAAATTTTAATTGAAATATTCTCCATGTGTTTTTAAACTTAACATATATGTGAATTCTTGTTTCCCTTTTCTGTAGCCTATTCACACATGTATATTTATATGCATATATAGAATCCTACCAGGTATCACACATACATTTTTGTGAGTTGGCTGTCTTGGCAGATACAAATTGTGAGAAGAGTTAACTCCTCCTTAATGCTGTTGGAAATGAAAATTCAACCTATAGGAGAGCGTCCTAGTAGAACAACATTATCCATTAACTCATGTTCAGTAAAATAAATATTTTTGCATTTGTGGATGATATATATTTACTGATGAATTTCGATTGGCATTTATATTGGTACTTTTTAATGTCTGTGAGTGTTGTGTGTGTGTGTGTGTGTGTGTGTATAGATGAAGATATAGATATAGATATACTCTCCAAATTTTTCAAAATATGAAATATATGTTTCTAATATACACTCTCTAAATTCATTCATGTTCATGTATGTGGATTTATAATCCACTTTTCACAAGATTATAATCAGAAATATTCATCCACCTGAAATACATATTTGTTTCCTAGTACTGAAAACTAACTTCAGTGAATGGTGCATACAAATCCTAATTATTCTACAGTAACTGACGCAGTCTAACATCAATGCAAGTAGAATCCTATAGGACATGATATGTAATATTTATTCATTTGTATTCGACACTGGTACATTATTATTTCTTCAGTTTTTGCACATCATAAGATATACATTTGCCAAGGCAGTGACCTCATTCAGTTCCAAAGAATGTGACATACCTCATTTCCTTGGTGATGGAACTCTCTGAACTTTGTATCCAAGGAGCCAGGCACCCAGAGGCAGTTTCAGTCCCAGTCCCAGTGGGCTCACTTGTTTGGATTTAGCAAGGATATAGTCAGTCATTCTTGGTACCTACTGAAGTGAGGATTACCAAATGCCTGGAGAGCTCTGAAGAGGGAACTTTCCTGAGAAAGCAGGTAGTAGCTCTCCATTTTTTCCTTACAACTTTACAGAGTTCGCCAAGGAAAACAGATCTGAGAGAGGACAGGCCATTTCGCAAGAACAGAGTATGGCCACCAGTCAGAGGACACTCTGGTTAGTCACACACCTACTTGGGGAAGGAGGTGCCTTTTTGGGAGTGGGTGTGGGTTTGTGGTTTGTCTCATGTTCTGAAAATAGGTAGGAATGGCGGTTTGTTTGTTTTGGAGTGAACTGTTTCTGGTAAGTCGTTTGACGAGGTGAGTGTTTCCATGTCTGTGTATCCCACTGTGCCTGTGGTAGTAGACATGAGAAAAGAGAATGCAGCAATGGATGTGTCATGTCTAGTATAAAGCTTCCCAGCATTCATCCTGCCCAATTTATGAATGGAGTGTGGCTTGCCTTATGCACGGGCAACACCTAATACCTTCCTAAGTCCCTGTTTTCTTCCTGAATTCTGGCCACTCTCTAGAATAGGCTCATGGTTATGTGTCCAAGATACATACCAAATCCAAGGTCTTTGACATGGCCATGCACTGGATACCTGAATGGAATGGCCCGCATCTCAGAAAACTCAGATATCAGTGTGACCAGGAAAGTCTCAGTGGAGATACCCTGCTTTGGGCCTTTTGCTTACCTATTGTTCTGTTGCCCTGAATATCAGAAAGGTCAATGTCTCATGCAACCCCTTTGTTAAGCCTGAAGAAAACAGTTTTCAAATGGAAATGAATGTGCATCACCTCTGGCTCTTTGCTTAATTTCATTGGAAAAGGATGTGTCTGATTCAGGCCCTTTGCCCTGTTTTAGGCTGTGACATAGATTCTCAGCACCTGATGGATGTAAAGAAAGATCCCATATGTGCATCTAAACCAAAATGGAAAAACGTTCAATCAATGTGCATGAATTATATTGCCTTCCTTTGTTAGGTTTCTGAAATCCATCATGTCAGAATAGGGATCCTTTGGGTGAAATGAGTTCTTCAAACCTCTGCAGAGGTGCTTGGCTTTTCTCATGACTCCAGTTCACAAAAAGAATCTAGACCCCACAGTCAGAGAGCCTCAAATTGGAGAAGCGAAGCAGTATTAAGGGCAGGCCTATTTGATCACTCCTGGTTCACAGGAAGGGTGTCCAAGCCACCCTGTCATTCGGCAAATGAGGGGCAAGGGAGCTTATTTTGGACACTGTCTTGGGATGTGCCTCTCAGGAAAACCTCCATCCAGATGTTATGATGAGTATCTTTATGGTAGAAGATGAGGGCCATGTAGGAGTGTTTTGGTTATAATTGTGGTCATTTGTGTGGCAGTTGGAAGAGATGACTGGGTCCACCTGGGCATGAATTCTGCTGTGATTCCCCTTAGAGACTGAGTTCTGGAACTGACCTCAGAGAAGTATTGACATGAATTGTGTGGGGATATTAGGAGGCCAGGAATGAGAGTTGCCATTGGAACCTGGGATCAAGGCCCAGAGTGGCTTTCCACAGAACACTGGGAATCACAGCCAGGATATTACATGATTTTATTCTGAAAGACTTGGCAGGCATAATTGAGATTCAAAACACACTTGGACCTCGCTTTGTAGACCTCAATAGGCCTGGCTTCATGTGACTTTTTGGCCACTCTTTGGGGAGACTTGCCTGTGAGAGTGCTCCAGAGATTTCCCTGAAATTAGCTTCCTCACCATTTAATGGTTCCTGAATGAATTGAAACCAACATTGCCTCCAAATGCATCTGTGAAAAAATGCTAGATAATTACCATGAAATTTTAGAAATTCCGATGACCAGCTGGCACTGGAGGACCTTTGATGTCCTGTTGATGATCATGAGTATACCAGACAGGGCCTTGATTGACTGGGTTTCATGAAAATGGTGTAGAACAGAGATGCCAGTAAGTTGGGGCCTGGTAAGTAGTGGGCCTAGAGCTGTGTTATGCAAATGTGTGATAAAACATCTGTGGTGGGGCCATGTGGATCTTCCATTGGCTTCCAAATGGCTGTGACTGACATGGTGCAACCATCACACCCATATATGTAAAGGCATATTTTTATATGGAGAGGTTTCAGGGCAATGTTCAGTATCATGTTACTATTGTCAAGGGGGCAAGCTACTTGAGATAGAACCCTGGTTGGTGCATTCTCCTGGAGACCCTGCCAACCACACCTGACAGAACTCCCTTCAGCACTGTGTCCCATTTGAACTCGTTGTATTTCATGAAGCAAATACCAAACTCCCAGTGCAGCAGCAAGAAACACCACGAAAATTGGAGGATGACCATTGGTTTCACAGTCCACACGGGAAGACACTTAGCCCTCAGTGGCCAAAGTTTACCTACAAAAAGAGAATTCATCACTGCTGCCTCATTTTTATTTGAAAATAAGTAACCATTTCCTCCAGGTCACATAGATGCAGTTCCAGCTTTGATGGTTTCACTACAAATAAAGCTAAAGCTCCTGACAACAACATATATTTCAAGTGCCCAACCTCAGAGGCAGATTCTCAAAAAGTCTTTTGGCCAGCAGAGCTCCATGTTTGTGGAGTGTTTACCCTGTCTCTTACTTTTGGAAACTCCTCTACCACCTCCAAAGATGTGAAATCTGGAGCATTTTCCATTCTAGATATGTATTCACAGATTTTCTAACTCTTCTCCTCTAATTGTGTCTTACTGGGGGCGAAGGTAATGTCAAGGCATTGTTCTGGAGGAGAGTGGGAAGATTTTTCCGTAGCATATATTTGCATACACATTGGATTCAGTGTCCTATTTTCAATTCAAAATACTGAATACCTGACTCTAACCCATACCCTACCAGACTCTGACTACTAATCCTAATATGATGGAGAAAAATAAGCCATAAAGAATAGAAATACAAGCAGTTCAGAGTAGGCATGGTGTATAGATGGACTTGCCTTTTGCATGATACAGAGTTGGAGTTATAAATCTAGTCAATTGTTTGTTGAAATAGTTGTCCTAGTATTTTTAAGGTTAATAAATATGTGAATTCCTGTCTCCCTTTCTCTGTATTCTTATATGCACATATAGATTCCTATCTGGTACCACACGTACATTCTTGTGAGGTGGCTGACTTGGCAGATACAAATTGTTAGAAGAGATCACTCCTACTAAACCCTGTTGGAACTGAATATTCAACCTATGGGTGAGCTTGCTAGTTGAACAGCATTATACATAAATCCATGTTCAGTAAAATGAATATTTTTAGATCTGTGGATGGTATATATTTTATAATGAATTTTGATTGACATATATATTGCTACTTTTTTGTCTCTGTGTGTGTTTTATGTATATGTATATATATGTGTGTATATATATATATATATATATATATATATATATATATATACACTCTCCAGATTTTTCAAAATATGAAATATATGTGTCTTATATTCACTCCCTAAATTCATTCATGTTCATGTATGTGGATTTATAATCAACTATTCACAAGATTATTCTCAGAAATATTCATCCACCTGAAATTTGCCCAATGCTCTCAAATGTCAATCCTATTTGTGACTACATATTAGTTTCTTCCTAAGATTATATATTTAAACTCAACACTGTTCAAAATGTCTAATCCTATCACTCACTTTATACTCTGCCTGATTTTGTAATGTCTATATTGATATATGCTTTCCTACATATTTTCCCCAGTTCATCATTGTGACTGACTCTTCACCTGTGCTGACATTTACATTCACTCTCTAATCGAAATCCTATTGCTAAGAAACTTTTGTTCCAAATCTTATACTCACCCTTCTTCCTAAACTTATTGACTATCTTCCTAATGCTACAGACTATCCCTTTTTGACTGGATGTTCTCTTCTACATTTAATCATCCAAGTAAATGTGGTGCGAGCTTCAGTGGAGGAGACTACCAACAGACTATCTCATGCAACATCAAAGGGTTTATTGGGTGTCCAGCATGCTGGGGTTCACAGCTCACCTGAATAGAGCAGATAGCCCTGAGAATAGCTGAAGTAGAGCTTATATACTTTCCCTGGAGAGAGAAGGGAGGGAATTGTATTGATGGGTCAGGGCGAGTGGGCAGTTTGCATGCAACTGGGAGAGGGAGTACATTCTGCAATTTGGCAGCTGGGGATAGAACATTCTGGGAACAAGTTTTGCAAACATTTCTCAAGATTTCAACAGTGTTCTGTTAAGCATACAGAAAAACAAGATGTGACAAGTACCTATTTTATTAATATTTCATTCCCCACTTCTTCTTCTGGCTAATTTTAATCATAAAAATGATCATTGGAGGGTGTCACATTCAATGTCTGCTAGTGGGGTATTACCATAAGTTTAACTCCTCCAATTTGAGCCTG
Source organism: Callospermophilus lateralis (assembly GCF_048772815.1). Taxonomy (NCBI): domain Eukaryota; kingdom Metazoa; phylum Chordata; class Mammalia; order Rodentia; family Sciuridae; genus Callospermophilus; species Callospermophilus lateralis. The sequence continues at coordinate 184,827 of NW_027514379.1, read as the reverse complement.
GAGAAAAGACATTACACGGTTGAGCAAACAGGGTTTTATAGTTAGCAATAATATGAGGATTATTATTGGACCGGCCAGGGTTGATAAAAACGTAGTTAACCAGGGGGACTGTGTGAACCAAGACTCAAGCCACCCTTTTGGGCCCTCTCTCACTTGTTGATGCTCTTCAAGGTGTCTTTTAAATTTACTCATAGATTTTATTACGACTCCAGTATAGTCAGCATAAAAACAACATTCTTCCCTCAATGCAGCACAAAGGCCCCCTTCTCTAATGAAGAGGAGGTCCAACCCTCAACTGTTCTGTAAAACAACTTCAGAGAGAGAGGTTAAAGTTTCATGCAAAGCCCTGAAGGAGGTTTCTAATATCTTACTTTTGCTCTATTGCTGCTTCTAATTGGGTCATCTTTTGTGTCCCATGGACAATGCCACTGGTTTCTCTACCCACCCGTGCAGCAACTCCTATTCCTAATAGGATGGCTAAAGTGAGGGATATATGTTCCCAGTGGAACCGGTTGTATGCCCCCCCTATTTGATCCTCAAATGAACCTACGTCATGATAGGGCACTCTGGGAAATATCTGCACCATTACACAATTTATCACATATCTTGATCATTTCATGAAAACATAAACGATGTTTAAGTATATAGAATTATGCTGTTGTAGGCACTGACAATGCAAGGCACCTAAGATAGCACTCAAGAGAGGGAAACAGTCCTATTTGGTTGCAACCGGATTCAGAGGGCATTGCTTCTATTGTAATCAATTAATCCCCTGAAACTCAAGTTTAGGTAGTTTCAGAAATTTGTACCCAACATATAAGGGATGGGGCTCAGAAGATCACAGTCTTCAGAAGTTTAAAAAAGCAGTATTTGTTTCTGTTTTTCCTCCTGTTCTGGGCAAGTTAACTTTTCAAGGACACCTGGGAGGAGGAGAGCTTTTTCTTCCCTTTCTTATTTTCCCCCTGCCAGCTGTTACCATGGAGCCCGGTTGGTAATTTCTTTATCTTAGAAATGTAGCCATCTCTGTGAAGCCCCAGCTGAAGGCCAGAGGACTTGTTCACATATTTTGTGAAAAACTAGTTAGGGGTTGTCTAGCATAGAAGTACTGAGATTTTTAGCCAGTGGCCAAGTAGAACAGGGCAATACAAAAGAGAATGTTTATCTACATTAAAGTCTTTATTGGGACTGTTTGGCTGAAAGTTCAAAACTCAGCCATGGTGAAGACTTCTGAAGAAGGTCATTTAAGACTTTTCTGTGGACCTGGTACAGAGGGGGAAAGACGGGGAAGTTGGGGTTGAGAGCACCTCCGAGGATCTGAGAATGAGGGAAAAGAGAGATGTAAAAGAATAATGCGAAAGGGTATTGGGAATTTCCTAGCAGCAAACTTGAGCAGTAGATCAGGTAGAGCAGAGTGAAAGACGGGAGTGAGGATCCCAAAATCCTGTGAGGGACTTTAAATTTTAGTAACCTGTTTTCAGTGATGACAAAGCAACTTTAAAGGCCAATTATATTACATCTTGGATAAGGGTCTCAGGGCTCTCCTCAGCTCGTTTGAGCATTGGGTTAGCTGGTAAGAGGACCTGGTGGGACCCGGTGAGGGCACTGACAGGAGATGAGAGGAATGAGTCGGTGGCGCGGTACCTATGTACCTGCTACCTCAGCAAGGGGGCGATGGTCAGAGAACTGGTGGAGCTTTGGGTTTCTGATCTAGTTATTGGAGGGGAGAAATCAAGTTGCTGAGATGGGAGTGACAGCAGAGGGTCTGGAGCAGAAGGCTGAGGATAATGATCTATTGGAGAAGCATAGTTCAGGATGTGAGTGAGGGAGGGAAAAGGCTTCCACATAGGGGAATTTCCTTTCACTCTTTTGAGCACTTGCAGAAGTCAAAAAGGTCACGCAAAATTTGAGGATCTAGAGACCCCTCTGGGGGCCATAGTTTTTGGTTGTCTAATTGGTAATGTGGCCAATGCTGTGTACTGAATTTGATGAAGAATTGGGGTTCCATCAGGCAGCCCCTGTATGCACACATTCCCATGACATACAGAAAAAGTCGGCTTTTCCCCCACACAGCCGTTACTCTTTGTGGCTTTGATAGTCTGCCAGGCAAACTTAGTAATCTAGACTAGCCAACCTGCATGTGGCTCGCGTGTCCCTACATCCATAATGTTTGTTTCCATTATCTATGTTACTGAAGGGATTTAATAGTATTTTAGTGGGATCCTCTTCATCAGTGATATCACAATAGGAAATACCTATAGCCAGCTAACAAATGTCTGGGTGGAGAGATGGCCACCAGGTCCCTAAGGGGGCTGTATTCGAGATAGACCATACTTCTTTTCCAGTAGGATTTGTGATCAGCCATCACTGCTTAATGCGCTGATGAGGGTTAGGACTACTTGTAGCCAAGGGGAGAGTATATAACCTTATTCACATTGCGAATACACAATTTGAAACTGTTACCAGTCTTTTTCAGTTTCCAGAAAGATTCTGTACAGGGATCAGGCTTGAGATGAGAGGCATGGATCCAGGAAGTGATTCTGTTTACGTTTACCACTGTAGGTGTTATAATACACCTGGTATGGTCCTTTTCAGTGGGGTACCAGGGATGACACCTGATATCATCTTACATAGATGAAATCTCTTACTTGATATGGATGTGGAATCCCCTGGTTCCCAGTTGGGTAGGCAGTGGCCAGCTGTTTTCACAGGTATTACTGAGTTCTTTCAAGATCTTTAAGTCTGTCAAGCAAGGGGGTGTGGAAAGGATCTTTAGGTCTTACAGTTGGGCTTAGGTCCCCTACTGGAGGAGGGCCACCATAAAGAATTTCACATGTGGTAAGGTTACTCAAAGAAACAAAGGGATTTTTTCTTGCATGAAACATTGCATAAGGCAGGAGCATAGTCCAATCCTATGCTGGTCTCTAAGCTTAATTTCGTTAAGGTCTCTTTAATGGTTCTATTCATTCTTTCTACTTGTCTTGAACTCTGTGGTCTATAAGCACAATTTAACTTCCAATTAATCCCCAGGTTCCTGGCTAACCCCTGACTTACCTGGGCCATGAACATCGGTCCATTGTCAGATCCTATTACCGGCTTAGCTTCCTCCAATGGTAGAGAGGCTTAGTCAGCAGCAGCGGAATCACTTAGAGTGTGTTGTGTGTTAGGGGACGAGGGCAGGGGATAAGGAGGGGGAGAAGAGTCCAGTAGAGTCAAATCTGTGACTCAGGGAGAACAGAGGGTGGAGGAGGAGGAGGTTGAGAGGGTTTGAGAGATCATGGGGGAAGGAGTAGGAGCAGAGGTAGGGGCAAGGAAAGGCTTCACCCATGGAGGAGGAGATTTGCAGAGGTCCTGCCAAGTTAAGATATATGGCTGTTGATCCGGATGGCTATGTGGCGCTGGCTGAAAGACAATACCTCTGACTTTTTAAATTAGTGGGAAGTAGAAAGATCCTTCTAGGGGCCATACGACTCCAAAGATGGGCCATTCTGAGGCACAGAGATTCTGCCAGGTCCAGTGTTTTACTAAAAAAAGAAAGATTCTGAGCCCTTAAGCGGACTTTGGTCCAGTGATCAAGGGTCAGGGACAGAGGCATTGACGTGCTCTGTTCCATAATGAAAGTTCCACAAACAGTAAAAGCAAGGACACACGACACAGATAAGACAAGACCATAAAGACAGGCAATGAACGTCCAACACTGAGACCAGGAATGAGTAGCCGGCAAAACCCAATGGTATGGCAATAACGAATCTAAAAGAAAATATCACTGAGTCGAGAAGACTATTGTTCCTTGATTTCCCGAGTTCTCTGCGGGGTCCTCCAGAGAGGTGCCCTTTGTCTCTGTGACATGTCTCTCAGCCACCGTCGGAGAGAGCCCAGGCTCTTCATCGCCAGCAATTTTGCCAAGCCCTAACAAGAAACCTGAAACCAGAAAGAGGCGCCTTACTTGCTCCGAGAGGAGCCCGTTGGGGTCTCTCGTCCGCCACTGCTGGAACTCAGTGGAACCTCAATATGTAAAGGTCAGGCGAGTGTCAGAGGAAGATACTACCAAGAGACTGTCTCATGCAACCTCAAAGGGTTTATTTGTGGTCCAGCATGCTGGAGCTCAGAGCTAAATTAAATAGAGCAGAGACCTCTGAGAACAGCTTAAGCAGAGCTTATATACTTTCCTTGGAGAGGGAAGAGAGGGAAGTTTAGTGATGGGTAAGGGCGAGTGGGCGGTTTGCATGACACCGAGTGAGGGAGTACATTCTGCAGTTCGGCTGTTGGGAACAGTACATTCTAGAACAAGATTAGCAAACATTTCTCAAGATTTCAAAAGTGTTTTGTTAAGCATACAGAAAAACAGGAAGTGACAAGTACCTATTAATTTTATTAACCTTTCACTACCGACTATGCCTTTTTGACTTGATGTTCCTTCTACATTAATTCATGCAACGGACAAGGTGCTATGCCATTGTATATCGATTTATCTGAGACAACTCTGCAGAACGTAATTCAACACCACGTATCCCTATCAAGGGCCCAATGCCCTTCTGGGCTTCAAATCAGACTTAGATTTCTTTTTTCATACATATATTTCACGTATATATTCTTCTACACATAGCAAGTTCTCAATACGATCATTCATCCAGCAAAATGATTTCTAACCCAAATCGATCATGTTTTTAACCATAACCGGACACTGTTCCCTCAATCTAACTTTACAGAAGAGCAGGGAAGGAGTTGATATTACAATACAGAAATGTAGAAAAACTTCCACCTGCTGAGAACCTCAAAGGTCCATGCAGAAATGATCCCTGGAGAAGATGTAGGAAGCAATAAAGGACCTGAGAGACCAAAAGTCATCTTCCATGGCAAACAACCCGGTCAGGATAAAAGGTTGTGTCTGAATCAGATTTTTTTTAATGTAGAGATCATGGACCAAACCAGGCCTGTGTGGAGATCTATTCCTGGGTGCCTTTGGTTGATATACCATTCTAACTTGTGAAAATGTGACAGGAAGTAGGGGCAGCCTCAATCTCTTGGGACCCTTGGAAGCAACAGTTAGGACAAAGTGGCTGCCAAGACAGTGCCGTCATTCAGTTCAGGAAGGAAGTGACCTCACCTCACTTTCTTGGTGATGGAACTCTCTGAACGTGGGATCCAGGAAGCCAGGCACACAGAGCCAATCCAAGTCCCAGTCCCAGTGGTCTCACTTGTTTGGATTTACCAAGGACAGGATCAGTATTTTTTGGTACCTACAGATGTGACGAAGGCCAAATGCCAGGAAAGCTCGGATGCAGGGTTTTTCATGAGAAAGCAGGTAGTTGCTCACCGTTGGCTCCTAAGAAGTTCAAAGAGTTGGCCAAGGAGACAAGATCTGAGACAGGAAAGGCCATTTTGGGGGAACATATTATGGCCCACAAGTCAGAGGACACTCTGGATATTCACAGACCTACTTAGGGGAAGGAGGTGCCTTTGTGGGTGTGGTTGTGGGTTTGTGGTTTTGTCTCATTTTCTGAGAATAGGTAGGACAGTCGGTTTGTTTCATTTGAAGTGGACTGTTTCTAGTAAGTCTTTTCACAGGGCGAGTGTTTCTATGACTGTGTATTCCACTGTTTCCGTGGTTGTAGACATTAGAAAAGAGAATTCATCAATGGATGTGTCGTGTCTAGTAGAAAGCTTCTCAGCATTCATATTGCCCCATTTATGAATGGACTGTAGCTTGCCTTATCGATGAGCAACACCTGCTACCTTCCTAAGTTTCTATTTTCGTCCTGAATTCCGGCCAATCTCAAGAATAGGCCCATGGTTTTGTGTCCAAGATATGTACCATCTCCAAGCTCTGTGACATGGCCATGTACTGGATAGCTGTAGGTGATGGCGAGCATCTCAGAAAACTCAGATATCAGTGTGACCAGGAAAGTCTCACAGGAGAAATCCTGTTTTGGGCCTTTTGCTTACCTATTGTTCTGTTGCCCTGAATGTCAGGAAGGTCTTTGCCTCAGGATACCCCTTTGTGAAGCCTGAAGAAAACAGTTTTCAAATGGAAATGAATGGGCATACCTGTGGCACTTTACTTAATTGCTTTGGAAAGGGATGTGTCTGAATCAGGCCCTTGGCCCTGTGTGTGGCTGTGGCTTAGATTCTCAGCACCTGATGGATCTAAAGAAAGTTACCATGTGTGCATCCAAAAGAAAATTCGCCAAAACAACAATTATTGGGATGAAGTCTCTCGACTTCCTCTGTAAGGTTCCTGACCTCCATCAAGTGAGAATGGGATCCTTTGGGTCAAAAGAGTTCTACAAAACCTGCAGAGGCTAGCCCATTGTGCTTGGGTTTTCTCATGACTAAAATTCACATAAAGAATCTAAACCCCACAGACAGTTGTCCTCAAATTGGAGCGGAATTAATGGCAGGCCTATTTGATCACTTTTGGTTCAAAGGATGGGTGTCCAGGCCACCTTGACTTTAGGCAAATGAGGGTCAAAGGAGCTTATTTGGGACACTGTCTTGGTCTGCGCCCCTCATGGAAACCTCCAGCCAGATTATGATGAGTGTCTATATGAAAGAAGATGAGGGCCATATGGGAGGGTTCTTATTTTAATTGTGGTAATTTGTGTGGTAGTTGGAAGAGATGAATGGGTCCACCAGGGCTTGAACTCTGGTGTGATTCCCCTTAGAGACTGAGTTCTGGAACTGACCTCAGAGAAGTATTGCCATGAATAGTGTTGGGATTTTAGGAGACCACGCATGAGAATCGCTTTTGGAACCTGAGATCTAGGCCCAGGATGGCTTTCCACAGAGCTCAGGGATTCTGAGCCAGGATATCACATGATTTAATTCTTAAAGACTTGGTAGCCATAGTTGAGAGTCCAAACACACATGGACCTCACATTGTACACCTCAATGGGCCTGGATTCGTGTGTCCTTTTGGCCACTCTTTGGGAAGGCTTGCCTGTGAGTGTTCTCCAGAGCTTTCATTGAAATGAGCTTCCTCACCATTTAATGGTTCCTGAATTAAATGAAACCCACAGTGCCTCCAACTTCATCCTTGAAAAATGACTAGATTAACACCATGAAATTTTTGAAATCCCCATGACCAGGTGGCACTGGATAACCTTTAGATATCCTGTTGCTGATCATGAGTATAACAAACAGTGCCTTGATTGACTGAGTTTCGTGAAAATGGTGTAGAACAGAAATGCCAGTAAGTTGGAGCCTGCTGGGTAGTGGGTGTAGAGCAGTGGACTGTAGGTGTGTAAATAAATATTTTTGGTAGGACCACCTGGATCTTCCATTGGCTTCCAAAACTTGCGACTTACATGGTGCAGGCAGCAGACCTTTATATGTAAAGGCATCTTGTTATATGTAGAGGTTTCAGGGCAATGTTCAGAATCAGGTTGCTATAGTCAAGGGGAAAGCTATGTGGGATAGAAGCCTGGTTCGTACATTCTCTTTCCGACCCTGACCAACCACACATGACAGAACTCCCTCCAGCATTGTGTCCCAGTTGAACATATTGTATTTCGTGAAGCAAATACCAAATTCCCAGTGCAGCAGTAAGAAACACCCTGAAAAGTGGAGGATAACCAAATGGCTTCACAGACCACACGGGAAGACACTTAGCTCCCAGTGGCAACAGTTTACCTACAAAGGGAGAATTCAGACCTGCTGCCTCATGTTCATTACAAAATAAAGAACCATGTCCTCCAGGTCACATAGATGCAGACCCAGATTTTTGGTGTCACTATAAACGAAGCTAAATCTCCTGACTATTAAATATATTTCTTTTTCTTTTTTTAATTAATTTTCATTGTAGGTTGTTCAAAACATTACATACTTCTTGATATATCATATTTCACACTTTGATTCAAGTGGGATATGAGCTCCCATTTTTACTCCATATACAGATTGCAGAATCACATCAGTTGCAGAACCATTGATTTACATATTGCCATACATATATTTCTTGTGCCTAACGTCAGAGGAAGTTTCTCAATAAGTCTTTAGGTCAGCACAGCTCCATGTTTCTGGAGTGTTTACCCTCTCCCATACTTTTGTAAACTCTTTTACCACCTCCAGTGTTTTGAACTCCTGAGCATTTTTTATTCCATATATGTATTCACAGGTTTTCTAACTCCTCTCCTCTAATTGTGTCTTGCTTTTACCAATGGTTATGTCAAGGCATTGTTCTGGATAAGAGAGGGAAGATTTTTGTGTATCACATGTTTTCATACACATTAGATTCATTTTCCTATTTTCCATTTGAAATACTGAATCCCTGACACTAACCCATACCCTACTAGACTCTGACTACTAATCCTAATATCATGGAGAAAAAAAAACCTAACTGAATAGAAGTACAGTCCTTTCATAGGAAGCATGGTGTATATTTGTACTTGTCTTATGCTTTATCAAGAGTATGTGTTTTAAATTTAGTAAACTTTTCATTTTAATATTTCTCCATGATTTTTTAAAGTTATCACATATGTAAATTCCTGTCTCCCTTTCTCTGTATCCTATTCAGCACATGTAATTTTTTTATGCATATACAATATCCTACCTGGTATCACACGTACATTCTTGAAAGATCACTGGCTTTGGAATATAAAAATTGTGAGAAGAGATGACTTTCCCTAAATAATGATGGAACTGAAAATTCCACCTATGGGTGAGCTTCCTAGTGAAAAACACTATACATAAATCCATGTTCAGTAAAATGAATATTTTTGGATTTGTGAATGAATTATATTTCATGATGAATATCGATTGGCATATATATTGCTAAATATTAATGTGTGTGTGTGTGCATGTGTGTGTGTGTGTGCGTGTGTGTGTGTGTGTGTGTATTCTCCAGATTTTAAAAAAATATGAAAAATATGTGTCTTATTATACACTCCCTAAATTCATTCATATTCATTTATGTTCATTTAAATTCAAATTTTCACAAGATTATTCTCAGTAATATTCATACACCTGAAATATATTTTGGTTTCCTACTACTGAAAACTAAGTTCAGTGGATGGTGCTTAAAAATCCTAATATTTCTACAGTAACTGACCCAGTTTAACATTAATGCAAGTAGATTGCTATGGGACATGATGTGTAATTTGAAGTTCATTTTTACTCAACACTGGTACATTACTATTTCTTCAGTTTATGGACATCATAGGATGTATTTTTTCATCCACAACTTCACAAATTTTTTTGGCATTTGGTTCACTTTCAATTACTTACTACTTCAGAACACATGTATTCCTCCATGTTTCTTTACTGGTCTTTTCACTAGACTTCTTTCTAAACACATTATTTTCGATTCCATAATCATTTTTGAAGCAAAACTCACTCTTCACGATAAACCGTAACCCTAATAATACCATTGCATATATAACTCGTTGGAATGATGGTATATATATCAATATAAGATTTCCAATATATTTTCAGATGCAAACTCAAACCATTATTTAATGTTGGATCCAGTTACATACTTTATTCACAATATGGTCTATTCATGCATCATCTCAATAATCATCAACACAAGGTACACCTATTTGTATCCCCAGTACTAATTTTAAGTTTCCAGAATATTACTCCCCTTTATGGTGCAAGAAATACTCATGTCACCTGATCTACATATACATTTTACCACAGTAGTATTCTGTACACAAAATGCAAAGGTCACACATATGATTGTACCAAAGCCTAAATGGGAAGTGACCATGGATTACTAAAAGCATCTATGTCCAGGGTGCCTACTGATCTCAAATGTCAATCCAATTGGTTACTAAATATTTGTTTCTTCCTAAGATTATATATTTAACCTCAAGCCTTTTGAAAATATCTAATCCTATCACTCACTTTATACGTTTCCTGATTTCCTAATGCCCCTATTGATATCTGCTTTCCTACATATTTTTCCCAGTTCATCATTGTGACTGTCTCTTCACATGTGCTGACATTTACATTCACCCTCTAACTGAAAACCAATTGCTAAAGAACTTTTGGTGCAACTCCGAGACTCACTCTTCTTCCTAAACCTACTTACTATCTTCCTAATCCTACAGACTATCCCTTTTGTCTGGATGTTCTCTTCTACTTTCAATCATCCGAGGTATAGGGTCCTATGCCATTGTATATCGATTTATCTGAGACCTCGGTGCAGAACATAATTCAATCTAAGTATACCAATCAAGGGCCCAATGCCTTTCTGGGCTTCAAATCTTTCCTAGATCTCTGTTCTCATACATATATTTCACATTTATATTGTTATAAATATCACAGGTTCCCAATACCATAATTCATCCAGCAGAATGACTCCTAACCCAAATCGAACATGCTATTAACACCAACCATACACTGTTCCCTCAATCTCACTTTACAGAAGAGCAGGGACAGAGTTGGTCTTAAAATCCAGGAAGGTAGGGTATCATCCACCAGCTGAGAACCTCAAAAGTCCCAGCAGAAATAATCCCTGGAGAAGGTGTAGGCAGGTATGAAGGATTTGAGAGAGCAAAAGTCATCTTCCATGGCAAACAACCTGGTCAGGTTGAAGGGATGTGTCTGAATTAGCCTCTCTCTTCCTAATGTAGAGAAGATGGACCAAACCATGGCTGTGTGGAGAGCTGTTCCCCGGTGCATATGGTTGATATACCATTATAACTTATGAATGAGTCACAGCAAGTAGAGGCAGACTCCATCTTTTGAGAACCTTGGAAGCAACTGTTAAAACAAAGTGGTTTCCAAGGCAGTGACTTCATTCAGTTCTTGAAGGAAGTGACCTCACCTTACATCATTGGTGATGAAAGTCTGTGATCTTGGGATCCAGGAAACCAGGCACACAGAGTCAAACCTACTCCATGTCCCAGTGGGCTCTCTTGTTTGGATTTAACAAGACAGAGTCACTCTTTCTTGGTACCTACTGATGTGAGGACAGTCAAATGCCTGGAAACTATGAAGACTGGCCTTTCCAGAGAAAGCAGGTAGTTTCTCACCACGGGCTCCTGACAACTTCACAGAGTTGGCTAAAGAGACCAGATTGAAGACAGGACACGCCATTTTTGGGGAACATAGTATGGCCCACAAGTCAGAGGACACTCCGGATAGACACAGACCTACTTTGGGGAAAGAGGTACCATTTTGGGTGTGAGTGTGAGTTTGTGGTTTTGTCTCATGTTCTGAGAATAGTTAGGAAAGCTGGTTTGTTTGTTTTGGAGTGAACTGTTTCTAGTAAGTCCTTTGACAACGTGAGTGTTTCTGTGTCTATATATCATACTGTGTCCGTGATTGTAGACAGTAGAAAAGAGAATGCATCAATGGATGTGTCCTGTCTACGAGAAAGCTTCAAAGCATTCATCCTGTGCAATTTATGAATGGACTGCAGCTTGCCGTATGGATGGGCAATTCCTGCCATCTTTCTAAATTCCTGTTTTCTTCCTGAATTCTGGACACTCTCCAGAATACGCTCATTATTTTGTGTCCAAGATATGTACCACCTCCATCTCTGTGACATGGCCATGTACTGGATAGCTGATGGGAATGGTGAGTATCTCAGAAAACTCAGATATCAGTATGCCCAAGAAAGTCTCAGTGGAGAAACCCTTCTTTGGGCCTTTTGCTTACCTATTCTGTTGCCCTGAATGTCAGGAAGGTCTTTGCCTCAGGCCACACTTTGTGAAGCCTGCAGAAAATAGTTTTCAAATGGAATTGAATGGTCATTACCTGTGCCTCTTCGGTTAATTGCTTTGGAAATGGATGTGTCTGAATCAGCCTCTTGGCCCTATGTGAGGCTGTGGCTTAGATTCACAGCACATGATTTGTCTAAAGAAAAATCCCATGTGTGCATCCAAAACCAAAATGGACAAAAGAACTGTCATGGTGGATAGAGTCTCTCGCCTTCCTCTGTAAGGTTCCTGACCTCCATTAAGTGAGAATAGGGATCATTTGGGTCAAGTGAATTCTTTAAAGCCCTGCAGAGGCTATCCCATAGGTTCGTGGGTTTTCTCATGACTCCAATTCACATCTATGTTTACAGAAGAGCAGGGACAGTGTTGGTCTTACAATACAGGAATGCAGTGGATCTTCCATCTGTTGAGAACCTCAAAGCTCCATGCAGAAATCATCTCTGGAGAAGATGTAGGCAGCTATGTAAGACCTGAGAGAGCAAAAATCATCTTCCATGGCAAACAACCTGGTCAGGATTAAGAGTTGCGTCAGAATGAGCCTATCTCTTCTTAATGTAGAGAAGATGGACCAAACCCGGCCTGTGTGTAGAGCTGTTCCCTTTTGCCTACGGGTGATATACCATTTTAACTTGTGAAAGTGTCACAGGAAGTAGGTGCAGCCCTCATCTCATGGGACCGTTGGGAGCAATTGTTATGACAAAGTGGTTGCCAAGGCAGTGATCTCATTCAGTTCCTGAAGGACGTGATCTCACCTCACTTCCTTGGTGATGGAACTCTCTGAACTTGGTATACAGAAAGCCAGGCACCCAGAGCCAGTCCCAGTCCTAGTCCCAGTGGTCTCACTTTTTTGGATTTACAAAGGACAGAGTCAGTCTTTCTTGATACCTACTGATGTGAGGATGGCCAAATGCCAGGAAAGTTCGGAAGAGGGACTCTTCCTGAGAAAGCAGATAGTGGCTCACTCCTGGCTTCTAACAACTTCACATTGTTGGCCAAGAAGATCAGATCTGAGACAGGGCAGGCCATTTCGGAGGATCATAGTATGGCCCATCAGTCAGAGCACACTCCGGAGAGTCACAGACCTATTTGGCGGAAGGAGGTGCCATTGCGGGTGTGGGTTTGTGGTTTTGTCTCATGTTCTGAGAATAGTTAGAAAAGGCGGTTTGTTTGGTTTGGAGTGAACTGTTTCTAGTAAGTCGTTTGACAATGCAAGTGTTTCTATTTCTGTGTATCCCACTGTGTCCGTGCTTGTAGACATTAGAAAAGAGAATGCATCAATGGATGTGTCCTGTCTCATAGAAAGCTTCCCAGCATTCATCCAGCACAATTTATGAATTGACTGTGGCTTGCCTTATTGATGGGCGATACCTGCTACCTTCCTAAGTTGCTGTTTTCTTCCTGAATTATGGCCAATCTCCAGAATAATCTCATGGTTTTGTGTGCAAGATATGTATTACCTCCAAGCTCTGTGACATGGCCATGTACTGGATAGCTGAATGGAATGGCGAGCATCTCAGAAAACTCAGATATCAGTGTGACCAGTAAAGTCTCAGTGGAGAATCCCTGCTTTGGGCCATTTGCTTACCTATTGTTCTGTTGCCCTGAGAGTCAGGAAGGTCTTTGTCTCAGGCCAACCCTTTGTGAATCCTGAAGGAAAGATTTTTCAAATGGAAATGAATATGCTTTACCTTTGGCTCTTTCCTTAATTGATTTGGAAAGAGATGTGTGTGAATCAGCCTCTTGGCCCAGTGTGATTCTTTGACTTAGATTCTCAGTACCTGATGGATCTAAAGAAAGATCCCATGGGTGCATAAAATCCAAAATGGCAAAAGAGCAGTCATTGTTGATGAAGTATTTTGCCTTCCTCTCTAAGGTTCCTGAATTCCATCAAGTGAGAATAGGGATCTTTTGGGTCAAATGAGTTCTTCAAATCTATTAAGAGGCTATCCAATAGGTGCTTGAGTTTTCTCATCTTTCCAATTCACATAAAGAATCTGTACCCGACACTCAGTAGGACTCAAATTGGAGAAGCAGAGCAGTATTAAGGGCAGGCCTATTTGATCACTCCTGGTACACAGGAAGGGTGTACATGCCACTGGGAATTTAGGCAAATGAGGGGCAACAGAGCTTATTTTGGACACTGTCTTGGGCTACGCTAATGCTATCAAATGTCAATCCTATTGTTGACTTCATATTTGTTTTATCCTAAGCTCATATATTCATCCTCAACCCTGTTGAAAATATCTAATCCCATCACTCACTTTATTCTTTTCCTGATTTCCTAATGTCTCTATTGATATCTGCTTTCCTACATATTTTGCCCTGTGCATCATTGTGACTGACTCTTCACTTGTGTTGACGTTTACATTGACTCTCTAACCAAAACCCTATTGCTAAAGAACTTTTGTTCCAAATCCGATACTCACTTTTCTTCCTAAACTTATCGACTATCTTTCTAATCCAACTGACTATAACTTTTTGAATGGATGTTCTCTTCTTCATTCAATGATCCAAGTACAGTTCAGGTTTCTATTCAACCGGGTGAGGGAGTAGATTCTGCAGTTTGGCAATTGGGGACAGCACATTCTGGCAACAAGATTAGCAAAGAGTTCTCAAGATTTCAACAGTGTTTCGTTAAGTGTACAGAAAAACAGGAAGTGACAAGTACATATTTTATTAACCTTTCATTCCCCACTTCTTTTTCTGGCTACTTTTAATCATAAAAGTGATCTTTGTGGGGTGTCACATTCTATGTCTGCTAGTGGGGTATTACCATAATTTTAATTTGTCCAATTTGAGCTTGGAGAAAAGAAATTACATGGTTGAGGAAACAGGGTTTTATAGTTAGTAATAATATGAGGATTATTATTGGACCGGCCAGGGTTGATAAAAACGTAATTAACCAGGGGGACTGTGTAAAAAAATACTCAAACTACCCTTTTTGTGCCTCTCTCTCTCGTTGTTGCTCTTCAAGGCATCTTTTTAATTTACTCATAGATTTTTTTACAACTCCAGTATTGTCGACATAAAAACAACATTCTTCCCTCAATGAAGCACAAAGGCCCCCCTCTGTCATGAAAAGGAGGTCCAACCCTCCACTGTTCTGTAAAACAACTTCAGAGAGAGAGGTTAAAGATTCCTGCAAAGCTGTGATGGAGGTTTCTAAAATCTTTAAGTTTTGATCTATTGCTGCTTCTAATTGGGTCACTTGTTGTGTCCCATGGACCAGAGCAGTGGTTCTTGTGCCCAACCCTGCAGCAACTCCTATTCGTAATAGAATGGCTAAGGTGAGGGACATATGTTCCCAGCTTAACCGGGTTGTATGTCCCCCTCTTTGATCTTCAGATGAACCTGCGTCATGATAGAGCACTCTGGGAAACATCTGCACCATTTCACAATTAATCACATCTGTTGACCATTTCATGAAAACATAAACAATGTTTAAGTATATAGAATTATACTGTTGTAGGGACGGACAAGGCAAGGCACCTAAGATAGCACCAAAGACACGGAAACAGTCTTTTTTGGTTTCAAGCAGATTCAGAGGGCATTGCTTCTGTTGTAATCAATTAATCCCCTGAAACCCAAGTTACGTAGTTTCAGAATTTTGTACCCAACACGTAAGGGAAGGGGCTCAGAAGTTCACAGTCTGCAGAAGTTCACAAAAAGCAGTTTTTGTTTCTGTTTTTTCCTCAGTTTGGGCAAGTTAACTTTTCAAGGTCACCTGGGTGGGGTGTCTTCCCTTTCTTTTTTTCCCCCTTCCAGCTGTTTCCATACAGCCCAGTTTGTAACTTCTTTATCTTAGAAATGTAGCCATCTCTGTGAAGCCCCAGCTCAAGGCCAGAGGCCTTTTTTTCAAATATTTTGTGAAAAACTAGTAAGGGTGTGTCTAGATCAGGAGTGCTGAATTTTTTAGCCAGTTGCCAAGGAGACCAGGGCAACACAAAAATAGGAAGTTTATCTACAGTGAACTCTTTTATAGGGACTCTTTTGCTGAAAGTCCTAAATCAGCCATGGTGAATACTTCTGGAGAAGGTCAGTTAAGACTTTTCTGTGGGCCTGGTACAGAGCGGGACAATTTGGAAGGCAGGGATAAGATCAGCTCTGTGGATCTGAGAATGAGGAAGGAGAGATGTAAAAGAATATTGGGAGAGGGATTTGGGATCTTAATAGCAACAAAAACTTGAGCAGTAGAACAGATAGAACAGAGGGGGAGACGGGAGTGAGATTCCAAAAAGCCTGTGAGGGACTTTAAATTCTTAGTAACCTGTTTTTAGTGATGACAAAGCAACATTAAAGGCCATTTTCATTACATCTTGTATTAGGGTCTGAGGATTCTTCTCAGCGGGTTTGAGCTTTGCATTAGGTGGTAAGAGGACTGGGTGAGACCCGGTGCGGGCACTGACAGGAGAGGAGAGGAGTGAGTGAATGGAGTGGTACCTCAGTACCTGCAACCTCAGCAAGGGAGCAATGGTCTGAGAACCAGTCGAGATTTGGGTTTTTGATCTAGATATTGGAGGGGAGAAATCAAGTTGCTGAGGTGGGAGTGACAGCAGAGAGTCTGGAGCACAAGGCTGAGGGTGAGCATCTATTGGAGAAGCACAGTTCAGGATGTGAGCAAAGGAGAGAGAAGGCCTCCACATAGCGGAATCTCCTTTCACCCTTTTGAGCACTTGCAGAAGTTAAAAAGGTCACACAGAATTTGAGGATCTAGAGACCCCTCTGGGGGCCATCGGTTTTGGTTATCTAATTCGTAATATGGCCAATGCTGTGTACAGAATTTGATGAGGAGTTTGGGTTCCATCTGACAGTCCCTGTATGCTCACATCCCCATGACTTACAATAGAAGTCTGCTCTCCCCCCCCCCCCCCCGACAGCCGTGACTGTTTGTGGCTTTGATAGTCTGCCGGGCAAACATAGTAATCTAGGCTAGCCAACCTGCATCTGGCTCACGTGTCCCTACATCTATAATGTTTGTTTCCATTATCTATGGTACGGAAGGGATTTAATGGAATTTTAGTGGGATCCTGTTAATCAGGGATATCCCAATAGGAAAGACCTATAGCCAGCTGACAAATGACTGGGTGGAGAGATGGCCACCAGGTTCGTAAGGGGGCTGTATTCGAGATAGGCCATACTTCGTGTCCAGTAGGATTTGTGATCAGCCATCGTAGCTTAAGGGGCTGATGAGGGTTAAGACTACTGGTCGTCAAGGGGAGAATAAATATCTTCCAGGATCTTCTTTACAACCATTTGCGATGTTTCTTTTTTCTTCTTTTTTATTTCTTTTTCTGTGTGTGTGTGGGGAAGGCTTCAATACATCCTGAAAATGTATGTTCAAAGACTAGGAGTTATTTTAGTCCATACCTTACTGGCTTAATTTCAGTAAAGTCCACTTCCCAAAATTGTCCTCGTCTGGTTCCTCATAGGTGCTTTCCTGCAGGAAGCTTGGAAGTGTAAGCTTTAACCAATTAATGGACCTGACAGGCTTTTGTTACCCATTCAGTTATTTCCTTTTGCTGTGAGTAGGTTAGTGGAAAACTGTGTTCTTGATCCTTCACGAATGAATGCAGTTTCTTTGAACAAAGGTGAGTGAGTTGATGAACATTTGCTACTGACATAGTTAGAGCCATGATTATAGGAGTAGTTAATGAAGGATTAAAAAATTCCACTTGGGGGCCTTCAGGGTTAAAAGTTATTTTGGCCCAGAGCTTGGTGAGCAGAACTCTGCCCATCAATGGGGCCAGGCATTCTGGGATTACTAGGAAGGAGTGATGGATTTTTCCTTTTCCCTGGTCCATGGTCCTCTTAGTTGTCAAAGCCCGATATTTACTTCTGTTAGACTCTTGAATTAGAGACCTTTTATTCGGTAGAGGGCCCAATGGGCCTTATGGGCTGAGTATATTGCCCCTGTATCTACTTCAAAGTTTATTGTGTTCCCCTCCACTTCAAAAGTTACCTTGAGGTCAGGGAGAGGATCTGAGCCCGGACTTTCTTAGTATTCCTCCAGAGTCAGAATATCTGGCTGGCATGGCTGTCTCTTTCTAGGGCACTCTTTGGCCCAGTGTCCTTTTTCTTTAGAGTAGGCACATTGATCTGAGGCCAGGGGTGGCCTCTAGTGTGTGCCCAGGTATCCCTTCCTGTCTCTCTGTTTCTTAGTTTCTGGCGTATTTGTTGTTGTGACCAGGACCTTAGTCAATGCCTTAGTCTGTCTTTTGTTTCTTTTATCCTCACTCAGCTCCCTTCTCTTCCTCAGTTTCTCTCTTAAAGTATACCTTCTCGGGTTCTCTGACTAAATCCTTCAAAGTCATATCTTGTAATCCATCTAAGCATTGTAACTTTCTTTTAATATCCAGGGCAGCTTTCCCAATAAAGGCCATTGTGACAGATGCCTTTTGATCCTCTGCCTGAGGATCGAAAGGAGTATGTCTCTTATATGCCTACATAATTATCTCTAGGAACATACAGGGAGATTCATCAGGCCCTTATATAATCTCTCTTACCTTGGCCAAATTAGTTGGTCACCTAGCGGCCACTAAGATACCCACTATTAGAGCCCGGCGATAAGTGGACAGATGCTCCCTACCTTCAAAGGTGTTGGGGTCCCAGTTGGGTCGTTTCAAGAGAAAGCCGGCTTTGAATATGTTGGGAAGTTGTGTCGGTCACGCATTTGGTCCGAGGATACTTTTTTCTAGCATCCAGGAGGATTCTCTTTTGTTCCTCTGTCATGAAGAGAGTCCCTAGGAGTTGTTGGCAGTCATCCCAAGTAGGTTGGTGTGAAAACATCAATGACTTCACCAGACCTGAGAGCCAGGTTGGGTCCTCGGTAAAAGGGGGATTGTTATTTTTCCATTTATATAGGTCTGAAGAGGAGAAGGCCAATACTGGTAGGCTTCCATTTTTTTCCCCATGGCCATAGTCAATCATTGGCCCTTAGGGATAGAGGGAAGCAACACGGGAGTTCCAGGGTTTTCAATCATTTGCCACCGGCGAGTTCTTTTAGCAAGTCCAGCTTCCTCCAGGGGAGGTGGGGCTGTATGTGACGCAGGGGAGTTATCTGGAGGGCCCTGGGCTGGCTTAGCTTCCTCCAATTGCGGAGAGGCTGAGTCAGCAGCTGGAGAATCACTTAGAGGGTGTTGGGGGTTGTGGGACAAGGGTAGAAGATAAGGAAGTGGAGGAGAGTCCAGTAGAGTCAAATCTTGTGACTCAGGGAGAACAGAGGGTGGAGGAGGAGGAGGAGCAGAGGGGTTGAGAGATCGTGGGGGAAGGAGTAGGAACGGGGACACAGCAAGGAAAGGCTTCACCCACGGAAGAGGAGAATTGCAGAGGTCCTGCCAAGTTAAGGTATATTCCTGTTTATCAGTATGGCTATGTGGCCCTGGCTGTAAGACAATATCTCTGTCTTTTTAAATTAGTGGGAAGTAGAAAGATCCTTCTAGGGGCCATCCGAATCCAAAGGTGGGCCATTCTGAGGCACACAGAGTCTGCCAGGTCCAGCGTTTTACTGAAAAAGAAACATTCTGAGCCCTTAAGCGGACTTTGGTCCATAGATCAAGGGTCAGGGACAGAGGCATTGAAGTGATCTGTCCCATAATGAAAGATACACAAACAGTAAATGCAACAACACAGGACACAGACAAGAGAAAACAATAAAGACAGGCAATGGACGTCCAACACTGAGACCAAGACTGAGCAGGCGGCAAAACCCGATGGGCTGGCAATACCGAATCTGAAACAAAGTATCACTGATTCGAGGGGACTATTATTCCTCGATTCCCGAGTCCTCTGTGGCGTCCCCCAGGGACTTGGCTTGTGGCTCTGTGACACGTCTGCCAGCCACCATCAAAGAGAGCTCACACACTTCATCGACAGCCATTTTGCCAATCCCTAACCTGAAACCTGAAACCAGAAAGAGGCGCCTTACTTACCCTGAGAGTAGCCCATTGGGGTCTCTCGTTCACCGCTGCTGGGTTTCGGTGGAACCTCCATATATAAAGATCGGAAGAGCATTGGGGGAAGAGACCGCTAAGAGACTCTCTCATGCAAAAACAAAGGGTTTATTGGGGGTCCAGCATGCTGGGGCTCAGAGCTCATTGGAATAGAGCAGAGAACCCTGAGAACAGCTTAAGCAGAGCTTATATACTTTCCTTGAAGAGGGCAGGGAGGAAAGTTTATTGATGGGCCTGGGCGGGTGAGCAGTTTGCGTGCAACTGGGTGAGGGAGTACATTCTGAAGTTTGGCAGTTGGGCACAGCACATTCTGGGAAAAAGTTCAGAAAATACTTCTCAAGATTTCAACAGTGTTTTATTAAGCATACAGAAAAACAGGAAGTGACAAGAATCTATTTTATTAACATTTCACTACCGACTATACTTTGCCAGATTTCCTAAAGTCTCTATTGATATCTGCATTCCTACATATTTTCCCCAGTTCATCATTGTGATTAATTCTTCACATGTGCTGACATTTACATTCACTCAATACCCGAAACCCTATAGCTAAAGAACTTTTGGTCCAAATCCTATACTCACTCTCCTTTATAAACATACCGACTATCTTCCTAATACTCCTGACTATCCATTTTGACTGGAAGTTCTCTTTGAAAATCAATCATCCAAGTTACAAGGTCCTATGCTTAATACCGCAATCAAGGGCCCAATGCCCTTCTGGGCTTCAAATCTTACCTAGATTTCTGTTTTCAGATTCCTATATTTTACCTATATATTCTTGAAAATATCGCAGATTCCCAATACCATTATTCATCCAGCAGAATGATTTCTATTCCAAATCAAACCTGTTATTAACCCTAACCATACACTGTTCCCTCAATCTAACTTTAGAGAAGAGCAAGGACAGAGTTGGTCTTAAAATACAGGAATGTAGGGGATCTTCCAACTGCTGAGAAACTCAAAGGTCTATGCGCAAATGATCCCTAGAGAAGTTGTAGGCACCTATGAAGGAACTGAGAGAGCAAAAGTCATCTTTCATTGCAAACAACCTGGTCAGCATGAAGGGATGTGTCTGAATCAGCCTCTCTCTTCTTTATGTAGAGAAGAAGGACAAAACGAGGCCTCTGTGGAGAGCTGTTCCTGGTTACCAATGTTTGATATACCATTCTAACTTGTGAAAGTGTCAAAGGAATTAGGGACAGCCTCCATTTCATGGGACCTTTGGAAGCAAATGTTAGGACAATGTGCTTGCCAAGGCATTGACCTCATTCAGTTCCTGAAGGAAGTGACCTCACCTCACATTCTTGGTGATGGAACTCTCTGAACTTGGGATCCAGGCATCCAGGCACACAAATCTAGTCCTAGGCCCAGTCCCAGTGGTCTCCCTTCTTTTGATTTACCAAGGACAGAGTCAGTCTTTCTTGGTATCTACTGATGTGAGGATGGCCAAATGCCAGGAAAGCTCTGAAGAGTGGCCTTTCCTGAGTAAGCAGGAAGTGGCTCACCGCTGTCTCCTGACAACTTCACAGAGTTGGCCAAGGAAACCAGATCTGAGACAGAACAGGCCATTTGATGGGAACATAGTACGGCCCACCAGTCAGAGGTCACACCCGATAGTCAGAGACCTACTTTGAGAAAGGAGGTGACTTTGTGGGTGTGAGTGTGTGTTTGTGATTTTGTCTCATGTTTTGAGAATAGGTAGGAAAGGCAGTTTGTTTGGTTTGGAGTGGACGATTTCTAACAAGTGATTTGACAAGGCGAGTGTTTTTAAGTCTGTGTATCCCACTGTGTCCATGGTTGTAGACATTAGAAAAGAGAATGCATCAAAGGATGTGTCCAGGCTAGTAGAAAGCTTACCAGAATTCTTTCTGCCCAATGTATGAAAGGAATGCGGCTTGCCTTATGGATGGGTAACACCTGCTATCTTCCTAAGTTCCTGTTTTCTTCCTGAATTCTGGCCACTCTCCAGAATAGGCTCATGATTTTGTGACCAAGATAAGTACCACCTCCAAGCTCTGTGACATGGCCATGTACTGGATAGCTGAAGGGAATGGTGAGCATCTCAGAAAATTCAAACATCAGTGTGACCAGGAAAGTCTCAGTGGAGAAACATTGCTTTGGGCCATTTGCTAACCTATTGTTCTGTTCCCCTGAATGTCAGGAAGGTCTTTGCCTCAGGCCACCCCTTTGTGAAGCCTAAACAAAACAGTTTTCAAATGGAAATGAATGGGCATCACCTGTGGCTCTTTGCTTAATTGCTTTGGAAAGGGATGTGTCTGAATCAGCCTCTTGGCCCTGTGTGAGGTTGTGGCTTAGATTCTCAGCACCTGGTGGATGTAAAGAGAGATCCCATGTGTGCATCCAAAACCAAAATGGCCAAAAAGCAGTCCTTGTGGATGAAGTCTGTCGCCTTCCTCTTTAAAGTTCTTGAACTCCATCAAGTGAGAATAGGGATCCTTTGGGTCAAATGGGTTCTTCAAAGACCTGCAGAGGTGCTTGTGATTTCTCATGACTGCAAATCACATAAAAATATATACCTGACAGTCAGTTTTCCACAAATTGGAGAAGCATAGAAGTATTAATGTCTAGCATATTTGATCACTCCTGTTTCACATGAAGGGTGTCCAGACCACCCTGAATTTACGCCAATGAGGGGCAAGGGAGTTATTTTGGACACTCTCTTGGACTCCGCCACTCATGGAAACCTTCCGCCAGAGGTTGTGATTAGTGTCTATATGGAAGAAGATGAGGGCCATATGGGAGGGTTTTGGTTTTAAATTTGGTCATTTGTGTCCAGTATGAAGACATGACCTGGACCACCTGGGCTTGAACTCTGGTGTGATTCCCCTTAGAGACTGAATTCAGAGAAGTATTGCCATGAATTTTGTTGGGATTTTAGGAGTCCACCCATGAGAATCACCCTTGGAAACTGAGATCTAGGCCCAGGTTGGCTTTCCACAGAGCCCTGGGTATCTCAGCCAGGATATCACATGATTTAATTCTGAAAGACTTGGCAGCCATAGTTGAGAGTCACAACACCCATGGACGTCACATTGTAGACCTCAATGGGCCTGGCTTCATGTGACATTTTGGCCACTCTTTGGGAAGCCTTGACTGTGAGAGTTCTACAGAGCATTCATTGAAATGAGCTTCTTCACCATTTAATGGTTCCTGAATGAATTGAAACCCACAGTGCCTGCAACGTCATCCTTGAAAAATGCCTAGATAAATACCATGAAATTTTTGAAATTCCCATGACCAGGTGGCACTGGAGAAACTTTGGATGTCCTGTTGCTGATCGTAAATATGCAAGACAGTGCCTTGATTGAGTGGGTTTCATGAAAATGGTGTAGAACAGAGATGCCAGTATGTTGGAACCTGCTGAGTAGTGGGCCTAGAGCTGTGGTAGGCAGATGTGTGATAAAAAATTTGTGGTGGGGCCATGTGGATCTGCCATTGGCTTCCAAATGGCTTGTGACTGACATGGTGCAGCCAGCAGACCCTTCCATGTAAAGGCTTCTTGTTATATGGAGATGTTTCCGGGCAATGTTCAGAATCAGGTTGCTATGGACATGTGGCCAAGCTATGTGGGATAGAAGCCTGGTTGGTGCATTCTCCTGCAGACCCTGACCAACCACACATGACAGAATTGCCTCCAGAACTGTGTCCCAGTTGAACTTCTTTTATTTCATGAAGCAAATGCCAAGGTCCCAGTGCAGCAGCAAGAAACACCACGAAAAGTGGAGGATGACCAAATGGCTTCCCAGTCCACATGGGAATACCCTTAGCCCCCAGTGGCCACAGTTTACTTTCAAAGAGAGAATTCAGCACTGCTGCCTCATGTTCATTGGAAAATAAGAAATCATGTCCTCCAGGTCACATAGATGCAGACACAGCTTTGATGGTCTCACTAGAAAGAAGCTAAAGCTCCTGACAAAAACATATATTTCAAGTGCCCAAACTCAGAGGCAGTTTCTCAAGAAGTATTTCGGCCAGCAGAGCTCCATATATATGGAGTGTTTATCCTGTCCCATACTAGGAAAACTCCTCTACCACTTCCAAGGTTGTAAACTCCTGAGCATATTATTCACAGATTTTATTACTCTACTCCTCTAATTGTGTCTTACTTTTGGGGAAGGAAATGTCAAGGAATTGTTCTGGATGAGAGTGGGAAGATTTTGTTTAGCACATATTTGCATACACATTGGTTTCATTTTTCTATTTTACATTTGATATACTGAATCCCTGACACTAACACATACCCTACTAGATTCTGAATACTAATCCTAATATGATGGAGAAAAATAACCGAAACAGAATAGAAATACAAGCAGTTCAGAGGAGGCACGTTGTATACTTGGACTTGCCTTTTGCATTATATAGGGTAGGAGTTATAAATCTAGTAAATTTTTTGTTGAAATAGTTTTCCATGTGCTTTTAAAGTTAACAAATATGTGAATTCCTGTCTCCCTTTCTCTGTATTCTATTCAGCACATGTATTTTTATATGCACATATAGAATCCTACCTGGTATCACACGTACATTCTTGTGAGTTACATAACTTGGCAGATACAAAGTGTGAGAAGAGATCACTCCTCCTAAACGCTGTTTGAACTGAAAATTCAAACTATGGGTGAGCTTCCTAGTTGAAAAAAGTTATACATAAATCCATATCCAGTAAAATGAATATTTTTGGATCTGTGGATGATATGTATTTCACGGTGTAATTCGATTGGCATATATATTGCTAATTTTTAAAATCTGTGTGTGGTTATATATATGTATATATATATATATATATATATATATATATATATATATATATATATATATATTCTCTCCAGATATTTCAAAATATTTAATATATGTGTCTTATTATACACTCCCTAATTTCATTCATGAATATGTATGTGGATTTATAAAAACCTTTTCACAAGATTATTCTCAGAAATATTCATTCACCTGATATACGTATTTTTTTCCTAGTATTGAAAACTAACTTCAGTGAATGGTGCATATGAATCCTAATATTTCTACAGTAACTGATCCAGTTTCACATCAATACAAGTAGATTCCTATGGGACATGATAAGTATTTTGAAGATCTTTTTTATTTCAACACTGGTACATTACTATTTCTTCAGTTTATGCACATTATAGGATATATATTTCATCCACAAGTTCACAAATTTATAGGCATATATTTCACTTTCAATCACTTTCTGCTTCAGAAAACACGTGTTCCGCCATGTTTCAAACTGGTCTTTTCATGAGACTTCTTTCAAAACACATTATTTTTGATTTCCATAATCACTTTTGAAGCAAAACTCACACACTCTTCATGATTAACCATAAGCCTAGGATTACAATTAGACGTATAACTAGTTGTTATGAATGATTCTATATCAATATATGATTTCTTGAGAGGCAAGATGGTTGCAAAGGGAGTGCAGTAACTCCGTGTACTGCGTCACTGTGAGGGAAAATGACGAGTTAGAACGGCTAAAAGCTATCTTGTTAGGAATTTCCAGCAAAATTGGGGTGCTCCAAAACCTAGTGGAAGGATTTTCATCGCACGAGGATCAGCTTCAGGGACTCAAATGCGAGCGATCTGTCCGTCTGTATGGAGCGCTGCTTGTTCGGCAGATCACCCCATGGCTGGAGTCTGCGGCGCGCGCTGGGAAACGACAGGCTGGTGGCGCAGAGATACAGTGATGCTGATTCTGTGGGCTCCTGCCAGCTAGGCATTTGCTGAGCTCGGAGCTGAATTCTGGGTTGGAGACGGGGAAAGGAAATGATCCAGTTTGGTTCTCCACACCGGTCAGACCACGGAGGAAGCCAGCGGCCACCATCTTGGAGAGCTGACGTCACCATCCTTGTTTTCGACTGATTGCAGCTCTTTCAGCTATAGAACAGGTAATTTCAGGCTGACAATTGTCTGCATCTCGCAGACAAATTGCTCAGACTTAGTGCTAAATAACCCGCGGAAACTGCTTCTTGGAGCCTGCTCCTATCAGAACACGCACCGAGCCCGGAGTGTCGGAGTTCCGGCTCCCGGAGCTGCTCTGGCCCAGGGCTATAGAACCCGCTGAAACTGCTTCTTGGAGCCTGCTCCTGTCGGAGCATGCACCAAGTCCGGAGAGGCCGAATTCTGGCTCCCGGAACTGTTTTGGCCCGGTGATAAAGAACCCGCGGAAACTGTTTCTCGGTCCGGGTCCTGCTGAATACTGTGGAGGCCAGAGGGGCCTAACAGAGCCGCCGCCCGGGCCCGGAACAGGTCCAGCGACCTGCCGGAGTGGTAGTCAAGAAAACCCGGAGGCAGCACTGGCACAGGAGCCGGCGGGAGCTGCGCGGCGCGGGTCTCCCAGCTACCGCTCCCACCAGTGCTGACAACTGAGGTCTCTTGCACCGACTCACCTCGGCGTGGGACTCACGGCTACCGCTCCCACCAGTGCTGACAACTGAGGTCTCTTGCACCAGATACGGGGGCGTGGCTACCAGAAGGTAAGAAAATTGGTTGGGGGTTCTCAGCCCCAAGCTCTACAAACTTAGGGCCTGAGGGAGGCCAACAAGAAGAGTGTGCCCAGGCACTAATGAAACAGCTGCTCCACGCGTGTGCAAGGTAGGCGGAACTGTGAACACCGACAAAACAGGCCCAGTGAACCACCAGACACATACCTCCGGTTGGGGGAGGGGCAGAGCCACCGGGCCCCTGCAAGGTAGGCGGACCCGCGACCCACCAGCAGAAAAGGAACAGCAATCCACAGAGCGGCATAGCCACCCCCCGAGCCTACAAGGTAGGCAGACCTGTGACCTACCGGCAGGTTATGCCCAAAAACCTGCGGAGGGGCACAGCTGCTCCACGTGCCTGCTAGGTAGGCTGAACCGTGACCACCAACAGAACAGGCCCAGCGGCCGGCCAGACACATCGCCCCGCCCAGGTTGGGGGAGGGGCAGAGCCACCGGGCACCTGCAAGTTAGGCATACCTGCAAATCACCAGCAGATCAGGCCCAGCAAGCGCGGAGCGGCAGAGCCACCCCCGGGCCTGCAAGGTAGGCACACTTGCCACCCACCGGCAGGTCAGGCCCAACAAACTGCGGAGGGGCACAGCTGCCCCACGAGCCTGCTAGGTAGGCAGAACCCTGACCACCGACAGAACAGGCCCAGAGGCCGGCCAGATACATCACCACGCCCCGGTTGGGGGAGGGGCAGAGCAGCCGGGCGCCTGCAAGGTAGGCAGACCTGCGACTCACCAGCAGATCAGGCCCAGCAACTGTGGAGCGGCAGAGCCACCCCCGGGCCTGCAAGATAGGCGCACTTGCCACCCACCGGCAGGTCAGGCCCAAGAAACTGCGGAGATGCACAGCTGCCCCACGAGCCTACAAGGTAGGCAAAACCCTGACCACCAACAGAACAGGCGCAGAGGCTGGCCAGACACATTGCCCCACCCCGGTTGGGGGAGGGGCAGAGCCGCTGGGCGCCTGCAAGTTAGGCAGACCTGCATCTCACCAGCATATCAGGCCCAGCAACCCGCGGAGCGGCAGAGCCACCCCCGGGCCTGCAAGGTAGGCGCACTTGCCACCCACCGACAGGTCAGACCCAGCAACTCTCAGAGAGACACAGCTGCTCCACGCGCGTGCAGGATAGGCGGAACCGTGACCACCGACAAAAGAGGCCCAGTGGACCGCCAGACACATAGCTCCGGTTGGGGGAGGGGCAGAGCCGCCGGGTGCCTGCAAGGTAGGCGGACCCGCGACCCACCAGCAGAACAGGCACAGCAATCCACAGAGCGGCAGAGCCACCCCCCGAGCCTACAAGGTAGGCAGACCTGCGACCCACCGACAGGTCAGGCCCAAAAACCTGCGGAGGGACACAGCTGCCCCACGTGCCTGCTAGGTAGGCTGAACCATGACCACCAACGGAACAGGCCCAGCGGCTGGCAAGACACATCGCCCCGCCCTGGTTGGGGGAGGGGCAGAACCGCCGGGCGCCTGCAAGTTAGGCAGACCTGCAACTCACCAGTAGATCAGGCCCAGTGACCCGCGGAGCGGCAGAGCCACCCCTGCGCCTGCAAGGTAGACACACTTGCCATCCACCGGCAGGTCAGGCTCAGCAACTCTCAGAGGGACACAGCTGTTCCACGCACGTGCAATGTAGGCGGAACCGTGACCACCGACAAAACAGGCCCAGTGGCCCGCCAGATACATCACCACGGTTGGGGGAGGGGCAGAGCCGCCACCAGCGCCTTTTAGGTAGACAGACCTGCAACCGACAGACAGAACAGGCCTAGTGGCCAGCGGAGGGGCAAAACCGCTGCTCACTCCTGCAAGGTAGGCGGACCTGTGACCACCGAAAGAACAGGCCCATCGAAAGTACAGGCACAGCGGCCTCCCGGCGTGGTAGGCACATTGCCTCAATTGAAGGAGGGGCAGAACCACCGCCAAAGCCTGCAAGGGAGACGATGCAGCTATACAAAAGCAATATAAATATATAGGGGGAAAAATCAATAACACAACAGTTTCACCAAGCAGAAAGAAACGCGATCAGTATGAAAAGACAAGGAAAAAAAGGACCACAAGCAATGCAGGTCAATTCAACTTTAGAAGAGGTAATATCTGCAGCAGACGGAATGTCAGATAAAGAATTCAGGATATACATGCTTCAGATGATCTGGAGTCTCAAGGAAGACATTAGACAGCAAAATCAGACAATGATAGACCACTTCGACCACTTCGACAATGAATTACATAAACAAATCCAAGAAGCAAAAGATCAATTATTCAGGAAGATAGAGGTTATAAAAAACAAAGAAACAGAAATCCTGGAAATGCAGGAAAAAATAAAGCAACTTAAAAACTCAATTGAGAATACTACCAGCAGAGTAGAACACTTAGAAGATAGAACATCAGACAATGAAGACAAAGTATTTCAACTGGAGAAGAACATAGACAGCTCAGCAAAGCTGTTAAGAAACCATGAGCAGAACATTCAAGAAATATGGGATAGCATAAAGAGACCAAACTTAAGAGTCATTGGGATACAGGAAGGTATTGAGGTCCAAACCAAAGGAATGAGCAATCTATTCAACGAAATAATACGAGAAAACTTCCCAGACTTGAAGAATGAGACAGAATCCCAAATCCTAGAAGCCTACAGGACGCCGAATGTGCAAAATCATAAGAGATCCACACCTAGACACATTAGAATGAAGATGCCCAACATACAGAATAAGGAGAGAATTTTAAAAGCTACAAGAGAAAGGAAGCAGATTACATTTAGGGGTAAACCAATCAGGATAACAGCTGATCTTTTAACACAGACTCTGAAAGCTAGAAGATCCTGGAATAACATATTTCATACACTAAAAGAAAATGGGTTCCAGCCAAGAATTGTGTATCCCGTGAAATTAAGCTTCAGGATGGAAGATGAAATTAAAACCTTTCATGATAAACAAAAGTTAAAAGAATTTGCAGCTAGAAAACCATCTCTTCAAAACATCCTCGGCAAAATATTACAGGAAGAGGAAATGGAAAATGTCAATGAAAACCAACAGCGGGAGGTAGTACAGTGAAGGGGGGGGGATAATCAAAGAGGAAAACAAACCATGTTTAGTAACATAAATAAACCAATATGGCTGGAAGAACACCCATATCTCAATAATAACCCTAAATGTTAATGGCTTAAACTCACCAATTAAGAGACACAGGCTAGTAGAATGGATCACAAAACAAGACCCAACAATATGCTGCCTTCAGGAGACGCATTTGATAGGAAAAGACATACTTAGACTGAAGGTGAAAGGTTGGGAAAAATCATATCACTCATATGGACTTCGGAAACAAGCAGGAGTGTCCATATTCATATCAAATAAAATAGATTTCAAGCCAAAGTTAATCAAAAGGGATGAAGATGGACACTACATACTTCTCAAGGGAACCATACACCAACAAGACATAACAATCATAAATATATATGCCCCAAACAATGGTGCAGCGATGTTCATCAAACAAACACTTCTCAAGTTCAAGAGTCTAATAGACCACCATACAATAATCATGGGAGACTTCAACACACCTCTCTCACCACTGGACAGATCTTCCAAACAAAAGTTGAATAAGGAAACTATAGAGCTCAATAACACAATTAATAACCTAGACTTAATTGACATATATAGAAAATACCACCCAACATCAAGCAGTTACACTTTTTTTCTCAGCAGCACATGGATCGTTCTCAAAAATAGATCATATATTATGTCACAGGGCAACTCTTAGACAATATAAAGGAGTAGAGATAATACTATGCATCTTATCTGATCATAATGGAATGAAATTGAAAATTAACGATAAAAGAAGTAAGGAAAAATCATGCATCACTTGGAGAATGAACAATAGGTTACTGAATGATCAATGGGTTATAGAAGACATCAAGGAGGAAATTAAAAAATTCTTAAAGATAAATGAAAACACAGACGCAACATATTGGAATCTATGGGACACATTGAAAGCAGTTCTAAGAGGAAAATTTATTGCTTGGAGTTCATTCCTTAAAAAAAGAAAAAAACAAGAAATAAATGATCTAATACTTCAACTCAAAATCCTAGAAAAAGAAGAGAAAAATAACAGCAAAAGAAGTAGAAGACAAGAAATAATTAAAATAAGAGCTGAAATTAATGAAATCGAAACGAAAGAAACAATAGAAAAAATTGACAAAACTAAATGTTGGTTCTTTGAAAAAATAAAAAAAATCGACAGACCCTTAGCCACGCTAACGAAGAGTAGAAGAGAGAGAACTCATATTACCAGCATACGGGATGAAAAAGGCAATATCACAACAGACACTTCAGAAATACAGAAGATTATCAGAAATTATTTTGAATCCTTATACTCCAACAAAATAGAAGATAGTGAAGGCATCGATAAATTTCTTAAGTTATATGATTTGCCCAGATTGAGTCAGGAGGATATTGACAACCTAAACAGACCAATATCAATTGAGGAAATAGAAGATACCATCAAAAGACTACCAACTAAGAAAAGCCCAGGACCGGATGGGTATACAGCAGAGTTTTACAAAACCTTTAAAGAGGAACTAATACCAATACTTTTCAAGCTATTTCAGGAAATAGAAAAAGAGGGAGAACTTCCAAATTCATTCTATGAGGCCAACATCACCCTGATTCCTAAATCAGACAAAGACACTTCAATGAAAGAAAACTACAGACCACTATCTCTAATGAACCTAGATGCAAAAATCCTCAATAAACTTCTGGCCAAACGGATACAAAAACATATCAAAAAAATTGTGCAACATGATCTGGTAGGATTTATCCCTGGGATGCAAGGTTGGTTCAATATACAGAAATCAATAAATGTTATTCACCACATCAATAGGCTTAAAAATAAGAACCATATGATCATCTCGATAGATGCGGAAAAAGCATTCGACAAAGTAGAGCATCCCTTTATATTCAAAACTCTAGAAAAACTAGGGATAACAGGAACATACCTCAATATTGTAAAAGCAATCTATGCTAAGCCTCAGGCTAGCATCATTCTGAATGGAGAAAAACTGAAGGCATGTTCTCTAAAATCTGGAACAAGCCAGGGATGCCCTCTCTCACCACTTCTGTTCAACATAGTTCTCGAATCACTGGCCAGAGCAATTAGACAGACCAAAGAAAATAAAGGCATAAAAATAGAAAAGAAGAACTCAAATTATCACTATTTGCAGATGAAATGATTCGATACCTAGCAGACCCAAAAGGGTCTACAAAGAAACTATTAGAGCTAATAAATGAATTCAGCAAAGTGGCAGGCTATAAAATCAACACACATAAATCAAAGGCATTCCTGTATATCAGCGACAAATCCTCTGAAATGGAAATGAGGACAACCACCCCATTCACAATATCCTCAATAAAAGTAAAATACTTGGGAATCAACCTAACAAAAGAGGTGAAAGACTTATACAATGAAAACTACAGAACCCTAAAGAAAGAAATAGAAGAAGATCTTAGAAGATGGAAAAATATACCCTGTTCATGGATAGGTAGAAGTAACAACATCAAAATGGCGATATTACCAAAAGTTCTCTATAGGTTTAATCCAATGCCAATCAAAATCCCAACGGCATTTCTTGTAGAAATAGAGAAAGCAATCTTGAAATTCTATGGAAAAATAAAAGACCCAGAATAGCAAAAACAATGCTAAGCAGGAAGTGTGAATCAGGCGGATAGCTATACCAGACTTCAAACTATACTACAGAGCAATAGTAACAAAAACACCATGGTACTGGTAACAAAACCGGCGGGTGGACCAATGGTACAGAATAGAGGACACAGAAGCCAATCCACAAAACTACAACTATCTTATATTCGATAAAGGGGCTAAAAGCATGCAATGGAAGAAGGATAGCATCTTCAACAAATGGTGTTGGGAAAACTGGAAATCCATTTGCAACAAAATGAAACTGAATCCCTTTCTCTCGCCATGCACAAAATTTAACTCAAAGTGGATCAAGGCACTTGATATTAAATCAGAGACATGGCATTTGATAGAAGAAAAAGTTGGCTATGATCTACATACTGTGGGGTCGGGCTCCAAATTCCTCAATAGGACACCCATAGCACAACAGTTAATAACTAGAATCAAGAAATGGGACTTACTCAAACTAAAAAGTTTTTTCTCAGCAAAAGAAACAATAAGAGAGGTAAATAGGGAGCCTACGTCCTGGGAACAAATCTTTACTCCTCACACTTCAGACAGAGCCATAATATCCAGAATATACAAAGAACTAAAAAAATTAGACAATGAGATAACGAATAACCCAATCAACAAATGGGCCTAGGACCTGAACAGAAATTTCTCAGAGGAGGACATACAATCAATCAACAAATATATGAAAAAATGCTCACCATCTCTAGCAGTCAGAGAAATGCAAATCAAAACCACCCTAAGATACCATCTCACTCCAGTAAGATTGGCAGCCATTAGGAAGTCAAACAGCATCAAGTGCTGGCGACGATGTGGGGAAAAGGGTACTCTTGTACATTGCTGGTGGGACTGCAAATTGGTGCGGCCAATTTGGAAAGCAGTATGGAGATTTCTTGGAAAGCTCGGAATGGAACCACCATTTGATCCAGCTATTCCCCTACTCGGTCTATTCCCTAAAGACCTAAAAAGAGCACACTATAGGGACACTGCTACATCCATGTTCATAGCAGCACAATTCACAATAGCAAGACTGTGGAACCAACCTAGATGCCCTTCAATAGACGAATGGATAAAAAAAATGTGGCATTTATACACAATGGAGTATTACTCTGCATTAAGAAATGACAAAATCATACAATTTGGAGGGAAATGGATGGCATTAGAGCAGATTATGCTAAGTGAAGCTAGCCAATCCCTTAAAAACAAATGCCAAATGTCTTCTTTGATATAAGGAGAGTAACTAAGAACAGAGTAGGGAAGAAGAGCATGAGAAGAAGATTAACATTAAACAGGGATGAGAGGTGGGAGGGAAAGGGAGAGAGAAGGGAAATTGCATGTAAATGGAAGGAGACCCTCAGGGGTATACAAAATTACATACAAGAGGATGTGAGGGGAAAGGAGGAAAATATAAGGGGGAGAAATGAACTACAGTAGAGGGGGTAGAGAGAGAAGAGGGGAGGGGAGGGGGGAGGGGGGATAGTAGAGGATAGAAAAGGCAGCAGAATACAACAGACACCAGAATGGCAATATGTAAATCAATGGTTCTGCAACTGATGTGATTCTGCAATCTGTATATGGGGTAAAAATGGGAGCTCATATCCCACTTGAATCAAAGTGTGAAATATGATATATCAAGAACTATGTAATGTTTTGAACAACCTACAATAAAAATTAATTTAAAAAAATATATGATTTCTTATATATTTTCAGATATCAATTCAATACATTATTTAAAGGGGAACCAGTTATATTATTTATTAACTGTATGATCTATTCATGCATTATCTCTATATTCATAGACACAGGGTACACCTATTTTTACCCTCAATACTAATTTATACGTTTTCAAAATATTCCTCAAAAAATGGTGGAAGAAATACTCATGTCACCTGATCTATATATACATTTTATCACAGTAATATTCTGGACAAAAAAATCAAAGGTCACCCTTAAGTTTGTACCAAAGCCTAAATGGAAAGTGAGCATGGATTACTAAAACCTTCCATGTCCAGGTGTCCTAATGCTCTCAAATGTCAATCTTATTGGTGACTACATTTTTGTTTCTTTCTAAGATTATATATTCAACCTCAAGCCTGTTGAAAATGTCTAATCCTATCACTCACTTTATACTTTGCCTGATTTAGTAATGTCTCTATTTATATCTATTTTCCTACATATTTTCCCCTGTTCATCATTATGACTGACTCTTCACTTGTGCTGACATTTATATTCACTGTCTACCTGAAACCCTATTGCTTAAGAACTTTTGGTCTAAATCCTATTCTCACTCTTCTTTGTAAACCTACTGACTATCTTCCTAATCCTACCGACTATCCCTTTTTGAGTGGATGTTCTCTTCGACATTCAATCATCCAAGGTACAAGCTCCTATGCCATTGTATATAGATTTATCTGAGACATTTTTGCAGAAAATAATTCAAAGCTAAGTGTACCAATTAAGGGCCCAATGCCCTTCTGGACTTCATATCTTCCATAGATTTCTGTTTTTATACTTATATTTCACCTATATATTCTTGTAAATATCATAGTTTCCCAATACCATTATTCGTCATGCAGAAGGATTCCTAACCCCAAATTGAACATGTTACTAACCCAAAACCATACATTGTTCTCTCAATCAAACTTTACAGAACAGCAGGGACAGGGTTGCTCTTAAAATACAGGAATGTAGGGCATGTTCCAGCTGTTGAGAACATCAAAGGTCCATGCAGAAATGATCCCTTGAGAAGATGTAGGCAGCTACGAAAGACCTGAGAGAGAAAAGTCATCTTCTATGGCAAACAACCTTGTCAGCATGAAGGGATGTGTATGAATCAGCGTCTCTCTTCTTAATGTAGAGAAGATGGACCAAAACAGTGCTAGGTGGAGAGCTGTTCCCAGGTGCCCATGGTTTATATACCATTCTAACTTGTGAAAGTGTCACAGGAAGTAGGGGCAGCCTCCATCTCATGGGACTCTTGAAAGCAACTGTTAGGACAAAGTGGTTGTCAAGGCAATGACCTCATTCAGTTCCTGAAGAAGTGTCCTACCTCACTTCCTTGGTGATGGAACTCTCTTAACTTGGGATCCAGGAAGCCAGGCACCCGGAGCCAGTCCAGTCCCAGACCCAGTAGGCTCACTTGTTTGAATTTTCCAAGGAGAGTGTCAGTCTTTCTTGGTACCTACAGATGTGAGGATGGCCAAATACCAGGAGAGCTCTGCATAGGGGCCTTTCCTGAGAAAGTAGGTAGTGGTTCACCCCAGGCTCCTGACAACTTCACAGAGTTGGCCAAGGAGACCAGATCTGAGATAGGACAGGCCATTTTGGGGGAACATAGTATGGCCCACCACTCAGAGGAAACTCCGGATAGTCACAGAGTTACATGGGGGAAGGAGGTGTCTTTGTGGGTGTGGGTGTGATTTTGTGGTTTTGTCTCATGATCTGAGAATAGGTAGGAAAGACGGTTTGTTTGATTTGGAGTGGTCTTCTTCTAGTAAGTCGTTGGACAAGGCAAGTGTTTCTATGTCTGTGTATCCCACTGTGTCCGTGGTTGTAGACATTAGAAAATAGAATGCAACAATTGATATGTCCTGTATAGTAGAAAGATTCCCGGCATTCATCCTGCCCAATTTATGAATGGACTGCAGCTTGCGTTATCCATGGGCAACACCTGCTACCTTCCTAAGTTCCTGTTTCTTCCAGAATTCTCACCACTCTCCAGAATAGTCTCATGGTTTTGTGTCCAAAATATGTACCACCTCCAAGCTCTGTGACATTGCCATGTCCTGGATAGCTGAAGGGAATGGCGAGCATCTCAGAAAACACAGATATCAGTGTGACCAAGAAAGTCTCAGTTGAGAAACCATGCTTTCGGCCTTTTGCTTATCAATTGTTCTGTTTCCCTGAATGTCAGGAAGGTCTTTGCCTCAGGCCACCCCTTTGTGAAGCCTGAAGAAAACAGTATTCAAATGAAAATGAATGGGCACCACCTGTGGCTCTTTGCTTAATTGCTTTGGAAAGGGATGTGTCTAAATCAGCCTCTTGGCCCTGTGTGAGGTTGTGGCTTAGATTCTCAGCACCTGATGGATATAAAGAGAGATCCCATGTGTGCATCCAAAACCAAAATGGCCAAGAGAGCAATTATTCTGAATGAAGTCTCTCGCATTCATTTGTAAGGTTCCTGACCACCATCAAGTGAGAATACAGATCCTTTGGGTCAAATGAGTTATGCACAGCCCTGCAGAGGCTAGCCCATAGGTTTTTGGGTTTTCTCATGGCTCGAAATCATATAAAGAATCTATACCTGACAGTCAGTAGGCCTCAAAATGGAGATGCAGAGCAGTATTAACAGCTAGCCTATCTGATCACTTCTGGTTCACCGGATGGGTGTCCAGGCCACCTTGACTTTAGGCAAATGAGGGGCAAGGGAGCTTATTTTTGACACTGTCTTGGGCTGCATCCCTCATGAAAAACTCCAGCCAGAGGTTATGATAAGTGTCTATATGGAAGAAGATGAGGGCCATGTGGGAGTGTTTGGTTTTAATTGTGGTCATTTGTTTGGCGGTTGGAAGAGATAACTGGATCCACCTGGGCTTGAACTCTGGCATGATTCCTCTTAGAGACTGAGTTCTGGAATTTACCTCAAAGAAGTATTGCCATGAAATGTGTTGGGATTTTAGGAGGCCACGCATGAGAAGCCTCCCTTGAAAACTGAGATCGAGTGCCAGGGTGTCTTTCCACAGTGCAGTGAGAATCTCAGCCAGGATATCACATGATTTTATTCTGAAAGACTTGGCAGCCATAGTTGAGAGTCTAAACACATATGGAACTCATATTGTAGACCTCAATGATCCTGGCTTCATGTGACCTTTTGGCCACTCTTTGGGAAGCCTTGCCTGTGAGATTTCTCCAGAGTTTTAATTTAAATGAGCTTCCTCACCACATAATGGTTCCTGCATTAATTGAAACGTACAGTGACTCCAACTTCATCCTTCAAAAATGGCTAAATAAATACCATCAAATTTCTGAAATTCCCATGACCAGGTGGCACTGGAGAACCTTTGGATATCCTGTTGCTGATCATGAGTGAAATAATTCCCCACGCAATGACACTTCACCGGGAGAATTCCAATTTTATTGCTCAAAGCTGTGTGCTTATATAGAACTAAGGGGGAGATGGTAGGGCTTAGATAAATGGCAGCAACCCGTTTATTGGCAAGTTCTTTCAGATATCAGCTCCAGAGCCCAGGAATTAGTTCTCATTGGGCCTAAGGTTCCCCACAAGTGAGATTTGAAATTGGCGCTGATGTGAGAGTTCACAAGGGTGGGAAATTTTTGCGCCACTGCAGAAATGAAGAAGGTAGGAAGAAGAAGTCCTTAGGCGCCATGTTGAGGTTTTTCTCTGGGGTATGGCTGCCATTTATTCTTTTCCCAACATTCCACCCTTTTTGTTTTCTTAGGAAGTGGGGCGTCATTTGTCAGATCCGGCTGCTTCCTGCTGTGTGGGGGTGGTGTGGGGCCTAGAAAGAGAAGTGGAGGAATGCTCAGGGAGCAGGTTTGGGATTATCATGGCAGCCAGAAATAAAACCCAGTGGCTATAGACAGCTACTTTCGTAGGGGTGAAATCAATGAATGTTCCCTGAAGCCAAAGTTGTCGATGGCATGGAACTAGTCCTGGATGGAAGAGATTGTTGGTATCAGCCACTGGTCCTGTAACAGAGACTCTAGGAAATACTGGAAGCGTTGCCTGGACATGGCGTCACCAGCACCTGAAGAAGATCAGAGCAAATAAAAACAGAATGAAGATAAAAATTAAAGGAAATGTCATTTTTTGGCAGAAGTTCCATGTTGGGGGACTGACATAGAAGAGGCCAAGGGCCATGAGAAATCTTAGAAGTTGTTAAAGACTCATGAATCCAGGATGGCAGATTAAGAGGTTCTCAGAGCTCGTTGTCTCCCGCTGTCTGATACCCATTGCATTCCATCATGCCTGGTAGTGAGCTTCATCACTGAGTTACTGTTCTCTTGGAGATGTTGGGGGTTCATCGGTCATCAGAGGCTGGTAGTGCCTAAGCAAAAGCTGGTTGAAAGTTTGATTAGGAATTTTTTGCAGTTGGGTTTGAAGGCACTTCATTTTGCAGGGCAAGAGAGCACAAAAAAGGAGCATCCCAATAAGGGGCCCCAAGATATGTAGTAAGTACATGGCAAGATAGGATTGGAAGAACCCCATGATGGGATTGGAGGAGGTATGTTTGAGCAATTCGGTCGATAATTCCTGCAATTTAACAACATTTTTTTTATTAGCCCAGATTCATTAACATAATAGCAAAATTCCTCTCTGAGGAATAGGCATGTAACCCCTTTTTCTGCAGTGAGAAGATCAATTGCCCTTTGGTTCTGTAAAGCCACTTGTGCCAATGATGTAACCTGCCGCTGCAAGGAACCCAGAGACTCAGCCATGGTATTGAGTGTTTCCTGCAGTTTTTGTTGAAACTCATTGGATGCCCATAGAGCATGACCTATAGCTCCACCAGAGAGTCCGAGACTCGTCACTGAGTTTGTTAAAATGAGGCCTACCAGAACCGGCAGAAAGACTACCCTACGGGTGCGGGAAGGTAGGGCCAACTGTCGGAATTTGGTGGGAGTATACAAAGATAGCTGAGGAACTACAGTAACCAAGAAACAGGTGCCAGAGACATTGATCGTTGAGGTACTTAAAGACCCATTACACCAGAGGAAATGTTCAGGTTGCCTAAAC
Organism: Callospermophilus lateralis; assembly: GCF_048772815.1. Lineage (NCBI taxonomy): Eukaryota > Metazoa > Chordata > Mammalia > Rodentia > Sciuridae > Callospermophilus > Callospermophilus lateralis. The sequence continues at coordinate 146,243 of NW_027514379.1, read as the reverse complement.
ACAGGGCTCTATGGGGTGTTGTAGCTCAAGGAACAAACGGGTAAAGGATTCATTATTGGCAGGTGGAAACAGATGAAAGGAAATAAAGTATTGGTGGAATAACTTTCCCACAGTGGGATACGTGTCACATGTAGGGGTTGTCCTTTTTAGAGAAATTGTAGGGTTTTGCTGGAATATTTTCTGCCGCTAATGGGACTGCTGCTAGAAGTGGACGACTAAGTGAAGCACAGAGAAAGCACTGAGAAGTAGGCAAAGAAAGACGGGTGGAGTTTAATAATCAAAACGTTTGGTGTAGCAAATTGAGCCATGTGGGAGGGGGACCTGAGGGGGTTGAAGGCTCTGAATCATCTTTGGATGAGCTATGGATACGATCTCGAAGTTTTGATTCTGAGTCCTTAATGTGTTCGACTACCTGGATGGTTGCCTTAGGTGGCGTAATCAGGGTGCAGCCAATAGTCATCCACCCTGTGGGTCTGACTGAGGTTGTCTGAGCATAGACAGCAAACTCAACATAGCCCCAACGTTTGGCCTTGGGGTCAGGTTTATCTAAAGTATACCATCCATTGTTATTGGATGAAGAGCCTTTATGCCACTTTATGTAACTAGAAGTCCACCCTTCAGGGTAACCGAGTGAGTGGTAAGAATAGCTACCACGTTCATCATGGAACCTGCATGACCAATAGGGGCACCCACTATATATCTCAGGCCACCAATGACAATAATCTTTTGTTTGATCAAAAAGGAAGCAAATGAAAGGCCAGTTCCAGCTACCAGGGACGAAGGTCCTTGAAGGTGACAATTTTAGGGAAATAGAGGTGCAGTTGTGGATGAAGCAAGTAGTTGCATCCACTCCGCGGACCTTCTGCATGCCATGTTCTGAGCATCGTTCCCGAAGAGTGAATAAATGCATGGTAGGTGAGGAGGGTAAAGACCAGTCCTGACAGAGCACAGAAAATAAGCAGAGCACAAAAAACAAGCAGTTAGAGAAGACTAGGGTGTTGGGAGAGCTCATTGTGCCTTCTTTAAGAGGAATTGGGCTGCAAGGAAAACCGTGTGAGCCGCAACTTAAATGGGTGAGATGGGTGTGGAGAGCAGGAGTAAAGGGGAGGTTCAGGAGGTGATTCTTGGAGTTCCTCTGGGGTGGCCCTGTCTTCAGCATGTGGGGCCTCCTGGTGATGTGGCTTCAACCTAGACATGTGATTCCAGGGAGTGAGACGGTTGTCTGGTAAGGAGAGTTTGGCGGCGGTGGGGGTACAGAGAATGACAGGATAGGGGCCTTCCCATTTTGGGGCAAGAGTCCCTTTCTCCTCTGGGGTATTAAAATTGACTAGTCAAAAAGGTGTTAAGGGAGGAGTGTTTGGAGAGGAGACTGGGTCCGGAAGAAGCCAGTCCTGATATTTCCAGAGTTCCGAGCGGAGATGAAGCAAGAGAGGCAAAGACAAATCTCGGGTGAGAGGTCCTTGTGAAATGACCAACGCAGGGGTTATAAGATGTCTTTCATACATTTTCTCAAAAGGAGACAGTAAAGATGGTTTCTTAGGGAGAGCTCTGATTCTAAGCAAAGCCAAGGGAAGGAGTTTGACCCAGTCTATGTTTAATTCCATTGTCAATTTGGTAAGGACTTCCTTTAGAGTACGATTTACCCTTTCCACATTCCCTGAAGCCTGGGGGAAATATGGACAGTTGAAATGCCACTTGAAGGAGAGGGCTTGAGAGACCTTTTGTGTGATCCTAGAAGTAAACTCAGGGCCATTGTCATATTGTAGGGAAGTGGGCATACCAAACCTGGGGATGATGTCTGTCAGTAAGATTGAAGCTAAAGTGGAAGCCTTTTTATTGGAAGTGGGAAATGCCTCAACCAAACCAGAGAAAGTGTCCACAAAGACAAGGAGGTATTTAGTGTGCCATACTGTGGGCATGTTGGTGAAGTCTACCTGCCAGTCAGCAGAGGGAATGTGTCCCCGGGCTTGTTGGGTAGGGAAACGTTTGGGCCTTAAAGGAGTATGAGTGTTGGTCCGCTGACAGATCTGACAATTAGAGGCTATATTCTGTAGCATGGCTTGTCAGAGGGAGTGAGGAAGAAGAAACTCTGTAAAAAGAGGGTCAAAGACTGAGAATTGGAAAGGAATAGAATATGAAGGAACTTGAAAAGATGCTTGTTCTTACTGAAAGAAGTAGGGGCTTCAGATGAGCTGTCTAAAGTGGCCATTATATGTCCACCATGGGGGCCATGATTGGAAGTGGTAGCAGCCATTCGTGCCACCTGGTCAGCTTTGGCATTGCCCTCAGTGATAAGAGTGCCGTCCTTCTGTTGGGACCTACAATGAACATCTCCCAACTGGGTGGGTAAGTGGGAGGCCTCTATCAGATTGGTTATTAGAGCTGAATTAGTGATCGCATTACCTTTGGTGGTAAGTAGGCCTCGCTTCTTTCAAATTGCAACATGGGATAATAAGATATGGAAGACATATTTTGAATCAGTTTAGAGGGTGAGGGATTTGCCTTGTGCTAGAAGGCAGGCACGAGTGGATGCTATAAAATCAGCCTGCTGGTCTGTAGTTCCTGAAGGCAAAACTTTGGCGTCTATAATCTCAGTGACTGAAAATACAGCGTATCCAGAGTAATGAGTTCCATTGTGCCTAAAGGAACTGCTGTCAGTAAACCAGATAAGGTCAGGCTTGGTTAGTGGTCTCTCAAAAATGGAAGAATGACAGGGGAGGATATCATCTAAGTTTTCCAAGCAATTATGAGTTGGTGTGTGAGACATGGGAGTCATTGGGAGCAGTGAGGCAGGGTTCAGTGCAGAGCAGGGGAGGAAAATAATATTAGGGTTTTCCAGAAAGGAAGTGAGGAGCGACAGAACTCTGGATGTAGGGAGGGTTTGAAGGCCCTTTTAAGGTAAAAGATCTTTCAAGGGATGTGGGGAGTAGATAGTTCAAGGGGCCCCAAAAGTCAGATTAGAGGCTTCTTTGTGTAAAATTTGTCCAGTAGCCAGAGCTCTTAAGCAAGGGGCCCACCCACGGATGGAAAATAAGAAACCATGTCCTCCAGGTCACATAGATGCAGACCCAGGTTGATGGTTTCACTAGAAAGGAAGCTAAAGCACGTGACAACAACATATATTTCAAGTGCCCAACCTCACAGGCAGTATCTCAAGAAGTCTCTAGGACAACAGACCTCCATGTTTTTGAAGTGTTTACCCTGTCCCTTACTTTTGGAAACTCCTCTAACACTTCTAAGGTTGTGAACTCCTGATCGCATTCCATTCCAGATATGTATTCATGGATTTTCTAACTCTTCTCCTCTAATTGTGTCTTACATGGGGTGAAGGTGTTGTCAAGGTATTGTTCTGGATGAGAGTGGGAAGATTTTTGTGTAGCACATATTTACATACACATTGGATTCATTTTCCAATTTTCCATTCGAAATACTGAATCCCTGTCAGTAACCCATACCCTAATAGACTCTGACTACTAATCCTAATATGATGGAGACAAATAACCCAAACATAATATTAATACAAGCAGTTCAGAGGAGGCATGGTGTATAGTTGGTCTTGCCTTTTGCATGATATAGTGTAGGAGTTATAAATCTTGTCAATTGTTTGTTGAAATAGTACTCCATGTGTTTTTAAAGTTAACACATATGTGAATTTCTGTCTCCTTTTTTCTGTAGCCAATTCAGCACATGTATTTTTATATGCACATATAAAATCATACCTGGTATCACACGTACATTTTTGTGAGGTGGCTAACTTGGCAGAAACAAAGTATGAGAAGAGATCACCCCTCCTAAACGCTTTTGGAACTGAAAATTCAAACTATGAGTGAGATTTTTAGTTGAACAACATTATACATAAATCCATGTTCAGTAAAATTAATATATTTGGGTCGGTGGATGATATATATTTCACGATGAATTTTGATTGGCATATATATTGCTACTTCCTAATGTTTCTCTGTGTGATATATATATATATATTTTTTTTTCCAAATATAAAATATATGTGTCTTATTATACACTCCCTTAATAATTCACTCATGCTCATGTATGTGGTTTTATAATCAAATTTTCATACGATTATTTTCAGAAATATTCATCCACCTGAAATACGTATTTGTTTTCTAGTACTGAAAACTCACTTCACTGAATGGTGCAAACAAATCCTTATATTTCTACAGTAACTGACCCAATTTAACATCAATGCATGTAGATTCCAATGGGGCATGATGTGTATTTTGACGTTCATTTTATTTAACACTGGTACATTACTATTTCTTCAGTTTTTGTACATCATAGTATAAACATTTCATCCATAAGTTCACAAATTTAAAGACATTTGAAACACATTCAATCACTTCCTGCTTCAGTACACATGTATTCCTCCTTGCTTTTGACTGGTCATTTCATGAGACTTCTTTCCAAACACATTATTTTCGATTTCCATAATCAATTTTGAAGCAAAACTCACACATTTTATGATAAACCACAACCCTAATATTACCATTAGATGTATAACTTGTTGGAATGAATGTATGTATATCAATATAACATTTACTGTGTATTTTCAGATATCAATTTATTCCAATTTCTAAAGTTGGAATCAGTTATATTATATATTCACACATGGTACACCTATTTGTGCCCCCAATACTAATTTATATCTCTTCTAAATATTGCTCCCAGAAATGGTGCAAGAAATACTCATGTCACCTGATCTACATATACATTTTATCACAGTAATATTCTGGCCACAAAATGCAAAGTCACACTTACAATTGTACCAAAGCCTAAATGGAATGTGAGTATGGATTATGAAAATCACCAATGTCCATGTTGCCTAATGCTCTCAAATGTCAATCCTATTGGTGACTACATATTTGTTTCTTCCTAAGATTATGTATTCAACCTCAAGCCTGTTGAAAATGTCTAATCCTATCAATCACTTCATCATTTGCCTGATTTCCTAATGTCTCTAATGATATCTGCTTTCCTACATATTTTCCCCAGTTCATCATTGTGACTGACTCTTCAAATGTGCTGACATTTACATTTTCTGTCTACCTGAAACCCTATTGCTAAAGAACTTTTTGTCCAAATCCTATACTGACTCTTTTTTCTAATCCTATCAAGTATCTTCCTAATCCTACCAACTATCCTTTTTTGACTGGATGTTCTCTTCAACATTCAATTATCCAAGGTACAAGGTCCTATGCCATTATGTATAGATTTATCTGAGACACATGTGCACAACATAATTCAGAGTAAAGTATCCCAATCAAGGATCCAATGCCCTTTTGGGCTTCAAATCTTACCTAGATTTGTGTTTTCATACATATATTTCACCTCTATATATCCTTATAAATATTGCAGGTTCCCAATACCATTATTCATGCAGCAGAATGATTCCTAACCCAAATCAATCATGTTATTAACCCTAACCATACTTTGTTTCCTCAACCTAACTTTACAGAAAAGCAAGGACAAAGTTGGTCTTATATAGAAATGTAAGAGATCTTCCACCTGCTGAGAACCTCAAAGGTCCATGCAGAAGTGAACCCTGGGGAAGATATAGAAAGCTAAGCAAGTCATCTTTCATGACAACAAAAAAAAAAAAAAAAAAAAAAAAACAGGTCAGGATGAAGGGGTGTGTCTGAAGCAGTCTCTCTCTTCTTAATGTAGAGAAGATGGACCAAACCAGGCCTGTGTGGAGAGCTGTTTACGGGTGCCTATGTTTGATATACCATTCTTACTTGTGAAAGTGTCACAGGAAGTAGGGGCAGCCTCCATCTATTGGGACACTTGGAAGCAACTGTTAGGACAAAGATGTTGCCAAGGCAGTGACCTCATTCAGTTCCTGAAGGAAGTGACCTATATAACTTTCTTGGTGATGGAACTCTCTGAACTTGGGATCCAGGAAGCCAGGCACCCAGAGTCATTCCCAGTCCCAGTCCCAGTGGCCACACATGTTTGGATTTACCAAGGACAGAATCGGTCTTTCTGTGTAACTACTGATGTGAGGATGGCCAAATTCCAGGAGAGCTCTGAAGAGGGGCCTTTCCTGAGAAAGCAGGTAGTGTCTCACTACTGGCACCTGACAACTTCACAGTGTTGGCCAAGGAGACCAGATGTGACATAGGACAGCCCATTTCGGGGAAACGTAGTATGTCCCATCAGTCAGAAGACACTCCGGATAGTCACAGACCTACTTGGGGGAAGGAGTTGACTTTGTGGGTGTGCGTGTGAGTTTGTGGTTTTGTCTCATGATCTGAGAATATATAGGAAAGTCGGTTTGTTTGATTTGGAGTGGACTGTTTCTAGTAAGTCTTTTGACAATGCGAGTGTTTCTATGTCTGTTTATCCCACTGTGTCCGTGGTTGTAGACATTAGAAAAGAGAATGCATCAATGGGTGTGTTTTGTCTAGTAGAAAACTTCACAGCATTCATCCTGCCCAATTTATGAATGGACTGTGGCTTTCCTAATGGATGGGCAACAACTACTATCTTCCTAAGTTCCTGTATGTCTTCTTGAATTCTGGCCACTCTCCAGAATAGGTACAGGGTTTTGTGTCCACGATATGTACCACCTCCAAGCTCTGTGACATGGCCATGTACTGAATAGCTGAAGGGAATGGGATCATCTCAGAAAACTCAGATATCATTCGAGAAACCCTGCAATGGGCCATTTGCTTATCTATTGTTCTGTTGCCCTGAATGTCAGAAAGGTCTTTGCCTCAGGCCACTCCTTTGTGAAGCCTGAAGGAAACGGTTTTCAAGGGGAATTAATGGGCATCACCTGTTGCTCTTTGCTTAATTGCTTTGGAAATGAATGTGTCTGCATCAGACTCTTGGCCATGTGTGAGGCTGTTGCATGGATTCTCAGCACCTGATGGATCTAAAGAAAGTTCCCACGTGTGCTTCCAAAACCAAAATGGCCAAAAAAGCAGTCATTGTGGACGAAGTCTCTCGCCTTCCTCTGTAACGTTCCTAACCTCCATCAAGTGAAAATAGGGATCCTTTGTGTCAAATGAGTTCTCAAAACCCTGCAGATGATAGCCCATATGTGCTTGGGTTTTCTCATGATTCCAATTCACATAAAGAGTCTATACCCGAGAGTCAGTAGGCCTCAAATTGGAGGAGCAGAGCAGTATTTATGGCAGGCTTATTTGATCACTCCTGGTTCTCAGGAAGGGTGTCCAGGCAACCCTGACTTTAGGCAAATTATGGGCAAGGGAGTTTATTTTGTACACTGTCTTGGGCTGAGCCCCTCATGGAAACCTCCAGCCACAGGTTATGATGAGTGTCTATATGGAAGAAGATGAGGGCCTTGTGGGAGTGTTTTGGTTTTAATTGTGGTCATTTGTGTAGTGCTTGGAAGTGATGACAGGGTCTACCTGGGCTTGAACTCTGGTGTGATTCCCCTTAGAGTCTGAGTTCTGGAACTGATCTCAGAGAAATATTGCCATGAACTGTGTTCAGATTTTATTAGGCCACGCATTGGATTTCCCCTTGGAAACTGAGATCAAAAAAGAAGGGTGACTTTCCACAGAGCCTTGGAATCTCAGCTAAGATATCACATGATTTTATTCTGAAATATGTGGCAGCCATAGTTGACAGTCAGAACACCCATGGACGTCACATTGAAGACCTCAATGGGCCTGGCTTCATGTGACCTTTTGACCATTCTATGGGATGACTTGCCTGTGAGATTTCTCCAGAGATTTCATTGAAATGAGTTTCCTCACCATTTAATGGTTCCTGAATGAACTGAAACCCACAATGCCTCCAACTTCATCCATGAAAAATGGCTAAATAAATACAATAAAATTTTTGAAATTCCCTTAACCAGGTGGCACTGGAGAACCTTTGGATGTCTTTTTCCTGATCATGAGTGTACAAGAGAATGCCATGATTGACGGGGTTTCATGAAAATGGTGTAGAACAAAGATGCCAGTAAGTTGGACCCTGCTGAGTAGTGGGCCTATTGCAGTGGTGGGCAGGTGTGTGATAATACATCTGTGGTGTGGCCAGGAGGATTTTCCATTGCCTTAAAAATGGCTTGTGACTGATATGGTGCAGCCAGCAGACCCTTCTTGTTACATGGAGAGGTTTCTGGGCAAAGTTCAGAGTCAGATTTCTTTGGACAAATGGGCAAGCTTTGTGAGATAGAAGCCTGGTTGGTGCATTCTCTGTCACCACAAGTGACAGAACTCCCTCCAATACTGGGTCCCAGTTGAACTCGTTGTATTTCATGAAGCAAATACCAAACTCCCAGTGCAGCAGCAAGAAACACCACGAAAAGTGGAGGATGACCAAATGGCTTCACAGTTCACACGGGGAGACACTTAGCACCAAGTGGCCACAGTTTACCTACAAATACAAAATTCAGCACTGCTGCCTCATGTTCATTAGAATACAAAAAACCATGTCCTCCAGGTCACGTAGATGCAGACCCAGCTTTTATGGTGTCACTAGAAAGGAAGCTAAATCTCCTTACAACAACATATATTTCAAGTGCCCAACCTCAGAGGAAGTTTCTCAAGAAGTCTTTAGGCCGGCAGAGTTCCACGTCTTTGGAGTGTTTACCTGTTAGACCAGGACGCTAGAAAAGACCACTGACTCAAATTAAAATCAAATAAAATTAAGCTTATTATTTCCACCGGCCGTGCTGCCTCTCCCTCCCAAAATGGTGGGAACAAGACAGCATCCCCAGCTTTCCTGCAGCCCAGTTTTATAGCCCAGAAAGTTACACAAAAGAGGGGTTACAGATAACAGAACTCTGATAAACATCACATTATAGGTAGTTTACAATTTTTTTGCTGTCCCTACATCAGAATTCATGAGGACCATTAGAGCCTCAGAGAGGGTTGTTGTCTGGCCAGAGAAGGCAAATATTTATGATGTGTCACTAAAGTTTCAGAGAGGGCTGCTATCTGGTCAGAGAGCTGGGCATGCATGAGTTCAAGGCGTGGGCAGGCATTCCACGCAGGTTCAGAATTTGAAGTAATTTATGGAAAAGCCAAAATTATCTTTTCATGGCTTTGTGGCATGATGGCTCCCAATTTTAATAAAAGATCAGGTTGGGTCTACAATTCCCCCCTTTTCTCTGTGTCCCTTTCAAATCTTTGATAGATTATGGGAAGAACACTGAGGAAATTTTAATCCCTCAGATAAGAGTCTCCAAATTTTTACAACTCACCCAAAACCGATCTCCCTGATTTTACCTGACTTAATTAATTATTTATATTGATAGTCTATTTATCTTTCTCTCCATTGTTGTAAAAAGAGTGGCATCACTAATTTTTTCTTCTTCTGTCCTGAGACAGGGTGACGTGAGTGGGCTCGTCGTGAGGGACATGAGTTGCCTATTAGAAGTCAGTTGAGAGACATGAGTTGCCCTTTAGAAGTCAGTTCGGTTTGAAGTAAGGTTGGGGAAGAACAGGTTGTAAAGTCATCTGTGAATGGATTCTTCTATGAGTGAAACAAAAACCATGAGTACTGAATAAATGTTGCAGCAGCTGGAACATGTCACTGTATAGAAATTCCCTCACCAGTCTTTAATATCCCCAATTATCAGGACTGTCAACTTAATATTTAACTTTAAGTGTTACAGTTGGCGCTCCCAATAAGACACAGTTTAATAATTTAATGTCATCTGATCTTGTAAAAATCCTTTTACTAGTATGACCTCTGCGTCTAATAGAGAAACCTTTAATTCTGTTACTCAGGGCTGGATAATCGTACTAGCAAACACCAAGCCTACCTGTGTAGGTTAGGAATATCTGTAGGTCTTAAACTGAAAATTTCTGCCTGTGGCAGCTCTTCTTGATAGTCTCTTTTTATAAGTATTAGGCATTCCTGTGTGAGAATCCTTCTTTGTAGCCTCCAGTCTTACTTATTTTGGGAGGATAAGATAAAGTGCATACCTTAAAATTTTATTATTATTATTATTATTATTATTATTATTATTATTATTATTTAAAATGCCCAGGAGTGGCTGTATTTTGGTCTTAACTGTCTTTGCTAAGTGTTTAAGATGAAGCAGTCAAACTGACTTTTGTTTCTATCTATTGTTAACAGTCAGCTGAGCTTTTGTGGGAATCAATTCTGGGGAAACTTGAGAAGAGATTCTCAGTTCTGCTAGTGCCATTTGCGCTAGGTGGGTCCAGGTCTTGCTTGACCATTTGGCTTCCCTCAGAAGCATCATGGATGTCTCCTTTCTATGATGACTCTCCTCTTTGTAACGAATGCACTGATTGGCTTTCTGTTCTCCAGTGGTCTCATTAATCTCCCTGATCAGGAGGTTATGTGGCTCAGAGTTGCAAAGCTCTTTAGAGAAGTCCCCTGTTCCCTGGATTCAGACTGACTCAGAGGGCAAGAGCCAAATATTGGTTTTCTTGGCCCTTTTCATTTAACATTCATTTTAAATCCTAATATTAAAAATCCAGCAAATAAATTTTAACAGCCTTACATTAAGAGTACTGGGCTTTAATGTCTATAACTTTATAATTACCTTTTTATTAATTGGGATCTGTATTATTCTGTCTGTATTGTAGTTGATGACTTATTATCTTGAATAAACCCATGTTGTGTTCTTAAAGCAACACATTTGTAAAACACTAACAGGGAATCTTTAGATCACTTATAAGAAAATTTCAAACTAAAATTAACAAAAGTAAAAATACTTAGTTCGTGTAATATCTTCCCTGAATTTTTTGGCTGAATTATACATTATATCCCCTGTTTGAGATCCTAGGAATATTGACAATAAAAAAAAAACTTTTTAACATAACTTTAAAGATATATTATCTGACCTAATGGTTTCATAGTCATTCTCACATGTAGTAAGATGGGACACACAGCCTTATCTCAGGTAAGGCAGGGCTCTTTATAAATCTTAACTATTTTAGTTCTAAAGCTGATCTTTATTTTTAAATATCATTTGACAATGTTTAAATAAATTTTTGAGGTCACATGAACATTAGCTAACACCATATGATATAACATTTAAAACATGAATTAAAGAAAGGCTGAAAGTTTTTAACCTTTACAAAGATTAGGCTCTAATTAACTTAAAAATACATTTAAATTGTTCCCCAATGTAAAAAGTAACATAAAAATTTACATATCTTATTGATAACAGGTAAATAAATCCACAATATATTTTTTACCACACAACTTCAGAGCACCAGCTTGATATAATACTCTTTAAACGTTTCTACCTTACAGACTTGCATACCTGTAAGATATGAAAACATTAATAGTATAACAATTACATTTATGTTTCTACATAAATCAAGTTTGGCTTTTAAAGAAATGGCAGTACAGTGCTCTAAAATAACAGTTTTTATTTAATCAGTTGTTTAATTTTTATGGTTGCTTGCTCTAGAAAACATAAATCTTAATAAACTCAATGTTATGGGTAAACTTATGTTTTAAGAAATTTTTGTCTCATTAACACATGACTGATTTTTACAATCTTATACAATGTTTACTAAAAAAAATACAGATCTTAGTAAATCAATCAGATATCTAACAAAAGTACTCATGAATGAGTAATCCCATATCAAATTTACTTTACTTATTTATCAAAAAGTCAGAGAAATGTATTGAACAGTGTAAACCATTTTTATGTTGAAGGAAAGGTACTAGAGCCAAGGCATATTAGACATTTTGTAGATGTTAATATTTTGTTAGATGTTTGAACACCTAGAAAACTTTGTAAGCTTAAATTTAAACACATTTGTTTTTATCTCTTTATCCAATTTAAATTGAAACATTTAAATCACGTGAATTAAAGATCTTTGGATCCACTTTTTTAAAATTTGTTTTTACGAGCGCTATTTTTTTATGAGCGCTCCTTATATATGTTAATTTGTGTATCACATATATGATATACGGACATATGTATATATAGACATACAACACATAACAATTTCTGCACACAAAATAATTGTAAAGGCCTTGTAGCTTTTCATAGTTGAAATCTTTATTGCAATGTTTCAAAAAGTCCACAGTTGGTCAAAGATAGAACTGATCAGAAAAACATTAACCTAGGTCTGTATGCTCAAAATCATGAGGTCAAAAAACATAAAGTATCTAAGAAAAAAAATAAGAGTCCTATAAAAAATGACTTGCCAGTAATTAGTAAATAACATACAATTTACCTTTTTTTTTCCCTTAGACCTCAAATCACTCTCCTACAAAGCTTGCAGGCTTCTTTCATTTGCATTTCAACATAAGTCATGGCTGAGGTCTGGAAGGAGCAGCAAAAAAACTGCTATTCTGAACAGACATCTCAGGACTAAGGCATTTTAACCATAATTTTCAGGTTCAGATGTTGAAAATTATGATACAAGTTTAAGATACAATTCACAAAATTTTATATCTTTACATCGTGTTTTGTCAACAGACACCATACTATGATTTTCTATTTATGTCCAAATTAATGCAATGGTACACACAGTGACATTTTCCCAGGCTACCCAATTCAAAATTGGTGAAAAAAAAAAAAAAGACCGTATGATTGGGAAGTTTCTTGCCAACTTGGAAGTAGAGTTCTTCAGTTATCCATGCTAAGTATTTAAGTTCTCTGGCATGAATTATCTGAAATCATAAACTAAACAATTACCTAAACCCGACTTTTTACTCCAAGATTGTGCAATGCTTCAAAAACCCATTCAGTTACCAGATTGTTAAAATAAAACATCATCATTTAGACACACATTCAGCTAAGATCATTCCCCAAAAACAATTTATAATATCAACACATTATTGCAGATGCCTTAAAGGGCCAGAAACTAAGACACAGTACAGACAGAAAGGAGGTCCAGACTATGGCTGTCAGACAGAACCCTTTAAACCAGAGCAGATAAGAGAAAAATCTCCTACAGCAGTGGCACCATAGATGTCCCCACAAGGGGACCAGATGTTTTCACAGAAGGGCAACCTGAAATGTAAAATAAAGTGTCTCCATGGTGACTTTACTGCATTTAGTGTCACCTTTTTCTTTTTCTCTTTTTTTAACAAGACAGAGGTGGCATAATCCTTACAGTGCAGGGAAGGAAGGAGGTAATTCCCTGAATCAACAGGGCTTTGGCAGCTGCTGGGAGTCCCTCAGTTTCCCCTTTTACATACAGGATTAGCTCCTCTGATTCAGTTCCACATCAAGCATGCTCTATCTCCTAACATTTCAGTAGATAGCTCTCACAAAGTTCCGGGGCGGAGGGTGGGTACAAGATTTGTAACTTAAAGTTTGGTTCCTGACCTTGAAGCCAATTAATACAAATTTAATAATGAGGACTGGGTTTTGAGAAAAAGAAAAAAAGGAGTTTTATTGCTTGGCTAACAAAGGAGAAACACAGGGGACTCTGCCAAAGTTGTGACTCTCTTTATCTGGAGGGACAAGGGGTTTTAAAGGAGTTTCACTTGTTAACCTGGGAGATACTCAGTTCTTAGGTCCCCAGCAGGCATAGCCCTCTGCAATGGGTGTGCTCCAGGCAGCCAGCTAGGGGCTTCTATCATCCTGCTTTACAATGGGGGATAAAGTTCATTGCAGTTCCTTAAAACACAGTCCAAAGGGGTGTCAGGCTTAATCTCTTTATTTCTGATTTTCATGTCCAATATACTTAAGTTTTTACCACCAAAATCACACAACAAAACGAACAAAAACAAACAAACAAAAAACCAAAAAATAGAACACAGAACACAAAAAAACAGAAACCCAGCGCCTAAACACAGAAACAGGGCAAGAGTGCAACATCTTGCTAAAGCTCCAGGGTAGGAGCGCATGCGTGCCCGTCGGCACCTCTCTACAGTTCCAGAGGAATTCCCTACAGAACAGAACAGAGGACAGAAAGATTCTCGTTACTGTCCTGGACAGAAGTATATGTGAGCCTCCCCGTGCCACATCTCTGTCATCAGAAGAGATCTCCCTTAACCAGATATCAGATGTTATAAAGGAGCCACTTACATATGGAGGCGTCCTCCATCAGGTGCTTGCTAATAGTTTTAGTGCAGAGGTTCACTGCAGTGCTCCCTGGACTAAAGGCTCTCTTCCAAATATAAAGAAGATGGACCAAATCAGGCCTGTGTGGAGAGCGGTTCCTTGATGCCTATGGTTGATATACCATTCTAATTTGTGAAAGTGCCACAGAAAATAGGGTAAGCCTCCTTCTCATGGTACGCTTGAAAGCAACTGTTTGGACAAAGTGGTTGCCAAGGCAGTGACCTCATTCAGTTCCTGAAGGATGTGACCTCACTTTAATCCCTTGGTAATGGAACTCTCTGAACTTGGGATCCAGGAAGCCAGGCACACAGTGTCAGTCTCAGTCCCAGTCCCAGTGTCTCACTTGCTTCGATTTAGCAAGGACAGAGTCAGTCTTTCTTGGTACCTACTGATGTGAGGATGGCCAAATGCCAGGAGTTCTCTGAAGAGGGGCCTTTCCTGAAAAAGTAGGTAGTGGCTCACAGCTGGCTCCTGACCACTTCACAGAGTTGGACAAGGAGACCAGATCTGAGACAGGAAACGCCATATCGGGGGAACATAGTATGGCCCAGCAGTAAGAGGATACTCTGGAGAGTGAGAGACCTACTTGGGGAAGGAGGTGCCTTTGTGGGTGTGGATGTGTGTTTGTGGTTTTTGTCTCATGTTCTGAGAATAGGCAGGAAAGTCGGTTTGGTTGGTTTGGAGTGAACTGTTTCTAGTAAGTTGTTTCACAAGACGAGTGTTTCTATGTCTGTGTATCCCACTGTGTCCGTGCTTGTAGACATTAGAAAAGAGAATGCATCAATGGATGTTTCCTGTCAAGTAGAAAGCTTCCCAGCATTCATCCTGCCCAATTTATGAATGCACTAGGGCTTGCCTTATCGATGGGCAACACCTGCTATTTTCCTAAGTTCCTGTTTTCTTCCTGAAATCTAGCCACTCTCCAGAATAGGTTCATGCATTTGCATCCACGATATGTACCACCTCCAAGCACTGTGACATGGACATGTACTGGATAGCTGAAGAGAATGGCAAGCATCTCAGAAAAGTCAGATATCACTGTGACCCAGAAAGTTTCAGTAGAGAAACCCTGCGAAGGGCCTTTTGATTACCTATTGTTCTGTTGCCCTGAATGTCAGGAAGGTCTTTGCCTCAGGCCACGCTTTTGTGAAGCCTGAAGAAAACAGTTTTCAAACGGAAATGAATGGGCATCACCTGTGGTTCTTTGCTTAAATGCATTGTAAAGGGATGTGTCTGAATCAGCCTCTTGGCTCTGTGTGAGCCTGTGGCTTAGATTATCAGCACCTGATGGATCTAAAGAAAGATCCCATGTGTGGATCCAAAATCAAAATGGCCAAAAAATCAGTCATTGTTGATGAAGTCTCTCGCATTCCTCTGTAAGGTTCCTGACCTCAATCAAGTGAGAAAAGGGATCCATTGGGTCAATTGAGTTCATCAAAGCCTTGCAGATGCTAGCCCATAGGTTCTTGGGTTTTCTTAGGAATCCAATTCAAATAAAGAATCTAAACCCCACCGTCAGTAGGCCTCAAATTGAAGAACAGAGCTGTATTAATGGCAGGCATATTTGATAACTCCTGGTTCACAGGAAGGGTGTCCAGGCCACTCTGACTTTTGGCAAATGAGGGGAAAGGGAGATTATTTGGGACACTGTCTTGTGCTGCACCTCTCATGGAATCCTCCTGCCAGAAGTTATGATGAGTGTCTATTTGGAAGAAGATGAGTGCCATTTGGGAGTGTTTTGGTTTTAATTGTGGTCATTTGTGTGGTGGTTGGTAGAGATAATTGAGTCCATCTTGTCTTGAACTTTGGTGTGATTCCCCTTAGAGACTGTGTTTTGGAACTGACCTCTGAGAAGGTACAAGGTCCTGTGTCATTGTATATCCATATTTCTGGGACATCTCTACGGAACGTAATTCAAAGCTAAGTATTCCAATCAAGGGCCAAATGAACTTCTGGGCTTCAAATTTAACCTAGATTTCTGTTTTCATACTTATATTGAAAGGTTAATAAAATAGGTACTTGTCACTTCCTGTTTTTCTGTATGCTTAATAAAACACTGTTGAAATCTTGAGAACTGTTTGCTCTTCTTGTTCCCAGAATGTGCTGCCCCCAACTGCCAAACTGCAGAATGTACTCCATCAACCATTTGCACGCAAAAAGCCCACTCGCCCTTACCCATCAATAAACTTCCCTCCCTGCCCTCTCCAAGGAAAATATATAAGCACTTCTTAAGCTGTTCTCAGGGCTCTCTGCTCTATTCAAGCGAGCTCTGAGCCCTTGCATGCCGGACTCCCAATAAACCCTTTGCTGTTGCATTAGACAGTCTCTTGGTGGTCTCTTTCATCGATGCTCACCCGATCTTTACTTCTGGTGGCCCCAGCGAGATCCGGCAGCTGCAGATGAAAGACCCCCAACGGGATGCTCTGGGGGTAAATAAGGCCCCTCTTTCTGGTTTCAGGATTCAGGTTAGGGTTTGACAAAATGGCTATTGGTAAAGAGCGTGAGCTCTCTCCCACGGTGGCTGACACACATGTCACAGAGCCACAGGCCATGTCCCTGGGGGATGGACTCGGGAAATCGAGGAACCATAGTCTCCTCGACTCAGTGATATTTTCTTTCAGATTTGGAATTGCCAGCCCATCAGGTTTTGCCGGCTACTCAGTCCTGGTCTCAGTATTGGACGTCCATTGCCTGTCTTTATTGTCTTGTCTTGTCTGTGTATATTTCATTATGGGACAGAGCACTTCAATGCCTCTGTCCCTGACCCTTAATCACTGGACCAAAGTCTGCTTAAGGGCTCAGAATCTTTCTTTTTCATTAAAACACCAGACCTGGCAGATTCTGTGTCTCAGAATAACCCACCTTTGTAGTCGGATGGCCTCTAGAAGGATGTTTCTACTTCGCACTAATTTGAAAAGTCTGAGATATTGTCTTTCAGCCGGGGCCACATAGACATCCAGATCAATAGCCATATATCTTAACTTGTCAGGACCTCTGCAAATCTCCTCCTCCATGGGTGAAGCCTTTCCTTGTCCCTGCACCCACTCCTACTCCTTCCCCTATGATTCTATCTCTCAAACTCTCTGTTCCTCAACCTCCACCCTCTGTTCTCCCTGAGTCTCAAGACTCTACTCATCCTTATCCTCTGCCCTTGTCCCCCAACCCCCAAAACCCTGTAAGTAATTCCCCTGCTGCTGACTCAGCCTCTCCACCATTCGAGGAAGCCAGAATGGCCCAGCGCCCTCCAGATGACTGTCCCATGACACACACAGCGCCTCCTTCCCTGGAGGAAGCTGGCCCGGCTAAAAAAACTCAGAGAACTCGCCAACATTTTCACACCTGCCTACTTGGAATGACTGCCAACAACTCCTAGGGACTCTCTTCATGACAGAGGAATGAGAGAAAAACCTCCTGGAAGCTAGAAAAAATATCCTCGGACCTGATGGGCGACCAACACAACTTCCCAACATAATAAAAGCTGCCTTCCCCTTTAACCAACCCAACTGGGACCCCAACACCTTTGAAGATAGGGAGCATCTGTCCAATTATTGCCAGGCTCTAATTGCGGGTATCCAAGGGGCCGCTAGGTGACCAACTAATTTGGCCATGGAAAGAGAAATTATTTAAAGGCCTGATGAATCTTCCTCTATGTTTCTAGAGAGAATTATGGAGGCATATAAGAGATATACTCCTTTCGATCCTCAGGCAGCAGATCAAAAGGCATCTGAAACGATGGCCTTAATTGTTGAAGCTGCCATGGATATTAAAAAAAAAAAGTTAAAAGAGAGATTTAGTCAGAGAAGCCGAAAAAGTATACTATAAGAGAGAAACAGGGAAAAAGAAAGGGAGCAGAGGGAGGATGAGAGAAGCAAAAGAAAGACTAAGGCATTGACTAAGATCCTGGTCACAACAAGAAAGAGGCCAGAAATTAAGACATAAGGTGACAGGAAGATTTACCTGGGCCCGTGCCACAGGCCACCCCTGGCCTCAGATCAATGTGCCTACTGTAAAAAAAAAAAGGACACTGGGCCAAAGAGTGCCCTATAAAGAGACAGACATGCCAGCCAGCCATTCTGACTCTGGGGGATGACTAAGAAAGTTGGGGCTCAGATTCTTTCCCCTAGCTCAGGGTAAGATTTGAAGTGTAGGGGACCCCAGTAAACTTTGAAGTGAATACAGGAGCAGTATACTCAGCCCTGAAGGCCCCATTGGGCCGTCTATCAAATAAAAGGTCTATAGTTCAAAGGGCTAATGGCAGTAAATATCGGGCTTAGAGTACTAAGAGGACCATGGACCTGGGGAAAGGAAAAATCCATCACTCCTTCCTAGTAATCCCAGAATGCCCGCACCCATTGATGGGCAGAGATCTGCTCACCAAGCTCTGGGCCCAAATAACTTTTAACCCTGAAGGCCCCCAAATGAAATTTCTAAATCCTTCAGTAAAAACTCCTATAGTCAAGGCTTTAACTATATTAGTAGAAGATGAACGTCCACTCTTCACACCCCCCAAGACTGATCAAACAGGCAAGCTACCCCAGAAATGGATAACAGATTACCGAGATGCCTGGGCAAAAACTGCTGTGTTAGGCCTTGCCATGAAACAACCTCCAATAACAGTGGAGTTAAAAACCTCAGCCTCCCCAATCAATGTCAAATAATATCTTCTAAGCATAAAAAGCTAAAGATGGGATAAGGCCCTATATTCAGAAATATCTGGCCTTAGGGGTCCTAAGGCCCTGTCAATTGGCCTGGAACACTCCCCTGCTATTAGAAGAAAAAGCCAGGAACCAGGGACTATCACCCTGTTAAAGACCTAACAGAGATCAACAACAGAGTGCAGGACATTTACCCCACGGTACCTAATCCGTTCAATCTGCTTTGCACTCTGAACCCTGAGCAGAAATGGTATACTGTTCTGGACTTAAAACAAGCTTTCTTTTGCTTGCCTCTGCAGAAAGATAGTCAGTTGCTGTTTGCTTTTGGGTGGGTAGACCCAGAAACCGGAAAGTATAGTCAACTAACTTGGACTAGACTCCCAGAGGGGTTCAAAAACTCCCCCACTCTCTTTGATGAAGCCCTTCACAGAGATCTCAACAATTTCTGAACTACACACCCCGAATTCACCCAGCTTCAATATGTGGATCACCTGCTACTGACATCCAACACCAAGGAAAACTGTGAACTGGGACCCAAGCACTATTATCCGAGCTTGCTCAACTCGGGTATAGAGCTTCGGCCAAAATTGCCCAATTTGCCAGCAAGAAGTAATCTTCCTCGACTATTTCCTTAGGGGCGGTAAACGATGGCTCACTGAGCCCAGAAGACAAACCATTGAGCAGATACCAACCCCATCTTACAGCAGACAACTAAGAGTTTCTTGGGATTGCTGGGTTTTGCAGGTTATGGATAAATGGGTTTGAGTCCTTAGCTGCTCCTTTATACCCGCTGTTAAAGGGAGATGCCCAATTCCAATGGACCCCTAAGTACCAGGAAGTTTTAGATAACATCTAAGGACACTGACATTGAACGCCTCAACTTTACTGAGCTCAGCCTGCAATTACAGAAAGCCCTACACTACGTTAAAAATGTACATCAACTCAATCACCTTGGTTCAAAGAAACTGCAGGCATTCCTGTAGGATTAAGAACAGAGTTTTCCACTAACTGACTCACAGCGAAAGGAAATAATTGAACTGGTAACAAAAGCCTGTCGGGTCAGTCAATTGTTTAATGCTTACCCTTCCAAGTTTCTTAGACGAAAGCACCTACGAGGAACCAGACCAAGACAATTCTGGGAAGTGGACATTACTGAAATTAAGCCAGCAAGGTATGGACTTAAATATTTCCTAGTCTTTGTGGATACATTCTCAGGATGGATTGAAGCCTTACACACACACACACACACACACACACACACACACACACACACAGAAAAAAAAAAAAAACGGCGCAAATGGTTCTCAAGAAGATCCTGGAAGATATTTTTCCAAGATGCGGTCTGTCTAAGATAATAGGGTCTAATAATGGACTTGTGTTCATGGCCCAGGTAAGTCAGGTGTGGATTAATTGTAAGTTACATTATGCTTATATACCCCAGAGCTCAGGAGAGGTAGAAAAAATAAATAGAACCATTAAACAGACCTTAACAAAATTAAGCTTAGAGACCGGCATAAAAGATTGGACTATGCTCCTGCCTTATGCACTGTTTCATGCGAGAAATACTCCCTCAGTTTCTTTGTGTAACCTCACCCCCTATGAAATTCTCTATGATGCCCATCATCCAGTAAGGGACCTAATCCCCAACTCTAAGGCCTAACAATCCCTTACACACCCCTTGCTTGACAGACTTAAAGCCATTGAAAGAACTCAGTGATAACTGTGGAAACAGCTGGCCACTGCCTACCAACCTGGGGAGGAGGGGATTCCACATCAATATCAAGTAAGAGACTTCGTCAACATAAGACAACATCAGGTGTTATCCCTAGAACCCCGCTGGAAAGGAACATACCAGGTGCTACTTATAACACCTACAGCCATAAAAGTAGACAGAATCACTTTTTGGATCCATGCCTCTCATCTCAAGCCTTCACTGTGTCCAGACTCTGGTTGGAAACTGGAAAAAACTGGTAACCATTTCAAATTGCGTATTCGCTATGTGGACAAGACTATAGACTCTCCCCTTGGCCACCAGTACTCCTAACCCTCATCAGCCTGTTCAGCAGTGAAGGCTCATCTGAAATCCTACTAGACAAGAAGTATGGTCTATCTCGCATACAGCCCCCTTAGGGACCTGGTGGCTATCTCTCCACCCAGACATTTTTCAGCTTGGTATAGGTCTTTCCTATTGAGATAACCCCAATGAAGAGGATCCCACTAAAGTTCCATTAAATCCCTTCCATACCATAGATAATTGAAACAAACATTATGGATGCACGGAAACGCGAGCCAGATTCAGGTTGGTTAGCCTAGATTACTATATATGCCCGGCGGACTATCAAAGCCACAAACAGCCATGGCTGTGTGGGGGGAAAGCCAACTTCTTGTGTAATTCATGGGGATGTGAGCATACCAGGGCTGCCTGGTGGAACCCAAACTCCTCATCAAATTCAGTACACAGCATTGGCCATATAACCAATTAGACAACCAAAAACTATGGCCCCCAGAGGGTTCTCTAGATCCTCAAATTCTGCATGACATTTTTAACTTCGGCAAGTGCTCAAAAGGGGAAAATTCCCCTATGTGGAATCCTTTTCCCTCCTTCACTCACATCCTTTACTATGCTTCTCCAATAGTTCCTCACCCTCAGCCTTCTGCTCTAGACTCTCTGCTGTCACTCCCACCTCAGCAACCTGATTTCTTCCCTCCAATTACTACATCAAAAACCCAAACCTCCGCCAGTTCTCAGACCATTGCCCCCTTGCTGAGGTAGCAGGTACCGAGGTACCCCTCCACTCACTCATTCCTCTCTTTTTCTGTCTGTGCCTGCACTAGGTCCCACCAAGTGCTCTAAGAAGCTAAACCAAAGCTCAAACCAGCTGAGAAGAGCCCTCAGACCCCTATCCAAGATGTAATAAAAATAGCCTTTAAAGTTGCTTTGTCATCACTGAAAACAGGTTACTAAGAATTTAAAGTCCCTCACAGGCTTTTTGGAATACTCACTCCCATCTTCACCTCTGCTCTACCTGTTCTACTGCTCAAGTTTTGTTCTAGGAAAATCCCAAACCCCTTTTCCATTACTCTTTTACATCTCATCTTCCTCATTCTCAGATCCACGGAGCTGCACTCAGCCTCGCCTTCCCCGTCTTCCCCCTCTGCACCAGGTCCATAGATATGTCTTAAATAACCTTCTCCAGAAGTCTTCACCGAGGCTTATATTAGGTCTTTCAGCAAAAGAGTCCCTCTGAAAGAGTTCAATGTAGATAAACTTCCACTTTTCGTGTTGCCCTGTTCTACTTGGCCACTGGCTGGAAAAATCACCACCCCTAAGCTTGACACCGCCTTACTAGATTTTCACAAAATATGTGAACAAGGCCTCTGGCCTTGAGCTGGGGCTTCACAGAGATGGCTAGATTTCTAAGATAAAAAAGTTACCAATTGGGCTTCATGGTGACAGCTGGCAGGGAGAAAAAAAAGAGACAAAAAAGCTCTCCCTTTCCAAGGTGTCTTTGAAAAGTTAACTTGCCCAGAACAGAGGAACAAAAACAGAAACAAAAACTGATTTCTGTGAATTTCTACAGACTGTGAACTTCTGAGCCACTTCCCTTACATGTTGGGTACAAATTCTAAAACTACCGAAACTTGGGGTTCAGGGGATTAATTGATTACAACAGAAGCGATGCCCTCTAAATCCGGATACAACCAAATAAGACTGTTTTCCTGTGTTTGGTGCTATCTTAGGTCCCTTTCCTTGTCCGTCCCTACAACAGTATAATTCTATACACTTTAACATTATTTATGTTTTCATAAAATGGTCAATATATGTGATTAATTATGTAATGATGCAGATGTTTTCCAGAGTTCTCTATCATGACTTAGGTTCATTTAAAGATCAAATAGGGGGGCATACAACCCGGTTCCACTGGGAACCTGTATCCCTCACTTTAGCCATCCTATTAGAAATAATAGTTGCTGAAGGGGTGGGCTAGTCCATGAGACACAACAAAGACACAATTAGAAGCAGAAATATGCCAAAGTTTAAAGACATTAAAAACCGACATCACAGCTTTACAGGAATTTTAACCTCTCTCTTTCTGAAGTTGTTTTACAAAGCAGGCGAGTGTTGGACCTCCTCTTTATGAGAGAAAGGTGCCTTTTTGCTTGCATTGAGGGAAGAATGTTGTTTTTATGCCGACAATACTGGAGTTGTAAAAGAATCTATGAGTAAATTAAGAAAACGACTTGAAGAGAGTCAAAGAGAGACAGAGGCCCCAAAAGGGAGGTTTGAGTCTTGGTTCACATAGTGACCTGATTAACTACGCTTATCTGCCATGGCCGGTCCATTAAAAATCCTCATATTATTGCTAACTGTAGGACCCTGTTTGCTCAACCGTGTAGTTTCCTTTCTAAACCAAATCGAACCTGTAATTAATCCTAACCATACACTGTTCTCTCAATCTAATTTTACAGAAGAGCAGGGACAGAATTGGTATTAAAATACAGAATTATAGAGGATCTTCCACCTGCTGAAAACCTCAAAGGTCCACGCAGAAATGATCCCTGGAGAAGATGTAGGCAAGTACGAAGGACCTGAGAGAGCAAAAGTCTTCCATGGCAAACAACCTGCTCAGGATGAAGGGATGTGTCTGAATCAGCCACTCTCTTCTTAATGTAGAGAAGGTGGACCAAAGCAGGCATGTGTTGAGAGCTGCTCCTGCATGCCTATGGTTGACATACCACTCTGACCTGTGAAAGTGTCACAGGAAGTAGGAGCAGCCTCCTTTTCATGGTAACCTTGGAAGCGACTGTTAAGACAAAGTTGTTGCCAAGGCAGTGACCTCATTCAGTTCCAAAAGGAAGTGACCACACCTAACTTCCTTGGTGATGGAACTCTCTGAACTTGGAATCCAGGAAGCCAGGCACCCAGAGCCAGTCCCAGTCCCAGTCCCAGTGGTCAAACTTATTTTGATTTACCAAGGACAGACTCAGTCTTTCTTGGGACCTACTGATGTAAGGATGGCCAAATGCAAGGAAAGCTATGAAGAGGGGCCTTTCCTGAGAAAGCAGGCAGTGGCTCACCGCTGGCTCCTGACAACTTCACAGAGTTGGCAAAAAGACCAGATTTGAGACAGAACAGGCTATTTCCAGGGAACATAGTAAGGCCCACCAGTCAGAGGACACTCCGGATAGTCACAGACCTACTTGGGGAAAGGAGCTGCCTTTGTTGTGTGGGTGTGGGTTTGTGGTTTTGTCTCATGTTCTGAGAATAGGTATGAAAGGCAGTTTGTTTTGTTTGGAGTGAACTGTTTCTTGTAAGTCGTTTGACAAGGCGAGAATTTCTATGTCTGTGTATCCCACTGTGTCCGTGGTTGTAGACATTAGAAAAGAGAATGCATCAATGAATATGTCCTGTCTAGTAGAAAGCTTCACAGCATTCATCCTGCCCTATTTATGAATGGACTGCAGCTTGCCTTATTGATGTGCAACACCTGCTATCTTCCTTAGTTCCTGTTTTATTCCTGAATTCTGGCCACTCTCCAGAATAGGTTCATGGTTTTCTGTTTAAGATATGCACAACCTCGAAGCTCTGTGACATGACCATGTACTGAAGGGAATGGTGAGCATCTCAGAAAACTCAGATATCAGTGTGACCAGGAAAGTCTCAGTGGAGAAACCCTGCTTGGGGCCTTTTGTTTACATATTCTTCTGTTGCCCTGAATGTCAGGAAGGTCTTTTTTTCAGTCCACCACTTTTTGAAGCCTGAAGAAAACAGTTTTCAAATGGAAATGAATGGGCATTACCTGTGGCTCTTTGCTTAATTGCTTTGGAAAGGATGTGTCTGAATCAGCCTATTTACCCTGTGTGAGGCTGTGACTTAGATTCTCAGCTCCTGTTTACATCCAAAAACAAAATGGCCAAAAGAGCAGTCCTTGTGGATGAAGTCTCTCGCCTTCCTCTGTAACTTTCCTGACCTCCATCAAGTCAGATTAGGGATCCTTTGGGTCAAATGAGTTCTCCAAAGCCCTGCAGAGGCTAGCCCATATTTGCTTGGGTTTTCTCAAGACTCCAATTCACATAAAGAATCCAAACCCCACAGTCATTTGGCCTCAAATTGAAGAAGCGGAGCAGTATTAACGGGAGGCCTACTTAATCTCTCCTGGTTCACAAGAAGGGTGTCCAGGCCACCCTGAATTTAGGCAAATTAGGTGCAAGAGAGCTTATTTTGGACACGGTCTTGGGGTGTGCCCCTCATGGAAAACTCCAGCCATAGGTTATTGTGAGTGTCTATATGGAAGAAGATGAGCGCCACATTGGAGTGTTTTGGTTTAAATTGTGGTCATTTGGGTGACGGTTGGAAGAGATGACTTGGTCCACATGTTCTTGAACTCTGATGTGACTCCCTTAGAGTCTGAGTTCTGGAACTGACCTCAGAGAAGTATTGCCATAAATAGTGTTGAGATTTTAGGAAGCCAGGCATGAGCGTTGCCCTTGGAAACTGAGTTCTAGGCCCAGGGTGGCTTTCCACAGAGCACTGAGCCTCTCAGCCAGGATACCACAAATTTTATTCTGAAAGACTTGGCACCCATAGTTGAGAGTCAAAACTCATATGGACCTCACATTGTAGACCTAAATGGGCATAACATCATATGATCTTTTGGCCACTCTTTGGGAAGCCTTACCTGTGAGTGTTCTCCAGAGATTTCATTGAAATGAGCTTCCTAACCATTTAATGGTTCCTGAAAGAATTGAAACTCACAGTGCCTCCAACTTCATCCTTGAAAAATGGCTAGATAAATACCATGAAATTTTTGAATTTCCCCTCACGAGGTGGCACTGGAAAACCTTTTGATGTCCTGTTGCTGATCATGAATATACCAGACAGTGCCTTGATTGACTGGGTTTCATGTAAATGGTGTAGAACAGAGATGCCAGTAAGTTGGACTCTGTTGAGTAGTAGGTTAGAGCAGTGGTGGGCAGGTATGTGATAAAACATCTGTGGTGGGGCCATGTGTATCTTCCATTGGTTTCAAATGCCTTGTGACTGACATGGTGCAGCCAGCAGAACTTTCCATAAAAAGGCAAGTTGTTATTTGGAGAGGTTTCATTACATTGTTCAGAATCAGGTTGCTATGGTCAAGGGGGCAAGATATGTAGGATAGGATCCTAGTTCTTGGATCCTCCTGCAAAACCTGACCCACCATACATGACAGAACTTCCTCTTGCACTGTGACCCAGTTGAACTCTTTGTATTTCGTGAAGCAAATACCAAACACCCAGTGCAGCAGGAAGAAACACCACGAAAATGGAAGATGACCATATGGCCTCACAGTGCACACTGCCACACATTTATCCCCCAGTGGCCACAGTTTACCTAAAAAGAGAATTCAGCACTGCTGCCTCATGTACATTGGGAAATAAGAAACCATGTCCTCCAGGTCTCATAGATCCAGACCAAGCTTCTATGGTCTCCCTAGAAAGGAAGCTAAGCTCCTGACAACAACATATTTTTCAAGTGCCCAAACTCACAGGCAGTTTCTCTAGAAATCTCTAGGCCAGCAGACCTCCATGTTTGTGGAGTTTTTACCCTGTCCCATACTTTTGGAAACTACTCTACCACTTCAAAGGTTGTGAGCTCCTGAGCATATTCCATTTAACATATTTATTCACAGATTTTCTAAATCTTCTCCTCTAATTGTGTCTTACTTGGGGTGAAGGAATTGTCAAGGCATTGTTCTGGATGAGAGTGGGAATAATTTTGTGTAGCACATATTTACATACACATTGGATTCATTGTTCAATTTTCCATTCGAAATGCTGAATCTTTGACACTAACCCATACCCTACTAGACTCTGACTACTAATTCTAATATGATGGAGAAAAGTAACCCAAACAGAATAGAAATACTAGCACTTCACAGGAGGCATGGTGGATAGTTGGTTTGCCTTTTGCATGATATAGGGTAGGAGTTATAAATCTTGTCAATTTTTTGTTGAAATAGTTCTGCATGTGTTTTTAAAGTTAACACATATGTGAATTCCTGTCTCCATTTTTCTGTAGCCTATTCAGCACATGTATTTTTATATGCACATATAGAATCCTACCTGGTATCACACGTATATTCTTGAGAGGTGGCTAACTTGGCAGATACAAAGTGTGAGAAGAGATCACTCCTCATTAATGCTTTTGGAACTGAAAATTCAGACTATGAGTGAGCTTCTTAGTTGAAAAACATTATACATAAATCCATGTTCAGTAAAATTAATATTTTGGATCTGTGGATGATATATATTTCACAATGAATTTTAATTGGCATATATATTGCTACTATTTAATGTCTCTGTGTGTGTTTTGTGTGTGTGTGTATATATATATATATATATATATATATATATATATATATATATATACTCTCTAGATTTTTCAAAATATAAAATATATGTGTCCTATTATACACTCCCTAAATTCATTCTTGTTCATGTATGTGGTTTTATATTAAACTTTTCATAAGATTATTTTAAAAATATTCATCCACCTGAAATACATATTTGTTTTCTAGTACTAAAAAGTTACTTCAGTGAATGGTGCAAACAAATCCTTATATTTTTACAGTAGCTGACCCACTTTAACATCAATGCAAGTAGATTCCTATGGAACATGATGTGTATTTTGACGTTCATTTTTATTAAACACTGGTACATTACTATTTCTACAGTATTTATACATTATAGAATATACATTTCATCCACAACTTCAAAAATTTAAAGAAATTTGTAACATATTCAATCACTTCCTGCTTCAGAACATATGTATTCCTCCTTGTTTTTGAGTGGTCATTTCATGAGATTTCTTTCCAAACACATTATTTTCGATTTCCATAATCAAATTTGAAGCAAAATTCACACACTCTTGGTGATAAACCACAACCGTAATATTACCATTAGATGTATTACTGATTGGAATGAATGTATGTATATCAATATATGATTCCTGTGTATTTTCAGATATCAATTCAATCCATTATTTAAAGTTGGAACAAGTTATATTATTTATTCGCAGTATGGTCTATTCATGCATTATCTCTATATTCATACATACATGGTACACCTATATGTACCCCCAATACTAATTTATACCCCTTCAAAATATTGCTCCAAGAAATGGTGCAAGAAATACTCATGTCACCTGATCTACATATACGTTTTATCACAGTAATATTCTGGCCACAAAATGCAAAGTCACACTTACGATTGTACCAAAGCCTAAATGGAATGTGAGTATGGATTATGAAAATAACCCATGTCCAGGTTGCCTAATGCTCTCAAATGTCAATCCTATTGGTGATTACATATTTGTTACTTCCTAAGATTATATATTCAATCTCAAGCCTGTTGAAAATGTCTTTTGCTATCACTCACTTTATACTTTGCCTGATTTCCTAATGTCTCTATTGATATCTGCTTTCCTACATATTTTCCCCAGTTCATCACTGTGACTGACTCTTCACATATGCTGACATTTACATTTTCTGTCTACCTGAAAACCTATTGCTAAAGAACTATTTGTCCAAATGCTATACTCACACTTTTTTATAATCCTACCAACTATCTTCCTAATCCTACCAACTCTCCCTCTTTGAATGGTTGTTCTCCTCAACATTCAATCATCCAAGGTATCAGATCTTATGCCATTGTGTATAGATTTATCTGAGACATCTGTGCAGAACATAATTAAAAGCTAAGTATCCCAATCAAGGACCCAATACCCTTCTGGGCTTCAAATGTTACCGAGATTTCTGTTTTCATTCATATATTTCACCTATATAATCTTATAAATATTGCAGGTTCCCAATACCATTATTCATCCAGCAGAATGATCCTAACCCAAATCAAACATGTTATTAACTGTAACCATACACTGTTCCCTAAATCTAACTTTACAGAAGAGCAGGGACAGAGTTGGTCTTACAATACAGGAATGTAGGAGATCCTCAACTTCCGGAGAACTTCAAAGGTCCATGCAGAAATGATCCCTAAAGAAGATGTAGGCAGCTATGATGGACCTGAGAGTGCGAAAGTCATCTTTCATGACAAAAAAAAAAAAAAAACAGGTCAGGATGAAGGGGTGTGTCTGAAGCAGTCTCTCTCTTCTTAATGTAGAGAAGATGGACCAAACCAGGCTTGTGTGGAGAGCTGTTCCCGGGTGCCTATGGTTGATATTCCATTCTAACTTGTGAAAGTGTCATAGGAAGTAGGGGCAGGATCCATCTCATGGACCCTTGGAAGCAACTGTTAGGACAAAGTGGTTGCCAAGGCAGTGACCTCATTCAGTTCTAGACGAAGTGACCCATGTCACTTTCTTGTTGATGGAACACTCTGAACTTGGAATCCAGGAAGCCAGGCACCCTGAGGCAGTCCCAGTCTAAGTCCCAGTGTCTCAAGTTTTTGGATTTAAGAAGGATAGAGTAAGTCTTTCTTGGCAACTACTAAATTGAAGATGGACAAATGCCAGGAAAGCTCTGAAGCGGGGCTTTACCTGAGAAAATAGGCAGTGGCTCACCGCTGGCTCCTGATAACTTCACAGTTTTGGCCAAGAAGACGAGATCTGACATAGGACAGTCCATTTCGGGGAAACATAGTATGGCCCACCAGTCAGAGGACGCTCCGGATAGTCACAGACCTATTTGGGGAAAGAAGGTGCCTTTGTGGGTGTGTGTGTGTGTGTTTGTGATTTTGTCTCAAGTTTTGAGAATATGTAGAAAAGTCGGTTTGTTTGGTTTAGAGTGGACTGTTTCTAGTAAGTCCTTTGAGAAGATGAGTGTTTCTATGTCTGGGTATCCCACTGTATTTGTGGTTGTAGACAATAGAAAAGAGAATGCATCAATAGATGTGTCCTGTCTAGTAGAATTCTTCGCAGAATTCATCCTGTCCAATTTATGAATGGACTGCAGGTTACCTTATGGATGGGCAACACCTATTACCTTCCTACATTCCTGATATCTTCCTGAATCTGGTCACTCTCCCATAGGCTCATGGTTTTGTGTTCAAGATATGTATCTCCTCCACAATCTGGGACATGGCCATGTACTGGATAGCTGAAGAGAATGGTGAATATCTCAGAAAACTCAGATATCAGTGTGACCAGGAAAGTCTCAGTGGAGAAAATCTGCTTTGGTATTTTGCTTACTTATTGTTCTGTTGCCCTGGATGAAAGGAAGGACTTTGCCTAAGGCCACACATTTCCAAAGCCTGAAAAAAACAGTTTTCAAATGGAAATAAATGGGCATCACCTGTGGCTCCTGGCTTAATTGCTTTGCAAAGGGATATGTCTGAATCAGCCTCTTAGTGCAGTGTGAGATTATCGCTTAGATTCTCAGCACCTGATGGATCTAAAGAAAGATCCCATGTGTGCATCCAAATCCAAAATGGCCAAAAGAGAAGTCATTGTGATGAAGTCTCTTGCCTTCCTCTGTAAGGTTCCTGATCTCCATCAAGTGATAACAGGGATCTTTGGGTCAACTGAGTTCTTCAAGCCCTGCAGAGGCTAGCCCATAGGTGCTTGGGTTTTCTCATGACTGCAAATCACATAAAGAAACTATACCCGACAGTCTGTATGCCTCAAATTGGAAAAGCAGAACAGTATTAATGGCAGACCTCTTTGATCAGTCCTGGTTCACAGGAACGTTGTCCAGGAAACACTGACTTTAGACAAATGAAGGGCAAGGGAGCTTATTTTGACTTTGTCTTGGGCTGTGTGTCTCATAAAAACTTCCAGCCAAGGTTATGATGAGTGTCTATATGGAAGAAAATGAGGTCCATGTGGGAGTGTTTTGGTTTTAATTCTGGTCATTGGTGTGGCGGTTGGAAGAGA
This sequence comes from Callospermophilus lateralis, assembly GCF_048772815.1. Classification (NCBI taxonomy): domain Eukaryota; kingdom Metazoa; phylum Chordata; class Mammalia; order Rodentia; family Sciuridae; genus Callospermophilus; species Callospermophilus lateralis. Next base: position 115,711 of record NW_027514379.1, on the reverse strand, counting down.
TGACTGGGTCAACTGGGCTTGAACTCTGGTGTGTTTCCACTTAGAGACTGAGATCTGAAACTGAACTCAGAGAAGAATTGCCATGAATTGTGTTGGGATTTTAGGAGGCCACGCATGAGAGTCGCCCTTGGAACCTGATATCTAGGACCAGGGTGGCTTTCCACAAAGAACTGGGAATCTCAGCCTGGATATCACATGATTTTATTCAGAAAGACTTGGCAGCCATAGTTGAGAGTCAAAAGACATAGGACCTCACATTGTAGATCTCAATGGTCCTGGCTTCAAGTGACCTTTTGTCCACTCTTTGGAAAGCCTTGCCTGTGAGAGTTCTCTAGAATTTTCTTTGAAATGAACTTTCTCAACATTTAATGGTTCCTGAATAATTGTGCATCCAACGTCATCCTTGAAAAATGGCTAGATAAATACCACGAAATTTTTGAATTTTCCATGACCAGGTGGAACTGCAGAAACTTTCGATGTCCTGTTGCTTACCATGAGTGTACCAGACAGTGCCTTGATTGACAGGGTTTCATGAAAATTGTTTAGAACAGAGATGCCAGTATTTTGGAGCCTGCTGAGTAGTGGGCCTAGAGCAGTGGTGGACAGGTGTGTGATAAAACATCATGGTGGGGCCATTTGGATCTGCCATTGGCTTCCAAATGGCTTGTAACTGACAGAGTGCAGACATCAGACCCTTATATGTAAAGGCATCTTGTTATATGACGTAGTTTCAGGGCAATGTTCAGAATCAGGTTGCTATGGACAAGGGGGCAATCTTTGAGAGATAGAAGCCTGGTTGGTGAATTTTCTTGCAGACCCTGACCCACCACACGTGACAGAAATACCTCAAGCACTGTTTCCCAGTTGAACTCCTTGTATTTTGTGAAGCATGAACCAAACTCCAAGTGCAGCAGCAAGAAACACCACAAAAAGTGGAGGATGACCAAATTGTTTCACAGTCCACACAGGGAGACACAGTTTACCTACAAAGAGAGAATTGAGCACTGCTGCCTCGTGTTCATTGGAAAATAGGAAACGATGTCCTCCAGGTCACATAGATGAAGACCCAGCTTTGAGGGTCTCACTACAAAGGAAGCTTAACTCCTGACAACAACCTATATTTCAGTGCCCAACTTCACTGGCAGTTTCTCAAAAAGTTTTAGGCAAGCAGAGCTTCATGTTTGTGGAGTGTGTACCCTGTCCTTACTTTTGGAAACTCCTATACCACCTCCAAGTTTGTGCACTCCTGAGCATTTTCGATTCCAGAAATGTAATCACAGATTTTGTAACTCTTCTACTCTAATTGTGTCTTCCTTGGGGCGAAGGTAATGACAAGGCATTGTTCTGGATGAGAGTTGGAAGATTAATTTTCCTTTTTTCCATTTGAAATTCTGAATCCCTGACACTAACCCATATTCTACTAGACTCTGACTACTAATCCTAATATGATGGAAGAAAGTAACCCAAACAGTACATAAATACTTGCAGTTCAGAGTTGGACTTGCCTTTTGCATGATAAAGGGTAGGTGTTATAAATCTATTCAATATTTAATTGAAATAGTTCTCAATCTGTTTTTAAAGTTAACAAATACGTGAATTATGGTCTCCCATTCTCTGGAGCCTATTCAGCACATGTATTTTTATATGCACAAATAGAATCCTACAAGGTATCACACGTACATCCTTGTAAGATATATGACTTAGCAGATACAAACTGTGAGAAGTGATCACTCCTCCTAAACGCTGTTGGAACTGAAAATTCAACCTATGGGTGAGCTTCCCAGTGGAACATCATTATACATAAACCCATGTTCACTAAAATGAATGTTTTTGCATCTTTATGATATATATTTCATGATGAATTTTGATTGGCATATACATTGCTATTTTTAATGTCTGTGTTTGTGTGTGTGTGTGTGTGTGTGTGTATATATATATGTATGTATATATATATATATATATATATATATATATATATATATATACTCTCCATATTTTTAAAAATATGAAATATATGTGTCTTATATACACTCCCTAAATTCATTCATGTTCATGTATGTGGATTAATAATCAACTTTTCACAAGATTATTCTTAGAAATATTCATCCACCCGAAATACATATTTGTTTCCTAGTACTGAAAACTAACTTCAGTAAAAGGTGCATACAAATCCTAATATGTGTACATTAACTGACCCAGTTTAACATTAATGCATGTAGGTTCCTATGGGACATGATGTGTATTTTGACGTTAATTTTTATTCCACACTGGTACATTACTATTTCATCAGTTTATGCACATCATAGTATATATATTTTATTCACTAGTTAGCAAATTTATAGGCATTTGTTTCACTTTCAATCACTTCCTGCTCCAGAACACATGTATTCCTCTATGTCTCTTGACTGGTCTATTCATGAGACTTTTTTCCAAATATATTATTTTCTATTTCCATAATCAATTTTGAACCAAAACTCACACACCCTTCATGATAAACCGTAACCCTAAGATGATCGTTAGATATATAACTGGTTGGAATGAATGATTGCATATCAATATAAAATTTCTTATAAATTTTCAGATATTTATTCAATTCATTATTTAAAGTGGATCCAGTTATATTATTTATTCACAGTATGGTGTATTCATGCATTATGTCTATATTCATAGAAACAGGGTACACCTATTTGTACCCCCATACCAATTTGTAAGTCTTCAAAATATTGCTCCCAGAATTGGTGGAAGAAATACTATTGTCACCTGATCTACATACACATTTTATTACAGAAATATTCTGGACACAAAAAGCATAGGTCACACTTACAATTGTACCAAAGCGTAAATGGAAAGTGAGCATGGATTACTAAAAACATCCATGTCCAGGTTGCCTAATGCTCTCAAATATCAATTCTATTTTTGACTACATATTGTTTCTTCCTAAGATTATATATTCAACTTCAAACCTGTTGAAAATGTCTAACCCTATCACACAATTTATACTTTGCTTGATTTCCTAATGTCTCTATTGATATCTGATTTCCTATATTTTTCCCCAGTTCATCATTGTGACTGACTCTTCACATGTGCTTACATTTACATACACTCTCTACCCTAAATTCTATTGCTAAAGAACTTTTGGTCCAAATCCTATACTCACTCTTTTTTCTAAACCTACCAACTACCTTCCTAATCCTGCCAACTATCGGTTTTTGACTGGATGTTCTCTTCAACATTCAATATCCAAGGTACAAGGTCCGATGCCAGTGTATATTGATTTATCTGAGACATCTGTGCTGCACATTACTCAAAGCTAAGTATCCCACTCAAGTCCCCAATGCCCTTCTGGGCTTCAAATCTTACCTAGATTTCTGCTTTCATACTTATGTTTCACATATATACTCTTGTAAACATCGCATTTTGCCAATACCATTATTCATTCCGCAGAATTATTTGTAACCCAAATTGAACAAGTTATTAACCCTAACCATACACTGTTCCCTCAGTATAAGTTACTTAAGAGCAGGGACAGTGTGGGTCTTACAATATAGGAATGTAGATGATCTTCCACCTGCTGAGAACATCAAAGATCCATGGAGAAATGATCTTTGCAGAAGATATAGGCAGCTATGTAGGACCTGAGAGAGCAATAGTCATCTTCCATGGCAAACAACCTGGTCAGGATTAATTGATGGTCTGAATCAGCCTCTCTCTTCTTAATAAAGAGAAGATGGACTGAACCAGGCCTCTGTGGAGAGCTGTTCCCTGGTGCCTATGGTTGATATACCATTCTAACTTCTGAATGTGTCACAGTATGTTGGGGCAGCCTCCATCTCATGGGAACCCTGGAAGCAACTGTTAGCACAAAGTGGTTACCAAGGCAGTGAGCATATTCTGTTCCTGAAAGAAGTGACCTCACTTCACTTCCTTGGTGATGGAATTCTCTGAACCTGGGATCCAGGAAGGAAGGCACGCAGAGCCACTCCCACTCCCAGTTCCAGTGGGCTAACTTGTTTGCTTTTCCCAAAGACATAGTCAGTCTTTCTTGGTACCCACTGATGTGAGGATGGCCAAATGCCCGCAGAGCTCTGAAGAGGGGCCTTTCCTGAGTAAGCAGGTAGTGGCTCACCGTTGGCTACTGACAACTTCACAGAGTTGGCCAAGGAGACCAGATCTGAAACAGGACAGGCCATTTTGGGGGAACATAATATGGCCCACCAGTCAGAAGACACTCCGGATAGTCACAGACCTATTTGGGGGAAGGAAGTGCCTTTGCCGTTGTAGGTGTGAGTTTGTGGTTTTTTCTCATGTTCTGAGAATAGGTAGGAAAGGTGGTTTGTTTGGTTTGGAGTGGACTGTTTCTAGTAAGTCGTTTGACATGGTGAGTGTTTCTAAGTCTGTGTATCCCACTGTATCCGTGGTTGTAGACATTAGAAAAGAGAATGCATCAATGGATGTGTTGTCTCTAGTTGAAAGCTTCCCCGCATTCATACTGCCCAATTAATGAATGGACTGCAGCTTGCCTTATGGATGGGAAACATCTATTATCTTCTAAAGTTCCTGTTTTCTTCGTGAATTCTGGCCACTCTCCAGAATAGACTCATGGTTTTGTTTCCCAAATATGTAACACCACAAGGTTCTGTGACATGGCCATGTACTGGATAGCTGAAGGGAATGGGAGCATCTAAGAAAACTCAGATTTCAGTGTGACCAGTAAAGTCTCAGTGGAGAAACCCTTCTTTGGGCCATTTGCTTACTTCTATTTCTATTACCCTGAATGTCAGGAAGGTCTTTGCCTCAGGCCACCCCTTTGTGTAGCCTGAAGAAAACTGTTTTCATATGGAAATGTATGGACATCACCAGTGGCTCTTTGCTTAATTGATTTGGATTGGGATGTGTCTGAATCAGCCTCTTGTCCTTGTATGAGGTTGTGGCTTAGATTCTCAGCACCTGATGGATCTAAAGAAAGATCCCATGTGTTTCCAAAACTAAAATGGCCAAAAGAGCAGTCATTGTGGGTGAATATTTTTGCCCACTTGTTTTAGGTTCCTGACCTCCATAAAGTGAGAATAGGGATCCTTTGGGTCAAATGAGTTCTTGAAATCCCTGCAGAGGCTAGTCCATATTTGCTTGGGTTTTCTCATGACTCCAAATCACATAAAGAATCTATAACCTACAGCCAGTAGGCCTAGATTGGAGAAGTGGAACACTTTAACAGCAGGAATATTTGATCATTCCTGGTTCACAGGAAGAGTGTCCAGGCCATCATGATTTTAGGCAAATGAGGGGCAAGTGAGCTTATTTGGACACTACCTTGGGCTCATAGAAACCTCCAGCTAGAGGTTATGATGAGTGTCTACATGGAAGAAGATGATGGCCCTATGGTAGTGTTTTGATTTTAATTGTGGTCATTTTTTGGCGGATGGAAGGGATGACTGGGTCCACCTGGGCTTGAACTCTGGTGTGATTCCCTTAGAGACTGAGTTCTGAAACTGACCTCAGAGAAGTATTGCCATGAATTGTGTTGGGATTTTAGGAGGCCACGCATGAGACTCACTCTTGGAAACTGAGATCTAGGCCCAGGGTGGTTTCCACAGAGGCCTGAGAATCTCAGCCAGGATATCACATGATTTTATTCTGAAAGACTTAGCAGCCATATTTGAGAGTCAAAACACACATGGACCTCACATTGTAGATGTCAATTGGCCTGGCTTTAGGAGACCTTTTGGCAACTGTTTGAGAAGCATTGACTGTGAGAGTTCTCCAGAGCTTTCATTGAAATGAACTTTCTCAACTCTTAATGGTTCCTGAATGAATTGAAACCCACAGTGCCTCTAACTTCACCCTTGAAAAATTGCTAGATAAATACCATGAAATTTTTGAAATTCCCATGACCAGGTGGCACTGCAGAAACTTTTGATGTCCTGTTGCTGATCATGTGTATACCAGACAGTGCCTTGTTTTTGACTGGGTTTCATGAAAATCCTGTAGAACAAGAGAAGCCAGTAATTTGGAGCCTGCTGAGTAGGGGGCCTAGAGCAGTGTTGGGCAGGTGTGTGATAAAACATCATGGTGGGGCCATGTGAATCTGCCATTGGCTTCCAAATGGCTTGTGACTGATATAGTGCAGACATCAGACCCTTATATGTAAAGGCATCTTGTTAAATGGAGAGTTTTCAGGGCAATATTCAGAATCAGGTTGCTATGGTTATTGGGGCAAGCTATGTGGGATAGAAGCCTGGTTGGTGCATTCTCCTGCAGACCCTGACCCACCACACGTGACAGAACTCCCTCCAGCACTGGATCCCAGATGAACTTTTTATGTTTTGTGAAGCAAATACCAAATTCCCAGTGCAGAAGCAAGAAATACCACGAAAAGTGGAGGATGACCAAATGTCTTCACAGTCCCCACCGGGAGACACTTAGCTTCCAATGGACACAGTTTAGCTACAAAGAGAGAATTGAGCACTGCTGCCTCATGTTCATTGGAATATAAGAAACCATGTCTTTCGGTCACATAGATGCAGACCCACCTTTGATGGTCTCACTACAAAGTAAGCTAAAGCTCATGACAACAACATATATTTCAAGTGCCCAACCTCAGAAGCCATTTCCCAAGAATTCTTAGGCCAGCAGAGTTCCTTGTTTGTGGAGTGTTTACCCTGTCCTTTACTTTTTTTTTTTATTTGTAATCTGTTTAATTTTCTAGCCTACTTCTCAGGCAACAAAAGTGAAAACAGACAAATGAGATTACATAAAACTAAAAAGCTTCTGCACAGAAAACAGAACAATAATCAAGAGACAACCTATAGAATGGTAGAAAATATTTACAAACCATGCATCTGGTAGGGGATGTTTGGAAAAAAGAAGGAAATCCTGTCATCTGCAGCAACATATATAAAGCTGTAAGACATGTTAAGTAAAATAAGCCAGGCACAGAAAGACAAATGCCTTGTGATATCTTCGTATGTGGAATCTAAAGAAGGCCAACTCAAGGAAGTAGACTAGACTAATGATGAACAGGGACTAGAGCTGGGAGTTGGGCAGATGTTGGTTGAAGGATACAAAATTTCAATTAGATATGAAAAAGGTTAAGAAATATACAACATATTGATTATATTTATATAATTTTAAATTACATTATATTGTTGTATTATTCAGTTTTTTAATTAATTTTTATTGTAGGTTGTTCAAAACATTACATAGTTCTTGATATATCATATTTCACACTTTGATTCAAGTGGGATATGAGCTCCCATTTTTACCCCATATACAAATTGCAGAATCACTTCAGTTGCACAACCATTGATTTACATATTGCCATTCTGGAGTCTGTTGTATTCTGCTGCCTTTCCTATCCTCTACTATCCCCCCTCCCCCCTCCCCTCCCCTCTTCTCTCTCTACCCCCTCTACTGTAATTCATTTCTCCCCCTTATATTTTCCCTCCTTTCCCCTCACTTCCTCTTGTATGTAATTTTGTATACCCCTGAGGGTCTCCTTCCATTTACATGCAATTTCCCTTCTCTCTCCCTTTCCCTCCCACCTCTCATCCCTGTTTAATGTTAATCTTCTTCTCATGCTCTTCTTCCCTACTCTGTTCTTAGTTACTCTCCTTATATCAAAGAAGACATTTGGCATTTGTTTTTAAGGGATTGGCTAGCTTCACTTAGCATAATCTGCTCTAATGCATCCATTTCCCTCCAAATTCTATGATTTTGTCATTTCTTAATGCAGAGTAATACTCCATTGTGTATAAATGCCACATTTTTTTTATCCATTAGTCTATTGAAGGGCATCTAGGTTGGTTCCACAGTCTTGCTATTGTGAATTGTGCTGCTATGAACATGGATGTAGCAGTGTCCCTATAGTGTGCTCTTTTTAGGTCTTTAGGGAATAGACCGAGTAGTGGAATAGCTGGATCAAATGGTGGTTCCATTCCGAGCTTTCCAAGAAATCTCCATACTTCTTTCCAAATTGGCCGCACCAATTTGCAGTCCCACCAGCAATGTACAAGAGTACCCTTTTCCCCACATCCTCGCCAGCACTTGATGCTGTTTGACTTCCTAATGGCTGCCAATGTTACTGGAGTGAGATGGTATCTTAGGGTGGTTTTGATTTGCATTTCTCTGACTGCTAGAGATGGTGAGCATTTTTTCATATACTTGTTGATTGATTGTATGTCCTCCTCTGAGAAATTTCTGTTCAGGTCCTTGGCCCATTTGTTGATTGGGTTATTCGTTATCTCATTGTTTTTTTTTTTAGTTCTTTGAAGTGTGAGGAGTAAAAATTTGTTCCCAGGACGTAGGCTCCCTATTTACCTCTCTTATTGTTTCTTTTGCTGAGAAAAAACTTTTTAGTTTGAGTAAGTCCCATTTGTTGATTCTAGTTATTAACTCTTGTGCTATGGGTGTCCTATTGAGGAATTTGGAGCCCGACCCCACAGTATGTAGATCATAGCCAACTTTTTCTTCTATCAGACGCCATGTCTCTGATTTGATATCAAGTTCCTTGATGCACTTTGAGTTAACTTTTGTGCATGGCGAGAGAAAGGGATTCAGTTTCATTTTGTTGCAAATGGATTTCCAGTTTTCCCAACACCATTTGTTGAAGATGCTATCCTTCTTCCATTGCATGCTTTTAGCCCCTTTATCAAATATAAGATAGTTGTAGTTTTGTGGATTGGTTTCTGTGTCCTCTATTCTGTACCATTGGTCCACCTGCCTGTTTTGGTACCAGTACCATGCTGTTTTTGTTACTATTGCTCTGTAGTATAGTTTGAAGTCTGGTATAGCTATACCGCCTGATTCACATTTCCTGCTTAGAATTGTTTTTGCTATTCTGGGTCTTTTATTTTTCCATATGAATTTCATGATTGCTTTCTCTATTTCTACAAGAAATGCCGTTGGGATTTTGATTGGCATTGCATTAAACCTATAGAGAACTTTTGGTAATATCGCCATTTTGATGATGTTACTTCTACCTATCCATGAACAGGGTATATTTTTCCATCTTCTAAGATCTTCTATTTCTCTCTTTAGGGTTCTGTAGTTTTCATTGTATAAGTCTTTCACCTCTTTTGTTAGGTTGATTCCCAAGTATTTTATTTTCTTTGAGGATATTGTGAATGGGGTGGTTGTCCTCATTTCCATTTCAGAGGATTTGTCGCTGATATACAGGAATGCCTTTGATTTATGCGTGTTGATTTTATAGCCTGCCACTTTGCTGAATTCATTTATTAGCTCTAATAGTTTCTTTGTAGACCCTTTTGGGTCTGCTAGGTATCGAATCATGTCATCTGCAAATAGTGATAATTTGAGTTCTTCTTTTCCTATTTTTATGCCTTTAATTTCTTTCGTCTGTCTAATTGCTCTGGCCAGTGATTCGAGAACTATGTTGAACAGAAGTGGTGAGAGAGGGCATCCCTGTCTTGTTCCAGATTTTAGAGGGAATGCCTTCAGTTTTTCTCCATTCAGAATGATGCTAGCCTGAGCCTTAGCATAGATTGCTTTTACAATGTTGAGGTATGTTCCTGTTATCCCTAGTTTTTCTAGAGTTTTGAACATAAAGGGATGCTGTACTTTGTCGAATGCTTTTTCCGCATCTATCGAGATGACCATATGGTTCTTATTTTTAAGCCTGTTGATGTGGTGAATAACATTTATTGATTTCCGTATATTGAACCAACCTTGCATCCCAGGGATAAATCCTACCTGATCATGGTGCACAATTTTTTTGATATGTTTTTGTATCCGGTTCGCCAGAAGTTTATTGAGGATTTTTGTATCTAGGTTCATTAGAGATATTGGTCTGTAGTTTTCTTTCTTTGAAGTGTCTTTGTCTGGTTTAGGAATCAGGGTGATGTTGGCCTCATAGAATGAATTTGGAAGTTCTCCCTCTTTTTCTATTTCCTGAAATAGCTTGAAAAGTATTGGTATTAGTTCCTCTTTAAAGGTTTTGAAAAACTCTGCTGTATACCCATCCGGTCCTGGGCTTTTCTTAGTTGGTAGTCTTTTGATGGTATCTTCTATTTCCTCAATTGATATTGGTCTGTTTAGGTTGTCAATATCCTCCTGACTCAATCTGGGCAAATCATATGACTTAAGAAATTTATCGATGCCTTCACTATCTTCTATTTTATTGGAGTATAAGGATTCAAAATAATTTCTGATAATCTTCTGTATTTCTGAAGTGTCTGTTGTAATATTGCCTTTTTCATCCTGTATGCTGGTAATTTGAGTTCTCTCTCTTCTTCTCTTTATTAGCGTGGCTAAGGGTCTGTCGATTTTTTTTATTTTTTCAAAGAACCAACTTTTAGTTTTGTCAATTTTTTCAATTGTTTCTTTCGTTTCGATTTCATTAATTTCAGCTCTGATTTTAATTATTTCTTGTCTTCTACTTCTTTTGCTGTTGTTTTGCTCTTCTTTTTCTAGGATTTTGAGTTGAAGTATTAGATCATTTATTTGTTGGTTTTTTCTTTTTTTAAGGAATGAACTCCAAGCAATAAATTTTCCTCTTAGAACTGCTTTCAATGTGTCCCATAGATTCCGATATGTTGTGTCTGTGTTTTCATTTATCTCTAAGAATTTTTTAATTTCCTCCTTGATGTCTTCTATAACCCATTGATCATTCAGTAACCTATTGTTCATTCTCCAAGTGATGCATGATTTTTCCTTACTTCTTTTATCATTAATTTTCAATTTCATTCCATTATGATCGGATAAGATGCATGGTATTATCTCTACTCCTTTATATTGTCTAAGAGTTGCCCTGTGACATAATATATGATCTATTTTTGAGAAGGATCCATGTGCTGCTGAGAAAAAAGTGTAACTGCTTGATGTTGGGTGGTATATTCTATATATGTCAATTAAGTCTAGGTTATTAATTGTGTTATTGAGCTCTATAGTTTCCTTATTCAACTTTTGTTTGGAAGATCTGTCCAGTGGTGAGAGAGGTGTGTTGAAGTCTCCCATGATTATTGTATGGTGGTCTATTAGACTCTTGAACTTGAGAAGAGTTTGTTTGATGAACATAGCTGCACCATTGTTTGGGGCATATATATTTATGATTGTTATGTCTTGTTGGTGTATGGTTCCCTTGAGAAGTATGTAGTGTCCCTCTTCATCCCTTTTGATTAATTTTGGCTTGAAATCTATTTTATTTGATATGAGTATGGACACTCCTGCTTGTTTCCGAAGTCCATATGAGTGATATGATTTTTCCCAACCTTTCACCTTAAGTCTATGTATGTCTTTTCCTATCAAATGCGTCTCCTGAAGGCAGCATATTGTTGGGTCTTGTTTAGTGATCCATTCTGCTAGCCTGTGTCTCTTAATTGGTGAGTTTAAGCCATTAACATTTAGAGTTATTATCGAGATATGGGTTGGTCTTCCAGCCATATTTGTTTATTTATGTTACTAAACATGGTTTGTTTTCCTCTTTGATTATTCCCCCCCACCTTTACTGTACTACCTCCTGCTGTTGGTTTTCATTGATATTTTCCATTTCCTCTTCCTGTAATATTTTGCCGAGGATGTTTTGAAGAGATGGTTTTCTAGCTGCAAATTCTTTTAACTTTTGTTTATCATGGAAGGTTTTAATTTCATCTTCCATCCTGAAGCTTAATTTCGCGGGATACACAATTCTTGGTTGGAACCCCTTTTCTTTCAGTGTTTGAAATATGTTATTCCAGGATCTTCTAGCTTTCAGAGTCTGTGTTGAAAGATCAGCTGTTATCCTGATTGGTTTACCCCTAAATGTAATCTGCTTCCTTTCTCTTGTAGCTTTTAAAATTCTCTCCTTATTCTGTATGTTGGGCATCTTCATTATAATGTGTCTAGGTTTGGATCTCTTATGATTTTGCACATTCGGCGTCCTGTAGGCTTCTAGGATTTGGGATTCTGTCTCATTCTTCAAGTCTGGGAAGTTTTCTCGTATTATTTCGTTGAATAGATTGCTCATTCCTTTGGTTTGGACCTCAATACCTTCCTGTATCCCCATGACTCTTAAGTTGGGTCTCTTTATGTTATCCCATATTTCTTGAATGTTCTCCTCATGGTTTCTTAACAGCTTTGCTGAGCTGTCTATGTTCTTCTCCAGTTGAAATACTTTGTCTTCATTGTCTGATGTTCTATCTTCTAAGTGTTCTACTCTGCTGGTAGTATTCTCAATTGAGTTTTTAAGTTGGTTTATTGTTTCCTGCATTTCCAGGATTTTTTTTTTATAACCTCTATCTCCCTGTATAATTTATCTTTTGCTTCTTGGATTTGTTTATGTAATTCATTGTCGAAGTGGTCGAAGTGGTCTTTCATTGTCTGATTTTGCTGTCTAATGTCTTCCTTGAGACTCCAGATCATCTGAAGCATGTATATCCTGAATTCTTTATCTGACATTCCATCTGCTGCAGATATTACCTCTTCTAAAGTTGAGTTGACCTGCATTGCTTGTGGTCCTTTCTTTCCTTGTCTTTTCATACTGATCGCGTTTCTTTCTGCTTGGTGAAACTGTTGTGTTATTGATTTTTCCCCCTATATATTTATATTGCTCTTGTCTAGCTGCAAAGTCTCCCTCGCAGGCTTTGGCGGTGGCTCTGCCCCTCCTCCAATTGACGCAATGTGCCTACCACGCCAGGAGGCTGCTGTACGTGTACTTTCGATGGGCCTGTTCTTTCGGTGGTCACAGGTCCGCCTACCTTGCAGGCGTGAGCAGCGGCTTTGCCCCTCCGCTGGCCACTAGGCCTGTTCTGTCTCTCAGTTGCAGATCTGTCTACCTAAAGGGCGCTGGTGGCGGCTCTGCCCCTCCCCCGAACGGGGCGATGTATCTGGCTGGCCACTGGGCCTGTTTTGTCGGTGGTCACGGTTCCGCCTACCTTGCACGTGCGTGGAGCGATCTACATTTCATGATGAATTTCTATTGGCATATATATTGCTACTTTTTTTTTCTTTTATTGGTTGCTCAAAACATTACAAAGCTCTTGACATATCATATTTCATACATTAGATTCAAGTGGGTTATGAACTCCCATTTTTACTCCAAATACAGATTGCAGAATCACATTAGTTACACATCCATATTTTTACATAATGCCCTATTAGTTACTGTTGTATTCTGCTACCTTTCCTAAACTCTACTATCCCCACTCCCCTATCTTCCCATCTTCTCTCTCTACCATACCTACTCTAAATCATTTCTCTCCTTGTTTATTTTCCCACAACCTCTTATATGTAATTTTGTGTAACAATAAGTGTCTCTCTCCATTACCATGCAATTTCCCTCTTCTCTCCCTTTCCCTCCCACCTCATGTTTCTGCTTAATGTTAATCTTTTCTTCATGCTCTTCCTCCCTGCTCTGTTCTTAGGTGCTCTCATTATATCAAACAAGACATTTGGCATTTGTTTTTTAGGGATTGGCTAGCTTCACTAACCATAATCTGCTCAGTGCCATGCATTTCCCTGCAAATTCCAAGATTTGGTCATTTTTTAGTGCTGCGTAATTCTCCATAGTATATGAAAGTCACATTTTTTTATCCATTCATCTATTGAAGGGCATCTGGGTTGGTTCCACAGTGTAGCAATTGTGAATTGTGCTGCTATGAAAATCGATGTGGCAGTATCCCTGTAGTACGCTCTTTTAAGGTCTTCAGGGAATAGTCCGAGAAGGGCAATAGCTGGATCAAATGGTGCTTCCATTCCCAGATTTCCCAGGAATCTCCATACTGCTTTCCAAATTGGCCGCACCAGTTTTCAGTCCCACCAGCAATGTACAAGAGTACCCGTTTTCCCACATCCTCGCCAGCACTTGTTGTTGTTTGACTTCATTATGGCTGCCAATCTCACTGGATTGAGATGGTATTTTAGGGTGGTTTTTATTTGCATTTCTCTTACTGCTAGAAATGGAGAGCATTTTTTCATGTACTTGTTAATTGATTCTATGTCCTCCTCTGAGAAGTTTCTATTCAGGTCCTTGGCCCATTGGGTTATTGGTTATCTTATTGTCTAATTTTCTGAGTTCTTTGTATACTTTGTATACTCTGGATATTAGGGCTCCATGTGAAGGGTGAGGACTAAAAATTTGTTCCCATGATGTAGGCTCCATATTTACCTCTCTTATTGTTTCTCTCTTTAAGAAAAAAAAATCAGTTTAAGTAAGTCCCATTTGTTGATTCTTATTATTAACTCTTATTCTATGGGTGTCCTATTAAGGAATTTGGAGCCTGACCACACAATATGTAGATAGGAGCCAACTTTTTATTCTATCAGACGCAGAGACTCTGATTTGAATCTAGCTCCTTGATCCACATTGAGTTAACTTTTGTGCATGGCGAGAGGAGGGGATTCAGTTTCATTTTGTTGCATATGGATTTCCAGTTTACCCAACTCCATTTGATGAAGATGCTATCCTTCCTCCATTGCAGGCCATTAGCTCCTTTATCAAATATAAGACAGTTGTAGATTTTTGGATTAGTCTCTGTGTCCTCCATTCTGTACCATTGGTCCACCCGCCTGTTTTGGTACCAGTACCATGCTGTTTTTGTTATGAATGCTCTGTAATATAGTTTGAAATCTGGTATCACTATACTGCCTGATTCACACTTCCTGCTTATAATTGCTTTTGCTATTCTGGGTCTTTTATTTTTCCATTTGAATTTCATGATTGCTTTATCTATTTCTACAAAAAAAAAATCCTTTGGGATTTTGATTGGCATTGTATTAAACCTATAGAGAACTTTTGGTAATATAGCAATTTTGATGATGTTAGTTCTGCCTATCCATGAACAGGGTATATTTTTCCATCTTCTAAGACCTTATTCTATTTCTCTTTTTAGGGTTCTGTAGTTTGCATTATATAAATCTTTCACCTCTTTTGTTAGGTTGATTCCCAAGTATTTAATTATTTTGAGGAAATTGGGAATGCAGTGTTTTGACTCATTTTTGTTTCAGAAGTTTTGTCGCTGATATACAGAAATGCCTTTGATTTATGCATGTTGATTTTATATCCTGCCACATTGCTGCATTCATTTATTAGTTCTAGTAGTTTTTTTCTGTAGACCCTTTTGGGTCTTCTATGTATAGAATCATGTCATCTACAAATAGTGATAATTTAAGTTCTTCTTTTCCTATTTTTATGCCTTTAATGTCTTTCATCTCTCTAATTGCTCTGGCCAGTTTTTCGAGAACTATATTGAATAGAAGTGGTGATAGAGGATATCTCTGCCTTGTTCCAGATTTTAAAGTGAATGCCTTCAATTTTTTTCCATTCAGAATGATGCTAGCCTGAGGCTTAACATAGTTATCTTTTACAATGTCGAGGTAAGTTCCTGTTATCCCTAGTTTTTAAAATGTTTTGAACATAAAGGAATGCTCTACTTTGTTGAATGGTTTTTCTGCGTCTATCAAGATGATCATATGGTTCTTATCTTTAAGTCTATTGATGTTGTGAATAACATTTATTGATTTCCATATATTGAAGCCTCCTTGCATCCCAGGGATGAATTCAAGTTGATCATGGTGCACAATTTTTTTGATGTGCCTTTGTATCCAATTCGCCAGAATTTTAATGAGGATTTTTGCATCTAGGTTCATCAGAGATATTGGTCTGTAGTTTTCTTTCTTTGAGGTGTCTTTGTCTGGTTTCAGAATCTGGGTGATGTTGGCCTCATAGAATGAATTTGGCAGAGCTTCCAGTTTTTCTATTTCCTGAATAACTTGAAAAGTATTGGTATTAATTCTTCTTTAAAGGTTTTGTAAAACTCTGCTGTATACCCATCCGTTCCTGGGCTTTTCTTGGTTGGTAGTCTTTTGATTGCTTCTTCTACTTCATCCATTGATATTGGTCAGTTTAAATTGTGTGTTTCCTCCTGACTCAGTCTGGTCAAATCATATGACTTAAGAAATTTATCGATGTCTTCACTATTTTCTATTTTATTGGAATACAGTTTTTCAAAATAATTTCTAATTTTCTTCTGTATTTATGTAGCATCTGTTGTGATATTGCCTTTTTCATCCCGTATGTTAGTAATTTGAGTTCTCTCTCTTCTTCTCTTCGTTAGCATGGCTAAGGGTCTGTCGATCTTATTTATCTTTTTGAAGAAGCACCTTTTAGTTTTGTTAATTTTTTCAATAGTTTCTTTTGTTTCAATTTCGCTATGATTTTAATTCTTTCTTTCCTTCTGCTACATTTTCTGTTGTTTTGCTCTTCTTCTACTAGGGCTTTGAGAGGAAGTGTGAGCTCATTTGTTTGTTTGTTTTTTTTTCTATTTTGAGGAATGACCTCCAGGCGATGAATTTACCTCTTAAAACTTCTTTTCATTGTGTCCCATAGAATCTGATATGTTGTGTCTGTATTTTCATTTATCTCTAAGAATTTTTTGATTTCCTCCTTTATGTCTTCTGTAACCCATTGATCATTCAGTAACATATTCTTCATTTTGCATGTGATGTATGATTTTTTCTTCCTTCTTTATCATTGGTTTCCAGGTTCATTCCATTATGATCACAAAAAATTCTTGGTATTATCTCCACCCCTTTATATTTACTGAGGGTTGCCCTATGGCATAACATATGGTCTATTTTTGAGAAGGATCCATGTGCTGGTGAGAAAAAAGTATATCCACTTGATGATGGTTGATATATTCTATATATGTCAGTTAAGTATAGGGTATTGATTGTGATATTGAGTTCTATAATTTCTTTATTCAACTTTTGTTTGGAGGATCTGTCCAATGGTGAGAGAGGTGAGTTGAAGTCACCCATAATTATTGTATTGTGGTCTATTTGATTCTTGAACTTGAGGATAAATTGTTTTATGAACGTCGCAGCACCATTATTTTCTGCGTGAATATTGATAATTGTTATGTCTTGTCGGTGAATGGTTTCTTTTAACAGTATATAAAGTCCTTCCTTATCCCTTTGATTAAATTAGTCTTGAGGTCGATTTTATTCGATAGGAGGATGGCCACCCCTGCTTGCTTACGAGAACCGTGTGCATGGTATAAATTTTCCCAATCTTTCACCTTCAGCCTGTGTATGTCTTTTCCATTCAGATGTGTCCCTTGGAGGCAACATATTGTTGGATTTGTTTTTTTTTTATTTCAAGTTACAAGCCAATGTCACTTTATTCGAGAGTTTAAGCCATTATCATTTAGAGTTACTATTGATATATGGTTTGTACTGCCACCCATGTTTTTATATATATTTTTTTAAATTAGTTTGATTCTCCATGATTTGCTTTTCCCCTTCCCTCTGTCATTACTGAGGCACTTCTCACTGATGGTTTTCGTTGTTGATTTTCATTTCTTCCTCGTGTAGTGTTTTGCTCAAGATGCTTTGCAATGCTGGTTATCTGGCTGAAATTCTTTTAGCTTTTGTTTATCATGAAATATTTTTATCTCGTTGTCTTATCTTAAGCTTAATTTTGCTGGATACGTAATTCTTGGTTGGCATCCATTGTCTTTCAGTGTTTGAAGTACGTTGTTCCAGGATCTTCTCACTTCCAGCGTCTATGATGAAAAATCCATTGTTAAACTTTTTGGTTTACCCCTGATTGTAATGATTGTAATCTGCCTCCTTTCTCTGGTAGCTTTTAATATTTTCTCTTTGTTCTGTATATTGGATATCTTTATAACAATGTGTCTTGGCATTGGTCTACTGTGATTTTGTGTGCTCAGTGTCCTGTAAGCATCTACAATTTGTTTATCTGTTTCCATTTTTATTTCTGGAAAGTTTTCTGTAATTATTTCATTCACCAGGTTTCTCATTCCCTTGGTTTTAATCTCTGTACCTTCCTCTATCCATATGACTCATTAGTTTGTTTTTTTTTTATGTTATCCCATATCTCTTGAATGTTTTCTCATAATTTTTTACAGCATTTCTTTGTTGGCTAGACTTTTTTCAAGATGATATATTTTGTCTTCATTATCTGACATTCTGTCTTCTACTTGCTCTACTCTGTTAGTGATACTCTCAATTGAGTTTTTAATTTGGTTTATCATTTCCTTGATTTCTAGAATTATTGTTTGATTTTTCTAATAATCTCTATCTCCTGATAAAGATGCTTAATTTCTCATTTTATCTGTTTATGTAATTCATTTCCAATGCGTTTTATCACTGTTTGTTTTTGCTGTCTCGTATCCTCTTTAAGGTTCCATTCCATCTGTCTAAGGTATTACTTGAGTTCTTTATATGACCATTTTTCTGATGACTCTAGGTGCTCTTGAATATTTAGGTTGTCCTTCATTGTTCGTACTCCTTTTCTTCCTTGTTTTTATATGCTGCTCATGTTACTTCTTCTTCTGTTTGACTACTGAGTTACTGCTTACTCTTATAAATTTATTTGATGCTTGGGAGGAAAGATATTAGAAGGGAAGGGAGAAGTCACTAAAGAGAATGAGAGTAGGCAGGTAGAATTCAAGGAAGGGGGAATAAGAAAAATGAAAAGAAATGAAAAGACAAAAGAAAAAAATAGAAAATAAAGAAAGAAAGTTTTAAGTAATGATGATGATTAAAAAATTGAAAATTAAAATTTAAAATAATAATAATAATAATAAAATAAAAAAATTAAAAAATAAAAACATTTAAAAAAGTTAAAGAACAACAATAACAAAAATGAAAATGAAAGAAAAAAAAACAAATAAAAAATAATAATAATACATGCAGTCCTAGAGTTCAAATAACTTCTCTTACAGTAGGTGGAGCTGTGCGCACTGGGCCAAACTTCTCCTCTCAATAAGTGAGAACCAATCACTGTGCAGCAGCTCTTCCTCCCAGACTGGGCGGGTCTCCAATTCTGAGTGCCTAGGGCTTTCTCTTGTGCTTCCTCAAGCCAGGCCCCACTCACCTGTGATGCTCACCACAATACTGGTTACAAGCCAGGCCTCTGCTCCTGGTAGCCCTGTTTCCATGAACGCCTGGGCACACTCTCCTTGTTTGCCTTCCTCAGACCCTAAGTTTGTAGAGCTTGGGGCTGAGAACCTCCAGCGAATTTGCTTGCCTTTCAGGAGCCATGGCCACGGTAGGTGGTGTAAGAGACCTCAACTGTCAGCACTGGTGGGAGCGGTAGCAGGGAATTCCACACCGCGAGTCCCGAGCCAATCTTGATTCCCTAGGTCTGGGTATCGCGCTCCTTGGAGAGCTGGGAGGGGCCATTACGGCAGAGGTGGGAAGGGCCCTTGAGGTTTCCCTGCGTTGTTGAGAGATATGGCAATGGGATTACACACTTGTCGCGCTGGTTTCAATGAAGTTATCTCCTCCGCCTGTGACGTCAGTTCTCTGCCATGGTGGTATCCCATTCAAATGGTGACCGTTCGTTCCCTTTGCTGGGTGACCAATGCAACAGGTGGGTCCTGACTATCTCTCCCAAGCCCCATTTCAATCCTGTGGCCACTGCCTATGAAGGCTCAGTTGGCTTTTAACTCTCAATTCAGAAAGCCCGACCAGTTATTTCAGCGGGAATGTTAGTGCTGAGTCACAAAAACCAGACGAATCTAAGCTTGAATACAGCCAATCCGGGCTTTGTGTGTGTTCTGAGGGGCCCAGACTGTTCACCCCAGATTCACAACAGGTCAATATTGCCTAGTGATTCTGAGCAAACTGCATTTAGACAGTTTACGACTCCCTATGCCCGCACAGCTGAAGAGATCAGAGACTTGATTTCTCCATGCCTGCCTTCATAATGGATCTCCTGTATTGCTACTTTTTAATATCTGTGCTTTTGCGTGTGTGTGTATATATATATGTATATATATATGTATATATATATATATATATATATATATATATATATATATATATATACTCTTTAGATTTTTCAAAATATGAAATATATGTGTCTTATTATGCACTCCCTAAATTCATTCATATTCATATCTGTGGATTTATAATCAACTTTCCACAAGATTATTTTCAGAAATAATCATCCACCTGAAATACATATTGTTTCCTAGTACTGAAAACTAAATTCAGTGAATGGTGCATACAAACCCTAATATTTCAACAGTTACTTAGCCAGTTTAAAATCAATGCAAGTTGATTTCTAGGGGACATGATGTGTATTTTGAGTTTCATTTTTATTCAACACTTGTACGTTACTATGTCTTCAGTTTATGCACATCATGGGATATATATTTCAGTCACAAATTAGAAAATTTATAGGCATTTGTTTCACGATCAATCACTTCCTGATTCAGAACACATGTATCCCTCCATGTTTCTTGACTGGTCTTCTCATGAGACTTCTTTCCAAACACATTATTTTTGTTTAACATCATCACGTATAAAGTAAAACTCAAACACCATTCTTCATAAACCATAATCCTAATATTACCATTAGATATATAACTGGTTGGAATGAATGATTGTATATCAATATAAGATTTCTTATATATTTTCACATATCAATTCAATCCATTATTTAAAGTGGAATCAGTTACGTTATTTATTCATAGTATGGTCTATTCATGCATTATCTCTATATTAATAGACACAGGGTACACCTCTTTGTACCCCTAATACTAATGTATACGTCTTCAAAATATTGCCCCCCAAAATGGTGAAAGAAATACTCATGTCACCTGATCTACATATACATTTCATCACAGTAATATTCTGAACAAAAAAAAAACATAAAAATGTAACACTTATGATTGTACAAAAGCCTAAAAGGAAAGTGAACGTGGATAACTAATAACATCCATGTCCAGGTTGCCTAATGCTCTCAAATGTCATTCCCATTCGTGACGACATATTTGTTTTTTCCTATGATTATGTATTCAAACTCAACCCTGTTGAAAATGTCTAATCCTATGACTCACTTTATACTTTGCCTGATTTCATAATGTCTCTATTGACACCTGCTTTCCTACACATTTTCCCCAGTTCATCATTGTGACTAACTCTTCACATGTGCTGACATTTACATTCACTCTCCCAATGAAACCCTATTGCTAAAGAAGCTTTTTATTCCAAATCATATATTCACTCTTCTTCCTAAACCTACTGACTATCTTCCTAATCCTACTGACTATCCCTTTTTGACTGGATGTTCTCTTCTACATTCAATCATCCAAGGTACAAGGTCCTATGCCACTGTATTTCGATTTAACTGAGACAATTGTACAGAACATAATTCAACACTAAGTATCCAAATCAAGGGCTCAATGCCCTTCTGGGCTTCAAATCCTTCTTAGATTCCCGTTTTCATACATATATTTCACCTATATATTCTTATAAATATCGCAGGTTCGAAATCTCATTATTCATCCTGCAGAATGATTCCTAACCCAAATCGAACATATTATTAACCCTAACCATACACTAACTTTGCAGGAGAGCAGGAACAGTGTGTGTATTAAACTACAGGAATCTAGGGGATGTTCACCTGCTGAGAAACTCAAATGTTCATGCAGAAGTGATCCCTGGTGAAGATGAAGGCAGCTATGAATTACCTCAGAAAGCAAAAGTCATCTTCCATGGCA
Source organism: Callospermophilus lateralis (assembly GCF_048772815.1). NCBI lineage: Eukaryota > Metazoa > Chordata > Mammalia > Rodentia > Sciuridae > Callospermophilus > Callospermophilus lateralis. The sequence continues at coordinate 94,244 of NW_027514379.1, read as the reverse complement.
ATCATCCTGGTCAGGATGAAGGGTTGTGTCTGAATCAATCTCTCTCTTCTTAATGTATAGAACATGGACCAAACCAGTCCTGTGTGGAAGCTGTTACCGGGTGCTTACGGTTGATATAACATTCTAACTAGAGAAAGTGTCCCATGAAAATCAGGGAAGCCTCCACCTCATAGTATTTTGGAAGCAACTGTTAGGACAAAGTGGTTGCCAAGGCAGTGACATAATTCAGATCCTGAAGGAAGTGATCTCACCTCACTTCCTTGGTGAAGGAACTCTCTGAACTTGAAATCCAGGAAGCCAGGCACCCAGAGACAGTCTCTGTCCTAGTCCCAGTGGTCTGACATGTTTGGATTTACCAAGGACAGAGTCAGTCTTTCTTGGTACCTACAGACGTGAGGAAGGCCAAATGCCAGGAAACCTCTGAAGAGGAGCTTTTCCTGAGAAGGCAGGTAGTGCCTCACCGCTGGCTCTTGAGAACTTCACAGAGTTGGCCAAGCAGACATGATCTGAGACAGGAGAGGTCATTTTGGAGGAACATAGTATGGCTCACTAGTCAGAGGATACTCCGGGGAGTCACAGACCTACTAGGGGGAAGGAGGTGCCTTTGTGGGTGTGGGTGTGAGTTTGTGGTTTTGTCTCATGTTCTGAGGATAGGTAGGAAAGGCGGTTTGTTTGGTATGGAGTGGAACATTTGTATTAAGTCCTTTGACAAGGCGAGTGTTCCTATGTGTGTGTGTATCCCACTGAGTCCATTGTTGTAGACATTAGAAAAGACAATGCATCAATGGATGTGTTCTGTCTAGTAGAAAGCTTCCCAGCATTCATCCTGCCCAATTCATGAGTGGACTCTGGCTTGCCTTATGGATGGGCAACACCTACAAGCTTCCTAATTTCCTGTTTTCTCTCTCAATTCTGGCGACTCTCCAGAATAGTATCATGGTTTTGTGTCCAAGATTTGTACCGCCTCCAAGATCTGTGACATTGCTATGTACTGGAAGCTGAAGGAAATGGCTAGCATCTCAGAAATCTCAGATATCTGTTGACCAGGAAAGTCTCAGTGGAGAAACCCTGCTTTGGTCCTTCTGCTTACCTATTGTTCTGTTGAATGTCAGGAAGTTTTTTGCCTCAAGCCACCACTTTGTGAAGCCTGAAGAAAAGAGTTTTCAAATGGAAATGAAAGGGCATCACCTGTGGCTCTTTGCTTAATTGCTTAGGATTGGGATATGTCTGAATCAGCCTGTTGGCCCTGTGTGAGGCTGTGGCTTAGATTCTCAGCACCTGATGGATCTAAAGATAGATCCCATGCGTGCATCCAAAACCAAAATGGCAAAAAGATCAGATATTGTTGATGAACTCTCTTGCCTTCCTCTGGTAGGTTCCTGATATTCATCAAGTGAGAATAGGGATCCTTTGGGTCAAATGAGTTCTTCAAAGCCCTGCAGAGGCTAGGCCATAGGTGCTTGATTTTCATGACAACAATTCACTTAAAGAATCTAAACCCCAAAGCTAGAAGGCCTCAAGTTGGAGAAGCCAAGCAATATTAAGGGCAGGCCTATTTGATCACTCCTGGTTCACAGGAAGAGAGTCCAGGCCACCCTGACTTTAGGCAAATGAGGGGCAGGGAGCTTATTTTAGACACTGTCGTGGGCTGCGTCCCTTATGGAAAACTCCAGCCAGAGGATATGATGAGTGTCTATATGGAAGAAGATGAGGGCCATGTGAGAGTGTTTGGTTTTAATTGTGGACATATGTCTGGCGGTTGGAAGAGATCACTGGGTCCACCTAGGCTTGCACTCTGGTGTGATTCCCCTTAGAGACTGAGTTCTTTTACTGATCTCAGAGAATTAATGCCAGGAATTCTGTTGGAATTTTAGATGGCCATGCATGAGAGTTGTCCTTGGAAAGTGACATCGAGGCCCAAGGTGACTTTCCACAGAGCACAGGGAATCTCAGCCAGGATATCACATGATATTATTCTTAAAGACTTGGCAGCCATATTTGAGAGTCAAAACACACATGGAACATACATTGTAGACCTCAATGGGCCTGGCTTAATCTGACTTTTGGGCACTTTTGGAAGCCTTGCCTGTAAGAATTCTCCAGAGTTTTCATTGAAATGAGCTTCCTCACCATTTAATGGTTTCTGAGTGAATTGAAATCCACAGTGCCTCCAACTTCATTCTTGAAAATTGGCTAGATCAATACCATGAAATTTTTGAAATTCCCATGACCGGGTAGCTCTGGAGAACATTTGAATGTCCTGTTGCTGATCATGAGTATACAAGACAGTGCCTTGATTGACTGGGTTTTATGAAAATGGTGTTTAACAGAGATGCCAGTAAGTTGGATCCTGCTGAGTAGTTGTACTAGAGTAGTGGATGGCAGGTGTGTAATAAAACATCTGTGGTGGGGGCATGTGGATCTGCCTTTGGCTTCCAAATGGATTGTGACTGACATTTTGCAGCCAGTAGACCCTTATATGTAAAAGCATATTGTTATATGGAGAGGTTTTAGGGCAATGTTCAGAATCAGGTTGCTATGGAAAATGGGGCAAGCTATGTGGGATAGAAGCCTGGTTGGTGCATTCTCCTGACGAACCTGACCCACCACACTTGACAGAACTCACTTCAGCACTGTGTGCCAGTTGAACTCCTTGTATTTCATGAAGCAAATACCAAACTCCCAGTGCAGCAGCAAGAAATACCACGAATAGTGGAGGATGACCAAATGGAATTACAGTCCACAAGGGGAGACATTTAGACCCCAGTGGCCACAGGTTATCTACAAATAGAAAATTCAGCACTGCTGCCTCATGTTCATTGGAAAATAAGAATCCATGTCATCCAGATCACATAGATGAAGACTCAGCTATGATGGTCTCACAACAAATGAAACTAATGCTCCTGACAACAGCATATATTTCATTGCCCAACCTCAGAGGCAGTTTCTCCAGATGTTAGGCTAGCAGAACTTCATGTTTGTGGAGTTTTTACCCTGTCCCTTACTTTTGGAAACTCCTCTACCACCTGCAAATTTGTGAACTCCTGACCATTTTTCATTCCACATATGTATTCAAAGATTTTCTAACTCTTCTCCTCTAATTGTGTCTTATGTGGGGCGAAGGTAATGTCAAGGCATTGTGCTGAATGAGAGTGGGAATTTTTTGTGTAGCACATATTTGCATACACATTGGATACATTTTCCAATTTTCCATTCAAAATACTGAATCCCTGACACTAACACATACCCTACTAGACTTTGACTTCCAATCCTAATATGGTGGAGAAAAATAACCCAAACAGAATAGAAATACAAGAGGTTCACAGGAGGCATGGTGTATAGTTGGACTTGCCTTTCGTATGATAAATGGTAGGTGTTATAAATCTAGCGAATTTTAATTGAAATAGTTCTCCATGTGTTTTAAAAATTAACAAATATGTGAATAACTGTCTCCCTTTCCCTGTAGCCTATTCATCACATGTATTTTCATATGCACATTTAGAATTCTACCTGGTATCACTCGTACATTTTGTGAGGTGGCTGGCTTGGCAGATGCAAATTGTGAGAAGAGATCACTCCTACTAAACGCTGTTGGAACTGAAAATACAACATATGAGTGAGCTTCTTAGTTGAACAACATAAATCCATGTTCATTAAAATGAATGTTTTTGGATCTGTGGATGATATATTATTTCATGTGAATTTCGATTGGCATACATAATGCTACTTTTTAATGTCTGTGAGTGTATATATATGTATATATATATATATATATATATATATATATATATATATATATATATTCACTCTCCAGACTTTTCAAAATATGAAGTATATTTTTCTTATTATACACTCCCTAAATTCATTCATATTCATGTATGTGGATTTATAATCATGTTTTCACAAGAATATTCTCAGAAATATTCATCCACCTGAAATACATATTTGTTTCTTAGTACTGAAAACTAACTTCGGGGGATCATATGATGGTGGTGAAGGGAGTGCATCACCCCCATGTACCGCGTCACTGTGCGGGAGAATGACGAGTTATAACGGCTAAAATATATCTTGTTAGAAATTTCCAGCAAAATTGGGGTGCTCCAAAACCTAGTGTACATATTTCCATCTCACGAGGATCAGCTACGCGAGCTCAAACACGAGTGATTTGTCCGCATGGAGCGTCATGCTGCTTATTCAGGAAATCGGTCTGTGGCTAGAGTCTGCGGCGCGCACTGGGAAACAAAGAGATAGCAATGCAAATATACAGCGGTGTGGATTCTGTGGGCTCCTGCCAGGTATGCAATCACTGTGCTAAGTGCTGAATTCTTTGTTTGAGATGGGGAAGGATGCGGTCCAATTCGGTTCTCCACACCGGTCAGACCACAGAGGAAGCCAGCGGCCACTATCTTGGAGAGCTGATGTCACCATCCCTGTTTTTGACTGATCGAAGCTCATTCAGCTATAGAACAGGTAATTTCAGGATGCCATTCACCTTTGTGTTGCAGACAAATTACTCAGGCTCAGTGCTAAAGAACCTGCAGAAACTCCGTCTTTGAGCCTGCTCCTATTAGAACATACACAAAGCCCAGAGCGGCCGAATTCCACCTCTCGGAACTGATCTGGCCCAGGGCTAAAGAAACCGCGGAAACTGCTTCTCGGTCCGGGTCTTGCTGAATACTGTGGAGGTAAATATCAACCGAGCCTTCATAGGCAGTGGCAACAGGATTGAGACACGGCTTGTGAGGGCCGGTCAGGACTCACTCATTGCTTTGGTCACCCAGAAAAGGGAACGGAATGCTGCCTTTCACATGGGATACCAACATGGCAAATTTCTGATGTCATCAGAAAGCAGCAGAGGAGATAACTTCATTGATACCAGCAGTGACAGAAACAGTTCGTCTCCTGGTGAAGAAAGTGAGTCACAAACACCCGGGTCTCTCTCACTTTGTCATCAAGCCAGAGGGGCAGAGTAGAGCAGCTGCCCGCGACTGGAACAGACCCAGTGACACACCTGCATGGTAGTTACGTCAACCCAATTGGAGTAGAGGCAGAACAGAGCCGCCGCCCGTGCACAGAACAGGCCCAGCGACCCGCAGGTGTGGTAGTCACGTCACCCCAATTGGAGTAGTTGCAGAGCAGAGCCTTCTCCCACGCCTAGTAAAATCCCAGTGGGTCACCAGCATGGTAGTCACATCACCCCAATAGGAGTAGGGGCAGAGCAGAGCCTTCGCCCACGCACACAACAGGCACAGCAACCTGCCGGCATGGTAGTCACGACACACCAATTGGAGTAGGGGCAGAGCAGAGCCACCACCCGCGCCCGCAAGGTAGCAGACCTGCACCTGACCAGAAGAAGAGGCCCAGCGGCCGGCTGGCGCGGCAGACACTTTACCATATTTGGAGTAGGGGCAGAACAGATCTGTAGCCCGTGCTCACAAGGTAGGCAGACCTGCGACCAACCGGCGGACCAGGCACAGTGGCCCGCCGGCGTGGTAGTCACGTCACCCCAATTGGAGTAGGAGTAGAGCAGTGCCGCCGCCCACGCCTGCAAGGTAGGCAGACCTGCAACTGATTGGCAGAACACCACAGGGGTCCACGGGTGTGGTAGACACGTCACACCAATTGGAGGAAAAAATAAATAAAATGGACAGACCCCTAGCCATGCTAACGATGAGGAGAGAGAACTCAAATTACTATCATACGGGATGAAAAAGGCAATATCACAACAGATATTTCAGAAATACAGAAGATAATCAGAAATTACTTTGAATCCTTATACTCTAAAATAATAGAAGATAGTGAAGGCATCAAAAAATTTCTTAAGTCATATGATCTGACCAGAGTGAGTTAGGAGGATATAGACAACCTAAACATACCAATATCAATAGAGGAAATAAAAAAAAACCATCCAAAGATTACCAACTAAGAAAATCCCAGGACCGTATGGGTATACAGCAGAGTTTTACAATACCTTTAAATATGAACTAATACCAATACTTTTAAAGCTATTTCAGAAAATTGAAAAAGAGGGAGATCTTCCAAATTAATTCTACGAGGCCAATATCACCCTGATTCCTACACCAGATAGACACTTCAAATAAAGAAGACTAAAGACCGATATCTCTAATGAACCTAAATGCAAAAATCTTAAATTAAATTCTGGCAAATCAGATACAAAAACATATCAAAAAAATGTGCACCATGATCAAGTAGGATTCATCCCTGGGATGCAAGGAGGGTTCAATATACGAAAATCAATAAATGTTATTCACCACATCAATAGACTTAAAATAAAAACCATATTATCATCTAGATAGATGCAGAAAAAGCATTCGACAAAGTACAGCATCCCTTTATGTTCAAAACTCTAGAAAAACTAGGAATAACAGGAACATTCCTCAATATTGTAAAAGCAATCTATGCTAAACCGCAGGCTAGCATCATTCTGAATGGAGAAAAATTGAAGACATTCCCTCTAAAATCTGGAACAGGACAGGGATGCCTGCTCTCACCACTTTTGTTCAATATAGTTATCAAAAGACTGGCCAGAGCAATTAGACAGATGAAAGAAATTAAAGGCATATAAATAGGAAAAGAATAACTTAAATTATCACTATTGCAGATGACATGATTCTATACCTAGAAGACCCAAATGGTTCTACAAAGAAACTAATAGAGCTAATAAATGAATTCAGCAAAGTGTCAGGATATAAAATCAACACGCATAAATCAAAGGCATTCCTGTATATCAGTGACAAATCCTCTGAAATGGAAATGAGGACAACCACTCCATTCACAATATCCTAAAAAAAAAAAAAAATGGGAATCAACCTAACAAAAGAGGTGAAAGTCTTATACAATGAAAACTACAGAACCCTAAAGAGAGAAATAGAAGATCTTAGAAGATGTAAAAATATACCCTGTTCATGGATAGGCAGAACTAACATCATCAAAATGGCGATATTACCAAAAGTTCTCTATAGGTTTAATCCAATGCCAATCAAAATCCCAAAGGCATTTCTTGTAGAAATAGAGAAAGCAATCATGAAATTCATATGAAAAAATAAAAGACCCAGAATTGCAAAACAATGCTAAGCAGGAAGTGTGAATCAGGCAGTATAGCGATACCAGACTTCAAACTATACTACAGAGCAATAGTAACAAAAATAGCATGGTACTGGTACCAAAACAGGCAGGTGGACCAATGGTACAGAATAGAGGACACAGAAACCAATCAACAAAACTACAACTATCTTATATTTGATAAAGGAGCTAAAAGCATGCAATGGAGGAAGGATAGCATCTTCAACAAATGGTGTTGGGAAAACTGAAAATCCATATATAACAAAATGAAACTGAATCCCTTTTTCTCACCATGCACAAAAGTTAACTCAAAATGAATCAAGGACCTTGATATCAAATCAGAGACACACTGTCTGATAGAAGAAAAATTTGGTTACGATGTACATACTGTGGGGTTGGGCTCCAAATTCCTCAATAGGACACCTATAGTACAAGAGTTAATAACTAGAATCAACAAATGGGACTTACTCAACTAAAAAAGTTTTTTCTCAGCAAAAGAAACAATAAGAGGTAAATAGGGAGCCTACATACTGGAAAGAAATCTTTACTACTCACACTTCAGATAGAGCCCTAATATCCAGAGTATACAAAGAACTCAAAAAATTAGACAATAAGATAACAAATAACCGAATCAACAAATGGGCCAAGGACCTCAACAGACACTTCACAGATGAGGACATACAATCAATCAACAAGTACATGAAAAAATGCTCACCATCTCCAGCAGTCAGAGAAATGCAAATCAAAACCACCCTAAGATACCATCTCACTCCAGTAAGATTAGCAGCCATTATGAAGTCAAACAACAAGAAGTGCTGGCAAGGATGTGGGAAAAGAGGTACACTTGTACATTGCTGGTGGGACTGCAAATTGGTGCAGCCAATTTGGAAAGCAGTATGGAGATTTCTTGGAAAGCTTGGAATGGAACCACCATTTGACCCAGCTATTTCCCTTCTGGTCAATTCACTAAAGACCTAAAAAGAGCATGCTACAGGGACACTGCTACATCAATGTTCATAGCAGCACAATTCACAACAGCAAGACTGTGGAACCAACTTAGATGCCCTTCAATAGAAGAATGGATAAAAAAATGTGGCATTTATACACAATGGATTATTTCTTTGCATTGAAAAATAAAAAATCATAGAATTTGCAGGGAAATGGATTGCATTAGACTAGATTATGCTAAGTGAAGCTACACAATTCCTATAAAACAAATGCCAAATGTCATCTTTGATATAAGGAGAGTAACTAAGAACAGATAGGGATGAAGAGCATGACAAGATGATTAACATTAAACTGGGATGAGAGGAGCAAGGGAGGGAGAAGGGAAATTGCATGGAATTGGAAGGAGACCCTCTGGGTTATACAAAATTACATACAAGAAGAATTGAGGGGAAAGGGAAAAATAATACAAGGGGGAGAAATTTATTACAGTAGAGGGAGTAGAGAGAGAAGTGGGGAGGGGCGGGGAGGCCAGGGGGAATAGTAGAGGATATGAAAGGCAGCAGAATACAACAGACACTAGTATGGCAATATGTGAATCAATGGATGTGTAACTGATGTGATTCTGCAATCTGTATACAGGGTAAAAATGGGAGTTCATAACCCACTTGAATCAAAGTGTGAAATATGATATATCAAGAACTATGTAATGTTTTGAACAACCATAAATAAAAATAAAAAAAAAACTCTCTTTGGTGAATAATGCATGCAATTCTAATATTTCTACAGTAACTGAACCAGTTTAACATCAATGCAAGTAGATTCCTATTGGACATGATGTGTATTTTGACGTTCACTTTTATTCAACACTGGTACATTACTATTTCATCAGTTTATGCACATAACAGGATATATATTTCATTCACAATTTAGAAAATTTATAGGCACTTGTTTCACTTTCAATCACTTCCTGCTTCAGAACACATGAATTCCTCCATATTTCTTGATTGGTCTTTTTATGAGACTTTTTTCCAATCATATTATTTTCGATTTCCATAATCACTTTTGAAACAAAACTCACACACACTTCATGATAAACAATAACGCTATGATTACCATTAGACATATAACTGGTTGGAGTGAATGATTGTATGTCAATATATGATTTCCTATATATTTTCAGATATCAATTCAATCCATTATTTAAAGTGGAACCAGTTATAATATTTATTCACAGTATGGTCTATTCATGCATTATCTCTATATTCAAAGACACAGGGTACACCACTTTGTTCCCCCAATACTAATTTATATGTCTTCAAATATTGCTCCCAGTAATGGTGGAAGAAATACTCATGTCATATGATCTACATACACATTTGATCACAATATTTTTCTGGGCACAATATGCAAAGATCACACTTATGATTGTACCAAATCCTAAATGGAAAGTGAGCATGGATTACTAAAACGATAAATGTCCAGGTTGCCTAATGCTTTCAAATGTCATTCCTATTGGTGACGACATATTTGTTTCTTCCTAAGATTATGTATTCAATCTCAACCCTATTGAAAATGTCTAATCCTATCACTCACTGTATAATTGCCTCATTTCATAATGTCTGTATTGATATTTTCCTTTTTACATATTTTCCCCAGTTCATCATGTGACTGACTCTTCACATGAGCTGAAATTTACATTCACTCTATAACAAAAACCCTATTGCTACAGAACTTTTGCCCCAAATCCTATACTCACTCTATTTCCTAAACCTACTGACTACCTTCCTAATCCCACTGACTATCTCAATTTGAGTGGATGTTCTCTTCTAAAATCAATCATCCAAGGTGTAAGGTCCTATGCCATTGATTATCGATTTATCTGAGACATCTGTGCAGAACGTAATTATAAGCTAAGTATCCCAATCAAGGGCCTAATGCCCTTCTGGGCTTCAAATCTTACCTAGATTTCTGTTTCCATACTTATATTTCACCTCTATAATCTTATAAATATCGCAGGTTCCCAATACTATTAATCATCCTTCGCAATGATTCGTAACCCAAATCGAACATGTTATTAACCCTAACCATACACTCTTACCTTAATCTAACTTTGCAGAAGAGCAGGGACAGAGTTCGTCTTACAATACAGGAATGTAGGGTATCTTCCTCCTGCTGAGAACCTCAAATGTCCATGCAGACTTGATCCCTGGAGAAGATGTAGGCATCTATGAAGGACCTGAGAGAGCAAATGTCATCTTCCATCTCAAACAACCTTCCCAGGATGAAGGGTTGTGTCTGAATAAGCCTCTCTCTTGTTAATGTAGAGAAGATAGACCAAACCAGGCATGTGTGAAGAGCTGTTCCGGGGTCCCTATGGTTGATATACCATTCTAACTTGTAAAAGTGTCACAGGAAGAAAGGGCAGCCTCCATCTCATAGGAGTATTGTAAGCAACAGTTAGGACAAAGTGGTTGCCAAGGCAATGACCTCAAAGAATTCCTGAAGGAAGTAATCTCACCTCACTTCCTTGGTGATGGAACTCTCTGAACTTGGAATCCGGGAAGCCAGGCACCCAGAGCAAGTCTCAGTCCCAGTCCCAGTGGTCGTATTTTTTGGATTTACCAAGGACAGAGTCAGTCTTTCTTGGTACCTACTGAGGTGAGGATGAACAAATGTCAGGAAAGCTCTAAAGAGGGGCCTTTCCTGAGAAAGCAGGTAGTGGCTCACCGCTGGCTAGTGACAACTTCACAGATTTGGCCAAGGAGACCATATGTGACACAGGACAGGCGATTTCATCAGAACATAGTTTGGCCCACCAGTCAGAGGACACTCCCAATAGTCACAGACCTACTTGGGGGAAGGAGCTTCCTTTGTGTGTGTGGGTGTGGGTTTGAGATTTTGTCTCATGTTCTGAGAATAGGTAGGAAAGGCGGTTTGTTTGGTTTGGAGTGAACTGTTTCTGGTAAGTCGTTTGACAAGGCCAGTGTTTCTTTGTCTGTGTATCCCACTGTGTCCGTGGTTTTAGATATTAGAAAAGAGAATGAATCATTGGATGTGTCCTGTCTAGACTCAACTTGCCCAATTTATGAATGGACTGCAGCTTCACTTATGGGTGGACAACTCCAACAATCTTCCTTAGTTCCGGTTTTCTTCCTGAATTCTGGCCACTCTCCAGAATAGGCTCATGGTTTTGTGTCCAAAATATGTACCACCTCCAAGCTCTGTGACATGGCCATGTACTGGATAGCTGAAAGAAATGGGAGCATCTCAGAAAACTCAGATATCAGTTTGACCAGGAAATTCTAAGTGAAGAAACCCTGCTTTGGGCCTTTTGCTCATCAATTGTTCTGTTGCCCTGAATGTCAGGAAGGCCTTTGCCTCAGGCCAAACCATTGTAGAGCCTAAAGAAACAGTTTTCAAATGGAAATGAAAGGGCATCACCTGTGGCTCTTTGCTTAATTGCTTTGGAAAGGGATGTGTCTAAATCAGTCTTTTGGCCCTGTGTGAGACTGTGGCTTAGATTCTCAGCACCTGATGGATCTAAAGAAGGATCCCATGTGTGCATCCAAAACCAAAATGGACAAAAGAGCAGTCAGTGTGGATGAAGTCTCTCGCATTCCTCTGTAAGTGTCCTGTTCTCCATCATGTGAGAACAGTGATCATTTGGTTCAAATGTGTTCCTCAAAACCCTGCAGAGGCTAGCCCATAAGTGCTTGGTTTTTCTCAAGACTCCAATTCACATAAAGAATCTAAAACACACAGTCAGTAGGCCTCAAATTGGAGAAGCAGTGCCATATTAATGGCAGGCCTATTTGATCACTCTTGGTTCACTGGAAGGATGTCCTGGCCACCCTGATTTTAGGCAAAAGAGGGGCAAGGGAGGTTATATTGGACACTGTCTTGGGCTGCACCCCTCATGGAAAACTCCAGCCAGAGGTTATGATGATTGTGTAAATGGAAGAAGATGAGTGCCATGTGGAAGTGTTTTGGATTTAATTGTGGATATTTGTGTGACAGTTGGAAGACATAACAAGGTCTACCTGGGCTTGAACTCTGGTGTGATTCCCCTTATAGACTGAGTTCAGGAACTGATCTCAAGAAGTATTGCCATGTATTGTGTTGTGATTTAAGAGGCCATGTATGAGAGTCACCCTTGGAAACTGAGATCTAGCCCCAGAGTGGCTTTCCACAGAGCTCTGGGAATTTCAGCCAAGATATCACATGATTTCATTCGAAAGACTTGGCAGCCATAGTTGAGAGTGAAAACACACATGGACCTCATATTGTAGACCTCAATGGGCCTGGCTTAATGTGACCTTTTGGCCATTCTTTGGGAAGCCTTGCCTGTGAGGGTTCTCCAGAGCTTTCATTGAAATAATCTTGCTCACCATTTACTGGTTCCTGAATGAATTGAAACCCACAGTGCCTCCAACTTCATCCTTGAAAAATGTCTAAATAAATACCATGAAATTTTTGAAATTCCCATAACCAGGTGGCACTGGAGAACCTTTGGATATCCTGTTGCTGATCATGGATGTACCAGACAGTGCCTTGCTTGACTGGGTTTCATGAAAATGGTGTAGAACAGAGGTGCCAGAAAGTTGCAGCCTGCTGAGAAGTGGGCCTAGAGCTTTGGTGGGCAGGAGTGTGATAAAACATGTCTGTTGGAGCAATGTGGATCTTCCATTGGCTTCCAAATGGCTTGTGGATTACATGAAGCAGCCAGCAGACCCTTGTAATTAAAGGCATCTTGTTATATGAAGAGGATTCAGGGCAATGTTCAGAATCAGGTTGCTATGGACAAGGATGCAATGTGGCAAGCTTTGAGGGATAGAAGCGTGGTTGGTGGGTTCTTCTGCAGACTCTGAACCACCGCACATGGCAGAACTCCCTCCAGCACTGTGTCTCAGTTGAACTCCTTGAATTTCATGAAGCAAATACCAAACTCCCAGTTCAGCAGCAAAAACCCCACAAAAAGTGGAGGAGGACCAAATGGCTTCACAGTCCAACGGGGAGACACTTAGCCCCCAGAGGCCACAGTTTACCTAAAAAGAAGAAAATCAACACTGCTACCTCATGTTCATTAGAAAATAAGATACCATGTCCTCCACGTCACATAGAGGCAGACCCAGCTTTGATGGTCTCACTACAAAGGAAGCCAATTCTCCTGACAACAACATAATTTTCACGTTCCCAAACTCAGAGGCAGTTGCTCTAAAAGTTTTAGGCCAGCAGAGCTCCATGTTTGTGGAGTGTTTTCCCTGTCCCTTACTTTTGGAAACTCCTCTACAACCTCCAAGGTTGTGAACTCCTGAGCATTTTCCATTCCAGATATGTATTCACTGATTTTCTATCTATTCTCCTCTAACTGTGTCTTACTTGGGGTGAAGGTAATTTCAAGGCATTGTTCTGGATGAGAGTGGGAGGATATTTGTGCAGCATATATTTGCATACAAATTGGATTCAATTTCCAATTTTCCTTTTGAAATACTGAATCCCTGACACTAACCCATACCTACTAGACTCAGACAACTCATCCTAATATGATAGAGAAAAATAACACAAACCTATAGAAATACAAGCAGTTCATTGGAGGCATGTTGTATAGTTGGACTTGCATTTTGCATTATACAAGGTAGGAGTTATAAATCTGGTCAATGTTTAATAGAAAAAGATCTCCATGTGTTTTTAAAGTTAACAAATAAGAGAATTCATGTTTCCCTTTCTCTTTAGCCTATTCACACTTGTATATTTATATGCATATATAGAATCCTACCAGGTATCACACGTACATCTTTGTGAGGTGGCTGACTTGGCAGATACAAATTGTGAGAAGAGATCACTCCTCCTAAACGCTGTTGGAACTGAAAATTCAACCTATAGGGAGCGTCCTAGTAGAACAACATTATACATAAACTCATGTTCAGTAAAATAAACATTTTTGCATCTGTGGATGATATATATTTACTGATGAATTTCGATTGGCATTTATATTGCTACTTTTTAATGTCTGTGAGTGTTTTTTATTTGTGTGTGTGTGTGTGTGTATACACTCTCCAGATTTTTCAAAATATGAAATATATGTGTCTAATATACACTCTCTAAATTCATTCATGTTCATGTATGTAGATTTTTAATCAACATTTCACAAGATTATTCTCAGAAATATTCATCCACCTGAAATACATATTTGTTTCCTAGTACTGAAAACTAACTTCAGGGAATGATGCATGCAAATCCTAATTATTCTACAGTAACTGACCCAGTTTAACATCAATGCAAGTAGATTCCTATGGGACATGATATGTAATTCTTTATTCATTTGTATTCGACACTGGTACATTATTATTTCTTCAGTTTTTGCACATCATAGGATATACATTTCATCCACAAGTTCACAAATTTATAGGCATTTGTTTCAAATTTAATCACTTTTTGCTTCAGAACACATGTATTGTCAGGGTTTCTTTACTGGTATTTTCATGAGTCTTCTTTCCAAACACATTATTTTCGATTTCCAAAGTCACTTTTGAAGCAAAACTCACACACTCTTCATGATAAACCAAAACACGAATATTACCATTAGATGTATAACTGCTTGGAATGAATGATTGTATATAAATATACAATTTCCTGTAATTTTTCAGATATTAGATCAATTCATTTTTTAAAGTTGAAAAAAGTTATATTATTTATTCACATTAGGGTCTATTCATGCTTTATCTCTATATTCATAGACACAGGGTACACCTCTTTGTACCCCCGATTCTAATTTTACATCTTCAATATATTGCTCGCAGAAATGCTGGAAGACATACTCAGGTCACCTGATGTACATATACATTTAATAAAAGTAATATTCTGGACAAAAAAATGTAAAGGTCACATTTATGATTGTACCAAAGCCTAAATGTAAAGTGTACATGGATTACTAAAAACATCCATGTCCAGGTTGCCTAATGCTGTCAATTGTCAATCCTATTGGTGACTACATATTTGTTTCTTCCTAATTTATATATTCAAACTCAACCCTGTTGAAAATGTCTAATCCTATCACTCACTTTATACTTTGCCTGATTTCATAATGTTTCTATTGATATCTGCTTTTTTACATATTTTCCCAAGTTGATCCTAGTGACTGACACTTCATATGTGCTGACATTTACATTCACTCTATAATCGAAACCCTATTGCTAAAGAACTTTTGGTCCAAATCCTATACTCACTCTTCTTTCTAAACCTACCGACTATCTTCCTAATCCTACCGACTATCCCTTTTTGATTGGATGTTCTCTTCTACATTCAATCATCCAATGTAAAAGGTCCTATGCCATTGTATATCGAATTATCTGAGACAACCTTGCAGAGCATAATTCAAAGCTAAGTATCCCAATCAAGGGAAAAACCCTTCTGGGCTTCAAATCATACCTAGATTTCTGTTTTCATACTTATATTTCACCAGATCTTAGAGAAGACGGACCATTTCAGGGGAACATAGTATGGCTCACCTGTCAGAGGACAATCTGGATAGTCACAGACCTAATTGGGGGAAGGAGGTGCCTTTGTAGGAGTGGGTATGGGTTTATTGTTTTGTCTCATGTTCTGAGAATAGATGGGAAAGGCGGTTAGTTTGGTTTGGAGTGGACAGTTTCTAGTAAGTCATTTGACAAGGCAAGTGTTTCTATGTCTGTGTATCCCACTGTGTCCGTTGTTGTAGATATTGGAAAAGAGAATGCATTAATGAATGTGTACTGTCTAGTGTAAATCTTCCCATAATTCAACCTGCCCTATATATGAATGGAGTGCAGCTTGTCTTTTTGATGTGCAACACCTGCTATCTTTCTAAGTTGCTGTTTTCTTCCTGAATTCTGGCCACTATCCAGAATAGGCTCATGGATTTGTGTCCAAAATATGTACCACCTCCAAACTCTGTGACATGGCCATGTACTGGATAGCTGAAGAGAATGGCGAGCATCTCAGAAAACGCAGATATCAGTGTGACCAGGAAAGTCTCAGTGGAGAAACCCTGCTTTGGGCCTTTTGCTTACTTATTGTTGTTTTGCACTGAATGTCAGGAAGTTCTTTGCCTCAATCCACCACTTTGTGAAGCCTGAAGTAAACAGTTTTCAAATGGAAATGAATGTCATCACCTGTGGCTCTTTGCTTAATTGCTTTGGGAAGGGATGTGTCTGAATTAGTCTCTTGGCCATGTTTGTGTCTATGACTTAGATTCTCAGCACCTGATGGATCTAAAGAATGGTCCCATGTGTGCGTCCAAAACCATAATGGCAAAAAAAAAAAAAAATCATTCATTATGGATGAAGTCTCTTGCCTTCCTCTGTTAATTTCCTGAACTCCATCAAGTGAGAATAGAGATTCTTTGGGTCAAATGAGTTCTTCAATTCCCTGCAGAGGTGCTTGGGTTTTCGCATAACTCCAAATCACATAAAGAATTGATACCTGAAATCAGTAGGCGTCAAATTGGAGAAACACAGAAGTATTAACGGCAGGCTTATTTGATCACTCCTCGTTCACAGAAACGGTGTCCAGGCCACCCTGACTTTAGGCAAATGAGGGGCAAGCGAGCTGATTTTGGACACTGTCTTGGCTTTTCTCATGACTCCAATTCACATAAAGAATCTACACCCCACAGTCAGAGAGCCTCAAATTGGATAAGCGGAGCAGTATTAAGGGCAGGCCTATTTGATCACTCCTGATTCACAGGAAGGGTGCCCATGCCACCCCGAAGTTAGGCAAAAGAGGTGCAATAAGCTTATTTTGGACATTCTCTTGGGCTGCACAACTCATGGAAAACTCCAGGAAGAGGTTATGATTAGTGTCTATATGGAAGAAGAATAGGGCCATGAGGGAGTATTTTGGTTTTAATTGTTTTCATTTGAGTCGCGGTTGGAAGAGTTGTCTGGGTCCACCTGGAATTGAACTCTGGTGTGATTCTCCTTATAGACTGAGTTCTGGAACTGACCTGAGAGAAGTATTGCCATGAATTGTGTTGGGATTTTAGGAGGCCAGGCATGAAGTTGCCATTGGAACCTGAGATCTTGGCACAGGTTGGCTTTCCACAGAACACTGGGAATCTCAGCCAGGATATTACATGATTTTATTCTGAAAGACTTGGCATGCATTATTGAGATTCAAAACACACATGGACCTCGCTTTATAGACCTCAATTGGCCTCGCTTCATGTGACTTTTTGGCCACTCTTTGGGTAGCCTTGCCTGTGAGAGTGCTCCAGAGCTTTCCCTGAAATTAGCTTCCTAACCCTTTAATGGTTCCTGAATGAATTGCAAACCACAGTGCCTCCAACTTCATCCGTGAAAAATTGCTAGATAATTACCATGAAATTTTTAAAATTCCCATGACCAGATGTCACTGGAGGACCTTTGATGTCCTGTTGATGATCATGAATATACCAGACAGGGCCTTGATTGACTGGGTTTCAGGAAAATGGTTTAGAACAGAGATGCTGGTAAGTAGAAGCCTAGTGAGTAGTGGGCCTAGAGAAGTGTTACGCAAGTGAGTGATAAAACATCTGTGGTCGGGACATGTGGATCTTCCATTGGCTTCCAAATGGCTTGAGACTGACATGGTGCAGCCATCAGACCCATATACGTAAAGGCATATTTTTATATGGAGAGGTTTTAGGGCAATGTTCAGAATCATGTTGCTATTGTCAAGGGGGCAAGCTACGTGGGATAGAACCCTGGTTGGTGCATTCTCCTGGAGACCCTGCACACCACAGCTGACAGAACTCCCTTCAGCACTGTTTCCCATTTGAACTCGTTGTATTTAATGAAGCAAATACCAAACTCCCAGTGCAGCAGCAAGAAACACCACGATAATTGGAGGATGACCAAGTTGTTTCACAGTCCACATGGGGAGACACTTAGCCCTCAGTGGCCACAGTTTACCTACAAAGAGAGAATTCAGCACTGCTGCCTCATTTTTATTGAAAAATAAATAACCATGTCCTCCAGGTCACATAGATGCAGATCGAGCTTTGATTGTCTCACTACAAATAAAGCTAAAGCTCCTGAAAACAACATATATTTTAAGTGCCCAACCTTAAAGGCAGATTCTCAAAAAGTCTTTAGGCCAGCAGAGCTCCATATTTGTGGAGTGTTTACCCTGTCCCTTACTTTTGGAAACTCCTCTACCGCCTCCAAAGATGTGAAATCTGGAGCATTTTCCATTCCTGATAGGTATTCACAGATTTTCTTACTCTTCTCTTCTAATTGTGTCTTACTTGGGGCGAACGTAATGTCAAGGCATTGTTCTGGAGGAGAGTGGGAAGAATTTTCTGTAGCATATATTTGCATACACATTGGATTCAGTTTTCTATTTTCCATTCAAAATACTGAATCCCTGACTCTAACCCATACCCGACCAGACTCTGACTACTAATTCTAATATGATGGAGAAAAATAACCCAAACAGAATCGAAATACAAGCAGTTCAGAGTAGGCCTGGTGTATTGTTGTACTTTTCTTTTGCATGATACAGAGTTGGAGTTATGAATCTAGTCAATTTATTGTTGAAATAGTTGTCCATGTATTTTTAAGGTTAACAAATATGTGAATTCCTGTCTCCCTTTCTCTGTATTCTTATATGCACATATAGATTCCTCCCTGGTACCACACGTACATTCTTGTGAGGTGGCTGACTTGGCAGATACAAATTGTTAGAAGAGATCACTCCTACTAAACTTGTTGGAATTGGATATTCAACCTATGGTTGAGCTTGCTAGTTGAACAGCATTATACATAAATCCATGTTCAGTAAAATTAATATTTTTAGATCTGTGGATGATATATATTTTATAATGAATTTTGATTGACATATATTTTGCTACTTTTTTGTCTGTGTGTGTGTTTTGTATATATATATATATATATATATATATATATATATATATATATATATATATATACACTCTCCAGATTTTTCAAAATATGAAATATATGTGTCTTATATACACTCCCTAAATTCATTCATGTTTATTATGTGGATTTATAATCAACTATTCACAAGATTATTCTGAGAAATATTCATCCACCTGAAATTTGCCTAATGCTCTCAAATGTCAATCCTAATTGTGACTACATATTTGTTTCTTCCTAAGATTATATATTTAAATTCAACCCTGTTCAAAATATCTAATCCTATCACTCACTTTATACTTTGCCTGATTTTGTAATGTCTCTATTGATATCTGCTTTCCTACATATTTTCCCCAGTTCATCATTTTGACTGACTCTTCACCTGTGCTGACATTTACATTCACTCTCTAATCGAAACCCTATTGCTAAAGAAATTTTTTTCCAATTCCTATACTCACCCTTCTTCATAAAAGTACTGACTATCTTCCTAATGCTACAGACTATCGTTTTTGACTGAATTTTCTCTTCTACATTCAATCATCCAAGTAAATGTGGGGCGAGCTTCAGAGGAGGAGACCACCAACAGACTATCTCTTGCAACATCAAAGGGTTTTTTGGGTGTCCAGCATGCTGGGGCTCAGAGATCACTTGAATAGAGCAGATAGCCCTGAGAATAGCTTAAATAGAGCTTATATACTTTCCCTGGAGAGGGCAGGGAGGGAATTTTATTGATGGGTCAGGGTGAGTGGGTGGTTTGCATTCAACTGGGTGAGGGAGTACATTCTGCAGTTGGGCAGTTGGGGACAGAACATTTTGGGAACAAGATTTGCAAACATTTCTCAAGATTTCAATAGTGTTTTGTTAAGCATACAGAAAAACAAGAAGTGACAAGTACATATTTTATTAACCTTTAATTCCCCACTTCTTCTTCTGGCTACTTTTAATCATAAAAATGATCATTGGAGGGTGTCACATTCTATGTCTGCTAGTGGGGTATTACCATAAGTTTAACTCGTCCAATTTGAGCCTGGAGAAAAGAAATTACACGGTTGAGCAAACAGGATTTTATAGTTAGCAATAATATGAGGATTATTATTGGACCGCCAGGGTTGATAAAAACGTAGTTAACCAGGAGGAGTGTGTGAACCAAGACTCAAGCCACCCTTTTTGGGCCTCTCTCTCTTGTTGATGCTCTTCAAGGTGTCTTTTAAATTTACTCATAGATTTAATTACAACTCCAGTATGGTCAGCATAAAAACAACATTCTTCCCTCAATGCAGCACAAAGGCCCCCTTCTCTAATGAAGAGGAGGTCCAACCCTCAACTGTTCTTTAAAACAACTTCAGAGAGAGAGGTTAAAGATTCATGCAAAGCTCTGATGGAGTTTTCTAATATCTTAGTTTTGCTCTATTGCTTCTTCTAATTGGGTAATTTGTTGTGTCCCATGGACAATGGCAGTGGTTCCTGTGCCCACCCGTGCAGCAACTCCTATTCCTAATAGGATGGCTAAAGTGAGGGATACAAGTTCCCAGTGGAACCGGTTGTATGCCCCCCCTATTTGATCTTCAAACGAACCTGCGTCATGATAGAGCTTTCTGGGAAACATCTGCAACATTTCAAAATAATCACATCTGTTGACCATTTCATGAAAACATAAACAATGTTTAAGTATATAGAATTATGTTGTTGTAGGGACAGACAAGACAAGGCACCTAAGATAGCACTGAAGACAGGGAAACAGTCCTATATTGTTGCAACTGGATTCAGAGGCATTGCTTCTGTTGTAATCAATTAATCCCCTGAAACTCAAGTTTAGGTAGTTTCAGAATTTTGTACCCAACATATAAGGGATGGGGCTCAGAAGTTTACAGTCTGCAGAAGTTCAAAAAAGCAGTATATGTTTCTGATTTTTCCTCTGTTCTGGGCAAGTTAAATTTTCAAGGACACCTGGAAGGAGGAGAGCTTTTTATTCCCTTTCTTATTTTCCCCCTGCCAGCTGTTACAACGGAGCCCAGTTGGTAATTTCTTTATCTTAGAAATGTGGCCATTTCTGTGAAGCCCCAGCTGAAGGCCAGAGGACTTGTTCACATATTTTGTGAAAAACTATTTAGGGGTTGTCTAGCTTAGAAGTACTGAGTTTTTTAGCCAGTGGCCAAGTATAACAGGGCAATACAAAAAGAGAAAGTTTATCTACATTGAACTCTTTATAGAAACTCTATGCTGAAAGTTCTAAAGTCAGCCATGGTAAAGACTTCTGGAGAAGGACATTTAAGACTTTTCTGTGGGCCTGGTACAGAGGGGGAATACGGGGAATTTGGGGCTGAGAGAAGCTCCGAGGATCTGAGAATGAGGAAAAAGAGAGATGTAAAAGAATAATTGGAAAGGTGTTTGGGAATTTCCTAGCAAAAAACTTGAGCAGTAGAACAGGTAGAGCAGAGCAGAAAACGGGAGTGAGTATCCCAAAATCCTGTGAGGGACTTTAAATTTTAGTAACCTGTTTTCAGTGATGACAAAGCAACTTTAATGGCCATTTATATTACATCTTGGATAAGGGTCTGAGAGCTCTCCTCAGCTCGTTTGAGCTTTGGGTTAGCTGGAAAGAGGACCTGGTGGGACCCGGTGTGGGCACTGACAGGAAGAGAGAGGAGTGAGTGGGTGGAGGGGTACCTCAGTACCTGCTACCTCACAAGCGGGCAATTGTCTGAGAACTGGTGGAGGTTTGGGATTCTGATCTAGTAATTGGAGGGGAGAAATCAGGTTGCTGAGGTGGGAGTGACAGCAGAGAGTCTGGAGCAGAAGGCTGAGGATAAAAATCTATTGGAGAAGCATAGTTCAGGATGTGAGTGAAGGAGGGAAAGGGCTTCCACATAGGGGAATCTCCTTTCACCCTTTTGAGCACTTGCAGAAGTTAAAAAGGTCACGCAAAATTTGAGGATCTAGAGACCCCTCTGGGGGCCATCCTTTTTCTGTTGTCTACTTGGTAATATGGCCAATGCTGTGTACTGAATTTGATGAAGTATTGGGGTTCCATCAGGCAGCCTCTGTACGCTCACATCTCCATGACATACAGAAGAAGTCGGTTTTTCCCCCACACAGCCGTTACTGTTTGTGGCTTTGATAGTTTCCCGGGCAAACAAGTAATCTAGGCTAGCCAACCTGCATCTGGCTCGCGTGTCCCTACATCCATAATGTTTGTTTCCATTATCTATGGTACAGAAGGGATTTAATGGTATTTTAGTGGGATTTTCTTCATCAGGGATATCCCAATAGAAAAAACCTATGGCCAGCTGACAAATGTCTGGGTGGAGAGATGGCCACCAGTTCCCTAAGGGGGATGTATGTGAGATAGATTATACACTTTTCCAGTAGGATTTGTGATCAGCCATCGCTGCTTAAAAGGCTGATGAGGGTTAGGACTACTTGTGGCCAAGGGGAGAGTATATAACCTTATCCACATGGCGAATACACAATTTGAAACTGTTACCAGTCTTTTCCAGTTTCCAGAAAGATTCTGGACAAGGAGCAGGCTTGAGATGAGAGGCATAGATCCAAGAAGTGATTCTGTATACCTTTACCACTGTAGGTGTTATAAGTAGCACCTGGTATGGTCCTTTCCAGCTGGGTTCCAGGGATGACACCTGATGTCATCTTACATACATGAAGTCTCTTATTTGATATGGATGTGGAATCCCCTGGTACACAGTTTGTTACGCAGTGGGCAGATATTTTCACAGGTATCACTGAGTTCTTTCAAGGTTCTTTCAACCTTACAGTTGGGCTTAGGACCCTTACTGGACGAGGGCCACCATAGAGAATTTCTCAGGGGGTAAGGTTACTCAAAGAAACAGAAGGATTTTTTCTTGCATGAAACATTGCATAAGTCAGGAGCACAGTCCAATCTTTTATGCTGGTCTCTAAGCTTAATTTCGTTAAGGTCTCTTCAATGGTTCTATTCATTCTTTCTACTTGTCCTGAACTCTGGGGTCTATAAGCACAATATAACTTCCAATTAATCCCCAGGTTCCTGGCTAACCCCTGACTTACCTGGGCCATGAACATCGGTCCATTATCAGATCCTATTACCAGCTTAGCTTCCTCCAATGGTAGAGAGGCTTAGTCAGCAGCAGGGGAATCACTTAGAGTGTGATGTGTGTTAGGGGACGAGGGCAGGGGATAAGGAGAGGAGGAAGAGTCCAGTAGAGTCAAATCTTGTGACTCAGGGAAAACAGAGGGTGGAGGAGGAGGAAGAGGTGAGGGTTTGAGAGATCATGTGGGAAGGAGTATGAGCAGAGGCATGGGCAAGGAAAGGCTTCACCCATGGAGGAGGAGATTTGCAGAGGTCCTGCAAAGTTAAGATATATGGCTGTTGATCAGGATGGCTATGTGGCCCTGGCTGAAAGACAATATCTCTGACTTTTTAAATTAGTGGGAAGTAGAAAGATCTTTCTTGGGGCCATACGACTCCAAAGATGGGCCATTCTGAGGCACAGAGAGTCTGCCAGGTCCAGCGTTTTACTAAAAAAAGAAAGATTCTGAGCCCTTAAGCAGACTTTGGTTCAGTGATCAAGGGTCAGGGACAGAGGCATTGAAGTGCTCTGTCCCATAATGAAAGGTACACAAACAGTAAAAGCAAAGACACATGACACACATAAGACAAGACCATAAAGACAGGCAATGGACATCCAACACTGAGACCAGGAATGCGTAGCCGGCAAAACCCGATAGGATGGCAATACCGAATCTAAAAGAAAATATCACTGAGTTGATGAAGCAATTGTTCCTTGATTCTCCGAGTCCTCTGCGGGGTCCCCCAGGGAGGTGCCCTATGTCTCTGTGACACGTCTCTCAGCCACCGTCGGAGAGACCCCAGGCTCTTCATCGCCAGCAATTTTGCCAAGCCCTAATATGACACCTGAAACCAGAAAGAGGCGCCTTACTTTCTCCGAGAGGAGCCCGTTGGGGTCTCTCATCCGCCACTGCTGGAACTCGGTGGAACCTCAATATGTAAAGGTCAGGTGAGTGTTGGAGGAAGAGACTACCAAGAGACTGTCTCATGCAACAGCAAAGGGTTATTTGGGGTCCAGCTTGCTGGGGCTCACAGCTAACTTAAATAGATCAGAGAGCTCTGAGAACAGCTTATGCAGAGCTTACATACATTCCTTGGAGAGGGAAGGGAGGGAAGTTTACTGATGTGTAAGGGTGAGTGGGCTGTTCGCGTGACACCGAGTGAGGCAGTACATTCTGCAGTTTGGCAGTTGGGAACAGTACATTCTAGAACAAGATTAGCAAACATTTCTCAAGATTTCAACAGTATTTTTTTAAGCATACAGAAAAACAGGAAATAGCAAGTACCTATTTTTTAACCTTTCACTACCGACTATCCCTTTTTGACTGGATGTTCCTTCTACATTAATTCATGCAAAGTACAAGGTCCTATGCCATTGTATATCGATTTATCTGAGACATCTCTGCAGAACGTAATTCAATGCTGCGTATCCCAATCAAGGGCCCAATGCCCTTCTGGCCTTCAAATCATACTTAGATTTCTTTTTTCATACATATATTACACCTATATATTCTTATACACATAGCAGGTTCCCAATACCATTATTCATCCAGCACAATGATTTCTAACCCAAATCAAACATTTTTTTAACCATAATCATACACTATTCCCTCAATCTAACTTTATAGAAGAGCAGGGAAAGAGTTGATTTTACAATACAGAAATGTAGGGAAACTTCCACCTGCTGATAACCTCAAAGGCCCATGCAGAAATGATCCCTGGAGAAGATGTAGGCAGCTATGAAGGACCTGAGAGACCAAAAGTCATCTTCCATGGCAAACAACCCGGTCAGGATAAAAGGTTGTGTCTGAATCAGATTCTCTTCTTAATGTAGAGAACATGGACCAAAACAGGCCTGTGTGGAGATCTATTCCTGGGTGCCTATGGTTGATATACCATTCTAACTTGTGAAAGTGTCACAGGAAGTAGGGGCAGCCTCAATCTCATGGGACCCTTGGAAGTAACAGTTAAGAAAAGTGGTTGCCAAGACAGGGACCTCATTCAGTTCAGGAAGGAAGTGACCTCACCTCACTTCCATGGTGATGGAACTCTCTGAACTTTGGATCCAGGAAGCCAGCCACCCAGAGCCAGTCCCAGTCCCAGTCCCTATGGTCTCACTTGTTTGGATTTACTAAATGCAGTCAGTCTTTCTTGGTACCTTCAGACGTGAGAAGGCCAAATGCCAGAAAAGCTCGGAAGCGGGGCTTTTCTTGAGAAAGTCGTTAGTGGCTCACCGTTGGCTCCTGAGAAGTTCACAGAGTTTGCCAAGGAGACCAGATCTGAGACAGGACAGGCCATTTCGGGGGAACGTATTATGGCCTACAAGTCAGAGGACACTCCGGATAGTCAAAGACCTACTTAGGGGAAGGAGGTGCCTTTGTGGGTGTGGTTGTGGGTTTGTGGTTTTGTCTCATTTTCTGAGAATAGGTAGGACAGTCTGTTTGTTTCATTTGAAGTGGACTGTTTCTAGTAAGTCTTTTCACAGGGCGAGTGTTTCTATGTCTGTGTATTCCACTGTTTCCGTGGTTGTAGACATTAGAAAAGAGAATTCATCAATGGATGTGTCGTGTCTAGTAGAAAGCTTCTCAGCATTCATATTGCCCCGTTTATGAATGGACTGTAGCTTGCCTTATCGATGAGCAACACCTGCTACCTTCCTAAGTTTCTATTTTCGTCCTGAATTCCGGCCAATTTCAAGAATAGGCCCATGGTTTTGTGTCCAAGATATGTACCACCTCCAAGCTCTGTGACATGGCCATGTACTGGATAGTTGTAGGTGATGGCGAGCATCTCAGAAAACTCAGATATCAGTGTGACAAGGAAAGTCTCAGAGGAGAAACCCTGCTTTGGGCCTTTTGCTTACCTATTGTTCTGTTGCCCTGAATGTCAGGAAGTTCTTTGCATCTGGCCACCCCTTTGTGAAGCCTGAAGAAAACAGTTTTCAAATGGAAATGATTGGGCATACCTGTGGCTCTTTTCTTAAGTGCTTTGAAAAGGGATGTGACTGAATCAGCCCCCTGGCCCTGTGTGTGGCTGAGGCTTAGATTCTCAGCACCTGATGGATCTAAAGAAAGTTCCCATGTTTGCATGCAAAGGAAAAATGGCAGAAAGAGCAGCCATTGGGATGAAGTCTCTCGACTTCCTCGGTAAGGTTCCTGAACTCCATCAAGTGAAAATAGGGATCCTTTGGGTCAAATGAGTTCTTCAAAACCTGCAGAGGCTAGCCCATAGGTGCTTGGTTATTTCATGACTAAAATTCACATAAAGAATCTAAACCAAACAGTCAGTAGGCCTCAAATTGGAGAATTGGAGCGGTATTATTGGCAGGCCTATTTGATCACTCCTGGTTCACAGGATGGGTGTTCAGGCCACCTTTACTATAGGCAAATGAGGGTCAAAGGAGCTTATTTTGAACACTGTCTTGGTCTGCTCCCCTCATGGAAACCTCCAGCAAAATTATGATGAGTGTCAATATGAAAGAAGATGAGGGCCATATGGGAGTGTTCTTGTTTTAATTGTGGTAATTTGTGTGGTAGTTGGAAAAGATGACTGGGATCACCTGGGCTTGAACTCTGGTGTGATTCCCCTTAAAGAATGAGTTCTGGATCTGACCTCAGAGAAGTATTGTCGTGAGTTCTCTTGGGATTTTACTAGGCCACACGTGAGATTCGCCTTTGGAAACTGAGATCTAGGCCCAGGATGGCTTTCCACAGAGCTCGGGGATTCTGAGCCAGGATATCACATGATTTAATTCTTAAAGACTTGGCAGCCCTAGTTGAGAATCCAAACACATATGGACCTCACATTGTACACCTCAATGTGTCTGGATTCATGTGACCTTTTGGCCAGTTTTTTGGAAGGCTTTTCTGTGAGTGTTCTCCAGAGCTTTCATTGAAATGAGCTTCCTCACCATTTAATGGTTCCTGAATTAATTGAAACCCACAGTGCCTCTAACTTGATTTTTGAAAAATGACTAGATTAATACCATAAAATTTTTGAAATTCCCATGACCAGGTGGCACTGGATAAACTTTGGATTTCCTGTTGCTGATCATGAGTGTACCAAAGAGTGCCTTGATTGACTCGTTTTCGTGAAAATGGTGTAGAACAGAGATGCCAGTAATTTGGAGCCTAATGAGTAGTGGGCGTAGAGAAGTGGACTGTAGGTGTGTAAATAAATATTTTTGGTAGGACCACCTGGATCTTCCATTGGCTTCGAAAGACTTGCGACTGACATGGTGCAGGCAGGAGACCTTTATATGTAAAGGCATCTTGTCATATGGAGAGGTTTCAGGGCAATGTTCAGAATCAGGTTGCTATAGTCAAGGGGAAAGCTTTGTAGGATAGAAGCCTGGTTCGTACATTCTCTTTGCGTCCCTGACCAACCACACATGACAGAACTCCCTCCAGCATTTTGTCCCAGTTGAACTCCTTGTATTTCGTGAAGCAAATACCAAACTCCCAGTGCAGCAGTAAGAAACACCCTGGAAAGTGGAGGATCACCAAATGGCTTCACAGTCCACACGGAAAGACACTTAGCTCCCAGTGGCCACAGTTTACCTACAAAGAGAGAATTCAGAACTGCTCCCTCATGTTCATTAGAAAATAAGGACCATGTGCTCCAGGTCATAGAGATGCAGACCCAGATTTCATGGTGTCACTACAAACGAAGCTAAATCTCCTAACAATTACATATATTTCTTGTTCCCAACCACAGAGGAAGTTTCTCAAGAAGTCTCAAGGCCAGCACAGCTCCATGTTTCTGGATTGTTTACCCTCTCCCTTACTTTTGGAAACTGTTCTACCACCTCCAGTGTTGTGAACTCCTGAGCATTTTCCATTCCACATATATATTCAGATTTTCTAACTCCTCTCCTCTAATTGTGTCTTACTTTTAGCGATGGTTATGTCAAGGCATTGTTCTGGATGAGAGGGAAGATTTTTGTGTATCACATTTTTGCATACACATTAGATTCATTTTCCTTTTTTCCATTTGAAATACTGAATCCCTGACACTAACCCATACCCTACTAGACTCCGACTACTAATCCTAATATCATGGAGAGAAAGAAACCTAACCGAATAGAAATACAGGCCTTTCATAGGAAGAATGGTGTATACTTCTATTTGCCTTCTGCATTATCAAGAGTATGTGTTTTAAATCTAGTCAACTTTTCATTGTAATATTTCTCCATGATTTTTTAAAATTATCACATATATAAATTCCTGTCTCCCTTTCTCTGTATCCTATTCAGCACACGTATTTTTTTATACATATATATATAATATCCTACCTGGTATCACACGGACATTCTTGTGAGCTCCCTGATTTTGGAATATAAAATTGTGAGAACAGATGACTCTCCCTAAATAATGATGGGACTGAAAATTCAACCTATGGGTGAGCTTCCTAGTGAAAAACACTATACATAAATCCATGTTCAGTAAAATGAATATTTTTGGATATGTGGATGAATTATATTTCATGATGAATTTCGATTGGCATATATATTGCTAAATATTAATGTGTGTGTGTGTGTGTGTGTGTGTGTGTGTGTATGTATTTTTTTTTAAATCTGGAAAAAAAAATATATGTGTATATATATACATATATATATTATATATGTATATATATGTATATATATATATATAAATATTATATATATATATGTATATATATTCTCCAGATTTTAAAAAAATATGAAAAATATGTGTCTTATTATACACTCCCTAAATTCATTTATATTCATGTATGTGGGTTCAAAATCCAATTTTTACAATATTATTTTCAGCAATATTTATACACCTGTAATACATATTGGTTTCCTACTACTGAATACTAAGTTCAGTAGGTGGTGCATACAAATCCTAATATTTCTACAGTACCTGACCCAGTTTAACATCAATGCAAGTAGATTGCTATGGGACATGATGTGTATTTTGAAGTTCATTTTTACTCAACACTGGTACATTACTATTTTTTCAGTATATGGACATCATAGGATATATTTTTTCACCCACAACTTCACAAAATTATAGGCATTTGGTTCACTCTCATTTACTTACTACTTCAGAACACATGTATTCCTCCATGTTTCTTTACTGGTCTTTTCACTAGACTTCTTTCTAAACACATTATTTTTGATTCCATAATCATTTTTGAAGCAATACTCACTCTTCACGATAAACCGTAACCCTAATATTACCATTACATATATAACTGGTTGGAATGATTGTATATATATCAATATAAGATTTCCAATATATTTTCAGATGCAAACTCAATCCATTATTTAAAGTTGGAACCAGTTATATACTTTATTCACAATCTGGTCTATTCATGCAACATCTCAATAATGATCAACACAAGGTACACCTATTTGTATCACCAGTACTAATTTATAAGTTTCCAGAATATTACTCCCCATAATGGTGGAAGAAATACTCATGTCACCTTATCAACATATAAATTTTATCACGGTAGTATTCTGGACAAAAATGCAAAGGTCACACATATGATTGTACCAAAGCCTAAATGGAAAGTGACCATGGATTACTAAAAACATCCATGTCCAGGGTGCCTAATGCTCTCAAATGTCAATCCTATTGATTACTACATATTTGTTTTTTCCTAAGATTATATATTCAACCTCAAGCCTGTTGAAAATGTCTAATCCTATCACTCACTTTATACTTTGCCTGATTTCCTAATCTTTCTATTGATATCTGCTTTCCTACATATTTTTCCCTCCTCATCATTGTGACTTTCTCTTCAGATGTGCTGACATTTACATTCACTCTCTAACTGAAACCCTATTGCTAAAGAACTTTTGGTCCAACTCCTAGTCTCACTCTTCTTCCTAAACCTACTGACTATCTTCCTAATCCTACAGACTATCCCTTTTTGACTGGATGTTCTCTTCTACATTCAATCATCCGAGGTACACGGTCCTATGCCATTGTATATCGATTTATCTGAGACCTCGGTGCAGAACATAATTCAAGCTCAGTATACCAATCAAGGTTCTGTTGCCCTGAATGTCAGGAAGGTCTTTGCCTCAGGCCACCCCTTTGTGAAGCCTGAAGAAAAAAATTTCAAATGGAAATAAATGGGCATCACCTGTGGCTCTTTGCTTAATTGCTTTGGAAAGGGATTTGTCTGAATCTGCCTCTTGGCCCTGTGTGAGGCTGTGGCTTTGATTCTCAGCACCTGATGGATCTAAAGAAAGATCCCATGTGTGCATTCAAAACCAAAATGGCAAAAAGAGCAGTCATTGTAGATGAAGATTCTTGCCTTTCTCTGTTAGGTTCCTGACCCCCTTCAAGTGAGAATAGGGATCCTCTTTGTCAAATGAATTCTTGAATGCTCTGCAGATGTGCTTGGGTTTTCTCATGACTCCAAATCACATAAAAAATCTATACCTGACATTCAGTAAGCCTCAAATTATAGAAACAAAGCGGAATTAATGGCAGGCCTTTTTGATCACTCCTGGTTCACAGGAAGGGTGTCCAGGCCACCCTGACTTTACGAAAATTAGAGGCAAGGGAGCTTATTCTGAAAACTGTCTTTAGTTGCAACCCTCATGGAAACTTCCATCCAGAACTTTTGATGAGGGTCTTTATGGACGAAGATGAGGGTCATGTGGTAGTTTTTTTGTTTTAATTGTGGTCATTTGTGTGGGGGTTGGAAGACATGACTTGGTCCACCTGGGCTTGAACTCTGGTGTGATTCCCCTTAGAGCCTGAGTTCTGGAACGTACCTCATAGAAGTATTGATATGAATTGTGTTGGTTTTTAGGAGGCCACGCATGATTGTCACCCTTTCAAACTGAGATCTAGGCCCAAGGTGGCTTTCCACAGAGCAATGGGAATCTCAGCCAGGAAATCACATGATTTTATTCTGAAAGACTTCGCAGCCATTGTTGGCCCTCGGAAGCAAGAAGGAGTGGCCATACTCATATCGAATAAAATCAACTTAAAACCTAAGTTAATCAAAAGTGATAAAGAAGGACACTATATACTGTTAAGAGGCAACATTCACCAACAAGACATAACAATTATCAATTTGTATGCACCAAACAATGGTGGTGCCAAGTCATAAAACAAACTCTCCTCAAGTTCAAGAGTCATATAGGCTATAGCACAATAATTACAGGTGACTTCAGCACACAACCCTCGCCATTGGACAGATCCTCTAGAGAAAATCTGAATTAAGAAACTATAGAACTCAATAGCACAATCAATAACCTAGACTTAACCAACATATATAGAATATATCAAACATCATAAAGTGGATACATGTTCTTCTCAGCAGCACATTGGTCCTACTCAAATATAGACCATATATTATGCCATATGGAAACTCTTAGTAAATATAAAAGTATGGAGATAATACCATGCACCATATCTGATCATAATGGAATGAAACTTGAAATTAATGATTGAAGAAGGAAGGAAAAATTCTACATCACATGGAAAATGAACAATATGTTACTGAATAATCAATGGGTTACAGAAGACATAAAGGAGGAGATAAAAAATCTCTTAGATACAAATGAAAATACAGACACAACATACCGGATTCTGTGGAAAAAAATGAAAGCAGTTTTAAGAGGGAAATTCATTTCTTGGAATTCTTTCCTCAAAAAAAGAAAAAAACAACAAATAAATGATCTCACACTACATCTCAAAAACCTAGAAAAAAAGAGCAAAACAACAAATGTAGTAGAAGACAAGAAATAATTAAAATTAGAGGAGAAATCAACAAAATTGAAACAAAAAATTGAACAAATAAAAGTTGGTTCTTTGAAAATAAATTAAATCGACAGGCCCTTAGCCATGCTAATGAAGAGAAGCAGAGAGAGAACTCAAATTACTAACATATGGGATAAAAAAGGCAATATCACAACAGACACTACAGAAATACAGAAGATAATTCGAAAGTATTTTGAAACCCTATATTCCAATAAAACAGAAGATAATGAAGATATAGATAAATTTCTTATGTCATATGATCTGCCCAGATTGAGTCCGGAAGACACACAAAATTTAAATAGACCAATAACAAAGGAAGAAATAGAAGAAACCTTCAAAAGACTACCTATCAAAAAAAACCCTGGACCAGATGGTTATACAGCAGAGTTCTACAAAACGTTCAAAGATGAATTAATACCAATACTTTTCAAGCTATTTCAAAAAATAGAAAAAGAAGGAGTTCTTCCAAATTCATTCTATGAGGCCAACATCACCCTGATCCCAAAACCAGACAAAGACACTTCAAAGAAAGAAAACTACAGACCAATATCTCTAATAAACTTGGATGCAAAAATTCTCAATAAAATCCTGGCAAATCAAATACAAAAGCACATAAAAAAATTGTGCATCATGATCAAGAGGGATTCATCCCAGGGATGCAAGGCTGGTTCAATATACGGAAATCAATAAATACTATTCACCACATCAATAGACTTAAAGAGAAGAACCATATGATCATCTCGATAGATGCAGAAAAAGCATTCTACAAAGTACAGCATCCCTTTATGTTTAAAACTTCATAAAAACTAGGAATAACAGGAACTTACCTCAACATGGTAAAAGCTATATATGCTAAACCTCAGGCTAGCATCATCATAAATGGAGAAAAACTGAAGGCATTCCCTTTAAAATCTGGAACAAGACAGGGATGCCATCTATCACCACTTCTATTCGATTTAGTTTTTGAAATACTAGCCAGAGCAATTAGACAGACAAAAGAAATTAAAGACTTAAAAATAGGAAAAGAAGAACTTAAATTATCGCTATTTTTGCATGACATGATAATATATTTAACAGACCCAAAAGGGTCTACAAAGAAACTGCTAGAGTTAGTAAATGAATTCAGCACAGTGGCAGGATATAAAATCAACACGCATTAATCTAAGGCATTCCTGTATATCAGCAACAAAACTTCTGAAATTTAAATGAGGAAAACCACTCCTTTTACAGTATACTCAAAGAAAATAAAAAACTTGGGAATCAACCTAACCAAAGAGGTGAAAGATTTATGCAATGAAATCTACAGAACCCTAAAGAGAGAGATAGAAGAAGATGTTAGAGGATGGAAAACTATGCCCTGTACATGGATAGGCAGAAATAACATCATCAAAATGGCGATATTACCCAAAGTTCTCTACAGGTTTAATGCGATGCCAATCAAAAACCCAATGGCATTTCTTGTAGAAATAGATAAAGTAATCATGAATTTCATATGGAAAAACAAAAGACCCAGAATAGCGAAAGCAATTCTAAGCAGGAAGTGTGAATCCAGAGTTCAAACTGTACTACAAAGCAATAGTAACAAAAACAGTGTGGTACTGGTATCAAAACAGGCAGATGGACCAATGGTACAGAATAGAGGACACAGAGACAAATCCACAAAATTACAACTTTCTTATATTTGAAAAAGGGCCTAAAAGCATGCAATGGAAGAAGGATAGCATATTCAACAAATGGTGCAGGGACAACTGGAAATTCATATGCAACAAAATGAAACTGAATCCCTTTCTCTCACAATGCACAAAAGTTAACTCAAAATGGATCAAGGAGCCAGATATAAAATCAGAGACACTGCGTCTGATAGAAGAAAAAGTTGGCTACGATGTACATACTGTGGGGTTGGGCTCCAAATTCCTTAATAGGAAACCCATAGCCCAAGAGTTAATAAAAAGAATAAAAAAATGGGACTTACTTAATCTAAAGAGATCTTTCTCAGCAAGAGAAAAAATAAGAGAGGTAAATAGAGAGCCTACATCCTGGGAACAAATTTTTACCCCTTACACTTCAGATAGAGCCCTAATATCTAGAATATACAAAGAACTCAAAAAAATTAAACAATGAGATAACAAATAACCCAATCAACAAATGGGCCAAGGATCTTAACAGATACTTCACAGAGGAGGACATACAATCAATCAACAAGTGCATGAAAAAATGCTCACCATCTCTAGCAGTCAGAGAAATGCAATCAAAACCACCCTAAGATACCATCTCACTCCAGTAAGATTGGCAGCCATTATGACGTCGAACAACAATAAGTGTTGGTGAGGATGTGGGGTAAAGGGTACACTTGTACACTGCTTGTGGGACTGCAAATTGGTGAGTACAATATGGAAAGCAGTATGGAGATTCCTGGGAAAGCTGGGAATGGAACCACCATTTGACTGAGATATCGCCCTTCTCAGACTCTTCCCTGAGGATGTTAATAGAGAGCAGTATAAGGATACTGCCACATCGATGATCATAGCGGCACAATTCACAATAGCTAGACTTTGGAACCAACCTAGATGCCCTTCAATAGACGAATGGATAATAAAAATGTGGCATCTATACACAATGGAGTATTACACAGCACTGAAAAATGACAAAATCATAGAATTTGCAGGGAAATGAATGGCATTAGAATAGATTATGCTAAGCGAATCTATCCAATCCTTAAAAAACAAATGCCAAATGTTTCCTTTTATATAGAGAGAGCAAATAAGAACAGAACAGGGAGGAAGAACATGAGAAAAATATTAAAACTAAACAGAGATGAGTGGGGGGAGAGAAAGGGAGAGAGAAGGAAAAGCATATGGAAATGGTAGGAGACTACTCAATGTTACACAAAATTACATATAAGAGGTTGTGAGGCTAAAGAGGGGAAAACAAGGGAGAGAATTAAACAACAGCAGATGAGGTAGAGAGGGAAGATGGGAGGGGAGGGGGAATAGTAGGGGATAGGAAAGGTAGCAGAATACAACAATAACTAGTATGCTATTATGTAAAAACGTGAGTGTGTAACTGATGTGATTCTGCGATTTGTATTTGGGGTAAAAATGGGAGTTCATAACCCAATTGAGTCAAATGTATGAAAGATGATATATCATGAGTTTTATAATGTTTTGAACAACTAAAAATAAAAAGAATTGAATTTCCAATATTTGAGTCATTTAACAACTTTATTTTTTAATAAAATTGTCTTTTATTTGTTATCTTACTTGCTGGTATCTGCCTTTAAGTTTTAAAAAACTATGAGCTGTAGCCATTCATCCATGTAGTATGTAAAAGAAAATTTTGAGTGTCTCCATGTTACCAGATTGGCAAGGCATCAAGGTTTCCTTCACAAACACGGTGAAGGCTTTGCCATTAGAAATTTAACATTCTGCAAAACAATTTTTTTAACTTTCCAATTAAATTTCCAAAAAAA
Organism: Callospermophilus lateralis; assembly: GCF_048772815.1. Lineage (NCBI taxonomy): Eukaryota > Metazoa > Chordata > Mammalia > Rodentia > Sciuridae > Callospermophilus > Callospermophilus lateralis. The sequence continues at coordinate 59,027 of NW_027514379.1, read as the reverse complement.
TTTAGAAAAAGAAGAATACAATCCCCACAGTAAGAAGGCCTCAAAGTGGAGAAGTGGAGCATTTACGGCAGGCCTATTTGATCACTGCTGGTTCAGAGGAAGCATGTCCAATCCACCCTGACGTTAGGCAAATGAGGGGCAAGGGAGCTTATTTTGGGCACTGGTTTGGCTGTGCCCCTCATGGAAAACTCCATGCACAGGTTATGATGTGTGTCTATATGGAAGAAGATGAGAACCATGTGGGAGTGTTTTGGTTTTAATTGTGGTCATTTGTGTGGTAGTTGGAAGAGATGACTGGGTCCACCTGGGCTTGAACTCTGATGTGATTCCCCTTAGAGAATGAGATTTGGAACTAACTTCAGAGAAGTATTGCCATGAATGTTGTTGGGATTTCAGGAGGCCACACATGAGAGTCGCCCTTGGAAACTGAGGTCTAGGCCCAGGGAGGCTTTCCAGAGAGCACTGGGAATCTCAGCTAGGATATCACAGGTTTTATTCTGAAAGACTTGGCAGCCATCGTTGAGAGTCAAAACACACATGACCTCACATTGTAGACCTCAATGGGCCTGGCTTCATGTGACAATTTGGCCACTCTTTGGGAAGCCTTGCCTGTGAGAGATCTCCAGATCCTTCATTAAAATGAGCTTCCTCAACATTTAATGGATCCTGAATGAATTGAAACCCACAGTACCAACAACTTCATCTGTGAAAAATAGTTAGATAAATACCATAAAATTTTAGAAATTCTCATGACCAGGTGGCACTGGAGAACCATTGGATGTCCTGTTGCTGATCATGAGTATACCAGACAGTGCCTTGATTAACTAGGTATCATGAAAATCGTGTAGAACAGAGATGCCAGTAAGTTGGAGCCTGCTGAGTAGTGGGCCTAGAGCAGTGGTGTGCAGGTGTGTGATAAAACATCTCTGGTGGGGCCATGTGGATCTGCCATTGACTTTCAAATGCCTTGAGACAGACACGGTGCAGCCAGCAGACCCTTCTATATAAAGGCATCTTGTTATATGGAGATTTTTCACGGCAATGTTTAGAATCAGGTTGCTATGGTCAAGGGGCAAGCTATGTGGGATAGAAGCCTAGTTGGTGCATTCTCATGCAGACACTGACCCACCACACGTGACAGAACTCCCTCCAGCACTGTGTCCCACTTGAACTCCTTGTATTTCGTGAAGCAAATACCAAACTCCCAGTGCAGCAGCAAGAAACAAAACGAAAAGTCAAGGATGACCAAATGGCTTCACAGTCCACATGGGGAGACACTTAGCCCCAGTGGCCACAATTTAGCTACAAATAGAGAATTTAGCACTGCTGCCTCATGTTCATTGGAAAATAAGAAACCATGTCCTCCTGGTCACATAGATGCAGACCTAGCTTTGATGGTCTCACTACATCGGAAGTTAAAGCTCCTGAAAACAACATATATTTCAAGTGCCCAAGCTCAGAGGCAATTTCTCAAGAAGTGTTTAGGCCAGCAGATCTCCATGTTTGTGGAGTGTTTACCATGTCACTTACTTTTGGAAACTGCTCTATCAACTCCAAGGTTGTGAACTCCTGAGCATTTTCCATTCTAAATATATATTCACAGATTTTCTAACTCTTCTCCTCTAATTCTGACTTACTTGGGGCGAAGGGAATGTCAAGTCATTGTTCTGGATGAGAGAGAGAAGATTTTGTTTAGCACATATTTGCATAAACATTGGATTCATTTTATAATTTTCTGTTTGAAATACTGAATCCCTGACACTAACCCAAACCCTACTAAACTCTGACTACTAATCCTAATATAATGGAGAAAAATAACCCAAACAGAATAGAAATACAAGCATTTCAGAGGAAGCATGGTGTATAGTTGGACTTACCTTTTGCATGATATAAGGTAGGAGTTATAAATCTAGTCAATTATTTGTTGAAATAATTCTCCATGTGTTTTTAAAGTTAAGAAATATGTGAATTCCTGTCTCCCTTTCTCTGTAGCCTATTAAGCAAATGTATTTTTATATGCACAAATAGAATCCTACCTGGTTTCACAAGTACATTCTTGTGAGGTGGCTGAATTGGCAGATACAAATTGTGAGAAGAGATCACTCCTCCTAAACGCTGTTTTAACAGAAAATTCAACCCATGAGTGAGCTTCCTAGATGAACAACACTATACATATATTACTGTTCAGTAAAATGAATATTTTGGGATATGCGGATGAGTTATTTTTCATGATGAATTTCAATTGGCATATATATTGCTACATTATAATGTGTGTGTGTTTGTGTGTCTATATATATATATTCTCCAGATTTACCAAAATATGAAATATATGTGTCTTCTTATACACCGCCTGAATTCATTCATATTCATATATGTGTATTTATAATCAACTTTTAACAAGTTTATTCTCAGAAATATACATCCACTGAAATACATATTTGTTTCCTAGTACTGAACACTAACTTCAGGGAAGGGTACTTACAAATCGTAATATTTCTACAGTAACTGACCAAGTTTAACATCAATGCAAGTAGATTCCTATTGGATGTGATGTGTTTATTAAAGTTCATTTTTATTCAAACCTGGTAAGTTATTATTTCTTCAGTTTATAGACATCATAAAATATATCCTTTCATTCACAAATTCACAAATTTATAAACATTTGGTTCACTTTCAATCACTTCCTCCTTCAGAACACTTATATTTCTCCATGTTTCTTGACTCGTCTTTTCACTAGACTTCTTTCTAAACACATTATTTTCGATTCCATAATCATTTTTGAAGAAAAACTCATTCACTATTCATGATAAACGGTAACCCTAAGATAACCATTAGATATGTAAGTGGTTGGAATGAATGTATGTATATCAATAAATGATTTCTTCTATTTTTTCAGATATCAATACAATCCATTATTTAAATTTGGAACCAGTCATATAATTTATTCACATTATGGTCTATTAATGCATCATCTCTATATTCATGAACACAGGGTAACCCTATTAGTATCCCCAGTACTAATTTATATCTTTTCAAAATATTTCCCCCAGAAATGGTGGAAGAAATACTCATGTCACCTGATCTTCATATACATATTATCACAGTAATATTTTGGACACAAAATGCGAAGGTCACCCTTATGATTGTACCAAAGCCTCAATGGAATGTGAACATGGATTACTAAATATATCCATGTCCAGGTTGCCTAATGCTCTCAAATGTCAATCTAATTGGTGACTACAAATTTGTTTCTTCTTAAGATTATGTATTCAACCTCAACCCTGTTGAAAATCTCTAATCCTATCATGTTATACTTTGCCAGATTTCCTAATGTCTCTATTGATGTCTGCTTTCCTACATATTTTCCCCAGTTCATCATTGTGCCTGACTCTTCACATATGGTGTCATTTATATTCACTCTCTAACCAAAACCCTATTGCTAAAGAACATTTGGTCCAAATCCTAGACTCACTCTTCCTCCTAAACCTACTGACTATCTTCCTAATCCTACACACAATCCCTTTTTGACTGGATGTTCTCTTCTACATTTAATCATCTGAGGTACAGGGTCTTATGCCATTGTATATCAATTTAACTGAGACCTCGGTGCAAAACATAACTCAAGCTAAGGATCCCAATCAAGGGTCCAAATCCTTCTGGGCTTCAAATATTACCTAGATTTCTGTTTTCATACTTATGTTTTCCCTCTATATTCTTATAAATATCGCTGGTTCCCAATACAATTATTCATCCAGCAGAATGATTTCCAACCCAAATCGAACATGCTATTAACCCTGACCATACAATATTCCCTCAATCTCACTTTACAGAAGAGCAGGGACAAAGTTGGTATTACAATACAGGAAGTTAGGAGATCTTCCACCTGCTGAGTACCTCAAAATCCATGCAGAAATTATCCCTGGAGAAGATGCAGGCAGCTATGAAGGACCTGAGAGAACAAAAGTCATATTCCATGGCAAACAACATGGTCAGGATGAAAGGATGTGTCTGAGTCAGCCTCTCTATTCTTAATGTAGGGAAGATGGACCAAACCAGGCCTGTGTGGAGAGCTGTTCCCAGGTGACTATGGTTTCTATACCATTCTAACATGTGAAAGTATCACAGGAAGTAGGGCAGCCTCCATGTCAGGAGACAATAGAAAGAAACTGTTAAGACAAAGTGGTGGCCAAGACAGTGACCTCATTCATTTTCTGAAGGTAGTGACCTCACCTCACTTCCTTGGTGATGGAGGTCTCTGAATTTTGTGATCCAGGAAGCCAGGCACCCTGAGCCAGTCCCAGTCGCAGTCACAGTGGGCTCATTTCTTTGGATTTACCAAGGACAGAGTCAGTCTTTCTTGGTACCTACTGATGTAAGGGTTGCCAAATACCAAGAAAGCTGTGAAGAGGGGTCTTTCCTGAGAGCATAGGAATTGGCTCACCACTGACTCCTTACAAATTCACAGATTTGACGAAGGAGACCAGATCTGAGACAGAAAGGCCATTTCTGGGTTACATCGTATGTCCTACCAGTCAGAGGACATTCCAGATAGTCACAGACCTACTTGGAAGAAGGAGGTGCATTTGTGGATGTTGGTTTGTGTTTGTGGTTTTTTCTCATGATCTGAGAATAGGTAAAAAAGGAGGTTTGTTTGGTATGGAGTGGACTGTTTCTAGTAAGTCATTTGACAAGGAGACTGTTTCTGTGTCTGTGTATCCCACTGTGTTTTTCTTTGTAGATATTAGAAAAGAAAATAGCTCATTGGGTGTGTCCTGTCTAGTAGAAAACTTCCCAGTATGCATCCTTCCCAATTAATGAATGGACTGAGGCTTGCCTTATCCATGGGCAACACCTGCTATCTACCTATGTTCTCATTTTTTTCCTGAATTCTGGCCACTCTAAAGATTAGTATCATGTATTTTTGTACAAGATACGTACCACCTCCAAGCTCTGTGACATAGCCATGTACTGGATAGCTGAAGGGAATGGCGAGCATCTCAGAAAACTCACATATCAGAGTAACCAGGAAAGTCTCCTAGGAGAAACCCTGCTTGGGGGCTTTTGATTACCTATTGTTCTGTTGCTCTGAATGTCAGAAAGGTCTTTGCCTCAGGCCAAACCTTAGTGAAGCCTGAAGAAAAGAGTTTTCAAATGGAAATGAATGGGAATCACCTGTGGCTTTTTACTTCATTGCTTTGGAAAGGGATTTGTCTGAATCAGCCTCTTGGCTCTGTGTGAGCCTGTGGTTTAGATTTTCAGCACCTGATGTATCTAGAGAAAGATCCCATGTGGGCATCCAAAACCAAAATGGAAAAAAAGATCAGTCATTGTACATGAAGCCTCTCGCCTTCCTCTGTAATATTAATGACCTCCATCAAGTGAGAATAGGGATCATTTGTGTCAAATGAGTTCTTCAAAGCCCTGCAGAGGCTGGACAATAGGTGCTTGCGTTTTCTCATGACTCCAATTCACACAAAGAATCTATACCCCACAGTCAGTAGGCCTCAAATTTGAGAAGTGGAGCAGTATTAACAGCAGTCCTATATGATCACTTCTGTTTCACAGGAATGTTGTCCAGGCCACCCTGACTTTAGGCAAATGAGGGGCAAGGGAGATTATTTTTGACACTGTCTTGGGCTGTGCCCCTCATGGAAACCTCCAGCTAGAGGTTATGATTAGTGTCTATATAAAAGAACAAGAGGGCCCTGTGGGAGTGTTTTGGTTTTAATTGTCGTCATTTGTGTGGCAATTGGAAGAGATGCCTGGGTCCACCTGGGCTTGAACTCTGTTGTGATTCCCCTTAGAGCCTGAGTTGTGGAACTGAGCTCAGAGAAGTATTGCCATGAATTGTGTTGAGATTTTTGGAGGCCACGCATGAGATTCGCCATTGGAAACTGAGATCTAGGCCCAAGGTGACTTTCCACAGAGCACTGGGAATCTCAGCCAGGATATCACAAGATTTTATTTTGAAAGATTGTCAGCCATAGTTGAGAGTCAAAACACACATGGAATTCACATTGTATACCTCAATGGGCCTGGCTTCATGTGACCTTTTGCCCACTCTTTGGGAAGCCTTGCCTGTGAGAGTTCTCCAGACCTTTCATTGAAATGAGATTCCTCACCTTTTAATGGTTCCTGTATAAATTGAATCCCACAGTGCCTCCAACTTCATTATTGAAAAATATCTAGATAAATACCATGAATTTTTTGAAATTACCATGACCAGGTTGCACTGGAGAACCTCTGGATGTCCTGTTGCTGATCATGATTGTACCAGACAGTGCCTTGATTGACTGGGTTTCATGGAAAAAGTGTAGAACATAGATGCCAGAAAGTTGGAGCCTGCAGACTAGTGGGCCTAGAGCAGTGGTGTGTAGGTGTGTGAAAAAAACATTTCTGGTGGGGCCACGTGGATTTGCCATTGGCTTAGAAATCACTTGTGACTGACATGGTACAGCCACCAGACTGTATGTAAAGGCATCTTATTATATGGAGAGGATTCCTGCCAATGTCCAGAATCAGGTTGCTATTGTCAAGTTGAAAAGCTATGTGGGACTGAAGCCCCACTGGTGCATTTTAGTAACCCACCACACGTGAGAGTACATCCTCCAGCACTGTGTCCCAGTAGAACTCCTTGTATTTCGTGAAGCCAATACCAAACTCACAGTGCAGCAGTAAAAAACACCACGAAAGTGGATAATGACCAAATGGCTTTTCAGACAACACAGTTAGATACTTAGACCCCAGTGGCCAAAGTTTACCTACAAAGAGAGAATTCAGCACTGCTGCCTCATGTTCACTAGAAAATAAAAAACCATGTCATCCAGGTCACATAGATGGAGACCCAGAATTGATGGTCTCACTACGAAGGAAGCTAAAGCTCCTGACAACAACATATATTTTAACTGCCCAACCTCAGAGGCAGTTTCTCAAAAAGGCTAGCAGAGCTCCATGTTTGTGGAGTGTTTACCCTCTCTCTTTTTGTAACCCGTTCTACCTCCTACAAGTTTGTGAACTCCTGAGCATTTTCCTTTCCACATATGTATTCACAGGTTTTCTAACTTTTCTCCACAATTGTGTCTTATTTGGGGCGAAGGTAATGTCAAAGCATTGTTCTGGATGAGAGTGGGAAGATTTTTGTGTAGCACATATTTGCATACACATTAGATTCATTTTCCTATTTTCCATTTGAAATACTGAATCCCTGACCCTACCCCATACCCTACTAGACTCTGACTACTAATCAAAATATGATGGAGAAAAAGAAACTTAACAGAATAGAAATACAGGCCTTTCATAGGAGTCATGGTGTATTCTTGGACTTGCCTTCGGCTTTATCAATGGTATGTGTTATAAATATAGTCAACTTTTCATTGTAATTCTTCTCCATGAGTTTTTAAAATTAACACATGTAAATTTCTGTCTCACTTTCTCTGTAGCCTATTCATCACAAGTATTTTTTAATGCATCTTTAGAATTCTACCTGGTATCACATGTACATTCTTGTGAGCTTGCTTATTTTGGAAGATACAAATTGAGAGAAGAGATCGCTCCCTCTAAATACTGATGGAACTGGAAATTCTACCTATGGGTGAATTTCCTAGATGAACAGTATTATGCATAAATAAATGTTCAGTAAAATGAATATTTTTGGATACGTGGATGATATCTATTTTATTATGATTTTCGAATGGCATATATATTGCTACATTTTAATGTCTGTGTATGTGAGTATCTAATTATCTATCTATCTATCTATCTATCTATCTATCTATCTATATAGATATAGATATCTACTCTTTAGATTTTCCAAAATATGAAATATATGTGTCTTATTATACACTTTCTAAATTCACTCATGTGTGTGTATGTGGATTTATAATCAAATTTTTACAAAATAATTCTTAGAAATATTCATCCACCTTAAATACATATTTATTTCCTAGTACTGAAAACTAAATTCAGTGAATGGTGCATACAAATCGTAATATTTCCACAGTGACTGACCCAGTTTCACATAAATGCAAGTAGACACCTATGGGACCATGATGTGTATTTTTAAGTTCATTTTTATTCCACACTGATACATTACTATTTCTGCAGTTTATGGACATTATAGGATATATCCTTTCATCCACAATTTCACAAATTTATAGGCATTTGGTTCACTTTCAATCACTTCCTACTTCAGAACACATGTATTCCTCCATGTTTCTTGACTGTTCTTTTCATAAGATTCTTTCCAAACACATTATTTTTGATTTCCATAATCATTTTTGAAGCAAAACTCAGACACTCTTCATGATAAACCATAATGCTAATATTACCATTAGATGTATAACTGGTTAGAATGAATTTATGTATATCAATATAAAATTTCCTATATATTTTCAGATATCAATTCAATCCATTATTTAAAGTTTGAACCAGTTATATTATTTATTCACAGTATGGTCTATTAAGGCATCATCTCTATATTCATAGACCGATGGTATACCTATTTGTATCCCCAATACTAATTTATAAGTCTTTAAAATATTGCTTTAAGAATTGGTGGAAGAAATACTCTAGTCACCTGATATACATACACATTTTATCACAATAATATTCCTGACACAAAATGCAACGGACACACTTATGATTGTACCAAAGCCTATATTGAAAGTAAGCATGTATTACTAACAACATCCAAGTCCTGATTAACTAATGATCTCAAATATCATTTATATTGGTGACTACATATTTGTTTTTTCCTAAGATTAAATATTGAATCTGAACCCTGTTAAAAATGTCTTATCCTATCACTCACTTTGTACTTTGCCTGATTTCCTAATGTCTCTATTGATATCTGATTTCCTACACATTTTCCCCAGTTCATCACTGTGACTGACTCTTCAAATATGCTGACATTTACTTTCACTCTTTAACAAAAACCCTATATCTAAAGAACATTTGGTCCAATTCCTCGACTCACTGAAATGGGTTCTTCAAAGCCCTGCAGAGGGTAGCCCATAGGTGCTTGATTTTCTCATGACCCCAATTCACATAAAGAATCTATGCCCCACAGAGTAGGCCTCAAATTGGAGAAGTAGAGCAGTATTAATGGCAGGCCTATTTGATCACATCTGGTTCACAGGAAGGGTTTCCAGGCCACACTGAGTTTAGGCAAATAAGGGGCAAGTGAGCTTATTTTGGACACTTCCTTAGGCTGCGCCCCTCATGGAAACCTCCAGCAAGAGGTTATGATGAGAGTTTATATTGAAGAAGATGAGGGCCATGTGGGAGTGTTTTGGTTTAATTGTGGTCATTTGTGTGGTGGTTGGAAGAGATGACTGGGTCCGCATGGACTTCAACTCTGGAGTGATTCCCCTTAGAGACTGAAATGAACTCAGAGAAGTATTGACATGAATTGTGTTGGGATTTTAGGAGGCCACACATGAGAGTTGCCCTTGGAGACTGAGATCTAGGCTCAGGAAGCTTTCCAAAGAGCACTGGGAATCTCAGGCAGGATATCAAATGACTTTATTCAGAAAGACGTGGCAGCCATTGTTGAGAGTCAAAACACACATGGACCTCAATTGTAGACCTCAATGGGCCTGGCTTAATGTGACCTTTTGGCCACTCTTTGGGAAACCTTGCCTCTGAGAGTTCTCCTGAGCTTTAATTGAAATAAGCTTCCTCACCATTTCATGGTTCCTGAATAAATTGAAAGCCACAGTGCCTCCAACTTCATCCTTGAAAATTGGCTAGATAAATACCATGAATTTTTTAAATTTCCATGAACAGATGGCACTGGAGAACCTTTGGATATCTGTTGCTGATCATGAGTGTACCAGACATTGCATTGATTGACTGGGTTTCATGAAAATGGTGAGAACAGAGGTGCCAGAAAGTTGGAGCCTGCTGATTAGTGGGCCCAGAGCAGTGGTGGGCAGGTGTATGATAAAACATCTGTCGTGGGGACACGTGGTTCTGCCATTGGTTTCCGAATGACTTGTGACTGACATGTTGCAGCCAGCAGAACCTTACAAGTAAAGGGACCTTGTTATATGGAGAGGTTTCAGGGCAATGTTCAGAATCAGGTTGCTATGGACATGGGTGCAAGCTTTTTGGGATAGAAGCCTGGTTGGTGCATTCTCCTGCAGACCCTCAACCACTACACGTGAGAGTACTCCCTCTAGCACTGTGTCCCAGTTTTTCTCCTTGTATTACGTGAAGCCAATACCAAACTCCCAGTGCAGCAGTAAGAAACACCACGAAAAGTGGAGTATGACCAAATGGCTTCACAGATCACATGGTTAGACACTTAGACCCCAGTGTCCTCAGTTTACTAACAAAGGGAAAATTCAGAACTTCTTCCTCATGTTCAATAGCATATAAGGAACCATGTCATCTAGGTCACATAGATGCGACCCAGGTTTGATGGTCTCAATACAAAGGAAGCTAAAGCTCCTGACAACAACAAATTTTTCAAGGGCCCAAACTCAGAGGCAGTTTCTCAAAAACTCATTAGGCCACCAGAGTTCCATGTTTGTGGAGTGTTTACCCTGTACCTTACTTTTGGAAATTCCTCTACCACCTCCAAGGTTGTGAACTCCTGAGCATTTTCTTTTCCAGATATATATTCACAGATTTTCAAACTCTTCTCCACTAATTGTGTATTACTTGTGGCGAAGGAAATATCAAGGCATTGTTTTGGAGGACAGTGGGAAGATTTTTGTCTAGCAAATATTTGCATACACATTACATTCATTTTCCTATTTTCCATTAGAAATACTGAATCCCTGTCACTAACCCATACCCTACTAGACTCTGACTACTAATCTTAATATGATGTAGGAAAAGAAACCTAACAGAATAGAAATACAGGCCGTACATAGGAGGCATGGTGTATACTAGGACTTGCCTTCTGCTTTATCAAGTGTATGTGTTATAAATCTAGTCAACTTTTTATTGTAATACTTCTCCATGAGTTTTTAAAGTTAACACATATGTACATTTCTGTCTCCCTTTCTCTGTAGCCTATTCATCTCATGAAATTTATTATGCATATTTAGTATCCTACCTGGTATCACACGTACATTCTTGTGAGCTTGCTGTTTTAGGATGATACAGATTGTGAGAAGAGATCACTCCCCCTAAATACTGATGGAACTGAAAATTCAACATATGGGTGAATTTCCTAGATGAACAGCATTATACATAAATCCATGCTCAGTAAAAAGAATATTTTTAGATATGAGTATGATATATATTTCATAATGAATTTTGATTGGCATACATATTACTACATTTTAATGTCTGTGTTTGTATCTATATATATTTTTTTTTCTCCAGATTATTCAAAATATGAAATATATGTGTCTTATTATACACTCATTAATTTAACTCATGTTCCTATATGTGGATTTATAATCAAATTTTCACAAGATTATTCTCAGAAATATTCATCCACATGAAATACATATTTATTTCCCAGTACTGAAAACTAACTTTGGTGAATGGTGCTTACAAATCCTAATATTTGTACAGTAACTGACCCAGTTTAACATCAATGCAAGTAAAATCCTATGGGACATCATGTGTATTTTGAAGTTCATTTTTATTCAACACTGGTACATTACAATTTCTTCAGTTTATGGACATCATAGGATAATACTTTTCATCCACAAGTTCACAAATCTGTACGCATTTGGTTCACTTGCAATTACTTGCTGCTTCAGAACATATGTATTTCTCCATGTTTCTTGACTGTTCTTTGCATGAGATTATTTCCAAACATATTATTTTCGATTTCCATAATCATTTTTGAAGCAAAACTCCCACACTCTTCATGATAAACCATAATGCTAAAATTACCATTAGATGTATAACTGGTTAGAATGAACTTATGTATATCAATATAAGATTTCCTATATATTTTCAGGTATCAATTCAATCAATTATTTAAAGTTTGATCCAGTTATATTATTTATTTACAGTATGGTCTATTAAGGCATCATCTTTATAATCATAGGCACAGGGTACACGTACTTGTGTCCCCAATACTAACTTATCAGTCTTAAAATGTTGCTTTCAGAAATAGTTGAAGAAATACTGTAGTCACCTGATATACATTTACATTTCAACACAGTAATATTCCTGACAAAAAATGCAAAGGACACCCTTATGATTGTACCAAAGCCTAAATTTAATGTGAGCATGTATTACTAACAACATCCATGTCCTGATTAACTAATGATCTCAAATATCATTCCTATTGGTGACTACATATTTGTTTCTTCCTAAGATTATATATTCAAACTCAACCATGTTAAAAACATCTATCCTATCACTCACTTTGTACTTTCCCTGATTTCCTAATGTCTCTATTCATATCTGCTTTCCTACACATTTTCCCCAGTTCATCACTGTGACTGACTCTTCACATATGCTGACATTTACATTCACTCTCTAACCAAAATCCTATATCTAAATAACTTTTCGAACTATCTCTTTTTGTCTGGACGATCTCTTCCTCATTCAGTCATCCAAGGTACAAGGTCCTATACCATTGTATATCGATTTATCTGAGACAACTTTGCGGAAATAATTCAAAGCTAAGTATCCCAATCAAGGGCCCAATGTTCATCTGGGTTTGAAATCTTTCCTAGATTTCTGTTTTCATACTTATATTACACCTATATATGCTTGTAATATAGGAGGTTCCCAATACCATTATTCATCTCACAGAATGATTCCTAACCCAAATCGAACATGCTATAAACCCTAACCATGCACTGTTCCCTCAATTTAACTTTACGAAGAGCAGGAACAGAGTTGGTGTTATAATACAGGTAGATAGGGGATCTTCCACCTGTTGAGAACCTCAAGTTCCATGCAGAAATAAACCCTGGAGAAGATGTAGGCAGCTATGAAGAACCTGAGAGAGCAACAGATATCTTCCTTGGTAAAATACCTGGTTAGGATGAAGCGATGTGTCTGAATAAGCCTCTCTCTTCTTAATGTAGAGAAGATGGACCAAACCAGGTCTGTGTGGAGAGCTGTTAACATGTGCCTATGGTTGATATACCATTCTATCTTGTGAATGTGACACAGGAAGTAGGGGCAGCCTCTCTCTCATGGGACCCTTGGAAGCAAATGTTAGGATAAAGTGGTTGCCAAGATAGTGACCTCATTCGGTTCCTGAAGGAAGTGACCTACCTCACTTCCTTGGTGATGGAACTCTCTGAACTTGGGATCCAGGAAGCCAGGCACTCAGAGCCAGTCCCAGTCCCAGTCCCAGTGGGTTCACTTGTTTGGATTTACCAAGGACAGAGTCGGTCTTTCTTGGTACATACTGATGTGTGGATGGCTAAATGCCAGGAAAGCTCTGAAGAGGGGCCTTTCCTGAGAAAGCAGGTAGTGACTCACTGAATGATGCTGACAACTTTACAGAGTTGGTAAAGGAGACCTGATCTGAGACAGGAAAGTCCATTTCGAGGGAGCAGAGTAAGGCCCACCAGTCTGAGGACACTCTGGATAGTCACAGACCTACTTGGGTAATGGAGGTGCCTTTGTGGGTGTGGGTGTGAATTTGTAGTTTTGTATCATGTTCTGAGAATAGGTAGGAAAGGCAGTATGTTTGGTTTGGAGTGGACTGTTTTTGGTAAGTCATTTGACATGGCGAGTGTTTCTATGTTTGTGTTTCCCACTTTTTCCGTGGTTGTAGATATTAGAAAAGTGAATGCATCAATGGATGTGTCCTGTCTAGTAGAAAGCATCTCAGCACACATCCTGCCCAATTTATGAATGGACTGTGGCTTGCCTTATATGGGCAACACCTACTTCTTTCCTTAGTTCCTGTTTTCTTCCTGAATTCTGGCCACTCTCCAGAATAGGCTCATGTTTTTTTGTCCAAGATATGGACCTCTGTCGAGTTCTGTGACATGGCCATGTACTGGATAGATAAAGGGAATTGGGAGCATCTCAGAAAACTCGGATATCAGTGTGACCAGTAAAGTCTCAGTAGAGAAACCCTGCTTTGTGCCTTTTGCTAACCTACTGTTCTGTTGACCTGAATGTCAGGAAGGTCTTTTCCTCAGGCCACCAGTTTGTGAAGCCTGAAAAAAACTGCTTTCAATTGGAAATGAATGAGCATCACCTGTGGCTCTTTGCTTAATTTCTTTGGAAAGGGATGTGTCTGAATCATCCTTTCGGCTCTGAGAGAGGCTGTGGCTTTGATTTTCAGCACCTGATGGATCTAAAGAAAGATCCCATGTGTGCATCCAAAACCAAAATGGCAAAAAGATCAGTCATTGTGGATGAAGTCTCTTGCTTCCTCTGTTAGGTTCCTGACCTCCATCAAGTAAGTAGAGGGATCCTTTGAGACAAATGAGTTCTTCAAAGCCCTGCAGCAGTGCTTGGGTTCTCACATGACTCCAAATCACATAAAGAATCTATACCTCACAGTCAGTAGGCTTCAAAATGAAGAAACAGAGCAGTATTACTGGCAGGCCTATTTGATCAATCCTGGTTTACAGGAAGGGTGTCCAGGAAACCCTGACTTTAGGAAAATGAGGGGCAAGGGAACTTATTTTGGACACTGTCTTGGGCTGTGCCCCTTATGGAAACCTCCAGCCAGAGGTTATGATGAATGTCTACATGGAAGAAAATGAGGGCCATGTGGGAGTATTTGGGTTTAAATGAACATATTATTAACCCTAACCATACACTGTTTCGTCAATCTAAGTGTTCAGAAAAGCAGGGAAAGATTTGGTCTTACAATACAGGAATGCAGGGGATCTTCCACCTGCTGAAAACTTCAAAGTTCCATGCAGAAATGATCCCTGGAGAAGATGTAGGCAGCTATGAAGGACATGATAGAGCAAAAGGCATCTTCCATGGCAAACAACTTGGTCAGGATGAAGGGTTGTGTCTGAATCAGATTCTCTCTTCTTAAGGTAGAGGAGATGAACCAAACTAGGCCTTTGTGGAGAGCTGTTCCCAGGTGACTATGGTTTCTATACTATTCTAACTTGTGAAAGTGTCACAGGTAGTAGGGACATCCTCCATGTTATGAGACCTTAGGAAGCAAATGTTAGGACAAATTGGTTGCCAAGGCAGTGACCTCATTCAGTTACTAAAGGAAGTGACCTCACCTCACATCCTTGTTGATGGAACTCTCCAAATTTGGGTTCCAGGAAGCCAGGCACCAAGACCCAGTCCAAGCACCAGTTCCAGTGTTCTCACTTGTTTGGATTTTCCGAGGACAGAGTCAGTCTTTTGTGGTACCTACTTATGTGAGAATGGCCAAATTCCAGAAAAATTCTGAAGAGCGGCCCTTCCAGAGAAAACAGGTAGAGGCTCACTGCTGGCTCCTGAAAACTTCACAGAGTTGACCAAGGAGCCCAGATCTGAGACAGGACAGACCATTTCTGGGGAACATAGTATGGCCCTCCGGTCAGAGGACACTCTGGATAGTTCCAGACCTACTTGGGGGAAGGAGGTGCCTTTGTGGTTGTGGGTATGGGTTTGTGGTTTTTTCTTTTGTTCTGAGAATAGTTAGGAAAGGGGGTGTGTTTGGTTTGGAGTGGAGTGTTTCTAGTTAGTCCTTTGACAAGGCGAGTGTTTTTAGGTCTGTGTATCCCACTGTGTCCGTGGTTGTAGACATTAGAAAAGAGAATGCCTCAATGGGTGTATCCTCTCAAGGAGAAAACTTCCCAGCATTCATCGGGCACAATTTATAAATGGAGTGTGGCTTGCCTTATCAATGGGCAACACCAACTATCTTCCTACGTTCCTGTTTTCTTCCTGAATTCTGGCCACTCTCCAGAATAGGCTCATGATTTTGTGTCCAATATATGAACCCCTTCCAAGATCTGTGACATGGCCATATACTGGATAGCTGAAGGGAATGGCAAGCATCTCAGAAAACTCAGATATCAGTGTAGCCAGTAAAGTCTCAGTGGAGAAACCCTGCTTTGGGCCTTTTGATTACCTATTGTTATGTTGCCCTGAATATCAGGAAAGACTTTGTCTCAGGCCACCCCTTTGTGAAGCCTGAAGAAAACAGTTTTCACATGGAAATGAATGGGCATTACCTTTGTGTTTACAATAAAACCTTCACAGATTTGGCTCTCATTAAGTTAAAAATACTTTTAGATTGCTTCTCAGTGTAAAAAGTAACATGGAACTGTACATATCTTATTGATAACAAGTCCAATTATAGAACACAAATGATATACATAAATCTCCAACATGTTTTTTCTTTTAAGCCTAGAATTACCATACAACCTTAGAACACCAGCTTGATACAATGGTCTTTGGAAGCTTCTACCTTACAGACTTGTATACCTGGAAGATATGAACACATTAACACCACAATTACATTGATGTTTTTGTATTAAACAAGTTTAGATTTTAAAGAAATAACATGGCACAATTTTATAAAAACAGTACTTGTTTTACCAGCTGTTTATTTTTTTAAGATTACTTGCTCAAAACTTACACATATAACCAAGTTACACAAACCTTTTTTTATTATTTACTTAAACCCTTTTAATTACTTAATCATATAGACTCTCTTATCCAGAAACACATTTTTCCTCTATTAGATCTATATCTGGAACCTTTTAGTTTCTCTTTTTCATCTACTAACCTCTTTCTGTTCACATTTCAATACAATACTTGTAAATTTCTGAATTTAGGCAGATTATTTTATAGACATCTACATTTTATTAGGGCCTTTTTGAAAACCTAGAAAACTTATAGGCCTAATTTTAAAGACATCTTTATTTTTATCTGTTTACCCAATTTGAATTAAAACATATGAATCACGTGAGTCAAAGACATTTGGATACATTCTTAAATTTTTCATGAGTGCTCCTCATCTGTCAATTGTCGTATCACTGCATGATATATGGACATACACACATACAGACATACCAACATACAACACGTAACACAAATGTAACACATAACACAATAGTAAAAGCCTTGTAGCTTTTTCAGGTGAAATCTCCATTGAAATGCTAAAAACTCCAGAGTCGATCAAAAATAGAACTGATCAGAAAACATTAACCCATCAGCAGAATCAAGATCATGAGCTCAAAAAAAAAAAATACAGAATCTAAGAAAAGCAAGAGTCCTAAAAAAGATGACTGGCCAGTAATTAGTAAATACCGTATAATATAATTTTTTGGGTAGGTCTAGTTTGAGTTCAGGTAAAAAGACACATTTACTCTTTTTTATCTGTCTCCTGCTGAGTGCTGCAGGCTTCTTTTATTTGCATATCAACTTAAGTCCTGGCTGAGGTCTGGAAAACTGAAAAGACTGGAATTCGTAGCAGAAACCTCAGGCCTAAGGCATTTTAGCTATAAGTCATAATTTCCAGGTTTGGATGTTGAAAATTTTGATGCAAGTTTAAGATGTAATTCTCAAAATTTTATATCTTTAGATTTTTCTACACTAGAAAAACTTGCTCATACAAAACTGAAAATAGGATCATTTTTTGATAATATTAAAGCCACCATCAGAAGAAGTTTCTATAGGATCGTTAAGCCCCTTTCTTTGTTATGAAGTTTCTAATAGTATTAAGTTACATTAAATTGGCTGAAAATTTTTTAAAAAGAACCACACACTACCATGTGTATCCGAAATTAAGCTTTAAAAATTTCCAAGACTGTTGCTAATTAATGTCATTTTAATAAGCCAGACCAACGTTTTAATTTAGTACCATTTTTTAAAATCTTACACACTGATGGGAATAGATACCATATCATAATTTATTATCTCTTCCCAAGTTAATGCACTGGTCTATCTAGTGAAATTTTTTCAGGCTGCCTAGTTCAAAATTAAAACTCTTTAATTATTTTTTATCCTAAGTATTTAAGTTTCCTAGCATGAACTACTTGAAATCAAACTAAACAATTGTTTAAACCCAACTTTTAACTGTAACATAGTGCAATGCTTTAGAAACCCATTTAGATACGAGATGGTTAAAATAAAAAAAAAAAAATCATTTTTAGATACACATTCACCCTAGATCATCCCCAAGAAAAAATCTATAATATCAACATATTAATGCATTCATTGTCCCTTTTGTTAAGTAAACAGAGGTGGAGAAATCCTTAAAGTGCACGTAAGGAATAAGGGAGTTCCCCACAGCAAAATGGCTCTGTCAGCTCCTGGGAGTCCCTTAGCCTCACCATTTACTTACAGGATTAGTTCCTCTGGTTTGCTTTGACCCCAGGCACCAGGCATATTCTGTGTCTCCCAACTTTGCAGTAGTCAGCTCCCAAAAATTTCATCCTCTGCTTGCAGTTGTTTTGAGTGCTAGGCTTCCCCAAGAGGGCAGAGTGGGGTTTATTTAAAGTCCCCTCTGGGGTGTCAAAATTTATGACTGAAGGCTTGGTTCCCATCCCAAAGCCAATTAATGCCAATTTAATAATGAGGACAGGGTTTTGAGAAAAGTTTAAGCGAGATATCAAAGTTCTTTGACCCCAGACATTTCCCTCTGCAGTGGGCATGCTCAAGCCAACTACAGGAATAAAAAAATCACTGCTTCCGTAATTTTGCTTAACAAAGGGGAGTAAAGTTTATCAAAGTTCTTTAAAACACAGCTAAGAGAGGTGCAAAAGGTGAGAACAGAAAAACTGGCGGTTCTATTGACTTTTGGTCCCTCACAGGAGAAGCATTAGTTTAAAATTTAGCTAAAGTAACTTCCACATATGTAAGGCAGGTTGGAACTCGGGACTCTGCATCGGTCCAACAATGCCATCACATTTAACAGAAACACAGATAAAAAGACACACAAAGACCATCATGCAGCTCCCGTTTGTTCACAACCCCAAGATCTACAATCTTGTGACTCAGGGAGAATGGAGGGAAGAGGGGAAGGAGTAGAAGGTTTGAGTGATAGAATCCTGGGTGACGGTGTCGGATTGGAGGCAGGGACCAGGAAAGGCTTCAAGGACAGAGGCATGGAATGGCTTTGTCCCATAATGAGAGTTTCTCAAACAGAGACAAGGACAATACAAACGTGACACAAACATGTACACACAGGTAACATTTAACACGAGTTCAGAAGTAAAGATTAGAACCTAGTAACTGGCAAAACCTGATGGGTTAGACCACAAAGACAGACAGTGAATTCAACCTGAGAGAAAAAAGTAGCCAGCAAGATATGATGGGTTGGCAGCAGAGTCACCTAATGTGGGCTCATCCGTCCCTCCTCACCTAATGAGGGCACATCCATCACTCCCTGAGTCCTCCAAGGCATCCCTTGCGAGGACGTGGTCTGTGGCTTTAGGACACGTTTGTCCACCACTGACAGGGGGAACTTACGTTCTCGGCTGGCAGCCACTCTGCCAACCCAAACCAAAAACGAAAAAACGGAACCTGAACAAAAAGCTCTGAGCGATCGCAAGGAAAAATGGAAAGAAGCGCCTTACTTACCCCCAGAGGGGTCTGTTGGGGTGTCCTTGTCCTATGCTGCGTGATTCCCGGCCAACGCACCAAATGTAAGGATCCGGTGAACGTCGGAGGAAGAGACCACCAAGAGACCGCGGCTCATGCAACAGAAAAAGGCGTTCATTGAGGATCCAATCCAGCATGCTGGGGCTACGTGCTCACTCAAGAAGGGAAAGCAGCCCAGAGCCCCGAGCAGGGGTTGAGCAGTGCTTAAGTACACTTTTTGGGAAGGGCGGGACTTTACATATATCACAGTCTCCTTTAAGAAATCAACATACACCGCAGAAAAATCAAACAACAATTCCTAAACATGATTAGTTCACTCATTGGCAGGAACAGGTGAGGCAGGAGTGATAGGTCAGTTCTAAAGCGAGGTACACATTCAAACAGATTGCTTTAGGCCTTGCAATGCCTATGTGCCAGGCCACACAGGGTCCTAGGTTATTAAATAACCAGGCGGTCAGGGGGAATATTTACTGGGCAGTCGGGAATTGTACTACAAGCTACAGGAATTTCAGGTTTTGCATGTAGCATAGGAACTTAACAATACCTGGTCCTTTACATTTTAACTCAGGCCTTGCAGCTTAGAAACTTTACAAAACCCAGTCTTTTACACTTCAACTTTTACACTTTAATTTCAATTTATTTTACCCTTTCAGATCACTCCTGGTGGACAAGAAGGGTGTCCAAGCCACCCTGAATTTAGGCAAATGAGTGGCAAGGGAGCTTATTTGGGACACTGTCTTGGGCTGTGCCCCTCATGGAAACCTCCAGCCAGATGTTATGATGAGTGCCTTTATAGAAGAAGAGGAGGGCCATGTGAGAGTGTTTTGGTATTAATTGTGGTCATTTGTGTGACGGTTGGAAGAGATGAGTGGGTCCACCTGGGCTTGAATTCTTGTGTGATTCCCCTTAGAGACTGACATCTGGAACTGAACTCAGAGAAGTATTGCCATGAATTGTGGTGATATTTTAGGAGGCCAAGCATGAGAGTCGCCCTTGGAAACTAAGATCAAGGTCGAGGGTGGATTTCCACAGAGCACTGAGAATTTCAGCCAAGATATCCCATGATTTTATTCTTAAAGACTTGGTAGCCATAGTTGAGAGTCAAAACACACATGGACCTCACATTGTAGACCTCAATGGGCCTGGCTATATCTAACCTTTTGGTCACTCTTTGGGAAGCCTTGCCTATGAGAGTTCTCCAGAGTTTCATTCAAATGAGCTTCCTCAACATTTAATGGTTCTTGAAACCCACAGTGCATACAAACACAATAGAAATACAAGCAGTTCAGAAGAGGCATGGTGTATAGTTGGACTTGCCTTTTGCATTATGTTTGGTAGGTGTTATAAATCTAGTTAATTTTTAATTGAAATAGTTCTCCTTGTGTTTTTTAAGTTAATAAATATGTGAATTCCTCTATCCCTTTCTCTGTAGCCTATTCATCACATGTATTTTTATATAAACATATAGAATCCTACCTGGTATCACATATACATTCTTGTGAGGTGGCTGACATGGCAGATACAAATTATCACAAGAGATCACTCCTCCTAAATGCTATTGGATCTTAAAATTCAACCTAAGGGTAACCTTTCTAGTTGAACAACATTATTCATAAATCCATGTTCAGTAAAATTAATATTTTTCGATCTGTGGACGATATATATTTCATCATGAATTGCAATTGGCATATATATTGCCACTTTATAATGTCTGTGTGTGTTTTGCTCTTTGCTTAATTGCTTTGGAAAGGGATGTGTCTGAATCAGCCTCTTGGCCCTTTGTGAGGCTGTGGCTTAGATTTTCAGCACCTGATGGATCTAAAGAAAGATCCCATGGGTGCATCCAAAACCAAAATGGCCAAAAGAGCAGTTATTGTGGATGAAGACTCTCACCTTCTTCTCTAAGATTCCTGACATCCATCAAGTGAAAATAGGGATCCTTTGGGTCAAATGAGTTCTTTAAAGCCCTGCAGAGTTTAGCCCATAGGTGCTTGGGTTTTCTCATGAATCCAGTTTACATAAAGAATCTAAACCCCACAGTCAGTAGGCATCAAATTGGAGAAGCCAAGGAGTATTAACGGCAGGCGTATTTGATCACTCCTGGTTCACAGTCAGGATTTCCAGGCCACACTGACTTTAGGCAAATGAGGGGCAAGAAAGGTTATTTTGGACACTGTCTTGTGCTGTGCCCCTCATGGAAACCTCCATCCAGATGTTATGATGAGTGTCTACATGAAATAAGATAAGGGGCATGTGGGAGCATTTTGTTTTGAATTGTGGTAATTTGTTTGGTGCTTGGAACAGATGACTGGGTCCACCTGGGCTTGAACTCTGGTATGATTCCCCTAGGAGACTGAATTCTGGAAGTGACATAAGAGAAGTATTGTCATGAATTGTGTTTGGATTTTACTAGGCCATGCAACCAACATCTCAGGTATTAATTGTGGTGCAGGGAGATCTAGGTGCAGGGTGGCTTTGCCCACAGCACTGGGAATCTCAGCCTGGATATCACATGATTTTATTCTGAAATTCTTTAAAGCCACACTTGAGAGTCAAAACACATATGGACCTCACATTGTATACCTCAATGGGCCTGACTTCATGTGACCTTTTGGCCACTCTTTGGGAAGCCTTGCCTGTGAGTGTTCTCAAGATCTTTCATTGATATGAGCTTCTTCAACATTTAATGGTTCCTGAATGAATTGAAACCCACAGAGCCTCTAACTTTATCCTCGAAAAATGGCTTGATAAATACCATGAAATTTTTGAAATTCCCATCACCAGGTGGCACTGGAAAACTCTTGGATGTCCTGTTGCTCATCATGAGTGTATCAGACAGTGCCTTGAGTGACTGGGTTTCATGAAAATTGTGTAGAACAGTGATGCCAGTAAGTTGGAGCCAGTTCATTAGTGGGCCTAGAGCAGTGGTGTGAAGGTGTGTGAAAAAACATGTGTGTTGGGGCATGTGGATCTGCCATTGGCTTCCAATTGCCTTGTGATTGACAGGGTACAGCCAGCAGACCCTCATATGTAAAGGCATCTTGTTATATGGATAGGTTTCTGGGAAATGTTCAGAATCAGGTTGCTATGGACAAAGGGGCAACCTATGTGGAACAGAATCCTGGTTGGTGCATTCTCATGCAGACCGTGTCCCTCCACACGTGACAGAACTCCCTCCAGCACTGTGTCCCAGTTGAACTCCTTGTATTTCATGAAGCAAATACCAAACTCCCAGTGCACCAGCAAGAAACACCACGAAAATTGGAGGATGACCAAATGGTTTCACAGTCAACCCGGGGAGACACTTACACCCCAGTGGCCATATTTTAACTACAAAAAGAGTATTCAGCACTGCTGCCTCATTTTCATTGGAAAATTAGAAACAATGTCCTTCAGGTCACATATTTGCACACCCAGATTTGATGGTCACACAACAAAGGAAGCTAAAGCTCCTGACAACAACATGTATTTTAAGAGCCCAACCTCAGAGAGTTTCTCAAGAAGTCTTTACACAAGCAGAGCTCAATGTTTGTGGAGTGTTTACCCTGTCCCTTACTATTGGAAACTCCTCTACCACCTACAAGTTTGTGAACTCCTGAGCATTTTTTATTCCTGATATGTATTTACAGATTTTCTAACTTTTCTCCTTTATTGTATCTTACTTGGAACTAAGGTAATGCCAAGGCAATCTTCTGGATGAGAGTGTGAACATTTTTGTGTAGCACATATTTGCATACCCTTTAGAGTCATTTTCCAATTTTCCATTCAAAATACTGAATCCCTGACACTAACGCATACCCTAATAAACTCTGACTACTACTCCTAATATGATGGAGAAAAATAACACAAACAGAATAGGAATACTAGCAGTTTAGAGGAATCATGGTGTATAGTTGGACTTGTTTTTTGCATGATTAATTGTAGGTGTTATAAATCTAGTCAATTTTTAATTGAAATAGTTCTCCATGTGTTTTTAATGTTAACAAATATGTGAATTCCTCTCTCCCTTTCTCTGTAGCCTATTCAGCACATGTATTTTTAAATGCACATATAGAACACTACCTGGTATCACACCTACATTCTTGTGAGGAGACTAATTTGGCAAATACAATTTGTGAGAAATGATCACTCCTGTTAAACTCTGTTGGAACTGAAAATTTAACCTAGGGGTGTGTTTCCTAGAAGAACAACATTATACATAAATCCATGTTCTAAAAGAAATAATTTTGCATCTGTGGAAGATATATATTTCATGATAAATTTCGATTGCTAATTTATTGTCTGTGTGTGTTTTTTTTTGTATATATATATATACACTCTCCAGATTTTTCAAAATATGAAATATATGTGTCTTATATACACTCACTAAATTCATTCATGTTCATGTATATGGATTTATAATCAACTTTTCACAAGATCCTTCTCAGAAATATTCATCAACCTGAAATACATATTGTTTGCAGTACTGAAAACTAACTTCAGTTAATGTTGCATACAAATACTAATACTTCTACAGTAACTGACCCAGTTTAACATCAATGCAAGTACATTCCTATGTGACATGATGTGTATTTTGAAATTTATTTTAATTCAACACTGGTACATTACTATTTCTTCAATTTATGCACATCATAGGATATATATTTCATCGATAAGTTAGCAAACTTATAGGCATTTGTTTCACTTTCAATCACTTCCTGCTTCAGAACACATTCTTCCAGGTTTCTTGACTGGTCTTATCATGAGACTTCTTTCCAAATACATTATTTTTGATTTCCTTTATCACTTTTGAAGCAAAACTGACACTCACTTCATGATAAACCATAACTATAATATCACCATTAGATGTATAACTGGTTGGAAGGAATGATTTCATATCAATATAGTATTTCTTATATATATTCTGATATCAGTTTAATCCATTATTTAAAGTGGAACCAGTTATATTATTTATTCACTATATGGTCTATTCATGCATTATCTCTATATTCATAGACACAGGGTACACCTCTTAGTATGCCCAATACTAATTTATTCGTCTTCTAAATATTGCTCCCAGAAATGGTGGAAGAAATACTCATGTCACCTGATCTACATATACATGTTACCACAGTAATATTCTGGACACAAAATGCAAAAGTCACACGTATGATTGTACCAAAGCCTAAATGGAAACTGAACATGGATTACTAAAAACAGCCATATCTAGGTTGCCTAATGCTCTCAAATGTCAATCCTATTGGTGACCACATTTTTGTTTCTTCCTAAGATTATATATTCAACCTCAAAACTGTTGGAAATGTCTAGTTTTTTCACTCACTTTATACTTTGCCTGATTTCCTAATGTCTCTATTGATATCTACTTTCCTACATATTTTTCCCAGTTCAACATTGTGACTGACCCTTCACATGTGCTGACATTGACATTCACTCTCTAACCAAAACCCTATTGCTAATGAACTTTGATCCAAATCCTATACTCTTTCTTCTTCCGAAACATACTGACTATCTTCCTGATCCTATTGACTATCCCTTTTTGAGTGGATGTACTCTACTACATTCAATCATCCGAGGTACAAGGTCCTATGCCATTGTATATCGATTTTTCTGAAATATGTATGCAGAACGTAATTCAAAGCTACGTCTCCCAATCTATTGCCCAATGCACTTCTGAGCTTCAAATCTTACCTAGATTTCTGTTTCCATACTTATATTTAACCACTATATTTCTATATATTGCAGGTTCCCAATAACCTTATTCATCCCGCAGAATGATTCCTAACCCAAATTGAACCTGTTATTAACCCTAACCATACACTGTTGCCTCAATCTAACATTACAAAAGAGCAGGGACAGGGCTATTCTTTCAATAAGGGATGTAGGTGATCTTCCAACTGCTGAGAACCTCAAAGTTCGATGTAGAAATTATCCCTGGAGAAGATGTAGGCAGCTATGAAGGACCTGAATGAGCAAAAGCCATCTTCCATGGCAAACAACCTGCACAGGACGAAGGGATGTGTATGCATCAGACTCTCTCTTCTTAATATAGAGAAGATGGACCTAACCAGGCCTTCGTGGAGAGCTGTTGCATGGTGTCTATTTTGATATACCATTCTTACTAGTCAAATTGTCACAGGAAGTAGGGGCACCCTCCAACTCATGGGACCATTGTAAGCAAGTGTTAGGACAAAGTTGTTGCCAAGGCAGTGGCCTCATTCAGTTCCAAAGAAAGTGACATACCTCATTTTCTTGGTGATGGAACTCTCTGAAATTGGGATGCAAGAAGCCAGGCACCAAGAGCCAGTCCCAGTCCCAGTCCCAGTGGGCTCACTTGTTTGGATTTACCAAGTACAGAGTCAGACCTTCTTGGTACCTAGTGATGTGAGCATGGCCAAATGCCAGTAGAGCTCTGAAGAGGGGCCTTTCTTGAGACAGCAGGTTGTGGCTAACCACTGGCTCCTCCCAGAATAACAGAGTTGGCCAAGGAGACAAGATCTGAGACCGGACAGTCCATTTCGAGTGGAACATAGTATGGCCCACCAGTCAGAGGACACTCCAGATAGTTAAAGACCTATTTTTGGGAAGGAGGTGCCTTTTTGGTTGTGGGTGTGAGTTTGTGGTTTTGTTTCATGTTCTGAGAATAGGTAGGAAAGGTGGTTGGTTTGGTTTGGAGTCGACTTTTTCTACTAAGTCTTTAGACAAGGCGGGTGTTTCTATGTCTGTGTAGCCACTGTGTCCGTGGTTTTAGACATTAGAAACGAGAATGCATCAATGGAGGTGTCCTGTCTAGTAGAAAGATTCACAGCATTCATCCTGCACAATTGATTAATGGACTGTTGCTTGCCTTATGGATGGGAAACACCTACTAACTTCCTAAGTTGCTGTTTTCTTCCTGAATTCTGGCCACTCTCCAGAATAGTATCATGGTTTATTGTCCAAGATATGTACCACCTCCAAACTCTGTGACATGGCCATGTCCTTGATAGCTGAAGGGAATGGGAACATCTCAGAAAACTCAGATACCAGTGTGACCAGTAAAGTCTCAGTGGAGAAACCCTGCTTGGCTCCATTTGCTTATCTATGTTTCTGTTGCCTTGAATGTCAGGAAGGTCTTTGCCTCAGGCCACCCCTTTGTGAAGCCTGAAGAAATAGTTTTCAAATGGAAATGAATGGGCATCACCTGTGGCTCTTTGCTTAATTGCTCTGGAAAGGGAGGTGTCTTAATCAGACACTAGGCCCTGTTTGAGGCTGTGGCTAAAATTCTCAGCTCCTGATAGATCTAAAGAAGATCCCATGTGTGCATCCAAACCAAAATGGCAAAAAATCTGTCATTGTGGATGAAGTCTCTTGCCTTCTTCGGTTTGGTTCCTGACCTCCATCAAGTGAGAATAGGGATCCTTTGGATCAAATGAGTTCTTCAAATTCCTGCAGAACTGCTTGGGTTGTCTCATGATGCCAAATCACATAAAGAATCTATACCTGACAGTCAGTAGGCCTCAAATTGGAGAAGCAGAGCAGTATTTATGGCAGGCCTATTTGATCACTCCTGGTTCATAAGAAGGGTGAACAGGCCACCCTTACTTTGGACATATCAGGGGCAAGGGTGCATTATTTGGACACTGTCTTGGGCTGCGCCACTCTTGGAAACCTGCAGCCAGAGTTAATGATGAGTGTTTATATGGTTAAAGATAAGGGCAATGTGGGAATGTTTTGGTTTTAAATGTGGTCATTTTTGTGGCGTTTGGAATAGATGACTGGGTCCACATGGGCTTGAACTCTGGTGTGATTCCCCTTAGAAACTGAGTTCTGAAACTGACCTCAGAGAAGTATTGCCATGAGTTGTGTTGGGATTGTAGGAGGCCATGCATAAGAGTCGCCCTTGAAACCTGAGATCTAGGCCCAGGAAAGCTTTCAACAGAGCACTGAGAATCTCAGCAAGGATATCACATGATTTTATTCTGAAAAACTTGGCAGCCACAGTTAAGAGTCAAAACACACAAGGACCTCACATTATAGACCTTAAAGGGCCTGGCTTCATTTGACCTTTTGGGCACACTCTGGGAAGCCTTGCCTGTGAGAGTTCCTCAGAGCTTTCATTGAAATGAGCTTCCTCACCATTTAATGGTTCCGGGATGAATGGAAACCCCAAAGTGCCTTCAACTTCATTCTTGAAAAATGGATAGATAAATATCATAAAATTTTTGAAATTTCCAATGACCAGGTGGCACTGGATAACCATTGGATGTCCCATTGCTGATCATGAGTGTACCAGACAGTGCCTTGATTTACTGGGTTTCTTGAAAATGGTGTAGAACAGAGATGCCAGTAAGTTAGAGCGGGCTGAGTAGTGGGCCTAGAGCAGTGGTGTGCAGGTGTGTGATAATACATCTGTGGTGTGGCCATGTGGATATTACATTGGCTTCCAAATTGCTTGTGACTGACTTCGTGCAGCCATCAGACCATTATATGAAATGGCATCTTGTAATATGGAGAGGTTTCAGGGCAATGTTCAGAATCAGGTTGGTATGGTCAAGGGGGCAAGCAATGTGGGATAGAAGCCAAGTTGGGGCATTCTCCTGCAGACCCTGACCCACCACATGTTACAGGACTACCTCCAGCACTGTTTCCCAGTTGAATTCCTTGTATGTCGTGAAGCAAATACAAAACACCCAGTGCAGCAGCAAGAAACACCAGGAAAAGTGGAGGATGACCAAATGGCTTCAAAGTCCACATGGGGAGACACTTAGCCCCCAGTGACCACAGTTTAGCTACAAAGAGTGAATTCAGCACTGCAGCCTCATGTTCATTGGAAAATAAGAAACCATGTCCTCCAGGTCACATAGATGCAGACCAAACTTTGATGGTCTCACTACAAAGGAAGTTAAGCTCCTGACAACAACATATATTTCAACTACCCAAACTCAGAGGCAGTTTCTCAAGAAGTCTTTAGGCCAGCATAGCTCCATGTTTGTGGAGGGTTTACACTGTCCTTTACTTTTGGAAACTGTTCTACCACCTCCATAGTTGTGTAATGCTGAGCATTTTCCAGTCCAGATATGTATTCACATATTTTCTAACTCTTCTCCTCTAATTGTGTCATACTAGGGGCGAAGATAATTTCAAGGCATTCTTCTGGATGAGAGTGGGAATATTTTTTTGTAGCACATATTTTCATGCTTATTAGATTCATTTTCCTATTTTCTACTTGAAATACTGAATCCCTGACACTAACCCATTACCTACTATACTCTGACTACTAATCCTAATATGATGGAGAAAAATAACTCAAACAGAATAGAAATACAAGCATATCAGAGGAGGCATAGTGTATAGTTGGACACGGCTTTTGCGTGACAAAGTGTTGGTGTTATAAATCTAGTCAATTTGTAATTGATATAGTTCTCCATGTGTTTTTAAAGTTAACAAATATGTGAATTCCTCTCTCCAATTCTATGTAGCCTATTCAGCACATCTATTTTTATATGCATATATAGAATCCTACCTGGTATCACATGTACATTCTTGTCAGGTGTCTGACTTGGCAGATACAAATTGTGAGAAGTGATCACTCCTCCTAAACACTGTGGGATCTGAAAATTCATACTCTGTGTGAGCTTCCTAGTTGAACAATATTATACATAATTCCATGTTCAGGTAAATGAATATTTTTCGATCTGTGGATGATATATATTTCATGATGAATTTCGATTGGCATATATACTACTACTTTTTAATGTGTGTGTGTGTGTGTGTGTGCGTGTATACACACTCCAGATGTTTTAAAATATTAAATATATGTGTCTTATTATACACTCCTTAATTTCATTCTAGTTCATGTATGTGGATTTATAGTCAACATTTCACAAGATTATTCTCGGAAATATTCAACCACCTGAAATACTATTTGTTTCCTATTACTGAAAATTAACTTCAGTGAATCGTGAATACAAATCCTAATATTTCTACAATAATTGACCCAGTTTCTCATTAATGCAAGTAGATTCCTATGGGACATGATGTGTATTTTTATGTTCATTCTTATTCACCACTGGTATTTTACTATTTCTTCAGTTTATGCACATTATAAGATATATATTTCATCCACAAGTTACAAAATTATAGGCATTTGTTTCACTTTCAATCATTTTCTGCTTCGAAACACATGTATTCCTCCATGTTTCTTGACTGGTCTTCTCATGAGACTTCTTTCCAAATACATTATTTTCGATTTCCATAATCACTTTTGAAGCAAATCTCACACACCCTTCATGATAATCCATAACCCCAATATTACCATTAGATGTATAACTGTTTGGAATTAATGATTTTGTATCAATATAATATTTCTTATATATTTTCAGATATCAATTCAATCCATGATTTAAAGTGAAACCAGTTATATTATTTATTCACTGTACAGTCTATTCATGCTTTTTCTTTATATTCATAGACACAGGGTACACCTCTTTGTAAACCCAATACTAATTTATACGTCTTCAAATTATTGGTCTCAGAAATGATGGAAGAAATACTCATGTCACCTTATCTACATATACATTTTATCACAGTAATATTTGGACACAAAAAGAAAAGGTCACACTTATGTTTGTACCAAAGACTAAATGTAAAGTGAATATGGATTACTAAAAACATCCATGTCCAAGTTGCCTAATGCTCTCAAAAATCAATCCTATTTGTGACAATATATTTGTTTCTTCCTAAGATTATATATTCAAATTCAACCCTGTTGAAAACATCTAATCCTTTCTCTCACTTTATACTTTTCCTGATTTCATAATGTCTCTATTGATTGCTTTACTACATATTTTCTCCAGTTCATCATTGTGACTGACTCTTCACATCTGCTGACATTTCCATTCACACTCTAATTGAAACCGTATTGCTAAGAAACTTTTGTTCCAAATCCTATAATCACTCTTCCTCCTAAACCTACTGACTATCTTCCTAATCCTACCTATTAACGCTTTCTGACTGGATGTTCTCTTCTACATTCAATAATCCAAGGTACAGGGTCTTATGCCATTGTATATCGATCTCTCTGAGACATCTCTGCAGAACATAATTCAATGCTAAGTATCACAATCCCTTGATCGCAATGCTAAGTATCACAATCCCTTGAAGTCCAATCCCCTTCTGGGCTTCAAATTTTACTTAGATTTCTGTTTTCCTACATACATTTCACCTCATTATTCTTGTACAATTATTCATCCAGCAGAATAATTTCTAACCCAAATCGAACATGTTATTAACCCTAACCATACACTGTTCCCTCAATCTAACTTTACAGACGAGCAGGGACAGAGTTGGTCTTACAATATAGGAATGTAGGGGATCTTCCACGTGCTGAGAACCACAAAATTCCATGCAGAAATGATCACTGGAGAAGATGTAGGCAGCTATGAAGGACCTGAGAGAGCAAAAGTCATCTTCCCTGGCAAACAACATGGTCAGAATGAAGGGTTGTTTCTGAATCAGCCTCTCTCTTTTTAATGTAGAGAAGATGGACCAAACCAGGCCTGTGTGGAGAGCTGCTCCCGGGTGCCTATGGTTGATATAGCATTCTAACTTGTGAAAGTGTCACAGGAAGTAGGGGCAGCCTCTTTCTCATGGTAGCCTTGGAAGCAACTGTTAGGACAAAGAGGTTGCCAAGGCAGTGATCTGATTCAGTTCCTGAAGGAAGTGACCTCACATCACTTCTTTGGTGATGGAACTCTCTGAACTTGGGATCCAGGAAGACAGGAACCGATAGCCAGTCCAGTCCCAGTCCCAGTGGTCTCCTTGTTTGGATTTACCAAGGACACAGACATTCATTTTTGGTACCTACTGATGTGAGGATGTCCAAAACGCAGGAAAGCTCTGAAGAGGGGTTTTTCCTGAGAAAGCAGGTAGTGGCACACTGCTGGCTCCTGACAAATTCACAGAGTTGCACAAGGAAAGCAGGTCTGAGACAGGAAGGCCATTTATTTGGAACATACTATGGCCCACGAGTCAGTGGAAACTCCAGATAGTCACAGACCTACTTGGGGTACTTGGGGGAAGGAGGTGTCTTTGTGGGTGTGGGTGGGGATTTGTGAATTTGTCTCATGTTCTGAGAATAGGTAGGAATGGCGGTTTGTTTGTTTTGGCGGGACCTGTTTGTAGTAAGTCGTTTGACAAGGCATGTGTTTGGATATCAGTGTATCCCACTGTGCCCCTGGTTGTAGACATTAGAAAAGAAAATGCATCAATGGATGAGTCCTGTCTAGTTGAAATCTTCTCAGCATTCATCCTGCCCAATTTATGAATGGACTGTGGCTTGTCTTATAGATGGGCAACACCTACTATCTTCCTAAGTTCCTGTTTTCTTCCTGAATTGTGGGCACTCTCCAGAATAGACTGATGGTTTTGTGTCCAAAATATGTACCACCTCCAAGCTCTGTGACATGGCCATGTACTGCATAGCTGAAGGGAATGGTGAGCATCTCAGAAAACTCAGATATCAGTGTGACCAGGAAAGTCTCAGTGGAGAAACCCTGCTTTGGGAATTTTGCTTACCTATTGTTCTGTTGCACTGAATGTCAGGAACATCTTTGCCTCAGGCCACCCCTTTGTGAAGCATGAAGAAAACAGTTTTCAAATGGAAATAAATGGGCATCACCTGTGGCTCTTTGCTTAATTGCTTTGGAATGGGATGTGTCTGATTCAGGCTCTTGGCCCCCTGTGAGGCTGTGGCCTAGATTTTCAGAACATGAGGGATCTAAAGAAAGATCTCTTGTGTATCCAAAACCAAAATGGCCAAAAGAGCAGTCATTGTGGATGAAGTCTCTCGAATTCTTCTAAGGATCCTGACCTCCATCAAGTGAGAATCAAGATCTTTTTGGTCAAATGAGTTTTTCAAAGACCTGAAGAGGCTAGCCCAGAGGTGCTTGGTTTTTCTCATGACTCCATTTAACATTAAGAATCTAAACCGAAGAGTCAGTAGGCCTAAAATTGGAAAATCGAAGCAGTATTAACAGCAAGCCTTTTTGATCACTCATGGTTCACCGGAAGGGTGTCCAGGCCACCATGACTTTAGGCAAATGAGGGGCAAGGGAGCTTAATTTGGATACTGTCTTAGGCTGCGCAACTCATGAAAACCAC
The DNA here is from genome assembly GCF_048772815.1 of Callospermophilus lateralis. NCBI lineage: Eukaryota > Metazoa > Chordata > Mammalia > Rodentia > Sciuridae > Callospermophilus > Callospermophilus lateralis. The sequence goes on along the minus strand of NW_027514379.1, from coordinate 26,429 downwards.
CAGCCAGTGGTTATGATGTGTGTCTATATGGAAGAAGATGAGGGCCATGTGGGAGTGTTTTGGTTTTAATTGTGGTCATTTGTGTGGCGTTTGGAAGAGATGACTGGGTCCACCTGGGATTGAACTCAGGTGTGATTTACCTTAGAGACTGAGTTCTGGAACTGACCTCAGAGAAGTATTGCCATGAATTGTGTTGGGACTTTAGCAGGCCATGCATGAGAGTCACCCTTGGAAACTGAGATCTAAGCCCAGGGTTCCTTTCCACAGAGCACTGATAATCTCAGCAAGGATATCACATGATTTTATTTTGAAAGACTTGACAGCCATAGTTGAGAGTCAAAACACACATGGACCTCACATTGTAGACCTCAATGGGCCTGGCTTCATGTGACCTTGGGCCACTCTTTGGGAAGCCTTTCCTGTGAGAGTTCTCCAGAGCTTTCATCGAAATGAGCTTACTCAATATTTAATGGCTCCTGAATGAATTTAAACCCACAGTGCCTCCAACTTCATCCTTCAAAAATGGCTAGATAACTACCACCAAATTTTGAAATTCCCATGACCAGGTGGCACTGGAGAACCTTTGGATGTCCTGTTGCTGATCATGAGTGTACCAGAAAATGCCTTCATTGACTGCGTTTCATGAAAATGGTGTAGAACAGAGATGCCAGTAAGTTGGAGCCTGCTGAGTAGTGGGCCTAGAGCAGTTGTGTGCAGGTGTGTGACAATACATCTGTGGTGGGGTCATGTGGATCTTACATTGGCTTTCAAATGGCTTGTGACTGACATGGTGCAGCTAGCAGAACTTTGTATGTAAAGGCATCATGTTACATGGAGAGTTTTCAGGGCAATATTCAGAATCAAGTTCCTATGGTAAAGGGGGCAAGCAATGGGGGATAGAAGCCTGGTTGGTGCATTCTCCTGAAGACCTTGACACACCAGACGTTACAGGACTCCCTCCAGCATTGTGTCCCAGTTTAACTCCTTGTATGTCATGAACCAAATACAAAACACCCACTGCAGCAGCAAGAAACACCACGAAAAGTGGAGCATGACCAAATGATTTCAAATTCCAGACGGGGAGACACTTATCCCCCAGTGGCCACAGTTTAGCTACAAAGAGTGAATTCAGCACTGCTGCCTCATGTTCATTGGACAATAAGAATTCATGTCCTCCAGGTCACAAAAATGCAGACCCAAGTTTGATGGTCTCACTACAAAGGAAGCTAAAGCTTCTGACAACAACATATATTTCAAGTACCCAACCTCATTGTCAGTATCTCCAGAAGTGTTTAGGCCAGCAGAGTTCCATGTTTGTGGAGTTTTACCCTGTCCCTAAGGTTTGGAAACGTCTTTTCCACCTCAAAGGTTGTGAACTACTGAGCATTTTCCATTCTACGTATGTATTCACAGATTTTCTAACTCTTCTTCTCTAATTGTTTCTTACATGGGGCGTGGTTATTTCAGGCCATTGTTCTGAATGAGAGTGGGAATTTTTTGTGTGTAGCACATATTTGCATACACATTGGATTCATTTTCCAATTTTCCATTCGAAATACTGAATCCCTGACACGAACCCATACCCTACTAGACTCTGACTACTAATTCTAATATGATGCAGAAAAGTAACACAAACAGAATTGAAATACAAGCAGTTCAGAGGAGGCATGGTGTATAGTTGATCTTGCCTTTTGCATGATAAATGTTAGGTGTTATAAATCCAGTCTATTTTTAATTGAAAAAGATCTCCATGTGTTTTTAAAGTTAACAAATATGTGAATTCCTGTCTCCCTTTGTCTGTAGCCTATTCAGCAATGTATTTTTATATGCACATATCAAATCCTACCTGGTGTCACACCTACATTCTTGTGAGGTGACTGACTTGGGAGATACAATTTGTGAGAAGACATCACTCCTCCTAAACGCTGTTGGAACTGAAAATTCAAATAATGGGTGAGCTTCCTAGTAGAACAACATTATACATAAATCCCTGTTAAGAAAATTGAATATTTTTGGATCTGTGATTGATGTATATTTCATGGTGAATTTCGATTTGCATATATGTTGCTACATTTTAATATCTGTGTGTGTGTGTGTGTGTGTGTATACACACACACACCCACACACTCTCCAGATTTTTCAAAATATGAAATATATGTATCTTATTTACACTCCCTAAATTCATTTATATTCAAGTATGTGGATTTATAATCAACTTTTCACAAGATTTTTCGCAGAAATATTTATCCACCTGAAATACATATTTGTTTCCTACTACTGAAAACTAACTTCAGTGAATGGTACATACAAATCCTGTTGATAGCCACAGCCAAGGTTCTCCAGTAAGGACCATATGTACTTTTGAACAACCAAAGGCAGGCATGGTCCCTAAGCCACATGCTTGTTGTTTAAACAGAGAGGGGGAGATGTTGAGAGCCACAGCCAAAGGGGCCCCAGGAAACCTCCAACTGCCAGCAAACTTCCAGCTGCCGGCTGATGATTGGCTCAAAGCGGCCCCAGCAACATCTAGCTCATTGGCTCCTCTGTGGTGATGCTCATTGCAGATGCTCATTGAGCTGTTTCCCCGTCCATTCAGACTGCCAGTGGATGATTGGCTCACAGAGGCCCCAGCAACATCTAGCTGATTGGCTCCTCTGTGGTGATGCTCAATGGGATGTTTCCTTGCCCTTTCAGACAACGGAGCTGCTCATTGGTGGACTTTTTTGGCTCCGCCCATGTGACCCAGCCAATCGGCCTCAAAAGGAGGAGGCTTGTGGTTGAGGGAGAGGCTTGTGGGAAGACTGTGGTGGCAGTTGGGCTCTGAGGGTTTTTCCTGAGAAGCTGTTTTGTTTGGTTTGTGTGGTTCTAAAAATAAAGTTTGTTTCTTTTGACAATTGGCTCCTGAATTGTGCCCAGCCAGACTGATGATAATCATGTAAAATGTTGATTTTAAATTCACATACATGAACTTGAATGAATTTAGTTAGTGTATAATAAGACACATTTATTTCATATTTTCGAAAATCTGGAAAATCTCGTGAATATAGGAGTGTATATATACATATGTGTATATGTATATATACACATATGTATATATGTATATATATATACATATACACACACACACAACAATAAAATGTAGCAATATATATGCCAATCAAAATTTATCATGAAATATATATCATCCACATATCTAAAAATATTCATTTTACTGAACATGGATTTATGTATAATGTTGTTCACTAGGAAGCTCACCCATAGGTTGAATTTTCAGTTACATCAGTATTTAGGGGAAGTTATCTATTCTCATAATTTGTATATTCCAAAGTCAGTGAGCTCACAAGAATGTACGTGTGTTACCAGGTAGGAGTCTATATATGCATAAAAATATACATGTTCTAAAGAGGCTACAGAGAAAAGGAGACAGGAATTTACATATGTGTTAACTTTGAAAACTCATGGAGAAATATTACAATGAAAAGTTGACTAGATTCATAACACATATCCTTGATAAAGGAGAAGGAAAATCCAAGTATACACCATGCCTCCTACAAAAGGCCTGTATTTCTATTCTGTTAGGTTTCTTTTTCTCCATCATTTTAGGATAAGTAGTCAGAGTCTAGTAGGGTATGGGTTAGTGTCGGGAATTCAGTATTTCAAATGGAAAATAGGATAATGTATCCAATGTGTATGCAAATATGTGCTACACAATAATCTTCCCACTCTCACCTAGAACAATGCCTTGACATTACCTTTGCCCCAAGTGAGACACAATTAGAGGAGAAGAGTAAGAAAATCTGTGAATACATATCTGGAATGGAAAATTCTCAGGAGTTCTCAACCTGGGAGCAGGTAGAGGAGTTTCCAGAAGTAAGGAACTGGGTAAACACTCCACAACCATGGAGGTCTGCTGGAAAAAAGACTTCTGGAGAAACTGCCTCTGAGGTGTGGCACTTGAAATATATGTTGTTGTCAGTAGATTTGTCTTCATTTGTAGTGAAACCATCAAACCTGGGTCTGAATCTATGTGACCTGGACAACATGGTTTCTTATTTTCCAATGAACCTGAGGCAGCAGTGCTGATTTTTCTCTTTGTAGGTAAACAGAGGCCACTGGGCCAAAGTATCTAACTGTGTGGACGATGAAGCCATTTAGTCATCCTTCAATTTTCATGGTGTTTCTTGGTGCTGAACTGGGAGTTTGGTATTTGCTTCAAGAAATACAAGGAGTTCAACTGGGACACAGTGTTGGAGGGAGTTCTGTGACATGTGGTGGGTCAGAGTCTCCAGGAGAACGCACCAATCCGGCTTCTATCCCACATAGCTTGCCCCCTTGACCATAGCAACCTGATTCTGAACATTGCCCTGAAACCTCTCCATATAACAAGATGCCTTTGCATATAAGGGTCTGCTGGGTGCACCATGTCAGCTAAAAGCCATTTGGAAATCAATGGCAGATCCACATGGCACCACCATAAATATTTTATCACACACCTGCACACCACAGTTCTGGGCCAAATACTCCGCAGTCTCCATCTAACCGGCATCTCTGTTCTACACCACTTTCATTATACCCAATCAATCAAGGCACTGTCTGGTACACTAATGATGAGCAACAGAACATCAAAGGTTCTCCAGTGCCACCTCATCATGCGAATTTCAAAAATTTCATGGTATTTATCTAGCCATTTTACAAGGAAGAAGTTGGAGGCATTATTTGTTTCAATTCTTTCAGGAATTATTCAATGTTGAGGAAGCTCATTTCAAGGAAAGTTCTGGAGAACTCTCACAGGCAAGGCTTTCCAAAGAGTGGCCAAATAGTCACATGAAGCCAGGCCAATTGAGGTCTACAATGTGAGGTCCATGTGTGTTTTGACTCTCAACTATGTCTGGCAAGTATTTCAAAATAATATCATATGATATTCTGTCTGAGATTCCCAGTGCTCTGTGGAAAGCCACCCCGGGCCTAGATCTCAGTTTCAACGGGCGACTCTCATGGGTGGCCACCTAAAATCCCAACACAAATCATGGCAATACTTCTCTGAGATAAGTTCCAGAACTCAGTCTCTAAGGGGAATCACACCAGAGTTCAAGCCCTGGTGGACCCAGTCATCTCTTCTGACTGCCACATAAATGACCACAAGGAAAACCAAAAAACTCCCAAATGGCCCTCATCTTCTTCCATATAGACGCTCATCATAACCTCTGGCTTGACGTTTCCTTGAGGGGCACAGCCCAAGACAGTGTCCAAAATAATCTCCCTTTCCTCTCATTTGCCTAAAGTCAAGGTGGCCTGGAGACCCATTCTGTGAACCAGGAGTGATCAAATAACCCTGACTTTACTACTGCTCTGCTTCTCTAATTTGAGGCCTACTGTCTGTGGAGTATAGATTCTTGATGTGAATTGGAGTAATGAAAAAACCCAATAACCCATTGGCTACCCTCTGCAGGGTTTTGAAGAACTCATTTGACCCAATAAATCCCTATTCTCATTTTATGGAGGTCAGGAACCTTACAGAGGAAGGTGACAGACTTCATCCTCAATGAATGCTTTTTGGGCCATTTTGGTTTTTGATGTGCCTTCTGGAATGTTACATATGTTTTTTTTTTTTTTTGGTTTTAGTGCCTTCTGGAATGTTACATAATTTTTTTCTTTAGACATTATTGCCAGATTTCCTATCTTCATCCCAGTGCAGGTGAAATCAAAGATAATTCCAATCTACAGCTTCTGCAATAGCCATCCCTGTACTGCTTGCAGAACTTGCCTGGACACATGTGAACTCACCTAAATGCATTGTGAACTATCTGTTGGTGCAGCGACTTGTCGTAGTGTTGGGGTATATTTGCTGATGATGTCATCGGTGGTACAATTTTTCCAAAAGGAGCCGTCAATTGGCTTGGTGTATCTTCCTCCCTTCTGCGTGTCATGATCGTCCAGCTAAAATTTGGGGGGGCCAACAGAGGTGAGGCAAAGAACCTCACCCACCCCCGCTGGTACAAAGACCTCTCCACAGGTGTGGCTCTATACTGGACGGGTAGTCAGTGACGGGTAAGATCCAATTGGAATGGTACCAACTTAACGGGTAAAGACCATATGTACTATTGGACAACCTAAGGCAGGCACGGTCCCTAAGCCACATGCGTGTTGTTTAAACAGAGAGGGGAAGATGTTGAGAGCCACAGCCGAAGGGGCCCCAGCAAAATTCCTGCTGCCAGCAAACTTCCAGCTGCCGGCTGATGATTGGCTCACAGCGGCCCCAGCAACAACTAGCTGATTGGCTCCTCTGCGGTGATGCTCAATGGGCTGTTTCCCTGCCCTTTCAGACCACAAAACTGCTCATTGGGGGACTTTTTTTGACTTTGCCCACATGACCCAGCCAATCGGCCTCAAGAGCAGGAGGATTGTGGGAGGCGGAGAGAGGCTCATGTGGGAGGGAGAGGTTTTGGGAAGCCAGTGGTGGCAGTTGGGGCTCTGAAGGTTTTTCCTGAGAGGCTGTTTTGTTTGGCGTGTGTGGTTCTAAAAATAAAGTTCGTTTCTTTTGGCAAGTGGCTCCTGATTGTGCCCAGCAAGACTGCGACATGATCCTAATATTTCTACAATAACTGACCAAGTTTAACATCAATGCAAGTAGATTCCTGTGGGAGAGGACATGATGTGTATTTTGACGTTCATTTTTATTTAACAGTGGTACATTACTATTTCTTCAGTTTATGCACATCATTGGATATATATTTGATCCACAAGTTCACAAATATATAGGCATTTGTTTCACTTTCAATCACTTTCTGCTTCAAAACACATGTATTCCTCCAGGTTTCTTGACTGGTCTTTTCATGAGACTTCTTTCCAAACACATTATTTCCGATTTCCATAATCACTTTTGAAGCAAAACTCACACATTCTTCATGAAAAACCATAATGCTGATATAACCATTAGATATATTACTGGTTGGAATGAAGGATTGTATATCAATGTAAGATTTTCTGTATATTTTCAGATATCAATTCAATCCATTATTTAAAGTTAGAACCAGTTATAATATTTATTTACAGTATGGTCTATTCATGCATTATTTCTATAATTATAGACACAGTGTACACCATTTTTACCTCCAAAAATAATTTATACGTCTTCAAAATATTGCTCCCAGAAATGGTGGAAGAAATACTCATGTCACCTGATCTACATATACATTTTACCACAGTAGTATTCTGCACACAGAAAGAAGAGGTCAAACTTATGTTTGTACCAAAGCCTAAATGAAAAGTGAGCATGGATTACGGAAAACATCCATGTCCATGTTGCCTAATGCTCTCAAAAGTTCATCCTATTGGTGACTACATGTTTGTTTCTTCCTAAGATTATATATTCAAACTCAAGCCTGTTGAAAATGTATAATTCTATCACTCACTTTATACTTTGCCTAATATCCTAATGTCAATTGATATCTGCATTCCTACTTTTTTCCCCAGTTCATCCTTTTGACAGACTCTCCACATGTGCTGACAATTACATTCACTCTATCCGAAACCCTACAGCTAAAGATCTTTTTATCCAAATCCTATACTCACTCTTCTTTCAAAACCTACCAACTATCTTACTAATCCTACAAATTATCCCTTTTTGACTGGATGTTCTCTTCAACATTCAATAAACCAAGGTACAAGTAATTATGCCATTGTATATCGATTTATCTGAGACATCTGTGCAGAATATAATTCAAATGTAAGAATCCCAGCTAAGGGTCCAATGCAATTCTGGGCTTCAAATATTACCTAGATGTCTGTTTTCATACTTATAATTCACTTATATTCTTATAAATATCGCACGTTCCCAATACCATAATTCATCCCGCAGAATGATTCCTAACCCAAATGGAACATGTTATTTACCCTGACCATACACTGTTCTCTCAATCTAACTTTACTGAAGAGCAGGGACAGAGTTGGTCTTTCAATACAGAAATTAGGGGATCTTCCACTTGCTGAGAACCTCCAAGGTCATTAAAGAAATGATCCCAGGATTAAATGTAGGCAGCTATGAATGACGTCAGAGAGCAAAAGTCATCTTCCATGACAAACAACCTGGTTAGCATGAAGGGATGTGTCTGAATCAACATTTCTTTTCTTAATGTATAGAAGATGGACCAAACCAGGCCTATCTGGAGAGCTTTTTTTGGGTGCCTATGGTTGATATACCATGCAAAATTGGGAAAGTTTCACTGGAAGTAGGGGCAGCCTCCAACTCATTGGACTCTTGGAAGCAACTGTTAGGACAAATTGGTTGCCAAGGCAGTAACCTGATTCAGTTCCTGAAGGAAGTGACCTACGTCACTTCCTTGGTGAAGGAATTCTCTGAACTTGGGATCCATGAAGACAGGCACCCAGAGCCAGTCCCAGTCCCAGTCCCAGTGGGCTCACTTGTTCGGTTTTACCAAGGACAGGGTCAGTCTTTCTTGGTACCTACCTATGTGAGGATAGCCAAAGGCCAGGAGAGCTCTGAAGAGGGACCTTTTCTGAGAAAGCAGGTAGTGGCTCACCGCTGGCTCCTGACAACTTCACAGAGTTGGCCAAGGAGACCAGATCTGAGTCAGGACAGGACATTTCGGGAGAACATTGTATGGCCCACCAGTCAGAGGACACTCTGGATACTCACAGACCTACTTGGGGGAAGGAGGTGCCTTTGTGGGAGTGGTTGTGGTTTTGTGGTTTTGTCACATGTTCTGAGAATAGGTAGAAAATGCGGTTTGTTTGGTTTGGATTGCACTGTTTCTAGTAAGTCGTTTGACATGTGAGTGTTTCTATGTCTGTGTATCCCACTGTGTCTGTGGTTGTAGACATTAGAAAAGAGAATGAATTAATGGATGTGTCCTGTCTAGTAGAAAGCTTCCTGGCATTCATCCTGCCCAATTGATGAATGGACCGCGGCTTGCCTTCTGGATGGGCAAAACCTACTATCTTCCTAAGATCCTGTTTTCTTCCTGAATTCTGGCCACTCTCCAGAATAGGCTCATGGTTTTGTGTCCAAGATATATACAACCTCCAAGCTCTGTGACATGACCATGTACTTGATAGCTGAAGTGAATGGGGAGCATCTCAGAAAACTCAGATATCAGTGTGACCAGGAAAGTCTCAGTGGAGAAACCCTGCTTTGGGTCTTTTGCTTACCTGTTTTTCTGTTGCCCTAAATGTCAGGAAGGTCTTTGCCTCTGGCCACCCCTTTGTGAAGCCTGAAGAAAACAGTTTTCAAATGAAAATGAATGGGCATCACCTGTTGCTCTTTGCTTAATTGCTTTGTAAAAGGATGTGTCTGAATCAGCCTCTTGGTTCTGTGTGAGGTTGTGGCTTAGATTCTCAGCACCTGATGCATCTAAAGATAGATTCCATGTGTGCATTCAAAACAGAAATGGCAAATGAGTCTCTTGCCTTCCTCTATTAGATTCCTGACCTTCATCAAGTAAGAATCAGGATCCTTTAGTTCAAATGAGTTCTTTGAACCCCTGCAGAAGTGCTTGGGTTTTCTGATGACTCCAAATCACATAAAGAATCTATACCTGACAGTCAGTAGGCCTCAAATTGGAAAAGCAGAACAGTATTAACTACATCCCTATTTGATCAGTTCTGGTTCACAGGAAGGGTGTGTAGGCCACCCTGACTTTCGGCAAATTAGGGGCAAGGGAGCTCATTTTGGACAGTGTCTTGGTCTGCGCCCCTCATGGAAACCTCCAGCGAGAGGTTATGATGAGTGTCTATATGGAAAAACATGAGGGCCATGTGGGAGTGTTTTGGTTTCAATTGTGGTCATTTGTGTGGCAGTTGGAAAAGATGACTGTGTCCACCTGGGTTTCAACTCTTGTGGGATTTCCCTTGGAGACTGAGTTCTGGAACTGACCTTAGAGAAGTATTGCCATGAATTGTGTTGGGATTTTCGGAGGCCACACATGAGAGTCACCCTTGGAAACTGAGATCTAGGCCCAGGGTGGCTTTCCACAGAGCACTGGGAATCTCAGCGAGGATATCACTTGATTATATTCTGAAAGACTTGGAAGCAATAGTTGAGAGTCAAAACCCACATGGACCTCACATTGTAGACCTCAATGTGGCTGGCTTTATGTGACATTGGGCCACTCTTTCGGAAGACTTGCCTGTGAGAGTTCTCTAGAGCTTCCATTGAAATGAGCTTCCTCAACATTTAATGGTTCCTGAATGAATTGAAACCCACAGTACCTCCAACTTCATCCTTGAAAAATGGCTAGAAAATACCATGAAATTTTTGAAATTTCCATGACCAGCTGGCACTGGAAAACCATTTGATGTCCTGGTGCTTATCATGAGTATACAAGACAGTGTCTGGTTTGACTGAGTTTCATGATAATGGTGTAGAAAAGAGATGCCAGTAAGTTGGAGCCTGCTGAGTAGTGGGCCAAGAGCAGTAGAGTGTAGGTGTGTGAAAAAACATCTGTGGTGCGGCCACGTGGATCTGCCATTGGCTTAGAAATGGTTTGTGACTGACATGTGAAGCTAGCAGACCTTTGGATGTAAAGGCATCTTGTTGAATGGAGAGGTTTCAGGGCAATGTTCAGAATCATATTGCTATGGTCGAGGGGGCAACTATGTGTGATAGAAGCCTGCTTGGTACATTCTCCTGCCGATCTTGACCACAACACGTGACAGAACTCCCTGCAGCACTGTATCGCAGTTAAACTCCTTTATTTCGTAAAGTAAATACCAAACTTTCAGTGCAGCATCAAATAACATGACGAAATGTGAAGGATGATCAAATGGCTTCACAGTCCACACGGGGAGACACTTAGACCCCAGTAGCCCCAGTTTGCCTACAAAGAGAGAATTCAGCACTGCTGCCTCGTGTTTATAGGAAAATAAAAAACCATGTTCTTCAGGTCACATAGATGCAGACTCAGCTTTGATGGTCTCACTACAAAGGAAGCTAAAGCTCCTGACAACAACATATATTTCAAGTGCCCAACCTCAGAGGCATTTTCTCAAGAAGTCTTAAGGCCGACACAGCTCCATGTTTGTGGTATTTACCCTGTCCCTTACTTTTGGAAACTCCTCTACCACCTTCAAGGTTGTGAACTCCTGAGCATTTTCCATTCCAGATATTTATTATGAACTCAAACAACAACAAGTGCTGGTGAGGATGTGGAGAAAAGGGTAAACTTGTACATTGCTGGTGGGACTGCAAATTGGTGCAGCCAAATTGGAAAGCAGTATGGAGATTTCTTGTAGAACTGGGAATGGAACCACCATTTGACCCAGGTATTCCATTTCTCAGTCTATTCCCTAAAGACCTAAAAAAAATGCTACAGGGACACTGCTACATTGATGTTCATAGCAGCACAATTTACAATAGCAAGACTGTGGAACCAACCTAGATGCACTTCCATAGATGAATGGATAAAAAATGTGGCATTTATACACAATGGAATATTACTCTGCATTAAAAAATGACAAAATGATATAATTTGCAGAGAAATGGATGGCATTAGAGCAGATTATGCTAAGTGAAGCTAGCCAATCCGTAAAACCAAATGCCAAATGTCTTTATTGATATAAAGAGAGTAACTAAGAACAGAGTAGGGACGAATAGAATGAGAAGAAAATTAACATTAAACAGGGATGAGAGGAGGAAGGGAAAGGGAGAGAGAAGGGAAATTGCATGGAAATAAAAGGAGACCCTCAGGGTTATATAAATTACATACAAGAGGAGGTGAGGGAAAGGAAAAAAATTATACAAGGGGGAGAAATGAATTACAGTAAAGAGGTAGAGAGAGAAGAGGGGAGGGGAGGTAAGGGGACTGGGATAATAGAGGTTAGGAAAGGCAGCAGAATATGACAGACACTAGTATGGCAATATGTAAATCAATGGATGTGTAACTGATGTGATTCTGCAATCTGTTTACGGGGTAAAAATGGGAGTTCATTACCTACTTGAATCACAGTGTGGAATATGATATATCAAGAACTATGTAATGTTTTGAACAAGCATAAATAAAAATTAAAAAAAAGAAAACTAACTTTGGTGAATGGTGCAAAGAAATCCTAATATTTCTACAGTAACTGACACAGTTTAACATCAATGCGAGTAGATTCCTGTGGGACATGCAGTGTATTTTGATGTTCATTTTTATTCAACACTGGTACATTACTATTTCTTCAGTTTATTCACATCATATTATAATATTTCATCCACAAGTAAGCAAATTTATCGTCATTTTTTTCAATTTCAATCACTTCCTTCTTCAGAACTCATGAAATCCTCGGTGTTCCTTGACTGGCCTTTTCATGAGACTTCTTTCCAAACATATTATTTTCGATTTCCATAATCACTTTTGAAGCAAAACTCACACAAACTTCATGATAAACCGTAACCTAATATTAACATTAGGTGTATAACTGGTTGTCATGAATGATTGCATATCAATATAAGATTTCTTATATATTTTCAGATATCAATTTAATCCATTACTTAAAGTGGAACAAGTTATATTATTTATTGAAATTAAGGTCTATTCATGCATTATCTGTATATTCATAGAAACAGGGTACACCTCTTTTTACCCCCAATGCTAATTTATACGTCTTCAAAATACTGCTCCTAGAAATGGTGGAAGAAATAATCATGTCATCTGATCTATGTACACATTTTATCACAGTAATATTCTGGAAATAAAATGCAAAGGTCCCACTTAGGATTGTACCAAAGTCTAAATGGAAAGTGAACATGGATTACTAACAACATCCATGTCCATGTTGCCTAATGCTCTCAAATGTCAATCCTATTGGTGACCTACATATTTGTTTCTTCCTAAGATTAGATATTCAATCTCAACCCTGTTGAAAATGTCTTATCCTATCACTCAATTTATACTTTGCCTGATTTCCTAATGTCTCTATTGATATCTGCTTTTCTACAAATTTTCCCCGTTCATCATTGTGTCTGATTTCTTCATATGTGCTGACATTTATATTCACTCACTGGCCGAAAAAAAAATTGCTAAAGAACTTTTGTTACATATCCTATACTAACTCTACTTGCTAAACATAACGACTATCTTCTTAATCCTACCGACAATCCCTTTTGACTGGATGTTCTCTTCAGCATTCAATCATCCAAGGTTCAAGTTCCTCTGCCATTGTATATCCATTTATTTGAGACATATGTGCACAATTCAAAGCTAAATATCCCAATCAACTGCCCAAAGCCCTTCTGGGATTCAAATCTTACTTTAATTTCTGTTTTCATACATATATTTAACCTCGATATTCTTATAAATATCACAGGTTCCCAATACCATTATTCATCCAGCAGAATGATTCCTAACCCAAATCGAACATGAAATTAACCCTAACCATACTCTGTTCACTCAATCTAACTTTACAGAAGAGCAGAGACAGATTGTTCTTACAATACAGGAATGTAGGGGATGCTCCACCTGTTAAGAACCTCAAAGGTCCATGCAGAAATAATCCCTGGAGAAGATGTAGGCAGCAATGAAGGACCTGAGAGACAAAAAGTCATTTTCCATGGCAAACAACCTGGTCAGGATGAAGGGTTGTGTCTGAATCAGCCTCTCTCTTCTTAATGTAGAGAAGATGGACCAAACCAGGCTTGTGTGGAGAGCTGTTCCCGGGTGCCTAAGGTTGATATACCATTCTAAGTTGTGAAAGTGTCAAAGGAAGTAGGGGCAGCCTCCATCTCATGGGACCCTTGGAAGCAACTGTTAGGACAAAGTGGTTGCCAAGGCAGTGACCTCATTCAGTTCTTGAAGGAAGTGACCTACCTCACTTCCTTGTTGATGGAACTTTCTGAACTTGGGACCGAGGAAACCAAGCACCAGAGCCAGTCCCAGTCCCAGTCCAAGTGGTCTCATTTGTTTGGAATCACCAAGGACAGAGTAAGTCTTCTTGGTACTGACTGATGTGAGGATGGCCAAATGCCAGGAAAGATCTGAACACGGGCCTTTCCTGACTAAGTATGTAGTGGCTCACCGCTGGCTCCTGACTGCTTCACAGAGTTGGACAAGGAGACCAGATCTGAGACAGGACAGACCATTAACGGGGAACATAGTATGGCAAACCTGTCAGAGGACACTCCGGATAATCACAGCCCTACTTTGGGGAAGGAGGTGTCTTTTTGAGTGTGGGTGTGTGGTTTTGTCTCTGTTCTGAGAATAGGTAGAAAAGGAGGTTTCTTTGATTTGGAGTGAACTGTTTCTAGTAAGTCGTTTTACATGGTGAGTGTTTCTATTTCTGTGTATCCCACTGTGTCCGTGGTTGTATACATTATAAAAGAGAATGCATCAATGCATGTGTCCTCTTTAGTAGAAAGCTTCCCAGTATTCATCCTGCCCATTTAATGAATGGAGCGTGGTTTCCATATCGATAGGCAACACCTACTACCTTTTTAAGTCCCTGTTTTCTTTCTGAATTCTGACAACTCTTCAGAATAGGCTCTTGGGTTTGTGTCCAAGATATGTACCACCTCCAATCTCTGTCACATGGCCATGTACTGGATATCTGAAGGGAATGGCCAACATCTCAGAAAACTCAGATATCAGTGTGACCAGAAAAGTCTCAGTGGAGAAACCCTGCTTTGGCTCTTTTGCTAACCTATTGTTCTGTTGCCCTGAATCTCAGGATGTCTTTGCCTCTGGCCACCCCTTTGGGAAGCCGGAGGAAAACATTTTTTCAAAAGGAAATGAAGGGCATCACCTGTGGCTCTTTGCTTAATTGCTTTGAAAAAAGATGTGTCTGAATCAGCCTCTTGGCCCTGTGTGAGGCTGTGCCTTAGATTCTCAGCACCTGATGGATCAAAAGAAAGATCCCATGTGTCCATCCAAAACCAAAATGGCAAATATTCACTCATTGTGAATGAATTCTTTTACCTTCCTCTGTTAGGATCCTGAATTCCATCAAGGGAGAATAGGAATCCTTTGGGCCAAATGAGTTCTTCAAATCTCTGCAGAGGGGCTTGTGTTTTCTCATGGCTCAAATTCACATAAAGAATCTAAACCACAGAGTCAGAAGGCCTCAAAATGAAAAAGCCGAGCAGTATTAATGGCAGGCCTATTTGATCACTCCTGGTTTACAGGAAGTGTGTCCAGGCCACCTTGATGTTAGACAAATGAGGGGAACAGGACCTTAATTTGGACACTGACTTGGGCTGTGGACCTCATTGAAAACTCCAGCCAGACGTTATAAGGAGTGTCTATATGGAAGAAGATGAGGACCATGTGGGAGTGTTTTGGTTTTAATTGTGGTCATTTGTGTGGCGGTTGGAAGAGATGACTGTTCCACTGGGCTTGAACTCTGGTGTGATTCCCCTTAGAGACTGAGTTCTTTAACTGACCTCAGAGAATTATTGCCATGAATTGTGTTGGGATTTTAGGAGGCCACACATGAGAGTCGCCCTTGGAACCTGAGATCTAGGCCCAGGTTGGATTTCCACAGAACACTGGGAATTTCAGCCCGGATATTACATACAATTTTTCTTAAAGACGTGGCAGCCATATTTGAGTTTAAAACACACATGGACCTCACATTGTAGATCTCAATGGGCCTGGCTTCATGTGACATTTTGGCCACCCTTAGGGAAACCATGCCTGTGAGAGTGCTCCAGTGCTTTCATTGAAATTAGCTTCTTCACCATTTAATGGTTCCTGAATTAATTGAAGCCCTCAGAGCCGCAAACTTCATCCGTGAAAAATGGCTAGAAAATTACCATGAAATTTTTGATATTTTCATGTTCAGCTGGCACTGAAAAAACTTTGGATGTCCTGTTTCTGATCCTGAGTATACCAGACACTGCCTTGCTTGACTTTGTTTCATGAAAATGGGGTAGAACAGATATGCCAGTAAGTTGGAGCCTGGTGAGTAGTTGGCCTAGAGCAGTGGTATGCAATTGTCTGATAAAACATCTGTGTTGCGTCCATGTGGATCAGCCATTGGCTTCCAAATGGCTTGTGACTGACATGGTGCAGCCAGCAGACCCATATATGTAAAGGCATCTTGTTATATGGAGAGGATTCACTGCAATGTTCAGAATCATATTGCTATTCTCAAGGGGGCAATCTACGTGGGATAGAACCTGGGTTGGTGCATTCTCCTGAAGACCCTGACTCACCATACCTTAAAGAACTCCCTCCACCACTCTGTCCCATTTTAACTCCTTGTATTTCTTTAAGTAAATACCAAACTCCCAGTGGAGCAGCGAGAAACACCACGAAAAGTGGAGGATGACCAATTGGCTTCACAGTCCACACTGAAAGACACTTAGACCCCAGTGTCCATAGTTTACCTACAAAGAGAGAATTCAGCACCACTGCCTCATGTTCATTGGATAATAAGAAACCATGTCCTCCAAGTAACATAGATGCAGACCCAGCTTTGATGGTCTCTCTACAAAGGAACTAAATCTCCTCAGAACATCAAATACTTCAAGTGCCCACCCTTAGAGGCAGTTTCTCAAAAAGTATGTAGGCCAGCAGAGCTGCATGTTTGTGGAATGTTTACCCTGTCCCTTACTTTTAGAATCTTCTCTACCACCTCCAAAGTTGTAAACTCCTGAGTATTCTCCATTCCAGATATATTCACAGATTTTCTAGCTCTTATCTTCTAATTGTGTCTTACTTGAGAAGAATGTAATGTCAAGGCATTGTTCTGGATGAAAGTGGGAAGATTTTTGTGTAGCACATATTTGCATACACATTGGATTCAATTTCCTATTTTCCATTAGAAATGCTGAATCCCTGAAACTAACATATACCCTATTAGACTCTGACTACTAATCCAAATATGATGGAGAAAAATAACACAAACAGAATAGAAATACAAGCAGTTTAGAGGAGGTGTGTTTTATAGTTGGAGTTGCCTTTTGCATGGTATAGTGTAGCAGTTATAAATCTAGTCAATTATTTGTTGAAATAGTTCTCCATGCGTTTTTAAAGTTAACAAAAAAGTGAATTCCTGTCCCCCTTTCTCTGTAGTCTATTCAGCACACGTATTTTTATATCCACATATAGAATCCTACCTGGTACCACACGTACATTCTTGTGAGGTGGCTGACGTGGCAGATACAAATTGGAAGAAGAGATCACTCCTCCTAAACGCTGCTTGAACTGATAATTCAAATGTGAGTGAGCTTCCTAGTTGAACAACATTATACATAAATCCATGTTCAGTAAAATGAATATATTTGGATCTGTGAATGAATACATTTCATGGTGAATTTCATTTGGCATATATATTGCAATTTTTAATGTCTCTCTCTTTGTGTGTATATAAATAAATATATATATATATATATATATATATATATATATATATATATACACTCTCAAGATTTTTCAAAACATGAAATATGTGTCTTATTACACACTTCCTAAATTCATTCATTTTTATGTTGTGGATTTATAATCAACTTTTCACAAGATTATTCTCAGAAATATTCATCCACCTGAAATACGTATTTCTTTCTTTGTACTGTTTCCACCCCAGATATGCATTCACGGATTTTCAAACTCTTCTACTCTAATTGTGTCTTACTTGGGGTGAAGGTAATGTAAAGGCATTGTTCTGGATGAGAGTGGGAAGATAATTGTGTAGCATATATTTTATACACATTGCATTCATTTTCCTATATTCCATTGAAAATACTGAATCCCTGACAATAACCCATACCCTACTATACTCTGTCTACTAATCCAAATATGATGGAGAAAAACAACCCAAACAGAATAGAAATACAAGCAGTTCAGAGGAGGCATGGGGTATAGTTGGACTTGCCATTTGCATGATAAATGGTAGGTGTTATAAATCTAGTCAATTTTTAATTGAAATAGTTCTCCATGTGTTGTTAAAGTTAACAAATATGTAAATTCCTCTCTGCCTTTCTCTGTAGCCTATTCAGCACATGAATTTTTATATGCTTATATAGAATACCTGGTATCACACGTTCATTTTTGTGAGGTGACTGACTTGGCAGATACAACTTGTGAGAAGAGATCACTCCTCTAAACGCTGTTGGAACTGAAAATTCAAACTATGGGTGAGCTTTCTAGTAGAACAACATTATACATAAATCCTTGTTCAGTAAAATAAATATTTTTGCATCTGTGGATGCTATATATTTTATGATGAACTTCGATTGGCATATATATTCGTACATTTTAATGTCTGTGTGTGTGTTTTGTGTGTGTGTGTGTGTGTGTGTGTATATATATATACATATATATAATTATATGTGTATATATATACACATATATATAATTATGAATATATTAATATATATATACACTGTCCTGATTTTTAAAATATGAAATATATGTATCTTAAATACACTCCCTAAGTTCATTCATGTTCAAAAATGTGGATTTATAATAAACTTTTCACAAAATTATTCTCAGAAATATTCATCCACGTGAAATACACATTTGTTTCATAGTTCTGAAAACTAACTTCAGTAAATGGTGCTTACAAATCCTAATATTTGTACAGTAACTGACCCAGATTAAGATCAATCAAGTAGATTCGTATGCGACATGATGTGTATTCTGACGTTTATTTTCATTCAACACTGGTACATTACTATTGCTTCAGTTTTTACAAATCATAGGGAAATATATATTTCATCCACAAGTTCACAAATTTATACGCATTTGTTTCACAATCACTTCCTGCTTCATAAAACATGTATTCCTCCAGGTTTTTTGACTGGTCTTTTCATGAGACTTCTTTCGAAACACATAATTTTCCATTTCCATAATCACTTTTGAAGCAAAACTCACACACCCTCATGATAAACCATAAACTTAATGTGGCCATTAGATATTTCACTGGTTGGAATGAATGTTTGTATGTCAATATAAGATTTCCTGTGTTTTTTCAGATATAATTTCAATCCATTATTTAAAGTCAGAACCAGATATATTATTTATTCACAGTATGGTCTATTCATGCAGTATCTCTATATGCACAGACAAAGGGTACACCTCTTTTTACCCCCATTACTAATTTATACGTCTTGAAAATGTTGCTGCCAGAAATGGTGGAAGAAATAGTCATGTCACCTGATCTAAATGTACGTTTTATCGCAGTAATATTCTGAACAAAAAAAGCAAAGGTCACACTTAAGATTGTAGCAAAGACTAAATGAAAAGTGAGCATGGATTACTAAACATCCGTGTCCAGGTTGCCTAATGCTGTCAAATGTCAATCCTATTGGTCACTACATATTTGTTTCTTTCTTAGATTATATATTCAAACTCAACCCTGTTGAAAATATCTAATCCTATCACTCACTTTATACTTTGCCTGATTTCGTAATGTCTCTATTGATATCAGCTTTCCTAACTATTTTCCCCAGTTCATCATTGTGACAGTCTCTTCACTTGTGCTGACATTAACATTCACTGTCTACCGGAAACCCTATTGCTAAACAACATTTGGTCCAAATCCTATACTCACTCTTCTTTCTAAACCTACTGAGAATCTTCCGAATCCTACCGACTATCCCTTTTGACTGGAAGTTCTCTTCTACATTTAATCATCCATGGTACAAGGACCTAAGCCATTGTATATCGATTTACCTGACACATCAGTGCAGAACATAATTCAAAGCTACGTATCCCAATCAAGGGCCCAATGCCCTTTGGGCTTCATATCTTAGCTAGATTTCTGTTTTCATACTTATATTTCACCTATATATTCTTGTAAATATCGCAGTTTCCCAATACCATTATTCATCGCGCAGAAAGATTCCTAATCCAAATAGAACATGTTAGTTAACCTAACCATACACTGTTCAGTCAATTTAACTTTACAGAAGAGCAGGGATAGAGTTGGTCTTACAATACAGGAATATAGGGGATCTTCCACATGCTGAGAAACTCAAAGGTCCATGCAGAAATGATTCCTGGAGAAGTTGTAAGCAGCTATGGAGGACCTAAGAGACCAAAAGTCATCCTCCATGGCAAACAACCTGGTCAGGATGAAGGGTTGTGTCTGAATCAGCTTCTCTCTTCTTAATGTAGAGAAGATGGACCAAACCAGGCCTGTGTGGAGAGCTGTTCCCAGGTGCCAATGGTTGATATACCAGTATAACTTGTGAAAGTGTCACAGGAAGTAGGGGCAGCCTCCATCTCATGGGACCCTTGAAAGCAATTGTTAGGACAAAGTGGTTGCCACGGCAGTAACCTCATTCAGTTCCTGAATGAAGTGACCTACCTCTCTTCCTTGATGACGGATTTCTCTGAACTTGGGATCCAGGAAGCCAGGCACCCAGAGTCAGTCCCAGTTTCTTTCCCAGTGGGCTCAGTTGTTTGGAATAACAAAGGACAGAGTAAGTCTTCCTTGGTACCTACTGATGTGAGGATTGCCAAATGCCAGGAGAGCTCTGAAAAGGGGAATTTCCTGAGAAAGCAGGTAGTGGCTCACCACTGGCTCCTGAAAACTTCACAGTGTTGGCCAAGGATACCAGATCTGAGAAGGACAGGCCATTTCAAGGAAACATAGTATGGCCCATCAGTCAGAGTACATTCCAATTAGTCACAGACCTACTTGAATAAAGGAGGTGTCGTTGTGGGTGTGGTTGTGATTTTGTGGTTTAGTCTCATGTTCTGAGAATAGGTAAGAAAGGTGGTTTGTTTGTTTTGGAGTGGACTGTTTATAGTAAGTCATTTGACAAGGCGATTGTTGGTATGCCTGTGTATCCCACTTTGTCCGTGGTTGTAGACATTATAAAAGATAATGCATCAATGGATGTGTCCTGTCTAGTAGAAAGCTTGCCAACATTCATCCTGCCCAATTTATGAGTGGACTGCAGGTTGCATTAGGGACGGGCAACACCTACTATCTTCCGGAGTTCCTGTTTTCTTCCTGAATTCTGGCCACTCTTCAGAGTAGGCTCATGGTTTTCTGTCCAAGATATGTACCACCTCCAAGCTCTGTGACATTGCCATATAATGGATAGCTGAAGGGAATAGCAAGCATCTCAGAAAACTCAGATATCAGTGTGACAAAGAAAGTCTCAGTAGAGAAACCCTGCTTTGGGCCTTTTGCTTACCTATTTTTCTGTTGCTCTGAGTGTCAGGAAGGTCTTTGCCTCAGGCCACACCTTTGTGAACCCTGAAGAAAACAGTTTTCAAATGGAAATGAATGGGCATCACCTGTGGCTCTTTGCTTAATTGCTTTGGAAAAGGATGTGTCTGAATCAGCCTCTTGGCCCTGTGTGAGGCAGTGGCTTAGATTCTTAGCACCTGATGGATCAAAAGAAAGATCCCATGTGTCCATCCAAAACCAAAATGGCAAATATTCACTCATTGTGAATGAATTCTTTTACCTTCCTCTGTTAGGATCCTGAATTCCATCAAGGGAGAATAGGAATCCTTTGGGCCAAATGAGTTCTTCAAATCTCTGCAGAGGGGCTTGTGTTTTCTCATGGCTCAAATTCACATAAAGAATCTAAACCACAGAGTCAGAAGGCCTCAAAATGAAAAAGCTGAGCAGTATTAATGGCAGGCCTATTTGATCACTCCTGGTTTACAGGAAGTGTGTCCAGGCCACCTTGATGTTAGACAAATGAGGGGAACAGGACCTTAATTTGGACACTGACTTGGGCTGTGGACCTCATTGAAAACTCCAGCCAGACGTTATAAGGAGTGTCTATATGGAAGAAGATGAGGACCATGTGGGAGTGTTTTGGTTTTAATTGTGGTCATTTGTGTGGCGGTTGGAAGAGATGACTGTTCCACTGGGCTTGAACTCTGGTGTGATTCCCCTTAGAGACTGAGTTCTTTAACTGACCTCAGAGAATTATTGCCATGAATTGTGTTGGGATTTTAGGAGGCCACACATGAGAGTCGCCCTTGGAACCTGAGATCTAGGCCCAGGTTGGATTTCCACAGAACACTGGGAATTTCAGCCCGGATATTACATACAATTTTTCTTAAAGACGTGGCAGCCATATTTGAGTTTAAAACACACATGGACCTCACATTGTAGATCTCAATGGGCCTGGCTTCATGTGACATTTTGGCCACCCTTAGGGAAACCATGCCTGTGAGAGTGCTCCAGTGCTTTCATTGAAATTAGCTTCTTCACCATTTAATGGTTCCTGAATTAATTGAAGCCCTCAGAGCCGCAAACTTCATCCGTGAAAAATGGCTAGAAAATTACCATGAAATTTTTGATATTTTCATGTTCAGCTGGCACTGAAAAAACTTTGGATGTCCTGTTTCTGATCCTGAGTATACCAGACACTGCCTTGCTTGACTTTGTTTCATGAAAATGGGGTAGAACAGATATGCCAGTAAGTTGGAGCCTGGTGAGTAGTTGGCCTAGAGCAGTGGTATGCAATTGTCTGATAAAACATCTGTGTTGCGTCCATGTGGATCAGCCATTGGCTTCCAAATGGCTTGTGACTGACATGGTGCAGCCAGCAGACCCATATATGTAAAGGCATCTTGTTATATGGAGAGGATTCACTGCAATGTTCAGAATCATATTGCTATTCTCAAGGGGGCAATCTACGTGGGATAGAACCTGGGTTGGTGCATTCTCCTGAAGACCCTGACTCACCATACCTTAAAGAACTCCCTCCACCACTCTGTCCCATTTTAACTCCTTGTATTTCTTTAAGTAAATACCAAACTCCCAGTGGAGCAGCGAGAAACACCACGAAAAGTGGAGGATGACCAATTGGCTTCACAGTCCACACTGAAAGACACTTAGACCCCAGTGTCCATAGTTTACCTACAAAGAGAGAATTCAGCACCACTGCCTCATGTTCATTGGATAATAAGAAACCATGTCCTCCAAGTAACATAGATGCAGACCCAGCTTTGATGGTCTCTCTACAAAGGAACTAAATCTCCTCAGAACATCAAATACTTCAAGTGCCCACCCTTAGAGGCAGTTTCTCAAAAAGTATGTAGGCCAGCAGAGCTGCATGTTTGTGGAATGTTTACCCTGTCCCTTACTTTTAGAATCTTCTCTACCACCTCCAAAGTTGTAAACTCCTGAGTATTCTCCATTCCAGATATATTCACAGATTTTCTAGCTCTTATCTTCTAATTGTGTCTTACTTGAGAAGAATGTAATGTCAAGGCATTGTTCTGGATGAAAGTGGGAAGATTTTTGTGTAGCACATATTTGCATACACATTGGATTCAATTTCCTATTTTCCATTAGAAATGCTGAATCCCTGAAACTAACATATACCCTATTAGACTCTGACTACTAATCCAAATATGATGGAGAAAAATAACACAAACAGAATAGAAATACAAGCAGTTTAGAGGAGGTGTGTTTTATAGTTGGAGTTGCCTTTTGCATGGTATAGTGTAGCAGTTATAAATCTAGTCAATTATTTGTTGAAATAGTTCTCCATGCGTTTTTAAAGTTAACAAAAAAGTGAATTCCTGTCCCCCTTTCTCTGTAGTCTATTCAGCACACGTATTTTTATATCCACATATAGAATCCTACCTGGTACCACACGTACATTCTTGTGAGGTGGCTGACGTGGCAGATACAAATTGGAAGAAGAGATCACTCCTCCTAAACGCTGCTTGAACTGATAATTCAAATGTGAGTGAGCTTCCTAGTTGAACAACATTATACATAAATCCATGTTCAGTAAAATGAATATATTTGGATCTGTGAATGAATACATTTCATGGTGAATTTCATTTGGCATATATATTGCAATTTTTAATGTCTCTCTCTTTGTGTGTATATAAATAAATAAATAAATATATATATATATATATATATATATATATATATATATATATATATACACTCTCAAGATTTTTCAAAACATGAAATATGTGTCTTATTACACACTTCCTAAATTCATTCATTTTTATGTTGTGGATTTATAATCAACTTTTCACAAGATTATTCTCAGAAATATTCATCCACCTGAAATACGTATTTCTTTCTTTGTACTGTTTCCACCCCAGATATGCATTCACGGATTTTCAAACTCTTCTACTCTAATTGTGTCTTACTTGGGGTGAAGGTAATGTAAAGGCATTGTTCTGGATGAGAGTGGGAAGATAATTGTGTAGCATATATTTTATACACATTGCATTCATTTTCCTATATTCCATTGAAAATACTGAATCCCTGACAATAACCCATACCCTACTATACTTTGTCTACTAATCCAAATATGATGGAGAAAAACAACCCAAACAGAATAGAAATACAAGCAGTTCAGAGGAGGCATGGGGTATAGTTGGACTTGCCATTTGCATGATAAATGGTAGGTGTTATAAATCTAGTCAATTTTTAATTGAAATAGTTCTCCATGTGTTGTTAAAGTTAACAAATATGTAAATTCCTCTCTGCCTTTCTCTGTAGCCTATTCAGCACATGAATTTTTATATGCTTATATAGAATACCTGGTATCACACGTTCATTTTTGTGAGGTGACTGACTTGGCAGATACAACTTGTGAGAAGAGATCACTCCTCTAAACGCTGTTGGAACTGAAAATTCAAACTATGGGTGAGCTTTCTAGTAGAACAACATTATACATAAATCCTTGTTCAGTAAAATAAATATTTTTGCATCTGTGGATGCTATATATTTTATGATGAACTTCGATTGGCATATATATTCGTACATTTTAATGTCTGTGTGTGTGTTTTGTGTGTGTGTGTGTGTGTGTGTGTATATATATATACATATATATAATTATATGTGTATATATATACACATATATATAATTATGAATATATTAATATATATATACACTGTCCTGATTTTTAAAATATGAAATATATGTATCTTAAATACACTCCCTAAGTTCATTCATGTTCAAAAATGTGGATTTATAATAAACTTTTCACAAAATTATTCTCAGAAATATTCATCCACCTGAAATACACATTTGTTTCATAGTTCTGAAAACTAACTTCAGTAAATGGTGCTTACAAATCCTAATATTTGTACAGTAACTGACCCAGATTAAGATCAATCAAGTAGATTCGTATGCGACATGATGTGTATTCTGACGTTTATTTTCATTCAACACTGGTACATTACTATTGCTTCAGTTTTTACAAATCATAGGAAATATATATTTCATCCACAAGTTCACAAATTTATACGCATTTGTTTCACAATCACTTCCTGCTTCATAAAACATGTATTCCTCCAGGTTTTTTGACTGGTCTTTTCATGAGACTTCTTTCGAAACACATAATTTTCCATTTCCATAATCACTTTTGAAGCAAAACTCACACACCCTTCATGATAAACCATAAACTTAATGTGGCCATTAGATATTTCACTGGTTGGAATGAATGTTTGTATGTCAATATAAGATTTCCTGTGTTTTTTCAGATATAATTTCAATCCATTATTTAAAGTCAGAACCAGATATATTATTTATTCACAGTATGGTCTATTCATGCAGTATCTCTATATGCACAGACAAAGGGTACACCTCTTTTTACCCCCATTACTAATTTATACGTCTTGAAAATGTTGCTGCCAGAAATGGTGGAAGAAATAGTCATGTCACCTGATCTAAATGTACGTTTTATCGCAGTAATATTCTGAACAAAAAAAGCAAAGGTCACACTTAAGATTGTAGCAAAGACTAAATGAAAAGTGAGCATGGATTACTAAACATCCGTGTCCAGGTTGCCTAATGCTGTCAAATGTCAATCCTATTGGTCACTACATATTTGTTTCTTTCTTAGATTATATATTCAAACTCAACCCTGTTGAAAATATCTAATCCTATCACTCACTTTATACTTTGCCTGATTTCGTAATGTCTCTATTGATATCAGCTTTCCTAACTATTTTCCCCAGTTCATCATTGTGACAGTCTCTTCACTTGTGCTGACATTAACATTCACTGTCTACCGGAAACCCTATTGCTAAACAACATTTGGTCCAAATCCTATACTCACTCTTCTTTCTAAACCTACTGAGAATCTTCCGAATCCTACCGACTATCCCTTTTGACTGGAAGTTCTCTTCTACATTTAATCATCCATGGTACAAGGACCTAAGCCATTGTATATCGATTTACCTGACACATCAGTGCAGAACATAATTCAAAGCTACGTATCCCAATCAAGGGCCCAATGCCCTTTGGGCTTCATATCTTAGCTAGATTTCTGTTTTCATACTTATATTTCACCTATATATTCTTGTAAATATCGCAGTTTCCCAATACCATTATTCATCGCGCAGAAAGATTCCTAATCCAAATAGAACATGTTAGTTAACCTAACCATACACTGTTCAGTCAATTTAACTTTACAGAAGAGCAGGGATAGAGTTGGTCTTACAATACAGGAATATAGGGGATCTTCCACATGCTGAGAAACTCAAAGGTCCATGCAGAAATGATTCCTGGAGAAGTTGTAAGCAGCTATGGAGGA